>NC_053390.1:640202512-642602512 GCF_905171765.1 Bufo bufo | reverse complement strand
CCCGGACAGAGCTGAAAAATCCTCCTTTCCAGATCTCACAGGAATTTCTTGAATATGGGTAAGCGATCAGCTCACTTAAGTACACCTCTCCTCCAGGTAACCTTATGAGAAATCAAGGTGCCACCAATAGTGAAGTACATTCACACGAGGTTCCAACTGCAAGGTTTTTATTATACTTACAAGATGGATAAAATCACATGCGGTGTATACAAATCAATTCACCCGACCCTGGTTTCGCTTTGTGAAGCTTCGTCAGGGGTATCTTTAAGGGTTTAAAATGCATAGTCCTATGCTGCAATGAATTTAATAACAAAGATATAACAATGCAATGTTTGCTATAAAATGGCTCTGAACTATGCATTCAATAACATGGCTATAAAATGACATTATTGCTGTAAAATTGTTTTTGCAGTAATGCAATGCATCTTATAGCATGGATGTAATACACTGAAATTAATTTTAGAAGAAAAAAAATTAGCAATTTCTCAGCATTTGCAGCAGAATGCTATTGGTGTGCTGGCAATAAGCCTATGAACTGTAGAACAGCTGTTTGTTCATATACAGAAAATTTGTTTCTTGCAGGGGTTTTTGTAATGTAGCTGTATTAAGCACAGTGTGACCTGACCGTGACTCCCTCAGAGCTTTCCCTAAAGCTTTTGATCAAAGACCCTAAAAGGTACTCAAATATATCTTATTCTCTCCCTATACTCTGCCAATGATGTCCCTATCACACTACATTAGTGGCTTGTGTCTATAATAGATTTTTATCAGACAATGCCACATAACCCCCTTCCAGGTCACAAGCAGAAAACTGAATGACAACTCTTTTGTCACCGCATAAGCAGCTGTCTGCCCATTGACCCCTGATTGGCTTATCCAGGCTGTCTGTCAGCCTCTGAGCCAATTAGGGCAAGCCTTCCCCCTTCCTTCCTCCCTGTGGCATGTGATCCTTCATCTTCTTCCTTCCTTGTGTTTTTCCCTGCCATAATTAATAGAAAAATTGTACTGGGCACCATTTTGACATGATTCATCTGAAAAAAAAAAAATAATAATATTATATTTCCTTGGTGGACACATTTGTAACAAATCCAGCTAGGTTAGAATCATAATATTCACTCATTTCCAGCGCACATCCATGATCCACTCACACATGACTTGTCAAGTCAGATGTTTTACTGGCATCGTGAAGCTAGATGTTTAAGTGTCATTTAGGTTGTTTTCTTTCCCATCAGTCCTCCATATATTTTATCCTGTGCTCTCCATTAACTGTTCATTTTATATGCCATTCATTTGAGGGCTTTAATCTAAGAGTTTATTCTCCATGCTAATTCTAGAACCATTTTCAGATTAATTTATAAAATTTTGGTCAAATTCAGACTTCCCGACCTGTATGTGATCTGGCAGTCACAATCTACATTACAAATGTTTGTAAGAATAAGTGTCTCATTATCTACATTGAATGGCTTGTTCTATTGAGAGCAGCAATCAAAAACACCTCGTATACAAAGGGAAGGAAAATAAACACATTGCCGAAGTGGATATTAATCCCAAACAAATAGGGGTTCTGTTTTCTGTCATACAAAAATGAAGGTGTTTAGGAAGAATTAGATTAACACAATTACTCCATTGACCTGTAATAATATACACAATATAACCTTCTTTAACCTTTCAATTTATACCTGTTGGCATCATTCTAAACTAAACCATGAAAAATAAATATTTCGAATCTCTGCCTCTCAGATATCACTCATTTATATGACATTTTCTGCTATGAAATGCCTGTGCTTATTGGTTTTAATTACCTTCATAATGCATGGGAAACCTGATCAGAAGTGACATTGTGTTAATTAATCTATTCATTTGGGTTTTTAAGTGGGAAAATCATAACGCTTTTGGAAAAAATGAATGGTCCAGTTGTTTTAACAAGAAAGTGGTTGTGTTATTTGTCGAAAGTTAGCTTTACAAAATGGTTCTCTGGCAAAGCTGTTGAGCACAAGCTTCTGTGCACAAATGGTGTAATTAAAATCTGCTGCTGATATCCGTGTTTGGGTTTTAGATCTTGTTTCATTAATGGTTTTAGTTTTTTCGGCTTTTTTTTTTTTTTACGTGCTGAGGTACTGGTCGATCTAGTTTTGGGTTATGATTTCATAAATTTAGAAACTATAAAATTATTATTGAGGTATTATTGACCTTATATTAGTATTTTACATTTTGTAAAATGTGTTTATTTAGATGGAGCAAAGAAAAGTAATTCTTAGAAGATGTCCAAACTAAGTTTGTAAGGAGCAGTAAACTGGTAATTGCAGACATTTGTGAGACCATACTATGCCCACCTATGTCTTCACACCAGATACATAATGATGCATTTTTCCCTTTTGGATTTATGCAGAATCTGACATGCAATATAAAGGTATGGCAGACATGCTGTTTCTATAACTCTGTTATAAGTGTGCTGCCATACAGGCTAATTAAAGGATTCTCCCGTGTGCATAAATCACTGAAAAAAGGTGAACCACATTAATATGCGACTGACCATACTGGCCAGACCCTCACGCTGATGTTAAAAGCTGAGACTTTAGCCAATATTTCCAGTCAGAAACCCCTGCACACCCCATCAAGGTGTCTCATTGTGGCGTGGGTCCTACCGCTAAACTACTGTCACGGTAGGTGAGGGAAGAGAAGCAAACCAAATACAACAAAAGCAACAAAACACCAGGCTAGGCCCCAAAGATAGGGAACAGGGAAAGGTCACCACCTGACAATCCCTGATCCTTTCCCTGATTGCTGACAATATGAGCAAATCCTTAGGGTGGAAGTGCTCATGCGCTGGAACCTAAGCCTAGCTGAAACTGAAACAAACCCTCAGCTAGTGAGCTGAGCAAGGTGCAGGAACCAGGTGCAGGAACCAGCATCTTCGTGAGGCCTAGCTAGAACACACAACAAAAGGGAAGGAGTAGGACTTCGCGTAAGACGGATGGGGAGCAGAAGATCCACCAAACACCAGCTGAGAACTCCAGAAGCAAATATAAACCGCAAGGGCAATAGTGAGAGGAGGGTATAAATAGCATCACTAAATAGATAATGAGCAGAACCTGTGGGTAGGTGGGATCCTGCCCAAAACTACAACAAAGAGAAAAATAACAATCTGTCAGATAGACTCATATGAAGCAAGTCTGTCAGATCTTCTCACAGGGCAGGGCGTGACAGTACCCCCGCTCTACAGGTTACCTCCGGGCACCCAGGACCAACCTTATCCAGGTTTTCCCTGTGAAAGGCCTTCACGAGGTGACTAGCATTGACATTGGAAGCCAGAACCCACATTCTTTCCTCAGGGTATCCCCTCCAAAGCAGAAGGTACTGAAGGCAGCAACGAAGAACACGCGAGTTGAGTATTCTGGAGATATGAAACTCCAGATTACCATCTACCAAGATAGGAGGAGGTGGCAAAGGAGATGGCTCAGCAGGTTCAACATACTTCTTCAACAAAGACCTGTTAAACACATTATGGATCTTCCAGGCCTGAGGAAGTTCCAGACAAAACGCAAACGGATTAACAATGGCCGAGATTTTGTAAGGACCAATAAATCTTGGGCCCAACTTCCAAGAAGGTACTTTCAACTTTATGTTCTTAGTGGACAACCACACCAAATTACCCACACACAGGTCCGGACCAGTCATACGTCTCTTGTCAGCCATCCGTTTATATCTTTCACCCATTTTTTTCAAATTAGTTTGAATCTTCCGCCAGATAGAAGACAACGAAGAAGAGAATCTCTCCTCTTCAGGTATATCACAAGATTCAGTCCCAGAAAAAGTACCAAACTGAGGGTGAAAACCATATGCACCAAAAAATGGTGACTTATCAGTGGACTCCTGATGACGGTTATTCAAGGCAAACTCAGCCAAGGACAAAAACGAAGACCACTCTTCCTGATTATCAGCAACAAAACACCTCAAATAAGTCTCCAGGTTCTGGTTAGTGCGCTCAGTTTGTCCATTCGACTGAGGATGGAAAGCCGAAGAGAAAGACAACTGAATACCCAGACGAGTACAAAACGCCTTCCAAAACCTGGAAACAAATTGCATTCCCCTATCAGATACCACATCAGAGAGGATGCCATGTAATTTCAAAATGTTATTAACAAACACCTGAGCGAGAGTTTTAGCATTGGGCAGACCTGAAAATGGTACAAAGTGAGCCATCTTACTGAAGCGGTCCACCACCACCAAAATCACAGTTTTCCCAGAGGAACTCGGTAAATCAGTGATGAAGTCCATGGACAAATGCGTCCAAGGATGAAACGGGATGGACATAGAAGAAGAGATCCTGAAGGCCGAGTGTGAGCCACCTTAGCACATACACAGGTCTCACAAGCTGCTACATAGCCCTCAACACATTTACGCAAACCTGGCCACCAGAATGTCCGGGAAATAAGATCCACTGTGGATCTACTCCCAGGGTGTCCCGCAAGGACAGTATCATAATGTTCCTTAAACACCTTGCGTCGAAGTTCAGAAGGAACAAACAACTTCCCTGAAGGACAGGAATCAGGTGCCTCACCTTGAGCCCCCATCACTTCCACCTCCAGTTCGGGATAAAGACCGGATACCACCACCCCATCAGCCAAAATCAGAGCGGGATCCTCTGAATCCCCCCCCAGGAAAGATACGTGACAAAGCATCCGCTTTGACGTTTTTTGACCCCAGGGCAATAGGTGACCACAAAATTAAATCTGGTAAAAAATAATGACCATCTGGCCTGCCTAGGGTTCAGACGCTTTGCTGATTGCAGGTAAGAAAATCACAGAAATATAGTGGCCAATATGGGGGAACTGCTCAGACCCCAAACACTGTAGCGTGTTTCTCATTGGGGGAGCAGTCCCACCGCATGTGGATCGCAGAAAATGACCATCCCCAGCAAAAAATGCGTACAATGGAGGATGCCGGCACGGTCCACATGCACCACAAAGGCATCCTACACAAAACGGAGCATTGTGCGGATGAAATATATAAATATATAAATCACAGAAAAAATAAAAATGCACCAAATGAATATGCCACTGACTATACTAGCTAGTCATACAAGCAGATATTAAAAGCTGAGACTTTTGCCAATATATTCCTGTCAGGAACACATCGGAGCCCCTCATGCACCACGTCACGGTCTCTCAGCATCGCAAGGGGTCCTACCACTACACTAACTATGGTGTGAACACGGTCTGAAGGTGATGAAATCCAGCACACAGCCAATCTTCCACACAACCGTATAGCAGGACAACTAATGCAATGTGAATAAAGCAAGGCTCAAGGGCGATAGGTGACCACACAATTAAATCTGGTAACAAATAATGACCATCTGGCCTGCCTAGGATTCAGACGCTTTGCTGATTGCAGGTAAGCCAGATTCTTATGGTCAGTAATTACAGTAATCGGATGAATCGCTCCTTATAGCCAATGACGCCACTCCTCAAAGGCCAATTTAATAGCCAGCAACTCTCTATTCCCAACATCATAATTATTTTGGCAGCAGAGAGTTTCTTAGAAAAAAAAAGCACACGGCCCCATTTGCTAGGAGAGGGACCCTGTGACAAAATTGCTCCAACTCCCACTTCTAACGCGTCAAACACCACAATGAAGGGTTGAGACACCTCGGGTTGCATCAGAATGGGAGCGGAAGCAAAAAATTCCTTTATAGCAGAAAAAGCTTGCAATGCTTCTTCCAACCAGACTGAGAAGTCCACACCCTTCCTAGTCATATCAGTCAAAGGCTTGACAATAGTGGAATAATTCAGGATACATTTTCTGTAGTAATTAGTAAAACCCAAAAACCGCATCAGAGCTTTCTGATTCTCTGGCCGATCCCATTCCAGTACCGCACAGACCTTTTCAGGATCCATGCAAAAACCTGAGGCAGAAAGTAAGTAACCCAGAAACTGCAGCTCCTGGACAGCAAACACACATTTCTCCAACTTAGCATACAATTTATTCTCCCGAAGGATCGATAATACTTGTCTTAAATGATCCTGATGAGTCTCCATATGAGTAAATTAGTATGTCATCGAGGTAAATAACAACAAACCTTCCCACCAAATGATGAAAAATGTCATTGATAAGGTCCTGAAAGACTGCCAGGGCATTAGTCAAACCAAAGGGCATGACCAGGTTCTTGAAGTGGCCTTCAGGGGTATTGAAGGCCGTCTTCCATTCATCCCCTTCTTTGATTCTTATCAGATTATAAGCCCCTCTTAAATCCAACTTAGAAAACACCTTGGCTCCGACAATCTGATCAAATAAATCCGGGATCAAGGGAACAGGATAAGGATCACGGACAGTAATGAGATTCAGTTCCTGGAAATCTAGACATGGTCTAAGGGTCCCGTCTTTTTTTTTTTTTTTTTAAAGAAGCCATCTGCCATAGGTGACTTAGATGATCTCATATGTCCTTTTGCCAAACTCTCAGCAATATACTCCCGCATAGCTACTCTTTCAGGTTTGGAAAGATTATATAGCCGAGACTTTGGCAATTTAGCTCCGGGAATAAGATTGATTGGACAATCATACTTTCGGTGAGGGGGCAACTCCTGATCTCCACCCTCGGAGAATACGTCAGCAAAATCAGAAAGAAACTAAGGTAACGCCTTAGTGGAAACCACAGAAATAGATGCACCAAGATAGTTGTCCATACAAAAATCACTCCAATTACTGATTTGTCTAGTTTGCTAATCAATGGTAGGATTATGTTTGATCAACCATGGTAAATGAAGTACCAGAGGAGCAGGCAAACCTTTCAGAACAAAAGAAGAAATGGACTCAACATGAGAATCACCCACCCTCAAATGAATATCCTGCACAATATGAGTTAGATACTTTTGCAAGAGAGGAGCGGAAAAGCAAACACTGATATCCCTTTGCTTAATGCGCTTGATATAAAACCATGACTCTGAACAAATTGATAATCAACAAGGTTAACCCCTACACTACTGTCAACAAATACTTCTAACTCAATATTTTCAGAGTCTAGCGCCACCATGGTAGGCAGGAGAAATCGGTACTGCAGGTAGAATACAAATATACCTTTTCTGACTCCCCATTCACGCTACCAAGGGTAATGGGACTTTTTTTTTTTCATTTCCATTTTGAGGCTTTCTAAAAGGACACACACTAATGAAATGTCCTTCTTTACCACAGAAGAAATAGAATCTTCTCTGACCTCTAGAGTTCCTATTACCAGGACAAGAAGAGTCCTGACCTAACTGCATAGATTCATGCCAGGCACTGGTTCAAGTGTCACTGTGCTCCGATGGACAGGAGGGACAGTTTCCCCACATGATAGTGCATCCTGGTTAAGGGGAACCTTGCACCTCTCCCTCAGGCGTCTATCAATCCGTACGGCTAGGGACTTGGCCGCCTCCAAAGAATCTGTTTTTTTTTATGAAAAGGGCGTCTTTTAGTCTCTCAGTCATTTCACTTCGAGTCTGTCGCCCATCTTCTAAATTCAGCACAATATGACTCAGCAGAATGTTCTCCCTGACTCAAGCTATGCAGCTTAGATTCAGCAAGAGAAACCCGGTCTGGATCATCATAAATCAGGCCCAGGGCTCTGAAAAATTCATCCACCGATCGGAGGGACTGAGAATCGATCGGCAGAGAAAAGGCCCAAGACTGAGCATCACCTTTTAGCAGAGTAATGATAATCCCCACTCTTTGATTTTCGTCTCCAGATGAGATCGGATGTAGACGAAAATACAATCTACAAGATTCCCTGAACCAAACAAAGTCATCACTTCCCACAGAAAACCTATCTAGGAGAGCGACCTTAGGTTCAAGACTGACCTGGTTCCCACCAGCGGCACCAGACACCAGAGATCTCTGACACAGTGCAACCGAATTGCAACCTCCAAAGACAATCCCTGCATGCGATCAACCAGTGCATCAACAGATTCCATTTTGCACAGAGCAAGGAAAAAAAAATATGACGGTATGGGCATTTTATAATGTCACGGTAGATGAGGGAAGGGAAGCAAACCAAATACAACAAAAGCAACAAAACACCAGGCTAGGCCCCAAAGCTAGGGAACAGGGAAAGGTCACCACCTGACAATCCCTGAGCCTTTCCCTGACTGCTGACAACATGAGCAAATCCTTAGGGTGGAAGTGTTCATGCGCTGGAACCTAAGCCTAGCTGAAACTGAAACAAACCCTCAGCTAGGGAGCTGGAGATAAGACAACCGGTTCCTAGCGCAAAGTGCAGGAACCAGCATCTTCCTGAGGCCTAGCCAGAACACACAACAAAAGGGAAGGAGTAGGACTTTGCTTGACGGATGGGGAGCAGAAGATCCACCAAACACCAGCTGAGAACTCCAGAAGCAAATATAAACCTCAAGGGCTATAGTGAGAGGCGGGTATAAATAGCATCACTAAATAGATATTGAGGAGAACCTGTAGGTAGGTGGGATCCTGCCCAAAACAACAACAAAGAGAAACAGAACAATCTGTCAGATAGACTCACGTGAAACAAGTCTGTCAAATCTTCTCACAGGGCAGGGCGTGACAACTACCTATCGTGTGTGAACACAGTCTGATAGGTGCTAATGACTGACTCACAGGCAAACTCCTACATACCTCCATAGTAAGATCACTAATACAATGCGAGGGAGGAGGAGGCTGTGAGCCCCACCTATAACAGGCCATGTGACACAGGCTATCAGGTGCACCAGAATGTTACCAATGACAAGCATTAGCACATTCAATACATGTAAAGAAAAATCACTGAGTAAAGTAGCCTAAATGGGAGGAAATGCTCAACCCCAAACACCATAGCGTGTTTATAATCGGGGTTGCAATTCCTCCGCATGTGATCCGTTGCTAATGGCAATCCTTAGCAAAAATGCATACAATGGAGGATGTTGGCAGCGGACCACATGCACCACAAAAACATCTTACACAAGATGAAATAATGTGTGGATGAAAATATAAGAATACATATGCAGTGAGCAGGACCGTGGTACGGTGGCCAATTATGCAGTGGGTCAGGATATGTGTATAAAAGTCTATGATTTGTTCGTGACGCCAATTGCAGTTTGCACAGGGTACTGTTGCAGGGCCCTTTAAGATGTTATAACTCACGTACCAGGTGAGGAATGCCAGAGTGGGGATAGTGTCTCTGTGTAGTGTCAACAGTGTCTCCTACCTGGGTACGGATGGACTCCTGGATCCTGGCTCACTTGCAATAAAATGAGTGTTGTTAGTAGGAGTAATTGAGGGATTTTTGTAATAATGAATGCGATCCAGACTTGTAATAAAGTTCAACTTGTCTTTACTGGTTGCAGCTTTAATCCATACAAGATACAGCTTTATAATAATGGATATGTTTGGGAGTTGCACAACTAAACCAGAAGTAATGGTAGGTGCTCTGATCGATATGATACCTCCAATCACGTGAAAAAATTTGTATTAAAGAAAGTCGATCGGCACTCAATACCTGTTCCAAACTGCTAGCATTTAATTCAACAAAATAATATCACAATAAAAAATTTCACAAATAAAATGGCAGTTTTCACTAAAAAGCAGTTGGTCTCACTAAAAATCGTTTTCACACTAAAAACAATTGTGCACGCTAAAATACACGTAATTCACACATACCACTGATGAAGGAGCAAGTGTGACAAAGCTCCGAAACGCGTCTGGTCAGCATCGAAAAATACCTTATCATCTGTAAGAAGATCAACTACCATATGCCGGTATAGATGTTTTTTTTCACCAAACTTTGAAGCGATTTTAAAGGAATAAGAATTTGCCACTTCACAATGGTGGAGCAAACAGAGGAAATTCGATGACGTTGTGATTGCGAAAGTCCAATCAAGCCACACACCTGCGGTAAATCCGTGAGATATATTGGGACCTCAGAAGTAAGTGCACATCGGCTGTTTTACACGTGGAACGCCACACAACACGGAGAAATACCCATCTATCAGTGAGTACCATATACAGTCGTGGCCAAAAGTTTTGAGAATGACACAAATATTAGTTTTCACAAAGTTTGCTGCTAAACTGCTTTTAGATCTTTGTTTCAGTTGTTTCTGTGATGTAGTGAAATATAATTACACGCACTTCATACGTTTCAAAGGCTTTTACCGACAATTACATGACATTTATGCAAAGAGTCAGTATTTGCAGTGTTGGCCCTTCTTTTTCGGGACCTCTGCAATTCGACTGGGCATGCTCTCAATCAACTTCTGGGCCAATTCCTGACTGATAGCAACCCATTCTTTCATAATCACTTCTTGGAGTTTTTCAGAATTAGTGGGTTTTTGTTTGTCCACCTGCCTCTTGAGGATTGACCACAAGTTCTCAATGGGATTAAGATCTGGGGAGTTTCCAGGCCATGGACCCAAAATGTCAACGTTTTGGTCCCCGAGCCACTTAGTTATCACTTTTGCCTTATGGCACGGTGCTCCATCGTGCTGGAAAATGCATTGTTCTTCACCAAACTGTTGTTGGATTGTTGGAAGTAGTTGCTGTTGGAGGGTTTTTTGGTACCATTCTTTATTCATGGCTGTGTTTTTGGGCAAAATTTTGAGTGAGCCCACTCCCTTGGATGAGAAGCAACCCCACACATGAATGGTCTTAGGATGCTTTACTGTTGGCATGACACAGGACTGATGGTAGCGCTCACCTTTTCTTCTCCGGACAAGCCTTTTTGCAGATGCCCCAAACAATCGGAAAGAGGCTTCATCGGAGAATATGACTTTTCCCCAGTCCTCAGCAGTTCATTCACCATACTTTCTGCAGAAGATCAATCTGTCCCTGATGTTTTTTTTTGGAGAGAAGTGGCTTCTTTGCTGGCCTTCTTGACACCAGGCCATCTTCCAAAAGTCTTCGCCTCACTGTGCGTGCAGATGCGCTCACACCTGCCTGCTGCCAATCCTGAGCAAGCTCTGCATTGGTGGTAGTGTTGAGCGCGAATATTCGAATTGCGAATTTTTTTCTCGAATATCGCAATTTCGAGATTTCGCGAATATTTAGAATATCGTTCTATATATTCGCGAAATAGAATATTCGTTTTTTCTCTTTTTTTTTTTTATTATATTTTTTTCTTTCCCACTTCCCTAAAGTTGTTCTTACCTGTCCTTTGGATTCCTGGCTTCCTGGCTGCTCCAGTCAGTGGCGCTTTCAACTTACTGCTATATTCCATATTAGCTAAATTACAATCTAATCTATATGTGTATTTTACGAAATTTCGCAATAGTCGCAATTGCGATGCGAGTAATATAACACGAAATATTCGCATGAAGATTTCAACTTAGCACTGCTATACTCCATATTCTAGCCTAATATGGAATATAGCTGTGCTAAGTTAGCACTGCTATATTCCATATTAGGCTAGAATATGGAGTATAGCTGTGCTAAGTTGAAATCTTCATGCGAATATTTCGTGTTATATTAGTCGCATCGCAATTTAATATAACGCATCGAGTAATATAACACGAAATATTCGCATGAAGATTTCAACTTAGCACTGCTATACTCCATATTCTAGCCTAATATGGAATATAGCTGTGCTAAGTTAGCACTGCTATATTCCATATTAGGCTAGAATATGGAGTATAGCTGTGCTAAGTTGAAATCTTCATGCGAATATTTCGTGTTATATTAGTCGCATCGCAATTTCGACTTTTTCAAATGTTCTTAATATTGCTCTAACTTCGTCTTTTAGAAATTTCGTAATATTGCTCTAACTTCGTCTCTTAGAATATTACGAATATTCTAAAAGACGAAGTTAGAGCAATATTACGAAATTTCGTAAAATACACATATAGATTGTAATTTAGCTAATATAGTGCTATAATCCCTTTTTTTTCCTGTAATTTTTTTTGCCTCTTCTGAACTTAAGTTTTGTAAAATATGTACACTATTAAAAATTATTACTATAGCAGTATATTAGCTTAAATACAATCTATGTGTATTTTACGAAATTTCGTAATATTGCTCTAACTTCATCTTTTAGAATATTACGAATATTCTAAAAGACGAAGTTAGAGCAATATTAAGAACATTTGCAAAAGTCGAAATTGCGATGCGAGTAATATAACACGAAATAGTCGCATGAAGATTTCAATTTAGCACAGCTATATTCCATATTCTAGCCTAATATGGAATATAGCAGTGCTAACTTAACACAGCTATATTCCATATTAGGCTAGAATATGGAATATAGCAGTGCTAAGTTTAAATCTTCATGCGACTATTTCGTGTTATATTACTCGCATCGCAATTTCGACTTTTGCAAATGTTCTTAATATTGCTCTAACTTCGTCTTTTAGAATATTCGTAATATTCTAAGAGACGAAGTTAGAGCAATATTACGAAATTTCGTAATATACACATATTAGCCTAGCCATAGTCATTAGCATAGGAACGTTGCCTTATACTATCAAGATAAATTTTCGCAATATGCGAAAAATAATTTCGCGATAATTGGAATAATTGCGAATATTCGATTTCGACGAATATAACACGAATATTCATGCGAATATTCGCGAAATATCGCGAAACCGAATATGGCACCTCCCGCTCATCACTAACTGGTGGCACTCCGATCCTGCAGCTGAATCCTCTTTAGGAGACGATCCTGGCGCTTGCTGGACTTTCTTGGACGCCCGGAAGCCGTCTTAACAAGAATTGAACCTCTTTCCTTGAAGTTCTTGATGATCCTATAAATTGTTGATTGAGGTGCAATCTTAGTAGCCACAATATCCTTGCCTGTGAAGCCATTGTTATGCAACGCACTGATGGCTGCACGCGTTTCTTTGCAGGTCACCATGGTTAACAATGGAAGAACAATGATTTCAAGCATCACCCTCCTTTTAACATGTCAAGTCTGCCATTTTAACCCAATCAGCCTGACATAATGATCTCCAGCCTTGTGCTCATCAACATTCTCACCTGAGTTAACAAGACGATTACTGAAATGATCTCAGCAGGTCCTTTAATGACAGCAATGAAATGCAGTGGAAAGGTTTTTTGGGGATTAAGTTAATTTTCATGGCAAAGAAGGACTATGTAATTCATCTGATCATTCTTCATAACATTCTGGAGTATATGCAAATTGCTATTATAAAAACTTAAGCAGCAACTTTTCCAATTTCCAATATTTATCTAATTCTCAAAACTTTTGGCCACGACTGTACACACGAAAGTATAAAAGTGGTATAATCGAAATCCGCAAAATTGTGACTGTATTTAACAATACATACTATTTAAGGCACACTGGGATATGGTCACTCACTGCTTGATACAGACCAACTGAGGTCGAAACGTCGCTGTATACTGGCTGCTTGAGTGAATAAATCACCACTATTTTCATCATTTACCGGCGAGTGCTGCGGATTATTGAATTGTCTGTATTTAACAATCATCGCATAACTCCACCATAGGACTTAAAGGGACACTAACAGGCCCAATAAGCATAATTAGCTATATATATATGTATGCACAGGTCTTCTAATGTGCATTAAAAACATATAAGTATAACCCCTGTCCACCTTATAAATACAGCAAACTCATGTTTGATAACCTGATGTAATCGCTTTTCTTTCTGCCCAAGGGGCAGCGTTTCAGCTTCACTTCTGCCCAGCCAGCCGCCCTCCAACCACCGTTTTGAAGCGCCGCCCAGCTCATCAATATTCACTTCGCTGGGCGGCTTCTGCTGTCCCCGACATTCCGAGATCCGGCGCATGCCCAATAGAAAGCTATGGGTGTCGGGCACATGCGCAGAAGCTGAAAGTGAGTCCGATGCCCATAGCTTTCTATTGGGCATGCGCCGGATCTCGGCACGTCGGGAACAGCAGAAGCCGCCCAGCGAAGTGAATATTGATGAGCTGGGCGGCTCTGCCTTCAAAACGGCGGTTGGGGGGCGGCTGGCTGGGCAGAAGTAAAGCTGAAACACCGCCCCTTGGGCAGAAAGAAAAGCGATTACTTCAGGTTATAAAACATCAGTTTGCTGTATTTATAAGGTGGACAGGGGTTATACTTATATGTTTTTAATGCACATTAGAAGACCTGTGCATACATATATATATATAGCTAATTATGCTTATTGGGCCTGTCAGTGTCCGTTTAAGTCTATCTGCAATACAGAAATAAAAGTGCATTGATAGAGAAAAAATCGCAAACATCGATTATAACTGAACCAAACAATCGTAATAAAATCGGATGAACCACAATATTCTCCGGATGCGATTTTTTGGACCGAATATTTTATAATGATTTTTTGGATTGATCATCTTACAGCACATTTGTTCTATTCAGGACTTTGGTGTTTATATAAGCATCCAATAGGCTATCCATACTCATGGTTTGAATTGTGTGAATTACATGTATTATAGCGTGCACAATTGTTTTTAGTGTGAAAATGATTTTTAGTGAGACCAACTGCTTTTTAGTGAAAACTGCCATTTTATTTGTGAAATTTTTTATTGTGAAATTGTTTATTGTGATATTATTTTGTTGAATTAAATGCTAGCCGTTTGGAAAAGGTATTGAGTGCCGATCGACTTTTTTTTATACAAATTCTTTAATACAAAGATACAGCATTAGTCTTAGGTCCCAGCAGGTTTCTGGCAATGTATGGCAGGGATCAATGTCTCTTCTGCTTCTATACTATATGCCTGGAGAATATGGCAGGTATCTTCTGCTCTATCTTCTGCTTGGTGTGGGCCTGACTAGCTGAGGAGGAATTTGGCCTCTCCTGGTCTCTGGATAAGTTACTCACAGTTCTGCTCACAGGGAATGGTTCATCCTGGAGATCTGTAGTTCTGGAGGTGCTGCTTAATTGTCCACCAGCACTGAGGCTGAAGGCTCAGTCTGGGAAGGAGTGATCCTTGGCCTCAGCCGAGGCTGGGTCCTAGGTTGGGATCCCTATGTCTGGGAGCTCCTACCAACACAGCCTACCCCAAGCAGGGGGGCTGGGACACTAACTAGAACTTTCCTTCCTCCCCATGAGACAGGACATGGGCCAGCCCACTTCTGTTCAAAGAGGAGGGGGGGGGACTAGGCTGGAATGAACTATTCCAGTCAAGCAATACTAAACTGGATAAGGTCCTGCTACATACTGCTGCCACCTGCTGGTGTACATGGAAATTACAGCATAATATATAAAACAGGCTTGGATAATGCACATTATGAAGAATGCAGTGTTAGATTACACAAGATGACAATATACATACACCTAACATGTTGTAGCAGGGAGAAAGAGTTTAGTGACATACTCTGGGATGTTACATTCCCCTTTACTTTAAGGTAAACCGTCCTCGGCTTGTGCTTAGGAGGGGGAGAAAGAACCAGCTCTGGGTACCCAATAAATACAAAGTGCTGCATGAATTATATATATAGACATACATAGACAAAACATGAAACGGCTTTCCCCAGGTTCCTGCCCGCTAGAGTAAGGTGTCCAACACACAGTTTCTTTCTCTTGGTATAACCAGGTAACCTAAATGCTGCACAAAGCAAAACCTTTACTGACTGACTTTGTATGTTCTGGATCCTTTAAACATCAAAGAAAGCATGGGGGTGTCTTTACTTCGTAATCCCACCATTATGTAATTGAATGCCCGCAAATGAAAGGGTGGCTTTATCCTGTATTCCCTTCCCTGCACCATAGCCTGAAGAAATTTGGCTTGTGGCACGATCACTATGATGACTGTGGGATAGCTAGAATATGTGGCTCTAAGGTTTGAGGCGCCTTACCTTAGGCAAAAGCTCAGAATGGGAGGTATTACGGTCTCCGTATACTTCTGGCAAGTCACAGGAGGAGGGCAGTACGGTCCCATGGATCTCCTGGAAATGAGACACCTCAGGATGGGAACAATCCTGAACATTTAACAAGCGGGAAGGAGCAGCCTAGGGCTTCTAACGATTTCCGAACCTGTGTAACTACTGGATCTGCCTGGACTTACCACTTGGTCCTACCCGGGTGTAGGCCATTAGTATTCAGCGTCCGTATGAAGACAGTCCGTATAAAGGGGGGAAAGAACAAGAGCTGTTAAATACGGCACACAAAAGTAAATTGCTACATTTTATGTTAAGTGCAATGGTTAAGTGCAATCATCATAAACAGTGCATAAATTCACATTGCGGCACCTAGAAGGATAATACACACAATGGGCATGTTATCTTAAACGTTATATAAAATGTAAACTGGAAAAATTAGTGCAATATTTAAACAGTATAAGTCACAAAGAGCTCAGGTACACGTTTGAGTCCTTTCTTTGGGTGCAAGCTTGCAACGTTGCATAACTTGTGTCAAGTAGGAAAAGCACAATAATCAAAAATAATTTGTAAATCAATATAAAGCATGGTTATTTGCACAATTGTACTCCCTCAGGTTTAATAGCAGACGATTTTCCACCATTCAATGAAGACAATGCTCTTTTTCCCTTTCTTAAAATGGCTGCCGCTTTACTTCCTGTTTCCTGTATGGGCAGCAATCTCTTTGTCCTCCTGGGAACTTGTATTCAACACTTTCGTTCCTGCTGCTGTAGGAATGCTTTCTCTGTGGAGGCAGGCTGTTTGGTTCCCTCCCCTCTGCTGGGTGGAGATATCTGGGATAGCTGCTTAACCCCTGCGCTGCCACTGTGCCGCAACTGATGCAAGTCCACACTCCTCAACAATAAGTACACGCAATTGGGCACAAAGGTAAATCCTGGTGAGGCACACTATTGGATCCGGTTCTGTTGGACAGGGGTAGGCACACAATTCAGTCCGATCCTGTTCCAGTGACGCCACTTAAATGCAGTGAGCAGGACCGTGGTACGGTGGCTAATTATGCAGTGGGTCAAGATATGTGTATAAAAGTCTATGATTTGTTTGTGACTCCAATTGCAGTTTGCGCAGGGTACTGTTGCAGGGCCCTTTAAGATGTTATAACTCACGTACCAGGTGAGGAATGCCAGAGTGGTGATAATGTGTAGTGTCTGTGTAGTGTCAACGGTGTCTCCTACCTGGGTAGGGCTGGACTCCTGGATCCTGGCTCACTTGCAATAAAATGAGTGTTAGATTACACAAGATGACAATATACATACACCTAACATGTTGTAGCGGGGAGAAAGAGTTTAGTGACATACTCTGGGATGTTGCACATAAATCACTGAAAAAAGGTGCACCACAATAATATGTGACTGACCATACTGGCCAGACCCTCACGCTGATGTTAAAAGCTGAGACTCTAGCCAATATATTCCAGTCAGGAACATATCGGAGCCCTGCTCACTCCGTCAAGGTAGTTTAGCCGTAGGACCCACGCCACACTGAGACACCTTGACGGGGTGCGCAGGACTCCGATATGTTCCTGACTGGAATATATTGGCTAGAGTCTCAGCTTTTAACATCAGCGTGAGGGTCTGGCCAGTATGGTCAGTCACATATTATTGTGGTGCACCTTTTTTCAGTGATTTATGTATTCTTATATTTTCATCCACACATTATTTCATCTTGTGTAGGATGTTTTTGTGGTGCATGTGGTCCACTGCCGGCATCCTTTATTGTATGCATTTTTGCTGGGGATTGCCGTTAGCAACGGATCACTTGCAGAGGAATTGCTCCCCCGATTATCAACATGCTACAGTGTTTGGGGTTGAGCATTTCCTCCCATTTAGGCCACTTTACTCAGTGATTATTCTCCCGTATGCATTTAATTTGTCTGTGATAATACCACTACTACCACACTTTGTATCTGAGGCTATCATACTAGCAACAACAACATAAAACATAGGGGGAGATTTATTAAACTGGTGTAAAGTAGAACTGGCTTAGTAGCCCATAGCAACCAATCATATTCCACCTTTCATTTTTTACAGCTCCTTTGGAAAATGAAAGGTGGAATCTGATTGGTTACTATGGGCTAATAAGCCAGTTCTACTTTACACCAATTTGATAAATCTCCCCCATATTATTTTGGTATAAAACAAATACATAAATGTCACAGCGGTCCATGTAATTATAGTTTTATGGTCAAGGGCAGTGAACCCTGAACTTCCTGTCCCACTGTTCCTACCTATTTGCACAAGCCGCTCTAGACAGCAGCCCACAACTGGATAACAGTCCCTACAACTAGGTCAAACCAGGAGAGAGCAATATAGGCCAAATTAGAACCAAAGAGACAGAGTCAAAAAACGGACTCCAGAGTTGAAACCAGAATCAGAACCGTTACCAAGTTAGAAGTCAGAACCAATAGGTCGCATCAGGATCCAAATTATCGGCCAAGAATCAGAGGTCAAAGTCCAAGCAGGGTCAGAATACCAGGAGAGTCAGAATAATATGAAGATTTTAGTGATGAATCTGAAGACATTGATCACAGGAAACCTGTGGCCAGCAGGTTTTCAGTTTAAATATCCTGAAATTCCGGATTATGTGACACATCCAGCATCACATGACTGATGACATCAATGTGGCAGACGTGTCACCACTGCACAATTGATTGGCTGGCAGCCTGGCACTTCCTGCACCAGGAAGTCCAGCCCATCGTCATAGGAGCCAAACCCTGGCAGCACTGCGTATTGAGGAGTGTGCCCAATGGACGCAACACCCCCCCCCGCCGTTGCCCTGGAAATAAAAAAAAAGTATCCTCTATTCACAGAGGTGAATAGACCCACGTAGGAAGGGGCCCACCAAGGCCACAGCAGTGTTCCCTCTAGTGCACCCACTCAGGGCCTTGGTAGGCCCGCTTACTGCTGCAGACGCAGCTCCAGACTTCAGGTTACACTGACACTATGTGCAGTGCTGCCCACCCTGGAACTCATAGTCCTCACAATCCCCACAGATAGAAATGGCCTTGCAGTTTGCCCGGCGGTCATTTTGTGGCGAACTTTGCTCGTACGCGTTTCGCCAAAAATGTGAACATATGGCCAAACTTTTACCCATTGGGACAGGACAGCCAATTGAGACGTTGCAGCACCTGGACACACCCCCTATCTAATAAATAAACCCGATCTGGCCGCCATTTTACATTCACTCTTTTGCCAGCGTAGGGAAAGGTTGCTGTGTGGAGCAGGGACAGACTGTTAGGGACACCAAACGCTAGCTAATAGGACCACAAAAGTCCTTTTAAGGACTGGTATAGGTGTGCTAGCGATAGGTGTGACATAATGAGGGGTGTAAAATACTTATAATATACTTTCTAACATAGAAAGTATATTATAGTGCATTTGTATTGGGCAGCAGTTGTGTGCGGTTCTGCTGCGATACTGCAGCTATACAAAGGGACAAACGCTATTGGAACAAGTAATTGCAACTAGTGTGCTATACCAGTTGCCGCCCAAAAAATCTGATTGAGGCAGGGGTGTGATATACCTATAATATAATTTCTATATAGTGCATTTGTATTGTGTTGCATTTGTGTGCGGTTCTGCTGAGATACCGCAGCTATACAGAGGGACAAACATCATTAGAACAACTAATTGCAAATGGTGTGATATACCAGTTGCCCCCCCAAAAAACTGATTAAGGGGTTCTACTGTATATACCTGCTTCCACAAATACTTCTCTTCTATAGGGACTTTGTCACAGGGTCATTTTGAAAATGATAGGCAGAGGAAGAGGCAGGCCATTCTGCAGGTGTGGTAGGGGTCAGGCAGCCTTCCGCTTCTGCACCCGCCTCATACTCTGTATCTGCACCCTCCTCACTCTTTGATGTGTGCACCCCCAAAGACACTACCACCACCACCACCACCATAGCCCCTCCACTAGAGTCAGAGAAATTATTTTCCCATCAATTCCCAGACCTTACCGATGCGCAGCCATTCTTGGCAACGGATGAGGAAGAGGAGGTAGCAATGGCCGCCACCCAGCGGTCTGACAGCAGTACCCAGATCAGCCCAAGGAGGGTGACCCTGCTGTTGCTGCCTACTCTGAGTTCTCTGTCAGTGGTGGTGAAGGTGACGATGATGACGTGTCGATGGACGTCATGTGGGTGCCCACAAGAGAGGAAGAGGAGGGGAGTTCAGAAGGAGAGACAGAGCAGCAGATAGGGATTAGAAGGAGGAGAAGCAGGCAGAACTCACAGTGCACAGGAAGCAAAAGCAGACTGCAAATGTATCTGGAGCGAGCCATCCACCATGCACGGTCACATCTTGCGCTCCAAGGACGCCGGCACATGGCTCCGTAGTGTGGGCTATTTTTTTTATTGTCAGCTGCTGATAATAGTGTTGCCATCTGCAGCCTGTGCTGTCAACGCAGAAGTCGTGGTAAGCCCAACACTCACCTAGGGACGACTGCCTTAAGAAGGCACCTGGCCTCTCATCACTGAGCCCAGTGGGAGAAAAGCCATCAGAACCCAGAAAGCCACACTCCTGGTGCTCCACGTCCTGCCTCTTCTCCTTCTCCTGTCTCCTCCCATTTGTCCTCCACTCCACCTTCCACCGTGCCATTGTCGCATTCCTCTGGCACAAGGCAGGCTTCCATGGCCCAAATATTCGAGCGTAAAAAAATGATGACGCCGGATAATCCTCTTGCCCAATGGCTGACCGCTGGCTTGTCGGAACTGCTAGCCCGCCAACTACTGCCATATAATTTGGTGGACTTGGAGGCCTTTAAAAAAATTGTGGCCATTGGCACACCGCAATGGAAGGTCCCCGGAAGGAAATATTTCTCCTAGAAGGGCATCGCAGAGCTATATGGCCATGTTCAGCGGCAAGTGAAAGTATCTCTGGCACACAGTGTCGGTGCCAAGACACATCTGACCACAGACACGTGGTCTAGCAAACACGGGCAGGGAAGGGACATAACTTTTGATGCCAACTGGGTGAACCTTCTGACGGCCGTCAAGCATGTAACCCGTGGCACCGGTGTGGATTTGCCACGGATTGCATGCAGGCCTGCCTCTTCTTTTCCTCCTCCTACTCCATCCTCCGTCCCCTTCTCGGCTGACTCCTCCTTTTCCACTGCTACCGCCTCTTCCGCTGCACCCCCCCAGCTCCCCAGAACCTATTCGATGTGCCAGGTAAGACGTTGCCATGCTGTGCTGCAGCTGTTGTGTCTGGAAGCCAAGTGCCACACCGGTCCTACACTGCTTTCTGCTCTGCGGTCACAGGTCGATCAGTGGCTAACCCCGCTCAATTTGACAATTGGTCAAGTGGTGTGCAACAACGGTGCCAATCTGCTGAGTGTGCTGGAACAGGGCAAAATGACACACGTGTCGTGCTTGGCACACGTCATGCACTTAGTCGTGCAGCGATTCGTTGCCAAATACCTTGGGGTCCAGGATGTCTTGCGGCAGGCCAGGAAAATCTCTGGCCATTTTAGAAGACCTTACACGGCCATGGCTCACCTTGCTGATGTTCAGCGGTGACACCACTTGCCCATCAGACGTCAGATCTTTGACTGCCCGACCCGCTGAAACTTCACCTTGTATATGCTTGATAGGCTTCTCCAGCAGAAACGTGCCATTAACGACTACCTGTACGAACTCTACTGCAGGACAGGTTCTGGGAGCTTGGTTTTTTTTCACCGCGCCAGTGGCTACTCATGCGCAATGTATGCAGACTTCTGCGGCCATTTGATGAGATCACCAAGCTGGTCAGTCGCAGCCAGGGCGCCATCAGTGACATCGTACCTTACGCCTTCTTTCTGGAGCGTGCATTGCTTCGTGTCATTGATCAAGCCATCGAGGAGCAGGAAGATGAGGAAGTTGCAATGCTGAATGAATTCCCAGGGGGGGCTACTCCATCTGAGACAAGTCAGCAGGAGTCTGAAGAGGAGTCAGAGGAGGATGGTGCCTGGGGGGATGAGAAGGAGGAGGAGCAAGAAGAGCAGGCTTTAAACTTTTCTGAGATCCCTGGTGTTGTCCGTGGATGGGGGAGGAGACTGAGGACGACATTCTCTTTGGTGATGAACAGGAGCCAGGCCGCTCCACCACTTCCAATTTAGTGCAAATGGAGGCCTTCATGCTCAAGTGTTTAAAGAGAGACCCTGAAAGGATCGCTTCCTTCTCTAAGACCACCTTGGTTTGAGCCTCACTAGATGCAGGAGAGATATTTCTCAGCGCTGCATACAAATGACACGTACAAGAAAGTAGCTGAGAAATACTCTGGTTTATTGCAGCTGAAGCATCGCCTTTCATAGACAGTTAAGACATACGTGGCAGAATTAGAACAAAAGACTACATACATGCCCCTATCGTAAAAACAGGAATGTGGCTGTACACATCAGGACAGAGAAACGTAACTTATCTAGACAAGATAGATGCTGATATACAGGGAGTGCAGAATTATTAGGCAAATGAGTATTTTGACCACATCATCCTCTTTATGCATGTTGTATTACTCCAAGCGGTATAGGCTCGAAAGCCTACTACCAATTAAGCATATTAGGTGATGTGCATCTCTGTAATGAGAAGGGGTGTGGTCTAATGACATCAACACCCTATATCAGGTGTGCATAATTATTAGGCAACTTCCTTTCCTTTGGCAAAATGGGTCAAAAGAAGGACTTGACAGGCTCAGAAAAGTCAAAAATAGTGAGATATCTTGCAGAGGGATGCAGCACTCTTAAAATTGCAAAGCTTCTGAAGCGTGATCATCGAACAATCAAGCGTTTCATTCAAAATAATCAACAGGGTCGCAAGAAGCGTGTGGAAAAACCAAGGCGCAAAATAACTGCCCATGAACTGAGAAAAGTCAAGCGTGCAGCTGCCAAGATGCCACTTGCCACCAGTTTGGCCATATTTCAGAGCTGCAACATCACTGGAGTGCCCAAAAGCACAAGGTGTGCAATACTCAGAGACATGGCCAAGGTAAGAAAGGCTGAAAGACGACCACCACTGAACAAGACACACAAGCTGAAACGTCAAGACTGGGCCAAGAAATATCTCAAGACTGATTTTTCTAAGGTTTTATGGACTGATGAAATGAGAGTGAGTCTTGATGGGCCAGATGGATGGGCCCGTGGCTGGATTGGTAAAGGGCAGAGAGCTCCAGTCCGACTCAGACGCCAGCAAGGTGGAGGTGGAGTACTGGTTTGGGCTGGTATCATCAAAGATGAGCTTGTGGGGCCTTTTCGGGTTGAGGATGGAGTCAAGCTCAACTCCCAGTCCTACTGCCAGTTTCTGGAAGACACCTTCTTGAAGCAGTGGTAAAAGGAAGAAGTCTGCATCCTTCAAGAAAAACATGATTTTCATGCAGGACAATGCTCCATCACACGCATCCAAGTACTCCACAGCGTGGCTGGCAAGAAAGGGTATAAAAGAAGAAAATCTAATGACATGGCCTCCTTGTTCACCTGATCTGAACCCCATTGAGAACCTGTGGTCCATCATCAAATGTGAGATTTACAAGGAGGGAAAACAGTACACCTCTCTGAACAGTGTCTGGGAGGCTGTGGTTGCTGCTGCACGCAATGTTGATGGTGAACAGATCAAAACACTGACAGAATCCATGGATAGCAGGCTTTTGAGTGTCCTTGGCTATATTGGTCACTGATTTGTTTTTGTTTTGTTTTTGAATGTCAGAAATGTATATTTGTGAATGTTGAGATGTTATATTGGTTTCACTGGTAAAAATAAATAATTGAAATGGGTAAATATTTGTTTTTTGTTAAGTTGCCTAATAATTATGCACAGTAATAGTCACCTGCACACACAGATATCCCCCTAAAATAGCTAAAACTAAAAACAAACTAAAAACTACTTCCAAAAATATTCAGCTTTGATATTAATGAGTTTTTTGGGTTAATTGAGAACATGGTTGTTGTTCAATAATAAAATTAATCCTCAAAAATACAACTTGCCTAATAATTCTGCACTCCCTGTATGCAAAATGGAGAATCACAGTTTCCCTTCAATCCCCTCTTAGAACCATTAAATATGACATGGTTCTTTCCCAGCTTTTGCTTTTTCTTCTCTTGGGACACCCTTTTATTTGGCAGAAGGTGAATTTATAGGTGGCAACCTGGGTGTCAGTGGAATTATACCAGAGGGTGTACCGACCGTCTTTTTGGGTAATAGCTACTTCAGCATAATTGCTTGCAAGGAAAGTCAGTATAGTGAGTACTGTTACACATTGGAGCGTGCACCATTTCCCAAAACTCCACAACCGTGGTGGGTGGTCCAAACGTGAAGTCGCCTGGTGCTTTTCCCTTCTTAAGGGTCTTAATCATCACCTTATCACCGGGTCTATAAGGGTGGGTAGCGTCCTGTGGAAGAGAAGGAGACTTAGAAGCAACTTTTTCCTCTATTTTATTCAGTTAAGTGGTAATCAGCTGTCTGACATACTCATCCCTGATGAGATCAAGATCCCCTTCCTGAGTTATTAGGGGATGTTTTATCCATGGGGTGGGGAAAGGCCTCCCCATTAGGATTTCAAACGGGGACATTCCTAGTTTCTTATTAGTGGTCATACTGATTTCAGAAAGTATTATTGATAATACCTGTTTCCACCTTTCAAAGGTTCCTGAGGTAGCCTTTGTCTTTTATTATCTCTCCACAATGCCTGAGCTTTGTGGGTGGTAGGGAATATGAAATTTCCATTCTATTCTCAAACTCTTAACTAATTCCTTATTTACTCTAGATGTGAAAGCTGGTCCCTGGTCAGATTCAATTCTCAATGGGAATCCCCAACGTGGGATGATCTCGTGGGTGAGTATATTGGCAACTGACCTTGCGTCCTCTGGCCACCTTGAGAACATGTCCACTACTACGAGTGCATACTCCTGTTTACCTTTTGTTCTAGGGATGTGTGTGAAGTTTACCTGCAGGTGTGTGAAAGGTGTGGTGGGGTAGTCTAGATGTTGGTGTGTCACGTGTACATTGTTATTTGGATTATTCCTCAGACATGTAATGCATCTTTTCACGTAATCCTTGACCGTTTCTTCAGCATTGGTAATGTAAAAATTTTGTTTCAGTAGTCTGCGCGTGGTTTGTATGCTGTTGTGTCCCACACCATGAAAGTGTGCAATAAAAAGGGGTGCACTGTGAAGGGAGAATGCATGGTATCCCCTCTTTGCAGATTAATCCGGATTTTGGATTTTTCTGTAATACTGGACAACACCAATCCTCCAACTCTGCCAGCGGAGCAGAGCTTTGGAGGTCCACTGCCATCTGTGTCTCCTCAAGGGAAGGTAGCGCTAGGAGGGACAGTTGGAGGGTGTCTGGAGTCTGGAGGGACGCATTCTTTGCTTCTACATCAGCGAGTGCGTTAAGTTTGGAAACATGATCCTTGCCCCCGTTGTGTGCCTTGCAATGTACTATGGCTAATTCTGAAGGTAGTTGGATGGCCTCAATCAATTCAGTGATTAGTTGTGAGTGTGAGATATGTTTGCCATCTGCTGCTTTGTATCCTCTTTGTTGCCAAATTACCCCATGATCCCATACTACCCCGTGGGTGTATCTACTGTCTGTGTATATTGTGACAGGTTTATCTTTGTGTAATTGGCAGGCTCGGGTAAGGGCAATCAGTTCTGCTGCTTGTGCGGACTGATAGGCGATGGGTTTTGCCTCCAGCACAATATCAGGTAGCATGACAATGGCATATCCTGCATGAAAGGTAGCAAATTACCCGTTTGGAATCGCAGATCGAGTCTCTAAATGGGCAAGTTGCAACACTGAGAGGCATTGATAATTTGCAAAAGAGTTTGCTTCTCACCGAGCAAGCACTCTTTGGGGTAGATGAGGGGGAGGGTGACAGAGAGGAGGCTGAGGAAAGTGAGGTAGCTAGCTGGGTAAAAGTTAGAAAGCGGGGTAGAGGGAAGAGTGCCAGGGAGGCTAGCCCTGATCTGACACACCCCAACAAGTTTGCACGTTTGGCAGATGAGGGGGATGTCAGTCCGGGGACGGCACTGCTGCAGCCAGACACTTCCTCTGCCAGTCAGGGGAATGTCAGCTCCAGTAAGCAGGGAACCAGGAGAGCAGGGCAGGCCAGACAGGTGCTGGTAGTGGGAGACTCCATTATTAGGGGAACAGATAGGGAAATCTGTCACAAAGACCGTGATCGCCGAACAGTGTGCTGTCTTCCTGGCGCTAGAGTTCGACACATCGCGGATCGGGTTGACAGATTACTGGGAGGGGCTGGAGACGATCCAGCGGTCATGGTCCATATCGGAACCAATGACAAAGTTAGAGGTAGGTGGAGAGTCCTTAAAAATGATTTCAGGGATTTAGGTCAAAAGCTGAGGGCAAGGACCTCTAAGGTAGTATTTTCCGAAATTCTGCCTGTACCACGAGCCACACAAGAAAGGCAATGGGAGATTAGGGAGATTAACAAGTGGCTCAAGAACTGGTGTAGGATGGAGGGGTTTGGGTTCCTGGAGAACTGGGCCGATTTTTCTATCGGCAACAGGCTCTATCGTAGGGACGGGCTGCACCTCAATGGGGAAGGGGCAGCTGTGCTGGGGAGAAAGATGGCTAGAAGGTTGGAGGAGTGTTTAAACTAGGGACTGGGGGGGAGGGTAATTACGTTATAGGAGGGGAAGATAGTGCAGATAGAGACCGGGGGCAAGGTAATAAGAATGGGGGAGGAATGGAAGGAGGGACTAGAACAATTCAGAAGGAAAGGTGTAGGGTAAAAAATATACATAAACCTCTCAAATGTATGTATACTAATGCCAGAAGCCTGACTAATAAAACTGGTGAACTGGAATTAGTGATGTGTGAGGAGGACTATGACATAGTGGG
The DNA here is from genome assembly GCF_905171765.1 of Bufo bufo. NCBI lineage: Eukaryota > Metazoa > Chordata > Amphibia > Anura > Bufonidae > Bufo > Bufo bufo. The sequence continues at coordinate 642,575,850 of NC_053390.1, read as the reverse complement.
AATAACTGAGACATGGCTGGATGATAGCTATGACTGGGCAGTTAATGTACAAGGTTACAGTCTGTTTAGAAAGGATCGTCAAAACCGGAGAGGGGGAGGGGTCTGCCTTTATATAAAGTCCTGTCTAAAGCCCACAGTCCGAGAAGATATAAGTGAGGGACATGAACATGTGGAGTCACTATGGGTAGAGATACATGGAGCTAAAAACAACAATAAATTACTAATAGGAGTTTACTATAAACCACCTAATATACCAGAGTCCACAGAAAATCTACTACTAACCGAGATAGACGAGGCGGCAAATCATAATGAGGTGGTTATTATGGGGGACTTCAACTACCCAGATATAGACTGGGAAACTGAAACTTGTATATCTCATAAGGGAAACAGGTTCGTGGCTATAACCAAAGACAATTACCTCTCCCAACTGGTTCAGGACCCGACTAGAGGGACGGCCATACTGGACTTAGTATTAACCAATAGACCTGACAGAACAACAGACGTGCAGGTCGGGGGACACCTGGGAAATAGTGACCATAAAGTAATAACCTTCCAATTATCATTCAAAAGAGCGTTTCTACAGGGAGGAACAAAAATACCAAACTTCAAAAAAGCTAAATTTAGCCAACTAAGAGAGGCCATAGGCCAAACTAACTGGGACAAAGTCCTCACAAATACAGACACAAAATGGGATATCTTTAAAAACATCCTAAAAACTCATTGTCAGAGGTACATACCGTATGGTAATAAAAGGTTAAGGAACAAAAAGAAACCAATGTGGATAAATAGAACTGTAAAGAAAGCAATAAATGACAAAAAGAAAGCATATAAAACACTAAAACAGGAGGGTTGCACGGAAGCACTGAAAAACTATAAGGAAAAAAATAGAACATGTAAAAAACAAATAAAAGCGGCCAAACTAGAGACCGAGAGATTAATTGCCAAAGAGAGTAAAACCAACCCTAAAATGTTCTTCAATTATATAAATGTTAAAAAGTATAAAGCTGAAGGTGTTGGCCCTTTAAAGAGTAATGAGGGGGGAGTCGCAGAGAGCGACGAGGAGAAAGCAAAGCTGTTAAATATTTTTTTCTCCAATGTATTCACTGAGGAAAATAAATTGTCAGATGACATGCAGAATGCAAAAATAAATTCCCCATTAAAAGTGTCCTGTCTGACCCAGGAAGAAGTACATCAGCGGCTTAAAAAGATTAAAATAGACAAATCGCCAGGACTGGATGGCATACACCCCCGTATCCTAAAGGAATTAAGTAATGTCATAGCCAGACCCTTATTTCTGATATTTGCAGACTCTATACTGACAGGGAATGTCCCACAGGATTGGCGCGTGGCATATGTGGTGCCAATATTCAAAAAGGGGCCAAAAACAGAGCCTGGAAACTATAGGCCGGTAAGTTTAACATCTGTTGTGGGTAAACTGTTTGAAGGTTTTCTGAGAGATGCTATATTAGAGCATCTCAACGGAAATAAGCAAATAACGCCATATCAGCATGGCTTCGTGAGGGATCGGTCATGTCAAACTAATTTAATCAGTTTCTATGAGGAGGTAAGTTCTAGACTTGACAGCGGCGAATCAATGGATGTCGTATATCTGGACTTCTCCAAAGCATTTGACACTGTACCGCATAAAAGGTTAGTATATAAAATGAGAATGCTCGGACTGGGAGAAAACATCTGTATGTGGGTAAGTAACTGGCTGAGTGATAGAAAACAGAGGGTGGTTATTAACGGTACACATTCAGATTGGGTCACTGTCACTAGTGGGGTACCTCAGGGGTCAGTATTGGGCCCTATTCTCTTCAATATATTTATTAATGATCTTGTAGAAGGCTTGCATAGTAAAGTATCAATTTTCGCAGATGACACTAAACTGTGTAAAGTAATTTACACTGAAGAGGACATTATACTACTACAGAGGGATCTGGATAGATTGGAGGCTTGGGCAGATAAGTGGCAGATGAGGTTTAACACTGATAAATGTAAAGTTATGCACATGGGAAGGAAAAATGCAAGTCACCCGTACATACTAAATGGTAAAACACTCGGTAACACTGACATGGAAAAGGATCTAGGAATTTTAATAAACAGCAAACTAAACAGCAAAAACCAGTGTCAGGCAGCTGCTGCCAAGGCCAACAAGATAATGGGTTGCATCAAAAGGGGCATAGATTCCCGTGATATGAACATAGTCCTACCACTTTACAAATCGCTAGTCAGACCACACATGGAGTACTGTGTACAGTTCTGGGCTCCTGTAAACAAGGCAGACATAGCAGAGCTAGAGAGGGTTCAGAGGAGGGCAACTAAAGTAATAACTGGAATGGGGCAACTACAGTACCCTGAAAGATTATCAAAATTAGGGTTATTCACTTTAGAAAAAAGACGACTGAGGGGAGATCTAATTAATATGTATAAATATATCAGGGGTCAGTACAGAGATCTATCCCATCAGCTATTTATCCCCAGGACTGTGACTGTGACGAGGGGACATCCTCTGCGTCTGGAGGAAAGAAGGTTTGTACACAAACATAGAAGAGACTATGGAACTCTCTGCCTGAGGAGGTGGTGATGGTGAGTACAATAAAGGAATTCAAGAGGGGCCTGGATGTGTTTCTAGAGCGTAATAATATTACAGGCTATAGCTACTAGAGAGGGGTCGTTGATCCAGGGAGTTATTCTGATTGGAGTCGGGAAGAAATTTTTTATTCCCCTAAAGTGGAGAAAATTGGCTTCTACCTCACAGGGTTTTTTGCCTTCCTCTGGATCAACTTGCAGGATAACAGGCCGAACTGGATGGACAAATGTCTTTTTTCGGCCTTATGTACTATGTTACTATGTTACTATGTTACTATGTATTATTAGGTCTGCTGCAAGATCCATCAACAAAAACTTCAGGTGTTCCTAGTATTGGTACGGATGAGAGATCTAACCTAGGTGAGGTCTCATAAGTAATGGAGTGAGTGCAGTCATGAGGTTCGGGTAATTCATCTTGTTCACTTTTGAGACGTAGGAGAGCGTTGAGAATGGGCGCGGGGCCTGCGGTCTGGGCTGCATACTGTATTTTAAGTGAAGGGTTACTGAGAAGCAGGATCTCATATCCTGATAACCGCTGAGCAGTCATGTGTTGGGTGTGTACGCCTTTGAGGAGGCCCAAAACATCATGAGTTGTGTGGTGACCAAGGGTCAGAGTGGTGGCCATTTCTACAAACATTGCACACGCTGCCAGTGACCGAAGGCATGCCTGCATTCCTTGAGAAAAAAGCACATGGGCGCAGCTTACCTTCGTGGTACTGGGTCAGAACCCCCGCCATGGTTTTACAGTTGTCTCGTGCAAAGACATGGAATGACAGTTTGTAGTTAGGGAGGCCTAGACCAGGACTTGACATTAAAGAACATTTCAAGTAATCAAATGCATTCAACATTTCAGTGGACCATCTTATAAGATCTGACATTTCAGAATGTGTGGCTTGCCTCAGAATATTGTCATAGTAGGAGCAGTCAGGGATCCATTGTCTGCACTAACCAATCATACCAAGGAAGGATAGCAGTTCCATCTTGGTCTGCGGGGTGACCAGGCCCTCTACAGACTGGATTCTTCCTGGACTGATTCTCCTTTCCCCCTGTAGTTTTTTAGAATATTCGTAATATTCTAAAACAAGAATATATAGCACTATAGTGAATATAAAAAAAAAAAAAACGAATGTAGAACAATTTAGCTAATATAGTGCTATAATCTTTTTTTTTAATAGTTGCAGTTTTTTTCCAATCTGAACTTCAGATGAGAAAAAAATTACAACTATTAGACAAAGAAGATTATAGCACTATATTAGCTAAATTGCTCTATATTAGTTTTTTTTCTAATATTCGCTATATTGCTATATATTTGATTTTTAGAATGTTTGTAATATTCTAAAAAGAGAATATATAGCAATATAGCAAATTATATTATTACAAAAATTCTCATTACGAAAATTCGCAATCAACACTACTCCTAAAGTCAAAGATATTGCAGCCTTCTCATTGGCCCACAAGCTAGAAGCAGGGAGGGATCATGTGTACTGATTAAAAAAAAATCTCGAATATTCGCTATATTGCTATATATTCTTGTTTATGAATATTACAAATATATAAAAAAAAAATTATATATAGCACTATATCGAATTTATTTGTTTTTTAGAATATTCGTATTTTTTTCCATCTGAAGTCATGATTCCTCCCTGCTTAAGTTAAGGAGGGAGGAATCATGACTTCAGATGGAAAAAAAGACGAATATTCTAAAAAACTAATATATTCGATATAGTGTTATATATTCGGTTTTTAGAATATTCGTGGAACAACTGTACAGATTTTAAAAATAAAGACGAATATTCTAAAAAACGAATATATTAGTTTTTTAGAATATTCGTAATATTCTAAATCAAGAATATAAAGCAATATAGCGAATATTCGAAAAAACTAATGTAGAACAATTTAGCTAATATAGTGTTATAATCTTCTTTGTCTAATAGTTGTCATTTTTTTCTTATCTGAAGTTCAGATTTGAAAAAAATTACGACTAATAAAAAAAAAGATTATAGCACTATATTAGCTAAATTACTTTATTTTTTTTTTTAATATTCGCTACATTGCTATATATTCTTGTAGTGCTATATACACTGCTCAAAAAAATAAAGGGAACACTTAAACAACACAATGTAACTCCAAGTCAATCACACTTATGTGAAATCAAACTGTCCACTTAGGAAGCAACACTGAGTGACAATCAATTTCACATGCTGTTGTTCAAATGGGATAGACAACAGGTGGAAATTATAGGCAATTAGCAAGACACCCCCAATAAAGGAGTGGTTCTGCAGGTGGTGACCACAGACCACTTCTCAGTTCCTATGCTTCCTAAGTGATGTTTTGGTCACTTTTGAATGCTGGCAGTGGTTTCACTCTAGTGGTAGCATGAGACGGAGTCTACAACCCACACAAGTGGCTCAGGTAGTGCAGTTTATCCAGGATGGCACATAAATGCGAGCTGTGGCAAGAAGGTTTGCTGTGTCTGTCAGCGTAGTGTCCAGAGCATGGAGGCGCTACCAGGAGACAGGCCAGTACATCAGGAGACGTGGAGGAGGCCGTAGGAGGGCAACAACCCAGCAGCAGGACCGCTACCTCCGCCTTTGTGCAAGGAGGAACAGGAGGAGCACTGCCAGAGCCCTGCAAAATGACCTCCAGCAGGCCACAAATGTGCATGTGTCTGCTCAAACGGTCAGAAACAGACCCCATGAGGGTGATGTGAGGGCCCGACGTCCACAGGTGGGGGTTGTGCTTACAGCCCAACACCGTGCAGGACGTTTGGCATTTGCCAGAGAACACCAAGATTGGCAAATTCGCCACTGGTGCCCTGTGCTCTTCACAGATGAAAGCAGGTTCACACTGAGCACATGTGACAGACGTGACAGAGTCTTGAGACGCCGTGGAGAACGTTCTGCTGCCTGCAACATCCTCCAGCATGACCGGTTTGGCATTGGGTCAGTAATGGTGTGGTGTGACATTTCTTTGGAGGGCCGCACAGCCCTCCATGTGCTCGCCAGAGGTAGCCTGACTGCCATTAGGTACCGAGATGAGATTCTCAGACCCCTTGTGAGACCATATGCTAGTGCGGTTGGCCCTGGGTTCCTCCTAATGCAAGACAATGCTAGACCTCAAGTGGCTGGAGTGTGTCAGCAGTTCCTGCAAGACGAAGGCATTGATGCTATGGACTGGCCCGCCCGTTCCCCAGACCTGAATCCAATTGAGCACATCTGGGACATCATGTCTCGCTCTATCCACCAACGTCACGTTGCACCACAGACTGTCCAGGAGTTGGCAGATGCTTTAGTCCAGGTCTGGGAGGAGATCCCTCAGGAGACCGTCCGCCACCTCATCAGGAGCATGCACAGGCATTGTAGGGAGGTCATACAGGCATGTGGAGGCCATACACACTACTGAGCCTCATTTTGACTTGTTTTAAGGACATTACATCAAAGTTGGATCAGCCTGTAGTGTGTTTTTCCACTTTAATTTTGAGTGTGACTCCAAATCCAGACTTCCATGGGTTGAAAAATTTGATTTCCATTTTTTTATTTTTGTGTGATTTTGTTGTCAGCACATTCAACTATGTAAAGAACAAAGTATTTCAGAAGAATATTTAATTAATTCAGATCTAGGATGTTTTATTTTTGTGTTCCCTTTATTTTTTTGAGCAGTGTATTTGTTTTTGACCCACGCCTGTATTGATCGCGATCATTACCTTGCCGATTTTAGAGTAAAAATAAAAGTAGAGTATAACGAATATTCGAATTTGAATATGACCCCTGCCGCTCATCACTACTAACCTTTTATGTGGTACAGTATCACATGCTTCGGAAAAGTCAAGATATACAACATCCATTGATTCGCCATGGTCTAGAACTTACCTCCTCATGAAGCCATGCTTATATGGCAATATTTGCTTATTTTCATTGAGGTACTTTTAATATGGAATATACTTTTACATTCCGCATTTCATCTGACAGTTTATTTTCCTCAGTGAATACAGTGGAGAAAATAACATTTTATAGCTATGCTTTCTCCTCATAGCTGTCTGCAACTCCCCCCTCATCACTCTGTAAAAGGTCGACGCCTTCAGATTTATACTTTTTACCATTTAGATACATTTTACGGTTAGTTTTACTCTCTTTGGCAATAAATCTCTCTGTCTATAGTTTGGTTGTTTTTATTTGTCTTTTACATATTATATTTTTTCCCTTATAGTTTTTCAATGCTTCCTCGCTACACTCCTGTTTTATTGATTTAAATGCTTTCTTTTTGTCATTTATTGTGTTCTTTACAATTCTATTTATCCATTTTTTTTTCTTGTTCCTTAGCCATTTATTCCCATAAGGTATGTACCTCTTACAATTAGAGTTTAGGATGCCTTTAATATTCCATTTTGTGGATGTATTTATTTTTGAGGACTTTGTCCCAGTTAGTTTGGCCAATGGCCGCTCTTAGTTGGCTAAATTCAGGTTTTTTCAAGTTTGGTATTTTTGTTCCTCCCTGAAGAAACATACTTTTGAATGATAAATTGAAGGTTATTATTTTATGGTTGCCATTTCCAAGGTGTCTCCCAACCTGCACATCTGTTGTTCTGTCAGGTCTATCTGTTAATACTAAGTCCAGTATGGTCATCCCTCTAGTCAGGTCCTGAACCAGTTGGGAAAGGTAATTGCCTTTGGTTATTGCCAAGAACCTGCTGAGTCATAGTTATCATCCAGCCATGTCTCAGTTATTCCCACTAAGTCATAGTCCTCCTCACACATCACTAATTCCAGTTCCCCAGTTTTATTTATCAGGCTTCTGGTATTAGTGTATATACAATTGAGAGGTTTATGTACAGTTGCAAGAAAAAGTATGTGAACCCTTTGGAATGATATGGATTTCTGCACAAATTGGTCATAAAATGTAATCTAATCTTCATCTAAGTCACAAAAAAATGACAATCACAGTCTGCTTAAACTAAAAACACACAAAGAATTAAATGTTACCAGGTTTTTATTGAACACATTATGTAAACATTCACAGTGCAGGTGGAAAAAGTATGTGAACCCCTAGACTAATGACATCTCCAAGAGCTAATTGGAGTCCAATCAATGAGATGAGATTGGAAGTATTGGTTACAGCTGCCATGCCTTATAAAAAACACACACTAGTTCTGGGTTTGCTTTTCACAATTAGCATTGTCTGATGTGAATGATGCCTCGCACAAAAGAGCTCTCAGAAGACCTACGATTAAGAATTGTTGACTTTCATAAAGCTGGAAAGGGTTATAAAAGTATCTCCAGAAGCCTTGCCTATAAATTGTCTATAAATGGAGAAAGTTCAGCACTGCTGCTACTCTCCCTAGAAGTGGCCGTCCTGTAAAGATGACTGCAAGAGCACAGCGCAGACTGCTCAATGAGGTGAAGAAGAATCCTAGAGTGTCAGCTAAAGACTTACAAAAGTCTCTGGCATATGCTAACATCCCTGTTAGCGAATCTACGATACGTAATACACTAAACAAGAATGGATTTCATGGGAGGATACCACAGAGGAAGCCACTGCTGTCCAAAAAAAACATTGCTGCACGTTTACAGTTTGCACAAGAGCACCTGGATGTTCCACAGAAGTACTGGCAAAATATTCTGTGGACAGATGAAACCAAAGTTGTTTGGAAGAAACACACAACACTATGTGTGGAGAAAAAGAGGCACACCACACCAACATCAAAACCTCATCCCAACTGAAGTATGGTGGTGGGGGCATCATGGTTTGGGGCTGCTTTGCTTCGTCAGGGCCTGGACGGATTGCTATAATCGAAGAAAAAATGAATTCCCAAGTTTATCAAGACATTTTGCAGGAGAACTTAAGGCCATCTGTCCACCAGCTGAAGCTCAACAGAAGATGGGTGTTGCAACAGGACAACGACCCAAAGCATAGAAGTAAATCAACAACAGAATGGCTTAAACAGAAGAAAATATGCCTTCTGGAGTGGCCCAGTCAGAGTCCTGACCTCAACCCGATTGTGATGCTGTGGCATGACCTGAAGAAAGCGATTCACACCAGACATCCCAAGAATATTGCTGAACTGAAACAGTTCTGTAAAGAGGAATAGTCAAGAATTACTCCTGACCGTTGTGCACGTCTGATCTGCAAATACAGGAAACGTTTGGTTGAAGTTATTGCTGCAAAAGGAGGTTCAACCAGTTATTAAATCCAAGGGTTCACATACTTTTTCCACCTGCACTGTGAATATTTACATGGTGTGTTCAAAGAAAACATGGTAACATTTAATTCTTTGTGAATGAAAAGGGATATGACGCACAAGAGTGACTAGGGACCAACGTGAGGTGCACCCACTAACAGATGACACCCAATCTGAAAGAGGAGAATAATATAGTAGTGAATAACAATGGGGCACTCTCTATAGCAATGAGAACAGTGGACGATAAAACGTATACATTTATTAATATATGACTAAAATATATTGTTCACAGCCAATTAAATAGTAGCAGCATAGGTGATGGTATTGGGCATATTAAAACAGCAATATTGATAAAATGAGAATAAAGATAAAATGGTAGTCCGTCAATAGGATCAAAGTTGGGCTGAAATCTGGCACCAAAATATATACACTACGTGCAGAATTATTAGGCAAATGAGTATTTTGACCACATCATCCTCTTTATGCATGTTGTCTTACTCCAAGCTGTATAGGCTCGAAAGCCTACTACCAATTAAGCATATTAGGTGATGTGCATCTCTGTAATGAGAAGGGGTGTGGTCTAATGACATCAACACCCTATATTAGGTGTGCATAATTATTAGGCAACTTCCTTTCCTTTGGCAAAATGGGTCAAAAGAAGGACTTGACAGGCTCAGAAAAGTCAAAAATAGTGAGATATCTTGCAGAGGGATGCAGCACTCTTAAAATTGCAAAGCTTCTGAAGCGTGATCATCGAACAATCAAGCGTTTCATTCAAAATAGTCAACAGGGTCGCAAGAAGCGTGTGGAAAAACCAAGGCGCAAAATAACTGCCCATGAACTGAGAAAAGTCAAGCGTGCAGCTGCCAAGATGCCACTTGCCACCAGTTTGGCCATATTTCAGAGCTGCAACATCACTGGAGTGCCCAAAAGCACAAGGTGTGCAATACTCAGAGACATGGCCAAGGTAAGAAAGGCTGAAAGACGACCACCACTGAACAAGACACACAAGCTGAAACGTCAAGACTGGGCCAAGAAATATCTCAAGACTGATTTTTCTAAGGTTTTATGGACTGATGAAATAAGAGTGAGTCTTGATGGGCCCGTGGCTGGATTGGTAAAGGGCAGAGAGCTCCAGTACGACTCAGACGCCAGCAAGGTGGAGTACTGGTTTGGGCTGGTATCATCAAAGATGAGCTTCTGGGGCCTTTTCGGGTTGAGGATGGAGTCAAGCTCAACTCCCAGTCCTACTGCCAGTTTCTGGAAGACACCTTCTTCAAGCAGTGGTACAGGAAGAAGTCTGCATCCTTCAAGAAAAACATGATTTTCATGCAGGACAATGCTCCATCACACGCGTCCAAGTACTCCACAGCGTGGCTGGCAAGAAAGGGTATAAAAGAAGAAAATCTAATGACATGGCCTCCTTGTTCACCTGATCTGAACCCCATTGAGAACCTGTGGTCCATCATCAAATGTGAGATTTACAAGGAGGGAAAACAGTACACCTCTCTGAACAGTGTCTGGGAGGCTGTGGTTGCTGCTGCACGCAATGTTGATGGTGAACAGATCAAAACACTGACAGAATCCATGGATGGCAGGCTTTTGAGTGTCCTTGCAAAGAAAGGTGGCTATATTGGTCACTGATTTGTTTTTGTTTTGTTTTTGAATGTCAGAAATGTATATTTGTGAATGTTGAGATGTTATATTGGTTTCACTGGTAAAAATAAATAATTGAAATGGGTATATATTTGTTTTTTGTTAAGTTGCCTAATAATTATGCACAGTAATAGTCACCTGCACACACAGATATCCCCCTAAAATAGCTAAAACTAAAAACAAACTAAAAACTACTTCCAAAAATATTCAGCTTTGATATTAATGAGTTTTTTGGGTTCATTGAGAACATGGTTGTTGTTCAATAATAAAATTAATCCTCAAAAATACAACTTGCCTAATAATTCTGCACTCCCTGTATATAAAGAGCTCTAGGTATATGCAGTTAGTTTCCAGTTATAAATTGTATGAACTGGGCTCCAATTAAGGTGCAAGTCTGTGCTGGTTATATGCAGAGCGGCGTTCCGCTCCTAAACCTGAGACAGCGGCGTCCCGCTGTACATTTTCGAAAAGCGATCGCTTACTATTGCAGACACTTCGATATTACCCGGAGGGCTTCGATGGAATCGCCTACCCTCGTCTCGGTGCGTCTTTTTTGTGTATCGGTGCTCCAGTCCCAAGGGCTGTTAGTCTTCAAAAAGATCTCACGCCAACACCGGAAGTCCACGTAGCTTTGCTGGAAGTGCGGATTTCCCTTATACAGCAGAGACCTCACGCAACTGGCGTTATCGGATCTGTAGAATAATAAATCCTGCTCCTCCTAAATCGATCGAAAATATGTGTCTGTAATCCAATCGTGGGGGTCCGTACCAAACGCGTTTCGGGGTTTAGGAAGTTGACCCCTTCATCAGTGGTTAGTGTCCCCCCTATTGAGGCCTTTCCTTTATAGGGGTAATGGTTCATGGGAAAACCTGGTCGTGGAATGAATCATCCAAATCTTAAATAGTTTAGAAAATCTGTATACAGAGTCTGAATATATCGATTTTGCGTATACCCGAGCAAATAGTTATCCTATTGACGTACTTAATCGCATATATACGATCATGTTTCGACAATAAAAAAGCATCGAAAAATATATTGTTAATGAATACTGCATTTTCAAAAATGTCAGAATCAGGTTCGTAGCAATCTCTAAAACCAAAATCTTTCCATACACTTAATATTCCGTCAGTCTAAAATCCGATGAAGTAAAAAACGCACCGGTGTCGTTGCGGTTCCAGTGCAGTTTTGGTGCGTTTTTCTTAAAATTCAATAAAAACAATCAAATAAGTTACATGCAGTTTGTATGAAAAATAAGATAGCCACAATTGCTATAAAATACATTATTATAAAATCAATTATAGTAGACATAATATTAAAAGCGAACATATAGTATGGCCATTGCAGGAGGGGTTCTTCTATAGGTGAGATGTTGATTGAGAAGTAGATGGGGTGCATAAGAATAAGAATAATCCACCTGGATGTCCTATCGTGTCTGGGATTGGATCATTGACCTCAAATTTATCTAAATACATAGATATAATGTTACAACCCAGAGTTAAAAATGTTCCATCACACGTTAAGGACACCACACAAATTATCAAAACCATTGAAGCATTAGATTTTAATCAAGATTGGATTATGGGCACTCTCGATGTACAATCTCTCTATACAATTATCAGACATGAACAAGGCAAAGAAGCAATCATGTCCCAACTATTATTGGAAGGGAGACTTAATCAGACTCAAATAGAATATGTAATCGAGGCAATAAATTTTATTTTAACCCCCAATTATTTAAATTTTTTAGGAGACTTTTATCTTCAGACACAGGGGACGGCCATGGGCACCAGGTTCGCCCCCAGCTATGCCAATCTATTCATGGCACAGTGGGAACAACAATACATCCAGCCCAGGCTGGGGACGGACCTGGTGCTCTGGCAACGATATATTGATGACGTCTTTTTTATTTGGCAGGCGGGAAAAGAGAAATTGGATCAATTTTTAAAAGATATTAACTCCAATGAGTGGAACTTGGTTTTTACAGGCAACACTAGTCAGGAATCAGTGGAGTTCTTGGACATACGTATTTCGAATAAAGAGGGCAAATTGCATTGTAACACATTTGTCAAACCCACAGCATGTAACAGCTACATTCTATTTAATAGTTGTCACCTCCCAAGTTGGTTAATAAATATTCCACAAGGACAACTACGCAGAATTTAATGTAACTGTACATTGGAGACCGAATTCGAAAAAGAAGCAGAAATAATGACTCAACAATTTCTTAAAAAAGAATATCCCACTGAAATTTTAAATACAGCTTTAAATGAGGTCAGAAAGATGAACAGAGAGGACTTTTTTATTGAAAATGTAAAAAGAGATACAGATACAGGGAACACTGATTTACGTTTAGTTTTACCGATCAATGGGGATTTTAAGAAGATCCAATTTATTAGTAACAAGCATTGGCACCTTTTGAAGAAAGATAAAATATTAGGAACCCTGGTAACTCTGAATTCGAAAATTACGTTCACAAAAGCTTCAAATTTAAATACTAAAATAGCACCTACCATACAAAAGAAATAAGATAAGATCTCTTCCATCCAAAATTGGGCAGGCATTCAAGGCTTCTTTCGTTGTGGAAAGTGCAATAATTGCAAGATTACCTCTTTCCCTAAGAAAACAACAGAATTAGTGTCATCTACCAACAAATACTGTCATAAGATTAGAGAATTTCTTACCTGTAGTACAGAAGATGTCATTTATGTAATTGAATGTCCATGCAGATATCAATACGTAGGCAGGACCAAAAGATCACTTAAAAAACGTATCTCGGAACATATTGCAAACATAAAGAAAGGCTTTGAAAACTATTCAGTGTCAAGCCATTTCAAAATAGCACATCAACAAGATCCCTCATGTTTGAAATTCACGGCCATTGACAGAGTACATAGAGATTGGAGAGGTGGAAACCATATTGAGAAGATGTCCCGACTAGAAACCAAACGTATTTTCGAACTGAATACTCTTTTACCACAGGGCTTAAATGCCGAGTTTGAATTGTTTGGTTTCCTATAGGTGGGCGCCCCTTGCAGATGATTAACTGGTAGTTTTTACACTCTGCCCAGTTTTTCCTCTGCAATGGGCCCCCATCTACTTCTAAATCAACATCTCACCTATAGAAGAACCCCTCCTGCAATGGCCATACTATATGTTCGCTTTTAACATTATGTTTGCTATAATTGATTGTATAATAATGTATTTAATAGCAATTCTGGATATTTTATATTTCATACAAACTGCATGTAACTTATTTGATTGTTTTTATTGAATTTTAAGAAAAACGCACAAAAACCGCACTGGAACCGCAACGACTCCGGTGCGTTTTTTACTTCATAAGATTTTAGACTGATGGGATATTAAGTGTATGGAAGGATTTTGGTTTTAGAGATTGCTACGAACCTGATTCTGACATTTTTGAAAATGCAGTATTCATTAACAATATATTTTTCAATGCTTTTTTTATTGTCGAAACATGATCGTATATATGCGATTAAGTACATCAATAGGATAACTATTTGCTCGGGTATACGCAAAATCGATATATTCAGTCTCTGTATACAGATTTTCTGGACTATTTAAGATTCGGATGGTTCGTTCCACGACCAGGTTTTCCCATGAACCATTACCCCTATAAAGGAGGGGCCTCAATAGGGGGGACACTAACCACTGATGAAGGGATCAACTTCCTAAACCCCGAAACGCGTTTGGTACGGACCCCCACGATTGGATTACAGACACATATTTTCGATCGATTTAGGAGGAGCAGGATTTATTATTCTACAGATCCGATAACGCCAGTCGCGTGAGGTCTCCTGCTGTATAAGGGAAATCCGCACTTCCAGCGAACCTACGTAGACTTCCGGTGTTGGCGTGGGATCTTTTTGAAGACTAACAGCCCTCGAGACCAGAGCACCGATACACAGAGAAGACGCACCGAGACGAGGGTAGGCGATTCCATCGAAGCCCTCCGGGTAAGATCGAAGTGTCTGCAATAGTAAGCGATCGCTTTTTGAAAATATACAGCGGGACGCCGCTGTCTCAGGTTTAGGAGCGGGACGCCGCTCTGCATATAACCAGCACAGACTTGCACCTTAATTGGAGCCCAGTTGATACAATTTATAACTGGAAACTAACTGCATATACCTAGAGCTCTTTATATATATTTTTTGGTGCCAGATTTCAGCCCAACTTTGATCCTATTGACGGACTACCATTTTATCTTTATTCTCATTTTATCAATATTGCTGTTTTAATATGCCCAATACCATCACCCATGCTGCTGCTATTCAATTGGCTGTGAACAATATATTTTAGTCATATATTAATAAATTTATACGTTTTATCATCCACTGTTCTCATTGCTATAGAGAGTGCCCCATTTTTATTCACTACTATATTTAATTCTTTGTGTGTTATTAGTTTAAGCAGACTGTGATTGTCTATTGTTGTGACTTAGATGAAGATCAGATCACATTTTATGACCAATTTGTGCAGAAATTCATATCATTCCAAAGGGCTCACATACTTTTTCTTGCAACGGTATATTTATTACCCTACACCTTTCCTTATGAACTGTTCTAGTCCCTCCTTCCATTCCTCTTTAATGTAATCAGTAATCACCCTTCCCCCAAGTCCCAAGTTTAAAAACTCCTCCAACCTTCTAGCCATCTTCTCCCCCAAACAGCTACACCTTCCCCATTGAGGTGCATCCCATCCCTTCGATAGAGCCTTCGATAGAGCCTATAGCCGACAGAAAAGTTGGCCCAATTCTCCAGGAACCCAAACCCCTCCTTCCCACACAAGCTCTTGAGCCACTTGTTAATATCCCTAATCTCCCGCTGCCTTTCTGGTGTGGCTCATGATATATGCGTATAACCAAAAGTTGTCCCAAGGTACTCTCTGACTTGCTTTCAGGTTTTCAGCTACCAGTGTTTTTACCCTAGAGTGCGTAGGCTTTCGGTGCATACATTTTTTCTCATTTTAACTCTTACTGGTAGAGATGGCCTTGCAGTTCGCCAGGGGTCATTTTGTGGCAAACTTTGCTCGTTGGCTATTCGCCGAATAGGCGAACATATGGCAATTTCTGCCGGTGCCATATTCTTTGCATTGTGCAACTGTTAGAGAGTATAGAGACACCAAACGCTAGCTAATAGGGCCACCAAAGTCCTTTTAAGGACTGGTATAGATGTACTATCAATAGGTGTGACATACTGAGGAGTGTAATATACTTATAATATACTTTCTGACATAGAAAGTATATTATAGTGCATTTGTATTGTGCAGCAGTTGTGTGCGGTTCTGCTGTGATACTGCAGTTATACAGAGGGAAAAACACTATTGGAACAACTAATTGCAACTGGGATGCTATACCAGTTGCCCCCCAAAAAATCTGATTGAGGCAGGGGTATGATATACCTATAATATAATTTCTATATAGTGCATTTGTATTGTGCAGCATTTGTGCGGTTCTGCTAAGATACCGCAGCTATACAGAGAAACAAATGCTATTGTAACAACTAATTGCAACTGGTGTGATATACCAGTTGCCCCCCAAAAAATCTGATTGAGGCAGGGGTGCAATATATCTAGAAAATAATTTCTATATAGTGCATTTGTATTGTGCAGCATTTGTGTGCGGTGCTGCTGAGATACCGCAACTATACAGAGGGACAAACGCCATTGGAACAACTAATTGCAACTGGTTTGATATACCAGTTGCCCCCCAAAAAATCTGATTGAGGCAGGGATGTGATATACCTATAATATAATTTCTATATAGTGCATTTGTATTGTGCAGCATTTGTGTGCGGTTCTGCTGAGATACCACAGCTATACAGAGGGACAAATGCCATTGAAACAATTAATTGCAACTGGTGTAATATACCAGTTTCCCCCCAAAAAATCTGATTGAGGCAGGGGTGTGATATACCTATAATATAATTTAACAAGGAAAAGTGTGGCAGCACCAATGCACATCAATGTAATGGGTGCTATGTCCAGGGTTGTCACTGCTTACCCAAGGTATGTAGATAGAAATGGACAGCACATCCAGTAGAAAAAATCTAATCAAAATTTATTCAGCCACAGTGGCACAAAGAGGCGACGTTTCGGCTCAAAACCCAGAGCCTTTCTCAAGCATCAAACATAAGTGTAACATGCCATATAAATAGGTGTACATAAAATCAAATCAAAAAATCAAAAATGAATTAATGTACACCTATTTATATGGCATGTTACACTTATGTTTGATGCTTGAGAAAGGCTCTGGGTTTTGAGCCGAAACGTCGCCTCTTTGTGCCACTGTGGCTGAATACATTTTGATTTGATTTTTTCTACTGGATGTGCTGTCCATTTCTATCTATAATATAATTTATATATAGTGCATTTGTATTGTGCAGCATTTGTGTGCGGTTCTGCTGAGATACCGCAGCTATATAGAGGGACAAACGCCATTGGAACAACTAATTGCAACTAGTGTGATATACCAGTTGCTGCCCAAAAAAACTGATTAAGGGGTTCTATATACCTGCTTCTACAAATACTGCTCTTCTATATGGACTTTGTCACAGGGTCATTTTTAAAATGACAGGCAGAAGAAGAGGCAGGCTATTCCGCAGGGGTGTTAGGGGTTGGGCAGGCTTCCGTAGCCCAAATGTTCGAGCGCAAAAAAATGATCACGCTGGATAATCCTCTTGCCCAACGGCTGACCGCTGGCTTGTCAGAACTGCTAGCCCGCCAACTACTGCCATATAAATTGGTGGACTCGGAAGCCTTTAGAAAATTTGATTTTTTCTACTGGATGTGCTGTCCATTTCTATCTATAATATAATTTATATATAGTGCATTTGTATTGTGCAGCATTTGTGTGCGGTTCTGCTGAGATACCGCAGCTATATAGAGGGACAAACGCCATTGGAACAACTAATTGCAACTAGTGTGATATACCAGTTGCTGCCCAAAAAAACTGATTAAGGGGTTCTATATACCTGCTTCTACAAATACTGCTCTTCTATATGGACTTTGTCACAGGGTCATTTTTAAAATGACAGGCAGAAGAAGAGGCAGGCTATTCCGCAGGGGTGTTAGGGGTTGGGCAGGTGCATCAGGCCAGAGCCTAAGTAGGAAGTTGTACAAGGTGTGTGCGATTACATCAAAAGGACGCACCATAGTTGGTTGAGTGGCTTACTCAGCCTTCCGCTTCTGCACCCTCTTCATCCTTTGTATCTGCACCCTCCTCACCCTTTGCTGTGTGCACCTCCAAAGACACCACCACCACTACCACCATAGCCCCTCCACTCGAGTTATTTTCCCATCCATTCCCAGACCTTACCAATGCACAGCCATTCTTTGCATCGGATGAGGTAGAGGAGGTAGCAACGGCTGCCACCCAGCGGTCTGACGACAGTACCCAGATCAGCCCAAAGAGGGTGGTCCGCGCTGTTGCTGCCTACTCCGAGATCTCTAATGTCAGTGGTGGTGAAGGTGACGATGCTGAAGTGTCGATGGATGTCACGTGGGTGCCCACAAGAGAGTAAATGGAGGGGAGTTCAGAGGGAGAGACGGAGCAGCAGATAGGGAGGAGAAGGAGGAGAAGCAGGCAGAACTCGCAGTGCACAGGAGGCAAAAAGCAGACTGCAAATGTATCTGGAGCAAGCCATCCACCATGCACGGTCACTTCTGGCGCTCCCAGGACGCCGGCACATGGCTCCGCAGTCTGGGCTTTTTTTTAACGTGTCAGCTGCTGACAATAGTGTTGCCATCTGCAGCCTGTGCTGTCAACGCATAAGTCACGGTAAGCCCAACACTCACCTAGGGACGACCGCCTTAAGAAGGCTCCTGGCATCCCATCACCTAGCCCACTGGGAGCAACGCTGTCAGAACCCACAAAGCCACACTCCTGCTTCTTCTCCTTATCCTCTCTCCTCCCATTTGTCCTCCACTCCACCTTCCAGCGTGCCGTTGTTGCGTTCATCTGGCACAAGGCAGGCTTCCGTAGCCCAAATGTTCGAGCGCAAAAAAATGATCACGCCGGATAATCCTCTTGCCCAACGGCTGACCGCTGGCTTGTCAGAACTGCTAGCCCGCCAACTACTGCCATATAAATTGGTGGACTCGGAAGCCTTTAGAAAATTTGTGGCCATTGGCACACCACAATGGAAGGTCCCCGGAAGGAAATATTTCTCCCAGAAGGACATTCCTGAACTATATGGCCACGTTTAGTGGCAAGTTAATATATCTCTGGCACACAGTGTCGGCGCCAAGATACATATGACCACAGATACGTGGTCTAGCAATCATGGGCAGAAAAGGCACATAACTTTTACTGCCCACTGGGTGAACCTTCTGACAGCCATCAAGCATGTAACCCGTGGCATCTGTGTGGATTTAGTGTTACCGTCATGTATTGCATGCAAGCCTGCTTCTTCTTCTCCTCCTACTCCATCCTCTATCTCGTCCTCAGCTGACTCCTCCTTTTTAACTGCTACTGCCTCTTCCGCTACATCCCCCAACCTCCCCAGAACCTATTCGACGTGCCAGGTGAGAAGTTGCCATGCTGTGCTGCGGCTGTTGTGCCTGGAAGCCAAGAGCAGGTCCTGCTCTCCATTCAGCTCTGCGGTCACAGGCCGATCAGTGGCTAACCCCGCTGAATTTGAAAGTTGATAAAGTGGTGTGCGACAACGGTGCCAATCTGCTGGGCGCGTTGAAACAGGTCAAAATGACACACATGCCGTGCGTGGCACACGTCGTGCACTTAGTCGTGCAGCGATTTGTTGCCAAATACCCCAGGGTCCAGGCTAGGAAAATCTCTGGCCATTTTAGAAGATCTTACACGGCCATGGCTCGCTTTCTGACGTTCAGCGGCGACACCACTTGCCCGTCAGACGTCTGATTTGTGACTGCTCGACGCGCTGGAACTCCACCTTGTATATGCTTGATAGGCTTCTCCAGCAGAAACGTGCCGTTAACGACTACCTGTATGAACTCTGCGGCAGGACAGGTTCTGGGGAGCTTGTTTTTTTTTCACTGTGCCAGTGGCAGCTCATGTGCGACACATGCAGACTTCTGCGGCCATTTGATGAGATCACCAAACTGGTCAGTCACAGCCAGGGCGCCATCAGTGACATCGTACCTTACGCCTTCTTTCTGGAGCGTGCATTGCATCATGTTATTGATCAAGCCGTCGAGGAGCAGGAAAATGAGGAAGTCGCAATGCTGAATGAATTCTCAGGGGGGCTACTCCATCTGAGACAAGTCAGCAGGAGTCTCAAGAGGAGTCAGAGGAGGATGGTGCATGGGGGGGAGGAGCAAGAAGAGCAAGCTTTAAACTTTTCTGGGATCCCTGGTGTTGTCCGTGGATGGGGGGAGGAGACAGAGGACGACATTCTCCTGGGCGAAGAGCAGGAGCCAGGCCGCTCCACCGCTTCCAATTTAGTGCAAATGGGGGCTTTCATGTTCCAGTGTTTGAAGAGGGACCCACGTATAAAAAGTATAAAGGGCAAGGACCAGTACTGGGTGGCAACATACTTAGACCCCCGGTACAAACACAAAATGGCAGACATGTTTCAAGCATCACAGAGGTCTTTCAGAATGCAGCATTTCCAGGCCTTGCTGCGAGAGATGCTGCATTCTGCTGTTGCGTGTGCTGGCAGAGGAATTTCCACTCATAGAGAAACAGTTGCGAGTACCAATACTACAGAGCATGCAAGAAGAGGGCGGTTTGAAGATGTGTTGGTCACTTCAGATATGAGATCATTCTTGCAGTCAACCCATCGACAGCCACCCTCCGGATCCAGCCTCAGGGAATGCCTCGACCGACAGGTGTCCGACTAAATCAGGTTAACGGCCGATGTGAACGCTCTGAGAAGCGAGGAAACCCTTGACTACTGGGTGTGCAGGCTTGACCTGTTGCCAGAGCTGGCACAATTTGCCATGGAACTCTTGGCTTGCCCCTCGTCGAGTGTCCTGTCCGAAAGGACGTTCAGTGCAGCAGGGGGGATCGTGACCGATAAGTGCACTCGTCTAGCTCACGACAGTGTTGAATACCTGACATTTCTAAAAATGAATGAGGCATGGATCTCGGAGGAATTCAACATCTGTGATGACCACGTTTAATTGAATTTCCTCATGACAGCCCACAAATATCCTCCACCACCCAGAACAAATAATGGTCCCTGTCTTAGGTAAATAAAGCGGCATAAAAGGCCTTTTCTGTCTGGTGAATGCCTAATGTTTGGAACCTCGGAAGTATTTTACACCTGTGACGACCACATGTTATCGAATTTCAACTTTTATCATTTGGTGTTTTTTTAAGAGGGGGGATTTCATTAGCCATGTTTTTAATACAATTTTATATTTTTTGTTCTTTTAAACCTATGTATTCAACATCTATTTGTACTGGCCTGCAGTAAAATTTATATCTAATGACCGTCTAATATACCTCCAGCCACATAATTACTTGTTCTTTTCTGTCCGGTGAATGCCTAATGTTTTGGGGCCTGTACTACACTGGCCTGCAGTAAAATTGATATTGAATGGCTGTCTAATATACCTCCAGTCACATAATCACTTGATCATTTATGTATGTTGAATGCATAATTTTTGGGGCCTGTAATCTAACTGGTCAACAGTAAAATTGTTATACAGTGACCGCCTAATGTACCTCCAGCCACATTATCAATTGTTCTTTTCTGTCCGGTGAATGCCTAATGTTTGGGGCCTGTACTACACTGGCCTGCAGTAAAATTGATATTGAATGACTTTCTAATATACCTCCAGCCACATAATTACTTGTTCTTTTCTGTGCGGTGAATGCCTAATGTTTGGGACCTCGGAGGAATTCAACATCTGTGACGACCACATGTTATCGAATTTCAACTATTATCATTTGTTTTTTTTTTCAAGAGGGGGGATTTCGTTAGCCATGTTTTTAATCCAATTTTATCCATTGAACGTCTAATATACCTCCAGCCACATAATCACTTGATCATTTACGTACGGTGAATGCATAATTTTTGGGGCCTGTAATCTAACTGGCCAACAGTAAAATTGTTATACAGTGACCGCCTAATGTACCTCCAGCCACATTATCAACTGTTCTTTTCAGTACGGAGAAGGAATAATTTTTGAGGACTATAGTCCACTGGCCTGCAGTAAAATTGATATTCAATGATCGTCTAATATACCTCCAGCCACAACATAATTAGTTGTTCTTTTCTGTCCGGTGAATGCCTAATGTTTTGGGGCCTGTACTACACTGGCCTGCAGTAAAATTGATATTGAATGGCTGTCTAATATACCTCCAGTCACATAATCACTTGATCATTTATGTATGTTGAATGCATAATTTTTGGGGCCTGTAATCTAACTGGTCAACAGTAAAATTGTTATACAGTGTATGCCTAATGTACCTCCAGCCACATTATCAATTGTTCTTTTCTGTCCGGTGAATGCCTAATGTTTGGGGCCTGTACTACACTGGCCTGCAGTAAAATTAATATTGAATGACTTTCTAATATACCTCCAGCCACATAATTACTTGTTCTTTTCTGTCCGGTGAATGCCTAATGTTTGGGACCTCAGAGGAATTCAACACCTGCGACGACCACATGTTATCGAATTTCAACTATTATCATTTGTTTTTTTTTTCAAGAGGGGGGATTTCGTTAGCCATGTTTTTAATCCAATTTTATATTTTTTGTTCTTTCAAACATATGTATTTGACATCTATTTGTACTGGCCTGCAGTAAAGTTGATATCCAATGACCGTCTAATATACCTCCAGACACATAATTACTCGTTCTTTTCTGTCCGGTGAATGCCTAATGTTTGGGGCCTGTACTCCACTGGCCTGCATTAAAATTGATATCCATTGAACGTCTAATATACCTCCAGCCACATAATCACTTGATCATTTACGTACGGTGAATGCATAATTTTTGGGGCCTGTAATCTAACTGGCCAACAGTAAAATTGTTATACGGTGACCGCCTAATGTACCTCCAGCCACATTATCAACTGTTCTTTTCTGTACGGTGAAGGAATAATTTTTGGGGACTATAGTCCACTGGCCTGCAGTAAAATTGATATTCAATGACCGTCTAATATACCTCCAGCCACAACATAATTAGTTGTTCTTTTCTGTCCGGTGAATGCCTAATGTTTGGGGCCTGTACTCTAGTGGCCTACATTTAAAATTTTATCCATTGACCGCATAATGTACCTAGAACCACATAATCACAATTTCTTTTATGTCAGGTGAATGCCTAATTTTTAATGACCGTACTCCCGTGGCCTAAAATAAAAATTTTCTAGGCTCCAGCAAGGCACATTTCTGAGAATTTCCCTTTAAGACACATTAAAATGGCCCCTGATTAAAATACATATTTTTGGGGGGAATTTTTGCCATTCATCCCCCTCTGGTATGTCACTATCCATGTTGTGGGACGATTCGTGCACTTCTTGTAAGTATTTGGTGGCTGCAAATATGGCCTGAAGGTTTTTCAGGTTCGCCTTCCATTAAAGTGAATGGAGCCCGCCGCGAACTTGCGGTTCGTGAACATTTGATCGCGTTTGCGCGATCGCGTTCGCGAATCGTCCAGGCCGATGTTCGTTTATCACTACTTACTGGTCACATTTTCTTAAACATCTATGGGAGGCCTTCTCAATAAGAAAATGCCAGGCATTTCTCTTCAGTCCTGCAGCCTAATTTCTTTAGTCTTTCTTGCTATGAAGCAAACAATTGCAGCACCGTGGAGAAAAAAAAATCTCTTGATTTGTCCAAAGTGAAAAGAGGGCACATCTTGGTATATGTTGAACGAAAAATTAAACTTCCTTTTGTTGAGTAACGCAGACAAGTTATGTCTCACTCCCTCCCATTGTCCTTTAGGTGGTGCTGGTTGACTTCCTTGTCATGCTTTCTTTCTTTTTTTCTTTTTCTCTCTTTTCTTTTTCTTTCTTTCCTTTCTTGCGTCAGTCTGCCTGTTAATTTTTTGTAAAAAACTGGAAAACCTAATAAAATTCTGGTTATTTGATGGTCCAGATTGATTGGTTCCTATTAGGGTCCGGATCTGTTCCACAATTATGTCGAATGGGTGCGGACCCATTCATTTTCAATGGGGCCGGAACGGGTGCGGACAGCACACTATGTGCTGTCCACATCTGCATTTCCGGATCTGCACTTCCGGATCCGCAATTCCGTTCCCGAAAAAAATAGAACATGTCCTATTCTTGTCAGCAACTGCGGACAAGAAAAAGCATTTTTTTATTATAGTGGCGGCGATGTGTGGTCCGCAAAATGCGGAACGCACATTGCCGGTGTCCGTGTTTTGCAGATCTGCAATTTGAGCAAAACACTTGTGGACATGTAAAAGGACCCTTAGAGATGAGCAAATCGAAATTGATGAAGTGGAATTCTATCAGAATTTCAGGAAAAATTCAATTCGCACCAAATCTGAATTTCCTCACGCTTCGTGGTAACGAATCGCATTTTTTTCCTAAAATGGCTGCTGCACGTGTTAGGACATGGAACAAAGAAATCTGGGAACAAGGGATCACCCACAATTCCATGCATGCAGTCAATCAGCAGCCAGCCAGCCCTGTGATGTCACAGCCCTATAAATAGCCTCGGCCATCTTGGATTCAGACAATTTCCAGTGTACTTACCTCTGGCTGTGACCTTCCGTCCTTGTTCGTTCGGCGCTCCTCGCTGAAGTTTTGTTTCTGTATGCTGCCTTTAGGTATCGGATTTGGTTGCCTTGGTGTACTGGCTGCGGTGTTTTCCGTGTATGCTGGTTGCCAGGGGCGACGTCCAGTGTAGCCTTTTAGCTTGCAGTTCTGCCTACGGCCGTGTTTTCCTTTATCGGTGCAGGTATCTGCTTCTGGTCCTGGCCTCCGGAAGGGGGTGTCAGCATGTCTGACCAATCAGTTCTTGGCAGACATGCCATTCTCTGGAGGGAGAGTGGAGGGGGAGGTGTTAACACACTGCAGTTCACCATGACTTTTGTGGCCGTGTAGGCTGGCTGCATTCCTCTTGGCGTACTGGCTGCGTTTACAGTGTAGGCTGGTTGCTAGGGGCTGCGTGCTGGCTACAGTCGTCTTATGTGTTCTGCTTGTGTACCTCTGTACCCCTTTGATTTCGATTTTCTTTGTATTCCTGTCTGGTTCCTGTTCCTGGTCCCAATCCTCCGGAAGGGGGTGTCTGCATGTCTGACCAATCAGTTCTTGGCAGACATGTCATTCTCCGGAGGGAGAGTGGAGGGGGAGGTAACTTCTTGGTGCGGTTCACTTGACGTGTATGCCGTGTTGGCTGGCTATCTTCCCCTGGCGTACTGGCTGCGGACCCTCCGTGTAGGCTGGTTTTCAGGGGTTGGGCTGGTTGCGGTCGTCGTGTGTGTGTTCCTGCCCTTGTACCTCGTCACCCCTTTGATTTCTGTCCCCTTGCCTGGTTCTGTTTGGGTTGTTGCCCCACGTCTTCCCCCCCTTTCTGTTTGGGAGGAGAGGGGGGGGCTTTGAGGTGTGTGAGTGTCACAGTCGTTACCTCTGGCTGTGACCTTCCATCCTTGCTCGTTCGGCGCTCCTCGCTGAAGTTTTGTTTCTGTGTGCTATTTGTGGTTCTGTATGGGTTAACTCCCCTGTGTTCCTATTAGGAGTTAATCCTCTGTCTGCTCCATGGGTGTGGCCTCTTTGCTGCACCCATGGAACCTGTATATAAGGCTGAGGTTTCCTCAGTTCTGTGTCAGCTCTCCTGGTGTGTGTTGTCTTGTCCTGCTCCTGGTTTGTACTCTCTCTCCCATGCTGCTGACCCATGGGATCCGTGTCTGTCTGTCTGTGTTCTGTGGATTTCCCTACTTGTTCATTCCCGTCCTCTTTGACGTCCTCTTTCCTGTGTTTCTGTTATCTGTTCTGTCAGTTATGTTTTAGTTACTTTGTGTGTATTCATATGTCTCGGTTCAGCAAGCGCCTAGCTGCAGAGTGCTATGCGCAAGGCCACGCAGTATACCACTGGTGGAGCAAGTCCTTCTCTTCTCATTGTCACTCCTGTTTCCTTGTTATGTATTTCTGCTTGTGTTATTAGTTGCCCTGTTTTGTATTTGCCTGTCTGTTATGTTTGCCTATGTGCCGTCGGTACCTTCTGGTACTTGTTGTCCATTCGTTCCTGCTGTCACTGTCTAGTTCACGCTCCAGAGTGGACCATGGCAACTTTCTGCGGCAAAGTCTAACCCTACCATCTAGGGCTCTAGTGAATACCAGGAGTTGCTTAGTCACGCCCCTCTGGAGTATTACTAGACAGTGGCGCAGTGGGGGTTTTCTCCCACTGTGCTGACGGTACATAGAGCTCATGTTTTGTCTGTGCTGCCTTCCCTGTTTTGTTTGTGCAATAAACTCTTGTGCGTCTGTACCTGATTTCTGTTTGTTTATTGCTTGACCTCCAACTCGTGACAAGAAAAGACTTTAAAACTTTTTTTTTGACTGAATAGAAGTTCCGGGAAAGATCATTAGAAGTTTAGGAAAAGGATAGGGAGGAATTATTCCACACTATCTGGGGAATTCCCTGAGGAAGGAATACGTCTATTCCGAAACGCGTCGGAGGAATTGTGAACCCTAGAGGCTTCCGTAGCTTCGGGTGTGACGTCACACTGCAGGTCTCCAGGACAACTAACCTAACAAACGGCTGCTCTGTGCACGCGCAAGCTACCGGCCGGAGCTGCGCACGCAACACAGAGCAATCTGAAGATAGAACAGGACAAGAGAATAGGATTACCAGCAACTTTTTCACCAACAACAGCGGTCGCTTCAGGAACGGACTGAGCGGGGCACTAACAGTAAGTGAAAACCACTGCCACAGCAGACTATCTCAGTATTATAACAACGTACTAGATTCACCGCATGTACTTGGAACAGACATATGCTCTAATTGATTGCAAACTAACGATAATAGAGGTACTACAAATAGCCACTAGAAATTATAGGGCAGTGTCTACTATATCCAGTGTGACATTAGCAATATACCCATAGGTAGGAATAAGGTCAGCGCGGGTTCTTCCTTCCTCTGCTTGTTAGCCGTTGTTCGGTTAAATGACAAAATTACAGCCTTTTTTTTGAGTGTATTAGTGGGAAAAAAAGTCTTAATAGCACCCGCACTGAATCCTGACCCATTGATTTCAATGGGTCTGTGTACATGAGAGTTTTTTTTCACGCATCAGTTCATCATGTTCTATATTTTGCATTTTTCACGCAGCCCTGGCCCCATAGAAGTGAATGGGGCTTCAGTGAAAAACGCATTGCATCCGGAAGCAAGTGCGGATACAATGTGTTTTTCACTGATGGTTGCTAAGAGATGTTTGTAAACCTTCCGTCTATTTGCCATTCAGCAGTGCAGTTATATGTTCTAAAGCAATTTTTGGGGTGTATTAGTGGAAAAAAAGGCTTATTTACCATTCAACGGTGCAGTTATATGCTTTAAAGCCTTTTTTGGGGTGTATTAGTGGTAAAAAAAGGCTTGTTAGCTGTTGTGAGGTGAAGTGACAAAATAACAGCCTTTTTTGGGGTGTATTAGTAGAAAAAAATGTCTTATTAGCTGTTCAGCGGTGCAGTTATATGTTCTAAAGCCTTTTTTCGGGTGTATTAGTGGAAAAAAAGGGCTTGTTTGCCGTTCAGTGGTGCAATTATATGTTCTAAAGCCTTTTTTGGGGTGTACTAGTGGGGAAAAAAAGTCTTATTAGCCGTTCAGCAGTGCAGTTATGTCATGGCAAGTGGGATAAGAGGAACACCAAATAAACAAACAGCAACAGGTAAACAGACTAGGCCCCAAAGCTAGGGAGGAGGGAATTGTAACCTCCTAACAATCCTTGAGCCTCTCCCTGACTGCTGACAGTATGAGCAAATCCTGATGGTGAACAAACTCATACGCTGGAACCCAAGCCCTGCTGACACTGTCGCAAACCCTAACTTAGGGATCGGGGAATGAGACAGCCGATACCTTCCACCGTGAAAAGAGCAGCATCTCCCTGAGACCTAGAAGCAACACGCGCACAAAGGAGAAAACAGGAGGACTTAGTTTTCAGACGAGCGGGAAGTAGAGGATCCACAAACAACCAGTATAGAACTCCAGAAGGAAAATATCAACCGCAAAGTCAGCAGTAAGAGGTGGACTTAAATAGAGCCTCTAAACAGTTAACGAGCAGAACCTGTGGAGAGGTGTGATCCTGCCCACAACAAGAAACAGAAATAAAACACAGAAGGACCTGTCAGATAGACCAGGGGCGTACCTAGAGCATTTGGCACCCGGGGCGAACCCTTTGTTTGGCAACCCCCCCCAGCCCCCCCTCCCCCCCAAGAAAGTTAAGAAAACATGCACAAACTTTTTTCAATGTTTTCAATAATATTTATTACCTTAATTACACCCCCTCCCTTAATTACACCCCCCCTTAATTACACCCCCCCCTTAATTACACCCCCTCCCTCCCCACTTTAATTACAAACCCCTCCCTTAATTACACACACACATCCCTTAATTACACCTTAATTACACCCCCCCTTAATTACAAACCCCCACTTAATTACACACACACACACCCCTTAATTACACAATTATTTACTCACATTTTGATGATGCCTCAGGCTCCGTCCGACCGCTGGTAATGGATCCTTCCGCTTCTTTAAAAGATCCGTGAAGGCGGCGCGGCGTCAGCGTCGTGACGTCATGTTGCGCGCCGCCGCAATAATCCTTCCACAGAAGCCGGCGCCTGGCGGAGTCGCGTCGCGGTGCAGCAGTGGATGGAGGGGTGACTCCGTCATGGCACCCCCCCTTGTGAGTGGCACCCGGGGCGGGCCGCCCCCCCGCGCCCCCCTTGGTACGCCACTGAGATAGACTAACGTGCTGCAAGTCTATCCAATCTTCTCAGATCTCTCACAGGTCAGGCAGTGACAAGTTATATGTTGTAAAGCCTTTTTTGTGGTGTATTAGTGAAAAAAAGGGCTTATTTGGCGTTGTGCGGTGAAGTTACATAATTGAAGCCTTTTCCAAGGTGTATTAGTGGGAAAAAAAGTGTTATTAGTCGTTCAGCTGTGCAGTTATATGTTCTGAAGCCTTTTTTCGGGTGTATTAATGGAAAATAAAAAGGGGCTTATTAGCCATTGTGCGGTTAAGTGACAAAATTACAGACTTTTTTGGGGTGTATTAATTTCCTCTTTATTTATTTATTTGATCTAACAGTATGTTAGACAGAAGTGACAGGCCCTGCACAGTGGAAGGGCAGAGTCCTAAATATTTCTGGCGCAGGCATGGGTTGCAGCAGAGTAAGGAGGCGTGGCAGCAGGGGTAACTTCGAGAGGCCTAATCTCCCGGTGTCATCCATCAGTCGTGTCTTGACCAGCAACCAAGCAGTGCTTGAATGGTGGACAATAATTCACTTCGTCCCAAGTGACATCAGACACCCCAGCCAAGAGTCAGTGGGTTTGTCAGACACAACCCTTAGTTGGCATGGCCCGGGAGCACTATACAGCAAAGACGAGATACTAGTGGACAGTCAGCAGCTACTGCCCAGCCAAGATCTGGAGGAGACATCCGCCGCTTCCTCCGCTAGGCGGGCAAGTAGTGATGAGGAGAGTGGCGTGGGAGGTGGTGTTGTGAGCGGTCAGGCTCCTGACCCAGACACGGTTGAGGAGGACATAAGTGACGTGCAGACACTACTCGATGATGATGAAGCTGATTGCACTTAGGAGCTGGGTGAAGAAGGGGCTTCTTCATCATCAGAAGAGGGTGGCAGCTTGCCCGTGAGGCATCGGCTGAGCCAGTAAGTCGCTAGCATGGCTGGGAGTCAGCAGGGTGGCAGCAGTGGGAGGTCGGGAGTCAAACGGGCACAGGGTAGACCACTCGCTTTGCAGCAGCCTACCTGCCCGGGAAGGAGTGGTCCACGGGTTCACGGAAGTATCAGCGGTAGCAGTCATTCAGTGCGTACTGTTGGGGGTAAAATCACCTACTCGGCGGTGTGGCAGTTTTTTGTTAAGCTGCCGGAGGAGGTGAACGTGGACATATGTAGAATCTGTGGTCAGAAGGTGAAGAGTGGCCAATGTTAGCACCAAGGCCATGTGTCAACATATGCATCATCATCATGAAGTGGCCTGGGAGAACCATGGATCCGATGTGGTGGTCCTGCCTGCCACAGCAACCGCTGCATCACCCAGTGGCACGCACCCGATTTCAGGCAGTCAAGGCTACAGCACCTCAGCCAAAGGGAGCTGTCTGTCCTTCCATCATCTACCAGTCCTGATGCTCCGGTCCTGATGCTCCTGCTCCTCCTCCTTCTACTCCTCAGACATTTTGTCAGCAGTTGATCACCAAAGCGATTCTCAAGATACAGCAATACGCGTGTGGTCATCCTATGGCGCAGAAGCTGAACATGCTCCTGGCCAAGTTGCTGGTACTGCAGTTGGACTCTGCACCTTTCAGAGAAATGATGGCTTGTGCCGAGCTGAGGTGGAGAGTCCCAAGCCGTCATTTCTTTGCCAAAAAGGCAGTACCAGCTCTGCATAAATATGTAGAACAGAATGTGGGCCAGTCCTTGAGCCTGTCGGTGTCTTCCAAAGTGAACGGCAGCGCCGACATGAGGAGCAGTAACTACAGTCAGGGACAATACATGTCCTTTACTGCCCACTGGGTGAATGAGGTTCCTGCCCAGCCAAACCAGCAACTTGACCAGATGACTCTGCTTGCGCCTCCGCGTTCTCACGCCGTTGGTCCTGGGATAATTTCCGCCTCTGCCTCTTTATCCACCACCGTGTTCTCAGCCTCCACTGCAGGGACAATTCACAGTGCTCCTCCAGCATACCACATGTGCAGGGAACCGTGGTGTCATGCTGTTCTACACCTCGTTTGATTGGGCGAACTGAGTCACACAGGGGAGGAACTGCTCTGTGAACTTCATCAAGAAATTGAATCCTGGCTTTCTCCGCAACAACTCAAAATCGGAAACATGGTGACCGACAACAGGAAAAACATGGTGTCGGCGCTGTGTCGAAGAGGGCTGAGCCGTATGCCCTGCATGGCGTACGTGTTCAAATCTCGTTGTCAAGCGGTTCCTAAAATCTTCCACCCATCTTCAAGACATCCTAAAAATGGACAGGAAACTTTGCAGGCACTTCAGCCACTTGTACACCGCAAAGCACACCTTCCTTGAGCTGCAGCGGCAGAACGGCGTCCCCCAACACAGGCTGATATGCAACGTTTCCACCCCATTGGAATTCCACCCTCCATTTGTTGGACCGATTATACAAACAGAGAAAGGCCATAAATGATTTCTTAATGATCGGACAGGAGTACTCCCCTATGTAACTTCTATGTTAGCCAGTGACAGCTCATGCGTGACACCTGCCGTTTGCCGTTATCAGTCGCCAGGACTACGGGATGAACAACATCATTCCACTGCTTCATATCCTGGAACAAATGCTGGTAAATCTGGCTGGTCAGGGGACTGGAGACGTGGCGCCTACATCTCACAGTCATATGAGCCCTGTGGGGGCTGAACTGGTGGAGAAGGAGGACATTGGAGCATAACCAATGTGTAGCAAAATGGGTGGTTTTTCTACACAGGTGACAGGTGAGGAAGAGCAGTAGGAGCAGGAGCAGTCAGAGGAGAAAGAGGGAGATGAGGAAGACAAGGCAGATGACCTAGGCACATCGTGGTAGTATGCAGTGGAGATGGAGGCAGGGAGTTCCTCCGAGTCACTTGCGCAAATGGCCTGCTGGATGCTCACTTGCTTGGGTAGTGACAGCCGAATTGTCACCATTCGGCAGAGGGGTGACTTTTTGCTCTCCACCTTGTTGGACCCTTGCAACCCATCCAAAATGAGGGACATTTTTTATACCCGCTGAGAGGGAGGACAAACTGAACTACTATAGAGACATCCTATGTAGTCAGTTGGCTGCTGCCTATCTGCTCCATCGTCCATCCTCTTGCAGGTCTTACCAGGGGAGTTCTCTGTGCTCTTCTTCCACTGCCATGTCTGCTGTGGCGGGGTGGGGGTGGGGGGGTAGTCGCAGTACCAGCTCCATCAGCAGCAGCTGGAGTCTAGAGTCGCTGATGAGCAGCTTTCTTCACCCGCCTAGTGAAGAAACTACTCACCAGCAGCAGCAGCAGCTATACCTGGAGCAGAACCTGAACCAGCATGTGGTAGCATACTTCGATAGCACCCTGCCACCCCACATTGAAGATCCACTGGACTACTGGGCAGCCAAACTAGATTTGTGGCCGCAACTGGCCGAGTTTGCTCTGGAAAAGCTGTCTTGCCCGGCCAGTAATGTGGCATCAGAGCGGGTGTTTAGTGCGGCTGGGGCCATAGTTACCCCAAGAATAACTCGCCTGTCCTCCCAAAATGTGGAGAGACTGACCTTTGTGAAGATTAATCAGGCATGAATCAGCCAGGATTTACACCCATTAATGCCTGATGCATCAGATTACATCATCCATGCTGCCTCACCCAAACCTTGACAAAAGAGACCGGTTTCTTCTGGATACCTGCCTCAGCTACTATTCTGATGCTGCCACCCGCCTGATTCCACACATCTTATGCCAGGTGCTCCCTATTACACCCACCATCATCAGAGGGTACTGTTATTGCCCCCCACTTCCCCACTCTGTCACCGGGTCACTCTGTGGTCTCCTGATGCTGCTGCCACCTCACCACTCAGGTCTCCACATGCTGCTGTTGCCACCTCCACACTATGTCATTGTGCCACTCTGTGGTCTCCTCCTGCTACTGCTGCCACCTCCACACTATGTCACCTTGCCACTCTGTGGTCTTCTCATGCTGCCACCAACTCACAACTGTGTCTCTGGGCCACTCTGTGGTCTCCTCATGCTGCTGCTGCTGCCACCTCCAAACTATGTCGCTTTGCCACTCTATGGCTCCTCATTCTGCTGCCACCTCTCTACTGTCATTGTGACACTCTGTGGTCTCCTCATACTGCTGCCAACTCATAACTCTGTCTCTGGGCCACTCTGTGGTCTCCTCATGCTGCTGCCAAATCACTACTCTGTGGTCTCCTAATGCTGCTGCCACATCACCTGCTACTGCCACTTCACCACTCTGTGGTCTCATCATGCTGCTGCCACCTACCACTATGTCACTGGTCCACTCTGTGGACTTCCCATGCTGTTCCCACCCTCCCCACTCTGTGACTGGGCCACTAGTGAGACACAAAGTGGATCCTGCCTATGTAGCAGCTGTAAGGCCTGTATAGTCCCATCAGAATTGGCTTATGATTTGGTAGCCAAAAGCAGGAGTGGGTACAAAACACAGAAGACATGCAAATATTCCATTCATGTGTCATCTTTGTTTTGAATATACTCCTGTTTTTTTATTTTTGGCTTTAGCAATACTGATGGATTACTGACCAAATGCTGACCGAGTGAAGGCGGATGCTCAACAGACATGATCTGTTTTTTGGGGGGTATTGTTCTGACGGATCAGAGGAAGGTGTATCAAAAGAGAAAGTATGGTATCAGCGCAGGAGTAAAAGACATGGGGTAAAATCGGGTATCAGTAATAAGTACCTGTTTTAGTCGGGTGTGGGTTGGGGCTGTTCTTAGTAGATTCGATCTTCACAATACTCGATAATGCAAGGTAGATAGCAAGTTTTCCTGCTCAACTTCAAAAAACGCGCGCGTCGCTCCGGCCGGCAGCTGGCGCGCGCGTTTTTTGAAGTTGAGCAGGAAAACTTCCTATCTACCTTGCATTATCGAGTATTGTGAAGATCGAATCTACTAAGAACAGCCCCAAACCACACCCGACTAAAACAGGTACTTATTGCTGATACCCGATTTTACCCCATGTCTTTTACTCCTGCGCTGATACCATACTTTCTCTTTTGATACACATTTAACTCTGAGGATCGAGGCAACCGATCTTTTTAGGTATCCAGCATCGGCTCTGTGCACAGACGTACACAGAGAAAGGACTCATTTGACAGCGCGGATACAAACATTAATTTTTGGATCAGAGGAAGGGTAAAATAATAAGTGACGTCAACACAAACTTACTGCTGACACCCTCTCCACTCTCTCGGGGGGCTCTACCTGTATAAGCATTTAATAGGACAGGTTCTGGAGACATCTAAGGTGGAATCAGCTGACTATGGTGTAAAAGGAGTGTGCTCTTTCACACTATAGTAGCATCTTGGGCCTCTGCACAGTTCTTTATATCTGGCACTAACATTGACCTGTAAGGATGAGTTCACACTTGAGTTATTTGGTCAGTTTTGACCCCATAACAAATAAGTGAAGTGTGCAGTGATTCTAAGAGGGACGCCTGTCATGTGTGTGTTATACTGATTCACAGTATTGTTTCACTACCATAGCAGACTCCCTATGCATGTTACTGCAAGGCACAGTATTCTACACCACTATAAAGGTTTTTTTAACGCAATTCACCACAAATTAATTCGGATTGAATCAAATGTTTTTGTAAAATTCAGGAAACCGGCCGAATCTAATTTTTGAGAATTTTGCTCATCTCTAGTTCCTATCTATGACACCTATATGCCCTAATAAGACATATGGACAGGACTTTTTTGTACTATTTAGACAACTTTAATATTTATATCTGATGAATGTGTAATTATATTGCACATTATCAGTCCTAATAATTTTTTTTTTTCATATACATTTTTTTTTAGAGCAGTAGCTAGCACTAGAGATGTACCTCCTGCAGGCCAACCAGAGCATGGCTAATTATACAGGACTACCAGGTGGCGAGGCTCTGTGACCTTGCACAGGTTTCTTTGCATGTGGAAAAATGCTGAATGATTTCTTCTCTGAAAAGAACTATTTGTTTTTAGACTAATTATTGAATGTGAAGCACAGAGCAAACATCTGCACACATCATGGTGTCTGCATCCAAATTTTAACAGGACAGGATTTAAGCCTAAGACCACCATAGTGTGAAATAATAAATATATCTTCTCCTAAACATGGGTGTTCCAGTATTTTAAAGTGTCAGTAAACATTTTTTTTTTTGTGAAGGGACTGCACTTCCCCATTTGCATGTGGTCTGTAGTCTGAGCTTATTGTAAAAATAGGGTCTTTTGCATTTCATGAGTGTAGCATACACAAAATAGTGCAAAAATAAAATGTATCCTGAAGCAAGACCAATAAACAGATGAATGAAATCTGTTAATTTTATAAAGCAACTACAAAAACGAATCTGTTTCCCATAGAGTCAAGTAACAGAGGTGTCTAGGTTGGAAGCAGCAGTGTATTTTTGAAAGAATTCAACCTTGAACATTTGTTTTTGACCTTCCAGAAGACACAAGACATTGACCAAGACCACCTTAAAAATACAGTCTATGCTACTGTATATGTATATATATATATATATATATATATATATATATCAGCAGGATGTACAGTTAGTGCTCTGCCTCTTCAGCACCTGCAGCATCTGTGCATTTGCTTCATATTATATATGATCCCAAAATGTTTATAATAAAATTCTGATTCATTTAAGAAACAACACAGATTTATTTTACTGTTTCCATGCAGTTAAAAAAAAAAGATACAGATGTGACCTTGGTTACCCTGTGTATAAACACATGGAATATGTGAAAGTTTATGAATGCTGTCTATGTTACTAGTATGTATAACGTTTCCACGCTTCATGATAATTGAGTACGGGCTATCTATCTATCTATCTATCTATCTATCTATCTATCTATCTATCTATCTATCTATCTATCCATCTATAATCATCTATCAATCATTATCATATATCAGTCTGTCTGTTTTCCTTTTATAGACCATTTCCTGATGTTAAATTTATATCATCCCCAATGTCTTTCCAATTCAGACTGTATCTGATGTGTCTCTGAATATCCATCTCCTATACATCCATAAGATTAAAGGATAGGTGATAAATGTTGTATTACAGGGGGTCATACCAGAGGAACCACCAGTAATAAGGATAGAGGGAACCAAGTCCCCTCTCTGAATGCAGTCTGGCCATCTCCTCTCTGAGATCTTCACTGCACATGCACCAATGATGCTGTCGCAGATGCATGCACAAGATTTCAGGGCCAGGCATCGGACCATTGAGGATGCCTGGCCCTGTCAATCTTACTAGGAGGACGAGTGACAAAGGGGAGAGGCACGGTGAAGTGGTGCACTGAAGGGCTAGGCCAGCCCTTTGGTGCTCTAAGTGCCTAATTTACATATAATAAAAAATAAGTATTGCTCAGCTTCAGTAATACTAAATGCAAAGAAAAGGGCTCATTTCAGTGAGTATGATCAACGCTACCAGGCGCTATGCTTAGTTTAGTAGGGTTGATCATGGTGACAGATACTCATTAAATACTCGTTTGAATGGGATTTTAGGGATTATTTTGAATGCGTTTACACAAGGCCTGCACAACATGTATTTTTTCAATAATTTAAAATTCTAGAGAAGCATATTAATAGATCAAGATGGAATAATAATAGTAGTAATAAAAAATAATAATAATGAGGACCTAAACACTATGAAACTCAAACACAGTAGCCCAGATTTACTATAGGACATGAGAAATTTTTGCGGTATAATTTATTTATATTACTCACTTATATAATAATAAAATACAAATAGGAGTTTATTATAAGACACCTAATATACCAGAGTCCACAGAAAATCTACTACTAAACAAAATGGACAAGGCGGCAAATCATGAGGTCATTATTATGGGGGACTTTATCCAGATATAGACTGGGAAACTGAAACCTGTACATTTCATAAAGGAAACAGGCTCTTGGCAATAACCAAAGACAATTGCCTTTCCTAACTGGTTCGGGACCCGACTAGAGGGACTGCCACACTGGACTTAGCATTAACCAATAGACCTGACAGAAAAACAGATGTGCAGGTTAGAGGAAAACCTGGGAAATAGTAACTATAAAATAATAACCTTCCAATTGTCATTTAAAATAGTGTTCCTTCAGGGAGGAATGAAAATACCAAACTTCAAAAAAGGAAAATTTAGCTAACTGAAAGAGGCCATTGGCCTAACTAACTGGGACAAAGTCCTCAAAAATAAAAATACAGCCACAAAATGAGATATATTTAAAAGCTACATAAAATCTGATTGTGAGCAGTACATACCTTATGGGAATAAAAGGGTAAGGAACAAGAAAAAAACCAATGTGGATAAATAGAATTGTAAAGAAAGCAATAAATAACCAAAATAAAGCATTTAAATCACTAAAACAGGAGGGTAGCAGGGAAGCATTGGAAAACTATAAGGAAAAAATGGAATATGTAAAAGACAAATAAAAGCAGCCAATATAGAGACATTCATTGCCAAAGAGAGGAAAACTAACCCTAAAATGTTCTTCAATTATATAAATGGTAAAAAGTATAAATCTGAAGGTGTCGGACCTTTACAGAGTGATAAGGGGGAGTTGCAAACAGTGATGAGGAGAAAGCAAAGTCATTAAATATTTTTTCTCCACTTTATTCACTGAGGAAAATAAACTGTCAGATGAAATGCAGAATGTAAAAATAAATTCCCTATTAAAAGTGCCCTGTTTAACCCAGGAATAAGTACAGCAGCATCTTAAAAAGATTAAAATAGACAAATTGCCAGGACCAGATGGCATACACCCCCGTATCCTAAGAGAATTAAGTAATGCCATAGCCAGATCCTTAGTTATGATATTTAAGGACTCTATATTAACAGAGAGTGTTCCCCAGGATAGGCACATAGCAAATGTGGTGCCAATATTAAAAAATGGTCTAAAAACAGAGCCCGGAAATTATACAGGGTGGGCCATTTATATGGATACACCTTAATAAAATGGGAATGGTTGGTGATATCAACTTCTTGTTTGTGGCACATTAGTATATGTGAGGGAGGAAACTTTTCAAGATGGGTGGTGACCATGGCGGCCATTTTGAAGTCGGCCATTTTGAATCCAACTTTTGTTTTTTCAATGGGAAGAGGGTCATGTGACACATCAAACTTATTGGGAATTTCACACGAAAAACAATGGTGTGCTTGGTTTTAACGTAACTTTATTCTTTTATGAGTTATTTGCAAGCTTCTCTTTGTTTACAGCCATTGACATGTCGCCGAGGTTAACACGTGAGGAGCGGATAGAAATTGTGTTGATGTCTGGTGAACGCAGTAACCGGGTCATTGCAGCAGATTTCAATGCAAGACACCCTACGAGACCACCCATCTCCCATGCTACAGTTAGCAAACTGCTTGCTAAGTTTCGTGAAACTGGTTCAGTGTTGGATTTGCCAAAATGTGGACGCATGAAATCTGTCTCTAATGAAGAAACATCAGTGGCTGTCCTAGCTTCATTCAGCAAGAGCCCACAGCGTAGCACTCGCCGCATGTCACTGGAGAGTGGCATTAGTCGAACATCCCTTCGGCGGATATTAGCTACTCACAAATGGCACCCTTACAAACTCCAGCTACTGATGGATGACCCAGATCGGAGCAATGAATTTGCAGAATGGGCAAAAAAAAAATTGGAACAGGACCCTCAGTTTACGCAGAAGATTTTGTTCAGTGATGAGGCAAACTTTTATGTGAACGGTGAAGTTAACAAACAAAACCACCGCTATTGGTCTGACACTAACCCACATTGGATAGATCCCTCCAAGACTGTTGGAACAAAAAAATTGATGGTATGGTGTGGTATATGGGGTACAAAGATAGTGGGGCCATTCTTTATCAATGGAAACCTCAAGGCCACTGGATATGCAAAATTGCTACATGATGATGTGTTTCCCTCTTTATGCACTGAAGCTGGCACGTTCCCTGAGTTTTTCCAGCAAGATGGTGCACCACCACATTATGGGTGTCAGGTTCGAGCATTCCTAGATGAACAGTTTCCTGGAAAGTGGATTGGTCATTGTGGGCCAGTTGAATGGCCCCCAAGGTCTCCCAATTTGACCCCCTTAGACTTTTATCTTTGGGGTCATCTGAAGGCAATTGTCTATGCTGTGAAGATGCGAGATGTGCAGCACCTGAAACTACGGATACTGGAAGCCTGTGCTAGCATTTCTCCTGCGGTGTTGCTATCAGTGTGTGAAGAGTGGGAGAAGAGGGTTGCATTGACAATCCAACACAATGGGCAGCACATTGAACACATTTTATAAGTGGTCAGAAACTTGTAAATAACTCATGAAAGAATAAAGTTATGTTAAAACCAAGCACACCATTGTTTTTCTTGTGAAATTCCCAATAAGTTTGATGTGTCACATGACCCTCTTCCTATTGAAAAAACAAAAGTTGGATTCAAAATGGCCGACTTCAAAAGGGCCACCATGGTCTCCACCCATCTTGAAAAGTTTCCTCCCTCACATATACTAATGTGCCACAAACAGGAAGTTAATATAACCAACCATTCCCATTTTATTAAGGTGTATCCATAAAAATGGACCACCCTGTAGACTGGTAAGTTTAACATCTGTCAAGGCAATCTTGGAGTACCTCAATGAAAATAAGCAAATAACGCCATATCAGCATGGCTTCATGAGGGATATGTCATGTCAAACTAATTTAATCAGTTTCTATGATGAGGTGATTTCTAGACTTGACAGCGGCGAATCAATGGATGTCGTATATCTTGACTTCTCCAAAGCATTTGATACTGTACCACATAAAAGGTTAGCATATAAAATGAGAATGCTTGGACTGGGAAAATGTCTGTATGTGGGTAAGTAACTGGCTGAGTGATAAAAAACAGAGGCTGGTTATTAACGATACACACTCAGATTGGGTCACCGTCACTAGTGGGGTACCACAGTGGTCAGTATTGAGCCTTATTCTCTTTAATATATTTATTAGTTGTGATGAATACCACACCTCGTGCCCACTCAACGTCAACTACGTCAAGCTCACGAGACGTGGTATGGTCACGGGTCTATCAAAAACGTGAAGTTACGCCCTCCAGTGGAGCACGTAAGGTCAGGTTGGTATAGCTTACACACACCTCCTGTCCACGCGGGCACAGAGAGGCAACAAGCTGAGAGAGCCTTTTCACTGCCGCAGTGAAACAGCGACTCCTCAGCCTGGGTATCTGCCACCAGCTTCTCGTTTGATATAAGCCCGGTCCGCTAATGGGATTATATAGGGTCAGAAACCAACCCGCGGTAGCTTATAACTAGGCCAAAACACGGACGTGGGGATTCGTGATCGAGATACAAGATAGCACAAGATTAAATTATAGATTTAATCGCCGTATGGGCACACTAGATTTGACATAATATACACAGACAATATATACAGTGGTCTGAGGTTACAGATTACAGGTTATATGGTTACAACAGGGTTAAGCAGGGTAAAAGTCAGTTACCGGATAAGATGAAAGTTCCTTTTAGTTTTGAGCTGTTCTTTGGTGGAGTCCACATGAAGGGCCGTGATCTCCGCTATTTCCTGGGTCCCTCTAAACACATTTGTAGGATGTGACCCCTCTTCAGAGAAAGACGCGCCTACTTGCTGGCACCAGACTTTTAACCTCCCCTCCTGGCCTCAGGGAGGGGTCCACTCCCCCTCTTCTGGGCTGGCAGCAAATGACCCACAAAACCCTTTAGGGTTCATAGCTCCAGACCAGAGGG
Source organism: Bufo bufo (assembly GCF_905171765.1). Lineage (NCBI taxonomy): Eukaryota > Metazoa > Chordata > Amphibia > Anura > Bufonidae > Bufo > Bufo bufo. The sequence continues at coordinate 642,535,829 of NC_053390.1, read as the reverse complement.
TCATAGGGAGATGGTTCTGGGACCAATGGACCTGCCTGGGTTCCGGCTACAAGTAGAGCCCAAACCTGGTACCGTTATGTGGTTTCTATTGGGAGATATGGATATCTCTCTACCCTGACCTCGTCTTATTAAACAAAGACCATGGGAACGTACCTCGTGGCCACCGGGACACAAATATGTATCCGGTTTGCGCCTGCGATGGCCAGGCGGTTCATAATTCCTTATGAAAGGTAGGTGCCAACATGTCTGGGAGGTCTCATTGATCCTGGGCAAGGGCAGATACCCCCTGCTGGGGGTTTTCCTGCAATATTCAGTTGGCTCCAAACTGGTGTAGGTGAGGTGTGACCTTCTCCTTGAAGCCTGGACCCCCTGGGGGGGGTGGAAACTAATTTTGCATCAGATGACAATCAGGCCTGGGGCTTTGAAGCAGGGCCCTCCTGTGGAGTTCACTACCTCCGCTATCTGTCAGCACATGGGGGTGTGAGGACATGGCTGACAGTAAATATTAATCCATATTCCTCACATTAGTGATCTTGTAAAAGGCTTCCACAGTAAAATATAAATCTTTGCAGATGACACTAAATTGTGTAAAGTAATTAACACGGAGGAGGACAGAATAATGCTATAGATGGATCTGGATAGATTGGAGGCTTGGACAGAGAAGTGGAAGATGAGGTTTAACACTGATAAATGTAAGGTTATGCACATGGGAAGGAATAATACATGTCACCAGTACTTACTAAATGGTAAAACACTTGATAACACTGACATGGAAAAGGACTTAGCAATTTTAGTGAACAGCAAACTAAGCTGTAGAATCCAGTGTCAGGCAGATGCTGCCAAGGCCAATAAGATAATGGGTTGCATCAAAAGGGGCATAGATGCACGTATATGAGAACATAGTCCTGCGACTTTGCAAATCACTAGTCAGACCACACATTGAGTACTGTGTATAGTTCTGGGCTTCTACAGTAATAACTGGAATGGGGAAACTACAGTACCCTGAAAGATTATCAAAATTAGGGTTATTCACTTTAGAAAAAAAGACGACTAAGGGGAGATCTAATTACTATGTATAAATATATCAGGGATCAGTACAGAGATCTATCCCATCATCTATTTATCACCAGGACTGTGACTGTGCTGAGGGGACATCCTCTGTGTCTGGAGGAAAGAAGGTTTGTACACAAACATATAAGAGGATTCTTTACGGTAAGAGCAGTGAGACTATGGAACTCTTTCCCTGAGGAGGTGGTGATGGTGAATTCACTAAAAGAGTTCAAGAGGGGCCTGGATGTATTTCTGGAATGTAATAATATTACAGGTTATGGTACTAGAGAGGGGTTGTTGATCCAGGGAGTTATTCTGCCTGGTTGGATTCGGGAAGGAATTTTTTTTTAATTGGCTTCTACCGCACAGAGATTTTTTTTTTGCCTTCCTCTGGATCAGCTTGCAGGATAACAGGCTGAATTAGATGGACAGATGTCTTTTTTCAGCCTTATAAACTCTGTTACATGGCACTGGCATATTCCATAGAGACATTAGCATCAATCAGAAACCAGAGTACCCCAAGGAAACCCACACAAACACAGGGAGAACATACAAACTCCATGCAAATGTTGTCCTTGGTTGGACTTGAACCTAGGACCCCAGTGCTGCAAGGCATCAGTCCTAACTACTGAGCCACTATGCTACCCCCAACATTTTGGCACATCTCTTTTCAGAACAGGGATTCGATAAAATATGTGACAAGTTGCACCAAAAAATGTTGGCATACATACTTGACATAAACTTAGCCAACAAATAAGTGGTGTAATGTAACATACAAGTGTCCATAGACGCTCCAGATTTATCATACAGCATGAACCACAGTGATAAGTTTACACTGCCTAAAAGTTAGGTAGCATTAGGAAATGTGTGCCACTGTGTTTTATTCAGAGCCTCACCAACTAAATATAGAAGCTCTACTTATTAATAATTTTAAAATATTTTTGAAAATAAACTAATCTGTAAATATTCTGAGGACTTGCCTAATAAAACATATTTAAATGCAAACATATAAATAAGTACATTTTTGTGGACTGCAAAAGCAAACATTTGCCATAACCTGACTTCTTTCCCTTGAACAAGCACAGGCCATATTATGTGTTCGTGTGTGGTGTGAAAGTCCACGGATTCCTTTAAAACTCTTACATCACATAAAACTGCACATATACTATAAATATAAAAAAACAGAGGTTCATATTTACAGAAAAGGGCAATTTTCTGTAAACTGTGCTACACTATGAATCAGGCATTAGCTTTTGCTTATCAACTGAAAAATGTATTTACAGTAGGTCAAAGCATAGTTTACTCCAAGATGGACAGCTGTTTGAAGATGAGGCAGTGTTCCATGTGAGCACTGCTTCCTGTTCTTTACACTGTCCGTCATCTCCTGTGGAGCGGTGGGGTAGTGTAATTACAAGTACTCGCTCCATTCAAGTGAACAGAGCGAGTACTTGTTCTTACACTGCATCGCTGACAATGGGCAGTGTAATGAACAGGAAGCAGCGCTCGCATGGAGCACCACCTCCTCATCAAACAGCTGATCAGATATAGATGACCCATCCTGACAATAGGTCATCAATATATATGTCCTGCAAAACCCCTTTTAGTGATTGTACACTAGGGGTTACCTGACGTACTTTGTGATTGCAAAATTTTGTGTGCCATTTATCTGTGTCGCCCATCATAAATGCACCTTAAAAGTGATAGATTTACCGAAAAAGACCAACCTCTCACTCCACTTATGAAAGTGGAATGGAAAGCCAAAAGTCGCAATTTTTAACACAAATTGTCACGTGCACCAAAACATGCGACAATTTAATGCCACAAAACATGCAAAACAGCCTTCATAAATGTCCCTGTGTTTTTGACCGGTCTTTAGTGACCAAGCAAAATAGCGTATTTTCCTGGTTAAACAATGTTTTGTTATTAAATGCAGATACAACAAGATCAAATGATCTCATTATTATAAATGAATAGATGAGATTATCATTATTCTTGCTTATGGTCCAAATTCAGTGACTAGCATTGGTCCTGAACTTACACAACACTTCTGCCAGTGAGCATGCTAAGTACCAGAAAAACTATGAGACCTTCAAATGTCACCTAAAAATCTTATTTTAAAAAAGGGCACATAGCCAATATCTTATTTACTAACTAGAGTGACTAAGAAAAACTCAGATGATACACCATATTTAAAATGTACAGTAAAAAAAAAGCAAAGGTCTATTAGCATCTACTGCAACTTTCCATTTCTCAACACCTTGTCTTAGGCCTCTTTCACACTTGCGTTGTTGGGATCCGGCATGCACTTCCGTTGCCGGAGGTGCCTGCCGGATCCGTAACAACGCAAGTGTACTGAAAGCATTTGAAGACGGAACCGTCTTCCAAATGCTTTCAGTGTTACTATGGCACCCAGGACGCTATTAAAGTCCTGGTTGCCATAGTAGGAGCGGGGAGCGGGGGAGCGGTATACTTACAGTCCGTGCGGCTCCCCGGGCGCTCCAGAATGACGTCAGAGCGCCCCATGCGCATGGATGACGTGATCCATGTGATCACATGATCCATGCGCTTGGGGCGCCCTGACGTCACTCTGGAGCGCCCGGGGAGCCGCACGGACGGTAAGTATGCTGCTCCCCTGCTCCCCGCTACACTTACCATGGCTGTCAGGACTTTAGCGTCCCGGCAGCCATGGTAACTATTCAGAAAAAGCTAAACGTCGGGTCCGGCAATGCGCCGAAACGACGTTTAGCTTAAGGCCGGATCCGGATCAATGCCTTTCAATGGGCATTGATCCCGGATCCGGCCTTGCGGCAAGTCTTCAGGATTTTTGGCCGGAGCAAAAAGCGCAGCATGCTGCGGTATTTTCTCCGGCCAAAAAACGTTCCGTACCGGAACTGAAGACATCCTGATGCATCCTGAACGGATTACTCTCCATTCAGAATGCATTAGGATAATCCTGATCAGTATTCTTCCGGCATAGAGTCCCGACGACGGAACTCTATGCCGGAAGACAATAACGCAAGTGTGAAAGAGCCCTAAGCCTCTATAGGAGAGACGAGGAAGGCAATAGCATCCAAAATTTCTGTAGAGGAGCATCCACCACCTTTTTTCACTCTCTTAGGGTGGGTTCCCATAGACTTCAATTATGACGGATCAAAACAGAATGCCTCTTAAAGGCTTCCGTTTTGACTTCCGTCTTATGGATTCTGTTATTTTCCATTATAACCATGTTATAACGGAAAGACATAACGGAATCCATAACGCAGATGTGAACCCACCCTTAGCTGTTAACAAAACTATATGAAAGAGCTCAGAAAGCACTGTTGTTGAAACTGAGGATGCTGTACAGGATGATTCAAACGTCTTTCCAAGTTAAAAAATAGTCACACTGGCAATCGGTGTTTATCGCCAAGAGATGTTCTGCGCATACATGGCCACGGCAGAGGAAATACAGTAGTATTACACAATGGTCAATTAAATAACGTGTGACCCGCCCCATAATATATTTGTCTTCCTTAGTGGCTGTTCACCACACCTCTTCTTTGATGCCCATTTTTCCTCATGAGTCATATGGACAGAGATTTTCACTATGATATAATCTATTTAAGAAGGAAGTGCAGCAGGCAGCAATAAGGCTACATGCACACGACCGTATGTGTTTTGCGGTCCGCAAATTGCGGATCCTCAAAAAAAATGGATGATGTTCCGTATGGCATTCGTTTTTTGTGGACCCGTTTTTTTTGCGGATCCATTGTAATAATGACTATCCTCGTCCTCAAACTAGAAAAAAATAGGACATGCACTATTTTTTTTGCGGAGCAACGGAACAGACATACTGATGCGGACAGCACACGGTGTGCTGTCCGCGTTTTTTGCGGACCCATTCCCATTCCTATCCGCAAAAAAAACGGAACGGACACGGAAACAAAATACGGTCGTGTGCATGAGGCCTAAGGCTGTAAAATTGCTTGGTCAAAAACTCATATCAAGCAATGTGTTCTCTATTACACCAAAGCAAGTAGATGAAGGAACATAAGCCATCTAATCCTCTTGTCCTATTAAGGCATTTGTGGTAATTGCATTCTAGCAAGCTATCAAAAGCTGTACAGTCTAGTCCATTGTGAATACTATTTGTCAGCACAGTAGGCAGGGAAAACACATTTACACAGTGAGCCCTAATTTGCACCCAACCTGCTGTCCCTGCCTACTTGCAGAGCAAGCCCTAAGCAGCAAGTTCCCAACTAGTCGACTGTCCCTATGCTGGTAAGTGCAGGGAGTCAAACTGTGGTCTGATACTACAGAATTTTAGACATTCACGTTTTTTTTATATATAATTCAATCCGTTAATCCTTGATTGTCTAATTGGGCTGAAATTGCAGCTTGATACTACAAATTTTAGTGTCTTCATGTTTTTTATATATAATTTAATCCGTTAATCCTTGATTGTCTAATTGGGGTGAAATTGCAGCTTGATGCTACAGATTTTAGGGTCTTCGCGTTCTTTTATATATGATTTAATCCGTTAATCCTTGATTAATCCTGATACTACACATTTTAGGGTGATCAAATTCTATTATACATAAATATATCCGTTAATCCCTAATTGTGGAATTGTTGGGAAATTGCGGTCTGATACTACAAGTTTTGGGGGGTTTAATATTTTTTATATATACCGTACTTATATCCATTCATCCTTGATTCTGGGGTGAAACTGCGGCCTGATACTACTGTTCTTTTACCCTTACAGTTACTGTTACAGTATAGTATATCCAACACACAGGTGAGAGGCCCTTCTAAGGGAATGGGGGAGCTGGTGTTGCAAGCAGTCATGCACGTGGCCCTGAGACTGGTGAGGGTGACACCAGTGCACGGAGGAGCCGGTTTAAGAGGGGGCTTCATCATTATCAGAAGAATGTGGCAGCTTGTGCGCAAGGCAGCGGCTGTGCCAGCAGGGTGGTAGCGTGGCTGTAAGTCAACATGGTGGCAGCAGTGTGAGGTCTGGAGCCAAACATGCACAGGGTAAACCGTCTACTACGCAGGAGCCTACCTTTCCAGAAAGATCTAGCAGTGCATTGGTTCCCGGAGGCATCGGTAGCAGGCAGTCGGCATGGAGTGGTGGGGGGAAATGCCCTACTCAGTAGTGTGGGAATTTTTCATAAAGCCACCAGAGGACATCAGCGTGGCCATTTGTAGAATCTGTGGGCAGAAGGTGAAGCGTGGCTAGGGTGCCAATGTTGGAACCACAGCACTGCATCAACACATGCAGCATCACCATAAAATGGCCTGGGAAAACTGTGGCGCTAATGTAGTGGTACAGCCTGAGGCAGTAGCTGCTGCATCACCCAGTTTCACCCCTTTTCCAGCAGTCAAGGCTCCATCACCTCAGCAGAAAGGAGCTGTCTTTCCTTCACATCATCTACTGGTCCTGATGCTCCTGCACCTCCTACTCCTATTCATCACTTGTTTTGTCAGCAATCGATTTCTGAGACGATTGCAAAAAGATAACAGTATGCGTGCACTCATCCAACAGCTCAAAAGCTGAACGTGCTCTGGGCCAAGTTTCTGGTACTACAGTCCCTCCCTTTTCATGTGGGGGACTAGGAACATTTCAAAGGACTGATGGCTTGTGGTGAGCCAAGGTGGATAGTCCCAAGCCATCATTACTTCTCCAAAAATGCTGTACCAGCCCTGCACAGGTATGTTGAACAGAAGGTGGGTCAATCCTTGAGCCTGTCAGTTTCTACTAAAGTTCACGGCAGTGCCAACGTGTGGAGCTGTAACTACAGTCAAGGACAATATATGTCATTTACAGCCCACTGGGTAAAGTGGTTCCTGGCCAGCCACACCAGCAACTTGGCCAGGTGACTGCACCGCCACCTCCACATTCTCAAGCTGTGAGTCCTGCGCCAATGGTCTCCTCTTTCTCCTCATCCTCCACCTTTTTCTCAGCCTCCACTGCAGGCACAATTCGGAGTGCTACTTCAGGATACTACCTGTGCAGAGCACAGCGGTGTCACTGTGTACTGCACCTGGTTTGCCTGGGCGAACTGAGTCACCCGGGGAGGAACTGCTCTGAGTCCTTCAAGAGGAAATCGAATCCTGGCTCTCTCCTCGCCAACTTAAAATCAGAACCATGGTCACCAACAAACAGAAGAACATTGTGTCTGCGCTGCATAAAGGATGGGCTGGCCCATGCGACCTGCATGGCGCACATCTTTCATATGGTTGTAAAGCGGTTCCTGAAGTCTTGCACCCAACTGCAAGACATCCTGAAATTGTCTAGGAAACTGTGCATGCACTTCATCCACACTGCAAAGCATGCCCTCCTTGAGCTGCAAAGGCAGAATAGCGTTCCCCAACATTGCCTGATATGTGATGTTTCCACCCGTTGGAACTCCACCCTCTACATGATGGACTGACTATATGAGCAGAGGAAGGCCGTAAACGATTTCTTGATGATGCAGGCGAACTGGAGCGCTCTGCTGTGTAACTTCAATGTTAGCCAGTGGCAACTCATCCGTGACACCTGCCGTTTGCTCATGCCCTTTGAGGAGCTCACTTTATTTGTCAGTCATCAGGACTACGGGATGAACGATGTCATTCCACTCCTTCATGTCCTGAAACAGATGCTGATAAATCTGGTTGGCCAGGGGGCAGGAGACATGGCGTCTATATCTCATGGCCACCTGAGCCCTGTAGGGGCTGAACTGGAGGAGGAGGAGGACATTCATGCACAAGCACTGTATACATAACTGGGTGGTTTTTCTGCACAAGTGACAGGACTGGAGCAGGAGGAGAGGGTGAAGCAGGAGGATCTAGAAGGCGATGAGGAAAACCAGGCAGATGCCCCCGACACACAGTGGTAGTATGCAGTGTGGAGATGGAGGTAGGGAGTCCCTCTGAATCCCTTGCACAAATGGCCTGATGCATGCTTGCGTAGTAAGAGCCATATTATCACCATTTGGCAGAGGGATGACTATTGTTTCTCCACCATGTTAGACCCTTGCTACTGGTCCAAAATCAGGGCCTTTCTTCCACCCAACTACTATCAAGACATCCTATGTAGTCAGTTGGCCGCTGCCTATGTGCGCCATCGCCCATCCTCACAAAGGGCCCTCTGAACTCACATTCCACTGCCATGGCTGCTGGAGCAGCAACTGAAGCCTGGAGTCTCTAATGAGCTCTTTTCTTCACCCGCCTACTGAAGAAACCACCCACCAGCAGCAGCAGCAAGACATAAACTGAACCAGCAGGTGGTGGCATACTTGGACTGCACCTGCCACCCTACATCTAAATTCCCTTGGACTATGAGTTTGCCCTGGCTGAGTTTGCCAGTAGTGTGTCATCAGAGCGGGTGCTTAGTGCGGCGGGGGGCATAGTTATCCCAAGGAGAACTTACCTTTCCACCCAAAATGTGAAAAGACTGACCTTTGTGAAGATGAATCAGGCGTGGATCAGCCAGGATTTCCACATGCCAGTGCCTGATGCATCAGACTAGATCATTCTGGGTGTCACACCCAAATTTGGTCATAAGAGACCCGTTTCTTCTGGCCACCTGCTTCAGGCACTATTCTGATGCTGTCACCCACCTTATGCCACACACCTGCTGCCTCTACTGCCATGTTCTCCTACTGCCACCCACCATCTTGTGCTGATACTGCCACTGCTGTTGCCCCTCTCTCTCCCCACTTTGTGACTGGGCCACTGTGTTGACTCCTCATGTGGTTGCCACCTCACCACTCTGTAATTGGGCCACTGTGTAGACTCCTGATGCGGTTGCCTCCCTCATAACTCTATGACTGGGCCATTGTGTTGACATCTCATGTGGTTGCCATAAACCACTCTGTAACTAGGCCACTCTGTTGACTCCTCATGCATTTGCCACTCTCACCACTCTATGACTGGGGCATTGTGTTGACTCCTTATGTGGTTGCCACCCTCCCCATAATGTAACTAGGCCACTGTGTGGACTCCTCATGCGGTTGCCACCCTCCCCACTCTATGATGGGGCCACTATTAACCTTGTTTGGCCTTGTTGACATCACTATTTACTTTACCATTCTTCTGATCTGTCAGAAGGACGGAAAATTACAAGCACAACGGATCCTTTCTTTGGAGCATCCACAAGGCCTGTATCACATGGTCCCTATTTTGCATCAGGATATGCTCATGATTTGGAAGTCAAAATCTGGAGTTGGTACAAAACACAGAAGACATGCAAACTTTCCAATGACATGTTATTTCTTTTTCGGATCCACTCCTGTTTATTTTTTTGGCTTTAACAATACTGATGGATTACTGACCAAATGCTGACCATGTGAAGGCGGATGCTCAAAAGATAGGTTCTGTTTTTTTGGGGTTGTTCTTATGACAGATCAGAAGAAGGGAAAAATAAACAGTGACGTCAACACAAACTTACTGATGACACCCTCTCCACTCTGTCAGGGGGATCAGCATGTAATAGAACAGTTTATGTAGAAATCTATGTGGAATCAGCTGACGACTGTGTAAAAGGAGTGCGCTCTTTCACTCTATAGTAGTATCTTGGGCCACTGCACAGTTCTTTATACCTGATGCTAACATTGAACTATAAGGATAAGTTAAAACTTGAGTTATTTTGTCATTTTTGGCCCATAACTGACTAAAAAGGTGAAGTGTAAAGTGATTCTGAGAGTGACGCCTGTCAACTGCCTGTCATACATACGCAAAGTATTTCACTACCACAGCGGACTACCTATGAATGTTTCTGCAATGCACAGTGTTCTACACCAATATACAGGCTCTCTGCAGCTCTCAGATTTTTAACGCGATTTGTCGCAAATAAATTTGGATCAAATTGAATCTTTTTGGAATATTCGGCAAACTGTCTGAATTGAATTTTTGAAACATTTGCTCGTCTCTAACTAAAATCCTACTTTATTATATCTATGCAAAATACAGGCCCTGGGTGAATTATTCCTCAGCTAACCTTTTGCCATGGTACACATTTAGTGAACAAAGAAAGTCCCTTCCAACAGTGGTCACATTATCACATTTTTCATATTAAGTATTCAGTTAACAAATTTTTACTCACAGGTGTCACATAGGGTAGGAAACAGTGCAGCCCTGTACTCTACCTGTACCACTCCCTAACTTAACTAAGGGTTCATGCATATGACCATATGTATTTTGCAGTCTGCAATACACGGATCCGCAAAAAATACGTGTGACGTCTGTGTGCATTCCATATTTTGTGGGCATAACAGCTGGCCCCTAATAGAACAGTCGTATCCTTGAACGTAATGCGGACTATAAGGGTCCATTCACACGTCCGTTGTTTCTTTCCTGATCTGTTCGTTTTTTTGCGGAACAGATCTGGACCAGATCTGTACCCATTCATTTTCAATGGGTCCTGAAAAAAATCGGACAGCTCAATGTCAGATTTTTTTTCAGGACCCATTGAAAATGAATGGGTACAGATCTGGTCCAGATCTGTTCCGCAAAAAACCGAACAGATCAGGAAAGAAACAACGGACGTGTGAATGGACCCTAATAGGACATGTTTTACCCTTTTGCGGAACGGACATACGGAAACGGAATACACATGGAGTAACTTCCAGGTTTTTTTGTGGACCCATCAAAATTAATGGTTCTGCATACGGTCCGCAAAAAACGGAATGGACACGGAAAGAAAATACATTCATGTGCATGAGCCCTAAGTGAAAGGGCTTAAACCTAGTGGGGTAAAAGATTAGTCAGAAATAAATAGATCAGAACTAGACAGACAAAACCAGGACTGGATCAGAATCCAAAAGCTAAGGACAAAGTCCAAACCACAGAGATACGTTAAAACCAATACAAGACAGAAGTCACACAAAAATAAAGGCGCAGTCTCACTCCAGTATGAAGGTGGAGTAGGAAAACTGGAGTACCTTTTTATGTATCTAACAACATGTGACATTTGATAAATGTGGCATAAAGTACCCCAACACAGACTCAAAAAAAAAAACTGACTTCAAATATCACTCTCATAATAAATCCTCCACCCTATATTTTCTTCATGTGAATCTATGCCCCTTTTTATGTATCCCATAATTGTATTTGACTTGGCAGAAGTTGCCTGGCATTGGTTACAGAGATTCAATTTACAGGCTCTAGTACTCTGATATCCTTTCACCAGTTTTACCAGCAGTATCCTGTTTAGTTTGTTGTCAAATCCTCAGTGGATAACTTCTATACTTCCAACTGTACATCTATTCATGCTAATCGTCATCTGCCCTTGCTCTGCTTAGTCTCTCACTTATCTAAACTCCCTCTACTCGTTCTTAAAGCATTCTTAAAAATACAAATCACAAAGGCCATATTTTTTTACATTTTTATGGCAATGGTCTTGTGAGGGCTAATTTTTTGCGGTATGAGTTGATGTTTTCATTGGTACCATGTTGAGGTATGTATGAATTTTTGATCGTTTTGATATGTTTTTGGGAGGCAATGTGACCAAAAAATTGCTGTTATGGCATAATGTATTTATTTCTTTTTCAATAGTAAATGGCTTGATGGGGAAAACTTTTATTTTTTATTTTTATCAAACTTTTTTTTACTTTTTATTTTTGTCTTCAACTTTTTGAGGGTTTGATCCCTGCTTCAATGCAGTACAATACATACTGGGGGCTGGGCCTCATAGGCTTCCATACATGGTAGACTCAGAGGATTTTGTAAGTCTCTCAGGGGCCATGGCACCCATTGGCACCCCCACAACCCCTTAGATGTAGTGGTCAACATTGACTGCAGCATCAGAGTTTTCAGTCTCCTGTCACTGACCAAGCAAGCACAGCTCCCACTGCCTCATACATATATAGCGGTGGTCCGGAGGTTAAAATTATCTTTAAGTATAATTATAATAAAACAAGTGCCCAGTGCATGCTGTTCGATATTCCGTTAGCAACTGTCATCTTAAAGAGAACCTGTCACCACAAATTGCAGTGCAATCTGCAGGGAGCATGTAGAGTAGGAGGAGCTATACAGATTGATATATAGTTATGTGGGAAAAGATTCAGTAAAACTTATGATTTTACACATTAAAATCTCTACTCTTTCTGAGATCAATAGCCAAATGACCTGTCTTATCAGTGACTGACAGCACTCTGTGTATACATATTTATACAGGGAATGCTTTCAGTCACTGATAAGTCAGCCCACTTGGCTATTGAGCTCAGAAGAGTAGAGATTTAAATGAATTGATTGCCATTTTTAATTCATTTTGTCTCACAAAACTAAACTGCTCAGCTACATCTGCCCTATCATATGTAGGACTATCGGTAAAAGGTCTGCAGCAGACAAGATGTCAGCTGAACAGCATGATGCAGCGAAATCATCGTACCCGTTTGTGCCATGTTGTTTATAGCACAGGCCGCAATCCAGAAGTGGTCTGTAGTGTGACCTGCTTTGTTCATAGTGAGAGTGGTGTTAGGTGGGTATTCTTTTTTTTTTTCAGGGACACTTCTACTGTGTGGAGATACTGGAGGGGACTTTAAGGCTGCGTTCACACGGGCGAGATTTCCGCGCGGGTGCAATGCGGTAGGTGAACGCATTGCACCCGCACTGAATCTGGACCCATTCATTTCAATGGGGATGTTCAGATGAGCGATGATTTTCACGCATCACTTATGCGTTGCGTGAAAATCGCAGCATGCTCTATATTCTGCGTTTTTCACGCAACGCAGGCCCCATAGAAGTGAATGGGGTTGCGTAAAAATCGCATGCATCCGCAAGCAAGTGCGGATGCGGTGCGATTTTCACGCACGGTTGCTAGGTGACTGTCTATACACTGTATTATTTTCCCTTATAACATGGTTATAAGGGAAAATAATAGCATTCTGAATACAGAATGCTTAGTAGGTGATCAATTGAGGGTTAAAAAATAAAAAAAATTAACTCACCTTGTCCTCTTGTTCGCGTAGTTCTCCCGGTCTTTAGTTCTTTAAAAAGATGAACTATGGGCTAAAGGACCTTTGGTGACGTCAGATCACATGCTCCAATCACATGGTACATCACCGCGGTGATGTACCATGTGATTGGAGCATGTGATCTGACGTCACCAAAGGTCCTTTAGCCCATAGTTCATCTTTTTAAAGAACTAAAGACCGGGAGAACTACGCGAACAAGAGGACAAGGTGAGTTAATTTTTTTTATTTTTTAACCCTCAATTGATCACCTACTAAGCATTCTGTATTCAGAATGCTATTATTTTCCCTTATAACCATGTTATAAGGGAAAATAATAACATCTACACAACACCGAACCCAAACCTGAACTTCAGTGAAGAAGTTCGGGTCTGGGTACCACAGTCGTTTTTTTATCACGCGCATGCAAAACACATTGCACCCGCGCGATAAAAACTGAACATCGGAACGCAATCGCAGTCAAAACTGACTGCAATTGCATTCCTACTCGCGCGGGTTTGCCGCAACACACCGGGACGCATCCGGAACTAATCCGGACACGCTCGTGTGAACGCAGCCTAACTGTGTGTGAGGCACTAAGGGGACACTTTAATATTGTTGGGGAACCATCACTGTGGGGTAACTATAATTGTGTTATAGCCATGTAAAAGAATAAAAGTATTCACAGGATCAATAGACATGTTAATAATATGCAAATGATTAAAAAAAATGGAAAAAAAATATTCAAAACATCTCAATCTTTCAGTATTGAGTATGAGCTGAGCACCACGCACCGAAATTCAACACTGACATGCCTTGGCATGCTATCAATGAGGTTATTAATGGTTGTATGAAGAATGTATTGCCATGCCACTTGGGCATGCAACTCATCAAGATCCGCTGTTGGCAACTCCCTTTGGAATTGCAGACCAATAACATTCCAGATGCTCAATGCGCAATGGGAGACAAGTCCATAGACACTTTAGACCATGGTAGCATGTTTAGGCCACACAGGCTGATTACAGTAGCACAAGACACATGTGGACTGGCATTGCCCTGTTGAAAAATTGCATCTTTAGAGAAATGGCCGTACCATTGGTTCCATAACCAAATCAATGTTATGAAGAGCTGTTAGTGTACCTAAAATGAAGACGAAAGGGGTCCAGCTACCGTACATTATTCCACCCCACACCATAATCCCAGGAGTAGGAGCAGTGTGACACTCCCTTAAGAAGACCTATTCATTATATTGCCCACATGGTCTCCAGACCAATCTCTTGCTATTATTGAATCCGAGACAAAAGTAGGATTCACCGCTAAAGAGGATAGACCTCCATTCCAGCCTCCATTGCTGTCATGCTGTGCCCCATGATAACCTTTAAGAGCTGTGGTGTGAGGAACAGGAACACCTGTAGCTTCCTGTGTGCAGCTCTAGACTTGGGATGTGACATCCGATTTTACTTGCAGCACAGAATGGAACATTACATGTTTCACACAGAAGTTTGCCTGTATGCATCTTTTGCATTTAGTCCAGTTCTTTGTTGGTAACTAATCATATTTTTTCTAAAAGGGCTGCTGCACATGTTAGAAAGAGGAGGTAAGAAGCCTAATAACGAGGGATCACCCATAATGCCATGCAGACAGCCAATCAGCAGATAGCCAGTGCCTGTGATGTCACAGCCCTATAAAAAGCCTTTCCTGCCCAGTTTCCGACATTTTCCAGTGTGGGGAGAGAAGTGACAGACACTAGTGACAGCGATTAGGAAATACTTCATTCACCAAAAATTAATATTGAGCTGTTCAGGGAAAGATTATTCATAGTATAGGGAAAGGATAGGGGGCATTATCCACACTGTAGCAGTGGTGGATCCAGAGCCTGGTCTCGGGAGGGGCACTTCCAGATTATTTTCTGTCCGCCGCCACAAGACTACACAGTGTAGAGGTATACTGTATATTGTCTGGCACAGTGTAGCGGTATACTGTATATTGTGGGGCACAGTGTAGAGGTATACTGTATATTGTGTGGCACAGTGTAGAGGTATACTGTATATTGTGGGGCACAGTGTAGAGGTGTACTGTATATTGTGTGGCACAGTGTAGAGGTATACAATTACTTGGCTTGGCCCTTGGGGATCTCGGACGACACTTCAACACTTGGCTGGGGGGCTCGGTGGAGCTGATGTGTTTTATACTAATGAGAAAGATTTCATAATAAGGATTTGGAGAAGGGGCAGAGGGATAGCAGAGCAGGGAGAGGCTGGTGCTGCTATTAGGGGGTCATACCATGGGGGAGTAATAAAGCCCACCATAATGCCCCCCAGTAGTAATAATTCTCCTTATAATAGACAGTGCAAAAAATACCCCCTTGTTATGCCCCCAGTTGAGCTAATGTCCCCATAGTGCCCCCATAATGTGCCAGTATAAAATACTCCTATATAGTGCCCCCAGTAAATGACCCCATAGTGCTCCTCCCCCCTTCCTCCTAGTGCCCCCCATAATGTACCAGTATAAAATGCCTCATATATAGTGCCCCAGTAGATGCCCTCAGTGTCCCCCATAACTTGCAAGTATAAAATACCCCTTCTTAGTGCCCCCCGTAGATGACCCCATAGTACTCCTATCCCCCTTCCCCATAGTACCCACCATAATGTGTCCCAGTATAAAATACTACTGTACAGAGCCCCCATATAAAATACCCCTTCTTTGTAGCCTCAGTAGATGCCCCTATAGTGCCCACCAATAATGTGCCAGTAAGAAGTGCCCCCAATCATGTGCCAGTAAGAAGTGCCCCCAATCATGTGCCAGTAAATTGTGCCCCCATAGATGCCCCCCAATCAAGTGCCAGTAACAAGAGCACCCCCCATCACGTGCCAGTAACAAGAGCCCCCATCACGTGCCAGTAACAAGAGCACCCCCCATCACATGCCATTAACAAGAACCCCCCATCATGTGCCAGTAACAAGAGGCCCCCCTAATGTGCCAGTAACAAGAGCCCCCCATCACATGCCAGTAACAATAGCACCCCCCATCATGTGCCAGTAACAAGAGCCCCCCCATCATGTGCCAGTAACAAGAGGCCCCCCTAATTTGCCAGTAACAAGAGCCCCCCCCCAATGTGCCAGTAACAAGAGCCCCCCCCAATGGGCCAGTAACAAGAGTCCCCCTAATGTGCCAGTAAAAAAAAGGCACCCCTAATATGCCAGTAACAAGAGCCCCCCTAATGTGCCAGTAACAAGAGCCCCCCTAATGTGCCAGTAACAAGAGACCCCCCTAATGTGCCAGTAAAAAGAGGCCCCTCTAATGTGCCAGTAACAAGAGGCCCCCCTAATGTGCCAGTAACAAGAGGCCCCCCTAATGTTCCAGTAACAAGAGGCCCCCCTAATGTGCCAGTAACAAGAGGCCCCCCCAATGTGCCAGTAACATGAGACCCCCCAATGTGCCAGTAACATGAGACCCCCCAATGTGCCAGTAACAAGAGCCACCCCAATGTGCCAGTAACAAGAGGCCCCCCTAATGTGCCAGTAACAAGAGCCCCCCTAATGTGCCAGTAACAAGAGCCCCCCTAATATGCCAGTAACAAGAGACCCCCCTAATGTGCTAGTAACAAGAGGCCCTCCTAATGTGCCAGTAACAAGAGGCCCCCCTAATGTGCCAGTAACAATATCCCCCCCTAATGTGCCAGTAACAAGAGGCCCCCCTAATGTGCCAGTAACAAGAGCCCTCCTAATGTGCCAATAACAAGAGACCCCCATAATGTGCCAGTAACAAAAGGCCCCCCTAATGTGCCAGTAACAATAGGCCCCCCTAATGTCCCAGTAACAATAGGCCCCCCTAATGTGCCAGTAACAAAAGGGCCCCCCTAATGTGCCAGTAACAAGAGGGCCCCCCCTAATGTGCCAGTAACAGCCAGTAACAAGAGCCCCCCCATCACAGGCCAGTAACAAGAGCCCCCCCATCATGTACCAGTAACAAGAGTCCCCCCCTAATGTGCCAGTAACAAGAGGCCCCCCTAATGTGCCAGTAACAAGAGCCCCCCCTAATGTGCCAGTAACAAGAGCCCCCCCTAATGTGCCGGTAACAATAGGCTCCCCCCTAATGTGCCAGTAAAACTATTGTACATTTAAAAAAAAACCACTCATACTTACCTCCATGTCAGCGATGCGATGCAGGCCACTTCCAGCCTGTGTCCCGCGCTGTATGGCTCAGGCGGCGCGATTACGTCATCGTGCCGCCTCCACCGGCCTCTGATAGGCTGTCTGAGCCACCCCTAATGTGCCAGTAACAAGAGGCCCCCATAATGTGCCAGTAACAAGAGCCCCCCCATCATGTGCCAATAACAAGAGCCCCCCCTAATGTGCCAGTAACAAGATCCCCCCCAATGTGCCAGTAACAAGAGGCCCCCCTAATGTGCCAGTAACAAGAGGCCCCCCTAATGTGCCAGTAACAAGAGGCCCCCCTAATGTGCCAGTAACAAGAGGCCCCCCTAATGTGCCAGTAACAAGAGGCCTCCCTAATGTGCTATTAACAAGAGGCCCCCCCTAATGTGCCAGTAACAAGAGGCCCCCCTAATGTGCCAGTAAAAAGAGCCCCCCCCCCTAATGTGCCAGTAACAAGAGGCCCCCCTAATGTGCCAGTAACAAGAGGCCCCCTAATGTGCCAGTAACAAGAGGCCCCCCTAATGTGCCAGTAAAAGAGGCCCCCCCTAATGTGCCAGTAACAAGAGCCCCCCCAATGTGCCAGTAACATGAGACCCCCCAATGTGCAAGTAACAAGAGCCCCCCCAATGTGCCAGTAACAAGAGCCCCCCCCAATGTGCCAGTAACAAGAGGCCCCCCTAATGTGCCAGTAACAAGAGACCCCCCTAATGTGCTAGTAACAAGAGGCCCCCCTAATGTGCCAGTAACAAGAGGCCCCCCTAATGTGCCAGTAACAATATCCCCCCCTAATGTGCCAGTAACAAGAGGCCCACCTAATGTGCCAGTAACAAGAGCCCTCCTAATGTACCAATAACAAGAGACCCCCCTAATGTGCCAGTAACAAGAGCCCCCCCCTAATGTGCCAGTAACAAGAGCCCCCCCTAATGTGCCGGTAACAATAGGCCCCCCCCCTAATGTGCCAGTAAAACTATTGTACATTTAAAAAAAAAACACTCATACTTACCTCCATGTCAGCGATGCGATGCAGGCCACTTCCAGCCTGTGTCCCGCGCTGTATGGCTCAGGCGGCGCGATTACGTCATCGTGCCGCCTGCACCGGCCTCTGATAGGCTGTCTGAGCCACCCCTAATGTGCCAGTAACAATATCCCCCCCTAATGTGCCAGTAACAAGAGGCCCACCTAATGTGCCAGTAACAAGAGCCCTCCTAATGTACCAATAACAAGAGACCCCCCTAATGTGCCAGTAACAAAAGGCCCCCCTAATGTGCCAGTAACAAGAGGCCCCCCTAATGTCCCAGTAACAATAGGCCCCCCTAATGTCCCAGTAACAATAGGCCCCCCTAATGTCCCAGTAACAATAGGGCCCCCCTAATGTGCCAGTAACAAGAGGGGCCCCCCTAATGTGCCAGTAACAGCCAGTAACAAGAGCCCCCCCCATCACAGGCCAGTAACAAGAGCCCCCCCATCATGTGCCAGTAACAAGAGGCCCCCCCTAATGTGCCAGTAACAAGAGGCCCCCCTAATGTGCCAGTAACAAGAGCCCCCCCTAATGTGCCAGTAACAATAGGCCCCCCCTAATGTGCCAGTAAAACTATTGTACATTTAAAAAAAAAAACACTCATACTTACCTCCATGTCAGCGATGCGATGCAGGCCACTTCCAGCCTGTGTCCCGCGCTGTATGGCTCAGGCGGCGCGATTACGTCATTGTGCCGCCTGCACCGGCCTCTGATAGGCTGTCTGAGCCACCCCTAATGCGCCAGTAACAAGAGGCCCCCATAATGTGCCAGTAACAAGAGCCCCCTCATGTGCCAATAACAAGAGCCCCCCCTAATGTGCCAGTAACAAGAGCCCCCCCAATGTGCCAGTAACAAGAGCCCCCCTAATGTGCCAGTAACAAAAGCCCCCCCTAATGTGCCAGTAACAAGAGCCCCCCTAATGTGCCAGTAACAAGAGGCCTCCCTAATGTGCCATTAACAAGAGGCCCTCCTAATGTGCCAGTAACAAGAGGCCCCCCCTAATGTGCCAGTAACAATATGCCCCCCTAATTATGCCAGTAACAAGAGGGCCCCCCTAATGTGCCAGTAACAAGAGGGCCCCCCTAATGTGCCAGTAACAAGAGCCCCCCATCACGTGCCAGTAACAAGAGCACCCCCTATCACGTGCCAGTAACAAGAGCCCCCCATCATGTGCCAGTAACAAGAGCCCCCCCATCATGTGCCAGTAACAAGAGCCCCCCTAATGTGCCAGTAACAAGAGGCCCTCCCTAATGTGCCAGTAACAATAGGCCCCCCTAATGTGCCAGTAACAAGAGGCCCCCCTAATGTGCCAGTAACAATAGGCCCCCCTAATTATGCCAGTAACAAGAGGGCCCCCCTAATGTGCCAGTAACAAGAGGCCCCCCTAATGTGCCAGTAACAAGAGCCCCCATCACGTGCCAGTAACAAGAGCAACTCCATCACGTGCCAGTAACAAGAGCCCCCCCATCATGTGCCAGTAACAAGAGCCCCCCCCTAATGTGCCAGTAACAAGGGCCCCCCTAATGTGCCAGTAACAAGAGGCCCTCCCTAATGTGCCAGTAATAAGAGGCTTCCCCTAATGTGCCAGTAACAATAAGCCCCCCTAATGTGCCAGTAAAACTATTGTACATATAAAAAAAAACACTCATACTTACCTCCATGCAGGCCTCTTCTGGTCTGTGTCCCGCGCTGTACGGCTCAGGCCTCTGATAGGCTGCAGGCACTAGGCCGGCAGCCTATCAGAGGAAGAGGAAGGGACACGCCTCTCCCTCCCCTGCCCGTTCGCTCTCGCAGCACAGCCATCTGTATCGCTGGTACAGATGTATCGGTGGTACAGATGACTATGGAGATGAGCGCTTCCACAATGGAAGCGCTCATCTCCCTGTGCCCTGCGGCCGCTGCCCCCCACTTCTGAGCAGCTCGGGGGGGGGGGCAATTGCCCCGTTGCCCCCCCCCCTGGATCCGCCACTGGTGACCCGCTGAGTTTACTGGCCGGAAAGTCAAGGTAATGTGCATACATGGTGACTTAAAAGACTACACTATCACTTTGGTGTCTTTAACCACGGTTGCCGGCAGGAGGATTCATGAAGTGACCGTCGCCACAAATCTACACTATGAACTAATAATAGGAAGAGACTTCCCAGGCTTCCCGGAACTGTGGCCAGCTATGAGACTTACCGGTCCCCAAGAGTCAGGGACAACCCCAGTGGATAGGCCTTGCTGAAGTGGGAGGCCAGAACCCTGGGAATCCGAGGCCGAAGGGCCAGCAATAGGGGTGACCGCCACTTCGGTGGATGAGGGGGGAACAACCCCGTTGAATGTGATGGTTGGGGAGCTGGAGGACTTGCCGCCGGGCCCTGAATTGGCAGACTTGAATGTCTCCACTGATAATTTTGGTACAGCACAACACAGGGACCCGACATTATCCCGGGCCTGGGAGAATGTGTTAATGATCGATGGAGAACCACAACAACCGGGGGCCGAGTCGATATTTCTGCGTTTTGTGGTTCTCCATGATTTGCTGTATCGGGTCAATCAACTATGGGGGTAGAATGTGGAACAGTTGGTGGTGCCCAAGGCTTATCGCAAACTGGCACTAGAGCTAGTGCACCAACATGTTCTCGGGGGTAATCTGGGATTGTAGAAAACACAGGACTGTATACTACAGCGGTTTTACTGGCCCAGCGTGTTTTGAGAGATGGAAGAGTTTTGTAAGTCTTGCCCGACCTGCCAGATAACTAGCCCCCAGCCCCATTTCCTTAGTCCCTTAGTACCTCTCCCGATCATCAAGGTCCTGTTTGAAAGAATCGCTATGGATCTCATAGGACCAGTACCAAAGTCCGCTAGAGGGCACCAACAAATTCTAGACACCTAGACTACGCTACCCGGTACCCAGAGGTGGTGCCACTGCGGCATACATTGGCCAAACTCATAGCTAAAGAGTAAATGGAGATGTTTTCCCACGTAGGACTGCCCAAAGAGGTTTTGACGGACCAAGGGACCCCATTCATGTCCAAGGTCATGAGGGAATTGTGCAAATGGATGAGCTGGTAAAAAGGTTTAACCAAACCTTAAAAAATATGTTAAAAAGACTGGTGTCCAAAGATGGAAGGGACTGGGACCTCCTCCTGCCCTATCTCCTGTTCGCAGTGCGAGAGGTGCCCCAGGCCTCTACTGGGTTCTCGCCCTTCGAACTGCTATATAGCAGACATCCTCGCGGGCTGTTGGACGTAGCCAAGGAGGCATGGGAAAAACAGCCCACTCCGAATAAAAGTGTTATTGAATACGTCACCCAGATGTAAGAACGGATAGAGGCCTCTGGTTCGGAAACATATGGAAGCGGCTCAGCGAGCCCAGAGTCGAATCTATAACTGGCAGGCTCGAGTCCGGAGCTTTAACCCGGATGATCGGGTATTGGTTCTGGTACCGACAGTGGACAGTAAGTTCTTGGCTAGGTGGCAGGGGCCCTATGAGATAATAGAGAAAATTGGAGACAAGGTACACCAGCCAGGGCGGCGACAGCCGCAGCAGGTCTACCATGTTAATCTACTAAAACCTTGGAAGGATAGGATAGGGAGACCTGCGATAAGGACAGACCGCAGTCGGTTTGTCTAGGGGAAGAGGTTTTGGCCCCTCTGTCTGCTGCAGGGGAAGTGGTTGCCACATTAAGAATTGTGACAGCTTCTCCTCTAAACAGGCTCAGGAAGCCAGGGAGTTTGTTAGTCGGAACACGGATGTGTTCTCGGAACTCCCTGGATGCACTTCCATAATCCAGCATGATATTGTCACTGAGCCCCAGGCAAAAATCTGGTTAAAGCCGTACCAGGTGCCCGAGACTCGGCGAAAAGCCATCTCGGAGGAAGTGCAGCTAATGCTGACTCTGGATGTCATCGACGAGTCTAAAAGTGAGTGGGCCAACCCAATAGTTCTAATACCCAAGCCAGGTGGGACATTAGGGTTCTGTAATAATTTTCATAAATTAAATGAGATTTCTAAATTTGATGTCTATCCCATGCCCCGGGTGGATGAGCTAATCGAGCGGTTAGGATAGGAAAGGTATTTCTCGGTCTTGGACCTCACCAAAGTGTACTGGCAAGTGTCCTTAAAGAAAAAACTGCCTTCATCACCCCTGAGTGGCTGTATCAGTATAAGCTGTTACCCTTTGGCCTTTATGACGCCCCCACCACGTTTTAACGATTAATGTACATTGTACTTCGTCCACATTGTAGGAATGCCTTGGCTTAACTGGATGATATTGTCATTCATAGTACCGACTGGGAGAGTCACCTGCCCAAGGTGCAGGCTGTAGTGGACTCCCTTCGGAAGGCTGGGCTAACCGCTAACCCAAAAAAATGTGCAATAGGATTAGAGGAGACCTACCTAGGGTATGTCATTGGACACGGACTCAAACACCAATTGAACAAAATAGAGGTGATATGGAACTGGCCCCGACCGGTCACCACTAGGCAAGTAAAGTCATTCCTGGGAATGGTGGGCTATTACATGAGGTTTGTTCCCCATTTTGCTACTCTAGCCGCACCTTTGACAGAACTCTTGAAGGGACGAAAGTCAGTGATGGCTCGCTGGGATGATCAGGCGGAAGAGGCTTTTTCCGCTTTGAGGTTGGCCCTGTGTGGGTCACCGGTTTTGGTGACGCCCGACTTCAAGAGGGAGTTTGTGGTACAAACGGATGCCTCTGAAGGAGGCCTTGGTGCTGTACTGTCTCAGGAAGTCAACGGGGAGGAGCATCCCGTTGTCTTCCTAAGCCGCAAGCTCACCTGAGCCGAGACAAGGTACAGTATAGTGAAGAGAGAGAGTGCCTGGCTATCAAGTGGGCACATGAGTCTCTCCACTACTATTTGTTGGGGAGAAAGTTCTGCCTGGTGACGACCACTCCCCTCAAGTGGATGAGGCAGGCCAAAGAGAGGAATGCCTGTGTCACCAGGTGGTTCTTATCCTTACAGAACTTTAAGTTCTCGGTAGAACACAGAGCAGGCCGGTTGCAGGGAAACGCGGATGCCCTGGCCCGGGTTTAATGTTTGGCATGTGTTCATCTGCTCAAGGTTAAACAAAGGGTGTGGTATGTGACACAGTAAAGGGAGTTATATAGGGAGGCAGGTATTTCCCTCCCAGTGTGTGCTGCTGGACTGATTAGCGGCTGCTCCCGTATTATCTTTTGCTGGGTGCTGATCTCCAGCATTGCCCTTTGGTCGGCCTGCTGCATAATTTTTTTTTATTTATTTACCGAGTACTGTAAATTAAAGAGGACCTTTCACCGATTCTTACCCTATGAACTAACTATACAGATATGTAGAGAGGCGCCCGGGGATCTCACTGCACTTACTATTATCCCCGGGCGCCGCTCCGTTCTGCCGCTATGCCCTCCGGTATCTCCGCTCACTAAGTTATAGTAGGCGGAGATACCAGTCCCTAAGTTATGGTAGGCGGAGTCTGCCCTAGCGCTGGCCAATCGCAGCGCAGAGCTCACAGCCTGGGAGGTTATTTTCTCCCAGGCTGTGAGATCTGCAATGCGATTGGCCAGCGCTAGGGCAGACTCCGCCTACCATAACTTAGGGAACGGAGATACCGGAGGGCATAGCGGCAGAACGGAGCGGCGCCCGGGGATAATAGTAAGTGCAGTGAGATCCCCGGGCGCCGCTCCACATGTCTGTATACTTAGTTCATAGGGTAAGATTCAGTGAAAGGTCCTCTTTAAGATTAAGAAGCAATTAGTGCATTATGTGTCGTATTAGTTAAAGCACTGATGATTTATATTACAATTCGTTAGTTAATGATATTTATGATGATTATATAGTTTGTTATTTAGTGATAGTTCAGTATAGTATAATGTTATTTAGTTGGTTAGTTAGTGCTAATTCAGTACAGTATAATTGTATTTAGTTGGTTAGTTTGTGATAGTTATGTAGAATATAATGCTATTAAGTTGTTTAGTTAATGGTTTTTATGTAGATTACATAGTTGGTGTCCAGTATTGTTGTTTTCTATTACTGTAGTGTGTGTTGTCCCCTCATTTTTGGCCCTTTGTTTCTGTACATGTTATGGATACAGAATTATATTGCTGTGTGCACATATTTATCCTCATGGCGGGTGCTTGTGACAACCTCCTCCCCGTCTTCTTTCTCATCAGGAGCTGGGGGGAGGGAATGCGACTGGAGAGAGGGACCATCCTCTTCGGCCTCTACCATGTCGCCAACATCAGGTTGGGGTGCAGCATCTGCATGCTTGGAGGGTCCAGCATGCTCTCCCTTCTCCTCCTCCTCCTCAAATGCCGAGACCACAACCACCACCATATCCTCTGTAGAAGGCCTGCGCTGTACAGAGGGAACCTGTGTAATCACACAATGTTCAGAATTTAGACAAACAACCCATAACAAATGCAAATTCACCCCTTAATGACCGGGCCATTTTTCTCCTTTCTGCCCACTCCAGGCCATTTTGAGCAAATCTGACATGTGTCACTTTATGTTTTAGTAACTTTAAAACGCTTTTACTTATCCAGGCGATTATGAGATTGTTTTCGTGTCACATATTGTATTTCATGACAGTGGAAAAATTCTTAAATTTTTTTTAAAAAATACTAAATTTACCAAAAATTGGATCACTTGGTATTACGCTTTTTGTGATGGCTTTTTTGACTCAGTTTTTATTTTTTTATGGTGTTCATCTGAGGGGTTAGCCCATGAGATATTATTATACTGCTGGTTATTACTGATGTAGCGATACCTAATATGTATATATATTTTTTTATTATTTTATTATTACACAATAATAGCATTTTTGAACCAAAATAAATCATGATTTAATGTCTCCATATTCTGAGAGCCATATTTGTTTTATTTTTTGGGCGATTGTCTTAGGTAGGGGCTCATTATTTGCGGGATAAGGTGATGGTTAAATTGGTACTATTTTGGGACTCATACGCCGTTTTGAATGCTTCATGTTGCACTTTTAGTGATGTAATATGACAAATGGTTTATTTAGCACAGTTTTTACCCCTAAGGGGTTAGGTCATGTGATATTTTTATAGAGCCGGTCGATATGGACATGACGATACATAAATAGGGTTGAGCAAACCCGAACTGTAAAGTTCGGGTTCGTACCGAACTTTAGGATTTTTGGACCCCGGACCCGAACATTTCAGTAAAAGTTTGGGTTCGGGTTCGGTGTTCGGCGCTTTCTTGGCGCTTTTTGAACGGCTGCAGAGCAGCCAATTAACAAGCGGTTAACTGTCTGACCTTAGAAGCCATCACAGCCATGCCTACTAATGGCATGGCTGTGATTGGCCAGAGCAGCAAGTGACCCAGGCTCTATATAAGCTTGAGTCACGTAGCGCTGCACGTCACTCTGCTGTTACAAGTGTAGGGAGAGGATGCTGCTGGACTTGTGATTTCAGGGAGAGAATAGGAGAGAATCTAACTCAGCTCTATCTACAGACAAATAGTTGTGTGGGTGCAGGGCACTATCGTTTTACCCTGCCCTGAGCCCATTGACAAAAAAAAACTAACTTTTATCCGTCTGTTAGTTAGGTGGGTGGCGGCGGCGACCATTTTATGCAAGCTCAGTGCTTCAGCACTGCATCTGGGCTTTTGACACATTGAAAATCATATTTTTTTGGGCAATATACAACATCTGGATTAGTCAGTGTGCAATTTAAGCTAGATATACAGCCATTCTTTTCTGGGGTTTTAAAAACACACTTTTTTGCCCAAAAACTGTATTTTCCTGATCTGCAAGTGTTAAATTCAAGTTTAATATATACAGCTTTCATATTCTGTTACCAAAAAAAACACTTTTTTGCCAAAAAACACTATTTTCAGGCCTTGCAGCATCAGCACGTGTGAAATTACAGGCTTATATACTGCTGTCAAATTCAGTTGTTAAACAAACACTCGTTTGGGCAAAAAATTTTTAGTTGGCAGCCTTGATGCAGAGGTCATTGTGAGATACACCCTTAATACATTTGGGTTAGATTCAGAGATTTGAAATACTGCCATTTGGTGCACCAATATTGAATTCAGGCCTACAGTGGTTCAGGCTGTGTGAGATACACCCTGTATATACAGGGCTTATATTATTTCATTAATAATACACCCTTTTTGGGGCAAAATACACAATATTTCAGGCCTTGCAATATAAGCACGTTTGAAATTCCTGGGTTATATACTGTTGCCATATTGAGTTATTAAACAAACACCTGTTTGGGCAAAAAAAGTTTATTTGGCAGCCTTTTCTGCATATGTCATTGTGAGATACACCCTTAATACATTTAGGTTAGATTCAGAGATTTGAAATAACGCCATTTGGTGCACCAATATTGAATTCAGGCCTACACTGGTTCAGGCCGTGTGAGATACACCCTATACATACAAGGGTTTGAAATACAGCCATTTGAAATACAGTCATTTTGGGCAAAGAATTCTTTAATTGAGGCCTACACTTATTCAGGCCGTATGAGATACACCCTCTATATACAGGGGTTTGATTCAGGCATTTGAAATACAGCCATTTAAAATACAGCCATTTTGGGCAAAGAAATCTTTAATTCAGGCCTACACTGATCCAGGCCGTGTGAAATACATCCTCTACCTACAGGGGTTTGATTCAGGCATTTGAAATACAGCCATTTGAAATACAGCCATTTTGGGCAAATAAATCTTTAATTCAGGCCTACACTGGGTCATGCCGTGTGAGATACACCCTCTACATACAGGGGTTTGATTCAGGCATTTGAAATACAGCAATTTGAAAAACAACCATTTTGGGCAAATCTTTAATTCAGGCCTACGCTGATTCAGGCCGTGTGAGATACACCCTCTACATACAGGGGTTTGATTCAGGCATTTGAAATACAGCCATTTTGGGCAAATAAATCTTTAATTCAGGCCTACACTGGGTCAAACCATGTGAGATACACCCTTTACATACAGGGGTTTGATTCAGGCATTTGAAATACAGCCATTTGAAATACAGCCATTTTGGGCAAATAAATCTTTAATTGAGGCCTACACTGGGTGATGCCATGTGAGATACACCCTCTACATACAGGGGATTGATTCAGGTATTTGAAATACAGCCATTTTGGGTAAAGAAATCTTTAATTGAGTCCTACAGTGGGTCAGGCCGTGTGAGATACACCCTCTACATACAGGGGTTTGATTCAGGCATTTGAAATACAGCCATTTTGGGCAAAAAAATCTTTAATTCAGGCCTACACTGGTTCAGGCCGTGTGAGATACACCCTCTATATACAGGGGTTTGATTCAGGCATTTGAAATACAGCCATTTGAAATACAGCCATTTTGGGCAAAGAAATCTTTAATTCAGGCCTACACTGGGTCAGGCCGTGTGAGATACACCCTCTACATACAGAGGTTTGATTCAGGCATTTGAAATACAGATATTTTAGGCAAATAAATCTTTAATTCAGGCCTACACTGGTTTAGGCCGTGTGAAATACACCCTCTACATACAGGGGTTTGATTCAGGCATTTGAAATACAGCCATTTGAAATACAGCCATTTTGGGCAAAGAAATCTTTAATTCAGGCCTACACTGGGTCAGGCCATGTGAGATACACCCTCTACATATATGGGTTTAATGCAGGCATTTGAAATACAGCCATTTTGGGCAAAGAAATCTTTAATTGAGGCCTACAGTGGGTCAGGCCGTGTGAGATACACCCTCTATATACAGGGGTTTGATTCAGGCATTTGAAATACAGCCATTTTGGGCAAAGAAATCTTTAATTCAGGCCGTGTGAGATACACCCTCTACATACAGGGGTTTGATTCAGGCATTTGAAATACAGCCATTTTGGGCAAAGAAATCTTTAATTCAGGCCTACACTGGGTCAGGCCATGTGAGATACACCCTTTACATACAGGGGTTTGATTCAGGCATTTGAAATACAGCCATTTGAAATACAGCCATTTTGGGCAAAGAAATCTTTAATTCAGTCCTACACTGGTTCAGGCCGTGTGAGATACACCCTCTACATATATGGGTTTAATGCAGGCATTTGAAATACAGCCATTTTGGGCAAAGAAATCTTTAATTGAGGCCTACAGTGGGTCAGGCCGTGTGAGATACACCCTCTACATACAGGGGTTTGATTCAGGCATTTGAAATACAGCCATTTTGGGCAAATAAATCTTTAATTCAGACCTACACTGGTTCAGGCCGTGTGAGATACACCCTCTACATACAGGGTTTTGATTCAGGCATTTGAAATAGGGGATCAGTCAGCACATCCCAAAGTGCAGGGTCACGTTGCTATGGCTGAGAACAACACTGTAAAACAAAACATACACTGCAACAGCTCTCTGTAAACCAAATAAAGTACAAAATTGCATAATAATTGCAAGTGCTATACTAGTAATTTAGAGATGCTTGGTGTAACGGATCTCCTGGCACCCCGACCGGGTACCTCCAGTGCCTCCCGAGGACTCCAAGCACTCCGCTCGACACCTATACCACCACAGGAACCAGGAATAGGAACAGCTCTTACAAGAGCTAGGAGTAATAGCCGGGGGAGTATACACGTATAGCAATCCCCACACACATGAGACGAGGCTCTATGTTGAGTGTAAAACAGGAACACTTTATTGAGGGCTACCCGCCCGTATTTATGCAGGTCCCCATCTGGTGTACACGGCCCTAGGGGACCAGAAGGAAGACTGTGACACAGGACAGATACGTAGCACTCATGATACACAGACACAACACATCCCCACAATGCATCATGGTTTCATCTGGGTACCATCACATAACATACAATACAATTACACAGACAGATGGTTCTGTCACACACCTCAAAACCCCACATGTCCCCATATGGCTTGGATCTGAGCGCTCAGATGCCACAAACACAGTCAAATCGCCATGGGGTTTAAGTTTTGCATGGGCTGATGAGAGGGCCCATAATCCTGGGGCAAGAGGCTGGCAACCAGGCCCCTCCAAAACCCTGTGGCGAGGTTATTTTCGCCACACATCTTCCCCTCCCAGGGAAGACTAACCAGATACCCGACCTCACGCCGGTCGGTACCTGAGTTAGTCTGGCAGCCCACCCACAACCAAATACTGGACATGTTGAATTTGGTAGCCTGTCTCTGTCCAGTGAGTCCACCAAGGTTATGTTGGTAGCTGGTACTCCCGGTCTCTGTGTTGCTCCCTGGCTTGGAGTGGAGGTTGCTTTGTGGGCAGGGATCAGCGGTACTCTGCCCTGGTGCCAGCGTTACCATGGAAGAAGCCTGGTTGGAGCCTGGTTGTTGGAGGGGGAGACCGACTGTCTCCCCTTTGGATACCCAGCTCTGCTGCTGGAGGGGGAGACCGACTGTCCCTACCCCCTGTGCTGTAAGTGCAGAGACCACGGTCCCATCTGCACTGTTGTGGGGCTTACTGTCTCCTCCTGGTGCGTTAAGCTGTCGCTGGGGAGAGGGGGTAACGAGCTCCTCTCCCATACATACTTCCAGCCGCTGGGGAGGGCGACCGACCGTCTCCGCTCCCAATACAGTGTCCTGCTGCTGGGGAAAGGAGACTGGGCTCCCTATTCCCTGCTGGACACTCTGCCGCTGGGGGACAGGACCGACTGTCTCTGCCCCCTGTAACTCCGCCTGCCGCTGGTGAATGGAGACTGGGCTCCCAATTCCCAATAAATCACACGGCCGCTGGGGAATGGAGACTGGGCTCCCAATTGCCTGCAATTCACACTGCTGATAGGGAGGGGGGGTAACAAGCTCCTCTCCCATACATACTTCCAGCCTCTGGGAGGGAGACCGACTGTTTCCGCTCCCAATACAGTGTCCTGTTGCTGGGGAAAGGAGACTGGGCTCTCTGTTCCCTGTAGGACACTCTGCCACTGGGGGACAGGACTGACTGGCTCTGCCCCCTGTAACTCAGCCTGCCGCTGGGAAATGGAGACTGGGCTCCCAATTCCCTGCAGGAGCAGTGGAGAGACCTCGGTCCCATCTCCACCGGCCACCTGGGGTTCTTCCCAGTAAACATACACAATATCCTCCCAGCTGAAGGGCTCGGGACCTGGGTCTGACACTCTGCTCTCCTGCTGAGCCTTCTCACTGGAGTGGAACAGCTGCTGGTAGCCCTGTTCCAGCTCCATCTCCCGGGTCACCAGGTGGACCAGGTCCTGCTCAATCTCATGAGTGTCGTCCCAGTCATACCTGCTCTCCCGCCACTCAAGGAGGTCCCTGAACTGGGCTTGTGTAGGGCTCCCAAACTCCAGCTCTGAAAAAGTCTCCCATAACAAGCCAGGACCATCAAACTCCTCTCCCTCCGGCTTGTCATGCTCAGCTGTCCTGGGTAGGTACTGTGCCCCATACCACCAGAGCGCCTGGTAGGCATCTTCCAGCCACAGCTCCTGCCATGCTAGGAGTTCCAATTCCTTTACCCATTCCTCACGGGGGCTGCTCTCCCAGGAAGGGCATCCGAGGGCTACTCGCTTCTGCAACCGCTGGTCTTCTGTGGGGAGTCTCTCGTCCCGCATATACTCCACAATACCCAGTACCTGGTACCAGATGCCTTTGCGTACTGCATCTCGGTCATCCATGACACCCTCATCGTACTCCACTGCTGTTTCCATTCTGGTGCTGTCAGGGTCGCTGTACTAGGACATGCGTTGCCCTCAAATTGTAAAATCCATGGAATGGTGTCTCCTGTAGCTGTCCTTCTGGCTGTGGGAACGATCCCGCCGCTTGCCACCAATGTAACGGATCTCCTGGCACCCCGACCGGGTACCTCCAGTGCCTCCCGAGGACTCCAAGCACTCCGCTCGACACCTATACCACCACAGGAACCAGGAACAGCTCTTACAAGAGCTAGGAGTAATAGCCAGGGGAGTATACACGTATAGCAATCCCACACACATGAGACGAGGCTCTATGTTGAGTGTAAAACAGGAACACTTTATTGAGGGCTACCCGCCCGTATTTATGCAGGTCCCCATCTGGTGTACACGCCCCTAGGGGACCAGAAGGAAGACTGTGACACAGGACAGATACGTAGCACTCATGATACACAGACACAACACATCCCCACAATGCATCATGGTTTCCTCCTCTCTGCCCTGGAGACACCCGAGGAGCAATTCAATTATCTCTCAGGACAAAGAAAAATCACCAATACACATGTGGGAACAACAGGACAGGAATCACCACCCAAACACACAATGTCACAGCCTCACAGCAAACACAGACATTTAACATATTCCCAGATAGCTCAAGTCTGAGTGCATATCATTAGGTGAATAGCACTCAGAATACACAAATACAATAAAATTAGCTATCTGGGTGCCATCACATAACATACAATACAATTACACAGACAGATGGTTCTGTCACACACCTCAAAACCCCACATGTCCCCATATGGCTTGGATCTGAGCGCTCAGATGCTACAAACACAGTCAAATCGCCATGGGGTTTAAGTTTTGCATGGGCTGATGAGAGGGCCCATAATCCTGGGGCAAGAGGCTGGCAACCAGGCCCCTCCAAAACCCTGTGGCGAGGTTATTTTCGCCACACTTGGCAAATCATTTTGTACAAAATTATTTGAGCCCGTCTGCCGCACGTCAAGGCAATCTCTGTGAGACGGGTTCCTAACACTAAATTCTACCTGTTATGTGCCATGACGGCTACCATACAATTCAGGGAGTGTAGGTTCCACATATATGCTGGGCCTGCTTTAATTCCTGTCATTATTGGTGCCAAAATGGCCTCCATTATATCCTTTGGGATGTGCTGACTGATCCCCTTTTTCTTTGCAGTTTGTACTGGAGGTGTGGCTGACACCTCAGTCGTGCACTCCTGACCAGCTCGTCTGCCCCATAGGCTGATTTTAATTAGTGTGAGTATATAGCTTGGCCTGCTCTTCCTCACTCACTGGAAGCCATTTGGCACCAGGAGAGAGATAGTTTGTGGACTCTCATTGCAGTCTTTGGTGGCCATTTAGCACCAGGAGTGGTGTCGAGTGGGCCCGGCATGCAGGTTGGCACCTGCATTCCTTGGATATAATGGAGGCCATTTTGGCACCAAAAATGACAGGAATTAAAGCAGGCCCAGCATGCATGTGGCACCTACACTCCCTGAATTGTATGGTAGCCGTCATGGCACATAACAGGTAGAATTTAGTATTCGTCTCACAGAGACGGGTTCGTCTCACAGAGATCGCCTTGACGTGCGGTAAACGGGCTCAAATAATTTTGTACAAAATTATTTGCCAAGCATCTCTAAAATATTAGTATAGCACTTGCAATTATTATGCAATTTTGTACTTTATTTGGTTTGCAGAGAGCTGTTGCATTGTAGGCATTTGAAATACAGCCATTTTGGGCAAAGAAATCTTTAATTCAGGCCTACACTGATTCAGGCCTTGTGAGATACATCCTCTACATACAGGGGTTTGATTCAGGCATTTGAAATGCAGACATTTTGGGCAAATAAATCTTTAATTCAGGCCTACACTGGGTCAGGCCATGTGAGATACACTCTTTACATACATGGGTTTGATTCAGGCATTTGAAATACAGCCATTTTGGGCAAAGAAATCTTTAATTCAGGCCTACACTGATTCAGGCTGTGTGAGATACACCCTCTACATACGGGGGGTTGATTCAGGCATTTGAAATACAGCCATTTTGGGCAAAGAAATCTTTAATTCAGACCTACACTGGGGCAGGCCGTGTGAGAAACACCCTCTACATACAGGGGTTTGATTCAGGCATTTGAAATACAGCCATTTTGGGCAAAGAAATCTTTAATTCAGACCTACACTGGTTCAGGCCGTGTGAGATACACCCTCTACATACAGGGGTTTGAGTCAGGCATTTGAAATACAGCCATTTTGGGCAAAGAAATTTTTAATTCAGGCCTACACTGGTTCAGGACGTGTGATACACCCTCTACATACAGGGGTTTGATTCAGGCATTTCAAATACAGCCATTTTGGGCAAAGAAATCTTTAATTCAGGCCTACACTGGTTCAGGCCGTGTGAGAAACACCCTCTACATACAGGGGTTTGATTCAGGCATTTGAAATACAGCCATTTCGGGCAAAGAAATCTTTAATTCAGGCCTACACTGGTTCAGGCCGTGTGAGAAACACCCTCTACATACAGGGGTTTGAGTCAGGCATTTGAAATACAGCCATTTTGGGCAAAGAAATCTTTAATTGAGGCCTACACAGGTTCAGGCCGTGTTAGATACACCCTTTACATACTGTCATTCTATTCTACTATTAATTAAACACGCATTTAGACAAGATCCTAAATTCAAAAAATATGAGGAGAGCGTCAAATAAGGGACGTGGCTCAGGTCGTGGTGCTGCTGGTGGAGCTCATGTTGCAGGGAGAGGACGTGGTTGATCTGTGCCAGCTACACGCACAAGTGAAACCCCTTCCTCAGGTGCGAGTAGGCGACAGAACCTGCAGCGGTATTTGGTCGGGCCTAATGCGGCTCTATGAATGGTAAGGCCTGAACAAGTACAGGCGATAGTAGATTGGGTTGCTGACAGTGGATCCAGTTCTTTCACATTGTCTCCCACCCAGTCTCCTGCTGAAAGACCACAGTTGGCACCTGCAGCCGATGTCCATCAGTCTTTCACCTCACCCAAGCAGTCTGAGCCCCAAGTCATGCAGCAGTCTCTTCTGCTCTTTGTTGACTCTGTTAGCAGGGTTTCCAAGGGCCATCCACCTAGCCCTGCCCCAGAAGTGGAAGAGAGTAATTGCACCGATGCCCAACCACTTATCTTCCAAGATGAGTACATAGGAGGACCATCGCAGGACGTCTCGGATGATGACGAAAGACAGGTGCCAACTGCTGGGGCTTTCGAAAGTGTGCAGACCGACAAGGAAGGCAGGGGTGAAGACTGGGTGGAAGATGATGAGGTCCTCGACCCCACATGGAATCAAGGTCATGCGAGTGACCTATGTAGTTCGGAGGAAGAGGCGGTGGTCGCACAGAGCCACCAGCACAGCAGAAGAGGGAGCAGGGTGCAAAAGCGGAGCAGCCGTCCTCTAGACAGTACGCCTGCTACTGCCCACCGCAGCAAGGGACCGATCACACCAAAGCCAGCTCCAAGGAGTTCCCTGGCGTGGCAGTTCTTCAGACAATGTGCTGACGACAAGACACGAGTGGTTTGCACGCTGTGCAATCAGAGCCTGAAGTGAGGCATAAACGTTCTCAACCTGAGCACAACCTGCATGACCAGGCATTTAAGTGCAAAGCACGAGCTGCAGTGGAGTAGACACCTCAAAAACTAAGAAATATCTCTGGCTCCATCTGCTTCCTCTTCTGCTGCAGTCTCGGCCTCTTCATCCACCTCTGGAGTGACAGTGCCACCTGCCACCCCGCAAACAGAGGATCTTACAACAACACAAACACCTGGGTCACCAAGCATCTCCACAATGTCCCAAGGAAGCGTTCAGCTCTCCATCTCCCAAACGCTGGAGAGGAAGAGGAAGTACCCCCCTACACCCTGAATGCCAGCATTTCTAAGTTACTGGCCTTTGAAATGCTGTCATTCCGTCTGGTGGAGACCGATAGTTTTAAGGCCTTATGGCGGGGGCTATCCCACAGTAGGTTGTGCCCAGCCGCTACTACTTTTCAAGGCGAGCTATCCCTTCCCTTCACAACCAAGTAGGGGACAAAATCAGGTGTGCACTGCGCAACGCCATCTGTGGCAAGGTGCACCTGACTACGGATACGAGGACCAGTAAGCACGGTCAGGGCAGTTATATCTCGATAACAACACAATGGGTAAATGCAGTGGCGGCTGGGCCTGAGGCGGATAGCAGTTTGGCGCATATCCTTCCACCACCGAGGATTTCAGGGCGCTTCAGTTTGCCTCCTGTTGCTTCCTCCTCCTACTCTGCTTCCTCATCCTCTACCAGCTCCTCATCCGGTCAGTGTAACCAGGGGTAAACGACAGCAGGCAGTTTTAAAACGTATCTGTTTGGGGAACAAACCCCACACCGCACAGAAGCTGTGGACGGGCCTTGAACAACAGACCAATGAGTGGTTTGTGCCAGACAGCCTCAAGCCCGGCCTGGTGGTGTGCGATAATGGGCGAAATCTTGAAGCAGCTCTGGGACTAGCCTGTTTGACGCACATCCCTTGCCTGGCGCATGTGCTGAATTTGGTGGTGCAGAGATGACTTAAAACTTACCCCGATATGTCAGAGCTGCTGCATAAAGTGCGGGCCGTCTGTGCGCGCTTTCGGCGTTCTCACCCTGCTGCTGCTCGCCTGTCAGCGCTGCAGCGTAACTTCGGCCTTCCCGCTCACCGCCTCATATGCGACGTGCCCACAAGGTGGAACTCCACCTTGCACATGCTGGCCAGACTGTGCGAGCAGCAGCAGGCGATAGTGGAGTTTCAGCTGCACCACGCACGGGTGAGTCGCTCGGCGGAACAGCACCACTTCACCACCAATGACTGGGCCTCCATGCGAGACCTGTGTTCCTTGTTGTGCTGTTTCGAGTACTCCACCAACATGGCCAGTGCCGATAACACCGTTCTCAGCGTTACTATCCCACTTCTATGCCTCCTTGAAAAAACGCTCCTTGCGATGATGGAAGAGGATATGGCACAGGAGGAGGAGGAGGAAGAGGGATCATTTCGTAGGGTTTCCGGCCAGTCATTCCCAAGAGGCTCCGAGGGTGGGTTCCTGCACCCACAAACCCAAGGAACACAATTGTCCAGCCAAGGCACAGTTTTGGAGGATGACGAGGTGGAGGATGAGGAGGAGGAGATGGAGGAGGAGGAACCATGTTCACAGCAGGGTTGCACCCAGACCAGTTCATGGCCATCACTGGTGCGTGGATGGGGGGATATAGAGGACACAGACGATACATCTCCCACAGAGGACAGCTTTTCGGTGCCTCTGGGCAGCCTGGCACACATGAGTGATTACATGCTGCAGTGTCTCCGCAACGACCGCCGAGTTGCCCACATTCTAACTTTTGCTGATTACTGGGTGGCCACGCTGCTGGATCCCCGTTACAAGGACAACGTACCATCCTTAATTCCCTCACTGGAGCGTGATCGTAAGATGCGCTTGTGGTCAGGGCTACCCCTGTACCGGGACCCTAACTAGTAGTTAACTAAACGGTTTGAGTTGTTCCGTAACCGCAATGTCGTAGGGATGACTGAAGGAGGCCATCCCCTGGTGAGATGATGAAAAGGAGGGTGGGAAGGGTGGGTGTGTTGAGCAGACGTAGGATGTAGGGGAGGGGGAAAGGAGCCTAAATAGTGTGGCATAGCCCCTCCCACAAATGCAGGCCAATAAATCGGCCTTAAAACTTGTGGTCGGGGCTACCCCTGTACCGGGACCCTAACTAGTAGTTAACTAAACGGTTTGAGTTGTGCCGTAACCGCAACGTCGTAGGGATGACTGAAGGAGGCCAAAAAGCAAGCTACCAGAAAACTTTATTAACGAACCGCATTTATAGTAAAGAACGAGCTGTAGCTAAGTGAGAGTTTATGTCCAAACCAGAGAAGGGAACGGAGGGACTGTGGCTCCGCTGGCGTCTGCGTCGGGAAATACCTGCGAGAAAAGGCCGAAATTAGCTCTAGACAGCGCATCAGCTGCGACATTCTTCTGTCCTGATATATGTGAGCATATGTAGCGAAACTGGTATTGTAATGAGAGAAGCACAAGCCGTCTGAGGAAGGGCAACACCTGCGGGGATTTAGACGACCCATTATTTAGGATATCCATAACTGCTGCATTGTCGGAAATGAACAACACCGTGTGACCGGTCCACTCATGACCCCACACATGAGCGGCTGCGACTAAGGGGTAAATCTCACAGGAAGCTGAAGACTGAAGAAACCCTGGCAGTGACTTGACTTCGTCAGGCCATACGTCCGCTAGCGAATCCAGAACTGGGAGCTGCATCAGAGAAGACTATAGGGGAACTACAAAGAAAAAAATAAGGGGTTGGGTCAGCACAACCTGCCTGTAGGTGCACATCACTATGGCGAAATACATATACAAACGGAAAATGCAAATGTGATCGCACACTACATCCAGCACTTTGCCC
This sequence comes from Bufo bufo, assembly GCF_905171765.1. NCBI lineage: Eukaryota > Metazoa > Chordata > Amphibia > Anura > Bufonidae > Bufo > Bufo bufo. The sequence continues at coordinate 642,498,614 of NC_053390.1, read as the reverse complement.
TCCATGCTGGACGAGACATTGGTTTATATTTTGGCCAAAGCATAGTAAGTCACTCACCGCGTCAAGGTTGTCTCATGAGTGGTCCCTAACTCTTGTTCCTACCTGTTCATGGGCCATGACAGCCACATAAAATCCAGGGAATGCAGGTCAGCATGCAAGCCAAGTACACTTTGCTTGTAACCCCGTCCGGTGCCATTACAGCTTTCATCGGATCCAGGGATGCAAGTACCAACATGCATGCTGAACCCACCATATACTTCTCCTGGAGCCAGATGGCTAATGGTAGGTTCTATACAAGCAGACTCAGTTTTATACTGACTTTAAAACCAGCCTCAAGGACAGATTAACTGGTCAGGTGTGCAATGACTCCAAGGAGATCGCCACGCCTCCAATATATACTACAAAGAAAAAAATAAGGGGTTGGGTCAGCACAACCTGCCTGTAGGTGCACATCACTATGGCGAAATACATATACAAACGGAAAATGCAAATGTGATCGCACACTACATCCAGCACTCTGCCCTCCATGCTGGACGAGACATTGGTTTATATTTTGGCCAAAGCATAGTAAGCCACTCACCGCGTCAAGGTTGTCTCATGAGTGGTCCCTAACTCTTGTTCCTACCTGTTCATGGGCCATGACAGCCACATAAAATCCAGGGAATGCAGGTCAGCATGCAAGCCAAGTACACTTTGCTTGTAACCCCGTCCGGTGCCATTACAGCTTTCATCGGATCCAGGGATGCAAGTACCAACATGCATGCTGAACCCACCATATACTTCTCCTGGAGCCAGATGGCTAATGGTAGGTTCTATACAAGCAGACTCAGTTTTATACTGACTTTAAAACCAGCCTCAAGGACAGATTAACTGGTCAGGTGTGCAATGACTCCAAGGAGATCGCCACGCCTCCAATATATACTACAAAGAAAAAAATAAGGGGTTGGGTCAGCACAACCTGCCTGTAGGTGCACATCACTATGGCGAAATACATATACAAACGGAAAATGCAAATGTGATCGCACACTACATCCAGCACTCTGCCCTCCATGCTGGACGAGACATTGGTTTATATTTTGGCCAAAGCATAGTAAGCCACTCACCGCGTCAAGGTTGTCTCATGAGTGGTCCCTAACTCTTGTTCCTACCTGTTCATGGGCCATGACAGCCACATAAAATCCAGGGAATGCAGGTCAGCATGCAAGCCAAGTACACTTTGCTTGTAACCCCGTCCGGTGCCATTACAGCTTTCATCGGATCCAGGGATGCAAGTACCAACATGCATGCTGAACCCACCATATACTTCTCCTGGAGCCAGATGGCTAATGGTAGGTTCTATACAAGCAGACTCAGTTTTATACTGACTTTAAAACCAGCCTCAAGGACAGATTAACTGGTCAGGTGTGCAATGACTCCAAGGAGATCGCCACGCCTCCAATATATACTACAAAGAAAAAAATAAGGGGTTGGGTCAGCACAACCTGCCTGTAGGTGCACATCACTATGGCGAAATACATATACAAACGGAAAATGCAAATGTGATCGCACACTACATCCAGCACTCTGCCCTCCATGCTGGACGAGACATTGGTTTATATTTTGGCCAAAGCATAGTAAGCCACTTATTGGACACCACCGGGATGAGGAGAGAAATACCATTCCAGCTACTGAGAAAATAGTCCCACATGGCTAAGTCGGCTACTATTTGGTCGCCAAGGCATACGAGGCTGTCTTGGGAGGGAGCTGAAGGAAGGAGAGCTAGTAGTCGTGATACGAATGGCCTACCTTGGGGCATGACTCGCATAGCAAAATTTAACATGCCTAAAAGGGACTGTAATTCAACTTTTTTAATGGTTCTGGTCTGCGTGAAATTGTGGAGGGTGAACCTAATCCTGTCCAGTTTGTCTACCGGTAATTTAGCGACCATGTTTACCGTGTCCAGAATGATACCTAAGAAAGTAATAACTGGGGACGGACCTTCAACCTTTTTTGGGGAAACGGGAATGTCAAGTTGGTGAAAACAGTTCAGCAGCGACTGCAGTGCTATTGGATTGGACTCGGGGCGTTCCAACAACAGAAAGTCGTCTAAGTAATGAATAACAAAACTACAATGGAACTCGTTGACTAGTGTCCAGTGGAGAGCCTGGGCCAGTTTGTCAAACAACCAAGGACTGCTTTTTGAACCGAAAGTGAGCTTAGAGGCAAAATAATAAAGATCTCTCCACTTTATACCATGCCACTGCCACAGAGTTGGACTGATGGGGAGTAGCTTAAAGGCGTCAGATATATCAGCTTTTGACAGAATAGAGTTACGTCCTAACTGCAGTATGATGGCGATGGCCTGATCTATGGAGGAGTATTTCATGCTGACTTCTTCGGAGGGTATGAGAGAGTTAATACTGGGGGTGGAGTGACCGTGTGGGGCTGACAAGTCAATGATCAACCTTTGTTTGTTACTAAATTTGCCTGTGACTACGCCTATGGGGCTGACTCTCCACCGCGCAAAAAGGAGGAGAAGAAAAGGGGCCTGTTAGGAACCCCTTAGTCAACTCGATGGAAATCAGTTCGTCCACTGCCTGAGGGTGAAGCTCCGCTGACAATAAATTCCGGCACTCATAAGACGATTCGGGTAAGGCGATTAGGCCAGTGTGGAAACCTGATCTAAACCCTGACATGAGGAACTGAACGAAGCTAGGGTCGTGGTGGTTGCGTAGGAAGTGCAGCAGACAATCAACGTTAAGGACACTCAGATACGACTTATCCGCCTTTAATGTACAGACTGACTTGGGATGGGCTCTGAAACAATTCACACAAACATGTAACAGCCTACACTGACTGTAATTACAGGAGGAAAAATTGAAATTATTACAGATCTGTGACCGGCCGAGGTATTGAATGGGCCTTCCCAATTTGTCGACTAAACCTGAGGTATTCTGGGGATCAGGGTGCCTAGACGGCTGTGCGGGAGGGCTAGTATCGGCACTTGCGGCAGCCCTGTGACACCATTCTGCTGTGTGGTAGATAGATTGACACAGAGAACAAGCAGGAGCTCTAAGACCAGCAAAGTGTCTGCAAAATATCTCAGTGTCAATATTAGCCCAATTTGTGAGAAACTGAAATTGACTGAGGGCCGCAGCAGCCTTAGCTGAAAAAGAGCAGTGATAGTCGTAGAACGAACTACCACCATATTTGTACCCTAATTCGGTCACTCTAAACAAATAAAGATCTAACTCTTCCCTGCGGTCGGGCCGTACAGAACAAATCACGTCTCTATACAGGCTGAAAGCTAAAAGGAACTCCGGGATGGTGAGCTTCCTGTTTAGCCTGAGATCACGGCCCCTGAGTACTACTGAGACATCACCGCACGCAATGACTTTGCTGTCAGAGAAATCCCGAGTAGCAATCAACAGGGAAGCCAAGTTGATGTCCCTGCCTTCCAGAATATCTTTTCTGATGTTGGCCGGTATGAAATGAGCGGGGGTGATATTAGGAACCGAGACTGTCGTACCGGTACACCCCGCTGCGGATGTGTGACGGGATAGCCAACTCTGGACCCGGAGGAGTGAGAACGGCACCCCGGGACTCGACTGTGTCCAGTCTGGATTGGATGTCCGTGACTGATGACGTAACATTATTTAGCATGAGATGAATCTGAGCGAGCGAGGTCTGGACTGTGGCCATCGAGACTTCCTCCTGACGTTGAGGACTCGCAGAAGACATGAGAAGGCGGTATAATTCCGCCTTTCTGGCTGATGCTGTAAACGGGATACCCCTCTTGGACAGCTCTGCCATCAACCTCGGTATGGTCCAACTCCGTAGTGACGGGATGCTACCCGCTTCGGACAACCTGGCGGTATTTTCATTGACCGAGGCCTCCATGATGTCAGAGGCATGAGACATGATCCTGTGGATACAGTACGTGAGAATGAGGCACAACACGGGACCCGGGACTGGACACCAGTGACAACGCTACCACCGAACGACGTGGAGTGCGTAGGCATGCCAACGTGAATAACGTAACCCCGTGAATCAATGAATACCGACAAACTGAGCTGACTTACCCACAGCGCGGAAGAAGCAAATAGCGGGAATGAAGAGAATATCTAAATAAAACCGTGAGATTTTTTTTTTTTTTTTTTTTTTTTTTTTTTTAGACAACGAAAATGAGAAGGTGAAACTAGCACTGAAAGCTGCCCTATACTACCTGTTGGAAATGACGGTGGACCTGAAAAGAAGCAACGTCCCTGGAGAGAAAACGGAGAAAACATACATAGACAAGGAACGGCTGAACACGACTGGAGATGTGAACGAGATTGACGAACAAAACGTGTGTATGATGCGTAAACTACGGAGGTTTGGAAATGAAATGACGTAGTGAATGCGTACTAGAGGTGACTGAACATACCTAATAAAGTGTGCAGGGCAGTTTCATCCGTAATACAAATATATATATATATATGCACATACATACACACACACCATCGTGCTAATTCAACCTCCTTTTTTTTCCTCAGTAAAACAGTGTAAATAAGTAAATGTGAGACAGCCCCTTTTTTTTCTTTTTCTCTGCAGTAGCAGGAGTGACCACCAGAGGGTGCTCACTCACAAGACCTGCTACACCCTGTGTATTGAGCTCCCCGTCCTGTATTCTCAGCTGCGGCCACCGGGGGCGAATGGAGCCAAACAGGAAGGAGCTCAGGACGCCGACTGAACTGAAGCAAGCGGCCGGTGACTGCAGGAGAGGACACCAGACGGAGAGGACACCGAGGTAAGTACAACAAACCTGATTAAATAACCTGCCTCACTAATGGCACAGCGGCCTGTGCCAGACATTTGCGAAAAGATTCGGGACCACGCTGACCCCTGCACCCTGCCTAAACTGCCGCGTGGGAGCCGATGCATCCAGGCAGTTCGCTCCGGTGCAGCGTGACTCCCCCTTACCTGGGGAGTCGGCGCTGCCGGCCGGACTTATGAGCAACGGGCCGCTGACTGAGGCGGCAACTTACCTGGAAGGCGGGCGACCGAGTTAGACACGAAAACAGTGGAGACAGCGCACGGTGTGGATAGGGAGCAGTAAAGCAACCGACCAGACGCACACGGATATGGCCACGATCTGTGTTGAGCAGATGTAGGGGAGGGGGAAAGGAGCCTAAATAGTGTGGCATAGCCCCTCCCACAAATGCAGGCCAATAAATCGGCCTTAAAACAAGTACAAGCGCACGCTGGTAGATGCGCTGCTGGTGGCATTCCCACCTGACAGCGGGGGCACAGTGGAAGCACAAGACGAAGGTAGTGGAGGATGAAGAGGTCGCCAACGCAGCTGGGGCACCGCCAGCACCTCAGAAGGCAGGGTTAGCATGGCTGAAATGTGGAAAAGCTTTGTCAGCACGCCACAACAACCAGCACCACTAGCTAATATGGAACATCTTAGCAGGAGGCAGCATTTCAGCAACATGGTGGAGCAGTATGTGTGCACACGCCTACACGTACTGAATGACGGGTCTGCCCCCTTCAACTTCTGGGTCTCCAAATTGGGCACAAGGCCTGAGCTTGCCCTTTACGCCTTGGAGGTGCTGGCCTGTCCAGCAGCCAGTGTATTATCTGAACATGTGTTTAGCACGGCAGGGGGCATTATCACAGACAAGCGCAGCCGCCTGTCCGCAGCCAATGTGGGCAAGCTCACGTTCATTAAAATGAACCAGGCATGGATCTCATAGGAATTGTCCGTACATTGTGCAGAATAGACATGTATAGCCATTTTTATACTACAGCGCAATTGCTCATTCTTGTATTTTGGATATTTCACACTCTTTTGGAGTGTACCCTAATAAAAAAATAATTGTTTTTTTTTTTTTTAACCAAAAACCAGTGTTGGCTACCTCGTCCTCCTCCACCGCTGCTTCCACCTACACCGCTACGTCCACCACCTCCTCAAACTCCTACTCCATATGGAACTCCACCAAATAAATAAAAAAAATTTTTTTTTTTGTACGGATTTTATTTTATTTAACTACTTCATCAGGTACATTATCCGGTGAAATTCACCAATTTTTGGGTGTATAGGACCACTGCTATACAAAGTAGACAGGTTTAACCTCTTCAGGACACAGGGCATACTGATACGCCCTGATGTCCTGGTACTTAAGGACACAGGGCGTACGGGTACGTCCTGTGTATTTCCGATCACCGACGCCCGGCGGACGGTGATCGGAACCCGGTGCCTGCTCAAATCATTGTGCAGGCACCTTAGCTAAATGCGCGGGGGGGACCCGTGACCCCCCCCGTGTCATCGATCGCAGCAAACCAATTCAGACCTGCGGTTTGCGGCTTTACCTGCGGTTTTCGGCTGCTGGCGGCGGTGCCATCGGGTCCCCATGCGGCTGTAGGGGAGACCCGATGGCATGGAAGGCAGCGCGATGCCTAAAGAAGGCATCGCGCTGCCTTCCGGTGACGAGCCTGTGAGATCCAAACCCCTGGATCTCACAGGCCGGAAGCTGTATGAGTAATGCACACAGTATTACTCATACAGCCAATGCATTCCAATACGGAAGTATTGGAATGCATTGTAAAGGATTAGACCCCAAAAGTTCAAGTCCCAAAGTGGGACAAAAAATAAAGTGAAAAAAAAAGTTGAAAAAATTAAAAGTTTCAAGTAAAAATAAACAAAAATGTAATTTTCCCCAAATAAAGTAAAAAAAAAAAAGAAGGTAAAAATAGGGGGGGGTGGGGAATAAAGTATACATTTTAGGTATCTCAACGTCCGTATCGACCAGCTCTATAAACATATCACATGACCTAACCCCTCAGATGAATACCGTAAAAAAAAACAAAAAAAAACTGTGCTAAATAAACCATTTTTTTGTCACCTTACATCACAAAAAGTACAACAGCAAGCGATCAAAAAGGTGTTTGCCCACAAAAATAGTACCAATCTAACCATCACCTCAGCCCGCAAAAAATGAGCCCCTACCTGAGACAATCGCCCAAAAAATAAAAAAAACTATGGCTCAGAATATGGAGACACTAAAACATCATTTTTTTTTGTTTTAAAAAAGCTGTTATTGTGTAAAACTTACATAAATAAAATAAAAGTATACATATTAGGTATCGCCGCGTCCGTATCGACTGGCTCTATAAAAATATCACATGACCTAACCCCTCAGATGAACACTGTAAAAAAATTAAAAACAAAAACTGTGCTAAATAAACCATTTTTGTCACCTTACATCACAAAAAATGTAATAGCAAGCGATCAAAAAGTCACACGCACCTCAAAACAGTGCCAATAAAACCGTCATCTCATCCTGCAAAAATCATACCCTACCCAAGGTAATCGCCGAAAAACTGAAAAAACTATGGCTCCCAGTATATGGAGACACTAAAACATGATTTTTTTTTTTTATTACAAAAATGATATTATTGTGTAAAACGTACATAAAAAAGTATACATATTAGGTATCGCCGCGTCCATATCGACCGGCTTTATAAAAATATCACATGACCTAACCCCTCAGATGAACACCGTAAAAAATTTAAAACAAAAACTGTGCTAAATAAACCATTTTTTGTCACCTTACATCACAAAAAGTGTAATAGCAAGCGATCAAAAAGTCACACTCACTTCAAAATAGTGCCAATAAAACAGTCATCTCATCCTGCAAAAATCATACCCTACCCAAGGTAATCGCCGAAAAACTGAAAAAATTATGGAAACACTAAAACATAATTTCTTTGCTTCAAAAATGAAATCATTGTGTAAAACTTACATAAATAAAAAAAAGTATACATATTAGGTATCGCCGCATCCGTGACAACCTGGTCTAAAAAAATATCACATGATCAAACCTGTCAAATGAATGTTGTAAATAACAAAAAATTAAAACGGTGCCAAAACAACTATTTCTTGTTACCTTGCTTCACAAAAAGTGTAATATAGCGCAACCAAAAATCATATGTACCCTAAAATAGTACCAACAATACTGCCACCCTATCCCGTAGTTTCTAAAATGGGGTCACTTTTTTGGAGTTTCTACTCTAGGGGTGCATCAGGGGGACTTCAAATGGGACATGGTGTCAAAAAAACAGTTCAGCAAAATCTGCCTTCCAAAAACCATATGGAATTCCTTTCCTTCTGCGCCCTGCCGTGTGCCCGTACAGAAGTTTACGACCACATATGGGGTGTTTCTGTAAACTACAGAATCAGGGCCATAAATATTGAGTTTTGTTTGGCTGTTAACCCTTGCTTTGTTACTGGGAAAAATGGATTAAAATTGAAAATTTGCCAAAAATGTAAATTCTGAAATTTCATCTCTTTTTGCCAATAGCTCTTGTGGAACACCTAAAGGGTTAACGACGTTTGTAAAATCAGTTTTGAATACCTTGAGGGGTGTAGTTTCTTAGATCGGGTCACTTTTATGGAGTTTCTACTCTAGGGGTGCATCAGGGGGCTTCAAATGGGATATGGTGTCAAAAAAAAACAGTCCAGCAAAATCTGCCTTCCAAAAACCGTAGAAACCTTTCCTTCTGCGCCCTGCCGTGTACCCGTACAGTAGTTTACGACCACATATGGGGTGTTTCTGTAAACTACAGAATCAGGGCCATAAATATTGAGTTTGGTTTGGCTGTTAACCCTTGCTTTGTAACTGGAAAAAAATTATTAAAATGGAAAATCTGCCCAAAAAGTTAAATTTTGAAATTGTATCTCTATTTTCCATTAAAATTTCAAGATTTGCTTCTAAACTTCTAAGCCTTGTAACATCCCCAAAAAATAAAATATCATTCCCAAAATTATCCAAACAGGAAGTAGACATATAGGGTATGTAAATTAATAACTATTTTTGTAGTTATTACTATGTATTGTAGAAGTAGAGAAATTGAAAGTTTGAAATTTGCACATTTTTCCAAAACTTTGGTAAATTGGGTATTTTTTTATAAATAAAAATGAATTTTTTTGACTCAATTTTACCAGTCAATAAGAAAATGAATGGGCGGCACTGCGCATCAGTCACGGTTCAGGTGCACGGTCAAAAGGTAGATGCCTCGATACTTGCAATAGAAAGACCAGCACTCCGAAATTCCAATGATGAAGAAAAAGCTTTCTTTATTCGTCACCCATATGTGACGCGCGTTTCGACACTAATCTGTGTCTTTATCAAAGTACAGGTGATAACAGCTCAAATCAATGTACAAATGGCACCATTTAAATACAATTCAAATAACCCGCCTCCTAGCCACGTAAGTGATCACATGGTCGGGGGCGGGCTGAACCGCCCCCAGCCATGTGATCAGTCACGGGGCCAGAGCGTCATACTGCTACGCAACCAGTCCAAACAAAACTAGATCTGACTGTGAGTGGAGTACGGTAAGACATGTATCCGATCCATGTACTATTGTCTATCAGAACAATCCCTGATCCTTTATGCATCAGATTTCAACAATTTGTAAGTACCGATACATTAGAATTGAACCGTCTCCTCATCATCTGGATCGGTGACGTAACAATATTATGTCATGTGACAAATCATGTGACCGGGATTGTTATTTCCGTGATCATTTGATTTTCTAGATGATGAGGAGACGGTTCAATTCTAATGTATCGGTACTTACAAATTGTTGAAATCTGATGCATAAAGGATCAGGGATTGTTCTGATAGATAATAGTACATGGATCGGATACATGTCTTACCGTACTCCACTCACGGTCAGATCTAGTTTTGTTTGGACTTGTTGCGTAGCAGTATGACGCTCTGGCCCCGTGACTGATCACGTGGCTGGGGGCGGTTCAGCCCGCCCCCGACCATGTGATCACTTACGTGGCTAGGAGGCGGGTTATTTGAATTGTATTTAAATGGTGCCATTTGTACATTGATTTGAGCTGTTATCACCTGTACTTTGATAAAGACACAGATTAGTGTCGAAACGCGCGTCACATATGGGTGACGAATAAAGAAAGCTTTTTCTTCATCATTGGAATTTCGGAGTGCTGGTCTTTCTATTTCAATTTTACCAGTGTCATGAAGTACAATATGTGACGAAAAAACAATCTCAGAATGGCCTGGCTAAGTAAAAGCGTTTTAAAGTTATCTCCACATAAATTGACACAGGTCAGATTTGCAAAAAATGGCCTGGTCCTTAAGGTGAAATAAGGCTGTGTCCTGAAGGGGTTAAACAAAAATTGTCATTTACATTTTCGGATGAAATTCACCAATTTGTGGGTGTATAGGACCACTGCTATACCTAGTAGGCCGGTTAAAAAAAATAATTTTCATTTACATTTTCGGGTGAAATTCACCAATGTTTGGGTGTATAGGACCACTGCTATACCTAGTAGGCTGGTTTAAAAAAAAAAAAGTCATTTACATTTTCGGGTGAAATTCACCAATTTTTGGGTGTACAGGACCATTGCTATACCTAGTAGGCTGGTTAAAAAAATAAAATAAAAATTGTCATTTACATTTTCGGGTGAAATTAAGCAATTTTTGGGTGTGATGTACCACTGATATACATAGTAGACAGGTTAAACAATAAAAAAAATTGGTCTGTTGCAATTTTTGGGTGTGATGTACCACTGCTATACCTAGTAGGCCGTTAAAAAAATAAAATAAAATTGTCAGTTACATTTTCAGTTGAAATTCAAAAATTTTTGGGTGTGAAGTACCACTGCTATACCTAGTTAAACGGTAAAAAAAATAAAAAAAATTAATTGGCAGTTACATTTACTGGTGAAATTCAGCAATTTTTGGGTGTGATGTACCACTGCTATACCTATTAGACCGGTAAAAAAAAAAAAAACATTTGTCAGTTACATTTTAGGGTCAAATTCACCAATCTTTGGGTGTAATATACCCCTCCTCTACCTAGTTGACAGCTTAATACATTTCAATAATTTTTATTTTACATTTTCTGGTGACAATAAACAATTGTTTTCTGTCATAGACCCCTGCTCTACCAAGTAGACAGGTTAATTAATTTCTGTAATTTTTCTGTTACATTCTTGGGTTGACATTATACAATTTTAGGAAAAATTTTGGGAATTGATTTAGCACAACCTGTATATAGGTGCAGATCACTATGGCGAAATACATATACAAACGGAGAATACAAATGTGATCGCACTCTATATCCAGCATTCTGCCCTGCCTCCATGCTGGATGAGACATTGGTGTACATTTTGGCCAAAGCGTAATAAGCCACTCACCGCGTCAAGGTTGCCTCCATTTGAGTGGTCCCTATCACTAGTTCCTACCTGTTCATGGGCCATGACAGCCACACAAAATCCAGGGAATGCAGGTCAGCGTGCACGCCAAGCACACTCTGCTTTTAACCCCGTCCGGTGCCATTACAGCTTTCATCGGATCCAGGGATGCATGTACCAACATGCACGCTGAGCCCACCATATACTTCTCCTGGAGCCAAATGGCCACTGGTAGGTTCTATATAAGCAGACTCAGTTTTATACTGACTTTAAAACCAGCCTCCAGGACAGATTAACTGGTCAGGTGTGCATGACTCAAAGGAGATCGCCACACCTCCAATACATACTACAAAGAAAAATTTTTGTGAATTGAATCAGCACAACCTGTATATAGGTGCAGATCACTATGGCGAAATACATATACAAACGGAGAATACAAATGTGATCGCACTCTATATCCAGCATTCTGCCCTGCCTCCATGCTGGATGAGACATTGGTGTACATTTTGGCCAAAGCGTAATAAGCCACTCACCGTGTCAAGGTTGCCTTCATTTGAGTGGTCCCTATCACTAGTTCCTACCTGTTCATGGGCCATGACAGCCACACAAAATCCAGGGAATGCAGGTCAGCGTGCACGCCAAGCACACTCTGCTTTTAACCCCGTCCGGTGCCATTACAGCTTTCATCGGATCCAGGGATGCAAGTACCAACATGCACGCTGAGCCCACCATATACTTCTCCTGGAGCCAAATGGCCACTGGTAGGTTCTATATAAGCAGACTCAGTTTTATACTGACTTTAAAACCAGCCTCCAGGACAGATTAACTGGTCAGGTGTGCATGACTCAAAGGAGATCGCCACACCTCCAATACATACTACAAAGAAAAAATTTTGGGAATTGAGTCAGCACAACCTGTATATAGGTGCAGATCACTATGGCAAAATACATATACAAACGGAGAATACAAATGTGATCGCACTCTATATCCAGCATTCTGCCCTGCCTCCATGCTGGATGAGACATTGGTGTACATTTTGGCCAAAGCGTAATAAGCCACTCACCGCGTCAAGGTTGCCTCCATTTGAGTGGTCCCTATCACTAGTTCCTACCTGTTCATGGGCCATGACAGCCACACAAAATCCAGGGAATGCAGGTCAGCGTGCACGCCAAGCACACTCTGCTTTTAACCCCGTCCGGTGCCATTACAGCTTTCATCGGATCCAGGGATGCATGTACCAACATGCACGCTGAGCCCACCATATACTTCTCCTGGAGCCAAATGGCCACTGGTAGGTTCTATATAAGCAGACTCAGTTTTATACTGACTTTAAAACCAGCCTCCAGGACAGATTAACTGGTCAGGTGTGCATGACTCAAAGGAGATCGCCCCACCTCCAATACATACTACAAAGAAAAATTTTTGTGAATTGAATCAGCACAACCTGTATATAGGTGCAGATCACTATGGTGAAATACATATACAAACGGAGAATACAAATGTGATCGCACTCTATATCCAGCATTCTGCCCTGCCTCCATGCTGGATGAGACATTGGTGTACATTTTGGCCAAAGCGTAATAAGCCACTCACCGTGTCAAGGTTGCCTTCATTTGAGTGGTCCCTATCACTAGTTCCTATCTGTTCATGGGCCATGACAGCCACACAAAATCCAGGGAATGCAGGTCAGCGTGCACGCCAAGCACACTCTGCTTTTAACCCCGTCCGGTGCCATTACAGCTTTCATCGGATCCAGGGATGCAAGTACCAACATGCACGCTGAGCCCACCATATACTTCTCCTGGAGCCAAATGGCCACTGGTAGGTTCTATATAAGCAGACTCAGTTTTATACTGACTTTAAAACCAGCCTCCAGGACAGATTAACTGGTCAGGTGTGCATGACTCAAAGGAGATCGCCACACCTCCAATACATACTACAAAGAAAAAATTTTGGGAATTGAGTCAGCACAACCTGTATATAGGTGCAGATCACTATGGCAAAATACATATACAAACGAAGAATACAAATGTGATCGCACTCTATATCCAGCATTCTGCCCTGCCTCCATGCTGGATGAGACATTGGTGTACATTTTGGCCAAAGCGTAATAAGCCACTCACCGCGTCAAGGTTGCCTCCATTTGAGTGGTCCCTATCACTAGCTCCTACCTGTTCATGGGCCATGACAGCCACACAAAATCCAGGGAATGCAGGTCAGCGTGCACGCCAAGCACACTCTGCTATTAACCCCGTCCGGTGCCATTACAGCTTTCATCGGATCCAGGGATGCAAGTACCAACATGCACGCTGAGCCCACCATATACTTCTCCTGGAGCCAAATGGCCACTGGTAGGTTCTATATAAGCAGACTCAGTTTTATACTGACTTTAAAACCAGCCTCCAGGACAGATTAACTGGTCAGGTGTGCATGACTCAAAGGAGATCGCCACACCTCCAATACATACTACAAAGAAAAATTTTTGGGAATTGAGTCAGCACAACCTGTATATAGGTGCAGATCACTATGGCGAAATACATATACAAACGGAGAATACATTTGGCTCCAGGAGAAGTATATGGTGGGCTCAGCGTGCATGTTGGTACTTGCATCCCTGGATCCGATGAAAGCTGTAATGGCACCGGACGGGGTTAAAAGCAGAGTGTGCTTGGCGTGCACGCTGACCTGCATTCCCTGGATTTTGTGTGGCTGTCATGGCCCATGAACAGGTAGGAACTAGTAATAGGGACCACTCAAATGGAGGCAACCTTGACGCGGTGAGTGGCTTATTACACTTTGGCCAAAATGTACACCAATGTCTCATCCAGCATGGAGGCAGGGCAGAATGCTGGATGTAGAGTGCGATCACATTTGTATTCTCCATTTGTAAATGTATTTCGCTATAGTGATCTGCACCTATATACAGGTTGTGCTGACTCAATTCCCAAAATTTTTTCTTTGTAGTATGTATTGGAGGTGTGGCGATCTCCTTTGAGTCATGCACACCTGACCAGTTAATCTGTCCTGGAGGCTGGTTTTAAAGTCAGTATAAAACTGAGTCTGCTTATATAGAACCTACCAGTGGCCATTTGGCTCCAGGAGAAGTATATGGTGGGCTCAGCGTGCATGTTGGTACTTGCATCCCTGGATCCGATGAAAGCTGTAATGGCACCGGACGGGGTTAAAAGCAGAGTGTGCTTGGCGTGCACGCTGACCTGCATTCCCTGGATTTTGTGTGGCTGTCATGGCCCATGAACAGGTAGGAACTAGTGATAGGGACCACTCAAATGGAGGCAACCTTGACGCAGTGAGTGGCTTATTACGCTTTGGCCAAAATGTACACCAATGTCTCATCCAGCATGGAGGCAGGGCAGAATGCTGGATATAGAGTGCGATCACATTTGTATTCTCCGTTTGTATATGTATTTTGCCATAGTGATCTGCACCTATATACAGGTTGTGCTGACTCAATTCCCAAAATTTTTTCTTTGTAGTATGTATTGGAGGTGTGGCGATCTCCTTTGAGTCATGCACACCTGACCAGTTAATCTGTCCTGGAGGCTGGTTTTAAAGTCAGTATAAAACTGAGTCTGCTTATATAGAACCTACCAGTGGCCATTTGGCTCCAGGAGAAGTATATGGTGGGCTCAGCGTGCATGTTGGTACTTGCATCCCTGGATCCGATGAAAGCTGTAATGGCACCGGACGGGGTTAAAAGCAGAGTGTGCTTGGCGTGCACGCTGACCTGCATTCCCTGGATTTTGTGTGGCTGTCATGGCCCATGAACAGGTAGGAACTAGTGATAGGGACCACTCAAATGGAGGCAACCTTGACGCGGTGAGTGGCTTATTACGCTTTGGCCAAAATGTACACCAATGTCTCATCCAGCATGGAGGCAGGGCAGAATGCTGGATATAGAGTGCGATCACATTTGTATTCTCCGTTTGTATATGTATTTCGCCATAGTGATCTGCACCTATATACAGGTTCTGCTGACTCAATTCCCAAGATTTTTTCTTTGTAGTATGTATTGGAGGTGTGGCGATCTCCTTTGAGTCATGCACACCTGACCAGTTAATCTGTCCTGGAGGCTGGTTTTAAAGTCAGTATAAAACTGAGTCTGCTTATATAGAACCTACCAGTGGCCATTTAGCTCCAGGAGAAGTATATGGTGGGCTCAGCATGCATGTTGGTACTTGCATCCCTGGATCCGATGAAAGCTGTAATGGCACCGGACGGGGTTAAAAGCAGAGTGTGCTTGGCGTGCACGCTGACCTGCATTCCCTGGATTTTGTGTGGCTGTCATGGCCCATGAACAGGTAGGAACTAGTGATAGGGGCCACTCAAATGGAGGCAACCTTGACGCGGTGAGTGGCTTATTACGATTATACAATTTTAGATGTGAATAAACCCCTGCTCTGCATAGCTGACAGGGAATAAAATTTCTGAAATGCTTCTTTAACCACCTCCGGACCGCTGTACGCACAGACGCGTCCTGGAGGTGGTTGATTCATTCCGCCTGGACGCATATACGCGTCATCTCGCGAGACGCGAGATTACCTGTGAACGCGCGCACACAGGCGCGCGCGCTCACAGGAACGGAAGGTAAGAGAGTTGATCTCCAGCCTGCCAGCGGCGATCGTTCGCTGGCAGGCTGGAGATGTGTTTTTTTTAACCCCTAACAGGTATATTAGACGCTGTTTTGATAACAGCGTCTAATATACCTGCTACCTGGTCCTCTGGTGGTCCCCTTTGTTTGGATCGACCACCAGAGGACACAGGCAGCTCAGTAAAGTAGCACCAAGCACCACTACAATACACTACACCCCCCCCCGTCACTTATTAACCCCTTATTAGCCCCTGATCACCCCTGATCACCCCATATAGACTCCCTGATCACCCCCCTGTCATTGATTTCCCCCCTGTCATTGATCACCCCCCCTGTCATTGATCACCCCCCTGTAAAGCTCCATTCAGACGTCCGCATGATTTTTACGGATCCACTGATAGATGGATCGGATCCGCAAAACGCATCCGGACGTCTGAATGAAGCCTTACAGGGGCGTGATCAATGACTGTGGTGATCACCCCATATAGACTCCCTGATCACCCCCCTGTCATTGATTACCCCCCTGTCATTGATCAACCCCCTGTAAAGCTCCATTCAGACGTCCGCATGATTTTTACGGATCCACTGATAGACGGATCGGATCCGCAAAACGCATCCGGACGTCTGAATGAAGCCTTACAGGGGCGTGATCAATGACTGTGGTGATCACCCCATATAGACTCCCTGATCACCCCCCTGTAAAGCTCCATTCAGATGTCCGCATGATTTTTACGGATGCACTGATAGATGGATCGGATCCGCAAAACGCATCCGGACGTCTGAATGAAGCCTTACAGGGGCATGATCAATGACTGTGGTGATCACCCCATATAGACTCCCTGATCACCCCCCTGTAAAGCTCCATTCAGATGTCCGCATGATTTTTACGGATGCACTGATAGATGGATCGGATCCGCAAAACGCATCCGGACGTCTGAATGAAGCCTTACAGGGGCATGATCAATGACTGTGGTTATCACCCCATATAGACTCCCTGATCACCCCCCTGTCATTGATTACACCCCTGTCATTGATTACCCCCCTGTAAAGCTCTATTCAGATGTCTGCATGATTTTTACGGATGCACTGATAGATGGATCGGATCCGCAAAGCGCATCCGGACGTCTGAATGAAGCCTTACAGAGGCGTGATCAATGACTGTGGTGATCACCCCATATAGACTCCCTGATCACCCCCCTGTCATTGATTACCCCCCTGTAAAGCTCTATTCAGACGTCCGCATGATTTTTACGGATCCACTGATAGATGGATCGTATCCGCAAAACGCATACGGACGTCTGAATGAAGCCTTACAGGGGCGTGATCAATGACTGTGGTCATCACCCCATATAGACTCCCTGATCACCCCCCTGTCATTGATTACACCCCTGTCATTGATCACCCCCCTGTAAAGCTCCATTCAGATGTCTGCATGATTTTTACGGATGCACTGATAGATGGATCGGATCCGCAAAACGCATCCGGACGTCTGAATGAAGCCTTACAGGGGCGTGATCAATGACTGTGGTGATCACCCCATATAGACTCCCTGATCACCCCCCTGTCATTGATTACCCCCCCTGTCATTGATTACCCCCCTGTAAAGCTCCATTCAGACGTCCGCATGATTTTTACGGATCCACTGATAGATGGATCGGATCCACAAACTGCATCCGGACGTCTGAATGAAGCCTTACAGGGGCATGATCAATGACTGTGGTGATCACCCCATATAGACTCCCTGATCACCCCCCTGTCATTGATTACCCCCCTGTAAAGCTCCATTCAGACGTCCGCATGATTTTTACGGATGCACTGATAGATGGATCGGATCCGCAAAACGCATCCGGACGTCTGAATGAAGCCTTACACGGGCGTGATCAATGACTGTGGTGATCACCCCATATAGACTCTCTGATCACCCCCCTGTCATTGATCACCCCCCCTGTCATTGATCACCCCTCTGTAAGGCTCCAGACATTTTTTTGGCCCAAGTTAGCGGAATTATTATTATTTTTTTCTTACAAAGTCTCATATTCCACTAACTTGTGTCAAAAAATAAAATCTCACATGAACTCACCATACCCCTCACGGAATCCAAATGCGTAAAATTTTTTAGACATTTATATTCCAGACGACTTCTCACGCTTTAGGGCCCCTAGAATGCCAGGGCAGTATAAATACCCCACATGTGACCCCATTTCGGAAAGAAGACACCCCCAGGTATTCCGTGAGGGGCATATTGAGTCCATGAAAGATTGAAATTTTTGTCCCAAGTTAGCGGAACGGGAGACATTGTGAGAAAAAAAATAAAAATATCAATTTCCGCTAACTTGTGCCAAAAAAAAAAAATTTCTATGAACTCGCCATGCCCCTCATTGAATACCTTGGGGTGTTTTCTTTCCAAAATGGGGTCACATGTGGGGTATTTATACTGCCCTGGCATTCTAGGGGCCCCAAAGCGTGAGAAGAAGTCTAGTATCCAAATGTCTAAAAATGCCCTCCTAAAAGGAATTTGGGCACCTTTGCGCATCTAGGCTGCAAAAAAGTGTCACACATCTGGTATCGCCGTACTCAGGAGAAGTTGGGGAATGTGTTTTGGGGTGTCATTTTACATATACCCATGCTGGGTGAGAGAAATATCTTGGTCAAATTCCAACTTTGTATAAAAAAATGGGAAAAGTTGTCTTTTGTCAAGATATTTCTCTCACCCAGCAAGGGTATATGTAAAATGACACCCCAAAACACATTCCCCAACTTCTCCTGAATACGGCGATACCACATGTGTGACACTTTTTTGCAGCCTAGGTGGGCAAAGGGGCCCATATTCCAAAGAGCACCTTTAGGATTTCACAGGTCATTTACCTACTTACCACACATTAGGGCCCCTGGAAAATGCCAGGGCAGTATAACTACCCCACAAGTGACCCCATTTTGGAAAGAAGACACCCCAAGGTATTCCGTGAGGGGCATGGCGAGTTCCTAGAATTTTTTATTTTTTGTCACAAGTTAGTGGAAAATGCTGATTTTTTTTTTTTTTTTCATACAAAGTCTCATATTCCACTAACTTGTGACAAAAAATAAAAACTTCCATGAACTCACTATGCCCATCAGCGAAATCCTTGGGGTCTCTTCTTTCCAAAATGGGGTCACTTGTGGGGTAGTTATACTGCCCTGGCATTCTAGGGGCCCAAATGTGTGGTAAGGAGTTTGAAATCAAATTCTGTAAAAAATGACCTGTGAAATCCAAAAGGTGCTCTTTGGAATATGGGCCCCTTTGCCCACCTAGGCTGCAAAAAAGTGTCACACATCTGGTATCTCCGTACTCAGGAGAAGTTGGGGAATGTGTTTTGGGGTGTCATTTTACATATACCCATGCTGGGTGAGAGAAATATCTTGGCAAAAGACAACTTTTCCCATTTTTTTATACAAAGTTGGCATTTGACCAAGATATTTATCTCATCCAGCATGGGTATATGTAAAAAGACACCCCAAAACACATTCCTCAACTTCTCCTGAATACAGAGATACCAGATGTGTGACACTTTTTTGCAGCCTAGGTGGGCAAAGGGGCCCATATTCCAAAGAGCACCTTTTGGATTTCACAGGTCATTTTTTACAGAATTTGATTTCAAACTCCTTACCACACATTTGGGCCCCTAGAATGCCAGAGCAGTATAACTACCCCACAAGTGACCCCATTTTGGAAAGAAGAGACCCCAAGGTATTCGCTGATGGGCATAGTGAGTTCATGGAAGTTTTTATTTTTTGTCACAAGTTAGTGGAATATGAGACTTTGTATGAAAAAAAAAAAAAAAAAAAAATCATAATTTTCCACTAACTTGTGACAAAAAATAAAAAATTCTAGGAACTTGCCATGCCCCTCACGGAATACCTTGGGGTGTCTTCTTTCCAAAATGGGGTCACTTGTGGGGTAGTTATACTGCCCTGGCATTCTAGGGGCCCAAATGTGTGGTAAGGAGTTTGAAATCAAATTCTGTAAAAAATGACCTGTGAAATCCGAAAGGTGCTCTTTGGAATATGGGCCCCTTTGCCCACCTAGGCTGCAAAAAAGTGTCACACATCTGGTATCTCCGTACTCAGGAGAAGTTGGGGAATGTGTTTTGGGGTGTCATTTTACATATACCCATGCTGGGTGAGAGAAATATCTTGGCAAAAGACAACTTTTCCCATTTTTTTATACAAAGTTGGCATTTGACCAAGATATTTCTCTCACCCAGCATGGGTATATATAAAATGACACCCCAAAACACATTCCCCACCTTCTTCTGAGTACGGAGATACCAGATGTGTGACACTTTTTTGCAGCCTAGGTGGGCAAAGGGGCCCATATTCCAAAGAGCACCTTTCGGATTTCACAGGTCATTTTTTACAGAATTTGATTTCAAACTCCTTACCACACATTTGGGCCCCTAGAATGCCAGGGCAGTATAACCACCCCACAAGTGACCCCATTTTGGAAAGAAGAGACCCCAAGGTATTTCGTGATGGGCATAGTGAGTTCATAGAAGTTTTTATTTTTTGTCACAAGTTAGTGGAATATGAGACTTTGTAAGAAAAAAAAAAAAATCATCATTTTCCGCTAACTTGTGACAAAAAATAAAAAGTTCTATGAACTCACTATGCCCATCAGCGAATACCTTAGGGTGTGTACTTTCCGAAATGGGGTCATTTGTGGGGTGTTTGTACTTTCTGGGCATTGTAGAACCTCAGGAAACATGACAGGTGCTCAGAAAGTCAGAGCTGCTTCAAAAAGCGGAAATTCACATTTTTGTACCATAGTTTGTAAACGCTATAACTTTTACCCAAACCATTTTTTTTTTACCCAAACATTTTTTTTTTATCAAAGACATGTAGAACAATAAATTTAGAGCAAAATTTATATATGGATGTCGTTTTTTTTGCAAAATTTTACAACTGAAAGTGAAAAATGTCATTTTTTTGCAAAAAAATCGTTAAATTTCGATTAATAACAAAAAAAGTAAAAATGTCAGCAGCAATGAAATACCACCAAATGAAAGCTCTATTAGTGAGAAGAAAAGGAGGTAAAATTCATTTGGGTGGTAAGTTGCATGACCGAGCAATAAATGGTGAAAGTAGTGTAGGTCAGAAGTGTAAAAAGTGGCCTGGTCTTTCAGGGTGTTTAAGCACTGGGGGCTGAGGTGGTTAATTGATGCGCGCCACCTCCTCATTCAATGCTTAAACTTAAACAAGTTGTACCACATTTGCACTTCAATAATTTGTCCCACATTTCCGCTATACTCTTTTGGCCAACATTTGGGCTTCTGTAATTTGTCCCACATTTGCGCCTCAGTAGCTTTTCCTACATTTCTGCTCGATCCCAATTTTTTTAAATAAATTTATCTCCCTTAAATTTGGTCTCTTTTTCTCACGCTCCCTCTCCGGCCTGGAACCCTGATTCCCCGCCACCCGTGATCACCATGGTAGGCGCATAAAAGAACATCGAAAGTTGATAGAGCAGATATCAAATTGGATCGTGAACATAACGGGGACGTGCGACATGGTGGGGCAGAAAGTATGCACACACCTACACTAACTAACTGACAGGGGTCTAGCCCCTGCAACTCCTGGGTCTCCAAATTGGGCACATGGCCTGAGCTTGCCCTTTACGCCTTGGAGGTGCTGGCCTGCCCTGCAGCCAGTGTATTGTCTGAACGTGTGTTTAGCATGACTGGAGGGTTATATTTCCCAATGTTTTGGGGTGTACCCTAATTTAAAAAAATACAAATACATTTAAAACCATAAAGAAGTGTAGGCTACCTCCTCCTCCTCCACCGCCACTTCCACCTACACAGCGACATCCACCGCCTCCTCAACCTCCTACTCCATATGGACCTGTTACTCCTAGATCAAGATTATTATCTTTTATTTTTACGTATTTTATGTTATTTTAAGTCATTTCCCTATCCACATTTGTTTGCAGAGCACTTGCCATGCTCTTAACCACATTTTGACGACATTTGCAGCCCTCTAGCCCTTTCCATGACATTTTTACAGCCATTTTAGTGCTCAAATGTTTGGGTCCCCATTGACTTCAATGGGGTTCGGGGTCAAGTTCGGGTCCCGAACTCGAACTTTTTTCCGAAGTTCGGCCAAACCCGTCGAACCTGAACATCCAGGTGTCTGCTCAACTCTATACATATTATGTCTACCTTTCTTTTTTTCACTATTTTTTCCATTTTTATTTAACTTTATTTTGGAATAAGGATATTTTTTTTTTTTTTTGTTTTTGTTTTAAAACCTATATTTTTGTAGTTTATTTTTTGTCGCCCTCTGGGATTTCAACTTTTGGGGGTCTGATCCCCTTTACAATGCATTACAATACTTTTGTATTGTAATGCATTGACTGTAAGTGTATTACCAGTGTAATACAGGAGGATGGATCTCACAGGCCCTCCCGGAAGGCAGCCACGATGCCTAAGGAAGGCATTGGGCTACCTTCCCTGCCATCGGGTCCCCGTCACAGCAGCATGGGGACCTGATGGACATGTCTGAAAGACATGTCTGAAGTTCGTATGTGCGGCGGTCAGCGCTGACCGCGGCCGTGCAGGGGTTAATTTCATCGATGGCGGCGCATACAGCAGGTATCCGGCTATCAGTTACTGCCGGACCCCTGCCCCCGATCGGGCAGGCGCAGCTCCTGCACCTGTCCGATCACCATGCAGTACATTTACGTCACTGGTATTTAAGTCACGTCCAGATCTGACATACATGTACGTCATCGGGCTTTAAGGAGTTAAGTGGGGGATGTATTTAATGTAATGATGTACAGGGCCTTTTACTGGAATACAGAATGATGATTGCAGTTTATGTATATACTGTATACACACACACATATATATATATATATATATATATATATATATATATATTTGTGTGTGTGTAAAACGCACAAAATCAGCCGGTTACATCATACATCTGTACCTCGCTGTGTGTATAAATATAAATATATATATATATATATATATATATACACTCACCTAAAGAATTATTAGGAACACCTGTTCTATTTTTCATTAATGCAATTATCTAGTCAACCAATCACATGGCAGTTGCTTCAATGCATTTAGGGGTGTGCTCCTGGTCAAGACAATCTCCTGAACTCCAAACTGAATGTCAGAATGGGAAAGAAAGGTGATTTAAGCAATTTTGAGCGTGGCATGGTTGTTGCTGCCAGACGGGCCGGTCTGAGTATTTCACAATCTGCTCAGTTACTGGGATTTTCACGCACAACCATTTCTAGGGTTTACAAAGAATGGTGTGAAAAGGGAAAAACATCCAGTATGTGGCAGTCCTGTGGGCAAAAATGCCTTGTGGATGCTAGAGGTCAGAGGAGAATGGGCCGACTGATTCAAGCTGATAGAAGAGCAACGTTGACTGAAATAACCACTCGTTACAACCGAGGTATGCAGCAAAGCATTTGTGAAGCCACAACACGCACAACCCCACCGGGTACCACTCATCTCCACTACAAATAGGAAAAAGAGGCTACAATTTGCATGAGCTCACCAAAATTGGACTGTTGAAGACTGGAAAAATGTTGCCTGGTCTGATGAGTCTCGATTTCTGTTGAGACATTCAAATGGTAGAATCCGAATTTGGCGTAAACAGAATGAGAACATGTATCCATCCTCTGATGGCTACTTCCAGCAGGATAATGCACCATATCACAAAGCTCGAATCATTTCAAATTGGTTTCTTGAACATGACAATGAGTTCACTGCACTAAAATGGCCCCCACAGTCACCAGATCTCAACCCAATAGAGCATCTTTGGGATGTGGTGGAACAGGAGCTTCGTGCC
This sequence comes from Bufo bufo, assembly GCF_905171765.1. Lineage (NCBI taxonomy): Eukaryota > Metazoa > Chordata > Amphibia > Anura > Bufonidae > Bufo > Bufo bufo. Next base: position 642,474,966 of record NC_053390.1, on the reverse strand, counting down.
CTGGATGTGCATCCCTCAAATCTCCATCAACTGCAAGATGCTATCCTATCAATATGGGCCAACATTTCTAAAGAATGCTATCAGCACCTTGTTGAATCAATGCCACGTAGAATTAAGGCAGTTCTGAAGGCAAAAGGGGGTCCAACACCGTATTAGTATGGTGTTCCTAATAATTCTTTAGGTGAGTGTATGTATATATATATATATATATATATATATATATATATATATATATTTATGACAAGGTAGAGATGTATGATGTAACCGGTTGATTTGCTACATGTCACACCAGTTAATAAGTAATCATTTGTAAAGGGATGAAATACCTATTTTCATAACTGTATATATACTGTACATTACAGAGTGTTGGCGAGAGATACAAAAGTAATGTAGGCATTGTACCTGGGCATTCTCTGTCACGGATCTCTCTGATCTGCTCCGAATTCCTCCTCTTCAAATCCAATCATTTTTTTTATGGCCATCCTAGGGTGATTGCCCTTAAACTTCCTCGTTTGCTCGGAACGTATCTCACTCACAATGGCTTGCTTCTCAGCATGGACCCGGGTCCAGTCATAGCCCCGCTCCAATACAATACATGTATTGTAAATAATGTCCACAGCAAAACATCAAAAAGTATTTTGTCTTCGAAGTAGCAATATTAGATTGAATGTTACCGTTATAAGATAGGATTGTATTGGCAATCACGAATATTTTATGGCAATACACTGGCAATACACTCTATCTGCATATAAAGCGATTGGTCTGACATGCATGTGAAATGTATTCAAATACACTGGTGTAATGTGAAATTACTTACAGTGATCAACAGTTCTTCCTCACTGTCTCGAAAATTGCTTTCGACTATCTTTTCCAATCGCCTCAAACTTCGGGTAGTTTAAAAACAGTTGTTAGGCCACAACCCTTTTTGCGCATGCGTATTAAGCAAATTTTACATTGTGATTTTAGTAATGAAAAAAAAAATTGTGAACGAGGATAGCGAATTCACGAATATATGATGAGTATTCGGCCATATATTCGCGATATATTGCAAAATCGAATATTGCCCCTGCCGCTCAACACTACTTGCCAGTCTGTGGCCTCCTCATGCTGCTGCTGCCATGTCACGGATGATGTTGCAGATAGCTGGAACTTATGAATAAACGTCCGACTGGCTTGATCCCAAACTAAGGAGCATATAGGTGAGCCCTATAAAACCCTAAGAGCTCTCCCTGACTGCTATGCCCATGCAAGGGTCTCAATGGTAGACGATTGCATGCCCATGTACCTAAGACTGTGTGACACCTGAAATGACAGTGTTGAGGTGGCAGCAGCACCAGGAGGCCACAGAGTAGCAAGGTCACATAGTGTGGAGGTGGCGGCAGCATCAGGAGGCCACAGAGTGGCAAGGTGACATAGTGTGAAGGTGGCAGCAGTATGAGGGGGCCACAGAGTGGCACAATTACGAGAGATTGTGGAGTTGGCAGCAGCATGAGGAGACCACAGAGTGGCACAATGACAGAGTCTGGAGGTGGAGGCAGCATCTGGAGGACGCAGAGTGGCACAATGACAGAGTCTGGAGGTGTCGGCAGCATCAGGAGGCCGCAGAGTGGCAAGGTGACATAGTGTAGAGGTGATAGTAGCATCAGGAGGCCGCAGAGTGGAAAGTTGATATGGGTGTGGAGGTGGCAGCAGCTTGAGGAGGCCACAGAGTGGCAAGGTGACATAGTCTGAAGGTGGAAGCAGCATCAGGAGGCCACAGAGTGGCAAGGTGACATATTGTGGAGGTGTCAGCAGCATGAGGAGGCCATAAAGTGGCAAGGTGACACAGTGTAGAGGTGGCAGCAGCATCAGAAGGACACAGAGTGGCAAGGTAACATACTGTGGAGGTGACAGCAGCATCAGGAGGCCACTGAGGGGCAAGGTGACATAGTGTGGAGGTGAGTGGCACTGGCAATACCAGTTCCCGCTGAAGATGGTGGGTGAAAGAAGTAGCAGTTGGCATCAGATGTTTAACATCAGGGGGATGGCAGCATCAGAATAGTAGCTGATGCATGTAGCCGGAAGAAAACGGTCTCTTTTGTCAAAATGTAGGTGTGTCACCATGGATGATCTAGTCTGATGCATCAGGAATTTTTTAGATCTAGTCTGATTCATCTTGACAAAGATCAGTCTCTCCACATTTTGCGTGGACAGTCGAGTTCTTGGGGTAACTATGGGCCCCGCCGCACTAAACACCCACTCTGATGCCACACTACTGGCCGGGCAGGACAGCTTTTCCAGTGCAAACTCAGCCACTTGTGGCCACAAATCCAGTTTGGCTGCCCAGAAGTCCAGCAGACCATCTGCTGGTTCAGGTGCTGCTCCAGGTCTATATGCTGCTGCTGGTGAGTCGTTTCTTCACTAGGCGGGTGAAAAAAGCTGCTCATCAGCGACTGTAGACTCAGTCTGCTGCTGATGGAGCTGGTACTGCTCCTGCCACCCCACTCCTCCCCAGCAGCCATGGCAGTGGAATGTGAGCGCAGAGGGCCCCCCCGGTCAGACCTGCGAGAGGATGGACGATGGAGCAGATAGGCAGCGGCCAACTGACTACATAGGAGGTCTCTATAGTAGTTCAGTTTGTCCTCCCTCTCAGCGGGTGTAATCAAGGCTCCCATTTTGGACTGGTAGCGGGGGTCCAACAACATGGAAAGCCAGAAGTCATCCCTCTTCCAAATGGTGACAATTCGGCTGTCACTACCCAAGCAAGTAAGCATGCAGCAGGCCATTTGCGCAAGTGACTCGGAGGGACTCCCTGTCTCCATCGCCAATGCATACTGTCATGGTGTTTTTGTGTCCTCTGCCTCATCTTCCTTATCGCCCTGTAGCTCCTCTGGCTGCTTCTGCTCCTCCTCTCCTGTGTAGAAAAAACACCCATTTCGCTACACATTGCTTGTGCTCCAATGTCCTCCTCCTCCTCCAGTTCAGCCCCCACATGGCTCATGTGGCCGTTGTGAGATGTAGGCGCCATGTCTCCAGTCCCCTGACCAGCCAGATTTACCAGTGTCTGTTCCAGGACATGAAGCAGTGGAATGACATCGTTCATCCCGTAGTCCTGGTGACTGAAAAATAACAAGGCCTCCTCAAAGGGCCTGAGCAAACGTCAAGTGTCACGCATGAGCTGCCACTGGCTGATATTGAAGTTACATTGGGGAGTACTCCTGTCCGCTTGGATTATCAGGAAATCGTTTATGGCCTTTCTCTGTTCGTACAGTCGGTCCAACATATGGAGGGTGGAATTCCAACGGGTGGAAACGTCGCATATCAGCCTATGTTTGGGGATGCCATTCTGCCGTTGCAGCTCAAGGAGGTTGTGCTTTGTGATGTACGAGTGGCTGAAGTGCATGCAAAGTTTCCTGGTCATTTTTAGGATGTCTTGCAGATGGATGGAAGACTTCAGGAACCGCTTGACAACCAGATTGAACATGTGTGCCATGCAGAGCGCAGCAATCATCATAATATATGCATTCTGCCACAGCACCTGTAACATCACTGGGTACCCAGGCAATTTTCCCCCAAGTGATGATACCGAATACTCCTTCTTTTTAACGCCAGGCATTCAACTGAGGGACTGAGACAAGTGGGGAAAATAACTCAGCAATGCAGATTATTAATATTTCATCAGTGACACTGAAACCGGAGTATGAAACCCTAATATGTAAGGGATTATCCTATACCCCCACACCAGGTTTCGATTGCTTCTTATGGGTTAAAGATGTAAACCTATTTGCTAGAAAACTCGCATTGCACAAAGAATTTAAAGGGAACCTGTCATGTGGATTTTTGATTATAATCTAACTTATTATATACAATCATTAACTACTAAAAAGTACCTTAGATGTATTCACTTACTGGTGTGACAGATGGTTACCTCATAATATACACAGAAAGATGCCGCATGCCGCATGCTAATGAGCTGATTGGAGTCCAGCGTGATGTCATTGAGTCCAGCATATATTTAATTCAGAGCTGTAGCCACTCCCCTGCCCACCTGCTGCTGGTTCATATGGAAACAAACTGTCATTCAGCAGCAGGTGGGCGGGGAGAGTCAGGAGCTCATGAATCTTCAGGACTCATCATTATCAGCTGGAGCTTTTCAATACAAGATGTTGGCAGATTGACTGGGTCAATTAAAGAAAGTGACCCAGCATTGTGCTAAGAGAATCAGTCACTTATTTATGTTGCCCTTAGTTAGGACACCATAAAACTGGTGACAGGTTCCCTTTAAGACTAGGGAATACTATTGTGGAGAAATAGAAAAGAGAAAAATAGAAGCCCTGGAGACCCTAGAGGAACTATCTAGAGAGGGGGCAGGGGAAACCCTGAAACCACAAGCACCCTTTAGTAACATACGTCCTAAATTTAAGTTTACTCCTCCATTCTCTGGGTATGCTAATATACAGACGTTTGTGAATTTAGTGACTGAAGACCTTCAAAAAATAAAAAGTAAAAAAAGTGAGGTGGGTGGAAACCTCACCCCTGTAGAGAGGATAGCTATTAGAGAATTTACAGAGAGAGAGAGATGATCTAGTGATAAAACCTTCTGCTAAAGGAGGGAACATGGTACTGATGAACAAAGAAGACTATGTAGCGATGGTTATAAGACTTTTAAATGATAAGATCACCTATAAAAAATTTGAGTATAATTCAACAGAAAAATATAATAAGGAATTGAAAAGTATTTTAACAAAGGCGAAAGAAAAATAAATAATTACCAAAGAGTAATTAAAAGTCCTCTATAAACCATATCCAACCACCGCAACATTCTATGCCCTACCAAAGGTTCACAAAAAATGGGAGCCTATCCCAGGAAGGCCGTTAGTCTCAGGAAATAATAACCTTTGTGAGTGCATCAGTGCCTACGTAGATGCTATCATTAGACCATTTGTACAAACGCTTCCCTCCTTTTTAACCCCTTAGGGACTTAGGGCGTACTGGTACGCCCTGTTTCCAGAGTCCTTAAGGACCCAGGGCGTACCGGCACGTCCTAACTTTAAAACGCGATTGCGGAGCGGCGGGGGTTAATCGGAACAGGATGTCTGCTGAAATCATTCAGCGGGCATCCTGTCACAACGCCGGGGGGGTAGTCATGTGATCCCCCCGCATCGGCGATCGCCGCAAACCGCAGGTCAATTCAGACCTGCGGTTTGCGGCTTTTACCTGGTGCAGCAGCGGCGGGCGGCGGTGCCATCGGGTCCCCATGCGGCTGTAGGGGGAACCCGATGGCATGGAAGGCAGCGCGATGTCTAAGAAAGGCAGCGCGATGTCTAAGGAAGGCATCGCACTGCCTTCCGGTGACGAGCCTGTGAGATCCAGCTTCCTGGATCTCACAGGCTGGAAGCTGTGTGAGTAATACACACAGCATTATTCATACAGCCAATGCATTTCAATACAGAAGTATTGGAATGGATTTTTAAAGGGAATTAGACCCCCAAAAGTTCAAGTCCCAAAGTGGGACAAAAAATAAAGTGAAAAAAAAGTTGAAAAAATAAAGTTTTCCCCACAAAAAATTAAAAGTTTCAAGTAAAAATAAAAAAAAACTTTATTTTCCCCAAATAAAGTTAAAAAAAATTGGTAAAAAATAGGGGGGGGGGGGAGTATACATATTAAGTATCGCCGTGTCCGTATCGACCGGCTATATAAACATATCACATGACCTAACCCCTCAGATGAACACCGTAAAAAATAAAAAATAAAAACTGCTAAATAAACCATTTTTTTACATCACAAAAAGTACAACAGCAAGCGATCAAAAGGGCGTTTGCCCAACAAAATAGTACCAATCTAACCATCACCTCATCCTGCAAAAAATGAGCCCCTACTGAGACAATCGCCCAAACTATGGGTCAGAATATGGAGACACTAAAACATCATTTTTTTGTTTTAAAAAAGCTGTTATTGTGTAAAACTTACATAAATAAAGTATACATTAGGTATCGCCGCGTCCGTATCGACCGGCTCTATAAAAATATCACATGTCCTAACCCCTGAGTTGAACACCATATAAAAAACTAAAAACTGTGCTAAATAAACAATTTTTTGTCACCTTACATCACAAAAAGTGTAATAGCAAGCGATCAAAAAGTCATATGCACCCCAAAATAGTGGCAATCAAACCGTCATCTCATCCTGCAAAAAATGAGACCCTATCTAAGATAATCGCCCAAAAACTGAAAAAACTATGGCTTTTAGAATATGGAGACACTAAAACATGTTTTTTAGTTTTTTTTTAAAATGATATTATTGTGTAAAACTTACATAAAGAAAGTATACATATAAGGTATCTCAGCGTCCGTAATAACTTGCTCTATAAAAATATCACATGACCTAATCCCTCAGGTTAATACCGTAAAAAAATAAAAATAAAAACGGTGTAAAAAATAGCAAGCAATCAAAAAGTCACACGCACCCCAAAATAGTGCCAATAAAACCGTCATCTCATCCCGCAAAAACCAAACCCTAACCAAGGTAATCTCCCAAAAACTGAAAAAATTATGGCTCTCAGATTATGGAAACACTAAAACATGATTTTTTTTGCTTCAAAAATTAAATCATTGTGTAAAACTTACATAAATAAAAAAAAAAGTATACATATTAGGTATCGCAGCGTCCGTGACAACCTGGTCTATAAAAATATCGCATGATCTAACCTGTCAGACGAATGTTGTAAATAACAAAAAATAAAAACGGTGCCAAAAAAGCTATTTCTTGTTACCTTGCCTCACAAAAAGTGTAATATAGAGCAAACAAAAATCATATGTACCGTATGGCATTCCATTCCTTCTGCGCCCTGCCGTGTGCCCGTACAGCTGTTTACGACCACATATGGGGTGTTTCTGTAAACTACAGAATCGGGGCCATAAATATTGACTTTAGTTTGGCTGTTAACCCTTGCTTTGTAACTGGAAAAAAATTATTAAAAGGGAAAATCTGCCCAAAAAGTGAAATTTTGAAATTGTATCTCTATTTTCCATTAATTCTTGTGGAACACCTAAAGGGTTAATGACGTTTGTAAAATCAGTTTTGAATACCTTGAGGGGTGCAGTTTCTTAGATGCTGTCACTTTTATGGAGTTTCTACTCTAGGGGTGCATCAGGGGGGCTTCAAATGGGACATGGTGTAAAAAAAAACAGTCCAGCAAAACCTGCCTTTCAAAAACCGTATGGCATTCCTTTCCTTCTGCGCCCTTCCGTGTGCCCGTACAGCGGTTTACGACCACATATGGGGTGTTTCTGTAAACTACAGAATCAGGGCCATAAATATTGACTTTAGTTTGGCTGTTAACCCTTGCTTTGTAACTGGAAAAAAAATATTAAAATGGAAAATCTGCCAAAAAAGTGAAGTTTTGAAATTGTACCTCTATTTTCCATTAATTCTTGAGGAACACCTAAAGGGTTAACAAAGTTTGTAAAATCAGTTTTGAATACCTTGAGGGGTGTAGTTTCTTAGATGGGGTCACTTTTATGGAGTTTCTACTCTAGGGGTGCATCAGGGGGGCTTCAAATGGGACATGGTGGCAAAAAAAAACAGTCCAGCAAAACCTGCCTTTCAAAAACCGTATGGCATTCCTTTCCTTCTGCGCCCTTCCGTGTGCCCGTACAGCGGTTTACGACCACATATGGGGTGTTTCTGTAAACTACAGAATCAGGGCCATAAATATTGACTTTAGTTTGGCTGTTAACCCTTGCTTTGTAACTGGAAAAAAAAATATTAAAATGGAAAATCTGCCAAAAAAGTGAAATTTTGAAATTGTATCTCTATTTTCCATTAATTCTTTTGGAACACCTAAAGGGTAAACGACGTTTGTAAGATCAGTTTTGAATACCCTGAGGGGTGTAGTTTCTTAGATGGGGTCACTTTTATGGAGTTTCTACTCTAGGGGTGCATCAGGGGGGCTTCAAATGGGACATGGTGTCAAAAAAACCAGTCCAGCAAAAACTGCCTTCCAAAAACCGTATGGCATCCCTTTCCTTCTGTGCCCTGCCGTGTGCCCGTACAGCGGTTTACGACCACATATGGGGTGTTTCTGTAAACTACAGAATCAGGGCCATAAATATTGAGTTTGGTTTGGCTGTTAACCCTTGCTTTGTAACTGGAAAAAAATTATTAAAATGGAAAATCTGCCAAAAAAGTGAAATTTTGAAATTGTATCTCTATTTTCCATTCATTCTTGTGGAACACCTAAAGTTAACAAAGTTAGTAAAATCAGTTTTGAATATCTTGAAGGGTGTAGTTTATAGAATGGGGTCATTTTTGGGTGGTTTCTATTATGTAAGCCTCGCAAAGTGACTTCAGACCTGAACTGGTCCCTAAAATTTTGGTTTTTGAAAATTTCTGAAAAATTTCAAGATTTGCTTCTAAACTTCTAAGCCTTGTAACATCCCCAAAAAATAAAATATCCTTCCCAAAATGATCCAAACATGAAGTAGACATATGGGGAATGTAAAGTAATAACTATTTTTGGAGGTATTTCTATGTATTATAGAAGTAGAGAAATTTAAACTTGGAAATTTGCAATTTTTTTTAAATTTTTGGTAAATTTGGTATTTTTTTTTATAAATAAACATTTATTTTTTTAACTTCATTTTACCAGTGTCATGAAGTACAATATGTGATGAAAAAACATTCTCAGAATGGCCTGGATAAGTCAAAGCGTTTTAAAGTTATCAGCACTTAAAGTGACACAGGTCAGATTTGCAAAAAATGGCCAAGTCCTAAAGGTGAATTAGGGCTGAGTCCTTAAGGGGTTAAAGGATACTGGTGAAACAGTCATCAGACTAAAGGACATACATGTCAATGATAATACTCTTATAGCCAGCCTAGACGTTGAGGCTTTATACACCAGCTTACAACAAGAGTTGGGTATTAAAGCAGTAAAATTCTAACTTTTTCACGAAGGGCATGTTTTGCGAACATAAAATTTTGTTATTACACTTCTACGTTTTTTACTCACTCATAATATCTTCACATTTGATGGACAATATTATTTACAGACGAAGGGCACCGCTATGGGTACGGTTTGTGCTCCAAGTTTCGCTAATTTATTTCTAGGGTGGTGGGAGGATAAATATTTTTTCACAGAGCACAATATTCATTTATATGGATCACATTTTATTTTGGGGAAGACTGATTTTTTTCAATTCGCCAGACACCTCAACGAAAATGACATAGGCTTATCATTTACTGCAGAGATTCAGAAAGAGAGCTTGAACTTTCTTGATTTAAATATCAACCTTATATCTAATGACAGTGTCACAGCTGAGGCATATAGGAAGTCCACTGCAACTAATAGCTTCCTCCATTGGGAGAGTTTCCACCCATAGTCCCTTAAAAAAGGTATTCTGGTAGGTCAATACCTTAGAGCTAAACGAAATAGCACGAACAAATTAGCATTTGAAGAAGAAAGCAGTCTCCTCTATCAGAAATTTTTAGCCAGAGGCTATCCAAAAGAGGTGGTATCGCCGTACTCAGAAGAAGTAGGGCAATGTGTTTTGGGGTGTATTTTTACATATACCCATGCTGGGTGAGAGAAATATCTCTCTAAAAGTCATCTTTTCCCATTTTTTTATACAAAGTTGTCATTTTAGAGAGATATTTCTTTCACCCAGCATGGGTATATGTAAAAATACACCCCAAAACACATTGCCCAACTTCTCCTGAGTACGGCGATACCACATGTGTGACACTTTTTTGCAGCCTAGGTGCTCAAAGGGACCCAAATTCTAAACAGCACCTTTAGGATTTCACAGGGCATTTTCTACGCATTTGGATTCCAAATTACTTCTCACGCTTTAGGTCCCCTAAAATGCCAGGGCAGTATAAATACCCTACAACTGACCCAATTTTGGAAAGAAGACACCCCAAGGTATTCCGTGAGGGGCATGGCGAGTTCCTAGAATATATATTTTTTTTGGCACAAGTTAGCGGAATATGATGATTTTTTATTTATTTTTTTCTTACAAAGTCTCATATTCCACTAACTTGTGACAAAAAATAAAATTTTACATGAACTCACCATACCCCTCACAGAATATTTTGGGGTGTCTTCTTTCCAAAATGGAGTCACTTGTAGGGTAGTTATACTGCCCTGGCATTTTAGGGGCCCTAAAGCGTGAGAAGAAGTCTGGAATCCAAATGCGTAAAAAATGCCCTGTGAAATCGTAAAGATACTCTTTGGAATTTGGGCCCCTTTGCGCACCTAGGTTGCAAAAAAGTGTCACACATGTGGTATCGCCGTACTCAGGAGAAGTAGGGCAATGTGTTTTGGGGTGTATTTTTACATATACCCATGCTGGGTGAGAGAAATATCTCTGTAAAAGTCAACTTTTCCCATTTTCTTATACAAAGTTGTCATTTTAGAGAGATATTTCTCTCACCCAGCATGGGTATATGTAAAAAGACACCCCAAAACACATTGCCCAACTTCTCCTGAGTACGGCGATACCACATGTGTGATACTTTTTTGCAGCCTAGGTGCGCAAAGGGGCCCAAATTCCAATGAGTACCTTTTAGGAGGGCATTTTTAGGCATTTGGATCCAGACTTCTTCTCACGCTTTAGGGCCACTAAAATGCCAGGGCAGTATAAATACCTCACAAGTGACCCCATTTTGGAAAGAAGACACCCCAAGGTATTCCGTGAGGGGCATGGCGAGTTCATAGAATTTATTTTTTTTTTGGCACAAGTTAGCGGAAATTGATTTTTTTTCTCTCACAAAGTCTCCCTTTCCGCTAACTTGTGACAAAAAGTTAAATCTTTCATGGACTCAATAAGCCCCTCAGCAAATACCTTGGGGTGTCTACTTTCCGAAATGGGGTCATTTGTGGGGTGTGTTTACTATTCTGGCATTTTAGGCGGGGCTAAATTGTGAGCAACCCTGTAAAGCCTAAAGGTACTCGTTGGACTTTCGGCCCCTTTACGCACCTAGGCTGCAAAAAAGTGTCACACATGTGGTTCCGCCGTACTCAGGAGAAGTAGGACAATGTGTTTTGGGGTGTATTTTTACATATACCCATGCTGGGTGAGAGAAATATCTCAGTAAATTGACAACTTTGTATAAAATTTTTTAAAAAGTTGTCATTTACAGAGATATTTCTCTCACCCAGCATGGGTATATGTAAAAATACACCCCAAAACACATTGCCCTACTTCTCCTGAGTATGGCGATACCACATGTGTGACACTTTTTTGCAGCCTAGGTGCGCAAAGGGGCCCAAATTCCAATGAGAATCTTTACGATTTCACAGGGCATTTTTTACACACTTTACCCAAAAAATTGCCACGAGGTGCTAAAGTGTTCGGGTTTGGCTTGAAGAGAAGGTGGCAACCCTAATATAGCACCCGATGACATGTGGTTCGGCTCAGACTTAGTCAGGGCGAGCTGCATCAGAAGGGACAGGTAGTGTAGGGAGAGGAATTGTCCTTTTAGGCCTCTTTCACACAGGCGTCACGTGTGAGGGCCGGATAGGTTGCGGATGCGTCGATTTTTCTGCGCGAGTGCAAAGCGTTTTAATGCGTTTTGCGCGCACGTGAGAAAAAACAGGGTTATAAGGGAAAATAATAGCATTCTTAATACAGAATGCTTAGTAAAATGTCCATTGAGGGGGTAAAAATAATAAACAAATTTAACTCACCAGATCCACTTGGTCGCATAGCGGATCTGCTCTTCTTTCTTCAGGACCTGGGTAAAGGACCTTTGATGATGTCACTGCGCTCATCACATGGTCCATCACGGTGATGGACCATGTGATGGATCATGTGATAGACCATGTGATGAGCGCAGTGACGTCATCAAGGGTCCTTTACCCAGGTCCCGAAGAAAGAAGAAAGAAATGGAGATCCGCTACGCGACCAAGTGGATGGGGTGAGTTAAATTTGTTTATTATTTTTCATCCCCTTCCTCCCTAATTTACTTAGCATTCTGTATTAAGAATGCTATTATTTTCCCTTATAACCACTTGCTTTCAGATGCTTGCGATTTTCACGAAGCCCCATTCACTTCTAACGCACAATATAGAGCACGCAACGCACAAGTGATGCATGAAAATCGCCGCTCATGTGCACAGCCCCATAGAAATGAATGGGTCCGGATTAAGTGCGGGTGCAATGCGTTCACCTCACGCATTGCACCCACGCGGAAAACTCGCCCGTGTGAAAGAGGCCTTAAGTTGTGATGATCGAGCATGCTCGGCCAAACACCTGTTCAGCTCGAGCATCTCGATACTCGGCACATGGCGGTACTCGGCCAAGTACCGCATGTGCTCGAGCGCCATGCTCGAGACTCCTCCCCGCACATTTCTTGCCTGCTATGCAGCCAATAAACGTGCAGGTAAATACTGCCCTCACTGTAATGCCAGTAGCCATGTTGGCTACTGGCATTACAGTGATTGGCTGGCCAGAACGCATGTTCGGCTCATTCGTAGTCAGGGAGAGCTGAGCATAGGAAGGGACAGAGAGTGTAGCGAGTGTAATTGAATATTTTTTTGTACAAAAATGTTTCAGAGACCCAAAAGTCCTTGTAAGGACTATTGTGTGTGACAGCATCAATATATGTTTGTAGCGCAACCTGCGCTAAATTGCTCAGTGTTAGGGAGAGCTGTGCATAGGAAGAGACAGACGGTATAAGGAGTGTAATAGGAAGATTTTTATACAAAAAACTTTTCAGAGACCCAAAAGTTTAAGGACTATTGTGTGTGACAGCAGCAATATATATTTTTAGTTCATCCTGCGCTTATTACCGTGTAATAGGTCACTGCGGACAGTTAAATTATTTGCGCCACATCTCCTGTGTAAAGTGTGGGCATCCCTAAAATATCAGTGACATCCATGGTACTTTTTCTGTAGATGGTGTCCGCTGCTGACAGTTAAATTATCAGCGCCACATCTCCTGTTTAACCGCCTCCGGACCGCCTAACGCAGGATCGCGTTCCGGAGGCGGCTCACACAGGCAGAGTCACGCATATACGCGTCATCTCGCGAGACACGAGATTTCCTGTGAACGCGCGCACACAGGCGGTAAGCGAGTGGATCTACAGCCTGCCAGCGGTGATCGTTCGCTGGCAGGCTGTAGATGCGATTTTTTTAAGCCCTAACAGGTATATTAGACGCTGTTTTGATAACAGCGTCTAATATACCTGCTACCTGGTCCTCTGGTGGTCCATTTTGCTTGGATCGACCACCAGAGGACACAGGCAGCTTTGTAATAAGTAGCACCAAGCACCACACTACACTACACCCCCCCTGTCACTTATTAACCCCTAATTAACCCCTGATCACCCCATATAGACTCCCTGATCATCCCCCTGTAATTGATCAACCCCCTGTAAGGCTCCATTCAGACGTCCGTATGTGTTTTGCGGATCCGATCCATGGATCCGTGGATCCGTAAAACACATACGGACGTCTGAATGAGCCTTAAAGGGGGGTGATCAATCACAGGGGGGTGATCACCCCACATAGACTGCCTGATCACCCCCCTGTCATTGATCACCCCCCTGTCAGGCTCCATTCAGACGTACGTATGTGTTTTGCGGATCCACGGATCGGATCCGCAAAACACATACAGACGTCTGAATGGAGCATTACAGGGGGGTGATCACCCCATATAGACTCCCTGATCACCCCCCTGTCATTGATCACCCCCCTGTAAGGCTCCATTCAGACGTCCGTATGTGTTTTGCGGATCCGATCCATGGATCCGTGGATCCGCAAAACATATACGGACCTCTGAATGGAGCCTTACAGGGGGGTGATCAATCACAGGGGGGTGATCACCCCATATAGACTCCCTGATCACCCCCTGTCATTGATCACCCCCCTGTCATTGATCACCCCCTGTAAGGCTCCATTCAGACGTCCGTATGTGTTTTACGGATCCACGGATCCATGGATCGGATCCGCAAAACACATACGGACGTCTGAATGGAGCCTTACAGGGGGTGATCAATGACAGGGGGGTGATCACCCCATATAGACTCCCTGATCACCCCCCTGTCATTGATCACCCCCTGTCATTAATCACCCCACTGTAAGGCTCCATTCAGACGTCCGTATATGTTTTACGGATCCACAGATCCATGGATCGGATCCGCAAAACACATACGGACGTCTGAATGGAGCCTTACAGGGGAGTGATCAATGACAGGGGGGTGATCACCCCATATAGACTCCCTGATCACCCCCCTGTCATTGATCACCCCCCCGTCATTGATCACCCCCCTGTAAGGCTCCATTCAGACGTCCGTATGTGTTTTGCGGATCCGTGGATCCGCAAAACACGGACACTGCGGATCTGCAAAACACATACGGAGGTCTGAATGGAGCCTTACAGGGGGGTGATCAATGACAGGGTGGTGATCACCCCATATAGACTCCCTGATCACCCCCCTGTCATTGATGACCCCCCTGTAAGGCTCCATTCAGACGTCCGTATGTGTTTTGCGGATCCGATCCATGGATCCGTGGATCCGTAAAACACATACGGACGTCTGAATGGAGCCTTACAGGGGGTGATCAATCACAGGGGGGTGATCACCCCATATAGACTCCCTAATCACCCGCCTGTCATTGATCACCCGCCTGTCATTGATCACCCCCCTGTAAGGTTCCATTCAGACGTCCGTATGTGTTTTACGGATCCACGGATCCATGGATCGGATCCGCAAAACACATACGGAAGTCTGAATGGAGCCTTACAGGGGGGTGATCAATGACAGGGGGGTGATCACCCCACATAGACTCCCTGATCACCCCCCTGTTATTGATCACCCCCCTGTCATTGATCACCCCCCTGTAAGGCTCCATTCAGACGTCCGTATGTGTTTTGCGGATCCACGGATTGGATCCGCAAAACACATACAGACGTCTGAATGGAGCCTTACAGGGGGGGTGATCACCCCATATAGACTCCCTGATCACCCCCCTGTCATTGATCACCCCCCTGTAAGGATCCATTCAGACGTCCGTATGTGTTTTACGGATCCACGGATCCATGGATCGGATCCGCAAAACACATACGGATGTCTGAATGGAGCCTTACGGGGGGGTGATCAATGACAGGGGGGTGATCACCCCATATAGACTCCCTGATCACCCCCCTGTCATTGATCACCCCCCTGTCATTGATCACCCCCCTGTAAGGCTCCATTCAGACGTCCGTATGGGTTTTGCGGATCCGATCCATGCATCCGTGGATCCGTAAAACACATACCGACGTCTGAATGGAGCCTTACAGGGGGGTGATCAATGACAGGGGGGTGATCAATGACAGGGGGGTGATCATGGAGTCTATATGGGGTGATCACCCCCCCGTCATTGATCACCTCCCTGTAAGGCTCCATTCAGACGTCCGTATGTGTTTTGCGGATCCGATCCATGGATCCGTGGATCCGTAAAACACATACGGACGTCTGAATGGAGCTTTACAGGGGGGTGATCAATGACAGGGGGGTGATCAATGACAGGGGGGTGATCAGGGAGTCTATATGGGGTGATCACCCCCCCGTCATTGATCACCCCCCTGTAAGGCTCTATTCAGACGTCCGTATATGTTTTGCGGATCCGTGGATCCGCAAAACACGGACACCGCGGATCCGTAAAACACATACGGACGTCTGAATGGAGCCTTACAGGGGGGTGATCAATGACAGGGTGGTGATCACCCCATATAGACTCCCTGATCACCCCTGTAACAGACCGTTTCAGCAGACAAGGGGTTAAAATCCGTTTAGGCGATAAGCCCCTTTCTGAGAGACAGGCACAGCTACTTGCAGAACACCCACTCCCTAACTGGATACAAAATAGCACTCCAAACTGGAACCTCACGAATAGCTGCTAGCAGACGAACAGGGATCCGCTTACACCTCTGGCAATCGGTCTTCTAACAGCATACAGTGAATACCCCCAATAACAAGACAAGGCTCCGTGTTGAGGGTCAAGCAGTGGTCTGCCTGTACTTCACGTACAGCCTCTTTTATTCTTAAACCACAAACATAGTACTGCCCACAGGGGTTTGAAATACAACCAATCAGTAATTTACAACACATACAATGTAAGTACAGCCCATCTGGTGTACATGCCCCTAGGGGACCAGAATGAAGACTGTGACATAAGACAGATAAACAGCACTTAGGACACACAGACACAACACATCCCCACAATGCATCATGGTTTCCTCCTCTCTGCCCTCGAGACACCCGAGGCGTAATCCAATTATCTCTCAAGACAAAGAGAAGTCACCAATACACATGTGCAGACAACAGGACAGACATCACCCTTTAAACACACAATGGGACAATGGCACAATAGAAACACACCCAGCATTTTCCTCCCAAGCTGACAAGTTACACTTATTATAACTTGTTACAACTTTGTGAGTTTACATTGGCCATACATATAACTTACATCAATTTAAACAGTATAACTTGGGGACAAACCTATCCAAAATTCACTTGAATAGGTTCAGGGGTTTAAAAGTTAGTATATGGCCCATAATCCTGGGGCAAGAGGCCAGCAGCCAGTCCTCTCCAAAACCCAGTGGCGAGGTCAGTTTCGCCACAACCCCCCTGTCATTGATCACCCCCCTGTAAGGCTCCATTCAGACATTTGGCACTGGAAGTTTTTATTTTTTGTCACAAGTTAGTGGAATATGAGACTTTGTAAGAAAAAAAAAATCAGCATTTTCCGCTAACTTGTGACAAAAAAATAAAAACTTCCATGAACTCACTATGCCCATCACGAAATACCTTGGGGTGTCTTCTTTCCAAAATGGGGTAACTTGTGAGGTATTTATACTGCCGTGGCATTTTAGGGGACCTAATGCGTGAGAAGTAGTTTGAAATCAAAATGTGTAAAAAATGCCCTGTGAAATCCTAAAGGTGCTCTTTGGAATGTGGGCCCCAAATAAAAACTAAAATAAAAACTTCTAAGAACTCACAATGCCCATCAGCGAATACCTTAGGGTGTCTACTTTCCGAATTGGGGTCATTTGTGGGGTGTTTTTACTGTCTGGGCATTGTAGAACCTCAGCAAACATGACAGGTGCTCAGAAAGTCAGAGCTGCTTCAAAATGCGGAAATTCACATTTTTGTACCATAGATTGTAAACGCTATAACTTTTACCCAAACCATTTTTTTTTTTTACCCAAACATATTTTTTTATCAAAGACATGTAGAACAATACATTTACAGAAAAATTTATATAGAAATGTCATTTTTTTAAAAAAATATTACAACTGAAAGTGAAAAATGTCATTTTTTTGCAAAAATTTCAGTAAATTTCAATTAATAACAAAAAAAGTAAAAATGTCAGCAGCAATGAAATCTCTATTAGTGAGAAGAAAAGGAGGTAAAATTCATTTGGGTGGTAAGTTGCATATAATTCGTGAAAGTAGTATAGTGCAGAATTGTAAAAAGTGGTCTGGTCATTAAGGGTGTTTAAGCTAGGGGGGCTGAAGTGGTTAAAGTGTGCGTATACCTAAAATATCAGTGACATCCAGAGTACCTTTTTTTCGTAGACACTGCGAACAGTGACATTGCCTGTGGTACCTGTCCTGTATAATGTTTCCTAATCACAAATGCCGTAAAAAAAATTAAGTTAAGATAAGATAAGATAAGATGATAAGATAAGATAAGATGCCTTTATTGTCACTGTACAATACAATGTAATACAATGTACAATACAATGAAATGTTGTTTGGAGCAATCCTAGATGCCATGGACAGAGGAACAAGAACTGACATTTAAACTAAAGCATTACACTAGAAAAAAACAAAACATTGCACTAGAAACCATTACTATTCACAGTTTACAGTATATATATATATATATATATATATGTATTGCAAGAGCAAGGTAGGAAGTGGTTATGAGTATATATACCCACTGATCAGATACCAATGCAGACAAGAGATCATCATGGGGTCATGAATGCAGCAGTCACTTTTAGTCTGTGGTAGTTTCTATCCTAGGAAGGGGGTGCGCATGCACTTCCAAATCCTACGCTATCCTGTACGTGTAACATACTTTCAAGCATATATCCCATTTAAAATGAAGAAGGCGAACAGTAAGGGACGGGGAAGTGGCCTTGATGCTGATGGTGCACGCAGAAGTCGTGGCCCTGGGCACAGAGAAACTGTGCCTGCTGCCAGAGCATAAGAAAAGCAATCATCCACAATACCTAGCTTCATGTTCCAGTTTGCAGGGCGGCGCAGGACACCACTCTTGAAGTCAGACCAGTGCGACCAGGTGGTCGGTTGGATTGCAGCAGAAAATGCTTTCAGTCAGTTAAGCACAACCTTGTCTTCCACCAAGTCCAGTCTCAGTATCCAGGAGTCTGGTCAACACAATCCTCACCCTGATCCTCCTTCCTCCCACCATGTACAGTCTGGCCAAACAAGTGATCCCACATCCGGATATTCCGAGGACCTCTTTTCATCGCCATTACTTGATTTGGCCCACTCGCCAAGCACGCTTGAAGAGGGACATGACACCCTGCACATGGACCTTCGCAAGAGCCATCAGCGACTACATCCACTTCCATGTCCTAGCACAGCGTCCAAATGTCCTTACCCCAGGCCTTTGAACGCAAGTGAAAATACCCAGCCACCCACCCACAGGCCTTAGTATTAAATGCACAGCTTTCCAAATTGCTGGCCTTGGAAATGTTGCCATTTAGGCTTGTGGACACTGAGGCCTTCCGCAGCCTGATGTCGGCAGCCGTCCTGCGTTACGCAGTCCCCAGCCGCCACTATTTTTCACGGTGTGCCGTGCCCGCCTAACACCAACATGTGTCTCGTAACATCACACGTGCCCTGACCAACGCATTTACTGGAAAGGTCCACTTAACCATGGACACATGGACAAGTGCATTCGGCCAGAGACGCTATATTTCCCACGCACACTGGGTGAATGTTGTGGAGGCCGGGAGCGAGTCGTACCTTAGGATGGCACAGGTTCTACCGACGCCAAGGATTGCGGGCCCTACTTCTATCAGGGTTTCTGCCAGCACCTACGTTAGTGGCTCCAAACCCCACTTCTCCTCCTCCGCCTTCCTCCTCCACTTCCACCTCCGATTTATCTGCATGAAGCACCAGTCAGTCATCAGTCGGTAGCTAGAAGCAGTATAGCACTGCAGAGGGGAAGCGGCAACAGGCCATGCTGAAGCTGATATGCTTAGGGGACAAACAGCACACCGCCGCAGAGCTGTGGCAGGGGATAAGAGACCAGACTAAGCTGTGGCTCTCGCCACTCAACCTATAACCAGACATGGTTGTGTCTGATAATGGCTGTAACTCGGTGGCGGCTTTGGAGCTCGGCAAGCTCAGATACATCCCATGCCTACCCCACGTGTTCAGCGGTATCTCAAAACCTACCCCAATTTGCCTGAGCTACTGGTGAATGTGCACCCCCGTGTGTGCACATTTCCGCAAGTCATCGACAGCTTCAGCCGGTCTGTCAATGCTGCAGCAGCGCTTGAAATTGCCAGCTAACTGGCTGTTGTGCGACGTGAGCACGCACTGAAACTCCACATTCCACATGTTGGCCAGGCTTTGTGAGCAGCAGAGGGCAGTAGTGGAATACCAGCTGCAACATAGTCGTCGCCTTTCAAGTAAGCTTCCGCTATTCACAAGCGAGGAGTGGCCATGACTGTCTGACTTCTGTGAGGTTTTAGGAAACTTGGAGGAATCAACACAGATGGTGGGCGGCGATAACGCTATTATTAGCGTAACCATCCCACTTCTGTGTCTACACAAATGCTCGCTGCTCACAATTAAGGACGGGACTTTGCATGTGGAAGAGGTGGAAATGGGGGAAAATATTACACAGAGTCATAGCCAGACCACCCTCAGTTCATCTTCTCAGCGCGAATTGGACGATGAAGAAGAGGAGGAGGAGGAGCAGGAGACGGTTCCCTCCACTACAGAGGGTAGTACCCATGGAAGTTTAATTACATCGGTTCAGCGTGGGTGGGCAGAAGAGGAGGAAGAGGATGAGGAGATTGAGAGTGATTCTTCTGATGACGACCGCAAAGTCTTGCCTGTTGGTACTCTGGCACACATGGCTGACTTCATGTTAGGCTGCCTTTCCCGTGACCTGCGGGTTTTACGCATTTTAGACAACACCGATTACTGGTTGTTCACTCTTCTCAACCCCTGCTACAAAGAGAACTTCTCATCTCTTATTCCTCTGGTGGAGAGGACGAACAAAACGCTGCAATACCAAAAGATCCTTGTTGAAAAATTTCTTCAAAACTTTCCATCTGACAACATTGGCGGCAGAGTCCCTAGTCCCTTGGCGAACCGAGGAGGGGAGACAAGGGGAACACACAGCAGTTCCAACAGAGGCAGGGTAATACTCTCCAAAGCCTTGGACAGTTTCATGACACCCCGCCAGCACCCTCACCCTGATGCGTGGCCTAGTGTCACAAGGAGGGAAACATTTTAAGATGGTGAAGGAGTACATAGCAGACCGTGTCAGCGTCCTCGATGATCCCTCAGTGCCTTACAACTACTGGATGTCCAAGCTGGACACGTAGCACCAACTGGCGCTCTATGCCTTGGAGGTGCTGGCCTGCCCTGTCGCCAGCACTTTGTCTGAGCGGGTATTTAGTGCTGCTGGGGGCATAATAACTGATAAGCACATCTGCCTGTCAACTGAAAATGCTGACAGGTTGACTCTTATTAAAATGAACAAGGCCTCAATTGACCATGACTTCTCGACTTCGCCAGAGGAAAGCTGATGAACATAAAGGCACTTTAAATGTGTTGTGTTTATAATGTACTGAATACACTGTGTTCCCATGCACTCCTTCCACCACAAACAAGGATATATGGTGGAATCTTCCTTTTCTCATCCTCCTTCTCCTGCACCTCCATCATATCAACATGCTTATTAGGCTGCCCTCGCTACTAATGTTTTAGAGGGTCAGTTTAGCAGCAGACCCTCACCCCTAATGTTTTAGAGGGTCACCAGCAGACCCTCGCCCATAATGTTTTAGATGGTCAGCTTAGCAACAGGCACTCACCCCTAATGTTTTAGAGGGTCAGCTCAGCAGCAGACCCTCACCCCTAATGTTTTAGAGAGTCACCAGCAGGCCTTCACCCATAATGTTTTAGATTGTCAGCTCAGCAGCAGGCCCTCACTCCTAATGTTTTCGAGGGTCAGCTCAGCAGCAGACCCTCACCCCTAATATTTTAGATGGTCAGATCAGCATAAGTCCCTCACCCCTACTGTTTTAGAGGGTCAGTTCAGCTGCAGACCCTCACCCCTAATGTTTTAGATGGTCAAATCAGCAGCAGACCCTCACCCCAAATGTTTTAGATGGTAAGATCAGCAGCATACCCTCACCCCTAATTTTTATAGATGGTCAGATCAGCAGCAGACCCTTAACCCTAATGTTTTAGATGGTCAGATCAGCATCAGTCCCTCACCTCTAATGTTTTAGAGGGTCAAATCAGCAGCAGAACCCTCACCCCAAATGTTTTAGATAGTCAGATCAGCAGCATACCCTAACCCCTAATTTTTTAGATGGTCAGATCAGCAGCAGACCCTCACCCCTAATGTTTTAGAGGGTCATCTCAGCAGCAGACCCTCACCCCTAATGTTTTAGATGGTAAGATCAGTAGCATACCCTCACCCCTAATTTTTTTAGATGGTCAGATCAGCAGCAGACCCTCACCCCTAATGTTTTAGATGGTCAGATAAGCATCAGTCCCTCACCCCTAATGTTTTAGAGGGTCAGCTCAGCAGCAGACCCTCACCCCTAATGTTTTAGATAGTCAGATCAGCAGCAGACCCTCACCCCTAATGTTTTAGATGGTTAGATCAGCAGCAGATCCTTATCCCTAATGTTTTAGATGGTCAGATCAGCAACATACTCTCACCCCTAATTTTTTAGATGATCAGATCAGCAGCAGGCCCTCGCCGCTAATGTTATAGAGGGTCAGCTCAACAGCAGACCCTCACCCCTAATTCTTTAGATGGTCAGCACAGTAGCAGACCCTCACCCATAATGTTTTAGATGGTCAGATCAGCAGCAGACCGTCACCCCTAATGTTTTAGAGGGTCAAATCAGCAGCAGAACCCTCACCCCAAATGTTTTAGATGGTCAGATCAGCAGCATACCCTCACCCCTAATTTTTTAGATGGTCAGATCAGCAGCAGACCCTCACCCCTAATGTTTTAGAGGGTCATCTCAGCAGCAGACCCTCACCCCTAATGTTTTAGATGGTCAGATCAGCAGCATACCCTCACCCCTAATTTTTTAGATGGTCAGATCAGCAGCAGACCCTCACCCCTAATGTTTTAGAGGGTCATCTCAGCAGCAGACCCTCACCCCTAATGATTTAGATGGTAAGATCAGCAGCATGCCCTCACCCCTAATTTTTTTAGATGGTCAGATCAGCAGCAGACCCTTACCCCTAATGTTTTAGATGGTCAGATAAGCATCAGTCCCTCACCCCTAATGTTTTAGAGGGTCAGCTCAGCAGCAGACCCTCACCCCTAATGTTTTAGATGGTCAGATCAGCAGCAGACCCTCACCCCTAATGTTTTAGATGGTTAGATCAGCAGCAGATCCTCATCCCTAATGTTTTAGATGGTCAGATCAGCAACATACTCTCACCCCTAATTTTTTAGATGATCAGATCAGCAGCAGGCCCTCGCCGCTAATGTTATAGAGGGTCAGCTCAACAGCAGACCCTCACCCCTAATTCTTTAGATGGTCAGCACAGTAGCAGACCCTCACCCATAATGTTTTAGATGGTGAGATCAGCAGCAGACCGTCACCCCTAATGTTTTAGAGGGTCAAATCAGCAGCAGAACCCTCACCCCAAATGTTTTAGATGGTCAGATCAGCAGCATACCCTCACCCCTAATTTTTTAGATGGTCAGATCAGCAGCAGACCCTCACCCCTAATGTTTTAGAGGGTCATCTCAGCAGCAGACCCTCACCCCTAATGTTTTAGATGGTCAGATCAGCAGCATACCCTCACCCCTAATTTTTTAGATGGTCAGATCAGCAGCAGACCCTCACCCCTAATGTTTTAGAGGGTCATCTCAGCAGCAGACCCTCACCCCTAATGATTTAGATGGTAAGATCAGCAGCATGCCCTCACCCCTAATTTTTTTAGATGGTCAGATCAGCAGCAGACCCTCCCCCCTAATGTTTTAGATGGTCAGATAAGCATCAGTCCCTCACCCCTAATGTTTTAGAGGGTCAGCTCAGCAGCAGACCCTCACCCCTAATGTTTTAGATGGTCAGATCAGCAGCAGACCCTCACCCCTAATGTTTTAGATGGTTAGATCAGCAGCAGATCCTCATCCCTAATGTTTTAGATGGTCAGATCAGCAACAGACCCTCACCCCTAATTTTTTAGATGGTCAGATCAGCAGCAGGCCCTCGCCGCTAATGTTTTAGAGGGTCAGCTCAACAGCAGACCCTCACCCCTAATACTTTAGATGGTCAGCACAGTAGCAGACCCTCACCCATAATTTTTTAGATGGTCAGATCAGCAGCAGGCCATCTTCCTAATGTTTTTGTGGGTCACCAGCATGCCATTGCTTCTAACATTTTTGAGGGTCACCAGCAGGCCAGCAATCATAATTTTTCAAGGGTGTGTATGATGCCCTCCTTTATGTGTAATAAAGGGTGTATTGGGGTGTATTGGAGTGCCGGTTGCTTGTAATTTTTGGCAGCCCTTTCACTTAGTGCATAGGCTTTATAAGTGTAGGAGTCCCACTATCTGAACAATTTTACCACAATGTGAATGAGGCCCTCCTTTATGTGATATACAGGTTGCATCAGAGTGCCTCTTCCTTGTAATTTTTGGCAGCACTTGCACTTTATATACAAGTAAATATACAGGAAAGAATGTTTCCTCCCAAAGTGTTCTACTCGAGCACCCGAGCACTTTGGTGCTCGATCAACACTATTTAAAACATATACGGTAATTGCACCACTGACCGGCAAATATATTTTTGGTTTGCCACTAATACACGGCAAAAATGGCTTTAAAACAGATAACTGCACCGCTGAACGGCAAATATATTTTTGGTTTGCCACTAATACATTGCAAAAATGGCTTGAAAACAGATAACTGCACCGCTGACCGGCAAATATATTTTAGTTTTGCCACTAATACACGAGAAAAGGGGCTGTAATTTTAGCACTTCACCACTCAACGGCTAATAAGCCCTTTTCTTCCCACTAATACAAGCCAAAAAATGCTTTAGAACATATAACTGCACCGCACAAGGGCAAATAAGATGTAGAAATATTTCCTTGTAATAACCCCTGTTACTTCCTGTATCAAACAGCATGTGCACCTTAATAAGAACGGTTTGCTGGAATTCCAGAGCTGTATAATGGCAATTTGGATCCCCAGTCAGTGCAGAAAGGTGTTCTAGGATTGTTCCTAATACCCAGGCTGTAACCTCCCCTACTGAACCCTGTTCAACATAAAAGCTGTGGAATGATTCCTCCCTATCCTTTCCCTACACCTTGAACAATCTTTCCCTGCACTTTTCAATCGCTTTTTCAGCACAATGAAGTGTTTTTTTCTAACACTGTCCCTAGCGCCTGCAGACGTCTCTCCCTGTAGTCAGTACACTGGTAAATAGAAGAATCTAAGATGGCTTCCGCTATTTATAGGGCTGTGACATCACAGGGCTGGCTGGCTCCTGATTTCATGCATGGCATTATGGGTGATCCCGCCTTACCAGAGTTCCTTGCTCCATGTCCTCACACGTGCAACAGCCATTTTAGGAAAAAATGTGATTTGTTACCATAGCGCACAAGGAAATTCGGCTTTAGTGCGAATTGAATTTTTGCTGAAATTTGGATCAAATTCCACTTCGTCAGCCTCAATTCACTCATCTCTAATTGAGATTTCACCCTGAGAAACCTGCTCATATTGAGTGTCTGGTGGTCCCTCCAGAAGCCAAGGTACTGTTACGAATCCACCAACTGCCTTTGTGCTGCAGCAATGTCCTGATGCCGGGGGAACCAGGGCTGCTGGGCAGCCCCATGACATCCAAGTCCCGGGCCAATAAGGTGGTGCACCAGAGCTCCAGATTGTCAGGACGCTCTGCCGGCAGCTCCACCTGGCGTGCAGGGAAGGCGGTGTGAGCTGTTACCTTCTCTATATAAAAGTCTGGCACCCACAGGTGCAGGTAAATATGTCCTCCGGCTCCCCCTGCAGTTTTCTTGTAGTATTGAAGACATCTTTGGCTTTTGGATTTCTGGATTTGTATTGTGACTATGTTTTTGGCTTCTAGCGATTTGGTATACAGGGAGTGCAGAATTATTAGGCAAATTGTATTTTTGAGGATTAATTTTATTATTGAACAACAACCATGTTCTCAATGAACCCAAAAAACTCATTAATATCAAAGCTGAATATTTTTGGAAGTAGTTTTTAGTTTGTTTTTAGTTTTAGCTATTTTAGGGGGATATCTGTGTGTGCAGGTGACTATTACTGTGCATAATTATTAGGCAACTTAACAAAAAACAAATATATACCCATTTCAATTATTTATTTTTACCAGTGAAACCAATATAACATCTCAACATTCACAAATATACATTTCTGACATTCAAAAACAAAACAAAAACAAATCAGTGACCAATATAGCCACCTTTCTTTGCAAGGACACTCAAAAGCCTGCCATCCATGGATTCTGTCAGTGTTTTGATCTGTTCACCATCAACATTGCGTGCAGCAGCAACCACAGCCTCCCAGACACTGTTCAGAGAGGTGTACTGTTTTCCCTCCTTGTAAATCTCACATTTGATGATGGACCACAGGTTCTCAATGGGGTTCAGATCAGGTGAACAAGGAGGCCATGTCATTAGATTTTCTTCTTTTATACCCTTTCTTGCCAGCCACGCTGTGGAGTACTTGGACGCGTGTGATGGAGCATTGTCCTGCATGAAAATCATGTTTTTCTTGAAGGATGCAGACTTCTTCCTGTACCACTGCTTGAAGAAGGTGTCTTCCAGAAACTGGCAGTAGGACTGGGAGTTGAGCTTGACTCCATCCTCAACCCGAAAAGGCCCCACAAGCTCATCTTTGATGATACCAGCCCAAACCAGTACTCCACCTCCACCTTGCTGGCGTCTGAGTCGGACTGGAGCTCTCTGCCCTTTACCAATCCAGCCACGGGCCCATCCATCTGGCCCATCAAGACTCACTCTCATTTCATCAGTCCATAAAACCTTAGAAAAATCAGTCTTGAGATATTTCTTGGCCCAGTCTTGACGTTTCAGCTTGTGTGTCTTGTTCAGTGGTGGTCGTCTTTCAGCCTTTCTTACCTTGGCCATGTCTCTGAGTATTGCACACCTTGTGCTTTTGGGCACTCCAGTGATGTTGCAGCTCTGAAATATGGCCAAACTGGTGGCAAGTGGCATCTTGGCAGCTGCACGCTTGACTTTTCTCAGTTCATGGGCAGTCATTTTGCGCCTTGGTTTTTCCACACGCTTCTTGCGACCCTGTTGACTATTTTGAATGAAACGCTTGATTGTTCGATGATCACGCTTCAGAAGCTTTGCAATTTTAAGAGTGCTGCATCCCTCTGCAAGATATCTCACTATTTTTGACTTTTCTGAGCCTGTCAAGTCCTTCTTTTGACCCATTTTGCCAAAGGAAAGGAAGTTGCCTAATAATTATGCACACCTAATATAGGGTGTTGATGTCATTAGACCACACCCCTTCTCATTACAGAGATGCACATCACCCAATATGCTTAATTGGTAGTAGGCTTTCGAGCCTATACAGCTTGGAGTAAGACAACATGCATAAAGAGGATGATGTGGTCAAAATACTCATTTGCCTAATAATTCTGCACGCAGTGTAGTATTGATCTCCTGGTTTTGACTCTCTGGCGTGTTGGTTTTTTCTAGTTTGCCTCCAGTGTTTTTGTACTTCATCTTCTGACTGGCATCTGACCCTTTACCGTACGACTACTCTTTGTGTTTGTCTGTTTGTTGTTCCCTGTTTGTGTGCCATCCTCACACATATTCCAGCATAGGAACTATCCAAATACTGTAGGTAGGGATATTGGGTCCAGGAAGTTTTAGGGCTGCACTATGCCTGTTTGTGTGTGATGGTAGTGGCCTATTCCCGACAACAAGTTTGCATAGTGTGTTTTACAGTAGAGAAAGGTATTTTTGAAACCACATTTCTAAACGCAAATGACACACTAAGCAGAAATCTTACCGGTGCCAATACTATACATATTCCCAAAGTAAATTGTCAACAGCAGTATTCACTGTGCTTAGAAGGAGAAGGACATTTCATTTGCCTCTTTCTTTAAGTTACAGAAAACACGCTTGCTATTTTGCTTTAACCGTTCCATAATTTGTGTGACTTTGTATCAAACCCATGACTTTTCATTTAAGAAAATTGTGAGTGTACATTAGGCTTCATAATAAAATGTTTGGATTATGGAAGGGTTAAAAACGAAAGACCCAGGTCATCAAAGAGCCAGAATGTAGGTGGAAGTACTAGTGCCTGCTGAATTACATGTGGGTGAAGGTACGGAACTAAGCGACAATTTTCATAGCTAAGTGGCTCGGCAGAGACTGCACTGCCAGCAACTTGGCCAGATGGGAGTTCAGCTTGCCCACAAGCTGCTCATGAATAGTTTTCTCGTGACTACACCTTTTTTAATGGATGTATCACGAGGAGTCTGAACAGAAGAAGTAGCTTATGATGACAAGGACACTATACTGCTTTGGGGTGCAGCCTGACTGCCACAATGAAGACAAGGAGAAGGAGGGCAGTCTTGTTCCAAATGCTGGCTAGTTCTATTTTCCCACAGGATCCAGTCATGCCAACTCATGTCCTGAAATAGAGCCTGGGACCTATGTTTGTGTTTGAATGCCTACGGGATCTTGCATACAGCAGTGGTTTTGTATGCCAGCTTTATTGAGGAAAACTGTCATACGGGAGATACTCACACAGAGCTACCAGCAGCCAAGCTTGCCCTAGACCTGGCATGTTTTGAGCCTATTTCCATGGTATCAGCATCATCACCAGTTCCTGAGCTGACCACAATCTTCCTGCTGTGACTGAGAAAATGAGTGAATCATCTAGTCCACAATGTCATACTCTTTGTCCTCAATAATAATCTGGCACCTTCCAGAAGTGAGGGAAAACTGTGGCCTGCTGTTGCTACTACTGGCCATATATGTGGTGGTAACTGTGCTGCTACTGCTGTTTGCACTACTACAGCCACCCACATTCTTACTCGCAAACAATGAGACACAGATATTTTGTGTTCCATTCTAGCGTTTAAAATACATCTTATTATAAAGCCTATTTAAACAAAGACAGTTCAGAAGTTTGGTACACTGATTATTGGTAGCAAAAAATTCCCCCACCCCCCAAAAATTAACAGACAGAGGCACAATTAAACCGCCCCTACCCTTCTGAAAACACAGTGCACACTGGTATTGACAATTCACAATAGAAAATTGCCACAGTAAATGTGCTAAATTAAGCTAGTATAATTGATGCAATACAATGCACTGAATTAAACTGGTATATTGATGCAGTATAATGAGTTGAATTAAACTGTTAAATTGACGCAGTAAAACACATTGAATTAAACTGGAACTTTGATGCAGTGAAATGCACTGAATTAAACTGGTATGTTAAAGTAGCAAAATGTGTTAAATTAAACTGGATTATTGATGCACCAAGGTAATAGGGCCTATAAAGTAAAATCTATTAACAGAAAACAGAAAAATAATGCAACCAACAATAGATGAATAAAATCATGATTTTATTAGATAAATAGATAAAATACCATAAAAAAAACCTAGAGGGACATACCTAAGATAACACAGTGATACTAATGTACAACATAATATTATAGCATGTACTGTACAGATATTCCCATAACCATACTAAAAATAAGGTCTCTGGACTAATCCTGGGGCTAGCAACAAATAACAAGAAAAGACAAAATACTGTATACCGAACAAGGTAGAGCAACCCGACGTACATTTCGCACCCAAAACTTCCTATAAGGCCCCTTTCACACAGGCGAGTATTCCGTGCGGGTGCAATGCGTGAGTTGAATGCATTGCACCCACACTGAATCTTGACCCATTCATTTCTATGGGGCTGTGCACACGAGCGGTGATTTCGCAGCATGCTCCTCTTTGTGCGTTTTTCACGTAACGCAGGCCCCATAGAAATGAATGGGGTTGCGTGAAAATCGCAAGCATCCGCAAGCAAGTGCGGATGCGGTGTGATTTTCACGCACGGTTGCTAGGTGACGATCAGGATGGGGACCCGATCATTATTATTTCCCCTTATAACATGGTTATAAGGGAAAATAATAGCATTCTGAATACAGAATGCATAGTAAAATAGGGCTGGAGGGGTTAAAAAAATATATATATATAATTTAACTCACCTTAATCCACTTGTTCGCGCAGCCGGCATCTCTTCTGTCTTTATCTGTGAGCAATAGGACCTTTGATGACGTCACTACGCTCAGCACATGATCCATCACCATGGTGATGGATCATGTGATGGACCATGTGATGAACCTAGTGACGTCATCAAAGGGCCTATTGCTCACAGATAAAGACAGAAGAGATGGCGGCTGCGCGAACAAGTGGATTAAGGTGAGATAAAAAAAAAATCTTTTTTTTTTTAACCCCTCCAGCCCTATTGTACTATGCATTCTGTATTCAGAATGCTATTATTTTCCCTTATAACCATGTTATAAGGGGAAATAATACAATCTACACTACAACTAACCCAAACCTGAACTTCTGTGAAGAAGTTCGGGTCTGGGTACCACAGTCGTTTTTTTATCACGCGCGTGCAAAACACATTGCACCCGCGCAATAAAAACTGAACATCGGAATGCAATCGCAGTCAAAACTGACTGCAATTGCGTTCCTACTCGCGCGGGCTTGCCGCAATGCACCGGGACGCATCCGGACCTAATCCGGACACGCTCGTCTGCAAGGGGCCTAAGGGTAAAATGGGGATCATATGTTTTTTTTTAAATGTATTTTATCTATTTAACTGATAAAGTCATGATTTTGATCCTCAATTGTTGGTCTAGTGCATTATTTATGGGTTTTCTGGCATATTGATGCAGTAAAATACTTGAATTAAACAGGTATATTGATGCAGTAAAATGCATTGAATTAACCTTGTACATTAATGCAGTAAAATGCTCTGAATTAAACTGGTACAGTACACTGAGGCAGTAAAATGCATTGAACTGATACAGTAAAATTTGTTGAATTAAACTGGTATATTGATGCAGTGAAATGCTCTTAATAATCTACTATATTAGCACAATCAAATGCATCAATTTAAACTGGTATACTGATGCAGTAAAATGCACTGAATTAAACTGGTATATTAATGTGGTAAAATACATTGAATTCAACTGGTATATTTGTAGCACCTTTACTCCCCCTGCATTCACAGCCTGCCAGAGTGTGTAGGTATTGTCTGTCAGCAAGAGGGAGGTGGGCCAAAAGTTTAGAAGACATTTGGGGAAGTTTTAGATGTGAGCACCACAGGCCCTGGTCTGAGGTAGTGAGATAATCTGTAAGGTGTCCTAGACTGAGAAACAGCAGAAGCAAATATATCTACAAAATTAGAAAGTGTGACCTGCTGAATTCAGAGAGTACACAGTACAGAGCAGAGCATAAACTGTATGCCAACCTCAGAACCAGGGAAGTGGATTGCAAGAGAGTAACTGTGTTATCTAAACACACGCACTGGATTACACCTCAGAGTTAGGCCTCATGCACACAACCGTAGGTCCGTGATCCGTGACCGTTTTTTCGTCCGTGGGTCTTCCTTGATTTTTGGAGAATCCACGGACATGAAAAAAAAGTCGTTTTGGTGTCCGCCTGGCCGTGCGGAGCCAAACGGATCCGTCCTGAATTACAATGCAAGTCAATGGGTACGGATCCGTTTGACGTTGACACAATATGGTGCAATTGCAAACGGATCCGTCCCCCATTGACTTTCAATGTAAAGTCAGGGGTCCCTATTATACCATCGGATCGGAGTTTTCTCCAATCCGATGGTATATTTTAACTTGAAGCGTCCCCATCACCATGGGAACGCCTCTATGTTAGAATATACCATCGGATTTGCTAGCTGCGATGTCTGTGACCGGCCGGGCGCTCCTCCTACTGGTAAGTGAAAGGTCTGTGCGGCGCATTGCTTATAGCACAGACCTGTCACTTACCAGTAGGAGGAGCGCCCAGCCGGACACAGACATCGCAGCCTCGCAGGTAAGTATAATGCTTCTAAAAATTGCTAAGTAACCATGGCAACCAGGACTGCAGTAGCGTCCTGGTTGCCATGGTTACCGATCGGGGCCCCAGCGATTAAACTGGGACTCCGATCAGAACTCTCCGCTGCCACCAATGATAGGGGGGAGATTTTAATTAGGAGGGGGAGGGAGGGGTGGCCGACTGGCCACCAATGAATCTACAGTACTACAGGGGAGGGAGGGGGGCCGCACTGGCCACCAATGAATCTACAGTACTACAGGGGAGGGAGGGAGGGGGGGGGCCGCACTGGCCACCAATGAATTTAAAACTGGGGAGGGAGGGGGGTGTTCCCCCTCCTGCCTGGCAGCACATGATCTCTTACTGGGGGCTATGATACGCACAATTAACCCCTTAGGTGCAGCACCTGAGGGGTTAATTGTGCGGATCACAGCCCCCTGTAAGAGATCGGGTGCTGCCAGGCAGCAGGGGGCAGTCATGTACACAGTTCAAAGTATATTCTAACTAGAAGCGTCCCCATCACTATGGGAAATATTGGGACATCGACACAACTATAACATTTTTGGCTCTATACACCACCACAATGGATTTTAAATGAAACAAACAAGATGTGCTTTAACTGCAGACTGTCAGCTTTAATTTGAGGGTATTTACATCCAAATCAGGTGAACGGTGTAGGAATTACAACAGTTTGCATATGTGCCTTCCACTTGTTATGGAACCAAAAGTAATGGCACAATTGGCTTCTCAGCTGCTCCATGACCAGGTGTGTGTTATTCCCTCATTATCTCAATTACAATGAGCAGATAAAAGGTCCAGAGTTAATTTCAAGTGTGCTATTTGCATTTGTAATCTGTTGATGTCAACTCTCAAGATGAGATCCAAAGAGCTGTCACTATCAGTTAAGCAAGCCATCATTAGGCTGAAGAAACAAAACAAACCCATCAGAGAGATAGCAAAAACATTAGTCGTGGCCAAAACAACTGTTTGAAACATTCTTAAAAAGAAGGAATGCCCCGGTGAGCTCAGCAACACCAAAAGACCCGGAAGACCACGGAAAACAGCTGTGGTGGATAACCGAAGAATTCTTTCCCTGGTGAAGAAAACACCCTTCACAACAGTTGGCCGGATCAAGAACACTCTCCAGGAAGTAGATGTATGTGTGTCAAAGTCAACAATCAAGAGAAGACTTTGCCAGAGTGAATACAGAGGGTTCAAGATGTAAACCATTGGTGAGCCTGAAAAACAGGAAGGCCAGATTAGAGTTTAAAAAAAATTCACAGAAAAAACTAAGATAAAAACATCCTGCACGATATGATATGCAAATGTGCGGATGTCCCTGGCCATATTATTGAAGAAAACCACAGAAATAAGATAATAATGCACTTAGTAAAGTAGATGCAAACATTATACATGGACAAAGTCCTCACTCTGATATAATAATATCTGAGACACTTAGTCAATATATTTTGATCAAAACACATCTAAGCCCGCCTACCAAGTGCCAAGTTGGTCTCAGGTCAGGCGGGTCCTACGCTAAACCTACCTAAGCCATTGGGCTTCTATGTTCAGGAGCGTGACTTGATGCACATGGAGGTGACTAGGAGCAGCACACCATATGTGCGGAGTCTGCGCTCCTGAACATAGAAGCCCAATGGCTTAGGTAGGTTTAGCGTAGGACCCGCCTGACCTGAGACCACCTTGGCGCTTGGTAGGCGGGCTTAGATGTGTTTTGATCAAAATATATTGACTAAGTGTCTCAGATATTATTATATCAGAGTGAGGACTTTGTCCATGTATAATGTTTGCATCTACTTTACTAAGTGCATTATTATCTTATTTCTATGGTTTTATCCAGATTAGAGTTTGCCAAACGACATCTAAAAAAGCCTTCACAGTTCTGGAACAACATCCTATGGACAGATGAGACCAAGATCAACTTATACCAGAGTGATGGGAAGAGAAGAGAATGGAGAAGGAAAGGAACTGCTTATGATCCTAAGCATACCACCTCATCAGTGAAGCATGGAGGTGGTAGTGTCATGACGTGGGCATGTATGGCTTCCTATGGAACTGGTTCTCTTGTATTTATTGATGATGTGACTGCTGACAAAAGCAGCAGGATGAATTCTGAAGTGTGTCGGGCAATATTATCTGCTCATATCCAGCCAAATGCCGGACTTGTGAGTTAAGATGGCAGCCAGCATGTGTTCGCGGGCGAACACGGCCAACTGGCCATCACTGTGAGCTGAATGACCAGTCAATATCCTGTCCTCTGATTGGCTTACAGGCTTTCAGTCAGCAAATCAGGGTGGTTGTGGGCAAGCCCTCTTCCCTATTAAGGTCATGTGGTCCTGTCTTCATCCTCAGTACCTTGTTTCCCTAGCAGTTATTAAAGTAAAATTGTTGGTGCTATTTTGTGAGCTTTGTCCAAAATGGATTACCAAAACTTCGGATTCATTTGGCAGAATAATTTTTGTGAGATTTGTAATGAATCTGATTAATTTAGAATTAATTTGCACTTTTCTAGTGCCAATCATATTGTATCAACCCTTACTTTTCCGCCATTCAACTTTTTCATCATAGTTAAAAATGTGATCTCTGATTTGCTGGAAGGGGCAAAAAGGACACATTTTTTACTGAGATAGTTTTTATACATCATTTTTGGTGACACATAATGGAGGAGATTTATCAAACTGGTGTAAAGTAGAACTGGCTTAGTTGCCCATAGCAACCAATCAGATTCCACCTTTTATTTTTCACAGCTCCTTTGGAACATGAAAGGTGGAAATCTGATGTTTTAAAATATTCTGAGATAATTAGTAATAAAATTCATTTTGACTTACAGGAGAATGGATTCCCATCAAGCTCTTTTTTTTTAATTTTTATCAATGACTGAAAGTCTTTGAAGAGAAATTGATAAAAATTTCACTATTTGAGAATGTCATAGCTTGGGGGGAATGACAGCAAAAACAAATACTAATAAACAAACATGAAATTAAGCCTAATGTGTGTGCTGTATTTCTGTAATAAATTTTTGTGTCAACAAGCATGTTTGTTGTAGTAACATAGTGGTTTAAGTGAGAAGTCTGTACCATAAACTATCTTAGCCACAAGCCTGATATGAAAACATACCCCTGCCGAGTAAAATCTACATTACAGAGACCACACAGAGTCAACAAAACATGGTAGCGCTCCACAGGAAAGATTATGAAATCACATAAGAAGAGTATGTTATGTTGGTTTGTAGTGCTAGGAACGCAAACACTTGTTTTACCTGAAAAAATAAATTTATTTTGTACAGTATATCAGTGTTACTTGAAATACTTTCAAACGTCACAAGTGAAGGCTGCGTCCATTTAAGCAAATTAAGGTGATTTGTGATTTTCTAGAACACATTGTGATAGACCAAATGAAATTTTATAATCAGCTTTAAGACTTCAGCTTAGCCTAAAAATGCACAACAATCATATGAACAATTTATACTTTTGAATTTACGTGTTTTATGCATTGCAAAGAAAGAATAATAAAACATTATAACAAAATATTAACCCGCATCTCCATTTACTGTATAGTAAGACCCCTATATCTGCAGTTTTAGTTACCATGTCTGCACTTAACCATGGTTAAGGGTACTTTCACACTTGCGTTGACGTTTTCCGGTATTGAGTCCCGTCTTCGGGGCTCAATACCGGAAAAAAACTGATCAGTTTTATCCTAATGCATTCTGAATGGAGTGCATTCCATTCAGGATGCAGCAGGATGCATCAGTTCAGTCCCTCTTACGTTTTTTTGGACGGAGAAAATACCGCAGCATGCTGCAGTTTTCTCTCTGGCAATAAATACTGATCAATTGCCGAAATGTTGGATCCGGTATTAATTTACATTGAAGTGTATTAGTGCCGGATCCGGCATTAAGTGTTTCGGCAAAACTGATCCGGCTTTCCGGACTGCGCATGCGCAGATCTTTAAAAATGCTAAAAAAAATTAATACCAGATCCGTATTTCCGGATGACACCAGAGACGGATCCGGTATTGCAATGCATTTGTGAGACGGATCCGCATCCGGACCGTCTCACAAATGCATCAGTTTGCTTCCAGATTGCCGGATCCGGCAGGCAGTTCCAGCGACGTAACTGCCTGCCGGAATCCTCTGCCGCAAGTGTGAAAGTACCCTAACCATGGTACAGTAACCATTCAGGCATGACATGTTATAGGTCCCAGCATGTTAATCAAGCTTCTTCACGCTATATGCTGAAGTTGCTAGGATTTTGGTAAGAACAAATCTTCAATGTGAAATTGTGGGAAAAAAAAGGAAAGGAATTTCTGTTACTATTGATGCAACCTCAAACCTTCGTACTACTATTGATAGCACATCAGACAGCAAAATCGCTAAATTTGTCAATGGAAGCAGGGTCAGACTGTGGTTCCTGGGGCCCACCAGGGGAGATTATTCTTGAGGTTCAACCCCTAGATCATCACTAGAGTTTAATAGGGATTGAATCATAGAAATAGACTCTAGTGGTAAATGATTGGGTAAGGGCTCATGCACATGAACATATTTTCTTTCTGTGTCCGTTCCGTTTTTTTTGCGGAATGTATGCGGAACCATTCATTTCAATGGTCCGCAAAAAAAACGTGTGCATTCCGTTTCCATATGTCCGAATGTCCGTTCTGCAAAAAAATAGAACATGTCCTATTATTGTCCGCATTATGGACAAGGATAGAACTGTTCTATTAGGGGCCAACTGTTCCATTCAGCAAAATACGAAATGCACACGGACGTCATCCGTATTTTTTGCGATGACAGCCATCTTTTTTATAAAATGTTTGCACCAATGATTCATCCCTGTAAAACATATTTTAAAAAAGAGGGGTTAACATTTAAAATTCTGCTATTAATAGACAATGCACCTGGCCACCCTGAATCTGCTTCCTATGAAGATAAAATATTGAGATTGTATTTTTACCTCCATATCCGTACTCATTGCTCCAGACCCTTGAACAGGGTGTTCCACCTTCCACCTTGCCTGGTTTTTGATTGTATTAGATCAGCAATTGATACAGACCCACATCTGGACATAATGCAGTGCTGGAAATGATTCATTGTTGCCGATGCTATAATATTTATGAAAGCTTCAATGGATGGATTAAAAGAATTTATGGGGTGATGTATGCTGGAAGAATTTATGGGGTGATGTTGTGAATGATCTTAAAAGCTTCCATTGGATCGATGTCGACGTTGGAAAAATAGTTGGCATAGCAAGTTGGTGGCAAGGTTGATGGAGAAAAATTGGGTGATATGCCAATTGAAGATATGTAAGAACCTATTCAAGGACATAGAGAAGTGTTAAAAGGAACTGGAAAGAGGCGTTCCAATTTGCATAGACTTTAAAGGGCAAAGTTAGGCTAAGTGCTACAATAGGAACAGCATAGGAACAGAATACTGGAACCACCAGAGCTGACATATGCTGGACCCTGGCGAATGTTATTCCCTATAATGGGGTCTATGAGGTGTATGGTGTGAATACTGCATTTTGCCATACAAAATACTGCTGCATTTTTTGTCTTTTTTTGCCAGAATCTGCAATGGAGGCTCCAACCAGAATTTCTACTGCAGGAGATCTTAACGTATTTTTCTCCATTAATATACAAAATACATTTTAAATTGCACTCTCCCTTTTCCCTCCTTTTCATTACCAAACATCATAAAGAAGAAAAAGAAAAAGAAAAAAAATTGTATTACCATTCCTTTCATGTTCTATGCATCCAATTGTACTTACTTAACTATAAAGTTAGATAGAGCTTACCTATATAATCGACTGTCTGCATTGGATAATTCCACTGCTGGGATTTACAGCACTAATCTGTAATATGCTGGAGAACCTGGCAGCTAGTGTCCAATCTTCCTGTTCTGTCACCACAGAGGTACCTATTGAAATCAGTGGGCTGTCAGTCTAATGGAATGATGTGAAGGTCCTCCAATGCAAGTTATTCTCTTTGTAGCCACTCTCCACTCTAACAGATCCTGGACACAGAACCCTTCTCTAATAACAGAATTCATAATTAAGGAAATTAAAGTGGCTCTGTCACCCGGATCAACCCTACCCTACCAGGCATATAGCCTGGTAGGGTTGGTGACGCTGATTAAAACGATACCTGTCTTATGTCTGTCAGTGGTATCGTTGCGGAGAAAAATGAGCGTTTAAAATTATGCAAATGAATTTTTCGAGCACCAGGAGGCGTTGCTTATGCGGTTCGAGCACCGCTCCAGTGACGCCCCTGGTGCACCATAATGATGCCCCTCTGCTTTTCATCACGTCCCCTGCCTTTAGATTGATAACGCTAGACTGCACTTGTGTCCAGGATGACGCATTCACACAACATCTTCGGCTTCATCCCGACCAGAAAAGATGTTGTGCGCAAGCGTCATTCTAAACACGAGTTTAGATTACAATTACAGCAATACCAAATTTGTATTTTTTTATGTTTTTCTACTTTTGCACAACAATCCTTTTTTTTTTTTAAAGAAAATCATCTTTTTTAAGTTTAAGTTCATTCAAAGACTCACAACGTTCCATTTTTTCCATCACAATGTTACACAATGACTTGTTGTTTTCATTGGTTCCATTCTGTGAAATATTCAATATTCTATCACTTTTTATTATGTTGGAATGGACAAAAAAATTATTTCTGGGAGTGTACCTGAGGCTATCTAGTGATTTCCATTATAGAGTCAAGCCTGTTTTTAATGCAGTGCCGTCTGAGGTCTCAAAGATCACAAGCACCCAATATTGACTGCCAGCCTTGTCGCTTGCACACATAGATTTCTGTAGACAGTGGGATATTCAAAGTCTTCACCATTTTATGTTGAGGAACATTTTTCTGAAATTGACTCTAACTCTCTAACGTGCTCTTTTTATACCCATTATGTGACCACTTACTTTTCCATCCTTTTGTTGCCCCTGTCCCATCTTTTTGAGATGTGTTGCTGCTATCAATTTCTAAATAAGTTCATTTTTTTTCATGAAATGGTAAAATGTTTCACTTCCAACAGCTACTATGTGCTCTATGATCTAATAAAATATGGAGATTCGCAAATCATTGCATTCTGTTATTTTTTTGGAATTGGGGTTGCGCATGCAATTCAATAAAAAAAAATTCTAAGCTTTTAATTATTAACATAATTGTAATTATTTTATATTATTCTAAACCATATCACTATAAAAACCTTCCATAATATATTTCTGTTACTAATATTGTTAATGGATGGCACCCCTGCTTTCTAGGTGATAGCAGAAATGTAGGTACCAATAACTGCCAGCCACATCAGGCTACTGAATGGAATGCAAAGGAAATTGTGAAGCAAAGAACATTACACACAGGAAACACTGACTACTTTATGAATGTGCTCCTTCATGTCTCTTATTTGTTGGAGGTAGTTTTCTGCTGTGTGTGGGTTAGTTTTTTTGTGGATTACTAATTGGAAAATCCTGCATACTTTTTTTTTATTTCCATGATTCAAATGCAAATTGAAGAGTATATTTT
This sequence comes from Bufo bufo, assembly GCF_905171765.1. Classification (NCBI taxonomy): domain Eukaryota; kingdom Metazoa; phylum Chordata; class Amphibia; order Anura; family Bufonidae; genus Bufo; species Bufo bufo. Next base: position 642,436,102 of record NC_053390.1, on the reverse strand, counting down.
GGTGCTCAAAAACTGTATTTTAAAATATTCTCTTTAACTCTCTGTTGTGGAACTGAATGGCCACCCACTAAGAAAGGCCAATAGACTATTTATGACATCTTCATTTGTACTCTGTCTAACCATAAGGATGCCTCTATTACTCTGTGGGATTTTGGCAAATTCGTGAAATGAATCATTGGTCAAAATGTATTTCTTTGTCATTGCATATTGTCTATTCACTAATTTTAGATTTTCCAGCAAACCAGTAACTTTCTACATATGTTTTACAAATGTGGAGAACACATGTGGCTTAAGTGTAAGCTTAATGTATATTGAAGATGGCATATGATATAATGATAACAATTATTATTATTATTATTATTAGCAAACTAGATACATATGGTAGCACACCATTACACATGCAAACAATAGAACTAGGGATTAGGGATTATTATGGATTACAGTGGTGCTATACCTACTATGCATGAAAAATGGAAGCTCTTCGTGCACCTTTTTGATCAAACAGGGTCGGGCCCATCTACCAATATCAAGGTGGCTTCTGCAGATGGGTACCTAACACTAACAGAACTTCCTCTCCTGGGCCTAACCTAAACCTACAATGTCCAGGATGGTGTAGGAACCAGCAATATTTATACTCTGCCCAGAAGCCCTGGGCAGATGGGCAGGGGAGTGCTTAAACTAAAGGAGGCAGCTACCCTCCAAACACACTGCAAGAAAATTTAGACTAGCACATCCAAGTAGGCTTAGGTTAGGCTTAGGAGAGGCAGTTCTGTTAGTGTTCGGCACCCATCTGCAGAAGCCACCTTGACGTTGGTAGATGGGCTCGACACACGTTTGATCAAAAATGTGCACAAAGAGTTTCCAATAAGCCATACCCCCTCTCAATAAGCCCCACCCGCTTTTCTCACAAATGTAGCGAAAGTTGCACATTATTGCACAAATATGGAGTGTTATATAATTTGTGATTTTTTTTTTTGTGCTGTAAAAACTTTAATAAATCTGTTCCAATGTGTTTTTTAATACAGTTAGTGCTGACTCACATGACCACTCTTGGAAACATGAGCCGTGAGTCGGCTGCATCTCCTACATCCACCTCATCTCCCCTGACCCAAGCTATGAGCACAAGTATAGTACAATAGACCTGCAGTCAGTTAGGAACTGACTGTATGAGAAATTACTATGATGCAGTCAGTTCGGGTAAGGGGAGCTAAGGACAGTCTGGGAGGTGCAGCTGATGAGCTCGTTTTTATGTCCTCAGTTACTATGATAATGGTGATTTGGAGAAGGGTAAAGTCCCAGATTTTGTCACAAAACACCTTTGCGACAAAATCTGCAACCTAAATACACCAAGTGGTGTATAACACATTATAGATGATCATCTTTATTTTCACATTCTTATCACATTTATTTTCGTCCCACCAGGGGCATTTGATCTATAGATAGCCCAAATAATAAGCTTCTATACTGTACGTTTGTATTGAAGTTTATTATGTCTGTCAGCATAATGCTTACAGGCAACATTTTATGCCCTTTGTCTGACAGGATCAAATGGTATGCAAAAATGGCAAATGTGATGGCCTTCTTTATAACCCCCACTACCCTAACAACACATCTGCACTCTGCAAGCACGTTGCAGGGGTGCCGACAGGGGGTGACAATGCCATTGACAAACCTCTTAGATGTTGCAATCACTATTGACCTTGAAATATAAGGGCTTAAATGCCTGGGATTGGAGTTCTCTTTGATCCTTGTGTTGTATAGTACAGTTGACATCAAGATGCTGACGATGTGGGCACAGCTTCTAAATAAGTGCCATACCTGTGCTGTTAAGGTATGGCACAGAGATCTAAGGTCCACAATGAAGTATATGACTTCTTATGCAGTGTTCCATAAGAGTAATGTGACTCTCCACTGGTATTAAAAAAACATATTGAAAATGTAATACTCTATGTAGATACCTGTTTACACTAGGCCGGGGGGAGAGGGGGTTTGCTACACTGTGCTCCAGCACTGGTGTTGGCCTTCACGTCACACTGGTGAGCTTTCAGGTCAGGCAGCGCGATGGCATATCTCATGTGTCATCGATCCATTACCATCTATTGTAGAGCAGAAACTCCTCTGTACAATGAATAGTAATGATACAATTCTATGTGTGATATGTTGTCATGGCTGAGAAGCCCGTTAGAAACACGGAGAAGGATTGCATCCAAGAGATAGCAATGGAACAATTGTGCATGAGAAGTGAAGGCAGGTGCCATCACTGGACTGTAGAGTAGCGAGGCCCTGCTCCACCTCATCACCCTAAGCAGCTCTTCAAGTGACTCTGGTCCCATTTTAGGACTGGTTACCAGAGGCCATTTATTTATCATTTCCAGAGACACTATTAACAGGACAGCTATGTTACCTGTGGTGTGGTTAACCTGATTCAGAGTGATGCTTTTCAGCAGTCACATGGCCCATAGGTTCCTGTAGTCTGTGGATGACTTATTGACTTCTATGGAGGGTGTTGTAGTCATGCTCTTTAGCCTGTGGAGACTGTTGTGCAGAGAGGTGAAACACATATGCTTTCACTCTCACCTATTATGAATGCTGTGATCTTTTGCTATCTATAAGGTGATACCTTGCATTGCAGTCCTGCTTATGATGATAAGACGACTACTGAAAAGTTATCTGTACAGAACAGAAAACAAAAATGAAAGCCTCAGTGTAATGCAAGGCACCAACGAAACAGACCAGTGAGGATGAAGTCAAAGGGCTTTATTAACAAAATAAACAAAGTCCAGGTAAACTTCACTGGGCAAATATCAGGCAAACAAAAAACAAAGGAAAGCCAGGAGTAGTCCCGATACGTGCTTAAGTCTCTGTGCAACTTGCCAGGTAAACGGATGCATCACAGAAAAGTCCCAGGTCCTCGGTTCCACTGGAACGGACGGAGTCCCAGCTAGCAGTACTGACCTGCACCTGGATAAGGAAGGATAACAGTGGGCACTGACTGACCTGGGAGGCCATCTTTTATGTGCCTGCTAACAAATCCCAGGGCGCCATGTGTCCACTCCCCATAGGTCCTGATCCTGCCCTACACCTATGTACAAGGCTTTGGTCTGTCATTAGTCAATTAGACCAAAGCCAGCCCCCTAATTTACTTTGAACTTGCGGCCAGGTGCTATTCCCTTCGCTAGTCGGCGAAGCGCATAAGAAGCGAGACCGCGCATCCCCTTGCGAACCCGTTTTCAAACGTAAATGCGGATGCACGACAGGCTCTGCGAGAGTGTGCGAGCGCGTCGACATGGACACCGAAATGGAATCCGCAACAGGCACTGGAGACAAGCTCAGCCGCAGCGTACTGCCACTAGCTCGGCCAAGCTGTCCCCGAAAGCCATGCGGTCTTCCCCTCCGGTGCACATGCGAACGCATCCCCGCGTCGGTTCGCAAAGGGTCCGGAGCTGGTGTATCAATGGAGACACGCGTAACCTGTCCCGCAGCTCCACGAGGACCCTTTTTGGTCACACCGGAGTGCGAGACAGGTGAGGATCTTACACTCAGTAATCAGTATGCAAACTGCAAAATCTCAGGAGTTTATTTTATGTAGAGCCTGCTATGGAATGTTTTACAAATTACTGAAAAATCTTTAAATATATGTTCTAATTGCCTGTACTGACACTAGTTATACACAGCCCCCCAGGATTTACAGTAGGGTGGAATTGCAGACTGTCATTAGAATAATATTACAAAGCACATATTACCAATGGCAGCTAACAAATATACAAAATAAGAAACTCAACGACAAATGACCGGAACTGAATGATTATAGTAAATGGATGATAGCACAAACGGATGAAGGAGATGTCAGTAAGGTAATGGAGCAGACAGAAGACAGTGATGGTATTCAGGTTTAAAACAGATGAATGACGGTGAGCACAAATAAATTACATGATTACACTGACAGAAACTGACACTAATATGCAATACTGACCCTATTAAGATTGCAAGATGGCCCATGGACCATGGACAAGAAAATAAAAGAATAAACTCAGGAAACAGACAATAACAGATTTCACAGGAAAACAACAAATCACAAACTTCAAGACTAGAGACAAGACACACATCTAGGCTAGGAACAAGAGGCAAAGAATAACAAGGATTCTGGATACAAATGCACAGAGCTCAAGGTACATCACAACTTCATGGCAGAAAGCAGAGATATTTAAAGGATCGGAACTTCTTCCTAAACTAACCAAGCTAAACAAAGAAATCAGTTTACCCACGCAATACTGGTATACAGGAGACGGCATGACAGCAGGAGAATCCCTGCTGCTCATAACACTGCCTCATCATATTTTTTTATTAGCTCAGATACCAGATATTAATAGTTTGGCATATACATTTACAGTACAACCCCAATTCCCAAAAATGTAAATAAATGTAAATAAAAACACAATGAGATAATTTGCAAATCTCATAGACACATATTTTATTCACAATAGATTATACAACACATAGCAGATGATGAAAGTGAGATATTTTACCATTTCATTAAAAAATTAACTTATTTAGAACTTGATGGCAGCGACCCATTTCAAAAAAGTTGAGGCAAGAGCAAAAAAAAGCTGGAACAGTGAGTGGTACTAATAAAAACCAGCTGAAGGAGGAATTTGCTACTAAGTCACATGACTGGGTATAAAAAGAGTATGTTAGAAGCAAAGATGCAAAAAGCGGCATCTAAAAATTGTGGAGCAATTTCAGAAAAAAATGTTCCTCGAATCCTCGATGTAAAATTGTGAAGATTTTGAATATCCCACCATCTACAGTACATATTATCATCAAAAGATTCAGATAATCTGGAGAAGAAATTCATTTGTGTAAGGGACAAGACTGAGGTTCAGTGTTGGAGGCTTGTGATCCATGAGCCCTCAGGCCGCACTGCATTATAAACAAGTATGATTCTGTACTGTAAACCACTGCATGGGCTCAGGAACACATCCAAGAATCATTGTCTGTGGGCTCAGTTTGTCATTCAATCCACAAATGCAAGTTAAAACTGCCCATTTAAAATGGAGGCAAAATGGAAAACAAATCTGTAGTCAGATGAATCAAAATTTGAAATTATTTTTGGAAACCACAGATGCCATGTTCCGCAGACTCCAAAGGAAAAAGACCATCTAATCACTGCACAGATCAAAATCCTGCATCTCTGATGGTATGAGGTTGCATTTGTTCCTATGGTGTGGGCAGCTTACACATCTGGAAAGGCAGTATCAATGCTGGAAAGTATATAGAGGTTCTAGAACAACATATGCTCCCATCCAGACCAATTCTCGTTCAGGGAAGGCAATGCATATTTCAGCAAGACAATGCTAAAGCATATAATGCATCCATCACAACATTAAGCCTTTGAAGAGAAAGAGTCTGGGTGCTTGCAGTCCAGACCTTTCACCAATAAAAACATTTGCCGCATCATGAAACATAAACATCCAGCAAAGAAGACCCTGGACTATTGAGCAGCTAAAACCCTACTTCAGACAAGAATGGGACAACGAACATCCCTCTCCCAAACTCCAGAAATTGGTCTCCTCACTTCCCAGAGGTTTACTGTTTTTAAAAGAAGATGGGATGCTACACGATGGTAGACATGGCCTTGTCCCAAATTGTTTGACATGCTTTGCTACTGTCAAGTTCTAAATGATGTAATTTTTTTTTTTTATGAAATGGTAAAACGTCTGACTCTTAGCATCTGATATGTGTACTGTGTTTTACTGTAAATAAAATATGGGCCTGGGAGATTTACAAATAATTTCATTCTGTTTTTTTGTTGCATTCTGCTTTTCCAAGTGCCCCAAGCAAAGCAAAGCCCACCCAACTGGGCACTTGGATGCTGTTTTTCAGCAGAGTGAAAGTGCTTTTCCTGGACATGGAATAAAAAGACACACAGGTATGTTTGGAATCCGTTTGCAATCTTCTGTGGGATAATGCTGTTAGTTATATTAGTGAAATTGCCATGACAGACTCCCTTTAATTTACTATGTTTTGCCTTGGAAAATGATAAAAAAAAATTCATTGTGGGGTAAAATTAAAAATATTCCACCAAAGTATTTTAGATTTGATATGAGGGCATTCATTGTGTGCTACAAATGACATGACATCCTTATTCTGTGGGAGAATATAATTACAGCAACACCAAATTAAAAATTTTCTTTGCATCACCATTTCCTGACATCCATAACTTTTTTATATATTTCAATCTATGAAGCTGTATGAAGACTTGTTTTTGGCAGGTCGAACTTTAATTTTCATTGGTACCATTTTTGGAGTACATACAACTTTTTAATCTGTTATTCAATTTCTTTTGGGGGGGACAAGGTAGCCTAAATCAGAAAATGATATTCGTATATGAATCATGAAAAGGGAGAATAGTGAATAATGATGTGGATTATTTAAGACTTAACTTTTACTTATTATACATTATAAAATATATCCCTCAAAATAGTTCAATGTGAATACAATTTTTCACAGTCCCACACACCAGGGGACTCCTTGAAAACAAAGGACAGCTGTGTCTACACTAAGTGTCAGACACTAAGGGGTGACAGGAGCCGATATGCCCAAGCACCTTACAATTTTCCACAGTTACACACACAGGGGGACTCTTTGGAAACAAAAGCAACTATGTCTACACTTGTGCATTCAGTGTTTTGGTATGCAAAAATGGCAAATAAAATGTTTTATATATTTTTTTCATTAGGGCGTAGACTTAATATTTCAATAGTTTGGACATTTTGGAAAGTGGCGATACCTGTTATTTTTTTTTTATTGTTTATTTATTTTTCTATGTAAAATTGAGAATGGGGGTGAGGTAAATTTTTTATATTTGTATGCTTTGTTTTGTTTTGCAAAATACCTTTTAGGACACTACATCATGCGCCTGCTCCGCCTGCTTCATTCATAAAGTGGGAGAAGCAGGTGCATGAATCTGTAGTGAGTGACGTTACGCTGCCGCCCGGCCTGCCTGCTACGGGAATTTCAAGTGAGTACTACAGTGGATCTCTACTGCTGCAAAGAATTGCTATAGTTTAACAAAGCGCCCATGCCTACACGTTAGATATGAATACTACAGTGAGCGGGGCCCGCTGCCATTTCAATATCATTTGCTGGCCCCCAGCCCCTCCTCGCAGATACATCCCCAGCCGTGCTGTGCAGCATCGCGGCCGGCGATGTATCAGTGTTAAATGGCAGCATTCGCCCCATAAGACACACTGCCATTTCTCCCATTGACAATGGAAGTCAATGGGAGAACCCGAGCATTAAAACAGGCACCCCCTGCTCTGAAGAGGGGAGGGTGTCTGGTTCATAGGAAAAGGTCAGAAATTGATGGAAAAAGCACTAAAATGGTTTAGGAAGAGCATGGGGAGGATGTCTGGATGCATCTTAGACTCCCAGGTCGCTGCTGGGAACGATCTTATCCGAGTAGTATGCAACTTTTACAGACTGACAATAATACGCACAAAACCGAAGATAAAATCGATTTTAGAGGAAAAATTGTTAGGAAATATTCATTCCTACATATTTACTTGTATATAAAGTGCAAGTGTTGCCAAAAATTACAAGGAAGAGGCACTCCGATACAATCTGTATATGACATAAAGGAGGGCCTCATTCACATTGGGGTACAATTGTTCATGTAGTAGGACTCCTACACTCATTAAGCCTATGCAGTAAGTAAAAGGGCTGCCAAAAATCACAAGGAACCGGCACTCCAATACACCCTTTATTACGCATCATACACACTCTTGAAAAATTATAAATGCTGGCCTGCTGGTGACCCTCTAAAACATTAGGGGCGAGGGCCTGCTGCTGATCTGACCATCTAAAAAATTATGGGTGAGGGTCTGCTGCTGAGCTGACCATCTAAAAAATTATGGGTGAGGGTTTTGCTGCTGAGCTGACCATCTAAAAAATTAGGGGTGAGGGTCTGCTGCTTAGCTGACCCTCCAAAACATTAGGGACGAGGGCCTGCTGCTGATCTGACCATCTAAAAAATTTTGGGGGGAGGGCCATCTAAAAAATTTGGGGCGGAGGGTCTGCTGCTGAGCTGACAATCTAAAAAATTTGATGTGAGGGTCTGCTGCTGATCTGACCATCTAAAACATTAGGGGTGAGGGTCTGCTGATAATCTGACCATCTAAAACATCAGGGGTGAGGGTCTGTTGCTGAACTGACCATCTAAAAAACTAGGGGTGAGGGTCAGCTACTGAGCTGACCATCTAAAAAATTAGGGGTGAGGGTCTGCTGCTGATCTGACCATCTAAAACATCAGGGGTGAGGGTCTGTTGCTGAGCTGACCATCTAAAAAACTAGGGGTGAGGGTCGGCTGCTGAGCTGACCTTCTAAAAAATTAGGGGTGAGTGTCTGCTGCTGATCTGACCATCTAAAACATTAGGGGTGAGGGTGTGATGCTGCTTTGACCATCTAAAACATTAGGGGTGTGGGTCTGCTGCTGACCCTCTAAAACACTAGGGGTGAGGGTCTGCTGCTGAGCTGACCCTCTAAAACATTAGGGGCAACGGCCTGCTGCTGAGCTGACCATCTAAAACATTATGGGCAAGGGACTGCTGGTGACCCTCTAAAAAAATTAGGGTTGAGGGTCTGCTGCTGAGCTGACCCTCTAAAACATTAGTAGTAAGGGCAGCCTAATAAGCATGTTGATATGATGGAGGAAGAGGAGGAGGATGACGAGAAAAGGAATATTGAACCATATACCCTTTTCTGTGGTGGAAGGGGTGCATGGGAATCCAGTGTATTCAATACACAGTAAAAGCCACATTTAAAGTGCCTTTATGTTCAGCCGCTTTCCTCTGGTGGAGTAGAGAAGTCTGGGGCACGCTGACACGGTCTGCTACGTACTCCTTCACCATCTTCCAAAACTTTTCTCTCCTTGTGACACTAGGCCGCGCATCAGGGTAAGGATGCTGGCGGGGTGTCATGAAACTGTCCCAGGCATTGGAGAGTGTTGCCTTGCCTCTGCTGCAACTGCTGTGTGTTCCCCTCATCTCCCCTCCTCGGTTCCCCAAGGAACTACGTACTCTGCTGACAGAGTTGTCAGCTGGAAATTTTTGGAGCAATTTTTCCACAAGGACCTTCTGGTATTGCACTATTTTGCTAGTCCTCTCCACCACAGGAATGAGGGATTAAAAGTTCTCTTTGTAACGGGGATCGAGAAGGGTGAACAACCAGTAATCGGTGTTGGCCAAAATGCGTATAACGCGAGGGTCACGGGAAAGGCAGCATAACAAAGTCAGCCATGTGTGCCAGAGTATCAACAGACGAGACTTCGCTGTCCTCATCAGGAGGATGACTCTCAATTTCCTCATCATCTTCCTCCTCTTCGGCCCATCCACGCTGAACAGATGGAATAAACCTGCTGTGGGTAATATCCTCTGTAGCGGAGGCAACCATCTCCTGCTCCTCCTCCTCCTCATCATCATCATCCAATTCGTTCTGAGAAGACGAACGGAGGGTGGTCTGGCTATCACCCTGTGTACTATCTTCCCCCATTTCCACCTCTTCCACATACAAAGCATCCTCCTTTATTGTGAGCAGCGAGTGTTTCAGTAGACACAGAAGTGGGATGGTTATGCTGATAATAGGGGCATCGCCGTTCACCATCTGTGTTGATTCCTTAAAGTTGCGTAAAACCTCACAGAGGTCAGACATTCGTGCTCACTCCTCGCTTGTGAAGAGCGGAAGCTGACTGGAAAGGCGACGGTCATGTTGCAGCTGGTATTCCACTACTTCCCTCTACTGCTCACAAAGCCTGGCCAACATGTGGAATGTGAAGTTCCAGCGCGTGCTCACGTCGCACAACAGTCAGTGAGCTGGCAATTGCAAGCGCTGTTGCAGCGTTGCCAGACCGACGGCAGCTGTAAATGACTTTCGGAAATGGGCACACACGCGGCGCACTTACACCAGTAGCTCAGGCAAATTGGGGTAGGTTTTTAGAAACCGCTGAACCACTAAGTTAAACACGTATGCTAGGCATGGTATGTGTGTGAGCTTGCCGAGCTCCAAAGCTGCCACCAAGTTACGGCTATTATCAGACATGCCTGGTTCTAGGTTGAGTGGAGAGAGCCACAGCTCAGTCTTGTCCCCTCTACCCTGCCACAGCTCTGCGGCGGTGTGCTGTTTGTCACCTAAACATATTAGTTTCAGCACGGCCTGTTGCCGCTTCCCCATTGCAATGCTAAACTTCTTTTATCTACTGACTGATGGCTGACTGGTGCTGCAAGATGATAATTCAGAGCTGAAAGTGGAGGAGGTGGAAGAGAAGAAGGCGGGGTTGCAGCCACTTATGTAGGTGATGGCGGAAATCCTGATGGAAGTAGGGTCTGCAATCCTTATGTTGGTAGCACCTGTGCCATCCCAGGGTATGACTCACTCCCGGCCTCCACAACGTTCACCCAGTGTGCCATCAGGGAAATGTAGCATCCCTGGCCACAAGCTATTGTCCATGTGGCAGTCGTTAAGTGGACCTTCCCAATAACTGCGTTGGTCAGGGCACGAATGATGTTACAGGACACATGCTGATGTAAGGCAGGGACGGCACACCAGGAAAAATAGTGATGGCTGGGGACTGAGTAATGAGGGATAGCCGCCTCCATCAGGCTGCAGAAAGCCTCAGTGTCCACAAGCCTAAATGGCAACATTTCCAGGGCCAGCAATTTGGAAAGGTGCGCATTTAGTGCTATGGCCTGTGGATGAGTAGCTGGGTATTTGCGATTTTGTTCGAAGGCCTGGGGTATGGACATCTGTACACTGCGCTGGGACACAGAAGTGAATGTGCTAGATCAGGCATGCTCAACCTGCGGCCCTCCAGCTGTTGTAAAACTACAACTCCCACAATGCCCTGCTGTAGGCTGATAGCTGTAGACTGTTTGGGCATGCTGGGAGTTGTAGTTTTGCAACAGCTGGAGGGCCGCAGGTTCAGCATGCCTGTGCTAGATGATGGTGCTTGCAAAGGTCCAGGTGCAGAGAATCCTGGCCTGCGTCTTGGACAAGGGATTGGCCAGCACATAACACAGGGGTAGAACAGGCAGTGGTATGACCCGCAGACACTGATTGTGGACCCAGGCGTTCGGCCCACCTATCAGGGTGTTTTGATGCCATGTGGCGGATCATGCTGGTGGTGGTGAGGTTGCTAGTGTTCATGCCCCTGCTCATTTTGGTATGGCACAGGGAGATTGCTGCAAGGGGGTGCTCCGGGGATCAGTTGCGGGCCTGTTTGGTCCGGCCCGCCTTCTCCCTTTTGTCACCCCACTTCGTCCTCCAGCCTGTTGCGGTGCTGCGGATCCCTCCCTCTCTGTACTGCTGTGCTCGCTCGGCTTGCCACCTTTCCAGGTTTGGTCAGTGATTTTATTGTCCACCACCTCCTCTTCTACTTCCTCACTCTGGTCATCCTCCTGACTTGTTGACCTAACAACAACCTCACTTATTAACAACTGTGACTCATCCTCATCATCAAACTCTTGAGACACTAATTGCTGTTGACTTATTGGCAACTGTGTCTCATCATCATCATCCACCTCGTGAAACTCTAATTGCCGTTCATCTCTTGTGACTGTGGATGCTCAAGAGTTTGGGCATTAGTGCACACAATCTCCTCATGTCCCTCTTCAAGCGGGCTTGGCGAGAGGCCCAAATCAAGGAATGGCAATGAAAAGAGCTCCTTGGAATATCCGAGTGTGGAATCACTTGGCAAAACTCTCCAAGGTGGGAGGAAGGAGGATCAGGGTCAGGATTCTGTTGACCAGACTCTTGGCTACTGTGACTGGACTTTGTGAAAGACAGGGTGGTGCTTTACCGACTGGAAGCATTATCTTCTGCAATCCAACCGACCACCTGGTCGCTAGAGATGGCCCGAATAGTTCGCCGGCGAATAGTTCCCGGCGAACATAGCTTGTTCGCGTTCGCCGCGGCGGGCGAACATATGCGATGTTCGGTCCGCCCCCTATACATCATCATTGAGTAAACTTTGACCCTGTACCTCACAGTCAGCAGACACATTCCAGCCAATCAGCAGCAGACCCTCCCTCCCAGACCCTCCCACCTCCTGGACAGCATCCATTTTAGATTCATTCGGAATCTGCATTCTCAGTGAGAGGAGGGACAGTGCTGCTGCTGATTCAATAGGGAAAGCGTTAGCTAGGGCATTGTTCTGTGTCCACAGACTCATCTGCTGTAAGGACAGCGTCCTGACAGCAACCCAAAAAGCCCTTTTCAGGGCTGGTACATCAGTCTGCTTTTTTAATTTTTTTTTATATATACATATATTGCAGTTGCCTGCCCGTGTGTGAGAGGAGGGACAGTGCTGCTGCTGCTGATTCAATAGGGAAAGCGTTAGCTAGGGCAGTGTTCTGTGTCCACAGACTCATCTGCTGTAAGGACAGCATCCTGACAGCACCCGAAAAAGCTCTTTTCAGGGCTGGTACATCAGTCTGCTTTTTTTTTCTTTTTTTTATATATACATATATTGCAGTTGCCTGCCCGTGTGTGAGAGGAGGGACAGTGCTGCTGCTGCTGATTCAATAGGGAAAGCGTTAGCTAGGGCAGTGTTCTGTGTCCACAGACTCATCTGCTGTAAGGACAGCGTCCTGACAGCACCCCAAAAAGCCCTTTTCAGGGCTGGTACATCAGTCTGCTTTTTTTATTTTATTTTATATATACATATATTGCAGTTGCCTGCCCGTGTGTGAGAGGCTGCAGGCTCAGTCACAGACAGTACTGTGTGCACACCATTCATACAGGGTGTGACAGAAAATACCTTGCAGATAAAAAAAATTCTATTTAATATTTTTCTGTGATCTAATCCCATTTGCAAGCCCGTGTGTGTCAGTCCCACACAGACTGTATTGTGGCCACTGGCTAGTGGCTAGACCTCCACTTATACCGTTACAGCAGTGATCCCCAACCGCCGGGGCGCGGCCCGGGACCGGGCCGTGGAGGATTGTTAGCCGGGCCGCGGCGATTAGGGCAGTCTTTAACTCTGTACTAATGAAGCGCTTCCATTATGGAAGCGCTTCATTAGTACAGAAGGACCAGGAAGCGGTGAAGGATCTGTACTCACCACTTCCTGGTCCTCGGCTCGGCTATCGGCTGTGCATGGCTGCGCACAGCGTGAGGTCTCTCTGTGACCTCATGCTGTGCGCCGCTATACACAGCCAGCCGACAGCAGAATGAAGAGGATTGCGATGGTGACCAGGAGCAGGAGAGGTAAGTGTTTTTTTAAATTTTATTTGCACTGGGGGCTGATGGCTGACATGAGGGACATGGGGCTGACATGAGGGGCTAATGGGGGCTTATGGCTGACATGAGGGGCTAATGGGGGGCTTATGGCTGACATGAGGGGCTAATGGGGGGCTTATGGCTGACATGAGGGGCTAATGGGGGGCTTATGGCTGACATGAGGGGCTAATGGGGGCTTATGGCTGACATGAGAGGCTAATGGGGGCTTATGGCTGACATGAGAGGCTAATGGGGGGCTTATGGCTGACATGAAGGGCTAATGGGGGGCTTATGGCTGACCTGAGGGGCTAATGGGGGGCTTATGGCTGACATGAAGGGCTAATGGGGGGCTTATGGCTGGCATGAGGGGCTAATGGGGGGCTTATGGCTGACATGAGGGGCTAATGGGGGGCTTATGGCTGACATGAGGGGCTAATGGGGGCTTATGGCTGACATGAGCGGCTAATGGGGGCTTATGGCTGACATGAGAGGCTAATGGGGGACTTATGGCTGACATGAAGGGCTAATGGGGGGCTTATGGCTGACCTGAGGGGCTAATGGGGGGCTTATGGCTGACATGAAGGGCTAATGGGGGGCTTATGGCTGACCTGAGGGGCTAATGGGGGGCTTATGGCTGACATGAGGGGCTAATGGGGGGCTTATGGCTGACATGAGGGGCTAATGGGGGGCTTATGGCTGACATGAGGGGCTAATGGGGGGCTTATGCCTGACATGAGGGGCTAATGGGGGGCTTATGGCTGACATTGGGGGGCTTATGGCTGACATTGGGGGGTTTATGGCTGACATTGGGGGGGTTTATGGCTGACATTGGGGGGGTTTATGGCTGACATTGGGGGGGTTTATGGCTGACATTGGGGGTCTGATCTGAGGTCTGATTAACATTGAGGGTCTGATTGCTGGTCTGACCTGAGGTGTAATGAAAAATATATTTTTCTTATTGTTTTCCTCTAAAACTAGGTGCATCTTATAGGGCGAAAAATACGGTACAGTGCAGCAGAGACCAGTGCAGCAAAGACCAGTGCAGCAGAGACCAGTGCAGCAGAGACCAGTGCAGCAGAGACCATAGTAAGTTTATATAGTCATTATATAGTGTTATATATTTTATTATGCACCTTGTGTTTTGTTATGCGCGTGAATCAGTCAGCCCCGCCCACCCCCTAAGCCCCGCCCCAGAACCCCCGCCCCCTCCTTCCCCCCCGGTCCCTGGGAAAATTGTCTTGCATGAAACCGGTCCTTGGTGCAAAAAAGGTTGGGGACCACTGCGTTACAGGGTGTCACTCACTCACAAATACCTTGCAGATAAAAAAAATTATATTTAATATTTTTCTGTGATCTAATCCCATTTGCAAGCCCGTGTGTGCCAGGCCCACACAGACTGTATTGTGGCCACTGGCTAGTGGCTAGACCTCCACTTATACCGTTACAGGGTGTCATTCACTCACAAATACCTCGCAGATAAATAAAAATTCTGTTTAATATTTTTCTGTGATATAATCACAGTTGCAAGCCCTTGTGTGTCAGGCCCACACAGACTGTATTGTGTCCACTGGCTAGTGGCTAGACTTCCACTTATACTGTTACAGGGTGTCATTCACTCACAAATACCTCGCAGATAAATAAAAATTCTATTTAATATTTTTCTGTGATCTAATCCCATTTGCAATGACCGTGGCGTGGATTCAAACAAAGGAGAGGGAACCAGCATTTTTTTTTAACCATCTCCCCGTTCGAAAAATCTATTTAATAAATTGACCCCAGATTGGGGACGTAACAGGGATTAAACTGATGAGAAGAGAGAACTACAGAAAATACCACTCATATCGGGTGGGGCAGTAAATTGCACGGCGCAGACGCAGTGACCGTGGTGTGGATTCAAACAAAGGGGAGGGAGCCAGCATTTTTTTAACCATCTCCCCGTTCGAAAAATCTATTTAATAAATTGACCCCAGATTGGGGACGTAACAGGGATTAAACTGATGAGAAGAGAGAACTACAGAAAATACCACTCATATCGGGTGGGGCAGTAAATTGCACGGCACAGACGCAGTGACCGTGGATTGAAACAAAGGGGAGGGAGCCAGCATTTTTTTAACCATCTCCCCGTTCGAAAAATCAATTCAATTCACCTTTCGGGGACCCTTGGTGTTGTACGTGGCTGTGTGGAGGAAGAAACCTTCAATGACATCAACGGGACATGGCTAGCTTGGTATCCAACCTTGAACAAATGGGGAGTTTGCGGTTGTGCAAATGGACTGTTTGCGGTTGTTTGCGGTGCATTAAAAGGGGAGTTTGGTCTGTCAATGTCTGTGAAGCGGGCATAACCCTTACACTACCTGATCGATACAACATCATACCTGATCGTATACACACACTGGATGTTTTAAACCACGTTGTTCAAAAAAAAATTGGATTGTTAGGTGATTTATGCCCTTTATGGATTAAAATCCAACTCTGCGTCAACTACATAATTTTCCATGGGAGTTTTGCCATGGATCCCCCTCCGGCATGCCACAGTCCAGGTGTTAGTCCCCTTGAAACAACTTTTCCATCACTACTGTGGCTAGAAAGAGTGGGTTTTAAAATTCGCCTGCCTATTGAAGTCTATGGCGGTTCGCCCGGTTCGCCCATTCGCGAACATTTGCAGAAATTCGTGTTCGGCGTTCGCGAACAGAAAATTTTATGTTCGCGACATCACTACTGGTCGCACTGGTCTGAATTTGAGAGTGGTGTCCTGCACCGCCATGCAAACTGGGACATGAAGATAAGTATTGTGGATGAGTGTGTTTCTTGTGCTCTGGCAGCAGGCACAGTTTCACCGCGCCAAGGGCCACGGCCTCTGCGTGCACCATCAGCAGCACGGCCACTTCCCCGTCCCCTACTGCTCGCCTTCTGCATATTGAATAGTATATATGCTTGCAAGTATGTCACACTACAGAAGTGCAGGTTTTGTAAGTGTATGAGCAAATAAATTTAACTGAATGTCACTGATATTTATGATGCACAAACGATATACAGGAGATGTAGCGCAGGTAATGTCGCTGCTGTCACCAGCGGCTAATAAAAAATTACATGGAATGTCACAGCTATTTGGGACGCACAAACGTTATACAGGAGATGTAGCGCAGGTAATGTTGCTGCTGTATCCAGAGGCTAATGTTATACAGGAGATGCAGCGCAGGTAATGTCGCTGCTGTCACCAGCGGCTAACGTTATAGAGGAGATGTAGTGCAGATAATGTCGCTGCTGTCGCCAGTGGCTAACGTTATATAGGAGATGTAGCGCAGGTAATGTTGCTGCTGTCACCAGCAGCCAAACAATTGCATCCAATTTTGCGCACGTTGCGGTACGTCATGTGTTGTTCCGATCAGCGCTGCCCGGCAGGTGGTGAACGGAACCCGGTGCCTGCTCAAATCAATGAGCAGGCACCTTGGCTAAATGCAAGGGGGGAAGAAGGTCCCGTGACCCCCCTGTGTCGGCGATCGCCGCACACCGCAGGTCAATTCAGACCTGCGGTTTGCGGCTTTTACCTGTGGTTGCGGCGGCTGGCGGCAGTGCCATCGGGTCCCCATGCGGCTGTAGGGGGGACCCGATGGCATGGAAGGCAGCCCAATGCCTTCCTTAGGCATCGTGCTGCCTTCTGGTGATGAGCCTGTGAGATCCAGCCCCATGGATCTCAAAGGCCGGAAGCTGTATGAGTAATACTCACTGTATTACTCATACAGCCAATGCATTCTAATACAGAAGTATGCATTGGAATGCAATGTAAAGGGATTAGACCCCCAAAAGTCCCAAAGTGGTACAAAAGATAAAGTGAAAAAAAAAGTTTAAAAAATAAAGTTTTCCCCCACAAAAATTTTATGTTTCAAGTAAAAATAAACAAAAACTTCATTTTCCCAAAATAAAGTAAAAAATAGGGGGGGGGGGAAAGTATACATATTAGGTATCGCCACGTCCGTGGCGATACCTAAATAAACAATTTTTTTGTCACCTTACATCACAAAAAGTACAACGGCAAGCGATCAAAAAGGCGTTTGCCCACCAAAATAGTACCAATCTAACCGTCACCTCATCCCGCAGAAAATGAGCCCCTACCTGAGACAATCGCCCAAAAAAAAATTAAAAAATATGGCTCAGAATATGGAGACACTAAAACATAATTTTTTTTGTTTTAAAAAAGCTGTTATTGTATAAAACTTATATAAATAAATAAAAAAGTATACATATTAGGTTTCGACGCGTCCGTATCGACCGGCTCTATAAAAAATTACACATGACCTAACCCCTCAGATAAACACCGTAAAAAATGTAAAATAAAAACTGTGCTAAATAAACCATTTTTTGTCACCTTACATCACAAAAAGTGTAATAGCAAGCAATCAAAAAGTCATATGCACCCCAAAATAGTGCCAATCAAACCGTCATCTCATCCCGCAAAAAATGAGACCCTACCTAAGATAATCGCCTAAAAACTGAAAAAGCTATGGCTCTCAGAATATGGAGACACTAAAACATGATTTTTTTTTTGTTTCAAAAATGATATTATTGTGTAAAACTTACATAACAAAAAAAATGTATACATATTAGGTATCACCACGTCCGTATCGACCGGCTCTATAAAAATATCACATGACCTAACCCCTCAGATGAACACCGTAGAAAATTTAAAATAAAAACTGTGCTAAATAAACCATTTTTTGTCACCTTACATCACAAAAAGTGTAATAGCAAGCGATCAAAAAGTCACACGCACCCCAAAAAAGTGCCAATAAAACCGTCATCTCATCCTACAAAAATCATACCCTACCCAAGGTAATCGCCCAAAAACTGAAAAAATTATGGCTCTCGGAGTCGTCCCGGAAGATTGGAAATTGGCAAATGTCGTGCCCATTCACAAGAAAGGTAGTAGGGAGGAATCGAGCAACTATAGACCAGTGAGTCTGACATCAATAGTAGGCAAATTAATGGAAACCCTATTAAAGGATAGGATTGTGGAACATCTAAAATCCCATGGATTGCAAGATGAAAAACAACATGGGTTTACTTCAGGGAGATCATGTCAAACAAATCTTATAGATTTTTTTGACTGGGTGAATAAAATAATAGACGGTGGAGGTGCAGTAGACATCGCATATCTAGATTTTAGTAAGGCTTTTGACACTGTCCCACATAGAAGACTTATCAATAAACTGCAGTCATTGAGCATGGACTCCCATATTGTTGAGTGGATTAGGCAGTGGCTGAGTGACAGACAACAGAGGGTTGTAGTCAATGGAGAACATTCAAAACAAGGTCATGTTACCAGTGGGGTTCCACAGGGATCTGTACTGGGACCGATTTTGTTTAATATCTTCATAAGTGATATTGCAAAAGGCCTCGCTGGTAAGGTTTGTCTTTTTGCTGATGACACAAAGATATGTAACAGGGTTGATGTTCCTGGAGGGAAACGCCAAATGGAAAAGGATTTAGGAAAACTAGAAGAATGGTCAGAACTCTGGAAACTAAAATTTAATGTGGATAAGTGCAAGATAATGCACCTGGGGCGTAAAAACCCAAGGGCAGAATATAGAATATTTGACACAGTCCTGACCTCAGTATCTGAGGAAAGGGATTTAGGAGTAATTATTTCAGAAGACTTAAAGGTGGGAAGACAATGTAATAGAGCAGCACGAAATGCCAGCAGAATGCTTGGATGTATAGGGAGAGGTATAAGCAGTAGAAAGAGTGAAGTGCTTATGCCGCTGTACAGAACACTGGTGAGACCTCACTTGGAGTATTGTGCGCAGTACTGGAGGCCATATCTCCAGAAGGATATAGATACTCTAGAGAGAGTTCAGAGAAGAGCTACTAAACTAGTACATGGATTGCAGGATAAAACTTACCAGGAAAGGTTAAAGGACCTTAATATGTATAGCTTGGAAGAAAGAAGAGACAGAGGGGATATGATAGAAACTTTTAAATACATAAAGGGAATCAACTCGGTAAAGGAAGAGAGCATATTTAAAAGAAGAAAAACTACCACAAGAGGACACAGTTTTAAATTAGAGGGGCAAAGGTTTAAAAGTAATATAAGGAAGTATTAATTTACTGAGAGAGTAGTGGATGCATGGAATAGCCTTCCTGCAGAAGTGGTAGCTGCAAATACAGTGAAGGGGTTTAAGCATGCATGGGATAGGCATAAGGCCATCCTTCATATAAGATAGGGCCGGGGGCTATCCATAGTATTCAGTATATTGGGCAGACTAGATGGGCCAAATGGTTCTTATCTGCCGACACATTCTATGTTTCTATGTTTCTATGTTTCTCTCAGACTATGGAAACATTAAAACATGATTTTTTTTGTTTCAAAAAAGAAATCATTGTGTAAAACTTACATAAATAAAAAAAAAGTATACATATTAGGTATCACCATGTCTGTGACAACCTGGTCTATAAAAATACCACATGATCTAACCTGTCAAATGAATGTTGTAAATAAAAAAAAATTCAAAAGGGTCCAAAACAGCTATTTCTTGTTACCTTGCCTCACAAAAAGTGTAATATAGAGCAACCAAAAATCATATGTACCCTAAGCTAGTACCAACCAAACTTCCACCCTATCCTGTAGTTTCTAAAATGGGGTCACTTTTTTGGAGTTTCTACTCTAGGGGTGCATCAGGGGGGCTTCAAATGGGACATGGTGTAAAAAAAAACAGTCCAGCAAAATCTGCCTTCCAAAAACCGTATGGCATTCCTTTCCTTCTGCGCCCTGCCGTGTGCCCGTACAGCAGTTTATGACCACATATGGGGTGTTTCTGTAAACTACAGAATCAGGGCCATAAATATTGAGTTTTGTTTGGCTGTTAACCCTTGCTTTGTAAAAGTAAAAAAAATATTAAAATGTAAAATCTGCCAAAAAAGTGAAATTTTGAAATTGTATCTCTATTTTCCATTCATTCTTGTGGAACACCTAAAGGGTTAACAAAGTTTTTAAAATCAGTTTTGAATACCTTGAGCGGTGTAGTTTTTAGAATAGGGTCATTTTTGGTTGGTGTCACGGGGTTCCGAAGGTGCACTCGGTCCCCCATTGCCCGCAAAACTGTTGCTTAGCTTTTGGAATGAGGTTCTGTGTTTGACCTCATTCCCAGGGCGGCTTTACTAGCTGGGTGGCTCCTTGCTCCTAAGTCTGCCTTGAGCGCCGAGCTGATCACTCGGTGCTCGACTGGTTGGTCTGTCGGTCATGTGACACTGGCCACGTCACATGACCCTCACTCCCCACTATAAATACAGGCAGCCTGCTGGCTACAGGTTGCCTGTTAATTTCTAGGTTCCTGGCTATTTGTTGGACTGCTGAATACTTACCTGATCCTGTTCCTTGACCATCCTTTTGCCTGATCCTCCTGTACTGCGCATCCGTCTTGGTATTGTGACCTCGGCTCCCACCTGACTACTCTCTTAGGACTCCTTTTGTACTTCTCTGCTCTCCTGGTATTTATTACCCCACCTTCTCCTGACAATTCTCTGCTTGCTCCATTTGTACTTTGCAGCTTTCCTGGTATTGACTCGGTCCGTTCACGTCCTGTTGTTTGTCTGTCTGTCATCCCTGCACTTATTCCAACTTAGGGATTGCCGTCCAGTTGTCCCCTGTCATTAGGACTCGCGAGGCAAGTAGGCAGGGCCAGGGGTAAGGGTGGAGCGCAGTGGTCACTTCCCTCCCCCCTGTGTGTGTGTGTGTACGCGACCGTTACAGATTAACAGGCCCAATAACCACTGTATTATGAATCCTCTGGTGACCCTGACTGACTATGTCTCTAATCTGACGCAGATGGTGCAGGAGTTAGGGGAAAAACTCAGCTCTTTTGAGTTAGGGCAAGGCTCTTGCACTCCTCAGGCCTCCAGTTCGCATTTTGAGCCCCAGATTAAGCTCCCAGAAACCTTTTCTGGAGACCGGAAGAAGTTTCTCTCTTTTAAGGAGAGTTGCAAACTTTTCTTCCGTTTGCGCCCCGTGTCCTCTGGCCCCGAGAGTCAACGCGTGGGCATTATCATTTCCCGATTACAGGGTGAACCCCAGGACTGGGCGTTCTCTTTACCTGCTGGCGCCAGTTGTTTATATTCTGTGGAGGGGTTCTTTCAGGCCCTAGGTACCCTCTATGATGAACCAGACAGGGCTCTAGTAGCCGAGACGGCTCTAAAGGCACTGGTTCAGGGCAATTTACCAGCGGAGGATTATTGCACCCAATTCAGAAGGTGGTGTGTCCCCTCAGGATGGAACGAACCAGCCCTGAAGAGTCAGTTCAGGTCAGGTCTGTCTGATAAATTAAAGGATCTTCTGGTCAGTTATCAACTTCCAGAGACCTTAGAGGAGATGATGACCCTTGTTGTCCGACTTGACCGACGGGTTAGAGAGAGACGACAGGAACAACAGTTCTCTTCCCAGATGGTGGTCCAGCCAGAGGCCTATCCCAGAGACAATGCTGAGGTCTCCACCGAGGAACCCATGCAGGTTGGCATGACCCGCGGGAATCTTCGCCGCAGACATAGAGAATGCTTTTACTGTGGAGATTCTGACCATTGGATCAACCAGTGTCCTAAGAAGGTCCTCTCTGTCAAGTCTCCTAAGGCAAGGCAACCTAAAGACCAGGTACACCCTGAATTTTCTAAATGTAAGCTTTCGGTACCCATTACGATTTCTCTTGGAGTAGATAAATGGCCGGGTAAGGCCTTTATTGATTCTGGCTCAGCGGCTAGCTTTATTGACTCTGAGTATGCTGTTAGATTGGGTATTCCTATGTTTGCCTTACCAACTCCTATCCATGTCATGGCTATTGATGCTACTCCTCTTATTGGTGATACGGTGAGCTTATGTACCTCGGAGATTTCTCTAACCGTGGGTGTGTGCCACTCAGAGAGATGTTCGCTTCTAGTCCTGGAGAACCTACCTGCTGAGGTGGTACTAGGGTTGCCTTGGCTCCGACTACATAACCCCACTATAGATTGGTCCAATGGGGAGTTGGTGAGATGGGGGCCTAAGTGTGACTCGTGCCTGTCCGTGGTACAGGCTGGGGTCTCAGTAAAGTCTGATACTTTACCCTCTGTTGTTAGAGAATATTCTGATGTATTATCATCACCAACCCCGGAGGTTCTACCCCCCCATAGAACTTATGATTGTACCATAGAGCTAGTAGAGGGGGCCAAGTTTCCTAAAGGACGAATTTATAATCTTTCTATGCCCGAATGCAAGGCCATGGAAGATTATATTAAGGAGAGCCTTGGTAAAGGGCATATTAGACCTTCTGTCTCTCCTATGGGGGCGGGGGTTTTCTTCGTTAAGAAAAAAAATGGTGGTCTTAGGCCATGTATCGATTACCGGAGATTAAATAAAATCACTGTCCAGAATAGATACTCCCTCCCATTGATTCTGGATTTATTTAACCAGGTCCTGGGGGCAACCTGGTTTTCCAAAATTGACCTGAAAGGGGCATAAAATCTAATCCGAATCAAGGAGGGAGACGAAAGGAAGGTGCGTAATTCCTTGCAGTACCTGATTCACTGGAAGGGGTATGGACCTGAAGAGAGATCTTGGGTACCTGCCAGGGAGGTTCATGCTCCTAGACTTGTTCGGAAATTTCATTTAGAACACCCTGAAAAGCCATCGCCTGAAGTCTTGGTTCCGGTGGCCCCTCGTAAAAGGGGGGGTACTGTCACGGGGTTCCGAAGGTGCACTCGGTCCCCCATTGCCCGCAGAACTGTTGCTTAGCTTTTGGAATGAGGTTCTGTGTTTGACCTCATTCCCAGGGCGGCTTTACTAGCTGGGTGGCTCCTTGCTCCTAAGTCTGCCTTGAGCGCCGAGCTGATCACTCGGTGCTCGACTGGTTGGTCTGTCGGTCATGTGACGCTGGACACGTCACATGACCCTCACTCCCCACTATAAATACAGGCAGCCTGCTGGCTACAGGTTGCCTGTTAATTTCTAGGTTCCTGGCTATTTGTTGGACTGCTGAATACTTACCTGATCCTGTTCCTTGACCATCCTTTTGCCTGATCCTCCTGTACTGCGCATCCGTCCTGGTATTGTGACCTCGGCTCCCACCTGACTACTCTCTTAGGACTTCTCTTGTACTTCTCTGCTCTCCTGGTATTTATTACCCCGGCTTCTCCTGACAATTCTCTGCTTGCTCCATTTGTACTTTGCAGCTTTCCTGGTATTGACTCGGTCCGTTCACGTCCTGTTGTTTGTCTGTCTGTCATCCCTGCACTTATTCCAAGTTAGGGATTGCCGTCCAGTTGTCCCCTGTCATTAGGACTCGCGAGGCAAGTAGGCAGGGCCAGGGGTAAGGGTGGAGCGCAGTGGTCACTTCCCTCCCCCCTGTGTGTGTGTGTACGCGACCGTTACAGGTGGTTTCTATTATGTAAGCCTCGCAAAGTGACTTCAGACCTGAACTTGTCCCTAAAAATTGGGTTTTTGAAAATTTCTGAAAAATTTCAAGATTTGCTTCTAAACTTCTAAGCCTTGTAACATTCCCCAAAAATAAAATATCATTCCCAAAATGATCCAAACATTAAGTAGACATATGGGGAATGTAAAGTAATAACTATTTTTGGAGGTATTACTATGTATTATAGAAGTAGAGAAATGTAAACTTTGAAATTTGCAATGTTTTGCAAATTTTTGGTAAATCTGGTATTTTTTAGAGTTTTTTTTACTTCATTTTACCAGTGTCATGAAGTACAATATGTGACGAAAAAACTATCTCAGAACGGTCTGGATAAGTCAAAGCGTTTTAAAGTTATCACCACTTAAAGTGACACTGATCGGATTTGCAAAAAATGGCCTGGTCCTTAAGGTGAAATAAGGATGTGTCCTAAAGGGGTTTAAAGGACTTTTGGGTCTCTAACACCAATCATGCCTAAAAAAATAAAATAAAAAAATCAATTCCCTACACTGTCTCTAGCTCTCCCTGACTAAGACTGGCCGAACCACGTGTCATCAGCACTATATAGCACCCGATGACGCGTTTCGGCCAGCTAATCACTGTAATGCCATTAACCAGTATCGCCATTACAGTGAGTGGCAGTACTTCCCCGCACGTTAATTGGCTGTGTAGCAGCTAACCAACGTGCATGGAGGAGACTTGAGCATCACGCTCGAGCACACGCGGTGTTCGGCCGAACACCAAGATGTGCCGATCATCGCGATGCTCAAGTCAAAATGGTGTTCGGCCGAGCATGCTTGCCCAACACTACTCTGCGCACTTCAGCTCATCAGCTTTCCAGTGCTGTGCTGTGAAGCCCTCAATGGCATAAACAATAAAAGTCCAGTTTCTCTGGAGCACAACAAATGGTTTCCGCAAACAGGTATTATTTTAGTCAGCAGGATTAACCCTACCAGATAGTAATCCTGGTTTAATAGGATTGCTACTGCTGCCAAAGCCATTTCAATTCCTTCTGAAAGGTTACATGCGGGAATATGCTACCAGACAGTTAATGAGGTCTTTAAATATAAATGGCAGTCATAAAGTAATCCGTTTAAGCTGCTTTTCGGAGGATGTATTGAATCAAAAAACACATTTCCTTTTTGCTTCCCAAAATACAATGATGCACATGAAAAATAGTTTCCCAGGTTTGCTGGAATAGCAAACTCTCCCCACAAAAAAGGGAAAGGGAAATTCTTGGTTTCCAAAGGGAAACATGTAAAACATTGAAAAAAGAGCTGTAAAAATGTTACATCCTACCACAAGTCACATTGTGCCTAAAAATGTGAGCATTGAACTGAATGTGAAATGAATTTACATGTTTTGCTGTGGAAAGCAAATGAATGTTCTAGTTAACCCTTTCAGAACTGCAGTTACCAATCTAAATAATTTTATTAATGTAACCTTAAAACAACTTCAGAAAGGATTACATATGATTGCATACACCATCTATCTAAGCGACCCATTAAAATCCTCCTAAAAGGGGTTGTCCATCTTGGCCTTGGAACAACCCACAGGAAGCCCAGGGTGGTCGTAGCTGCAGAAACAGCTGAGCAGATGGTGCCTTGCTGTTTTTGGAACTTCCATAGCAGCGAATCGGAGCTATGCAAACAGTGTGGTACAGCGATCTACTCTGTTTTATTCTCCCATTCATTACTGTAGGAGTTACAGAAACGGCAGATCGAGGGCCGCTCAGTCATTTCTATAACTCCACCACCATGGATCGCCGCTTACTGTGAGTTATTCCCATATCAGCCATGAAAGGCTGTGTTAGAACATGCCCCTTAAGAGCCAACCGATTGCACATACAAAGCGCTACTATGCAGTCTATAGTATACACCACGTTCCAAAGTGATTGTCGTTATTGCTATTATTGTGATGTGCAGAGATGACTTTGCGGTTCGCCTGGCGGTCGTTTCGCGGCAAACTTTGCTCGTTCGCGGTTCACCGAACGGGCGAACATATGGCGATGTCCTCCGGCGCCATATTCTTTTACATTGTGAAGAACTTTGACCCGTGACACATCCATCAGGTGGTACAGGACAGCCAATTGAGACGTTTCAGCACGTGGACATACCCCCTACTTTATAAATAAACCCTATCTGGCCGCCATTTTACATTCAGTCTTTTGCCAGGGTAGGGAGAGGTTGCTGTGTGGAGCAGGGCCACAAAAGTCCTTTTAAGGACTGTTACAGGTGTGCTAACGATAAGTGTGACTTACTGAGGGGTGTAATATACTTAGAATATACTTTCTAACATAGAAAGTATATTATAGTGCATTTGTATTGCGCAGCAGTTGTGTGCGGTTCTGCTGCGTTACTGCAGCTACACAGAGTGACAAATGCTATAGGAACAAATAATTTCTACTGGTGTGAAATACCATTTGCCCCCCAAAAAAACTGATTGAAGCAGGGGTGTTATACAGGTTCTTCTCAAAAAATTAGCATATTGTGATAAAGTTCATTATTTTCTGTAATGTACTGATAAACATTAGACTTTCATATATTTTAGATTCATTACACACAACTGAAGTAGTTCAAGCCTTTTCTTGTTTTAATATTAATGATTTTGGCATACAGCTCATGAAAACCCAAAATTCCTATCTCAAAAAATTAGCATATCATGAAAAGGTTCTCTAAACGAGCTATTAACCTAATCATCTGAATCAACTAATTAACTCTAAACACCTGCAAAAGATTCCTGAGGCTTTTAAAAACTCCCAGCCTGGTTCATTACTCAAAACCGCAATCATGGGTAAGACTGCCGACCTGACTGCTGTCCAGAAGGCCATCATTGACACCCTCAAGCAAGAGGGTAAGACACAAAAATAAATTTCTGAACGAATAGGCTGTTCCCAGAGTGCTGTATCAAGGCACCTCAGTAGGAAGTCTGTGGGAAAGAAAAAGTGTGGCAGAAAACACTGCACAACGAGAAGAGGTGACCGGACCCTGAGGAAGATTGTGGAGAAGGACCGATTCCAGACCTTGGGGGACCTGCGGAAGCAGTGGACTGAGTCTGGAGTAGAA
Source organism: Bufo bufo (assembly GCF_905171765.1). Lineage (NCBI taxonomy): Eukaryota > Metazoa > Chordata > Amphibia > Anura > Bufonidae > Bufo > Bufo bufo. The sequence goes on along the minus strand of NC_053390.1, from coordinate 642,409,335 downwards.
ACATCCAGAGCCACCGTGTACAGGCGTGTGCAGGAAATGGGCTACAGGTGCCGCATTCCCCAGGTCAAGCCACTTTTGAACTAGAAACAGCGGCAGAAGCGCCTGACCTGGGCTACAGAGAAGCAGCACTGGACTGTTGCTCAGTGGTCCAAAGTACTTTTTTCGGATGAAAGCAAATTTTGCATGTCATTCGGAAATCAAGGTGCCAGAGTCTGGAGGAAGACTGGGGAGAGGGAAATGCCAAAATGCCTGAAGTCCAGTGTCAAGTACCCACAGTCAGTGATGGTCTGGGGTGCCATGTCAGCTGCTGGTGTTGGTCCACTGTGTTTTATCAAGGGCAGGGTCAATGCAGCTAGCTATCAGGAGATTTTGGAGCACTTCATGCTTCCATCTGCTGAAAAGCTTTATGGAGATGAAGATTTCATTTTTCAGCACGACCTGGCACCTGCTCACAGTGCCAAAACCACTGGTAAATGGTTTACTGACCATGGTATTACTGTGCTCAATTGGCCTGCCAACTCTCCTGACCTGAACCCCATAGAGAATCTGTGGGATATTGGGAAGAGAAAGCTGAGAGACGCAAGACCCAACACTCTGGATGAGCTTAAGGCCGCTATCGAAGCATCCTGGGCCTCCATAACACCTCAGCAGTACCACAGGCTGATTGCCTCCATGCCACGCCGCATTGAAGCAGTCATTTCTGCAAAAGGATTCCCAAACAAGTATTGAGTGCATAACTGAACTTAATTATTTGAAGGTTGACTTTTTTTGTATTAAAAACACTTTTATTTTATTGGTCGGATGAAATATGCAAATTTTTTTTGATAGGAATTTTGGGTTTTCATGAGCTGTATGCCAAAATCATCAATATTAAAACAAGAAAAGGCTTGAACTACTTCAGTTGTGTGTAATGAATCTAAAATATATGAAAGTCTAATGTTTATCAGTACATTACAGAAAATAATGAACTTTATCACAATATGCTAATTTTTTTAGAAGAACCTGTATACCAATTATATACTTTCTATATAGTGCATTTGAGTAGTGCAGAATTTGTTTGTGGTTTTGCTGCGTTACCTCAGCTACACAGAGTGACAAACGCTATTGGAACAAATAATTTCTACTGGTATGATATACCAGTTGCCCCCCCAAAAAACTGATTGAAGCAGGGGTGTGATATACCAATTATATACTTTCTGTATAGTGATGAGCGGCAGGGGTCATATTCGCAAATATTCTGTAGAATATTCATCATATATTCGCGAATGCGTATATTCGTTATATTCTACATTCTTTTTTTTACGCGAAAATCGGCAAGGTAATGATCGCTTAATATGCGAATATTACACGATCAATACAGGCGTGGGTCAAAAACGAATATATAGCACTATAGAATATAGTGCTATATATTTGTTTTTAGAATATTCGTCATTTTTTCCATCTGAACACATGATTCCTCCCTGCTTCTTGCTTGTGGGCCAATGAGTCATTGGCCCACATGCAAGTTAAGCAGGGAGAAATCATGAGTTCAGATGGAAAAAAATGACGAATATTCAAAAAACGAATATATAGCACTGTATTCAATATAGTGCTATATATTCGTATTTTAGAATATTCGTAATTGTTTTCCATCTGAAGTCATGATTCCTCCCTGCTTAAGTTGCATGTGGGCCAATGACTCATTGGCCCACAAGCAAGAAGCAGGAATCATGTGTTCAGATGGAAAAAAATGACAAATATTCGATATAACGTATTTATATGGCACTATATTCTAAATATTCGCAAATTCTCGAAGTGGCGATATTCGAGATAAAAATTCGCTTTTCGAACGCTTTTGGAACAAATAATTTCTACTGGTGTGATATACCAGTTGCCCCACCAAAAAAATTATTGAAGCAGGGGTGTTATATACCAATTATATACTTTCTATATAGCGCATTTGGGTAGTGCAGCATTTGTTTGCGGTTTTGCTGTGTTACCTCAGCTCACAGAGTGACAAACGCTTTTGGAACAAATCATTTCTACTGGTGTGATATACCAGTTGCCCCCCAAAAAAACTGATTGAAGCAGGGGTGTGATATACCAATTATATACTTTCTATATAGTGCATTTGGGTAGTGCAGCATTTGTTTGCGGTTTTGCTGCGTTACCTCAGCTACTGTACACAGAGTGACAAATGCCATTGGAACAAATAATTTCTACTGGTGTAATATACCAGTTGCCCCCCCAAAAAACTGATTGAAGCAGGGGTGTGATATACCAATTATATACTTTCTATATAGTGCATTTGGGTAGTGCAGCATTTGTTTGTGGTTTTGCTGTTACCTCAGCTACACACAGTGACAAACGCTATTGAAACTAATTATTTCTACTAGTGTGATATACCAGTTGCCCCCCAAAAAAACTGATTGAGGGGTGTGATATACATTCTTCCACAAATACTGCTCTTCTATAGGGACTTTTGTCACAGGATCATTTTGAAAATAACAGGCAGAGGAAGAGGCAGGCCATTCCGCAGCGGTGGTGCACCAGGCGTCAAGCATGCAACCCGTGGCACCCGTGTGGATGTGGTGTTACCACCACGGATTGCATGCAGGCCTGCCTCTTCTTCTCCTCCTCCTACTCAATCCTCCGTCTCCTCCTCTGCTGACTCCTCCTTTTCCACTGCTACTGCCTCTGCTGCGCCCCCCAACCTCCCCAGAACCTATTTGACGTGTCAGGTGAGACGTTGCCATGCTGTGCTTTTCACCTCGCCAGTGGCTGCTCATGCGCGATGCATGCAGACTTCTGAGGCCATTTGATGAGATCACCAAACTGGTCAGTCACAGCCAGGGCACCATCAGTGACATCATACCTTACACCTTCTTTCTGGAGCGTGCATTGCGTCGTGTGATTGATCAAGCCGTCGAGAAGCAGGAGCAGAAAGGCGAGGAAGTCGCAATGCTGGATTAATTCCCAGGGGGCTACTCCATCTGAGACAAGTCAACAGGAGTCTGAAGAGGAGTCAGAGGAGGATGGTGTTGGGCAGAGGAGGAGCAAGAAGAGCATGCTTTAAACTTTTCTGGGATCCCTGGTGTTGTCCGTGGATGGGGGGAGGAGACCAAGGACGACATTATCCTGGATGATGAGCAGGAGCCAGGCCACTCCACCGCTTCCAGCTTAGTGCAAATGGGGGCCTTCATGCTACAGTGATACAGGACCCCAGCATAAAAAGCATAAAGGGCAAGGACCAGTACTGGGTGGCAACGTACTGAGACCCCCGGTTCAAAAACAAAATGGCGGACATGCTGCCAGCATTACAGAGGGCTGTCAGAATGCAGCACTTCCAGGCCTTGCTTTGAGAAATGCTGCATTCTGCTTTTGCGGGCGCTGGCAGAGGAATTTCGACTCACAGAGAAACAGTTGCTGGTACCAATCCAACAGCGCATGCAAGAAGAGGGCAAGAAGATGTGCTGGTCACTTCAGATATGAGATCATTCTTGCAAACAACCCATCGACAGCCGCCCTCCGGATCCAGCTTCTGCAACGCCTAGACTGACAGCGAGGAACCCCCGGAATACTGGGTGTGCAAGCTTGACCTGTGGTCAGAGCTGGCACCATTTGCCATGGAACTCTTGGCTTGCCCTTTGTCCAGTGTCCTGTCCGAAAGGATGTTCAGCGCAGCAGGGGGGATCGTGACCGATAAGTGCACTCGCCTAACTCACGACAGTGTTGACTACCTCACATTTCTAAAAATGAATGCTGCTACACAGCCAATAAAGATGCAGGTAAGTACTGCCACTCACTGTAATGCTGTAGCCATGTTGGTTACTGGCATCACAGTGATTGGCTGGCCGGAACTAGTCATCGGGTGCGACACGTGGTTTGGCCAGTCTTAGTCAGGGAGAGCTAGGGACAGATAGTGTAGGGAATTGAATTATTATTTTTTTGGTTAGGCAGGATTGATGGGATTTTAACCACCTCAGCTCCCATAGCTTAAACACCCTTAATGACCAGACCACTTTTTACAATTCTGCACTACACTACTTTCACGGTTTATTGCTCGGTCATGCAACTTACCACCCAAATGAATTTTACCTCCTTTTCTTCTCACTAATAGAGCTTTCATTTGGTGGTATTTCATTGCTGCTGACATTTTAACTTTTTTTGTTATTAATCGAAATTTACAGATTTCTTTGCAAAAAAATTAAATTTTTCATTTTCAGTTGTAAAATTTTTCAAATAAAACTACATTTATATTAAAATTTTTCTCTAAATTTATTGTTCTACATGTCTTTGATAAAAAAAAAAAATTGGGTAAAAAAAAAAAAATGGTTTGGGTAAAAGTTATAGCGTTTACAAACTATGGTACAAAAATGTGAATTTCTGCTTCTTGAAGCAGCTCTGATTTCTGAGCACCTGTCATGTTTCCTGAGGTTCTACAATGCCCAGACAGTAGAAAACCCCCACAAATGACCCCCTTTCGGAAAGTAGACACCCTAAGGTATTCACTGATGGGCATAGTGAGTTCATAGAACTTTTTATTTTTTGTCACAAGTTAGCGGAAAATTATGATTTTTTTTTTTCTTACAAAGTCTCATATTCCACTAACTTGTGACAAAAAATAAAAACTTCCATGAACTCACTATGCCTATCACGAAATACCTTGGGGTGTCTTCTTTCCAAAATGGGGTCACTTGTGGGGTAGTTATACTGCCCTGGCATTTTAGGGGCCCTAATGCGTGAGAAGTAGTTTGAATTCCAAATGTGTAAAAAATGCCCTGTGAAATCCTAAAGGTGCTCTTTGGAATGTGGGCCCCTTTGCCCACCTAGGCTGCAAAAAAGTGTCACACATGTGGTATCGCCGTACTCAGGAGAAGTGTTTTGGGGTGCCCCTCACGGAATACCTTGGGGTGTCTTCTTTCCAAAATGGGGTCACTTGTGGGGTATTTATACTGCCCTGGCATTTTAGGGGACCTAATGCGTGAGAAGTAGTTTGAAATCAAAATGTGTAAAAAATGCCCTGTGAAATCCTAAAGGTGCTCTTTGGAATGTGGGCCCCTTTACCCACCTAGGCTGCAAAAAAGTGTCACACATGTGGTATCGCCGTACTCAGGAGAAGTTGGGCAATGTGTTTTGGGGTGTCTTTTTACATATACCCATGCTGGCTGAGAGAAATATCTCTCTAAAAGACAACTTTTCCCATTTTTTTATACAAAGTTGGCATTTGACACAGATATTTATCTCACCCAGCATGGGTATATGTAAAATGACACCCCAAAACACATTGCCCAACTTCTCCTGAGTATGGCGATACCACATGTGTGACACTTTTTTGCAGCCTAGATGCGCAAAGGGGCCCAAATTCCTTTTAGGAGGGCATTTTTAGACATTTGGATCCCAGACTTCTTCTCACGCTTTAGGGCCCCCAAAATGCCAGGGCAGTATAAATACCCCACATGTGACCCCATTTTGGAAAGAAGACACCCCAAAGTATTCAATGAGTAGCATGGTGAGTTCATAGAAGATTTTTTTTTTTTGGCACAAGTTAGCGGAAATTTTATTATTTTTTTTTTTCTCACAAAGTCTCCCTTTCCGCTAACTTTGGACAAAAAGTTCAATCTTTCATGGACTCAATATGCTCCTCAGCGAATACCTTGGGGTGTCTTCTTTCCGAAATGGGGTCACATGTGGGTTATTTATACTGCCCTGGCATTTTAGGGGCCCTAAAGCGTGAGAAGAAGTCTGGAATATAAATGTCTAAAAAAAATTACGCATTTGGATTCCGTGAGGGGTATGGTGAGTTCATGTTAGATTTTATTTTTTTGTCACAAGTTAGTGGAAAATGAGACTTTGTAAGAAAAAAATAAAATAAAATCAATTTCCGCTAACTTGTGACAAAAAAATGTCTGAATGGAGCCTTACAGGGGGGTGATCAATGACAGGGGTGTGATCAGGGAGTCTATATGGGGTGATCACCCCCCCGTCATTGATCACCCCCCTGTAAGGCTCCATTCAGACGTCCGTATGTGTTTTGCGGATCCGATCCATGGATCTGTGGATCCGTAAAACACATACGGACGTCTGAATGGAGCCTTACAGGGGGGGTGATCAATGACAGGGGTGTGAATAGGGAGTCTATATGGGGTGATCACCCCCCTGTCATTGATCACCCCCCTGTAAGGCTCCATTCAGACGTCCGTATGTGTTTTACGGATCCACGGATCCATGGATCGGATCCGCAAAACACATACGGACATCTGAATGGAGCCTTACAGGGGGGTGATCAATGACAGGGGGGTGATCAGGGAGTCTATATGGGGTGATCACCCCCCTGTCATTGATCACCCCCCTGTAAGGCTCCATTCAGACGTCCGTATGTGTTTTGCGGATCCGATCCATGGATCCGTGGATCCGTAAAACACATACGGACGTCTGAATGGAGCCTTACAGGGGGGTGATCAATGACAGGGGGGTGATCAGGAAGTCTTTATGGGGTGATCACCCCCCTGTCATTGATCACCCCCCTCTAAGGCTCCATTCAGACGTCCGTATGTGTTTTGCGGATCCGATCCATGGATCCGTGGATCCGTAAAACACATACGGACGTCTGAATGGAGCCTTACAGGGGGGTGATCAATGACAGGGGGGTGATCAATGACAGGGGGATGATCAGGGGTTAATAAGTGACAGGGGGGGGTGTAGTGTAGTGTGGTGCTTGGTGCTACTTATTACAGAGCTGACTGTGTCCTCTGGTGGTCGATCCAAGGAAAAGGGACCACCAGAGGACCAGGTAGCAGGTATATTAGACGCTGTTATCAAAACAGCGTCTAATATACCTGTTAGGGGTTAAAAAAAACGCATCTACAGCCTGCCAGCGAACGATCGCCGCTGGCAGGCAGTAGATCCACTCGCTTACCTGCAGTTCCTGTGAAATCACAGGAAATCTCGCGTCTCGCGAGATGACGCATATATGCATCTAGGAGGAATGAATCAACCGCCGCCGGAATGCAATCCTGCGTTAGGCGGTCGGGAAGCAGTTAAGGACTATTGTTGTATCTGGCAGCAATATTTATTATTAGCGCAACCTGCGCTAAATTGCATGTAATTGTTAGAGACCAAAAAAGTCCTTTTAAGGACTATTGTATCTGGCAGCAGTATATTTTTATTGCGCAACCTGCACTAAATAGCTTGCAATTGTTTCGCCGCTGCAGACAGCGACATTATCTGCGCTACATCTCCTGTGTAATGTGTGCGCAGCCTAAAAATATCTGTGACATCCAATGTAATTTTTCTGTAGTAGCTGCGGACAGTGACATTACCTGCGCAACATCTCCTGTATAACGTGTGCGCATTCTAAAAATATCTTTGACATCCAGTGTACTTTTTCCGTAGACGCTGCAGACAGCAACATTATCTGCACTACATCTCCTGTTTAATGTGTGCGCATACTAAAAATATCTTCGACATCCGGTGTACTTTTTCCATAGACGCTGCGTACAGCAACATTATCTGCGCTACATCTCCTGTTTAACGTGTGTGCGCATAGTAAAAATATCTGTGATATCCAATGTACATTTTACGTAGACTGTGTCCGCTGCGGACAGTTACATAACCTGCGCTACATCTTCTGTATAATGTTTGCGCATCCCAAATAGCTGTGACATTCCCTGTAATTCTTATTAGCCGATGGTGACAGCAGCGACATTACCTGCGCTACATCTCCTGTATAACGTTTGCACATCCTAAATATCTGTGACAGTCAAATTTTTTCGCTGCTGGTGGCAGCAACATTACCTGCGCTATATCTCCTGTATAATGTTTGCGCATCCCAAATAGCTGATATTCCCTGTAATTTTTTATTAGCCGCTGGTGAAAGCAACGACATTACCTGCGCTACATCTCCTGTATAACATTTGCGCATCCCAAATAGCTGTGACATTCCCTGTAATTTTTTATTAGCCTTTGGTGACAGCAGCGACATTACCTGCACTACATCTCCTGTATAACATTTGCGCATCCTAAATATCAGTGACATTCAGTCCAATTTTTTCGCTGCTGGTGGCAGCGACATTACCTGCGCTACATCTCCTGTATAATGTTTCCGCATCCCAAATAGCTGTGACATTCCCTGTAATTTTTTATTAGCCGCTGGTGACAGCAACGACATTACCTGCGCTACATCTCCAATATAACATTTGCGCATCCCAAATAGCTGTGACATTCCCTGTAATTTTTTATTAGCCTCTGGTGACAGCAGCGACATTACCTGCGCTACATCTCCTGTATAACATTTGCGCATCCTAAATATCAGTGACATTCAGTCTAATTTTTTCGCTGCTGGTGACAGCAGCAAAACTACCTGCGCTACATCTCCTGTATAACGTTTGCGCATACCAAATAGCTGTGACATTCACTGTAATTTTTTATCAGCCGCTGGTGACAGCAGCGACATTACCTGCACTACATCTCCTGTATAATGTTTGCGCATCCTAAATACCAGTGACATACAGTCAAATTTTTTCGCTGCTGGTGGCAGCCTGGTTTAATGCTCGGGTTCTCCCATTGACTTTCCATTGTTCTACTCGAGCACCCGAGCACTTTGGTGCTCAATCAACACTATTGCCTACCCCTTACTATATAAGAAACTCCCTAGCAGCCATTTTCTGCAGTTTTTTTTGCAATTCTGAGAGAGAGCAGTGACAGTGCTTTCATCTGAATCCTATTCCTTATCCAATTACTTTAGATAGTTAGTTAGCTCATATATACAGTATATAATACAGATAATGGGAGATAGTCAGTGTAGGTTAGATAGTGATATAGTGTAGCTGATAGGTTCCAGTGCAGGGTGTTAGATAGTGTGATAGGAATTACTGTTTCTCTGCTGTCCATACATACATGCTACAGATATAGTGCTGTGATGTCACAACAATACTTAGTGCATCAATCAGTAATATCTATTCAGATCTGATAAAATGTGAAGTTGTATGTATTGCGCGAAAAATATGTGCATCATTAGTGCCGATTTGCGCAATCGCGAAAATAATGACTGGAGATCACGAATTCTAGAATTCGCGAATACTATGAGAAAAGTTCGCGAAATATTGCGAAAAAGAATATTGCCTATGACACTCATCACTAGTTCCTATTAAAGTGAATGGTTCCGCATATGGGCCACAAAAAAACTGACAAAAATACATTTGTGTACATGAGTCCTTACAGTGTAAAATGGAAACTTTATGGACACAAGGGGCACAAGTGTTTGGTGTGCCTCCTTTGACAGTGGGATCAGGATGCTGGTAAATGTCAGGGTCATGGTGTCAATAAATGGCCTAATATGGCACAGAGGGGTGATAGGCAAGTGCTCATCTTCTCACTCCATTTCTGGGGGGATAAAAGGAACTTTGTCTGCTCTATTTCTTACCTTTCTCCTAGCTAACCCATCCTTTCCACAGACTGTTTTAGTTCGTGCAGTATATAGCTGTAATCTGCTTTCCTTGAATTCATTGGAGGCCTGCTGGCTGTCACGGCCTATGGTGTGTTTTGTGACACTTTCCTTCACTTGCGGTTGATCACGGTAACGTGTGGTGTTGTGTGCATGTGGTGGCAGTGTCTCGGCCTTTTGGCTGTTTCCCAGGACATGGTTGCCTCGCATGCCGTTGCCAGCGGTAACAGGTGGAGTGTGATGTTTGTGGGTACACTTCCTCTTTAAGTGGCTTTCTTCCCTTGCCTGGTGTTGGAAGGGTTAATTCCCTTCCTAGTGAGTGAACACTGGGTGTGTCTGTGTGTTGGTTTGGCTACTTGGGCTATTTAGCTCCTGCTGGATGCCAGTAGCTGAGGGGTACTCCAGCCATGGTGTTTGCTGGAGTCATCCTCCTGGTCTCATATACCATCTGCCCAGTGTGGGCCACCCTTGTGGTCATAAGTAATGTTTAGGCATAGATGTTCTTATCTTATTATATGTCTAGTGGTGTCTCTATGTTTAATGCAGCTTATGGTTTCTGGGTTCCTGTGTGATTTGTGTGTGTGCTGTGTCCTTTTGTGTTTGGTGTGGACATTAGCACTTGTGCACGGGTTCCAGTCTGTGTGTCTGTGGCAGGTAGGTGTTGTACTAGTTTTACTACCTGCCATTGCCATCTGCTGTATATGTTCCCCATTCCTTGCAGCTTGGCCAGTGAGACTCCTGTTCATCCGTGCCCAGGAGGAACAGGTCGTCTTACCCTGCTCCTAGTTCCAGGGCTATCCTGAGGGCTAGTAGGGACCCTAGGTTCCGGAGTATGAGCCCTCCTACCATCAGGGTTGGCTCATACAGCTAGGAGTCAGGGTCAGATTTAGGGACGCTATAGGAGGTGACCTGCTCCCTGTTTCCTGTCCTGGCCCAGCAGCTACCCTTTAATATTGACACCGCACGGCTGAGGGTTTCCCCCACCCTCAGCCGTGACACTGGCACAATGAGAGGTAACAAATCGAGCATACACAGTATACATGTGGAGCCTGCTCACCCTTAGGCTAGGTCTACACGACGACATTTGTCGCGCGGCATTTTGTTGCACCAATGTCTTGCGACAATTTTTATAATGGCAGTCTATAGATTTTTCTGCGACTGTCGCGTCGCAGTCACAGAATGTCGCATGTTACAGTGCGACACCATAGACTGCCACTATAAAAATTGTCACGCGACAAATGTTGCAGTGTAGTTGTGCCCTATCTGTTGCGCAACTTATTGTCGCGCGACAAATATCGTCATGTAGACCTAGCCGAAATCTAGTAGAGGCCAGCGGGCACAAAAAGAGAGGTCACCTCATCCTGAGAGAGGTCACCTTGCCATGGTGGATGGATTGTAGAACAAAATGTCCACATTGTGAAGATGCTAAGCAGCTGAGTAGTGAGCCTAGTAATGCTTTTTTTGTGAGGTGTAGAGACACATGTCAAGGGAATGGACGCCCATTCCCCTTACATGTGTCTCTACACATCACAAGTGCCTGATGCTTTCACCCTTCTACTATTCCTTTCCACATCTGCGGCATAGTGTCTGAGGAAGGCCTGCAAGCCGAAACGTAACATAATAATTGTCTCATGGTAAATTAAAAAAATTCTATCAAAGAAAAAACCTGTATGCTGTGTTTTCTATTTATTACTGAAGATGGAGTTGGAACCCTACTTACAGCAATACCACGGAGTGCGACAAAGATTTATTGTTATTAATCCTTCTGGCATGTAACAGTGCCAGGGCAAGGGGTAGGTAGAGTATGCAGTCACATAGGAAGCCATCAAGGAAGGTAGGTTACAAATGATGAAAACTTTTATTAATCAATGCTTTCCTTTTAAATTTGAATACTAAAGATTGGTGGGAAAAGAGTACTGGGGATACTTAAATGACTGGTTGCCCATGCTGGGCTTTAGAGTACGAGCGTGATGTGGTGCCACTATGTTGGGCACCAAGATAGCTTGTCACCCTTGACATAATTTGATGCTGCCCATCCATATTATATGATGTACAGTACAGGTAGCCTAGCCTTTTTTTTGCCATCAAACTAAATTGAATGGAGCTGAACTGAAATACCAGACATAGCAAATAGAAAGAGTGTAACCATTTTTGCGAAAATAAAAAAGTTAAAAGGGTTGTGTCACTTCAGTAAGTGGCATTTATCATGTAGAGAAAGTTAATACAAGCCTCTTATTAATATATTGTGATTGTCCATATTGTCTCCTTTGCTGGCTGGATTCATTTTTCCATCACATTATACTCTCATTTCCATGATTACTTATAGGGATGAACGAATCGACTTCGGATGAAACATCCGAAGTCGATTTACATAAAACTTTGTTTGAATACTGTACAGAGCGAGCGCTCCGTACAGTATTACAATGTATTGGCTTGTTCCGTACAGTAATTAAGCTAAGTTTTATGCAAATCGACTTTGAATGTTTCATCCGAAGTCGATTCGCTCATCACTAATTACGACCACCCTGCTGGTGCTTTTTTCTATAGTGAGCATGCAGAGCCACCGCTGATGGATTGCAGGGTGGTCATAACCATGGAAACGAGCAGTGTAGAATGTGATGGAAAAATGAATCCAGCCACCAAAGGAAGCAATATGGATAATAACAATACATTAGTAAGTGCCTTGTATTAACTTTCTCTACATAATAAATGCTATTTGCTGAAGTGACACAACCAATTTAACCCTATCTTGTATATTGTATAACGCTTTTAAAGACATTACACAAAATAAGTACTTATCTTTTTTAAAGTTTGAAGAGAAAGAAGAATTTTGGAGATTATGACCTAAATTGCTAGCCATCCACCATTTAGGCCTCTTTCACACGACCGTTTTTTTTTTCCCTTTTGCGGGCCGTTTTTTGCGTTCCGTATACGGTCAGTATACGGAACCATTCATTTCAATGGTTCCGCAAAAAAACGGAACTTTTCCGTTTTTCCGTTCCGTTGAAAGATAGAACATGTCCTATATTTGGCCGCAAATCACGTTCTGTGGCTCCATTAAAGTCAATGGGTCCGCAAAAAAAACGGAATGCATACGGAAATGCATCCGTATGTCTTCCGTATCCGTTCCGTTTTTTACGGAACCATCTATTGAAAATGTTATGCCCAGCCCAATTTTTTCTATGAAATTACTGTATACTGTATATGCCATACGGAAAAACGGAACGGAAAAACGGAACGGAAACGGAAACACAACGGAAACAAAAAACGGAACAACGGATCCGTTTAAAACGGAACGCAAAACACTGAAAAAGCCATACGGTCGTGTGAAAGAGGCCTTAGTTGAAGTTCTTTACTGCTTCATGACTTATGCCTCATTCACACGTCAGTGTTTTGGTCAGTGATTTCCATCAGTGATTGTGATTCAAAACCAGGTGCGGCTCTAAACACAGAACATGTGCAGATATTTTCCTTATACCTTATGGCTACATGCACACAACCGTGCCGTTTTTTGCGGTCCGCAAAAAACGGAAGCCGCCCGTGTGCCTTCCGCAATTTGCGGAACGGAACGGGCGGCCCATTGTAGACATGCCTATTCTTGTCCGCAAAACGGACAAGAATAGAACATGCTATATTTTTTTGGCGGGGCCACGGAACGGAGCAACGGATGCGGACAGCACACGAAGTGCTGTCCGCATCTTTTGCGGCCCCATTGAAGTGAATGGGTCTGCACCCGAGCCGCAAAAACTGTGGCTCGGATGCAGACCCGAAAAACGGTCGTGTGCATGAGGCCTATGTCTGTGGAGGCTCCAATCCTGGTTTTGGATCAGAATCACTGATGGAAATTACTGACCAAAGCACTGACGTGTGAATGAGGCATTAGTCCTCAGATCAATAGATACTCATCAGTTTTTCTAGCTGCTTCACTGCATCACTGCTTCATCTGCCAATCCAATAATTGGTAACTGTAGAACAGACTGCATGTAGACTCAGATTAGATTTTAAAAATGTCCAAAATCTGGACCACCTTCCATGGTTTTTATCCTATTCAAGACAGGACAATTTTGGATATGCCATTTTTTTTTTTCCCTTGTTGCACTCCAAGAGCCGTGAACTTTTTATTTTTTTAGTTTGGTTTCTGCAGAACAAGTTGTAAGTTTAGTGGCACAATTTAATGTTCTATATAATGAAAAAATTTGTTGTGGGTTAAAAAAAACTCAAGTCTGCCATTGCTTTTGGGTTTCATTTTACGGCATTCCCTATGCGGTAAAAGGGGTATCGCTTAATTTATTCTGCTTAATTTACACAATTTATTACAGCGATACCAAATTTATATAGTTTTTTTAATGTTTTTCTACTTCTACATAAAAAAATGAAAAACCTTTTAAAAAATTGTGTTTTATCATCATATTCCAACACTCATAACTTTTTTTTTATCTTTCCATTGGTGATGTGGTTTTTAAGGATATTATTTTGAGGAACAAGCACATTTTTAAACATTTTTATTCCATTTTTTGGGGATAGGCAAGGTCACAAAAAGCAGTATTGCTCACATAGGGATTTTTAATTTTTTAAACATTTTCACCATGTGGGATATATAACATGATATTTTAGCACATCAGAAATTCTGTAAAATGCTAAATACAGTGGGGGCATTAATATGGCAGGCCTGGGGAAGTTCAAAAGGCCACTCCAAGTGCCATGACAACTCACCTGTACCCCGTGATATAGTTGTGGATTTGTGAGCCCCTTTATGTTGTTTAACCACTCAGAATCCATGATTTCTATTGGCTAAAGCTTCTTTAATATTGCATAGGATGTAGTGGGAAGTGGGAAAAAATTCCAAATGGGGTGGAATTGGAAAAAAAACGCAATTCTGCTATAGTTTTACAGTTTTTTTTTTTATGGCATTCTCTATGCGCTAAAACTGACTTGTGCTCTTCATTCTCCAGGTCAGTACGAATGGTGAGATACCACATATGTATAGTTTTGATACTAAAAAAAGAAATTACAAAATCCTTTTTTTTTGTCATATTCTGACACCTATAACTTTTTAGTAGTTATGTGTACGGAGCTGTGTGAGGGCTCATTTTGTGCGGGGTGATCTGTATTCTGTGGTGTGTACAACTTTTTGATCACTTTTTATTTAATTTTTGGGGGGAGAAGCGACCAAAAACGTTGAATCAGCCATTTTAATCCTTTTTTTGTTTCGCCTTTTTCTGTATGGGATAAATATTTTTTTATTTTGATAGTGCGGTGGTTTTTGCATGCAGCAATGCCCATGATGTGTATTTTTGTTTTAGTTTTTTTATTTTTTATTTTGGGGAAAGGTGATGTGAATTTTTATATATATATTTTTTAAAAACATTATATTTAAACTTTTTTTTTATAGTACCCATAGGGAACTATAACAAACAATCATTGGATTGCTTCTCTCATAGGCCCCAGTGCATTAGCATTGGAGTGTATAGTGATTTTACTGTGTTTCTATGGAGCCCTGCAACAGGCAGGGGCTCTATAGAAATTATTATGCACCAGCCTCTTGTCATTCTGAATGATAGGAGCTGCCGCATACATGCTCCAGCTCTTCCGATCGCCCCACGGGGGTCTGAAGCATACCCGGAAGCGTGCTCTTCTGGTACTTCACGTGCTCAGGTCCTACTATTATGTCACTTTGTCGAAAAGGGGTTGCAATTCCATGCATTCAGAGAGTCTTTAGACCTTTTAATTTTTTTCACATTTTTTTATTTTGTGGCCTTGTCCTTAAATAAAAAAAATAACCAAGTCTCCCCCGTCATTCTACACTCAATACTCCATAATGACAAAGTGAAAAGAGAATGTTAGAATTCTTTCCTTTTACTTATTGAAAATGAAAAATTAAAATATTGCATTGACATAAGTATTCAGACCCTTTACTCAGTACTTATTTGAAAGACCTATGGCAGAGACTAAAGCAACTGATCTTCGTTATGATGTCACAAGGTTGATGTCACACACCTGGATTCAGGGATTTTTGGCTGTTTTTCCCTGCAGATCAACTAAAGCCATTTCAGTCTGGATGGGGACTGTCGGTAGACAGCCATTTTCAGGTATCTACCAGTATAATTGGGTTCAAGTTAGGGCTTTGGCTTGGCCACTCAAGGACATTCAAAGAGTTATCCCTAAACCACTCCGGTGTTGTCTTGGCTGTGTGCTTACAGTCATTGCCTTTTTGGAAGGTGAGTCTTGGGCCCCGTTTGAGGTCCAGAGCAGTCTGGATGAGGTTTTCATTAAGAATATCTCTGTATTTAACTCCATTAAGCTTTCCCTCAACCCTGACCAGTCTCCCTGTCCTAGCCACTAAAAAAACACTATCACATCATGATGCTGCCCCCACCATGCTTCGCTCTAGGGATGGCATTAGGCAAGGGATGAACAATGAAATAACAATAACTTTTACAAAGACAGGTGCACTCTGCGGTCTTACTAAACCCTCTGATGTAAAATTGAGAGATTAGCCAACATATCCTACTGTGGAGGACATGTCTGAGCCCGAGCACCATGCCAAGGTTTCTCAACTAGTTCGGGACTTAAAGCTAAACCTACTTGTGCCGTATGGGCAATACCAGGAGCCAGTGGGCAAATTACAGGAGCGCAAGGTCCGACTCACAGCAAACTCCCAGTTACCTCCAGCATGCAGCCATGCTTACAATGGGAGGAGATAGAGAGCTCTGAGCCCCACCCAAGACTGGCTGATATAGCCCAGGCCTCACATGTGCACCAGAATGTTGCCTGTAGATAGAAATAAAGGCACATTCAGACTAGGAGTTTTTACACCTCCAAACAATTCAATATATAAACTACAAATTGGCATGGTGGAGGACATGTCTGAGCCCGAGCACCGCGCCAAGGTTTCTCATGTAGCTCGGGACCTAACGCTAAACCTACCTGTGCGGTATGGGCAATACCAGGAGCCAGTGGGAAAATTACAGGAGCACTTATGTGTTTTAGCAAAGGTTCATTTTCTCATTATGGGGTATTAGGTGCAGATTGATGGGGGAAATTAGATTTTTTATTTTATTTTAGCACAAGGCCACAATATAACAAAATGTGAAACAGTGAAAGGGTCTGAAGACTTTCTGAATGCACAATATGTTTATTGCTTTATTAATAACATCTTCGTTTTTGACTGCCATTTTTCCAAATATAAAGCCCCTTTGATGTTTCGAAACCTTGGCCAACAATTTGCAATCTGAATTAAGTAGAGGCATAGGTCAATAAGACCCCATATAAGCTGGATTTGTATCCTTCTTCAGAATTAAAATTATTAAGGCCTCTTGCATTGATGTGGACAAAGCTTTCTGCCAATATGAAGAATTAAATACTTCTACGTAAGTGGGCAACATAGCATCCCCATTTTTCTGCCAAATATCAGATGAAAGTCCATGTGTACCAGAAGCTTTACCCCTTGGAATAAGGCACATAACTTTAGCAAAACTCCTCCAAAGTAAGTGGAGATTCTAATTCAGCACTTTGTGCTTCTGTCAACTTAGGCATGTGTACTGTATTCAGAAACCTAATATTATCAGCTATATTAAAACTACAAACCGGATTCCAAAAAAGTTGGGACACTATACAAATCGTGAATAAAAACTGAATGCAATGATGTGGAGGTGCCAACTTCTAATATTTTATTCAGAATAGAACATAAATCACGGAACAAAAGTTTAAACTGAGAAAATGTACCATTTTAAGGGAAAAATATGTTGAATCAGAATTTCATGGTGTCAACAAATCCCCAAAAAGTTGGGACAAGGCCATTTTCTCCACTGTGTGGCATCTCCCCTTCTTCTTACAACACTCAACAGACGTCTGGGGACCGAGGAGACCAGTTTCTCAAGTTTAGAAATAGGAACGCTCTCCCATTCTTGTCTAATACAGGCCTCTAACTGTTCAATCGTCTTGGGCCTTCTTTGTTGCACCTTCCTCTTTATGATGCGCCAAATGTTCTCTATAGGTGAAAGATCTGGACTGCAGACTGGCCATTTCAGTACCCGGATCCTTCTCCTACGCAGCCATGATGTTGTGATTAATGCAGAATGTGGTCTGGCATTATCTTGTTGAAAAATGCAGGGTCTTCCCTGAAAGAGATGACGTCTGGATGGGAGCATATGTTGTTCTAGAACCTGAATATATTTTTCTGCATTGATGGTGCCTTTCCAGACATGCAAGCTGCCCATGCCACATGCACTCATGCAACCCAATACCATCAGAGATGCAGGCTTCTGAACTGAGCGTTGATAACAACTTGGGTTGTCCTTGTCCTCTTTGGTCCGGATGACATGGCGTCCCAGATTTCCAAAAAGAACTTCGAATCGTGACTCGTCTGACCACAGAACAGTCTTCCATTTTGCCACACTCCATTTTAAATGATCCCTGGCCCAGTGAAAACGCCTGAGCTTGTGGATCTTGCTTAGAAATGGCTTCTTCTTTGCACTGTAGAGTTTCAGCTGGCAACGGCGGATGGCACGGTGGATTGTGTTCACTGACAATGGTTTCTGGAAGTATTCCTGAGCCCATTCTGTGATTTCCTTTACAGTAGCATTCCTGTTTGTGGTGCAGTGTCGTTTAAGGGCCCGGAGATCACGGGCATCCAGTATGGTTTTACGGCCTTGACCCTTACGCACAGAGATTGTTCCAGATTCTCTGAATCTTCGGATGATGTTATGCACAGTTGATGATGATAGATGCAAAGTCTTTGCAATTTTTCACTGGGTAACACCTTTCTGATATTGCTCCACTATCTTTCTGCGCAACATTGTGGGAATTGGTGATCCTCTACCCATCTTGGCTTCTGAGAGACACTGCCACTCTGAGAAGCTCTTTTTATACCCAATCATGTTTCCAATTGACCAAATTAGTGTTAATTGTTCTTCCAGCTCTTCGTTATGCTCAAATTTACTTTTCCCAGCCTTTTATTGCTACGTGTCCCAACTTTTTTGGGATTTGTTGACACCATGAAAATTGGAATCAACGTATTTTTCCTTTAAAATGATACATTTACTCGGATTAAACGTTTGATCTGTCATCTACGTTCTATTACAAATAAAATATTGCCATTTGCCATCTCCACATCATTGCATTCAGTTTTTATTCACAATTTGTTTAATGTCCCAACTTTTTTGGAATCCGGTTTGTACTTTCAGAAGCATTTCATTCTTTGTGAAAACTCAAAAATTCAGCCATCACTTTGTCAGGTTCTATTACTATTTCTCAATTTCTACAATTAATTGCAACCATTACCTGATCAGTCAACTGCCCCAGCACCAGTCTAGCCAGCCGCTTAGAGGACGAACTTCCTCCATTATGTCTCCCATCATTACTAAATAGTGCCTGACTTTAAGCCTTCTGATATAAGGTATTTTTCAATAAATCCTGACCACCCTCCTACAATAATTTTATTTTCTACCAAAGGGTTAGTAATAAAAAAAAAAAATTCTGACTCCTGCATCCCTTTGGATCCCTTCTTAAAGTTAGTAATATCACAAAAGAAAATTCCCCTTATAAAGGCTTTAAGGGAATCCCAGATATATCTAATATCAGTCGAAAATATACTTGACTCCAAGAAACTGGAGATTTCAACCACCAGCTTCTGGCGTTCTCCCAACAATGTAAACCAGTAAGAATTTATCTTCAAATATCGACGGCACTTATTTCTTCTAGCCCTAGTTCTCATGATAAGGGAAATGATCAGATAGGGACGTGAGACCAAAATTAACTTTGGTTATAATTAGAGTTGAGCGGACACCTGGATGCTCGGGTTCGACGGGTTCGGCGGAACTTCACAAAAAAGTACGAGTTCAGTACACGAACTTGACCCGAACTTGACCCCGAACCCGAGCCCCTTTGAAGTCAATGGGGACCCAAACTTTGGAGCACTAAAATGGCTGTAAATGCCAGCAAAATGTGGTTAGGAGCATGGCAAGTGCTCTGCAAACAAATGTGGATAGAGAAATGACTTAATAACATAAAATACGTGAAAATTAAAAATAATAATCTTGATCTTGGAGGACGAGGTCCATATGGAGTAGGAGGTTGAGTAGGTGGTGGATGTGGCGGTGTAGGTAGAAGCAGCGGTGGAGGAGGAGGTAGCCTACACTGCTTTTTGGTTTTATTTTTATTTATTTTATTTTTTTGTTTAAATTAGGGTACACCCCAAAACATTGGGAAATATAACCTGTGATAACCCCCTCCAGCCTTGCTAAACAAATGTTCAGACAATACACTGGCTGCAGGGAAGGGCAACACCTCCAAGGCGTAAAGGGCAAGCTCAGGTCAGGTGCACAATTTGGAGACCCAGAAGTTGAAGGGGGCAGACCCATCAGTCAGTCGTGTAGGCGTGCGCACACATACTGCTCCACCATATCGCACGTCCCCGTGATGTCCGCGATTGATTTGTATATCTTCTCTATCAACTTTCGAAGTTCTTTTATGTGCCTACCATGGTGATCACGGGTAGCGGGGAATCAGGGTTCCAGGCCGGAGAAGGAGCCTGAAAAAGGGATACCACATCCAAGGGAGGTCAATGGATGAAATTAAAAGTAATTGTGGGACAAAGTATTGAAGCAGAAGCTTCCAAGTTAAGGAGGTAGCGCGCAGCAATTACCACTCCCGACTCGAGGAAGAAGTGACGATAAATAACAATACAGGACTCTTAAGATGCCCTGTTATTGGAATGATTAATAAAAAATTATAGGGAATGTCCCACAAAAGAGTGAGAAATATCAAAAATACAACAATGAGCAATTGTGCTGTAGTATAACAATGGCAGGGTAAGGCCGGTATACATGTCTTTTCTGCACAAGGTTCAGACAAGTCCTGTGGGACCCATGCCTGTTTCATTTTAATGAACATGAGCTTGTCCACATTGGCTGTGGACAGGTGGCTGCGCTTGTCTGTGATAACGCCCCCTGCCGTGCTAAACACACGTTCAGACAATACACTGGCTGCAGGGCAGGCCAGCACCTCCAAGGCGTAAAGGGCAAGATCAGGCCATGTGCCCAATAATGAGACCCAGAAGTTGAAGGGGGCAGACCCGTCATTCAGTACGTCTAGGAGTGTGCACACATACTGCTCCACCATGTTGCTGAAATGCTGCCTCCTGTTAAGACGTTTCATATCAGCTGGTGGTGCTGGTTGTTGTGGCATGCTGACAAAGCTTTTCCACATTTTGGCCATGCTAATCCTGACTTCTGAGGTGCTGGTGGTGCCCCAGCTGAGGTTGGCAACCTCTTCCTCCTCCTCTGCCTTCGCCTTGTGCTTCCACTGTGCCCCCGCTGTCAGGTGGGAATGCCACCAGTAGCGCGTCTACCAGCGTGCGCTTGTACTCGCACATCTTATGATCACACTCCAGTGACGGAATTAAGGACGGTACGTTGTCCTCGTAACGGGGATCCAGCAGCGTGGCCACCCAGTAATCAGCACAAGTTAGAATGTGGGCAACTCGGCGGTTGTTGCGGAGACAATGCAGCATTTAATCACTCATGTGTGCCAGGCTACCCAGAGGCAACGAAAAGCTGTCCTCTGTATGAGGTGTATCGTCGGTGTCCTCTGTATCCCCCCAGCCATGCACCAGTGATGGCCATGAGTTGGTCTGGGTGCCACCCTGTTGTGAACACGGTTACTCCTCCTCCATCTCCTCCTCCTCATCCTCCACCTCGTCATCCTCCAGAACTGTTCCCTGGCTGGACAATTGTGTACCTGGCGTTTGTGGGTGCAGGAACCCACCCTTGAGGCAACTTGTGAATGACTGGCCTGAAACCCTATGAAATGATCCCTCTTCCTCCTCCTCCTGTGCCACATCCTCTTCCATCATCGCCCAAAGCATTTTTTTAAGAAGGCATAGAAGTGGGACAGTAACACTGAGAACGGTGTCATCAGCACTGGCTATGTTGGTGGAGTACTCGAAACAGCGCAACAAGGCACACAGGTCTCGCACGATGGCCCATTCATTGCTGGTGAAGTGGTGCGGTTCCGCAGAGCGACTCACCCGTGCGTGCTGCAGCTGAAACTCCATTGTCTGCTGCTGCTCGCACAGTCTGGCCAACATGTGCAAGGTGCAGTTCCACCTTGTGGGCACATCGCATATGAGGCGGTGAGCGGGAAGGCTGAAGTTACGCTGCAGTACTGAAAGGCGAGAGGCAGCAAGGTGAGAACGCCGAAAGCACGCACAGACGGCCTGCACTTTCTGCAGCAGCTCTGAAATATCGGGGTAATTTTTAAGGAATCTCTGCACCACCAAATTCAGCACATGCGCCAGGCAAGGGATGTGCGTCAAACCGGCTAGTTCCAGAGCTGCTATGAGATTCCGCCCATTATCGCACACCACCAGGCCAGGCTTGAGGCTCCCTGGCACCAACCACTCATCGGTCTGTTGTTTTATGCCTGTCCACAGCTCCTGCGCGGTGTGGGGTATGTCCCCAAAACAGATAAGTTTTAAAACTGCCTGCCGTCATTTACCCCTGGCTGTGCTGAAGTTGGTGGTGAAGGTGTTATGCTGACCGGATGAGGAGCCGGTAGAGGATGAGGAAGCGGAGTAGGAGGAGGAAACAACAGGAGACAAACTGAAGGGCCCTGCAATCCTCGGTGGTGGAAAGACATGCACCAAAGCCGCCACTAAAGCCACTAAAGCACCAGGCCAAGCCGCCACTAAATTTACCCAGTGTGCTGTTAGGGATATATAACGTCCCTGACCGTGCTTACTGGTCCACGTATCCGTAGTTAGGTGGACCTTGCCACAGATGGCGCAGTGCACACCTGATTTTGTCCCCCACTTGGTTGTGCAGGGAAGGGGTGGCTCACCTGGAAAAGTAGTGGCGGCTAGGCACGACGTACTGTGGGACAGCCACCGCCATAAGCCTTTTAAAACTCTCCGTCTCCACTAGACGGAATGACAGCATTTCAAAGGCCAGTAATTTAGAAATGCTGGCATTCAGGGCCAGGAATCGCGGGTGGGTAGGGGGGTACTTCCTCTTTTGCTCCAGTGTTTGGGAGATAGAGAGCTGAACAATTCCATGAGACATTGTGGAGATGCTTGGTGACCCAGGTGGTGGTGTTGCTGGAAGATCCTCTGTTTGCGGGGTGGCAGGTGCCACTGTCACTCCAGAGGTGGATGAAGAGGTCAAGGCTGCCACAGAATAGGAAGCAGGAGGAGCCAGAGACCTTTCTTGGTTTTTGAGGTGTCTACTCCACTGCAGCTCTTGCTTTGCACTTAGATGCCTGGTAATGCAGGTTGTGCTCAGGTTGAGAACGTGTATGCCTCGCTTCAGGCTCTGATTGCACAGTGTGCAAACCACTCGTGTCTTGTCGTCAGCACATTGTCTGAAGAACTGCCATGCCAGGTAACTCCTTGGAGCTAGATTTGTTGTGCTCGGTCCCTTGCTGCGGTGGGCAGTAGTAGGCGTACTGTCTAGGGAACGGCCGCTCCACTTTTGCTCCCTGCTCCTTCTTCTGCTGTGCTGGTGGCTCTGTGCGACCACCACCTCTTCCTCCGAATTACACAGGTCACTCGCATGACCTTGATTCCATGTGGGGTCGAGGACCCCATCTTCCTCCACACCATCTATCACCCGGTCTTTACCCCTGCCCTCCTTTTTGGTCTGCACACTGCAGAAAGCCACAGCAGTTGGCACCTGTGTTTTGTCATCATCCGAGACGTGCTGCGGTGGTCCTCCCATGTACTCATCTTGAAACATAAGTGGTTGGATATCGGTGCACTCAATCTCTTCCACTTCTGGGGCAGGGCTATGTGGATGGTCCTGGGAAACCCTGCTAGCAGAGTCATCAAAAAGCAGAAGAGACTGCTGCATGACTTGGGGCTCAGACTGCTTGGCTGATTTGCAAGGGGGTGAGGTGAAAGACTGATGGACATCGGCTGCAGTCGCCAACTTTGATCTTTCAGCAGGAGACTGGTTGGGAGACAATGTGAATGAACTGGAGGCACTGTCAGCAAACCAATCTACTATTGCCAGTACTTGTTCTGGCCTCACCATTCGTTGAGTCGCATGAGGCCAGACCAAATGACGCTGAAGGTTCTGTTGCCTACTCGCACCTGAGGAAGGTGTTTCACTTGTGCATGTAGCTGGCACAGATCGACCACGTCCTCTCCCTGCAACAGGAGCTCCACCAGCAGCACGACGACCGGGGCAACATTCCTTATTTGACGCTCTCCTCATTCTCCGCAAATTTAGGATCTTGCCCAAAATGGGTGTTTTTTTAAACCCATAATATTATGGCAGTGTTTCAAGCTTGTATTTCACACTGACATATGCAGCAAAGGCCCAAATGTAGGGTATTGCCAAAAATGGGTGTTTTTTTGAACCCAGAATATTATTGCAGTATTTCAAGCTTGTATTTCACACTGACAGATGCGACAAAGGCCGCAAATTTAGTATTTTGCCCAAAATGGGTGTTTTTTTTATTATAACAGAATATAACAGTAGTATCTAACGCTTTTATTTCACATTGACAGATGCAGCAAAGGCCGCAAATTTTGTATTTTACCCAAAATGGGTGTTTTTTTAATATCTGAATATTAGTGCAGTATTTCAAACTTGTATTCCACACTGACAGATGCGGCAAAGGCCGCAAATTTTGTACTTTGCCCAAAATGGGCGTTTTTTTAAAAACAGAATATTACAGCAGTATCTAACGCTTTTATTTCACACTGATAGATGCAGCAAAGGCCGCAAATTTAGTATTTTGCCCAAAATGGGCGTTTTTTAATAACAGAATTTAACAGCAGTATCTAACGCTTGTATTTCACATTGACAGATGCAGCAAAGGCCGCAAATTTAGTATTTTGACCACAATGGGTGTTTTTTTAATAACAGAATATTATGGCAGTATTTCAAGCTTCTATTTCACACTGACAGATGCAGCAAAGGCACCAGATGTAGGGTATTGCCAAAAATTGTTGTTGTTTTTTAACCCAGAATATAATTGCAGTATTTCAAGCTTGTATTTCACACTGACAAATGCGGCAAAGGCCGCAAATTTAGTATTTTGCCCAAAATGGGCGTTTTTTAATAACAGAATATAACAGCAGTATCTAACGCTTGTATTTCACATTGACAGATGCAGCAAAGGCCGCAAATTTAGTATATAACCCAGAATATAATTGCAGTATTTCAAGCTTGTATTTCACACTGACAAATGCAGCAAAGGCCCCCGATATAGGGTATTGCCAGAAATTGGTGTTTTTTTTAAACCCAGAATATTATTGCAGTATTGCAAGCTTGTATTTCACACTGACAGATGCGGCAAAGGCCGCAAATTTTGTATTTTGCCAAAAATGGGTGTTTTTTTAAATAACAGAATATAACAGCAGTATCTAACGCTTTTATTTCACACTGACAGATGCAGCAAAGACTGCAAATTTTGTATTTTGCCCAAAATGGGTGTTTTTTTAATAACAGAATATTATTGCAGTTTTCTAAGCTTGTATTTCACACTGACAGATGCAGCACAGGCCCCAGATGTAGGGTATTGTCAAAAATTGGTGTTTTTTTAAACCCAGAATATTATTGCAGTATTTCAAGCTTGTATTTCACACTGACAAACGCAGCAAAGGCCCCAGATGAAGGGTATTGCCAAAAAAGGGTGTTTTTTTAAACTCAGAATATTTTGGAAGTATTTAAAGCTTGTATTTCACACTGACAGATGCGGTAAAGACCTCAAATTTAGTATTTTGCCCAAAATAGGTGTTTTTTTAATAACAGAATATAACAGCAGTATCTAACGCTTGTATTTCACACTGACAGATGCATCAAAGGCCGCAAATTTAGTATTTTGCCCAAAATGGGTGTTTTTTTAATAACAGAATATTATTACAGTATTTCAAGCTTGTATTTCACACTGACAGATGCGGTAAATACCTCAAATTTAGTATTTTACCCAAAATAGGTGTTTTTTTAATAACAGAATATAACAGCGGTATCTAACGCTTGTATTTCACACTGACAGATGCATCAAAGGCCGCAAATTTAGTATTTTGCCCAAAATGGCTGTTTTTTTAATAACAGAATATTATTGCAGCATTTCAAGCTTGTTTTTCACACTGACAGATGCATCAAAGGCCCCAGATGTAGGGTGTTGCCAAAAATGGGTGGTTTTTTAAACCCAGAATATTATGGCAGTATTTCAAGCTTGTATTTCACACTGACAAATGCAGCAAAGGCCCCAGATGTAGGGTATTGCCAAAAATGGGTGTTTTATTTTAACCAAGAATATAATTGCAGTATTTCAAGCTTGTATTTAACTGTCACAAAAGCACATATGTTGTGCTGGTGCACTGAACTTGCATAAAATGGCCGCTAATGCCCACCTAACTAACAGACGGATAAATGTTCTTTTTCTGTGTTACTGGGCTCACGGCAGGGTAAAAAAACTGTGCACTGCACCCACAAAACAAAATTGCTGTAGATCGCTGAGTTAAACAAGCACTTCTGATCAAAGATTCTTTCCTATTCTCTCCCTCACAGCAGCAGCATCCTATCCCTACACTAAAAGGAACAGAGTGACGTGCAGCGCTACAAGACTCCAGCTTATGTAGAGGCTGGGTCACATGCTGCACTGGCCAATCACAGACATGCCATTAGTTGGCATGGCTGTGATGGCTTCTAAGGGCACACGAGTTAAATGCTTGTTGATTGGCCATTAACTCGCCGAACCCGAACTTTTTCTGAAAAGTTCGGGTTCACTCAACCCTAGTTATAATCTGTATCGCAGCCATATTACAGTACACTTTATCTGATTAACAAAGCATGCAATGCAACAGCTCTCTGCAAACCAAATAAAGTACAAAATTGCATAATTATTGCTAATGCTATACTTATAAATTAGAGATGCTTGGCAAATACATTTTGTACAAAATTATTTGAGCCCGTCTGCAGCACGTCAAGGCATTCTCTGTAAGACGGGTTCCTAACACTAAATTCTACCTGTTATGTGCCATGACGTCTACCATACAATTCAGGGAGTGTAGGTTCCACATGCATGCTGGGCCTGCTTTAATTTCTGTCATCTTTGGTGCCAAAATGGCCTCCATTATATCCAAGGAATGCAGGTACCAACATGCATGCCGAGTCCACTCCACACATCTCCTGGTGCCAAATGGCCACCAAAGAATGCAATGAGAGTCCAGATTATACCTCTCCTGGTGCCAAATGGCTTCCAGTGAATGAGGGAGAGCAGGCTAAGCTATATACTCACACTAATTAAAATCAGCCTATGGGGCAGACGATATCTGATTAGTTTAATATAGAGCTCTATGCTGGGCATCCAATGAGGACCTATCCATGTTTCTATCCATTACTTTATACAACAAAAAGAACAGACATTGAGACCTTTCATCCATAAAAGTCTGCAGAGCTAATAATGGATCCAAAGAGAAACCCCATGGCAAATACACGTTGACAAGAACACATAACAACTCATCAAGAATACAATGCAGAAATATGTATTTAACCCCAGAGAGTCTATCCAATACCTTAAAATATCAACCTTAATTTGTTTTATGAAATTGTAACAAAAGTTGGGATATACTGAGTCAAAGGATCTAGAGACCCATACTTTAGATCGCTAATCGCTGATCAGGTGTGTCTCCTGAAGAAGGACAACTGAAGGAAGTTGCAACTCAATCAACCTAAACAATGCTAATCTCTTCAAAGCATTTTTATAGGCTGTGTATACCTTTTGGGGGAATTTTTTTTTATTATTGCATTGTACTCATTTTGAGATAAATTATCCTTTCTTCTGTACAGAACTGAGATGCTCTACTAGCACTATTTGGATTTTCTGTCTTTTCCATCAGACCATGAGCTGACAGGCCCCTTATCTCTGCTTTCTGACCTCCAAAACAATCATTATAACTCAGTTCTTATCTTACTGATAAGAATGTGGCCTAAATAAGTGTTTATAACCTCTCAGTAGTTTACAGATAAGGTTTATTAGATGACCGGCACAAAGTAAAAGTACCAGTCACACAGCTAGAAAAACAGTTAGCCCTTTGTGACAGAATGGCTCAATATTTTTAATAAAGGCCAATTGAAAAAATTATATTTAGCCACAAATAAGTAGAATGCAATCATTATAAAATAACTCTGAAGGTGTACAAAGCCTTTAAGTTATCTCACATTCCAAGAGAAGAAATTAAGCATCTAAATAATTAGAGAGAAAGAAAGAACCCTCCCTTTCCAACAACCCCCTTTCCCCACCCCTCAGCATCCACTGCCACACAATTATCAACCTCTTAACACCTGTACCCTCCCATATACAGGTGAAATTCCAAAAAATTTGAATATTGTGCAAAGTTTATTTATGGTGAAACTAACATATGTGATAGACTCATTACATGCAAAGCAAGATATTTCAAGCCTTTATTTGTTATAATTTAGATGATTTTGGCTTACAGCTTATGAAACCCCAAAGTCACAATTTTGAGGTACCCTTTGCTCAGGGGGTATGGATTAATTAGCTGACTAGAGTGTGACACTTTTAGCCTAGAATATTGAACCTTTTCACAAAATTTAAATTTTAAGCTGCATTAATGCAATTCCTTTGAATTTGCATTACTGAAATAAATGGACTTTTGCACGATATTCAAATTTTTCGAGTTTCACCTGTACATCCTGGATCAATATTTTTTTTTAAAAGTCTTGCCCTTAAATAAAAAGAAAGAGATAAAAAAAGACTATTTTATAAATTGCTATCTAACCATTCAGTTGACTCCTGTGGATTCTGGGAAAAAACAATCTGTTTTATCCCTGAACACCACCCACAATTTTGCTAAGAAAAACATGCTGCATTTAATATCCGGAGTTTGCCAGTGTCTTTTCACTTTCTGGGAAAAAAAACAACAACTCTTAATTATTACAATCATTCAGTATTTATTCATTGGATTCATTCAAATGTCTGTTTTTGTTGCAACCTGCTAGCTCTTCTGATCTGAGTACTGTCTACATTCCTCCAGCTACTTGCTCATGACCGTAAATTTGTCTTCCAGATGTACTTTTTGTTTACTAATGACATTGAGATTTTTTTCCATAAATCAAAGAAACAGATTTTTTTTAAACAGATACATTTTTTTCTGCAGTTTTATCTTTAATCTAATATTAATTTATTCCTCCCCGGGACAGCTCTCCCAGGATTTATACCATATTGAATGCATTAGCACTTTGGAATCAATTATATACTCTTGAGCTTTTTCCATTCCCTGCTAATGTATAAAAATAGCCATGGATAATGCTATTCATTCTGTGTTTAATAAAGCTTTGCATTGATGTTAATGTCCTAATATTAAGTGGGTGAATACATTTCTTTTGTTTCTCTTTGACTATCTAGTCTTTAATCAAATATTGAATTCTATTGTGCAACATTCCTATCTGTATCTATCTGTCTTTGCCAGTTCCTTTCAGGTCATTTCACTGAAGGATTGAGGCCTTGTGAGGAAAGCTTAATAATACATCAGACTCCAGATGAGCAGATTTCCTAAAGTTTACATGTGGTACATTTAACATGAGTAAACAAATGCCTTCGAGTTGCTCAAACATGTTACATTCATCCTTCCTGTTCACACAGATGGCGGTTAAAACTCAACCTCTGGCAAAATAGGTGTTGCAATCATTTGACCTGAACATATGGTTCAGTGCAGAAAAGTGTCCTTAACAAAATGATCATCAATGACCCACGTGACAAATGCTTTTGTATACTGCCCAAAATACAGTAACTAAATGGTATTCACTCTCCTTTTTACTTTTATTGTGGAACAATGCTAAATACGTACCTCACAAGAGGATTGTCCTGAAGTTGTAGATGCAGGGACTAGGGGACAATGGTCCGCAGTTAGTAATGTAAGGGCACAATTTGGTGCGCACTGGCACATTTCAGGTGCAATTTGCCTCATCTAGTTTTAAAAAATCCCCACTGACTTCTGTAGCTCATGACTTAGGCATGACTTAAAGTGTAACTGTCATTCTTTTGTTTTATTTTTCTAATGTATCGGGACAGTGATACTGACAATTTTGTAACATACTTTCATTACTGAAATCATACATTTGTATTAGAAAAATAGCTCCAAAGTGGCCCATTTTGAGCCTCAGCCACTCTCCTCTGTCTTCTTTTTACATAACAGTGGAGACTTGCTAACACTGACTGTGTTATGTAAACAGAAGACAGAGAAGCATTGCTGGGACTCAAAATGGGCCATTTTAGAGCTATTTTTCTAATAGAAATGTACCATTTCAATAATGAAAGTATATTACAAAGTTGGTCAGTATCACTGCCCCTACACGTTACAAAAATAAAATAAAAGTATGACAGTTACACTCTAAGCATAAAAGGGCTTAGCTTAGCAGGAAAGGGGCATGGTATCAAATTTTGTCGCAGAGTAAGCAAAACTAATAGTTGGTATAAAGTTAGACAAACGTGTCTAGCCATGTACCAAATTTATCAGCCTGCACAAGTTTATGCCATCTATTGGTTAACCAATTTTTCCAGCAATTTTCTATTTGTTCATTGTTGTTTTTTACTTCCTGCCTTCCAAAAGCCATACATTTTTATTTTTCCATTTACATAACCCTATGAGAGCTTATTTTCTGCATGACAACTTGTAGTTTCTGATGGAATTATTTAATATTGCAAACAATGTGGTGGAAAGCTGGGAAGAAAATCGACTTGGCGTGGAATTGCAAAAAAAAACACACAATTCTGCCATAGTTTTATGGGTTTCGTTTTTTCGGCGGTTCTATATACATAATGGGGGAGATTTATCAAAACTGATCTAATGGAAAACTGGCTGAGTTGCCCATAACAACCAATCAGAGACCGCCTTTCATTTTTAAGAGCTCCTTTAGAAAATGAAAGGTGGAATCTGATTGGTTGCTATGTGCAAATAAGGCAGTTTTTATTTATAGCAATTTTGATTTGTATAAGTGACTTGGACTATGAATTTATGCATATTTATGTACAGTATGTACATCTATAATTAAAGGGGTTGTATCAAAGTATATATAAACACACAAGTGTCTGCATATTTCTGGACTTAAACATGCGACCTGACTCCATACACACACCCGTGTATCTATGTACTAAGCCTGATTCTGTTAGGATATACTGTGTATAGTTGAGACACAGCTGCCATTCAAGCTGCAGTTAAATTGCTCATAGCTCATTAGAAATGGATTGGTTATTTAGTATTCATTATTAATAGCCATGAAATTTTGCAGGTTACCACACAGCCATTAACAATGAAGCCAAAATAACCAGTTCATTTCTGATGTGCTAATAGAAATCTTGCACACCCGCTCTGGCCGCACCCTTATCATAATTATACAGTGTTAGATCATTTTAAAACTTAAGACTGGTAGGGTACCCTCATTTCTCATTCAGAACAGGCCCCATGGTAACCTTAATCTGCCCCTCAGAAGAACTAACTGGAAGAAGCCAAAACCAGCATGTAAACATCTGGAAATGCAGAGAGGAGCCCATTAGAGGAAATGACAAAACATAAAAAAACGTTTTTTGAGGGAACATTAGATGGTACAGTATTACAGGACAAAAAAAAAAGATCACAATTGTACTGGAGAACCACTGAAGAAGGTGATTTCAACATGAATACAGAAAAATGTTCTTTACAATTAAAGTAGTCAAGCTATAGCTAATGACAAATACATACAAATACAAAGAGGTTCTAAGTAATTTAGAATAAAATAATGTATACTGTACTCAGTGCTTTAAGTGGGCCAAAAGAGGTGCCGGTACTCTATTAGGCGCCGGTGCTCCCCCCCCCAATACTGAATTAATGTGTGTGTGTGTGTGATGAGGGGGGGGTCTGATGTGCAGGGGGGTACTGGTTCAGAGAGGAACGAATGTGCGGTGGTGGGGGGGGGGGGGTCCTGGTACATAGAGGAACTAATATATATATGTGTGTGATGGGGGGGTCTGATGTGCAGGGGGCCCCTGCACATCAGACCCCCCCATCACACACATATATATTAGTTCCTCTATGTACCAGGACCCCCCCCCCCCCCACCGCACATTCGTTCCTCTCTGAACCAGTACCCCCCTGCACATCAGACCCCCCCCCCTCATCACACACACACACACACACATTAATTCCTCTCTGTACCAGTACCCCCCTGGCAGGGGGGTACTGGTACAGAGAGGAATTAATGTGTGTGTGTGTGATGAGTGGGGGGGGGGTCTGATGTGCAGGGGGGTACTGGTACAGAGAGGAACGAATGTGCGGTGGTGGGGGGGGTACTGTACTGGTACATAGAGGAACTAATATATATATGTGTGTCATGGGGGGGTCTGATGTGCAGGGGGCCCCTGCACATCAGACCCCCCCATCACACACATATATATTAGTTCCTCTATGTACCAGTACAGTACCCCCCCCACCACCGCACATTCGTTCCTCTCTGTACCAGTACCCCCCTGCACATCAGACCCCCCCATCACACACATATATATTAGTTCCTCTATGTACCAGGACCCCCCCCCCCACCACCGCACATTCGTTCCTCTCTGTACCAGTACCCCCCTGCACATCAGACCCCCCCCCCCACTCATCACACACACACACATTAATTCCTCTCTGTACCAGTACCCCCCTGCCAGGGGGGTACTGGTACAGAGAGGAATTAATGTGTGTGTGTGATGAGGGGGGGGGGTCTGATGTGCAGGGGGGTACTGGTTCAGAGAGGAACGAATGTGCGGTGGTGGGGGGGGGGGTCCTGGTACATAGAGGAACTAATATATATGTGTGTGATGGGGGGTCTGATGTGCAGAGGGGTACTGGTACAGAGAGGCACTAATGTGTGGTGGTGGTGGGGGGGGGGGGTACTGGTAAAAAGAGGAACTAATGTGTGTGATGAGGGGGGGGGGTCTGATGTGCAGGGGGGTACTGGTACAGAGAGGAACGAATGTGCGGTGGTGGGGGGGGGGTCCTGGTACATAGAGGAACTAATATATATGTGTGTGATGGGGGGGTCTGATGTGCAGGGGCCCCCTACACATCAGACCCACCCATCAGACACATATATATTAGTTCCTCTATGTACCAGTACCCCCCCCCACCCCCCCCCCCCGCACATTCGTTCCTCTCTGTACCAGTACCCCCCTGCACATCAGACCCCCCCCCCCCTCATCACACACATTAATTCCTCTCTGTACCAGTACCCCCCTGGTACAGAGAGGAACTAATGTGTGTGGGGGGAGGGGGGGTGCCTGTCACTCACCAGTACTCTTCAGAAGTTGGATTCCAAAGCAAAGTCGATGTTCTTTGCTGCACCGTCCGACTCCTGACTCCAAGGAGGACCAGTCACTGGTCGCCGCACTGATCGCTCCACACAGGCGCGCGGGAAGGAGTTGACGTCACCTAACGTGAGGTCAACTCCCTGCCTGCGCCAGCCTGAGCCGTACTCTGCAACGACCCGCCCCCCTCCACTAGCTGCCCAGCCAACGACATTAGGGAGGAGATACTGCCAGCTCTCCGCTGCGCTCCGGTACCGGAAACCCACGTACTGGGCGCACGGAGAGGTGCTGGTACTCTCCAGGGCAATTTTTGGAAGTGGCGGTACTGAGTACCGCCGCGTTCCGGCCCACTTCAAGCACTGACTGTACTTGATTTGAGAACGCATTAAGATTAGAGATGAGCGAATCAAAGTTGACGAAATGGAATTCGATCCGAATTTCAGGAGAAATTCGGTTTGCACCGAATCCGAATTTCCTCATGCTTCGTGGTAACGAATCACATTTTTTCCTAAAATGGCTGCTGCTGCACGTGTTAGGACGTGGAGCAAGGAACTCTGGGAACGAGAGATCGCGCACAATGCCATGCATGCAGCCAATCAGCAGCCAGCCAGCCCTGTGATGTCACAGCCCTATAAATAGCCTCAGCCATGTTGGATTCAGCCATTTTTCAGTGTACTTAGTGCAGGGAGAGATGTTAGCAGGCGCTAGGGACAGTGCTAGGAAAGACTTGAAAACTTATATTTTGCTCAATAGAAGTTCAGGGAAAGAGCATTAGAAGTGTAGGGAAAGTATAAGGCCTCTTGCACACGAACGTGTGCGCCCCTTTGCCGTATTGCGGACCGCATTTGCGGATCTGCAATACACTGGTGCCGTTATGTGGGCATTCCGCATCACGGATGCGAACCCATTCACTTGAATGGTTCCGCAAATCCGGAGATGCGGAAAGGTGAGGAACAGAAGCACGAAATGGAACCCTGCGGAAGCACTACATAGAACATGTCCTATCTTTTTTCGATCCGCTGTGTCTGCCCCACGGATGGTGTTCATGCATTGCAACCCGCATTTTGCGGGCCGCAGCACGAGCACACGGCGCACACGTTCGTGTGCAAGAGGCCTAAGGAGGAATTGTTACACAGTATTGAAGCAGAACAGGATCAAATAGGGGAGTGTACAGCCTGGGTAATAGTAACAATACTATTACACATTGCTGCACTGGTTGCGGATCCAAATTACCATTATATAGCTCTGTAATTCCAGCAAATAATTATTGGGGTGCAAGTGCTGTTTGATACAGCCATTAACAGGGTTTATTACAAGGAAATATTTTTACGTCTTATTTGCCCTTGTGCGGTGCAGTTACAGTATATGTTCTAAAGCATTTTTGGCTTGTATTAGTGGGAAAAAAGGGCTTATTAGCCATTGTGTGGTGAAGTGAGAAAATTACAGCCCTTTTTGGTGTGTATTAGTGGCATAAAATTTTTTTTATTTGCTGTTCAGCAGTGCAGGTATATTTTATAAAGCCCTTTTGTTGTGTATTAGTGGCAAAAGAAAAATATATTTGCCATTGAACAGTGCAGTTATATGTTCTAAAGGCCTTTTTGCCGTGTATTAGTCACAGAAGAAAAATGAAGAAAAATATATTTGCTGTTCAGTAGTGCAGTTATATGTTCTAAAGCCTTTTGTGGAGTGTATACTGTAAGTGAAAAAAAGAAATATATATTTGCCGTTCAGCGGTGCAGTTATATATATTCTAAAGTTTTTTGTGGAGTTTATAAGTGGAAAAAAGAAATATATATTTGGCGTTCAGTGGTGCAGTTATATAAGTGTATTTTTTTCATGTATGAGTGGAAAAAAAATAAGGGCCTATTTGCCGTTCAGCGGTGCAGTTATATGTTCTAAAGCCTTTTGTGTAATGTAAAACTGAAAAAAAAAATAAGGGCCTATTTGCCGTTCAGCTGTGCAGTTATATGTTCTAAAGCCCTTTTTTGGAGTGAATAAGTGGAAAAAAGATAAATATATTTGCCATTTAGCGGTGCAGTTATATGTTTTAAAGCCTTTTGTAGAGTGTATAAGTGGAAAGAAGAAAAACATATTTGCCGTTCAGCGGTGCAGTTATATGTTCTAAAGCCTTTTGTGTTGTGTATAAGTGTAAAAAAATAAGGGCCTTTTTGGTGTTTAGCGGTGCAGTAAAATGTTCTAAAGCCATTTTGTGGAGTGTATAAGTGAAAAAACAAAAATATATTTGCCGTTCAGCTATGCAGTTATATGTTCTAAAGTCTTTTTGTGGAGTGTATAAGTGGAAAAAAGAAAACTATATTTGCCGTTCAGCGGTGCAGTTATATGTTATAAAGCCTTTTGTGGAGTGTATAAGTGGAGAAAAGAAAAACATATTTGTCGTTCAGCGGTGCAGTTATATGTTCTAAAAGCCTTTTGTGGAGTGTCTAAATGGAAAAAATATAAATATATTTGCCATTCAGTGGTGTAGTTATGTTCTTAAGCCTTTTGTGGAGTGTATAAGTGGAATATATATATATATATATATATATTTGCTGTTCAGCGGTGCAGTGATATGTTCTAAAGCCCTTTTGTGGAGTGTATAAGTGGAAAAAACTAAGGGCCTATTTGCTGTTCAGCGGTGCAGTTATATGTTCTAAAGCCCTTTTGTGGAGTGTATGAGTGGAAAAAAGAAAAATATATTTGCCGTTCAGCGGTGCAGTTATACTGTATGCTCTAAAGGCCTTTTGTGGAGTGTATAAGTTGAAAAAAGAGAAATATATTTGCCATTCAGTGGTGTAGTTATATGTTCTTAAGCCTTTTGTGAAGTGTATAAGTGGAAAAAATATATATAATTGCCGTTCAGCGTTGCAGTGATATGTTCTAAAGTCCTTTTATGGAGTGTATAACTGGAAAAAAGAAAAATAGATTTGTCGTTCAGTGGTGCAGTTATATGTTCTAAAGCCTATTGTAGAGTGTATAAGTGGAAAAAATAAAAATATATTTGCCGTTCAGCGGTGCAGTTATATGTTCTAAAGCCCTTTTTGTTGTGTATATGTGGCAAAAGAAAAATATATTTGCCGTTCAGCTGTGCAGTTGTATGTTCTAAAGCCCTTTTTTGCGAGTACTAGTGGCACAAAAAAGTATTTGCTCTTGTGTGGTGAAGTGAGAAAATTACAGCCCTTTTTGGCGTGTATTAGTGGGAAAAAAAGGGCTTATTAGCCGTAGTGTGGTGAAGATTTAATTTCCTTTTTATTTATTTATTTTATCTAACAGTATGTCAGACAGAGAAGTGCCAGGCCCTGCACAGGGGAGTGGCAGAGGCCTAAATGTTTCTGGCGCAGGCACAGGTCGCAACAGAGTAAGGGTCCATTCACACATCCGCAATTTCGTTCCGCAAAATTGCGGACCCATTCATTTCTATGGGCAGCACAATGTGCTGCCCGGATACGGAATTGCGGACCTGCACTTCCGGGTCCGAAATTCCGTTCCCGAAAAAAATAGAACATGTCCTATTCTTGTCTGCAATTGCAGACAAGAATAGGCATATTTTATTAGTGCTGGCAATGTGCAGTCCGCAAAATGCGGAACGCACAT
Organism: Bufo bufo; assembly: GCF_905171765.1. Taxonomy (NCBI): domain Eukaryota; kingdom Metazoa; phylum Chordata; class Amphibia; order Anura; family Bufonidae; genus Bufo; species Bufo bufo. The sequence continues at coordinate 642,373,025 of NC_053390.1, read as the reverse complement.
TGCCGCTGTCCGTGTTTTGCGGATCTGCGAATCCGTAGATCCGCAAAACACACACGGATTTGTGAATGGATCCTAAGGGAGCTTGGCAGCAGGAGTCGCAGCAAGAGGCCTGGGCTCCCGGCGTCATCTAGCGTTCGTGTCTTGACCAGCAACACAGCGGTTCTTGAATGGTTGACTTGGTCATCCACTTCATCCCAAGTGACATCAGACACCCACAGCCAAGAGTCGGTGGGTTCGTCAGACATAACACTTAGTTGGCATGGCTCAACCTGCCACTGTCCTTTTCTGTTCCCTCAGCCAGAGAAGTATTATATGCTGTGGGCTCAGCCCCACTATACAGCGAGGACGAGCCACTAGATGACAGTCAGCAACTACTGGCCAGCCAAGATATGGAGGAGACATCCGCTGCTTCCTCCGGTAGGCGGGCACGTAGTGATGAGGAGAGTAGCGTGGGAGCTGCTGTTTGCGAGAGGTGAGGCTTCTGACCCAGAGACTGTTGAGGAGGACATCAATGACGTATAGACAGTACTCGATGATAATGATGTAGCTAATCGCACATAGGAGCCGGGTGAATTAGGTGCTTCATCATCATCGGGAGAAGATGGTGGCAGCTTACCCGTGAGACAGCGGCAGAGCAAGTAAGTCGCTAGCGTGGACGGAGTCAGCAGGGTGGCAGCAGTGGGAGGTCGGGAGCCAAACGTGCCCAGGGTAGACCAACCACTTCACAGGAACCTACCTGCCCGGAAAGTAGTGGTGCATGGATTCACGGAAGCAGTGTCGGTAGCAGTCAGTCAGTGTGTAGTGTTGGGGTAAAATCAATTACTCGGTGGTGTGGCAGATTTTTGTTAAGCCGCCGGAGGAGGTGACCATTGGCCATATGTATAATGTGTGGGCAGAAGGTGAAGCGTGGCCAGGGTGCCAAAGTTGGCACCACGGCTCTGCGTCCACATATACAGTGTCACCATAAAGTGGCCTGGGATAACTGTGGCTCAGATGTAGTGGTCCAGCCTGCTGCAGCAACCTCTGCATCACCCAGTGGCACGCACCCGGTTTCAGGCAGTCAAGTCTCCACCATCTCAGCCTAAGGGAGCTGTCTGTCCTTTCCATCATCTGCTGTTCCTGATGCTCCTGCTCCTCTTCCTCCTACTCCTTGTCAGTCATTCCGTCAGCAATCAATCACCAACCGACGCTGCATTTTTCAGAGAACTTATGGCTTGTGCCGAGCTGAGGTGGAGAGTCCAAGCCGTCATTTGCCAAAAGGCCTTTGCCAAAAAGGCAGTACCAGCCCTGCACACACATGTAGAACAGAAGGTGGGCCAGTCCTTGAGTCTGTTGGTGTCGTCCAAAGTGCACGGCAGTGCTGATGTGTAGAGCTGTAACTACGGTCAGGGACAATACATGTCTTTTATGGCCCACTGGGTGAAAGTGGTTCCTGCACAGCCACACCAGCAACTTGGCCAGGTGACGCTGCTTCCGCCTCCACTTTGTCACGCTGTTGGTCCTGCGTCAATGTCTCTGCCTCCTCATCCTCCACCGTGTCTGCAGGGACAATTCACAGTGCCCCTCCAGCATACCAAATGGGCAGGGCATGGTGGTGTCATGCTGTTCTGCACCTCGTTTGCCTGGGCGAATGGAGTCACACAGGGGGGGAACTGCTCCATGTCCTTCATGAAGAAATCGAATCCTGGCTTTCTCTGCGAAAACTCAAAATCGGAACCATGGTGACCGACAACTGGAAGAACATGGTGTCGGCGCTGCGTCAAGGAGGACTGAGTTATGCGCCCTGCATGGCACATGTGTTTAATCTGGTTGTCTAGCGGTTCCTGAAGTCTTCCACCCATCTGCAAGACATCCTAAAAATGGACAGAAAACTTTGCATGCACTTCAGTCACTCGTACACCACAAAGCACAGGAGAACTTCTCTGTGTTACTTTAATGTCAGCCAGTGGCAGCTCATGCGTGACACCTACTGTTTGCTCAGGCACTTTGAGGAGGCCACGTTATTTATCAGTCACCAGGACTAGGGGATGAACAATGTCATTCCACTGCTTCATGTCCTGGAACAGATACTGGTAAATCTGGCTGGTCAGGGGACTGGAGACGTGGTGCCTAGATCTCACGGCCATATGAGCCCTGTGGGGGCTGAACTGGAGGAAGAGGAGGACATTGGAACACAAGCAATGTGTAGCGAAATAGGTGGTATTTCTACACAGGTGACAGGAGAGGAGCAGCCAGAGGAGGAGCTACAGGGTGATGAAGAATACGGGGCAGAGAATCCAAACACCCTGTGGGAGTATGCAGTGGAGATGGAGGCAGGAAGTCCCTCCGAGTCACTTGCACAAATAGCCCAATGCATGCTCACTTGCTTGCGTAGTGACAGCCGAATTGTCACCATTCGGCAGAGGGATGACTTCTGGCTCTCCCCCTTGTTGGACCCTCACTACGGGTCCAAAATGGGGGCCTTTTTTACACCCGCTGGGAGGGAGGCAAACGGAACTACTTTAGAGACATTCTATGCAGTGAGTTGGCCGCTGCCTAACTGCACCATCATCCATTCTCTTACAGGTATGACTAGGGGAGCCCTCTGGGCTCACGTTCCTCTGCCATGGCTGCTGTGGCAGGGTGGGGGGGTAGGAGCAGTTCCAGCTCCATCAGCAGCAACTTGAGTCTAGAGTCGCTGATGAGCAGCTTTCTTCACCCGCCTAGTGAAGAAACTACTCACCAGCAACAGCAGCTAGACCTGGACCAGGACCTGAACCAGCAGGTGGTGGCATACTTGGACAGCCCCCTGTCACCCCACATTGAAGATCCGCTGGACTACTAGGCAGCCAAACTGGATTTGTGGCCACAACTGGCAGAGTTTGCCCTGGAAAAGCTGTCCTGCCGGGCCAGCAGTGTGACATCAGAGTGGGTGTTTAGTGTGGCGGGTGCCATTGTTACCCTAAGAAGAACTTGTCTGTCCACCCAAAATGTGGAGAGACTGACCTTTTTCAAAATGAATTAGGTGTGGATCAGCCAGGATTTCCACCCACCAATGCCTGATGCATCAGACTAGATCATCCATGGTGCCACACCAACACTTTGAGAAAAGAGACCGGTTTCTTCTGGCTACCTTCCTCAGCTACTATTCTGATTCTGCCACCTGCCTGATGCCACACATCTGATGCCAAGTGCTCCTTCTTTCACCCACCATCTTCAGATTTTACTGGTATTGCCACCCACCTACCCACTCTGTCACTGGGTCACTCTTTGGTCTCCTGATGCTGTTGTCACCTCCACACTATGTCACCTGCAAACTCTGTGGTCTCCTGATGCTGCTGCCACCTCCACACTATGTCAAATTGTCACTCTGTGGTCTCCTGATGCTGCTGCCACCTCCACCTATGTCACCTTGCCACTTTGTGGTCTCCAGATGCTGCTGCCACCTCCACACTATGTCACCTTGCCACTCTGTGGTATCCTGATGCTGCTGCTTGCTCAACACTATGTCACCTTGCCACTCTGTGGCCTTCTGATGCTGCTGCTGCCATCTCCACACTGTCATTGTGCCACCCTGTGGTGTCCTCCTGATGCTACTGCCGCCACCTCCACACTCTGTCATTGTGCCACTCTGTGGTCTCCAGATGCTGCTGCCACCTCCATACTATGTCACCTTTCCACTCTGTGGTCTCCTGATGCTTCTGTCACCTCAACGCTATGTCACCTTGCCCCTCTGTGGTCTCCTGATGTTGCTGCCACCTACACACTATGTCACCTTGCCACTCTGTTGCCTCCTGATGCTGCTGCAACCTCCACACTGTCATTGTGCCACCCTGTGGCCTCCTCCTGATGCTGCTGCCGACACCTCCACACTGTCATTGTGCCACCCCATGGCCTCCTCCTGATTCTGCTGCTGCCGCCACCTCCACACTTTGTCATTGTGCCACTCTGTGGCCTCCTGATGATGCTGCTGCCACCTCCGCACTCTATCATTGTGCCACCCTGTGGCCTCCTTGTGATGCTGCTGCTGCCACCTCCACACTGTCATTGTGCCACCCTATGGCCTCCTCCTGATTCTGCTGCTGCCGCCACCTTCACACTTTGTCATTGTGCCACTCTGTGGCCTCCTGATGCTGCTGCCACCTCCACACTGTCATTGTGCCACTCTGTGGCCTCCTCCTGATGCTGTTGCCACATCCAGACTCTGTCATTTGGCCACTTTGTGGTCTCCTTATGCTGCTTCCACCTCACCAATATGTCATAGGGCCACTCTGTGGACTTCTCATGCTGTTCCCACCCTCCCCACTTCATGACTAGGCCACTATTTTGCCTTTCAGTCTGGCTGACATCATCATTTATTTGACTATCCTTCTAATCTGTCAGAAATAAGGAAAAATGAGACGCACAATGGATCCTGTCTATGTAACACCTGTAAGGCCTGCATGACATGGTCTCTATTTTGCATCAGAATTGGCTTATGATTTGGTAGCCAAAAGCAGGAGTGAGTACAAAACACAGAAGACATGCAAATATTCCATTCACGTATCATCTCTGTTTTGGATCCACTACTGTTTTTTGGGGCTTTAGCAATACTGATGGATTACTGATCAAATGCTGACCGAGTGAAGGCAGATGCTCCACAGACAGGATCCGTTTTTTGGGGCTTACTGTTCTGACAGACCAGAGGAAGGGCAAAATGATCAGTAACATCAACACAAACTTACTTCTGACAACCTCTCCACTCTGTTAGGGGGGCTCTACGTGTATAAGTGTTCAATAGAACAGGTTCTGTAGACATCTATGTGGAATCAGCTGCCGACAGTGTTTGAGGAGTGCGCTTCTTCTTGACGCTAACATTGACCTGTAAGGCTGAGTTCACACTTTGGTCCGTTTTGGCCCCATAACTTCCCAAATAAGTGAAGTGTGCAGTGATTCTAAGAGCAATGCCTGTCATCTGCATGTCATACTGACTCACAGTATTATTTTACTACCACGACTCCCTATGCGTGTTACTGCAAGGCACAGTGTCCTACACCATTATAAAGGCTCTCTGCAGCCAGGAAATAGACATTTTTTAACGCGATTCACCGCAAATAAATTCGGATTGAACCAAATTTTTTTTTAAAATTTGGTGACCAGGCCGAATCGAATTTATTTGAATTTCGCTCATCTATAATTAAGATGTCTTTGCATCATCCATAAAAAATTAAATGCATAACTATTTAGATAGATTTAGATATATATTTTTTTTACCAAGAATTACTTGATAGAATTGCTAATTGATTTCAGATGTCAAAAAATTAGTCAAAAGGATATCACCTACATATTTAAAAGTGTATTCAGATATTCCATTCATATACAATGTGTAAATGGTCATTTCTGCGGGAGATTTATGGTGATGATATATCTCAAAAAAAGGTATACAACACGAGATCATAGTTGGTATTTGTTTTTATCATTTGTGAATTTCTCCCAGGAATCTAGGACGTGGTTGTAATAAACTACCTGTGTGAGCTCCAGTGGTGTGATCCTCAGCTTTGGAATGGCCCGCCATGAGAGATGTTCTTTTGAGCAATGCCCCAGGATGCAATGCTCTATTTCTCCTCATAGCGCGCGTGCGCTTGGGGACACCAACAGTGGGCTGAATGACACTTTTTGGTACTGCGTAGCCCATCTGGTTCTGACCCATCTTATAAGACTCTGCTTTTGTGTTTGTCCATAGTGTGTGTTTTGTTTCTCCTGCACTTATTCTCGTGTAGGGACTTTTGCCCAGTTGTAGCTCTGCCATTTAGGGCTTATACTGCAAGTAGGTAAGGGAATCAGGTAGGGTTCTAGTTCAGGGACTGTCCTCGTCTGTCCCTACTTACAGTTGTTACAGTGGAAAAGTATTGGCAGATGATGTGTGCAGATATCAGCAGTGTGGCTTTCTGAAGTTGACAGATAGTAATTTTGTCAACATTTATTTTTTTCAAGTGCCTCTAGAGGTCTTTGGGAATGGCACCCAGTGTGCCGATCTCCACTGTTACCACAGTGGCTGGTTTGTGACAGAGTCTTTGCACTTCAATTCTCAAATGTTGGCATTTGGCCATTTTTTCTTGTCGTTTTTCATCAACCCTGCTGACACTGGGTTTTGCAATGTTGATTAACCCAACCCTATTCTTTTCTATGATGGTCAAATCGGGTGTGTTGTGGGCCAGTACTTTGTCAGTGTGAATGCAAAAACCCTATTAGTATTCTGGCACATTTGTTTTCATATTTTTCATGCTGTTGTTCATAATTAGTCTGTGTGACCTTCTTGAGTACGTGGTCGTTTGTTTCATCTGCTAATCTGCTTTTTTGCTAAATCTGTCCAAAACACATTGTGGACTTTTCAATCCTGGCTTTTATGGCATTAGTCCTTATTGCCTGTTCTTATGCAGCCAGAGATGTCAGTCAGAACAGCCAGCTCTTTTCTTTGCCCACTTTGCCCTTGATGTTTTCCAAGAATTGGCCTTGAAGTGCATTTCTGTGGCAACTTTCAGTCTTAGATTTCGCTATATTGTTCCTATATGCTTGTTGTGTTTGCTGCAATTTGAGCAGCTTATGCATGCTAACTTCAATTAGTCCTTGCTCTTGGCTGTCTTGGATGTAATCAGCCAAGACCTGTTTTTCTTCTTCAACAGTTCGTTTCACTTGCAGTAGTCCTTTTTCTCCTGATGCTCTAGGCAGGTAGAGACAATTAACATCACGACGTGGATGTAAACTGTAGTGGATTGTTATCAGTTTTCGAGTTTTTCTGTTCAATGCATCCAACTCTGCTTGTGCCCCGTTGCTGATCCAAGTAGGGTATCTTATTACGGTATGGCTGAGGTGTTAATGGCCTTGATTTCATTCCCAACGTCCAGATAGCTCTTCAGTATTTTTCCCACTCTCTACAGTATATTCCTTGCAAACCAGTCTTCACTTGCCCACTCTTGATGTTGTCCAGCTGCAGAATCCCAAGGTATTTATAGGCTCGGGGTTGGTGACAATTGATGGCTTGGCCATATCATTATAATCAATTCAAGTGCCGACAATGTAATCCTCATCGCGGTATCACCAGAATGTTCACAATGAAAATTAATTTTAAAATTATTTTTACTTCCACTCTTTTCATTTCAGCCTCAGAAGCTGCTAGATAATAATTCCCACCTTCAAGTAGAAATGATGGGTGTATTCTGCAAAACTCCTAAAGTTGCATATAGCAAATGAAGCCCAAAATACAGTGTAATACTGCAACTGCTCTTCAATAAAAATAATTCTGCATCCATTTATAGATAGAGGTAAGAAATGCTGTTGTAGTGTATTTCTGTCAGAAAGATTCAATGAATATTTTGCCTCTCCTAATATTGCACTGAACTATTTTGGCTGTCACAGCAGGGTCATTGTCTAGGTTTTTAGACCTTCTAGGACCAACAACATATTTTACAGCAGTGCCTTACTTATTTTTTCCCCATATTTTCCTGAAATATTACTGTTATGACTACAGGCAGTGTGGCCCAATAAATGAAAACTGTTTCCTGCTGACCTTGTGTGTATGATCTCTTGCCAAACATTATAGACAGTCTACTTGAGCGCTGCTTTCTGAAGAGTAGTGACACATTTAATCATGAATACGGCAAAAACAAAAGACAAAGTTAGTCAGCTTATCCTGTAAAATAACGTAAATGTGCAGGTGCATGTCGTAATGGCTGAAACTACAAAAGTAAAGGCAAAAGCAAACACAATGCAACAGCACCCTGCAAACACAGAATATTTAGACTAATGCTATGTTCACTATAAAAAAAATAAAAAAATATTAGGTTAGGTACTTGGCAAATATATTTTTTGATCAACATAATTTGCGGTTATCCACCATGGCAAGGTGACTCATTTCTGGAATCGACCCTACTCTTTTTTACACCTCTCTGTGTGAAGCAGCCTCTTAAAGGGAGTCTGTCACCAGCATTTCACTTTTTTAACCCTTCCCACAGCTCCCTAGCATGCTTACAGTTAATAAAAACTTTACCTCTGGCATCAATCCTGGACTTATAGAACCCTCAAAAACGATCTTTATAAGATATGCAAATGAGGGCTCGCAAGTGCCCAGGGCGGCGTTACTCTCTTAGGTGCCCTGCTTGCTTAGCCTTCTCATTGCGTCCCCCCGCCCCTTCCTACCCTCTGCCCGCCCATCCTTTCCCTCTGACCGCCTTTGTACTAACTTGTTATGCTGCCGATATCCCGCGCCGGCGCACTTATTCCTTTGGCCGGCGCATGCGCACTGCGATGCCCATTCCTTGTACGGCTTCACAGCAACTATTGCGCATGCGCCGGCTAACGGCGCAGATTTTCGCGTCGTTAGCCGGCGCATGCACAATAGTTACTTAGGCCTCTTTCACACAAGCGAGTTTTCCGCACGGGTGCAATGCGTAACGTGAATGCATAGCACCCGCACTGAATCCTGACCCATTCATTTAAATGTGTCTGTGTAGATGAGCATTTTTTTTTCACGCATCAGTTCTGCGTTGCGTGAAAAACGCTGCATGTTCTATATTCTGCGTTTTTCACGCAGCCCTGGCCCCATAGAAGTGAATGGAGCTTCAGTGAAAAACACATTGCATCCGCAAGCAAGTGCGGATGCAATGCGTTTTTCGCTGATGGTTGCTAAGAGATGTTGTTTGTAAACCTTCAGTTTTTTATCATGCGCGTGAAAATCGCATCAAAACGCATTGCACCCGCGTGGAAACAACTGAACAACTGAACGCAATCGCAGACAAAACTGACTGAACTTGCTTGCAAAATGGTGCAAGTTTCACTGAACACACCCTGAACGCATCCGGAGCCAATTCGTCACTCGTGTGAAAGAGGCCTTAGGCCCCTTTCACACGAGCGAGTATTCCGCGCGGATGCGATGCGGGAGGTGAACGCATTGCATCCGCACGGAATCCTGACCCATTCACTTCTATGGGGCTGTTCACATGAGCGGTGATTTTCACGCATCACTTGTGCGTTGCGTGAAAATCGCAGTATGCTCCTCTTTGTGCGTTTTTCACGTAACGCACGCCCCATAGAAATGAATGGGGTTGCGTGAAAATCGCAAGCATCCGCAAGCAAGTGCGGATGCGGTGCGATTTTCACGCATGGTTGCTAGGAGACGATCGGGATGGAGACCCGATCATTATTATTTTCCCTTATAACATGGTTATAAGGGAAAATAATAGCATTCTGAATACAGAATGCAAAGTAAAATAGCACTGGAGGGGTTAAAAAAAAATAAAAAATCATTTAACTCACCTTAATCCACTTGATCGCGATGTCGGCATCTCCTTCTGTCCCCTTTACTGAATAGGACCTGTGGTGAGCATTAATTATAGGATCAAGGACCTTTGATGATGTCACTACGGTCATCACATGGTACGTCACATGATCTTTTACCATGGTGAATCACCATGGTAAAAGATCATGTGACGTACCATGTGATTACCGGAATGACGTCACCACAGGTCCTGTTGCTGCACAGAGATCAGATGAAGCCAGAAGGAGATGCCGGGCCGCAAACAAGTGGACTAAGGTGAGTTAAATTTTCTTATATTTTTTTTTAACCCCTCCAGTGATGTTTTACTATGCATTCTGTATTCAGAATGCTATTATTTTCCCTTATAACCATGTTATAAGGGAAAATAATACTATTTACAGAACACCGATCCCAAGCCCGAACTTCTGTGAAGAAGTTTGGGTACCAAACACGCGCAATTTTTCTCACGCGAGTGCAAAACGCATTGCAATGTTTTGCACTCGCACGGAAAAATCGCGGGTGTTCCCGCAACGCACCCGCACATTTTCCCGCAACGCCCGTGTGAAAGAAGCCTTAGAATTTTAAAACCAATTTTTTAAATTTTTAGGAGAATTCCCAAAACCCACTTTTTAAGGTCCAATTCAGTTTTGAAGTCACTTTGAGAAGCTTACATAATAGAAAACACCCATAAATTACCCCATTTTAGAATCTATACACCTCAAGTTATTCAAAACTGATTTTACAAAATTTGTTTACCCTGTAGTTTGGACGTCAGACTAATCCAAATCTTTTCAAGTTAGTTTCGGACGAATCCACTAAAACGGCACATAGTGCTATTTTAGTGCACATGCCAACAGGAGAAAAGCACGAGGGAGGAGGAAGAAGGGGTCTCACATGACCCTGAGAGGAAGTGGGTGGGAGGGATTACCCTATGGCAGATAGTCAAGAGAGTCTCCCTGTTGACTTGTGTGAGAGCAGTCAACGTTTGTACTGCCCTGAGGAGGAGGTGGAGATGGAGGCTGCAGACCCCAGGCATAGTCGTGTTGGTGGTGGCAGAAGTGGCCCCCGTAGCTGCTGTATTGGTGTTGGGGGCAGCAACTGTGGCAGTCGATGAAGAGCAGGGGAAGGGTGCCCGAAGAACTGACCATGATATCCCGCAGTCTCATAGAAGCGAAAGGGAGGGTGAGGACTCCAATTGTGTGCTGGACAGGACCTGGGAGCCGGAACGGGGTGCTGAGGAGGAGACAACATCAGAGGAGGAGGTTGATTGTGGTAGCAATAAAGAGCATAAGCCACATACGTCCCCAGGTACACCTCCCCATCCAGAGCCATGTCTGCTTAGGGATCTGGCGATGCTGTTGGTGGGTCAGGCCCAAAACATGCCAGAGCTAAGCCAAGCTCGGCTGCCTCTTCCTCTGCTGCCCGAGTATCTCTTGTCTGGCATTTTTTCTCCACGGTGTTGGAAGACAACAGCATTGCCTTGTGCAAACTGTGCAAGAGCAAAATAAGATGTGGGCAGGCACAAACATAGGCACCACGCTGCTATAGAACCACATGAAGCAGCATCACTCCATTTGGCGGGCAAACAGAGGTGGCAGCCAGCCACCGCAGCAGGAGTTCACTCCTTCTCTTGCTCCCCGTTGCGGCAGCCAGACCACATCAAAGGGCAGTATGGTGTCAGTTATCGAAAATGGAATGCATGGCCAGGAAACAACTGTACGCACCCAAAAATCAGATGGTGCGCAAGCTTAATTCCCACCTGGCCAAGTTGCTGTTGTACCATTTAGTAAAGTCTGCTGCTTTTGGGGAGCTAATGCCGTTCGCCCAGCCTCGCTAGAAGATTCTTAGCCAGCAGTTTTTCTCCCAAAAAGTCATACCTGTCTTGTACTCTCAGGTGATGGACCACGTGGGCAGCTACCTGCGATTCTCGCTGTGCGTCAAGATTCACACCACAGCGGACACCTGGAGAAGCTCTTACAGGCATGGACAGTACTGTACATGTGTTTCACGGCCCTCTGGGTCAAAGTTTTTTCCAGCAGTGGGAAGGCAGCACCCTGGCAACGAGGCCAAGTCCTTTTGACCCTAATTGTGTTGGCCTGGCTCACACACCAGATAATTATTCGCCTCTTCTTCTTCTATAAACACATTCCCAACCCCAACAGCAGCAGGACACAGGATTCCTTGCTCTACCCCTCCTTCTTTCTTTATTACATGTGTCAGGTCAAGCTTTGCCACGTTGTTTTGGAGCAGATTAGCCTGGGAGATAGTAGCCACACTGGCGAGCAGTTACTCAAGTACATCAAGCAGCTAACATCCTGCTGGCTGTCACCCCGCCGACTCCAACTGGGCAATGTGGTCAGCGACAAATGGATGCAACATCCTGGCCACTCTGAACCTGGGAGAAAGGTGTATGTCATCAACCTAGTGGTGAAACGCTTTCTAAATAAGTACACTGGCTTGTGCAAGGTGCTGGCAAAGTCCAGGAGACTGTCCAAGCACTTTAGCCACTCTTACATGGCGACCTATGCTCTCCTGGACCTGCAGTGACAGAACGGCCTGTCGATACACAACTGAATACATACCATGCCAACTCGATGGAATTCGACATTGCACATGCTTGAGTGTCTGTACAAACAGCGGAAAGCCATGAATGATTTTGTCATGCACCAGACAGCCTCAGCGGCAGGGAGCATGTGTTGCTTCGAGTTCAGGCAGTGGCAGCCCATCCGAGATGCTTGTCGGGTGCTGAAGCCCTTCGAAGAGGCCACAAAATTTGTCAGCAGGGACAACTGTGGCATCATGATGTCATCCTTCTCATATTTATCTTCGAACAGGTGCTGATGCTCATGCAGCAGACCATGGCAGAAGAAGAGCAGCTGATGGATCTTGCTGTCCATCCTATAGTTGTTGGGGACACAAAGGGAATCTGCCATGGAGGAGGAGAATGATGAAGATGAGGAGGTGGAGGAGAAAGAGGATGATGATGTGGATGACACCACTGGCGGAGCCATAAAGAACTGGAACTTTGGGGACTCTGGCCAAAATGGCCACCTGTATGCTTGCTTGCTTACGCATTGACAGGTGTGTTGTTGACATCAAGCAGTCTGATGATAACTAGATAGCCATGCTTTTAGACCCTCGCTAACAGGGCAAAAAGGGGAAATGTTTTTCTCTCACAGACAAATTAAGTTATTACCAACATGCTTGTGTGTATGTAGCTTGCCACAGCTTACAGTGAGCAGATGCCTGCCACCAGCGTGTTTGAAAAGGAAACCCCTCTCCACCCCCTGCAGTCACCCCCCTCCCACGAGCACAGAAGCCACAGCAGCAGTAGCAACAAAAGCCATTTCAGTCTCCTCAACATGATGGAGCCGTTTTTCCACGTGCCGAATCAGGCTGAGGCCAGTCAGCAAGCCGACAGCTCCCTCCTCAATGCCCAGGCTCAGACCTACCTTAACTCTAGCTAGTCTCTGGTCCTGTTCCCTGACCCCATGGATTTCTGGGCAGGCAGACTGACCCAAACAGGCACAGCATGCTCTATTTCTTCTTTCATGCCCAACCTCCAGTGTCATCTCAGAGAGGGTTTCCAGTGCTGCAGGGGCATGGAAGCATCCAAACGGACCAAGTTGTCTTCCGCCAGTGTCCAAAACATCACTTTTGTAAAAATTGAACCAAGCCTGGTTTCAGGGGTATTTTCACACTCCACCAGTTGATTCTGATGAATAGATCTAGCCTTGCTAGTGGTGCCCCATCTTGCTACTGTTGCTGTCTGTCTGCCTACCATCACATTCTGTACAGCTGCTGCCTGCATCATGCTAATGCTGTATTTCTACCTACCATCATGTTCTGTATGGCCACTGCTGCCCCCTCTATCATTTCACTAATGCAACCTGCCTACCATTGCGTTCTGTATGGATGCTGCTGCCGTCTCACTTGCGCCAATGCTGTCTGCCTACCATCACATTCTGTATGGCTGCTACTGCCGCCTCCATCATGCCACTAATGCGACCTGCCTACCAGCACGGTCTGTACGGTTGCTGCCTCCATACTGCCACCGACACCATCATGCCACTGCTGCGACCTGCAGACCATGATTTTCCATATAGCTGCTACTACCTATCTGCCAACATGTACTGTAGAGACACAAGGGTCAGTGGGTGTTCTCGTCCACCGGCCTGGCTATTCATATAAAGACCGAGCAGGGCCAGGGTTCATACCACTGAATGCCTGTGCTCCTTTCCTGTGGGTGGAACACTACTCAGACAACATAAGGTGAGGGTACAACACTCTTGTAAGACTTTATTGGATAACCAACAGTCAGCAGCATATAATACAGACCCAGCAAGGACACAGGATAGCACAGGTGACATCGATTCACCATTCCGCTGACTCACCACGGATTAAACCTCCATTACTTCGGGGGGACGCAGGATCAGCTACCCCAGCCAGTAGCACCCTGCTTTGAATGGGCACCCACCGAGTGGAGGAAGCGGCAAGCTCAGGGAGCCAGCCGTGCACAGCAAGGCATGTGTCCAGCTGACTCGATTGACCCAACCTGGACTCTCCGAACCAACCCATAGGCTCGAGGTTGGGCAGAAGAGTAGTTCTGAAGTTCACCAGCTGGAACCGTGGTCCCTAGGCTGAAGTCCTGTAAAATAGCTGCTGATGACAGGGGCACCCGCCCTTTTATATCCTTCTGTAGTGTACGGGAACTGTAATACCCGTCACTACCAAAGTGTCACTTGGTGTGCTGTCATCCCTCCTAATTATGGGGAAGTTGTTATATGTCAGTTTTATAAAATGTCATGTAATGTATGTATTTTCCTGTTACTGAAACTTGCATGTACAGGCCTGCTAGGGGTGTCATTCCAGCTTCTAGTCAATAGAGGGAGCTAGGGAGCCCTAGTTTATATAAGGCCCAGTCAGGGAAGTGCAAGGCAGACGGAGTCTAGTGTCTGTAATCTACAGTTGGAGATTAGACAATGTCTGAGACAAGTCCAGGCCTGAAGCCTGCTGTCCAGGAGAAGATTCCCTCCTGAATTCCCATATGCAGAAACAGGAATATGTTAGCTCAAGAGCCTGAGGAAGTTTCCAGAAGCTGAGAGAGACAGAGGCAAAGATCAGGAAAGCAAGAGGTACTCAGAAAGACAGAGGAGGTACTTATTAAAGCTATAGCCAAGGATATAAAGCCAGAACTAGGTTAATGGGCCTTGGTGAAGATATGCTATATTCCAGGATCAGACAGAATTAGAGTGCAAGCTCCTGTGCTGCAAGTCCTGTGTTCAACACTCTGTAATTACCCTGCTGTAACTGAATTGCCTGCATCGACCGAATTGCAAAATCGACTGTATGCCAAGGAACTGCGATTCCAATATTGTCTCTGCTTGAAAACTACTAAAGTTGGAGTTCTGTTTTAATACTACGTTTCCTCAATTTATTCCTGCATCCGCAAACGGCGTGCCACCGTTTACTTGGCACTGGCGTCACAAACTATTTCTACCTATACCTGCCCTTGCAGAGAGTCAGCTGTACCAGGTTAGTGTATATTGCACTACATCACCCAGAAACACCTATTGCACACAACTTGAGTACGCTGCACCTCAGCTACCAGATCAGTGCATTGGCTCCCATAGGATTGGTGGGAGATAAACGTGGCTGTCCCATCATTGGTTGTCAGTTCAATCCAACTGCATAACGTCATTCTGATGACACAGCTTTTCCACTTCAGCCGGACAGGCTTAACGGTTTTTAATACACAGCAGGGGGGCTGTAATCCACAGGTGATGTAAATAGCAGGTCCTTTCCCATTCATCTGCTGGCTTGTTAGTCAGACCGAAAGGCACCACATAGTTAAAGTGGCTGTGGAAGTCAGACAGCTACAGGAAAGACACATATCAAACAATAGCTCATGTCTCTGGCTGCCTCCCCAAAACGATGAACAATAAAACCAGTACACCTGCCGCAAATTAAGAACAATCCACCCACAAGTGGCCAGATGTTATCTATAGTGTCGATGGTGTTGTCACACGTACCATATGGCTTCTGCTGCAGCCGCCGGAACCTCAGTTGCTACTCACTGCTAATCCCCTCCCGTCACCACCATTAACGCAAACTGTCTGCCACCACTATCACTACTACTACTATTATTGCTACTACTACCCATAAACAGCTTTGTATGTTCCATGCTATGTTGCTCCTGCTACTATTGTGGCTGCATGCTATATCCATACTGTACCTTTTCCACATCCACACTGCACTGTTGTTGCTCCCAATTAATAGGGAGAATTTTTTTTAGGCTGATTCACAACCAGAAGCTTTTTCTTCTGACAAAAAAAAAACCTTGTGTGTGTCGTATGAGTAGGAATTCTGACCCTGTCGAGGCATCATTTTTGGATGCTTGGACCTCCAAGCCACTTTTTTATTTACTTGTTTTTAATCCCATTTATGTCAGTGTCACTAAGACATCATTTACTATTGCTGTTGTTGCGTTCCAGAGCTTGGGGAGGGGGGGAGGGTAAAAAATTCAGAAAAAAAAAATGAAAAGCGATAACAAATTTTCCTAAAAATCCTAGGAGTCCTAGGAGGCTAGAGAGGGTTATATACCAACTTTCAGGGCGATTGGAGCAACTTACCGTATTTTTCGCCCCAAAGTGGGGGAAAAATGTACCTGCGTCTTATGGGGTAAATGCTAATGAGCGCTTCAATTATGGAAGCGCTCATTAGTACCGGAGGATCGGGAAGTGGTGAAGGCTCTGTACTCACCGCTTCCTGGTCCTCGGCTGTCGGCTGTGCAGTGGCTGCGCACAGCGTGAGGGCGCTCTGTGACCTCACGCTGTGTGTGCCAGTTCATAGCACAGCCGACAGCAGGAGGAAGAAGAGCGCGGGTGGTGAGGAGCAGTGGCGTCCAGGAGCAGAAGAGGTAAGTGGCTTATTTATTTTGTGATCTGAGGCTGGGGGCTGCTCAATTGTGGCTGGGGGCTGATCACATATGGCTGAGGACTGATTGGGGGTCTTCTTTATATTGGGCTCTGATCTGAGGTCTGATTGGGGGTCATTCACATTGGGGTCTGAGCTGAGGTCTGATCTGAGATCTTATTAACATTGGGGATCTGATTGGGGCTGTGAGCTGAGGTCTGATTAATATTGGGGGTCTGATTGCTGATCTGATCTGAGGTCCTCCTCTAAAACCTTATGGGCCAGTGCGTCTTATAGGGCGAAAAATACGGTATGTTTGGCCTGAACTTATTTAGGTCGGAACCAAATTTTTTCTGTGAACTAAACCCAAGACGAATCTCGACTAGTCCATTCATCTCTACTTTTAGGTGTTTCACAAGAAGTAAAGAAGAATTGAGGTGAAATGTAAAATGTCACTTTTTTTTTGCAGATTTTCCATTTTAATCCATTTTTCCTGTAACACAACAAGGGTTAACAGGCAAACAAACCAATATTTATTACCCTGATTCTGCAGTTGACATAAACACCCCACATGTGGTCGTAAACTGCTGTATGGGTGCACTGCAGGGCTCTCAGAAGGGAAGAAGCACTAAATGGTTTTTGGAGGGCAGAATTTGCTGGAATGGTTTTTGTGTGGCACATTGGCCCAACAGACTTTTTGTAGAAGTTAGAAACATTTGGCCGTGAAAATGAAAAATTACAGATTTTACAAGAAAATGTCACTAGGCCCAAATTTTTCATTTTTACAAGGGGTAACAGGAAAAAATGTACACAACAATTTGTTACCCATTTTCTCCTCAATATGGAAATGCCTAAAAAATGTAGTCGTAATCTGCTGTATGGGCACACCTCAGGGATCAGAAAGGAAGGAGTGCCATATGGTTTTTGGAGGGCAGATTTTACTGCAATGGTTTTTGGGTACTGTACTCCTATAGTGGAAACCCTCAAAAATGGACCCCATTTCCTGGTTTTAGAAACACCCTACATGTGTACCTATTTTTTTGCCTGTACATATGAGAGGGCTCTGGAATATAAGAGCGCCATGGGCATTTTATAGGCACATGGTGGGGACTTACACAACTTTTGCTATAGGCTCTGGGGTGAAATAATACACCTCATAAAAGTGACCCCATTTTGGAAACTACAGCCCTCAAAGTAAAAATGCTGTATGAGCACATGGGAGGGTAGATTTTGCTGAAATGGTTTTTGGGCACTATGTCATAATAAAGAGACCTTGAGATTAGAGTTGAGCGAACACCTGGATGTTTGGGTTCGAGAAGTTCGGCCGAACTTCCCGGAAATGTTCGGGTTCGGGATCCGACCCCTATCCGAACTTCGTCCCGAACCCCATTGAAGTCAATGGGGACCCGAACTTTTGGGCACTAAAAAGGCTGTAAAACAGCCCAGGAAAGAGCTAGAGGGCTGCAAAAGGCAGCAACATGTAGGTAAATCCCCTGCAAACAAATGTGGATAGGGAAATGAATTAAAATAAAAATTAAAAAAATAAAAATGAACCAATATCAATTGGACAGAGGTCCCATAGCAGAGAATCTGGCTTCACATCAGCAGAGAATCAGTCTCTTCATGCCATAGCAAAGAATCTGGCTTCATGTCAGCAGAGAATCAGTCTCTTCATGCCATAGCAGAGAATCTGGCTTCATGTCAGCGCAGAATCAGTCTTCATGTCATAGCAGAGAATCAGGCTTCACGTCACCCACCACTGGAACAGGCCACTGTCACACATTTAGGCCCCGGCACCCAGACAGAGGAGAGCGGTCCCGTAACAGAGAATCTGGCCTTATGTCAGCGCAGAATCTGTCTTCATGTCATAGCAGAGAATCAGGCTTCACGTCACCCACCACTGGAACAGGCCACTGTCACACATTTAGGCCCAGGCACCCAGGCAGAGGAGAGAGGTCCCGTAACAGAGAATCTGGCCTTATGTCAGCGCAGAATCTGTCTTCATGTCATAGCAGAGAATCAGGCTTCACGTCACCCACCACTGGAACAGGCCACTGTCACACATTTAGGCCCCGGCACCCAGACAGAGGAGAGCGGTCCCGTAACAGAGAATCTGGCCTTATGTCAGCGCAGAATCTGTCTTCATGTCATAGCAGAGAATCAGGCTTCACGTCACCCACCACTGGAACAGGCCACTGTCACACATTTAGGCCCAGGCACCCAGGCAGAGGAGAGAGGTCCCGTAACAGAGAATCTGGCCTTAGGTCAGCGCAGAATCTGTATTCATGTCATAGCAGAGAATCAGGCTTCACGTCACCCACCACTGGAACAGGCCACTGTCACACATTTAGGCCCAGGCACCCAGGCAGAGGAGAGAGGTCCCGTAACAGAGAATCTGGCCTTATGTCAGCGCAGAATCTGTATTCATGTTATAGCAGAGAATCAGGCTTCACATCACCCACCACTGGAACAGGCCACTGTCACACATTTAGGCCCCGGCACCCAGACAGAGGAGAGGTTCATTCAACTTTGGGTTGCCCCGCAATATAATGGTAAAATGAAATTAAAAATAGTATTGAATGAGGAAGTGCCCTGGAGTAGAATAATATATTGTTAAGGGGAGGTAGTTAATATCTAATCTGCACAAGGGATGGACAGGTCCTGTGGGATCCATGCCTGGTTCATTTTTATGAACGTCAGCTTGTCCACATTGGCTGTAGACAGGCGGCTGCGTTTGTCTGTAATGACGCCCCCTGCCGTGCTGAATACACGTTCAGACAAAACGCTGGCCGCCGGGCAGGCCAGCACCTCCAAGGCATAAAAGGCTAGCTCTGGCCACGCGGACAATTTGGAGACCCAGAAGTTGAATGGGGCCGAACCATCAGTCAGTACGTGGAGGGGTGTGCACAGGTACTGTTCCACCATGTTAGTGAAATGTTGCCTCCTGCTAACACGTTCCGTATCAGGTGGTGGTGCAGTTAGCTGTGGCGTGGTGACAAAACTTTTCCACATCTCTGCCATGCTAACCCTGCCCTCAGAGGAGCTGGCCGTGACACAGCTGCGTTGGCGACCTCTTGCTCCTCCTCTGCCTTCGCCTTGGGCTTCCACTGGTTCCCCTGTGACATTTGGGAATGCTCTCAGTAGCGCGTCTACCAACGTGCGCTTGTACTCGCGCATCTTCCTATCACGCTCCAGTGTAGGAAGTAAGGTGGGCACATTATCTTTGTACCGGGGATCCAGCAGGGTGGCAACCCAGTATTCCGCACACGTTAAAATGTGGGCAACTCTGCTGTCGTTGCGCAGGCACTGCAGCATGTAGTCGCTCATGTGTGCCAGGCTGCCCAGAGGTAAGGACAAGCTGTCCTCTGTGGGAGGCGTATCGTCATCGTCCTGTGTTTCCCCCCAGCCACGCACCAGTGATGGGCCCGAGCTGCTTTGGGTGCCACCCCGCTGTGAACATGCTTCATCCTCATCCTCCTCCACCTCCTCCTCATCCTCGTCCTCCTCGTCCTCCAGTAGTGGGCCCTGTCTGGCCACATTTGTACCTGGCCTCTGGTGTTGCAAAAAACCTCCCTCTGAGTCACTTTGAAGAGACTGGCCTGAAAGTGCTAAAAATGACCCCTCTTCCTCCTCTTCCTCCTCTTCCTCCTGGGCCACCTCCTCTTCCATCATCGCCCTAAGTGTTTTCTCAAGGAGACATAGAAGTGGTATTGTAACGCTGATAACGGCGTCATCGCCACTGGCCATGTTGGTGGAGTACTCGAAACAGCGCAACAGGGCACACAGGTCTCGCATGGAGGCCCAGTCATTGGTGGTGAAGTGGGTCTGATCCGCAGTGCGACTGACCCGTGGGTGCTGCAGCTGAAACTCCACTATGGCCTGCTGCTGCTCGCACAGTCTGTCCAGCATATGCAAGGTGGAGTTCCACCTGGTGGGCACGTCGCATATGAGGCGGTGAGCGGGAAGGCCGAAGTTACGCTGTAGCGCAGACAGGCGAGCAGCGGCAGGGTGTGAACGCTGGAAGCGCGAACAGACGGCCCGCACTTTATGCAGCAGCTCTGACATGTCGGGGTAGTTGCGAATGAACTTCTGCACCACCAAATTCAGTACATGCGCCAGGCAAGGGATGTGCGTCAAACCGGCTAGTCCCAGAGCTGCAACGAGATTTCGCCCATTATCGCACACCACCAGGCCGGGCTTGAGGCTCACCGGCAGCAACCACTCGTCGGTCTGTTGTTCTATACCCCGCCACAACTCCTGTGCGGTGTGGGGCCTGTCCCCCAAACATATGAGTTTCAGAATGGCCTGCTGACGTTTACCCCGTGCTGTGCTGAAGTTGGTGGTGAAGGTGTGTGGCTGACTGGATGAGCAGGTGGAAGAAGAGGAGAAGGAAGCTGAGTAGGAGGAGGAGGAGACAGGAGGCAAAGAATGTTGCCCTGCGATC
Organism: Bufo bufo; assembly: GCF_905171765.1. Lineage (NCBI taxonomy): Eukaryota > Metazoa > Chordata > Amphibia > Anura > Bufonidae > Bufo > Bufo bufo. The sequence continues at coordinate 642,352,395 of NC_053390.1, read as the reverse complement.
CTTGGCGGCGGAAGGACGTGCGCCAAACAGCTCTCCGCTTGGGGCCCAGCCGCCACTACATTTACCCAGTGTGCAGTTAGGGAGATATAGCGTCCCTGGCCGTGCTTACTGGTCCACGTATCTGTGGTTAGGTGGACCTTGCCACAGATGGCGTTGCGCAGTGCACACTTGATTTTATCGGACACTTGTTTGTGCAGGGAAGGCACGGCTCTCTTGGAGAAGTAGTGCCGGCTGGGAACAACATACTGTGGGACAGCAAGTGACATGAGCTGTTTGAAGCTGTGTGTGTCTAGCCTAAATGACAGCATTTCATAGGCCAGTAGTTTAGAAATGCTGGCATTCAGGGCCAGGGATCGAGGGTGGCTAGGTGGGAATTTACGCTTTCTCTCAAATGTTTGTGAGATGGAGAGCTGAACGCTGCCGTGTGACATGGTTGAGATGCTTGGTGACGCAGGTGGTGGTGTTGGTGGTACATCCCATGTTTGCTGGGCGGCAGGTGCCAACGTTCCTCCAGAGGCAGAGGAAGAGGCCGAGGCGGCGGCAGCAGCAGCAGAAGAGGCCGAGGCGGCAGCAGCAGAAGAGGTAGCAGGGGGAGCCTGAGTGACTTCCTTGTTTTTAAGGTGTTTACTCCACTGCAGTTCATGCTTTGCATGCAGGTGCCTGGTCATGCAGGTTGTGCTAAGGTTCAGAACGTTAATGCCTCGCTTCAGGCTCTGATGGCACAGCGTGCAAACCACTCGGGTCTTGTCGTCAGCACATTGTTTGAAGAAGTGCCATGCCAGGGAACTCCTTGAAGCTGCCTTTGGGGTGCTCGGTCCCAGATGGCGGCGGTCAGTAGCAGGCGGAGTCTCTTGGCGGCGGGTGTTCTGATTTTGCCCACTGCTCCCTCTTTTGCTACGCTGTTGGCTCGGTCTCACCACTGCCTCTTCCTCCGAACTGTGAAAGTCAGTGGCACGACCTTAATTCCATGTGGGGTCTAGGACCTCATCGTCCCCTGCATCGTCTTCCACCCAGTCTTGATCCCTGACCTCCTGTTCAGTCTGCACACTGCAGAAAGACGCAGCAGTTGGCACCTGTGTTTCGTCATCATCAGAGACGTGCTGAGGTGGTATTCCCATGTCCTCATCATCAGGAAAAATAAGTGGTTGTGCGTTAGTGCTTTCTATCTCTTCCACCCCTGGGGAAGGGCTAGGTGGATGCCCTTGGGAAACCCTGGCAGCAGAGTCTTCAAACAGCATAAGAGACTGCTGCATAACTTGAGGCTCAGACAGTTTCCCTGATATGCATGGGGTTGATGTGACAGACCGATGGGCTTGGTTTGCATGCGCCATCTGTGCGCTTTCTGCAGAAGACTGGGTGGGAGATAATGTGAACGTGCTGGATCCACTGTCGGCCACCCAATTGACTAATGCCTGTACCTGCTCAGGCCTTACCATCCTTAGAACGGCATTGGGCCCCACCAAATATCGCTGTAAATTATGCTGGCTACTGGGACCTGAGGTAGTTGGTTCACTAGGACGTGTGGCTGTGGCAGAACGGCCACGTCCTCTCCCAGCACCAGAGGGTCCACTAACACCACCACGACCATGTCCACGTCCGCGTCCGCGTCCCTTATTAGATGTTTTCCTCATTGTTCCCGTTCACCACAATTTTGAGAATGGCAAATTTGGGAATGCTTTTTCAACCCAGAACAAAAAGTCTGCTTTGACGGTCACTACAAATAACTTGACCAGCTAAAACTGTGCAGATTTGGTTGAATAGAGATGTGAGACCTGTTTTTTTTTGCGCTGTGTGACAGTTATAGGTTTAATCACAGAATGACACTTCTATCAGCACGCTAGTGTGTGTCTTAGGTTTTTCTGAATGACACTATCAATAACTTCAATGTAAGATTTTCTTTTTGGGATAGATTTGAAGTAGGCCTGAAATACCACAAACTAGTTATTTTCAGAATGGCAAATTTGGGAATGCTTTTTCAACCCAGAACAAAAAGTCTGCTTTGACGGTCACTACAAATAACTTGACCAGCTAAAACTGTGCAGATTTGGTTGAATAGAGATGTGAGACCTGTTTTTTTTTGCGCTGTGTGACAGTTATAGGTTTAATCACAGAATGACACTTCTATCAGCACGCTAGCGTGTGTCTTAGGTTTTTCTGAATGACACTATCAATAACTTCAATGTAAGATTTTCTTTTTGGGATAGATTTCAAGTAGGCCTGAAATACCACAAACTAGTTATTTTCAGAATGGCAAATTTGGGAATGCTTTTTCAACCCAGAACAAAAAGTCTGCTTTTACGGTCACTACAAATAACTTGACCAGCTAAAACTGTGCAGATTTGGTTGAATAGAAATGTCAGGTCTATTTTTTAGGCGCTGGGTGACAGGCTCAACTTGCCCCTGATGTAATATATGGCCAAAAAATAACCACACTGTTGATGGTTAAATGCACTTGGGTGACACAGGCTCAGCCTGCAGCTGATGTAGTATATGGCCAAAAAATAATCAGACTGTTGATGGTTAAATGCACTTGGGTGAAACAGGCTCAGCCTGCAGCTGATGTAGTATATGGCCAAAAAATAACCAGACTGTTGATGGTTAAATGCACTTCGGTGACACAGGCTCAGCCTGCAGCTGATGTAGGATATAGCACAAAATAACCACACTATCGATGGTTAAATACACTTGGTGATAGCTCGTTCTGGCGCACCACAAGTCACAAAATGGCCACCGATCACCCCAGAAAAAAAGTGATCTAAAAACGCTCTGGGCAGCCTCAAAAAAGTGAGCAAGTCAATAATAGCACTTCAATGATCCACAGCTGCAGATCGATTACAGAATGAAGTCTTTTGGAGGAGTTAATCTGCCTAATCTCGCCCTAACGTCACAGCTGCAACCTCTCCCTATGCTTGAATCAGCAGAGTGACGTGCAGCGCTACGTGACCCAAGCTTATATAGAGGCTGGGTCACATGCTGCACTGGCCAATCACAGCCATGCCAATAGTAGGCAAGGCTGTGATGGCCTCTTGGGGCAAGTAGTATGACGCTTGTTGATTGGCTGCTTTGCAGCCTTTCAAAAAGCGCCAAGAAAGCGCCGAACACCGAACCCGAACCCGGACTTTTACGAAAATGTTCGGGTTCGGGTCCGTGTCACGGACACCCCAAAATTCGGTACGAACCCGAACTATACAGTTCGGGTTCGCTCATCCCTACTTGAGATACCTTTACAGTGGAAGCTCCCCAAAGTGACCCCATTTTGGAAACTACACCCCTCTAGGGATTTTTAGAGGGATGTAGTGAGTGCTCTGATCCAACTGCCTTTTCATAGTATTTAGAAACCCTTGGCCATAAAAATGAAAAATACATTTTATTTTCCAAAAAATGTTGCTTTGGCCCCAATTTTTCATTTACACAAAGGGTAATAGGAGAAAAAAACAACCCACAATTTCTTACTCATTTTCTCCTGCATACAGGAACACCCCATATGTGGTCATACACTGCTGTATGGGCACACAGCAGGTCTCATCTCAAAAGAAATGGAGTGCCATATGACTTTTGGTGGAAAGATTTCACTGAAATGGTTTTTGGCGTTATGTTGCATTTCAAGAGACCCTGAGGTACCAGTATAGTGGAAACCCCCAAGAAGTAAACCCACTTTGCAAACTACACCCATCTAGGAACTTTTAGAGGGATGTAGTGAGTGCCTTGACCCTACAGGCATTTCATAGAATTGATTTAAAATGGGGAAATAAAATGAAAAACTACATTGTATTTCAATTATACGTAGTTTTAGCTTCAAATCTTTCATTTTCACAAGTGGTAATATGAGAAAAAGCACCCCAAATTTCATTCCATAATTTTTCCCGAGAACAACTTCCTATATGTAGTCAGAAACTACTGTATGGACACACCACAGGGTTCAGAAGAGAAAGAGCATCATGTGCATTTGAGGTCTAGTTTGGTGATTTATATAGCACTAACCGACAACTACAGAAGCTCTGAGGTGAAATAAAAAAGAAACCGCCAAGAAGTCACCCCATTTTAGAAACCACACCCCTCACAGTATTTACCAATGGGCGTAGGGAGCATTTTGACCCCACATGTGTTTTGCCAAATTTAAAGCACAGCAGATGGTACAAAGTGAAAATTGCAATTTTTACATAGATATGCCAATTTACTGCCCAATATGTTGTGCCCATTATGTGCCAGTGTGAAATATTAGCCCTCTTATTATTATGCCTTCCTTCCTGGTTTTAGAAACAACCTACATGTGGCCCTAATTTTCTGCCTGAATATACAACAGGGCTCAGGAGTAAAAGAGCACCATGCGCATCTCAGGCCCAATCTTGTGCTGAAACTGTAGAAGTTATGGGGTCAAATAATAAAGGGAACCCCGATCAGTGACTCTCATTTTTGAATCTCCACTCCTCAAGGTATTAAAGGGTGGAGTGAGCATTTTGACACCACAGGTATTTTTTAAAAATTAATACACAGAGGGCCATACAAAATTTTAATTAAAAATTTTCCACAGGTACAGCATTTCAGTGCCCAATATGCTGTGCCAAGCATGTGCCATCTGAGACATACCACTCCCCTTATTTTGTTAGGCGGGTTCTATTGGGTAAGGAAATACTTTAAATGTGGGAGTGAACTGCTGTATAGGAAAGGAGTGACATATGGCTTTTGGAGTGCAGATTTTGCTGGAATGGTTTTTGGGCACTACATCACATTTTCAGAGTCCCTGAGCTAGCTGTACGGTGAAAACCTCCAATAAGTGACGCCATTTTGGAAACTACACTTCTCAAGTTATATATCAAGACTTAAAGTGAGCATTTTCACACCACTGGTATTTTGCAAAAATTTATAAGCAGGGGGCGGTGTAAAATGAAAATTGAAAAAAAATTAATGAAAAGAGTTTTCTACAGGTATGGCATTTCACTGCTCAATATATTGTGTCTTGTGTTGAGCGAATCGAACCATCCGAAGTGGAATTCAATCTGAAGTATAGAAAAAATTTGATTAGTTGTGAAGCCAAATTTCCTTGTGCTTCGTGGTAGCGAAATCAATTTTTCCTAAAATGGTGGCTGAAAAGAAAAAAATTATACTCACCTCATCCACTTGATGGTGGAGAGGCCATATGCTTCCGTCTTGATTGAAGAAAATTCGCCAAAGGACCGGCGATGAGTGTGAAGACGTCACCACATGATCACGCTGGCCACGCATGGTGAAGTCATCTCCGCAGGTTCTTTGGCAGGTTCTCTTCAATCAAGACGAGAGTGGATGGTCTTTCCGCGATCAAGTGAATGAGGGGAGTATATATACTGTAGATATATATATATATATGTATAAATATATATAAAAAAAAAAAATTTCACCCCGGAGCACCTGAAGTGGTAAATGACGTCGCAGTGCAGTTGCTGTTCCCTGTCATTGCACCCACTCCATACAATGAAAAGCAACTTATGACAAAGTAATTAGTAACTGATAGGCAGATTCCACTGGGCACAAAAATTTGATAAATGTGGGTGTAAACTGCTATACGCTGTAGGGTTCAGAGGGGAAAGACCACCTTTTGGCATTTGTGCTACAGATTTTGATGAATTGGTTTAAGGGCACCATCTTGATATTGAGCATCCTCTAGGGAGCAGTACAGCTGTTTTCTGACAACCATACATTTTTCATTTTATTCTCAACGGAGCTGTGTGAGGGCTTATATTTTGTGGGCTGAGTTGCCATTTTCTTTGCTTATATTTTGGGGTAAATACTACGTTTTGATCAATTTTTACTTTGCTTTTTGGGAAGCAGGATAAAGAAATCCTCCACTCTTTTTTGAGTTTGTTATTCCGATGTACACCATACAGGAAAAATGACATATTAAGCTTATTCTGCTGGTTAGTATGATTACAGAGATACTAGTGTTATATAGTTTTTTTACCACTTTTACAAAAAGCAATTTTGCAGGAAAAATTATATTTTTGCTTTGCCATTTTCACTGGTACCCTTTTGGGGTACATGCGACTTTTTGTTTGCTTGATATTGCCTTTTTAGGCTAGGTGATGAAAAAATGACTGTTCTGGCACTGTTTTTATTTATTTATTTTTTTACGATGCTCACCTGATGGGTTATATCATGTGATGCTTTTAATAAGCCACTCATTACAGACGCTGCAATACCCAATATGTGTTGTTGTTTTTATTCATTGTAAATGGCCTGATGAGGAGAAAGGGACGCTTTTTTCACTTGAAATTTTTTTTTTTTTTTCTAAAACACTTTTTTTTGTACCACTATGGGACTTTAACTTTTGGGGGTATGATCCCTTCCGCAATGCATTACAATACATGCTGTATTGTAATACATTACACTGTCAGTATTACACTGACATTGAGCCTATGATACCCAGCAAAGCTGTTTTTTTACAGAGGCTCTTTGCTCCCAGAGGGGAGTTCTGGGCAGGGATCCACTTCCCTTATGACATACATATGCCTTAATAGGCCATTTGTTGTTCAGTAAGGAGATACCATCTCTAATACTGTTCTCCAAAATTAACCAGAACATTTGTTGAAACTTTGCACTTTAAAAAAAATGTACCGATAGAGCACAGGTTAAAGAGAACCTACCAGCAGGGCCAATCCGATTATGCCAGACAAATTGCCTGATAGGGTTGGTCCTACTGATTAAAATTCTACCTGTTTTGTGAAAACTGATTGCGGCATTCTCAAGAAAAAATACCTTTATTCTTTGTACAAGTGCGACCTTCAGTGCACCAAAGGGACTTACCAGCACTGGAAAGCTGAGGAGCTGAGATGCACCAAGGGTGTTGGGCCCACCCCTCGGTGCACTGAAGCCCTCAGTTGCATAAAGAATGAGAGTATTTTTTCTCTGGAATGCCACAAATGATTTTCACTAGACAGGTATCATTTTTATCAGTATGCTTGGTTCAATACGGTCGATCTTTCTGGCAGGTGCTCTTTAAATGAAGTGAAATTAAAAAAATAAATAAAGTACCAATGCAAACTATTTTTTTTTTCGGTTTTGCAAATGTCTCATCTTCTATGAAGAAAGCATATAGTATTTAAAAATGAAAAATGTGTTGACAACAACTGAAAACAAATTGCTTTGTGTATGTTAGGTGTTTATTTACTGCGCATTATAGTTGTAAATATTCTTCTGGATTAATTTGTGATCACAGGCGTCGTCTTGCAATTTTTTTTTAAACAAAGCAAAAACAAAGTGGAAAGTGTTGGTATTCCAGAGTGGAACAAACATGGCATGTGATCAGTTAGCTGAAGTCCACAAATAAACACAGAGATGCTTGCCAGAGAGTTAAACTGAAAATCATGTTAATGTTGTTCTTAGATTTAAGACCTGTGGCTCCCAATATGTTATCTTTGGTTTTAAAACATAATAGACCTGTAATGTCTCTCTCATTTGGAGTATTTACAACCGAATGACAGTATTATACTTTGCTTGAAAACATTGATTCTCGGAGGTACTGTGTGCTGTGATTAATTGGAGGAGGATGGATAAATAAAAAATACAAGAAATGAGGTAGAACACACAGAAGGGAATCACAGCCCCAATTGGAATAAAAATGATTCATAGTTATGTTGGCGTTTTTTCCTGGAAAGCTTTCAGAGCTGGAGTTCAGGAAGATATATTGTATCACGTGGCCACTTGTCAGATGGGTGACTATGTAGCAAGACTTCAGGAAATGTAGAGCATGGCATGATTTATTGCAACAGGGTTTATCTAACTGCTGTAAATGTAAACACATTAGGGTAGACCTATTATTTTCATTTTTGGGTACTTTCTGAGCAATGTAAGGTGAAAGAAAATGGGTAAAACATAGACCTAGGGAGACTATTATCAAAGAATTACGCCACTATTGTCGCATAAAAAAGTTGCAGAGAAAAGGCAAGAAAGGGGTGGGCTTAGTGCGGCCCTCTAGATTTACTATAACCTACTCCAGAAACCAGCACAAGTCTGCACTAGCCTCTGGCTGGTGCAAATTTCAGTTTCTGTCACACAGAGGGCCATAGATGTAACTAATTTGTTAAGAGGCATTTGCATGTTAATAAATTAGGAGCATCATACTCCTGCACAGGGAGATCAACTCTGGCATATGGGAATGTCAGTCAGGGTAAATCCCCCCCTTAGATGTCATTACAATTAAGGTTTTCTTTATGGAAGAGGATGCGGTAAGCAGATTTTAACAGTAACAACTGTAACAGACTAGATGTAACCTGTACAGAATGTACAGTATAGAACAGTCTTTATATGATTTATATCACTTTATATGATTCAGACACACTAAAATGGCTGTAAAAAAGTCATGGAAAGGGCTAGAGGGCTGCAAATGGCAGCAAAATGTGGTTAAGTGCATGGCAAGTGCTCTGCAAACAAATGTGGATAGGGAAATAACTTAAAATAACATAAAATATGTAAAAATAAAAAATAATAATCTTGATCTTGGAGGACGAGGTTCATAAGGAGTAGGAGGTTGAGGAGGCGGTGGATGTGGCGGTGTAGGTGGAAGCGGCGGTGGAGGATGAGGAGTTAGCCTACACTGCTTTTTTTTTATTTTTTTAATTAGGGTACACCCCAAAACATTAGGAAACATAACCTGTTATAACCCCCTCCAGCTGTGCTAAACAAACGTTCAGACAATACACTGGCTGCAGGGCAGGCCAGCACCTCTAAGGCGTAAAGGGCAAGCTCAGGCCATGTGCCAAATTTGGAGACCCAGAAGTTGAAGGGGGCAGACCCATCAGTCAGTACGTGTAGGCATGTGCACACATACTGCCCCACCATGTCGCACGTCCCCGTGATGTTCACAATACAATTGGATATCTTCTCTGTCAACTTTCGATGTTCTTTTCTGCACCTACCATGTTGATCACGGTTAGCGGCGAATCAGGGTTCCACGCCGGAGAGGGAGCGTGAAAAGGGATAGCACATCTAGAGGAGGTCAATGTATGAAATTCAATGTGATCGAGCAGAAATGTGGGACAAAGTATTGAAGCAGAAGCTTCTAAGTTAAGTAGGGGGCACGCGGCAATTACCCACTCCCGACTCGGGAAGGTAGTGATGATAAATAACAATACAGGACTCTTAAGATGCCCTGTTATTAGAATGATTATTAAAAAATTATAGGGCATGTCACTGGGGTATTTTGGATTTGGAAACGTTAGACAGTAGAGGCCCTGCTGCCGCTTTGTTGACTTTAGATAACTTCTGCCTGATCGCACGTCCCTGTGACGTCCACGATCCATTTGGATATCTTCTCTATCAACTTTCGATGTTCTTTTCTGTGCCTACCATGTTGATCACGGTTATCGGCGAATCAAGGTTCCACGCCGGAGAGGGAGCGTGAGAAAGAGATACCACATCCAAGGGAGGACAATGGATGAAACTAAATGTTGATCAAGCGGAAAAGTGGGACAAATTATTGAAGCCGAAGGTTACAAGTAAAGGAGGTGGCGCGCATCAATTAAAGAAGAATTTTTGAAATTTAATTCCCTGTCACCTATGCAGAGCAGGGTTTTGTATACGTCAAAATTGGTAAAATGTCACCTGACAATGTAACAGATGATTTTTTGAAATTTATGTCCCTGTCACATATGCAGAGCAGGGGTTTAATCATGGCAAAAATTGTCAAATGTCACAAAAGAATGTAACAGACAAATTAGTGAAATGTTTTTACCTGTCTACTAGGTATAGCAGAAGTAGATCACAGCCAAAAATTGGTGCATTTCACCCAAAAATGTAACAGACAAATTAGTAAAATGGCAGTAGAAAAGATAGTCCAGCACTTCAGAGAAGAATATCAAAACTCCGTCTTTATTGGTTGAATTCAAGATAACATATAGTGGACCCCACAGCACACTTGCTCCTCCAAGTCGACACGTTTCGACCATACCAGTTTTTGGTCGAAACGAGTCAACTTGGAGGAGCAAGTGTGCTGTGGGGTCCACTATATGTTGAATTCAACCAATAAAGACACAGTTTTGATATTCTTCTCTGAAGTGCTGGACTATCTTTTCTACTGCTGCTGATTGAAGAACTCACCTGGTTCGGTCTGCGCACAGGAGATTCGAAATGCAGGGTGAGCTGGATTTGTTTTCTACTGTGTAAAATTTGTAAAATGTTTTTACATATCTACTGCTGTCGTTTAACCCTGGCTGTGCTGAAGTTGGTGGTGAAGGTGTTACGCTGACCGGATGAGGAGGCGGTAGAGGATGAGGAAGTGGAGTAGAAGGAGGAAGCAACAGGAGGCAAACTGAAGCTCCCTGCAATCCTTGGTGGTGGAAGGTCATGCGCCAAACTGCTATCCGCCTCAGGCCCAGCCACCACTGCATTTACCCAGTGTGCTGTTAGGGATATATAATGGCCCTGTCCGTGCTTACTGGTCCACGTATCCGTAGTTAGGTGAACCTTGTCACAGATGGCGTTGCACTTGGTTGTGCAGGGAAGGGATGGCTTGCCTGGAAAAGTAGTGGTGGCTGGGCACGACGTACTGTGGGACAGCCACCGCCATAAGGCTGTCAAAACTCTCAGTCTCCACCAGACGGAATAACAGCATTTCAAAGGCCAGTAATTTTGAAATGCTGGCATCCAGGGCCAGGGATCGCGGGTGGGTAGGGGGGTACTTCCTCTTCCGGTTTTTGAGGTGTTTACTCCACTGCAGCTCGTGCTTTGCACTTAAATACCTGGTCATGCAGGTTGTGCTCAGGTTGTGCTCAGGTTGAGAACATTTATGCCTCGCTTCAGGCTCTGATTGCATAGCGTGCAAGCCACTCGTTTATTATCGTCAGCACATTGTCTGAAGAACTGCCACGCCAAGAAAACTCCACATTTATGCCTCGCTCCAGGCTCTGATTGCACAGCGTGCAAGCCACTCGTTTATTATCGTCAGCACATTGTCTGAAGAACTGCCACGCCAGGGAACTCCTTGGAGCTGGCTTTGGTGTGCTTGGTCCCTTGCTGCGGTGGGCAGTAGCAGGCGTATTGTCTAGGGGACGGCCGCTCAGCTTTTGCACCCTGCTCCCTCTTCTGTTGTGCTGGTGGCTCTGTGCAACCACCGCCTCTTCCTCCGAACAACACAGGTCATTCGCATGACCTTGATTCCATGTGGGGTCGAGGACCTCATCGTCCTCCACATTATCTTCCACCCAGTCTTCACCCCTGCCCTCCTTGTCGGTCTGCACACTTTCGAAAGCCACAGCAGTTGGCACCTATGTTTCGTCATCATCCGAGACGTGCTGCGGTGGTCCTCCCATGTATTTAACTTGAAACATAAGTGGTTGGGCATCGGTGCACTCAATCTCTTCCACTTCTGGGGCAGGGCTATGTGGATGGCCCTGGGAAACCCTGCTAGCAGAATCATCAAAAAGCAGAAGAGACTGCTGCATGACTTGGAACTCAGACTTCTTGGCTGATTTGCAAGGGGGTGAGGTGAGAGACTGATGGCTGCAGGTGCTAACTCTGATCTTTCAGCAGGAGACTGGGTGGGAGACAATGTGAAGGAACTGGAGGCACTGTCAGCATCCCAATCTACTATCGCCTGTATTTGTTCTGGCCTCACCATTCGTAGAGCCGCATTAGGCCCGACCAAATAACACTGAAGGTTCTGTCGCCTACTTTCACCTGAGGAAGGTTTTTCACTTGTCCGTGTATCTGGCACAGATCGACCACGTCCTCTCCCTGCAACAGGAGCTCCATCAGCAGCACCACGACCAGGGCCAAGTCCCTTATTCGACGCTCTCCTCATTCTCCACACACCCAGAATGGGTGTTTTTTAATAACAGAATAGAACAGCAGTATCTAACCCGTGTATCTCACACTGACAGATGCAGCAAAGGCTGCAAATTTAGTTTTTTTTTATAAAAATGGGATGGGCCCCAGATGTAGGGTCTAGGATTTTTTAAACCCAGAAAATTATTGAAGTATTGTAAGCTTGTATTTCACATTGACAAATGCTGCACCAGATGTAGGATATTGCCCAAAATGGGTGGTTTTTTTGAACCCTGAATATTATTGCATTATTTCAAGCTTGTATCTCACACTGACAGATGCAGCAAAGGCTGAAAATTAAGTATTTTGCCCAAAATGGGTGTTTTTTTATAACAGAATATTATTGCAGTATTTCTAGCTTGTATGTCACACTAACAAATGCAGCATAGGCCTCAGATGTAGGGTATTGCCAAAAATTGGTGTTTTTTTAAACCCTGAATATTTTTGCAGTATTTCAAGCTTGTATCTCACACTGACAGATGCAGCAAAGGCTGAAAATTAAGTATTTTGCCCAAAATGGGTGTTTTTTTTTAATAAAAAAATATTATTGCAGTATTTCTAGCTTGTATGTCACACTAACAAATGCAGCATAGGCCCCAGATGTAGGGTACTGCCAAAAATGGGTGTTTTTTTTAAACCCTGAATATTATTGCAGTATTTCAAGCTTGTATCTTACACTGACGGATGCAGCCAAGGCCGCAAATTTTTTTAATAACAGAATAGAACACCAGTATCTAACGCTTTTATTTCACACTGACAGATGCAGCAAAGGCTGCAAATTAAGTATTTTGTGCAAAATGGGTGTTTTTTTAATAACAGAATAGAACAGCAATATCTAACGTGTGTATCTTACACTGACAGATGCAGCAAAGGCTGCAAATTAAGTATTTTGCCCAAAATTGGTGTTTTTTTAATAACAGAATATTATTGCAGTATTTATAGCTTGTATCTCACAGTGACAGATGCAGCAAAGGCTGCAAATTTAGTTTTTGGCCCAAAATGGGTGTTTTTTTTAACCCAGAATATAATTGCAGTATTTCTAGCTTGTATGTTATACTATCAAATGCATCATAGGCCCCAGATGTAGGGTATTGCCAAAACTGGGTGTTTTTTTAAACCCTGAATATTATTGCAGTATTTCAAGCTTGTATCTCACACTAACAGATGCAGCCTAGGCCGTAAATTTACTATTTGCCCCAAAATGGGTGGTTTTTTTTGATAACAGAAAAGAACAGCAGTATCTAACGTGTGTATCTCACACTGACAGATGCAGCAAAGGCTGAAAATTTTGTTTTTTGCCCAAAATGGGTGTTTTTTTCAAACACAGAATATTATTGCAGTATTTATAGCTTATATCTCACACTGACAGATGCAGCAAAGTCTGCAAATTGAGTATTTTGCCCCAAATGGGTGTTTTTTTAAACCCAGAATATTATTGCAGTATTTCTAGATTGTATTTCACACTGACAAATGCTGCAAAGGCACCAGATGTAGGATATTGCCAAAAATTGGTGTCTTTTTAAACCCAGATTATTATTGCAGTATTTCAAACTTCTTTTTCACACAAAAAAATGCAGCATAGGCTCCAGATGTAGGGTATTGCCAAAAATGTGTGTTTTTTTAAACCAAGAAAATTATTGCAGTATTTCAAGCTTAGATTTCACACTGACAAATGCTGCAAAGGCCCCAGATGTAGGGTCTTGCAAAAAATGGGTGATTTTTTAAACCCAGAAAATTATTGAAGTATTGCAAGCTTGTATTAAACACTGACAAATGCTGCGAAGACACTAGATGTAGGATATTGCCAAAAATGGGTGTTTTTTTTTAAACCCAGATTATTATTGCAGTTTTTCAAGCTTGGATTTGAATGTCACAATGTCACGGATGATGTTGCAGATAGCTGGAAGTTATGGATAAACATCCGACTGGCTTGATCCCAAACTAAGGATCATAAAGGTGACCCCTATAAAACCCTAAGAGCTCACCCTGACTGCTAAGCACATACAAGGGTCTCAGAGGTAGACGATTGCATGCCCTCGTACCTAGACTGTGTGACACCTGAAAACCCTATAATAGTGAGGGGACACGACCACCGACTCCCTGCACTTAATACAGAGGGAGTCAGGGTCACCTAGAATCAAGCCAGCAAAGAAACACAATACATGAAAGGACTTATCTGAACAAGCAGTAACAGAAGTCTCCAGCAGTGAACAACTTCAATCCAGGAAGTAGTATAAACCGCAAAGTGAGGCAGTATGGGAGGGAATATAAAGGGAGGCAATTAGTGTAAATAGGTGACAGCTGGGAGAAGGAAAGGAGATGACAAAGTGAAACCAAAACAAAGAACATCATACAAGAGGTACAGAAGAACGTCTGCCAGACCTTCTCAGAGAGCTGGCGGTGACAGTACCCCTCCCTCTACGGGTGGACTCCGGACACTCAGAGCCCACCTTCTCAGGATGGGACCTATGGAAAGCCCTGATGAGATGAGTGGCCTTAATGTCCGCCACTGGGACCCACATCCTCTCCTCAGGACCATAACCCTCCCAATGAACGAGGCACTGGAGAGAACCACGGATAATGCGAGAATCCACAATCCTAGAGACCTGAAATTCAAGGCTACCATCAACAACAATCGGAGGAGGAGGCAAAGAGGAGGGTATAGTGGGTTGGACATAAGGTTTTAATAGGGACCTGTGAAAAACATTATGGATCTTCCAAGTCTGAGGAAGATCAAGACGGAAGGCAACGGGATGAATGACGGACAAGATCTTGTAAGGCCCAATAAACTTAGGACCCAACTTCCAGGAGGGAACCTTCAGTTTGATATTCTTTGTAGACAACCACACCAGATCACCCACATTCAGGTCCGGACCAGGCACACGTCTCTTATCCGCCACACGCTTATATCTCTCACTCATCCTCTTCAGATTACCCTGAATCTTTTGCCAAATAAATGACAAAGACGAGGAAAATCTCTCCTCATCAGTTAAACCAGAAGACCCCTCTCCAGAGAATGTCCCAATCTGCGGATGAAACCCATATGCACCAAAAATTTTTGACTTATCAGAGGACTCCTGGCGATGGATATTTAAAGAAAACTCAGCAAGGGACAAAAAAGAACACCAATCCTCCTGATTCTCTGCCACAAAACAGCGCAGATATGTCTCCAGATTCTGATTGACGTGTTCGGTCTGACCATTCGACTGCGGGTGAAAAACAGAAGAGAACGACAACCGAACCCCCAAGCGAGAACAGAAGGCCTTCCAGAATCTGGAAACAAATTCCGTGCCCCTATCATAAACGATCTCTGAAGGTAATGCCATGCAATTTGACAATGTGATCAACAAATGCTTGCGCCAGCGTCTTAGCATTGGGTAACCCAGGAAAGGGAATGAAATGCGCCATTTTGCTAAAATGGTCCACTACTACCAGAATCACAGTCTTCCCCGAGGAACGAGGCAGGTCCGTAATGAAGTCCATGGACAGATGCGTCCAAGGACTGGAAGGAATGGGTAACAGGAGGAGAGAACCCGATGGCCGTAAATGAGGGACCTTGGCACGAGCGCAGGTCTCGCAGGCTGCCACAAAACCCCCAACCGTCTTACGAAGAGCCGGTCACCAGAATCTCCGAGCAATGAGATCCACTGTGGCACTACTCCCCGGGTGCCCAGCAAGGACAGTATCATGGTGCTCCTTAAAAACCTTGTGTCGTAAAGCGAGAGGCACAAACAACCTCCCAGGAGGACAAAGATCAGGAGCCTCTGCCTGGGCTGCCTGAACCTCTGCCTCCAAATCAGGATAAAGAGCAGAGACGACCACCCCTTCAGCCAAAATGGGACCCGGGTCTTCAAAGTTCCCCCCTCCCGGAAAACAACGTGACAGGGCATCAGCCTTCACATTTTTAACCCCAGGGCGGAACGTGACAACAAAATTAAACCTAGAAAAGAATAAAGACCATCTGGCCTGTCTCGGGTTCAGATGCTTGGCTGATTCCAAGTAGGCCATATTCTTATGGTCAGTAAACACGGTAATAGGGTGTCTGGCTCCCTCTAGCCAATGGCGCCATTCCTCAAAAGATAATTTGATGGCCAACAACTCCCTATCTCCCACATCGTAATTTCTCTCTGCGGAGGAGAGTTTCCTTGAGAAAAAGGCACACGGTCGCCATTTGGCAGGAGAGGGACCCTGAGATAAAACCGCACCCACACCCACCTCAGAAGCGTCCACCTCAACAATAAAAGGTAGAGAGACATAGGGTTGTACCAAAATGGGAGCGGAAGCAAAACTCTCTTTGATACTAGAAAAGGCCTTAAGCGCATCTACCGACCAGGAGGAAAAATCTACCACCTTTTTAGTCATATCAGTGAGTGGCTTAACAACATAGGAATAATTCAAAATTAACTTTCTGTAATAATTGGCAAAACCCAAAAACCGCATCAGCGCCTTCTGATTCTCAGGAAGATCCCAATCAAGCACAGCGCGGACCTTCTCAGAGTCCATGCAAAAACCAGAAGCGGAGAGAAGAAAACCAAGAAATTGAATCTCCGGAACCGCAAACACACATTTTTCCAGTTTAGCGTACAATTTATTCTCCAGCAGAATGAGCAAGACCTGACGTAGGTGGTCCCTATGAGTCTTGAAATCAGGAGAAAAAATCAAAATGTCATCCAGATACACCAGTACAAATTTCCCCATTAAATGATAAAAAATGCTGTTCACAAAATGTTGGAAGACGGCTGGAGCATTCATCAAACCAAAGGGCATAACCAAATTCTCGAAATGACCCTCAGGGGTATTGAAGGCCGTCTTCCATTCATCACCTTCCCTGACCCTGACTAGGTTGTATGCCCCTCTGAAATACAACTTAGAAAAAACTTTAGCCCCAACAATCTGGTTAAACAGGTCCGGGATCAGAGGAAACGGATATGGGTCACGAATTGTGATACAGTTCAGCTCCCTGAAATCCAGACAAGGTCTTAAAGAACCATCTTTTTTCTTAACAAAAAAAAAACAGCGGCAACAGGTGACTTCGAGGGTCGGATGTGTCCCTTTCTCAGGCTCTCAGAGATATAAGTACGCATAGTGACTCTTTCAGGTTGGGAGAGATTGTATAAACGTGATTTTGGCAGCTTGGCGTCCCGGATGAGATTAATAGGGCAATCGTACTCCCGGTAAGGGGGCAGCTCCTGGACACCACTCTCGGAAAACACATCCGAAAATTCAGAGAGAAAAGATGGTACAGTCTTGGTAGAAACCTCTGAAAGAGACGCCGTGAGGCAATTCTCTCTGCAAAAGTCACTCCAACCATTTATTTGCCTTGCTTGCCAATCAATGGTGGGGTTATGTTTAGTGAGCCAGGGTAGCCCCAACACTAGAGGAGTAGGTAATCTGCTTATGACGAAATATGACATATCCTCAACATGAGCATCACCCACAGTCAAACGGATATTGTGAACTATGCCCTTTAACAATTTTTGAGAAAGTGGAGCGGAATCGATAGCAAAAACAGGTATATCCTTTTCCAAAGTGCATACCTGGAAACCATGTGTTATATCAATGAGATTGACAGCTGCTCCACTATTTACAAAAATCTCACAAACAATGTTGTTGCTATCTAGCGCCACCCTGGCAGGTAGGACAAAACAGGAACTACAAGCAAACAGCAAACCTTCAATTTCCGCATCAACCTTGCCAATAGTGGCAAATGGAAAGTTTTTAGAGGTTTCTTTTCTCTTTGTTTCTTTATTACCCTCAGAAAACTCCCTGAATCTCCTAGAGGGGTAAACATTAGCCAAATGATTTATACCCCCACAACAGAAACAAACCCTCCTCTGAGAGCTAAATCCTCTACTATCAGAAGCAAGCAAACCCAGCTGCATGGCCTCCTGCTCAGAGGGGATTGAGAGAGACTGAGGCCCCTGCGCACTAAATGAGACCGCCCCATTGGTCTCTCCTCTCTCTCTAAGACGCCTGTCAATACGAACAGCTAGAGACATGGCAGACTCCAACGAGGCAGGTCTCTCATGAAAAGCAAATGCATCTTTCAATCCCTCCGAAAGACCATGGCAAAATTGACTTCGGAGTGCAGCATCGTTCCAACCAGTATCAGCTGCCCATCTCCGAAATTCAGAACAATATATCTCTGCGGACTGTTTACCCTGGCATAAAATACGCAGTTTAGATTCAGCCAGAGCAATACGATACGGGTCATCATATATCTGCCCCAGGGCTACAAAAAATTCATCCACCGATTGGAGGGGCGTGGCCCCACCGGCAGCGAAAGGGCCCAAGACTGAGCGTTATCCCTGAGCAGCGAGATGATGATCCCCACCCTCTGCTCCTCATCACCAGAGGAATGGGGAAGTAGGCGAAAAGGGAGTTTGCAAGCCTCTCTAAAGCGAACAAAATTCTCACTTCCCCCGGAGAACGTATCCGGAAGCGAGATCTTAGGCTCGGAACAAACTCCATGAACGCAAGCAGAACCGGTCACCTGAAACTGAGACACAGTTTTACGGAGATCTGCTACCTCCAGTGAAAGACCTTGCACGCGGTCAATCAAGGCTGAAACCGGATCCATGCTTAAGACGGTAATGGCGGTTTATAATGTCACGGATGATGTTGCAGATAGCTGGAAGTTATGGATAAACATCCGACTGGCTTGATCCCAAACTAAGGAGCATAAAGGTGACCCCTATAAAACCCTAAGAGCTCACCCTGACTGCTAAGCACATACAAGGGTCTCAGAGGTAGACGATGGCATGCCCTCGTACCTAGACTGTGTGACACCTGAAAACCCTATAATAGTGAGGGGACACGACCACCGACTCCCTGCACTTAATACGGAGGGAGTCAGGGTCACCTAGAATCAAGCCAGCAAGGAAACACAATACATGAAAGGACTTATCTGAACAAGCAGTAACAGAAGTCTCCAGCAGTGAACAACTTCAATCCAGGAAGTAGTATAAACCGCAAAGTGAGGCAGTATGGGAGGGAATATAAAGGGAGGCAATTAGTGTAAATAGGTGACAGCTGGGAGAAGGAAAGGAGATGACAAAGTGAAACCAAAACAAAGAACATCATGCAAGAGGTACAGAAGAACGTCTGCCAGACCTTCTCAGAGAGCTGGCGGTGACACACAAATGCACATATGCTGTGCTGATGCACTGAGCTTGCATAAAATGGCCGCCGCCGCCCGCCTAACTAACAGATGGATAAAAGTTATTTTTCTGTGTCACTGGGCTCAGGGCAGGGTAAAAAGATTGTGCACTCCTGGGCTCCTTTAAGCTTGACTTGATGCCCTCTAAATAATGACTCCAGACTCCACAGGTGTTTTGCAAAAATCAAAGGGGTTGTGCAGGGTTTTATATTGATGACCTATCCTGAGGATAGGTCTTCAATATTAGATCAGCAGGGGTCCGACACCTGGCACCCCCACTGATCAGCTGTTTGATGGGGAGGTGGCTCTCCATGTAAGCGCTACTTCCTCTTTATTACACTTCCGTTGTCTCAGAAATGAGTGTAATTACAAATACTCGCACCACTCACTTGAATTGAGCTTGTACTTGTAATTACACTACGGTGCTGCTGCAAGGGAAACAACATGTCGTGTAATGAAGAGGAAGAATGCTCGCATGGACTGCCGGATCCTCTTCAAACAGCTGATCGACAAAGGTTCCTGGTGTCATACCCCCACTGATATGATACTGATGACCTATGCTGAGGATATGTCATCCATATAAAACTCTTGCACAACCCATTTAAAGGGAATCTGTCACATCATTTTCACCTACAGTACAGACCAAAAGTTTGGACACACCTTCTCATTCAAAGAGTTTTCTTTGTTTTCATGACTATGAAAATTGTAGATTCACACTGAAGGCATCAAAACTATGAATTAACACATGTGGAATTATATACATAACAAACAAGTGTGAAACAACTGAAAATATGGCATATTCTAGGTTCTTCAAAGTAGCCACCTTTTGCTTTGATTACTACTTTGCACACTCTTGGCATTCTCTTGATGAGCTTCAAGAGGTAGTCCCCTGAAATGGTTTTCACTTCACAGGTGTGCCCTGTCAGGTTTAATAAGTGGGATTTCTTGCCTTATAAATGGGGTTGGGACCATCAGTTGCGTTGAGGAGAAGTGAGGTGGATACACAGCTGATAGTCCTACTGAATAGACTGTTAGAATTTGTATTATGGCAAGAAAAAAGCAGCTAAGTAAAGAAAAACGAGTGGCCATCATTACTTTAAGAAATGAAGGTCAGTCAGTCAGCCAACAAATTGGGAAAACTTTGAAAGTAAGGGCTATTTGACCATGAAGGAGAGTGATGGGGTGCTGCGCCAGATGACCTGGCCTCCACAGTCACCAGACCTGAACCCAATCGAGATGGTTTGGGGTGAGCTGGACCGCAGAGTGAAGGCAAAAGGGCCAACAAGTGCTAAGCATCTCTGGGAACTCCTTCAAGACTGTTGGAAGACCATTTCAGGGGACTACCTCTTGAAGCTCATCAAGAGAATGCCAAGAGTGTGCAAAGCAGTAATCAAAGCAAAAGGTGGCTACTTTGAAGAACCTAGAATATGACATATTTTCAGTTGTTTCACACTTGTTTGTTATGTATATAATTCCACATGTGTTAATTCATAGTTTTGATGCCTTCATAGTCATGAAAATAAAGAAAACTCTTTGAATGAGAAGGTGTGTCCAAACTTTTGGTCTGTACTGTATATAACTAACAAAAGATTGTAAATGCATTTGAAACATACCTGTATCAATTGCCCAAAGCAAACCATACTTAGGGCTCATTCAGAAGGCCGTGAGTGTTTTGCGGTCTGCAAATTGTGGATCTGCAAAACACGGATACTGGCCCATGTGCGTCCCGCATTTCTTGGAACACACAGGACCAGCTCTATACAGAAAATGCCTATTCTTGCAATTGCAGACAAGAATAGGATATGCATTTTTTGCTGCCCCATTGAAATGAATGGGTCCGCACCCGTTCCGCAAAATTGCAGAACGGATGCAGGCCCATTGATATGGTCGGGTAAATGAGCCCTTAAAGGGAACCTGTAATCAATTTTATGCTGACCTCACTGAGGGCCCTTCAAAGTGAACAGGCAGTGGGCAAAATATTTCTGGCGCAGGCAGAAGTAGTAGCAGAAGAAGGGGGGTGGCAGCAGGAGTCGCAGTGACAGGCCTCTGCTCCCAGTGTCATCTAGCGGTCGTGTCTTGACCGGCAACTCAGCGGTTCTTGAATGGTTGACTCGGTCTTCGACTTCGTCGCAAGTGACATCAGACACCCCCAGCCAAGAGTTGGTGGGTTCCTCTGACATGACGCTTAGTTGGCATGGCCTGGGAGCAGGCCCTGTGCCCTCATCTGTCCTGAACCTTCCTCTGTCATTTTCAGTTCTATCAGCTCGAGAAGTATTATATGCTGTAGGTTCGGCTCCAATTTTCAGTGAAGATGAGCTTCTAGAGGACAGTCAGCAGCTACTGCCCAGCCAAGATCTGGAGGAGAGATACACTGCTTCCTCCGGTAGGCGGGCAAGTAGTGATGATGAGAGCCCCATGGGAGCTGGCGTTGTGAGCGGTCAAGCTCCTGGCCCTGAGACCATTAAGGGGGACATCAGTGACATGCAGACAGTAGTGGATGATGATGTAGCCGATCGCACTTGGGAGTCGGGTGAAGAAAGGGCTGCATCATCATCAGGAGAAGAGGGTGGCAGCTTACACAGGGTAGAGCGCGTGCTTAACAGGAGCTTACCTACCCGGAAAGTAGTGGTGCAGTGGTTCATGGAGGCAACAGTAGCAGGCAGTCAGCGCGGAGTGTTGGGGGGAAAATGCCATACACAATATATGTCCTTTACAGCCCACTGGGTAAATGTGGTTCCTGCCCAGCCACACCAGCAACTTGGCCAGGTGATGCCACTGCCGCCTCCACGTTCTCAAGCTGTGGGTCCTGCACTAATGTCCGCCTCTGCCTCCTCATACTCCACCGTGTCCTCACCCTCCACTGCAGGGACAATTCAGAGTGCTCCTCCAGCATACCACATGTGCAGGGCACGGCAGTGTCACGCTGTTCTGCACATAGTTTGCCTGGGCAAATGGAGTCACATAGGGGGGTAACTGCTCCGCATCCTCCATCAAGAAATCTAATCCTGGCTTTCTCCTAGCCAACTCAAAATCAGAACCATGGTCACCGACAACGGGAAGAACATGGTGTCGGAGCTGCATCAAGGAGGGCTGAGCCATGCGCCCTGCATGGCGCACGTGTTTAATCTGATTGTAAAGAGGTTTCTGAAGTCTTCCACCCATCTGCAAGACATCCTGAAAATAACCAAGAAACTGTGCATGCACTTCAGCCACTCTTACACTGCAAAGCAGACCCTCCTTGAGCTGCAAAGGCAGAATGGTGTTCCCCAACATCGGCTGATATGCGACGTTTCCACCCGTTGGAACTCCATCCTCCATATGTTGGACCGACTATATGAACAGAGAAAGGCCATAAACGATTTCTTGATGATACATGCGGACAGAGGTACTCCCCTGTGTAACTTCGATGTTAGCCAGTGGCAGCTCATGCGTGACACCTGCCGTTTGCTCAGACCCTTTGAGGAGGCAACTTTATTTGTCAGTTGCCAGGACTACGGAATGAACAACGTCATTCCACTGATTCTTGTCCTGGAACAGATGCTCCTAAATCTGGCTGGCCAGTGGACAGGAGACGTGGCGACTACATCTCACACATGAGCCCTGTGGAGGCTGAACTGGAGGAGGAGGACATTCGCGCACAAGCAATGCATAGAGAAATGGGTGGTGTTTCTGCACAGGTGACAGGAGAGGAGGAGCAAGAGCAGCTGGAGGAGCTACAGGAGGAGGAAGACCAGGCAGATGATCCAGACACACTGTGGCAGTATGCAGTGGAGATGGAGGCAGGGAGTTCATCTTAGTCGTCCGAGGGATGACTACCGGCTCTCCACCATGTTAGACCCTTGCTACCAGTCCAAAATGGGGGCCTTTTTTTCACCCACTGAGAGGAAGGACAAACTGAACTACTATCGAGACATCCTATTGCAGCGTCCCACTCAGAAACCCGTGGGAACTGCAAAATAACAGCATTATCCTATTGCACGTCATTTTGTACTACAACACCTGTTTTATCCCTGTTCATAGGCTGGTCTGGTGTAATTTATACATCCCACCACTAGATGGGGATAGCACTTAGGTCATATAAATACTTAGGTCAGGCCTAGTGTAGAAAGAAGGAGGAAAAGGAGAGAAGTAAAGTGAGAGAGTAGCAGAGTCAGTGGTACTCTGAGGCTACACACCACACATTAGTGGGTGAAGCCAAATGCAGAAATGATGTAGAGCCAAGGTATAAGGCGCAGGAGAGCGTTTTCCTCTTGTGACCTTCTTAGATCCTAGATCCTGAAACCAGAGGATAGCGTTTTCGTCCCTGGAAGAAGATAATCAAGCTAAAGAGAGACATCGGTGATAACAGCCATTACTAAAAGCTTAATGGGCACCTTTGCACATGGTGGAGGACAATCTAGCTACAGGCAGCCTCACCATACTTTGAAGAATACATATTAGCTACCTGTTTAAGGGCTTGGAAGTTACAGAAACAAAAAGGACTAAGCATACCAAATAGGTATTACAGGCAACCTCACCAAACTACACTGATGCAGAACCTTCAAGCTAAGCTAAACTCAGCCAAACCTATTAACAGTGGATCAACAGGATTCCTTTAAATTACAAAGGACTGTATTACATACTGCAACTGGAACCAACATCTGTAAAAGCTGTGAGTTGTATCCTACCACTGTCTACTTCATTCTTACCATTGGTTGTACCACCATTAACGGTACTGGTGTCACGACAAATACCATCATAGGACTCAGCCGCAACAAGCACCCTAAGCACCCCTGACATCAAGGGCACCTCAACCTCCATCTTGGCTGATGCTTCCCTACCACAGAGCGTGCCCCGGAGGATTTCGTGCTGTCCACCTCAACACTGTGCTGCCAGCCCAGGGAGGCATTCTGCTAACCGTGAGTAAACCGATGAACTGTGTGTTGTTGTTTGGCCCCTCATCGGCCCACCTTGCACCTCACGTGTTGCCCCTGCGGTACTGGCTGGCTGCACTATGTAGTCAGTTAGCCGCTGTCTATGTGCACCATCTCCCATCTTCACGAAGGTCTGACCAGGTGGGGCCGTCTGCGCTCACGTTCCACTGCCGGAACTGGGGGGGGGCAGGAGCAGTACCAGCTCCATCAGCAGCAACTCAAGTCTAGAGTCTCTAAATGAGCAGTTTTCTTCACCCGCCTAGTGAAGAAACTAATAATCAGCAGCAGCTAGACATGGAGCAGAACCTGAACCAGCAGGTGGTGGCATATTTGGACTGCACCCTGCCACCCCACATGGAAGATCCCCTGGACTACTGGGCAGCCAAACTTGATTTGTGGCTGCAACTGGAGTTTGCCATGGACAAGCTTTCCTGCCCGGCCTACTAGGCCCGAGGCCTATGAGGTAGTGAAATCCCAGCACAGGCAGGTGTGATGACATCATTGCACGCCTGTGCTGGGACGCTGCACTGTGACGTGTGTGCACCTGCCTCATCCCGGCCCATACCATCTGCGAGCAAGCGCCTTTCCCTGGACAGAGGTGAGCATTTAGCTTTTAGTTACAAACAGGAGAACATATTAGTGAAAAGACATAGAGTACAAGGGGGGATTACTATATTGGGGCTGGCTGTATAGAGGCAAATTACTATTTGGGGGAAAATTATTATGGAGGGATTACTATGTGCGGGCTGTGTGGGGGCAAATTATTATGGGAGGGATTACTATGTAGGGGCTGGGTGGGGGCAAATTATTATGGGAGGGATTACTATGTGGGGACAAATTACTATGTGGGGGCAGTGTGGGGGAAACTACTGTACTGTGTGGTGGCAGTGTGCTGGAAACTACTGTGTGGGGGCAGCGTCGGGGAAACTACTGTGTGGGGGCAGTGTGGAGAAAATTACTATGTAGAAAAGTGTGGGGGGAAACTACTGTGTGGGGGCAGTGTGGGGGAAACTTCTGTGTTGGGGCAGTGTGGGGGAAATTACTATATGGGCAAATTACTATATGGCGCAGTGTGGGGGAAATTACTATATGGGGGCAGTGTGGGGGAAACTACTGTGTGGGGGAAATTAATATGTGGGGCAGTGTGGGGGAAACTTCTGTATGGGGGAAGTGTGGGGGAAACTACTGTGTGGGGGAAATTAATATGTGGGGGCAAATTATTATATGGAGGCAGTTATATGGGGGCAATGTGGAGGAAATTACTGTGTGGGGGCAAATTACTATGGTGGATTACTAGGTGGGGGCAGTGTGGTGAAAATTACTATATAGGGCAGTGTGGAGGCATTGCTATTGGGGAGGCACTGTAGGGGAAATTCTATTATTTTTGGGGACACTATACAGGGATTATTACCTGGAGAAGAATATAGGGTATTATTATTATTACTGGGGGCACTCTAGGGAACATTATAACTGCTGTAGACACTATAGAGACATTTGGGGTAATTTATCAAACTGGTGTAAAGTAGAACTGTCTTAGTTGCCCAAAGCAGCCAATCAGATTCCATCTTTCAATTTTTACAGCTCTTTTGGAAATCCAGTTCTACTTTACACCAGTTTGATAAATGCCCCTATTATGTCTATTAGGGTCAATATTTTTCCAGCAGTATGGTACCTGGGACATTGGGGAACACCACAGGCACAGTATTGGGAGTGGCAGCAGGATGACATTGTCGGGACACCAGGATGGGGAGGTTGATGGAAAAATTGAGAAATCTAACATGTCTGTGTTACAAACTCTGTAGAGACAAGACGCAGCTGAAAGAATTTGTCATGGCGGTCTGGGTCAAACGGAGGAGAAGAGGAAAGAGAAGGTTTACTTGACAGGAGATGTCCCTGGATGTAAGAGGTATGTGGTGCTGTATTCTCCTCCAAGTCTTTTTTGTTATAATTATATGTATTTTAAATTTGGCGACCATAGTTTAAGAGTCAATTTGGGGTATTTTTTTTTTGTCTGGAGATGTCATATTTATAGCCTAGGAAGAGACTGTGGCGCACACGAAGCACCGCAACCTCTTCATACAAAAATAAATAAATAAACTAAAATGGAGGGAGGGGCCGAAGTTGGGTAGACAGCCCCGGGCCTATCATGCACTTAATTTTCCCCTGGATATGAATTTTAAACCATTCAACGCAATAGACAACACTGATGCTCGGTATTAACCTCTAGTAATGCCATAGAGGATTCAAATAGTAAGATTTGACAGATGAATATCTGTCTAATCTATCACCATAGAATGAATATATGATGTGCCTAATATCAAAATAATTACAAGGAAAAAAAAACTGAGCAGTCATTTCAAAAATCTTAGCAGATGTGTAAAGGTGGCCATACACATTAGTCAAATGTTTCCCAAACCCTCTGACTTTTGAAGGACTGTCCAACCATCTAATTTGCATAGGGGTGTCCCTACTTTTTCTGAAAGATGTTAAGGTAAAGAAGGACTAGGCATGATTGATTTCAACGTACCTGGTCTTTTGTTCCAGAGGTGTCTGGAAGTGGGGCATTCCCCTTTCCTTGCATTCTTGCCTTAGCAAGGGAGGTTGGAAAGAAGAGCTGTCAGTCAGTAGCTATCTAAGGTGTGTGGCCACCTTAAGGGCTTGTTCCATCTGGACATATCGCTGGAATTTGCCATAAATGTAAGATAAGTCTGGGAATCACCTCTGGAATCTGCTCCTCTATCCAGAATCGGGCCCCTGAAGTGAAGGGAGAACACTCTGTGCAAGTTGAGCCATCCCTCCGTTCAAAAATAAAGGACTTCTGGAAATAGCTGATACCTAGCTCGGCTATTTCTGGCAGTCCCACACCAGTGAACAGAGAGGTAGCTGTGCTTGCATGGCTTTCTCTCTAATCACTGCTATGGGACTACCAAAAATAGTGAAGCATACTTGAGCACTCTGGTGATGAGCGGGTCCCAGAGGTGGTACCCACATGTATCTGACATTTATACCATGTCCTGTGAAATGCCATAAATGTTGAGATGGGACAACCCCTTTGAGTTTTTTCAACCATCTGATACCAATAACAATCAAAGGATACCAATAAATTAGAAGACATTTAGATATGTAGAGAAATGTATTAGAGTCCATAGAAATAATCAGATACTGTATGTATGAAGCTTTTGTGTGTATTCATTTGTATATATTTCTATATATGGTGTAGTCTAGGCATACGATTTACACAGAGTTTTGTAAAAGGAAAAAATATCTGCTCAAAGACCTTTGTGTACTGTAGAAGTTGTTCTTAAACACTGAGATACAGTCATTTGGCAGAGCAAGTCCTAATGGACACACGTTCTAAAACAAAGAAGGCAGATTAATAAGCTTCAAACCATAGATAGAAGTTAGTGTGTCCAGACCTCTAGATAAGAGATATAAACACATAGAGCAAACATAGCAACAGAGAAACAAAGTTGCTGTGATTACTGATATGGTATGTTCGTCATACTTAGCGGCGGCGCAAGTCAAGCACCCACAGTACAAAAATATTTGTAGGATCAAGAAATTCCACTCATTGCGTCTGCTGCAGATATCTTATAGTCATGTAAATAATGAAGTTCATTAATCTAGGCCTACATGAACCCTTTTAAACAGGACATTGAATGTCATTATATCAGTGAATTACACATAGATAGGTACCCAAAGTCTAGGTACTGTCAGATTGTATACATACTGTACAAGAAAGGAATTATTGCGCAAATACAGTTGCAAGAAATAGTAT
The DNA here is from genome assembly GCF_905171765.1 of Bufo bufo. NCBI lineage: Eukaryota > Metazoa > Chordata > Amphibia > Anura > Bufonidae > Bufo > Bufo bufo. The sequence continues at coordinate 642,324,752 of NC_053390.1, read as the reverse complement.
GTAAACCCTTTGGAATGATATGGATTTCTGCACAAATTGGTCATAAAATGGGATCTGATCTTCATCGAAGTCACAACAATAGACAATCACAGTCTGCCTAAACTAATAACACACACAGAATTAAATGTTACCATGTTTTTATTGAACATAGCATGTAAACATTCACAGTGCAGGTAGAAAAAGTATGTGAACCCCTAGACTAATGACATCTCCAAGAGCTATTTGGAGTGAGGTGTCAGCCAACTGGAGTCCAATCAATGAGATGAGATTGGAGGTGTTGGTTACAGCTGCCCTGCCCTATAAAAAACACATACCAGTTCTGGGTTTGCTTTTCACAAGAAGCATTGCCTGATGTGAATGATGCCTCACACAAAATATCTCTCAGAAGACCTACGATTAAGAATTGTTGACTTGCATAAAGCTGGAAAGGGTTATAAAAGTATCTCCAAAAGCCTTGCTGTTCATCAGTCCACGGTAAGACAAATTGTCTATAAATGGAGAAAGTTCAGCACTGCTGCTACTCTCCTTAGGAGTGGCCGTCCTGTAAAGATAACTGCAAGAGCACAGCGCAGACTGCTTAATGAGGTGAAAAAGAATCCTAGAGTGTCAGCTAAAGACTTACAAAAGTCTCTGGCATACGCTAACATCCCTGTTAGCGAATCTACGATACGTAAAACACTAAACAAGAATGGATTTCATGGGAGGATACCACAGTGGAAGCCACTGCTGTCCAAAAAAAATATTGCTGCACGTTTACAGTTTGCACAAGAGCACCTGGATGTTCCACAGCAGTACTGGCAAAATATTCTGTGGACAGATGAAACCAAAGTTGAGTTGTTTGGAAGAAACACACAACACTATGTGTGGAGAAAAAGAGGCACAGCACACCAACATCAAAACCTCATCCCAACTGTGAATTATGGTGGTGGGGGCAACATGGTTTGTGGCTGCTTTGCTGCGTCAGGGCCTGGACGGATTGCTATCATCAAAGGAAAAATGAATTCCCAAGTTTATCAAGACATTTTGCAGGAGAACTTAAGGCCATCTGTCCACCAGCTGAAGCTCAACAGAAGATGGGTGTTGCAACAGGACAACGACCCAAAGCATAGAAGTAAATCAACAACAGAATGGCTTAAACAGAAGAAAATACACCTTCTGGAGTGGCCCAGTCAGAGTCCTGACCTCAACCCGATTGAGACGCTGTGGCATGACCTCAAGAAAACGATTCACACCAGAATATTGCTGAACTGAAACAGTTCTGTAAAGAGGAATGGTCAAGAATTACTCCTGACCGTTTTGCACGTCTGATCTGCAACTATAGGAATCGTTTGGTTGAAGTTATTGCTGCCGAAGGAGGTTCAACCAGTTATTAAATCCAAGGGTTCACATACTTTTTCCACCTGCACTGTGACTGTTTACATGTGTGTTCAATAAAAACATGGTAACATTTAATTCTTTGTGTGTTATTAGTTTAAGCAGACTGTGATTGTCTATTGTTGTGACGATCAGATCACATTTTATGACCAATTTGTGAAGAAATCCATATCATTCCAAAGGGTTCACATACTTTTTCTTGCAACTGTATATGACAGGCTTTCCTCCTTTTAGGTTGTATATGAGAATAAGGATTATTTATTCAATCAAATAAATTCAATAAAATGTTGTGCTTATATCATCAAAAAACAATAAATAAAAACGTAGTATATTACATATGGGGCCCCGAGTATTATTCTTGCAATGTATTGATGTATTGTTGCAAGAGAACAATAATGTGCAAAGACTAATTCAGGAATGCATCTAACATTGCAATTAGGGATGAGCGAATCGACTTCGGATGAAACATCCGAAGTCGATTTGCATAAAACTTTGTTTCAATACTGTACAGAGCAAGCTCTCCGTACAGTATTAGAATGTATTAGCTCTGATAAGCCGAAGTTATTACTTTGGGAAGTCTCTTGAGACTTCGTATAATAACTTCACAAATTAATTTATCCTGTAAAAAAAACATTTCCCGAACTCGAGTTCGGTTCCAAGTGGTAACCCAAGTTCAGGAAAAAGTTTTTTACAGTATAAATCAATTTCTGAAGTTATTATGCGAATAATCATTATTCTCCTATACAACCCAGAAGGAGGAGTGCCTGTCATATATTTGCACAATTTTATTTCCTACACACTGGTAGTGGGTCATTCAGTGGATAAGCGCACCCTTCAACTTCCATAGCTTCTAATTGAGAGCCTCTTTATTGAAAATATCAGTAGGGAATTATGGCTACAAAAATGTACCATAGAAAGGTGTAGTAGGATCTCTGCTTTGATTTAACAGTATGAACAGGGTTGAGATGAAACAAGGTGGGGAAATCATGGTGTCCAAGGTAGTTTCCCCCCCCCCCCCCCCCCATTCTTATTAGGTTTCTATATGATATCTTTTACCTACTGATGTTTTCCCCCTTGGTCACCAATCATTGGGATACAGCCACACATGTTGGGTTACTGACAATTTTTCACACAAAAATTTGCACAAATTCCAAATCTGCAAAATCTACACCTAAGGGTGAAATCTCCAGCAGAAATCTGCAACATAAATTGACATATTGCAGATTTACAATTATCATTTGCAATTTAATGTATGTCTATTCCAAGTCATTGTAATGATGATATATGTAAGTGCTCACACAATTAGAGCACTAAGATAAGTTTATTAGGGAAACTGTTGGGCATAGATGCAAATAGTATAGGTAACCTGCAGCACATTTATCTACAGATGTTACAAATGGCAGGCTAAGTAAGTGTTGCAATCTGGTGGAGACGTAACTGAGAAACTCTTGCTGTGTGTGGGCGAGTATTATCACTTGTGGCTGCAGGATGTCTTGCACATATCGCTGAGCTGCTAGTGTCCCTCAAATCACAGCTAGGACTGACTGACTGTATGCAATGGCTTCCTAGAACATAACACCAGCAGTTGGGGCAGTTGGGGCAAAGGAAGAATTGAAGCATTCACCAAGAGGCCTCCATATACGCGAACCCGACCAGTGTGGGATTCCCAACCAGAACCTGGATTTGCTGCTAAAGACAATACAGTTCCAGTTTGTGGAAGCCCTGGTTTCTCATTCACAACACCACTGCAAAAGAAGGAGATGGTGGCTGGCTGTCAATGGAAAAACATAAAATGGGCGCTGTGACACCAAATATCCTTGTGCTAAGTGCCTGCTTATGACAGAATTAACCCTTTAGTAGTGACGGGTCACTGCATCTACTAGTAGTCTGTCTGGACCATCCGGAGCCTGTCTGCCGTGTGTGCGTGCCCTCATGCAATTCATCAAAATAAAATGACCATCCTACTTCTCTCAGTCCAATGATGATCCACTCTCAAAGTCTGTTAACTTGGTAAAATCTCTTCAAATGCATTGTGGAGGTATGTCTAGCAGTCAATGATCTCTCACCAAGAGGTACATTACCCAAAAGTAGCCTCTGAGAACTCTTTACATAGTAAAGCAGGGAAACATTTTTATGCTCTCTTGCAGCAAGACCTAGGTAGAATCCTTTACATATCTTCTTAAGACATAACTGCATGCCAAGTTTTAGAGCAATGACATTTCCTTCTGGGTGTGTTATATTTTTATTTTCAATGAGTGTACCATATGTACATTTTTAAAAATTCTCGATTAACACCCACTAGACTGGATCTATATGTCCCTGCGGGGTATATATATATTATATTACATGTTGACACTTCAAATGATAGGTCTTCCTTGTAACATGGAGTGGATCGGTCTGGACTATCGCTAATCCTTGTTAGGTGATCCACACTCTGGCTTATTTAGGGGATTCTCTGTAGGGAAGGCCCCGTATCTATGATATCAATGTACCCTAACAGGAGAGGGGTGTATATGTGCAAAGAATACTTGTTTTTTTAATTTGCACGTTCTGTGATTAAGCTCTCTGGACTCCACAAACATCTAAACACAGGTGCAATGACCTCAGACTCCATCCACCTCGGCTAATGCTCTTCTCTGTGCCTAAAACACTATAACCAAGCCCCTACAAACAAACAGATGAATTTTCTTGGAGCAATGAAAACATTTGTCCTCATTTACTACAACATCAAACTCACTAGTCAAACACAGATTTAAACTTCGCTACACTCCCATTTCCAGAAGAGATTGATTTTAGTCGTTTTGGAAGTTATCATTCACTGATTTTTATCTTACAAATGTGTTTCTCTCCCAAAGCCAAAATAACCTTTTGTATTGTTTGTTTAACGCACTTAGGAAAATGCAGTCTTGTCAGTCATGCTGAAGGATATGATTTAGCAGGCAGCAAAATGTGTTTGAAATGTTTCATTAATAACATGTGTTTACTATTGGGAGAAGCAGACTTAGTGTGCAAAGATTGTGTTTGTCTATCATTTACTGTAACCCCACTGTTAATAACACACAATGGATTGTGGTTATGCCACAATCTAACTCAGGTTTGAATATATAAACTTCAATCATGGTGGTCTGCACAGAACAGTGGCACAGAGGCATTGCTTAACCTGCTATATGAGCCGCTGACCTGGAAGGCATAGTGATCTAATCATATTTTTGGACTGGAAATAAAACCAAAAAGCATACTTGGGTTTGCACTCATGTGAGAAACACATTTCAATATTTTTTTCTTTCTTAAAAGAAAAAAAAAGAAAGAGCAAGAATTTGACATTCCTTCTGCTTTGGGCAAATTAAATGCAGATATCACTAAGGTTTTAATTTTCAACAGTTTTATGAGAACAAGATATTTTCCTATGTGCTCTACATTGTATACAGTGCCTGGGTAAACAGTACAATCTCTCACAGCACTGAGAAATTCATATCATGTATAAATGTTTTGGATGGAAATTTTGCTCTTTGAAAAATTTCTGAGAGTTGGCTTTGTATTTTTTACAAATGGAAAGAATATCTCTCGAAGAAATAGCCAAAATTAATGGGTGTGACATCTAAAATAATGCAGATTCCCAAAATGTATTATGGTTTTAGATTAGATATTAGCAGAACACCAGACCTAGAGTCTGCAGGGCAGGAGAACGTAACCTACAATATAGTGTAGCTGGTCAGCTGCAACTGATTTAGAAGCTCAGAGTATTAGCATTCCTAAAAAATCTGGAAGTCAAAGGGACTTGATAGAGTGGACCTCTATTATAATTAAAGGGATTGTCTAAGATTAGAACTATATCGCTGCTTTTTAATTTCCATAGGTTGTGTAACAGTCGCGTACACACACACACACACACACACAGGGGGGAGGATAGTGACCACTGCGCTCCACCATCACCCCTGGCCCTGCCTACTTGCCTCACAAGTCCTAATGACAGGGGACAACTGGAAGGCAATCCCTAGCTTGGAATAAGTGCTGGGAGGACAGACCAGACAAACAACGGAGAGTGAACAGACCGAGTCAATACCAGGAGAGCAACAAAGTACAAATGGAGCAAGCAAAGAATAGTCAGGAGAAGCCGGCGTCATAAATGCCAGGAGCGTCGTGAAGTACCAAAGGAGTCAGCAGAGGATCGTCAGGAGATAGCCGGGGTCTGAATACCAGGAGAGCAGCACAGTACAGAAGGAGCAGGCAGAGTAACATCAGGAGATACACAGAGGATAAGTATGCCAGGTATGCAAAATCACAGCAGAACCTAAATTACAGGCAACCTGTGGCCAGCAGGCTGCTTGTTTTAATACTGAGTAGCAGGGGTCATGTGACGTGGCCAGCGTCACCTGACTCGCCCTGCTGTTCATGGCTGACCACCGAGTGCCCAGCTTGGTGCTCAGGCTTCATTAGGTTGCTGGGGAGACGTGTGCGGCCGGGTCTATCCCGCCCCCCATCACCTAGGAGACGAGGACGCTGCACGCGTCCCCGCTCCTGTACAAAGGCGGGGCGCCGTCGGCGCTGTGGAGAGTCAGTGTGTCGGCGGCGCCCCGTGACAGTACCCCTCCCCTATGGAAACCATAGTTATAAAAGAACGGGGAGACACCAGCAGAAGAATTAACATGGTTATTTAGAGAAAATTCGGCCAACTGAAGATATTTAACCCATAATTGCTGGTCATCAGCAACATATGACCTAAGGAATTGTTCCACAGACTGATTAAGGCGTTCAGTTTGCCCATTACTTTCAGGGTGGTAGGCGGAAGAAAAAGACAATGAAATCTGACATTTCTGACAGAAGGCCCTCCAAAACTTGGACACAAACTGCACACCCCTGTCAGATACAATATTCTCCGGAATACCATGTAAACGTACAATCTGTTTTAGCATTCGGGAGTTTAGACAGGGGGAATAAAATGAACCCTCTTGCTAAACCTATCGACCACTACCCACACCACAGTCTTACCCTCCACAGGCGCAGGTCAGTGATAAAGTCCATCGAGATATGGGACCAGGGTCTACTGGGAATGGGTAGGGGTCGTAGGTCACCAGCAGGACGAGTCCTAGGTGTCTTAGACCTAGCACAGACCTCACAGGCTGACACAAAGGACTTGACATCTCTAGCTAGAATGGGCCACCAATATGATCTAGAAACCAGCTCCTTAGTGCACTCAATACCAGGATGTCCACAAAAGGCAGAATCAAGACACTCACCCAACAGCCTGAGACGAAACTGTACGGGAACAAACAACTTATCTGTTGGAGTGGGTGCCAGGGTCAGATGTTGTTCAGCCTTAATGAGAGCCGTGATATCCTGGGTCAAGGCTGCTACGAAGATATTAGCTGGTAGAATGGATTCAGGTGGTGCCTCTGTAGGCTGAAACGCACGGAAGCTCCGAGACAATGCGTCAGCCTTCACGTTTCTACTTCCTGGCCTGAAAGTAATGGAGAAGACAAAATGAGTAAAAAACAATGCCCATCTGGCCTGACGGGGATTCAACCTCTTAGCAGACTCATTAGGTTCTTATGATCAGTGACAACAGTGACAGAATGTTTTGCCCCTTCCAGAAAATGCCTCCACTCCTCAAACACCCATTTAATGGCCAGCAATTCCCGATTCCCTATATCATAGTTTCTCTCGGTGGGGGAAAATATTCTGGAAAAGAAGGCACAAGGTCTCAGGTTAGTAAGGCTAGCGGGGCCTTGTGAGAGGACCGCTCCTGCCCCGTCCTCGGATGCATCCACCTCCACAATAAAAGGTTTCTCCTGATCTGGCTGTTGCAGAATGGGAGCACTACTAAATGCTTTATTTAGGGTTTCAAATGAAGTTACAGCCTCAGTAGACCAATCCTCCAAATACACCCCTTTCTTAGTGAGGTCGGTCAACGGTCTAGTAATTACCGAAAAATTCTTTATGAATTTACGGTAGTAATTGGCAAACCCTTGGAAACGTTGTAAAGCCTTTAAGGATGAAGGCCTTACCCATTCCTTAATTGCTAGTACCTTACTAGGATCCATTTTGAAGGCCTGAGGAGTCAGAACATGACCTAGAAATAGTATCTCCTGTACACCAAAGACACATTTCTCTTGCTTAGCGGATAACTGATTTTCCCTCAAAACCTCCAACACTTGCCTAACATGAAACACATGAGATTCGAAGTCAGGGGAAAAAATCAAAATGTCATCAAGGTAGACAATGACAAATTTACCCAAGAACTCCCTGAGAATATTGTTCATGAAGTTTTGGAACACAGCTGGGGCATTGCTGAGTCCAAAAGGCATAACCAGATATTCAAAGTGTCCAGCCAGAGTTTTGAACGTTGTCTTCCATTCGTCTCCCTCCTTGATTCGGATAAGGTTATATGCCCCTTTTAGGTCAATTTTAGAAAACCAGGTTGCCCCCAGTACCTGGTTAAATAAATCCGGAATCAATGGGAGGGAGTATCTATTCTGGATAGTGATCTTATTTAATTTCCGGTAATCTATGTAAGGTCTGAGACCACCATCCTTCTTCTTAACAAAGAAAAACCCTGCCCCCATCGGAGAGACAGAGGGACTAATGTGCCCCTTACTGAGCCTTTCTTTAATATAATCCTCTATAGCCTTGCGTTCGGGCTTAGAAAGATTTAAAATACGCCCCTTAGGAAACCTGGCACCCTCTACTAATTCTATGGCGCAATCATAAGGTCTATGGGGTGGTAGAGCCTCTGGGGTTGATGATGAGAACACATCTGAATATTCCTTAACTGCAGGCAATGTATTATATTCTACTGAGACCCCAACCTGTACCACAGACAAGCACGAGTCACACTTAGGTCCCCATTTCACCAACTCCCCTCTGGTCCAATCTATAGTGGGGTTGTGTAATTGGAGCCAAGGCAACCCCAGTACCACCTCGACTGGTACGTTCTCCAGGACTAACAGGGAGCATTTCTCAGAGTGACACACACCCACAGTTAAAGAAATCTCTGAGGTACACGACCTCATCGTACCACCCACCAGGGGAGTGGCCTCAATAGCCATGATGTGGATAGGCGTAGGTAAAACAAAAATTGGAATTCCCAGTCTTATAGCGTACTCACAATCAATAAAGCTGGCCGCTGAGCCAGAGTCAATAAAGGTCTTACCCGACCACTTATTTACACCCAAAGATATCATTATAGGTACTAAAAGGTTACATTTCGTAATATCAGGGTGTATCTGGTCTTCAGGTTGCCTTGCCTTGGGAGATTTGATGGAGAGGATCTTCTTAGGACACTGGTTTATCCAATGGTCAGGATCTCTGCAGTAAAAGCACACTCCACGTCTTCGGCACAGATCCCCCCGGGTCATGCCGACCTGCATGGGTTCTTCGGAAAAGAGCTCTGCTTCGCTCCTGGGACAGACCTCAGGCTGGACCACCACCTGAGAAGAGAACTGTCGTTCCTGTCGTCTCTCTCTAACCCATCGGTCGAGTCGAACAACTAGGGTCATCATCTCCTCTAGAGTCTCTGGAAGCTGATAGCTAACAAGAAGGTCTTTCAGGTTATCAGACAGACCAGACCTGAACTGACTCTTGAGGGCTGGTTCATTCCACCCTGAGGGAACACACCACCTTCTAAATTGGGTGCAATACTCCTCCACAGCCCTGAACCAGTGCCTTAAGAGCAGTCTCGGCTACCAGTGCCCTGTCTGGTTCATCATACAGGTACCCCAGGGCCTGAAAAAAACCCTCTACAGATGCTAAACAACTGGCGTCAGCTGGTAAGGAGAACGCCCACTCCTGGGGATCACCCTGTAATCGGGAAATGACAATGCCCACGCGTTGACTCTCAGAGCCGGAGGACAAGGGGCGCAAACAGAAATAAAGTTTACAATTTTCCTTAAAGGAAAGAAACTTCCTCCGGTCTCCAGAGAAGGGTTCAGGAAGCTTAATCTGCGGCTTTAAATGCGGACTGGAGGCATGAGGAGTGGAAGAACCTTGTCCTTACTCAAAAGAACAGAGTTTCTCCCCTAGCTCCTGCACCATCTGTGTCAGGTTATAAACGTGATCTGTCAGAGTCACCAGAAGATTCATGATACAGTGGTTTGGTAGGGCTGTTATTCTGTAATGGTCGCGTACACACACACAGGGGGGAGGATAGTGACCACTGCGCTCCACCCTCACCCCTGCCTACTTGCCTCGCAAGTCCTAATGACAGGGGACAACTGGACGGCAATCCCTAGCTTGGAATAAGTGCTGGGAGGACAGACCAGACAAACAACGGAAAGTGAACGGACCGAGTCAATACCAGAAGAGCAAAGTACAAGTGGAGCAAGCAAAAAATAGTCAGGAGAAGCCGGGGTCATAAATACCAGGAGCATCGTGACGTACCAAAGGAGTCAGCAGAGGATCGTCAGGAGATAGCCGGGGTCTGAATACCAGGAGAGCAGCGCAGTACAGAAGGAGCAGGCAGAGGAATGTCAGGAGATACACAGAGGGTAAGTTTGCCAGGTATGCAAAATCACAGCAGAACCTAAATAACAGGCAACCTGTGGCCAGCAGGGTGCCTGTTTAAATAATGAGTAGCAGTGGTCATGTTGTTCATGGCTGACCACCGAGTGCCCAGCTTGGTGCTCAGGCTTCATCAGGTTGCTGGGGGAACCGAGGACGCTGGCCGCGCTGAGGAGACGTGCGCGGCCGAGTCTGTCCCGCCCCCCATCACCTAGGAGGCGAGGACGCTGCCCGCGTCCTCGCTCCTGTACAGAGGCGGGGCGCTGTCAGCGCTGCGGAGAGTCAGTGTATCGGCGGCGCCCCGTGACAGGTTGTGTCTGGTATTGCAATTCAACTCCATTGAAGTGAAAGGGGCTGAAATGCAACAACATATTCCAGTCCACAACTCTTGCTAGTTTTTCTAAAGATGGTTTTTATACTGTATAAATGGATGAGGTTTATGACTTCTTTCTGTTTGGCCAAGGTAGGCAATTTTAGTTAACAAAATTAATGGTCAAGGAGAATACCGTACTTTGCGGCTATGGGCCTCCTTATGAAGTTAATGGCCCTAAGTATAAAAGTATGGAAGTATGATTTAATCAAGTCAGCATATGCACTTTTCAGAGAAAGAAAAAATAATAGGATGTAGAGGATACTAAAAGGATAGTAATAGCGGTCAGATTGATGAACATAGTTTGTTTGCAATAATATACACATATAGTCAATTTTCTAAAATTATCTGCTGATTAATTTTATAATATATCTTCATAGTGTCATAATCTTCACAGTCATAGAGTTAAATTATAAAACTGTGGCTGCCTATACCCACCAAAAGAGGTAGTTTACTACATTATTTAAGGGATTGGCCAGCTTTTAATAAGTGATGGCCTACCCTGACCATCACTAGCTGATTGGTGGGGTCCGACACCCTGCACCTCCACTGATCAGCTGTTCAGGTGTAACTCTAGTATTGAAGGTCGCACCAGAACTAGAGAGCTACTTCAACTGTGTAGTAGACAGAGCTTGTCACTGCAGTGCTGCTTCTATTGACTTCAGAAAGCTGTATCAAGCTCCTTCCACTACACAGTTGACGGTGCTATGAAGTTCTGGTGCTGATTTCAGATTCCGGAGCTACATCCAAACAGCTGACTATTGGGGTTGCGGGGTGTTAAATCCCCATTGATAAGCTTGTGCTGGCCTATCCTAGGGATAGTCTATCACTTAATAAAAGCTGGATGACCCTTTTAAGTTCAAATTGTAGTAAGCAAGCGGCTCTCTCTAGTCGTGGCTGTAGACAGTCTGAATTTTATCCCTTAAACCCATGTCTAATATATCGCAGTATATCACACAATTTCACACTCTGGACTTTCATACAATTTCATTTCATTTAATAGAGAATGGTGAAAATAGCAAGTTTCTATATCACTTAATTTAAAAAGTATACCTGCATCCACTTGAAACAAAACTGCAAAATTATGGCCACCAGGGTCTTATTTAAACCTAATTTGCAGTCCATTGCCTGCTGTCAGGCAAGATCCGTCCTTAGTAACAGAGACAGCAGAGAGGAAGTGGGGGCATGTCAGAGCTAGCTGAGATCCTGTGTCTGATAAAAGAAGTTCTTCTACACTGCCTCTAAATTCATAGGAGCCTCCTACCTTTCTATAGGGGTTACCCCCCCCCCCCCCTATCTGTCCTGTGACCTCCAGAGCTGAAAACAAGCATGATGGGAAGTAAGGAATATGATGTAACAGCAGGACAGTGCTGGCAGATTCCACAGCAGACACCCTCTGCTTCTGAGTGAAGTGCATCTAGCTGTGCAGCTGAAACAGGTAATAATATGGCTGGGGAAGACATTAAGGAAACCAAAATAAATATTCCTTCACAGTTATGATTGTAGAAAGAAGCACAGTCATTATGAAAACTTTTTTTGAAAACTTAGACATGCTTTAAAAGAACACTAACCCTAGATTCATATATTGAAATTTCATGGAAAACTCAGATGCTAATTTCCTGCAGATGTCTGAGAAGTGTGGCATAAGGAAGGGGTGAGGAAAAGTGTTTCTCATCTCCTTTTGAACTGAAAACAGTAGAGGAAGGCTTCTGCAACAATGTTGTCTTACAGCCAGACCAAAGAGGGAGAATATGTTAACACTGGCATTTCTTTCACCAGTCTTAATAGCAAACGCTGCTGGCATACGATGTCCTGGAATGATTCTGATGTATCTTTAGGAGTCTCTTCAACCAGAAAATTTAATATATGCCAGCAGGGAGCTGGTGTAGCTTTCAGGGCTAATGTGTACCAGTTTTATGGTTCACATAATGATATATATAAATGTAAATTCATCTGATTGGGCCGCACTCCTGAACTCTGAGCTCTGGCATGGTATGGTTGCTATGGAAACTGGATGTTAGTGCTGCCACTTGCTGCATGGCTGTTTCTGGCTGCCGGCATCCAGGATCTAACAAAAAACAGGTGTGGATCCTAAAGGTATCTTTAAGACAGAGAAAGTATAAAACATTTCTAAACAAATCTATAGGCAGCTTAAGGCTTCCTTCACATGTGTTTTTTAGGAGTTTTTAATTATTTTTTTTTCCTATAGTGAAACCTATGGAGAAATACCCCAAAAAGACAATGGGGGGAATTTACTGAGACTGACATTTCCTATGCCAGTCTTAGTAAAAAGTGTGCCGAAGTACTGTAAGTTGCTCCAAATTTTAAAGAAGCACTGGTCTCCTAATAAATCTGGTGGACTATCTGGCTTTCTGTAGGAGTGGGACTCCTAAACTTTTAGTTTAGAGACTCAGACTAATATGTCAGTGGGACTCCTAGTTTCATAGAAGGCAGCTAAAGTCATTAACTAGTACAAGAGAATGCTCATAACTTTGATTTCAGTATGGAGCTTCCCATTTTACTCTGTATTTGCATCTTGCTTCAATAATCAAACATTTGCATCTGATGTCATATTTTACAAAAGACCACACAAACATAGGATAATAGCACAGCTTGGTTGTGCCCATGTAAAACATGTACTGGTATTTGATGTCCATAATGGAAAAAAAAGAGATTGGAAAACTCGTAATTTTTCATTGCATTGTAAGAAAAAAAAATTGTTAAAAATATTCAATTAACGTAATTTGTTGGCCTGTCATTCATAGCATTTTTGTTCTGTTACAAATGGCTTTAAATGAAACAAATGAAAGTGTTTAGGTGAGGGGGGGGCGCATTTTGACATATTTATCTCATATAATTTAGTGTAATGCTCTATTGAATGTGCTTCTATGAAACAAAATGTTCCTGGTGGCCTCTTGTAAATAATCCAGGAAATGATTGTACAATAGTAGAAATTATAAAGTAACATCAAGTAATATAGACAAACCGCTCACTCCCCTTGCAATTCTGGTTTGGGTGCTCTAGTCTCAAATTGATTCATTCAAATCAACAAAAGTGTAATGGAAAATATATACACTGCTCTAAAAAATAAAGGGAACACAAAAATAACACATCCTAGATCTGAGTTAATTAAATATTCTTCTGAAATACTTTGTTCTTTACATAGTTGAATGTGCTGACAACAAAATCACACAAAAATAAAAAAATGGAAATCAAATTTTTTAACCCATGGAGGTCAGGATTTGGAGTCACACTCAAAATTAAAGTAGAAAAACACACTACAGGCTGATCCAACTTTGATGTGATGTCCTTAAAACAAGTCAAAATGAGGCTCAGTACTGTGTGTGGCCTCCACGTGCCTGTATGACCTCCCTACAACGCCTGTGCATGCTCCTGATGAGGTGGCGGATGGTCTCCTGAGGGATCTCCTCCCAGACCTGGACTAAAGCATCTGCCAGCTCCTGGACAGTCTGTGGTGCATAGAGCGAGACATGATGTCCCAGATGTGCTCAATTGGATTCAGGTCTGGGGAACGGGCGGGCCAGTCCATAGCATCAATGCCTTCGTCTTGCAGGAACTGCTGACACACTCCACCCACATGAGGTCTAGCATTGTCTTGCATTAGGAGGAACCCAGGGCCAACCGCACCAGCATATGGTCTCACAAGGGGTCTGAGGATCTCATCTCGGTACCTAATGGCAGTCAGGCTACCTCTGGCGAGCACATGGAGGGCTGTGCGGCCCTCCAAAGAAATGCCACCCCACACCATTACTGACCCAATGCCAAACCGGTCATGCTGGAGGATGTTGCAGGCAGCAGAACGTTCTCCACGGCGTCTCCAGACTCTGTCATGTCTGTCACATGTGCTCAGTGTGAACCTGCTTTCATCTGTGAAGAGCACAGGGCACCAGTGGCGAATTTGCCAATCTTGGTGTTCTCTGGCAAATGCCAAACGTCCTGCACGGTGTTGGGCTGTAAGCACAACCCCCACCTGTGGACTTCGGGCCCTCATATCACCCTCATGGAGTCTGTTTCTGACCGTTTGAGCAGAAACATGCACATTTGTGCCCTGCTGGAGGTAATTTTGCAGGGCTCTGGCAGTGCTCCTCCTGTTCCTCCTTGCACAAAGGCGGAGGTAGCGGTCCTGCTGCTGAGTTGTTGCCCTCCTACGGCCTCCTCCACGTCTCCTGATGTACTGGCCTGTCTCCTGGTAGCGCCTCCATGCTCTGGACACTACGCTGACAGACACAGCAAACCTTCTTGCCACAGCTCGCATTGATGTGCCATCCTGGATAAGCTGCACTACCTGAGCCACTTGTGTGGGTTGTAGACTCCGTCTCATGCTACCACTAGAGTGAAAGCACCGCCAGCATTCAAAAGTGACCAAAACATCAGCCAGGAAGCATAGGAACTGAGAAGTTGTCTGTGGTCACCACCTGCAGAACCACTCCTTTATTGGGGGTGTCTTGCTAATTGCCTATAATTTCCACCTGTTGTCTATCCCATTTGCACAACAGCATGTGAAATTGATTGTCACTCAGTGTTGCTTCCTAAGTGGACAGTTTGATTTCACAGAAGTGTGATTGACTTGGAGTTACATTGTGTTGTTTAAGTGTTCCCTTTCTTTTTTTGAGCAGTGTATATTATGAGACTGGCACTCACTCGCATGGAAATAGAGCAATAGTAGTGGTATTAATACACAATATTTAATTGGCAAAATATATTAAAAAGCAATGTTGCAATACAATGTAAAAATACTAAACAGTCACTGCAGCAGACATACAATGACAAAAATAACAATATCAATACCCTAAAAATCCCTAAAATCTAAAACTTCAATAAAAACTCAAAAAAGTCCAAAAGGAGGGGGACCATGTGTCCTGGATGTGCACACTATCGCAAGCCAAAGGTGTCAGTATATTCCTTATACAGTAATAGTGTTGGCATTTCTTTCTTATATGGAATATAACATGAATATCCATGCAAGGCACTTCTTCAAATATTCAGAATTGTCCGATATTAATATTCGATAGAGTATCCAATCGGACACAAAGTTTTTACTCACAGGTGAATGTCGATTATCCTGCATTCAAAATATTCGATCCTTTTTATTTTTACTCACGGTTTCTGTTCATATTCCCGTGGTTCTCAGTGTTTAGAGTCCCACCTGGTTCGTTCGTCACTGGTCTCTCTCGATCGTTATCCACAAATCTCGGATCTGGTCATATGATCAGGGTGTAATATCGCGAGAGATAAACTTATGCTTGTACTGACCAGTTTAAATGGCAGAAATTTTGGATCTTTGTCTTTGGAGCGCTCCGAATTTTTTTATATGTATCCAGATATTAATATACGAACTTCCAGTGGGGGTCTCTTGTTGGGGATGTCTTTGAAAAGCACCAAACGCGTTTCGGGGATCTCCTTTCCCCTTCCTCAGTGGTGACATCCCAACTTCTTGTGATTCTTTTTATATTCCTTTCAAGATGCATGTAAGATCAGATCTGGAGTGAAGGATCTGGTCTGGAATACCAAAGTCTGGTCTGGAACCCAAAAAACGCAGTTTCCATGCGTTTTTTTGGGGGAAGATGCGATTTTTGGCAGTATAGTGTGCCCCATGGTCTAATTAGTCTAATCTATAAAGGAAATAGTCCAGAAAGATTGCTAAATGGTCCATTCGTACCAAAATATATCAATACACGGATATCTTGTAATGAAAACTAATTCTAAGTGCTATACTGTGAATATTAATTTAAAGTGTGGGGGATTCAGTCAGTACAACCCTGTATGCAGGTGCACATCGCTATGGCGAAATACACATACAAACGCAAAAACACAAATGCAATAGCACTCTGCAACCAGCACTCTGCCCTGCCTCTATGCTGGATGTTGAATGAATGAGGCATTGGTGTACATTTTGGCCAAAGCGTAATAAGCCACTCACCACGTCAAGGTCGCCTCTATGAGTGGTCCCTAACACTAGAGATGGCCCGAACTATCCGACGGCGAACAGTTCCCGGCGAACATAGCTTGTTCGCGTTCGCCTCTGCCGGGCGAACACATGCGATGTTCGGTCCGCCCCCTATACATCATCATTGAGCAAACTTTGACCCTGTACCTCACAGTCAGCAGACACATTCCAGCCAATCAGCAGCATACCCTCCCTCCCAGACCCTCCCACCTCCTGCACAGCATCCATTTTAGATTCATTCTGAAGCTGCAGTCTTAGTGAGAGAAGGGAGACTGTAACTGCTGCTGATTTAATTGGGAAATCGATAGCTAGGCTAGTGAATTCAGTGTCCACTCCAGTCCTGAAAGACTCATCTGATCTCTGCTGTAAGGACAGCGTCCTGACAGCACCCCAAAAAGCCCTTTTTAGGGCTGCAACATTAGTCTGCTTTTTTTTTTTCCTTTATATACATATTGCAGTTGCCTGGCCTGCCTGTGTGTGAGGAGCTGCAGGCCCACAGACTGTAGTGTGCCCACTGCCAGTGCTCACCCCTGTCATTCCGTGTGGCACAGGACTTTGCTTAAAAAAAGGCACTTAATTTTTACACTTTAATCTAAGGTTAGTTGCCTGCCAGTGTGTGTCAGGCTGACTTCCACTGACTGTAGTGTGCCCACTGCCAGTGCCCACCACTCATACCGGCTGGCACAGGACTTTGCATAAAAAAGGCATTAAATTTTTACACTTTAGTGTAATTTCAGCTGCTTGCCTGCTGCTAGTGTGTGTCAGGCCGACTTCAACTGACTGTAGTGTGCCCACTGCCAGTGCCCACCCCTGTCATCCCGTGTGGCACAGGACTTTGCTTAAAAAAAAGGCACTTCATTTTTACACTTTAATCTAAGGTTAGTTGCCTGCCAGTGTGTGTCAGGCCGACTTCAACTGACTGTAGTGTGCCCACTGCCAGTGCCCACCCCTGTCATCCCGAGTGGCACAGGACTTTGCTTAAAAAATAGGCACTTAATTTTTACACTTTAATCTAAGGTTAGTTGCCTGCCAGTGTGTGTCAGGCTGACTTCCACTGACTGTAGTGTGCCCACTGCCAGTGCCCACCACTCATACCGGCTGGCACAGGACTTTGCTTAAAAAAGGCATTTAATTTTTACACTTTAATGTAATTTCAGCTGCTTGCCTGCTGCTAGTGTGTGTCAGGCCGACTTCAACTGACTGTAGTGTGCCCACTGCCAGTGCCCACCCCTGTCATACCGAGTGGCACAGGACTTTGCTTAAAAAATAGGCACTTAATTTTTACACTTTAATCTAAGGTTAGTTGCCTGCCAGTGTGTGTCAGGCTGACTTCCACTGACTGTAGTGTGCCCACTGCCAGTGCCCACCACTCATACCGGCTGGCACAGGACTTTGCTTAAAAAAGGCATTTAATTTTTACACTTTAATGTAATTTCAGCTGCTTGCCTGCTGCTAGTGTGTGTCAGGCCGACTTCAACTGACTGTAGTGTGCCCACTGCCAGTGCCCACCCCTGTCATACCGAGTGGCACAGGACTTTGCTTAAAAAATAGGCACTTAATTTGTACACTTTAATCTAAGGTTAGTTGCCTGCCAGTGTGTGTCAGGCTGACTTCCACTGACTGTAGTGTGCCCACTGCCAGTGCCCACCACTCATACCGGCTGGCACAGGACTTTGCTTAAAAAAGGCATTTAATTTTTACACTTTAATGTAATTTCAGCTGCTTGCCTGCTGCTAGTGTGTGTCAGGCCGACTTCAACTGACTGTAGTGTGCCCACTGCCAGTGCCAACCACTGATACCGGGTGGCACAGTAGCTTGCCGATAAATAAGGCATTTAATTTTTAGACAGTAGTCTAAATTCAGTTGCTTGCCTGCTGCCAGTGTGTGTCAGGCCCGCTTCCACTGACTGTAGTGTGCCCACTGCCAGTGCCAACCACTGATACCGGGTGGCACAGTAGCTTGCCGATAAATAAGGCATTTAATTTTTAGACAGTAGTCTAAATTCAGTTGCTTGCCTGCTGCCAGTGTGTGTCAGGCCCTCTTCCACTGACTGTAGTGTGCCCACTGCCTGTGCCAACCACTCATACCGGGTGGCACAGTAGCTTGCCGATAAATAAGGCATTTAATTTTTACACTTTAGTGTAATTTCAGTTGCTTGCCTGCTGCCAGTGTGTGTCAGGCCCGCTTCCACTGACTGTAGTGTGCCCACTGCCAGTGCCAACCACTGATACCGGGTGGCACAGTAGCTTGCCGATAAATAAGGCATTTAATTTTTAGACAGTAGTCTAAATTCAGTTGCTTGCCTGCTGCCAGTGTGTGTCAGGCCCTCTTCCACTGACTGTAGTGTGCCCACTGCCAGTGCCAACCACTCATACCGGGTGGCACAGTAGCTTGCCGATAAATAAGGCATTTAATTTTTACACTTTAGTGTAATTTCAGTTGCTTGCCTGCTGCCAGTGTGTGTCAGGCCCGCTTCCACTGACTGTAGTGTGCCCACTGCCAGTGCCAACCACTGATACCGGGTGGCACAGTAGCTTGCCGATAAATAAGGCATTTAATTTTTAGACAGTAGTCTAAATTCAGTTGCTTGCCTGCTGCCAGTCAGTGTGTCAGGCCCTCTTCCACTGACTGTAGTGTGCCCACTGCCAGTGCCAACATCATACCTGATCGTATACACACACTGGATGTTTTAAAGCACGTTATTCCAAACAATTTAGGAATGTTAGTTGATTTATGCCCTTTATGGATTAAAACCCGACTCTGCGTCCACTACGTAATTTTCCATGGGAGTTTTGCCATAGATCCCCCTCCGGCATGCCACAGTCCAGGTGTTAGACCCCTTGAAACAACTTTCTCATCACTATTGTGGCCAGAAAGAGTCCCTGTGGGTTTTAAAATTCGCCTGTCTATTGAAGTCTATGGCGGTTCGCCCGGTTCGCCAGTTCGCGAACATTTGCGGAAGTTCGCGTTCGCTGTTCGCGAACTGAAAATTTTATGTTCGCGACATCACTACCTAACACTAGTTCCTACCTGTTTATGGGCCATGATAGCCACACAAAGTCCAGGGAGCGCAGGTACAGCATGCACGCCAGGCACACTCTGCTTTTAACCCCGTCCGGTGCCGTGACAGCTTTCATCGGATCCAGGGATGCAAGTACCAACATGCATGCTGAGCCCAAGTATTTCGCCATAGCGATGTGCACCTCCATACAGGGTTGTGCTGACTGAATCCCCCACATTTTTACATTGTAGTATATATTGGAGGCGTGGCGATCTCCATGCAGTCATGCACACCTGACCAGTTAGTCTGCCCTGGAGGCTGGTTTTAAAGTCAGTATAAAACTGAGTCTACTTTTACAGCGCCTACCAGTAGCTTTTTGGCTCCAGGAGAAGTATATAGTGGGCTCAGCATGCATGTTGGTACTTGCATCCCTGGATCCGATGAAAGCTGTCACGGCACCGGACGGGGTTAAAAGCAGAGTGTGCCTGGCGTGCATGCTGTACCTGCGCTCCCTGGACTTTGTGTGGCTATAATGGCCCATAAACAGGTAGGAACTAGTGTTAGGGACCACTCATAGAGGCGACCTTGACGTGGTGAGTGGCTTATTACGCTTTGGCCAAAATGTACACCAATGCCTCATTCAACATCCAGCATAGAGGCAGGGCAGAGTGCTGGTTGCAAAGTGCTATTGCATTTGTGTTTTTGCGTTTGTATGTGTATTTCGCCATAGCGATGTGCATCTGCATACAGGGTTGTGCTGACTGAATCCCCCACATTTTTTCTTTGTAGTATATATTGGAGGCGTGGCGATCTCCATGCAGTCATGCACACCTGACCAGTTAGTCTGCCCTGGAGGCTGGTTTTAAAGTCAGTATAAAACTGAGTCTACTTTTACAGCGCCTACCAGTAGCCATTTGGCTCCAGGAGAAGTATATAGTGGGCTCAGCATGCATGTTAGTACTTGCATCCCTAGATCCGATGAAAGCTGTCACGGCACTGGATGGGGTTAAAAGCAGAGTGTGCCTGGCGTGCATGCTGTACCTGCGCTCCCTGGACTTTGTGTGGCTATCATGGCCCATAAACAGGTAGAAACTAGTGTTAGGGACCACTCATAGAGGCGACCTTGACATGGTGAGTGGCTTATTACGCTTTGGCCAAAATGTACACCAATGCCTCATTCAACATCCAGCATAGAGGCAGGGCAGAGTGCTGGTTGCAGAGTGCTATTGCACTTGTATTAATTTAAAGTGTGTCAATATTTATACCTAAATCATATTACATAATGCGAAACATACAAGTGAAATAAATATAATAATACATATAAATATAAATATGGAAAAAGTAGAAAAGTGATTAATCTGTGTTGTATGGTGAGTAGGCCGATCTGGAATGAAGGATCTGGTCTGCAATACCAAAATCTGATCTGAAACCAAAAAACGCATATGCGGTTTCCATGCGTTTTTTTTTTGGGGAAGATGCGTTTTTTGCAGTATAGTGTGCCCCATGGTCTAATTAGTCTAATCTATAAAGGAATTGACCCAAAAAGATTGCTAAATGGTCCATTCGTACCAAAATATATCAATATACGGATATCCTGTAATGAAAATTAATTCTAAGTGCTGTACTGTGAATATTGATTTAACCACCTCCGGACCGCCTAACGCAGGATCGCGTTCCGGAGGTGGCAGCGCTGCGCACAGTCACGCATATACGCGTCATCTCGCGAGACGCGAGACTTCCTGTGAACGCGCGCACACAGGCGCGCGCGCTCACAGGAACGGAAGGTAAGAGAGTTGATCTCCAGCCTGCCAGCGGCGATCGTTCGCTGGCAGGCTGGAGATGTGTTTTTTTTAACCCCTAACAGGTATATTAGACGCTGTTTTGATAACAGCGTCTAATATACCTGCTACCTGGTCCTCTGGTGGTCCCCTTTGTTTGGATCGACCACCAGAGGACACAGGTAGCTCAGTAAAGTAGCACCAAGCACCACTACACTACACTACACCCCCCCCCCCCGTCACTTATTAACCCCTTATTAGCCCCTGATCACCCCTAATCACCCCTGATCACCCCTGATCACCCCATATAGACTCCCTGATCACCCCCCTGTCATTGATTACCCCCCTGTCATTGATCAACCCCCTGTAAAGCTCCATTCAGACGTCCGCATGATTTTTACGGATCCACTGATAGATGGATCGGATCCGCAAAACGCATCCGGACGTCTGAATGAAGCCTTACAGGGGCGTGATCAATGACTGTGGTGATCACCCCATATAGACTCCCTGATCACCCCCCTGTCATTGATTACCCCCCTGTCATTGATTACCCCCCTGTAAAGCTCCATTCAGATGTCCGCATGATTTTTACGGATGCACTGATACATGGATCGGATCCGCAAAACGCATCCGGTCGTCTGAATGAAGCCTTACAGGGGCATGATCAATGACTGTGGTGATCACCCCCCTGTCATTGATTACCCCCCTGTAAAGCTCCATTCAGATGTCCGCATGATTTTTACGGATGCACTGATAGATGGATCGGATCCGCAAAACGCATCCGGACGTCTGAATGAAGCCTTACAGGGGCATGATCAATGACTGTGGTGATCACCCCATATAGACTCCCTGATCACCCCCCTGTCATTGATTACCCCCCTGTCATTGATTACCCCCCTGTAAAGCTCCATTCAGATGTCCGCATGATTTTTACGGATGCACTGATAGATGGATCGGATCCGCAAAACGCATCCGGACGTCTGAATGAAGCCTTACAGGGGCATGATCAATGACTGTGGTGATCACCCCATATAGACTCCCTGATCACCCCCCTGTAAAGCTCCATTCAGATGTCCGCATGATTTTTACGGATGCACTGATACATGGATCGGATCCGCAAAACGCATCCGGTCGTCTGAATGAAGCCTTACAGGGGCATGATCAATGACTGTGGTGATCACCCCCCTGTCATTGATTACCCCCCTGTAAAGCTCCATTCAGATGTCCGCATGATTTTTACGGATGCACTGATAGATGGATCGGATCCGCAAAACGCATCCGGACGTCTGAATGAAGCCTTACAGGGGCATGATCAATGACTGTGGTGATCACCCCATATAGACTCCCTGATCACCCCCCTGTCATTGATTACCCCCCTGTCATTGATTACCCCCCTGTAAAGCTCCATTCAGATGTCCGCATGATTTTTACGGATGCACTGATAGATGGATCGGATCCGCAAAACGCATCCGGACGTCTGAATGAAGCCTTACAGGGGCATGATCAATGACTGTGGTGATCACCCCATATAGACTCCCTGATTACCCCCCTGTCATTGATTACCCCCCTGTAAAGCTCCATTCAGATGTCCGCATGATTTTTACGGATGCACTGATAGATGGATCGGATCCGCAAAACGCATCCGGACGTCTGAATGAAGCCTTACACGGGCGTGATCAATGACTGTGGTTATCACCCCATATAGACTCCCTGATCACCCCCCTGTCATTGATCACCCCCCTGTCATTGATCACCCCCCTGTCATTGATCACCCCCCTGTCATTGATCACCCCCCCTGTCATTGATCACCCCCCTGTCATTGATCACCCCTCTGTAAGGCTCCATTCAGATATTTTTTTGGCCCAAGTTAGCGGAATTTTATTTTTTTTTTCTTACAAAGTCTCATATTCCACTAACTTGTGTCAAAAAATAAAATCTCACATGAACTCACCATACCCCTCACGGAATCCAAATGCGTAAAATTTTTTAGACATTTATATTCCAGACTTCTTCTCACGCTTTAGGGCCCCTAGAATGCCAGGGCAGTATAAATACCCCACATGTGACCCCATTTCGGAAAGAAGACACCCCCAGGTATTCCGTGAGGGGCATATTGAGTCCATGAAAGATTGAAATTTTTGTCCCAAGTTAGCGGAACGGGAGACTTTGTGAGAAAAAAATTAAAAATATCAATTTCCGCTAACTTGTGCCAAAAAAAAAAAATTTCTATGAACTCGCCATGCCCCTCATTGAATACCTTGGGGTGTCTTCTTTCCAAAATGGGGTCACATGTGGGGTATTTATACTGCCCTGGCATTCTAGGGGCCCCAAAGCGTGAGAAGAAGTCTGGTATCCAAATGTCTAAAAATGCCCTCCTAAAAGGAATTTGGGCACCTTTGCGCATCTAGGCTGCAAAAAAGTGTCACACATCTGGTATCGCCGTACTCAGGAGAAGTTGGGGAATGTGTTTTGGGGTGTCATTTTACATATACCCATGCTGGGTGAGAGAAATATCTTGGTCAAATGCCAACTTTGTATAAAAAAATGGGAAAAGTTGTCTTTTGCCAAGATATTTCTCTCACCCAGCATGGGTATATGTAAAATGACACCCCAAAACACATTCCCCAACTTCTCCTGAATACGGCGATACCACATGTGTGACACTTTTTTGCAGCCTAGGTGGGCAAAGGGGCCCATATTCCAAAGAGCACCTTTAGGATTTCACAGGTCATTTACCTACTTACCACACATTAGGGCCCCTGGAAAATGCCAGGGCAGTATAACTACCCCACAAGTGACCCCATTTTGGAAAGAAGACACCCCAAGGTATTCCGTGAGGGGCATGGCGAGTTCCTAGAATTTTTTATTTTTTGTCACAAGTTAGTGGAAAATGCTTATTTTTTTTTTTATTTTTTTTTTCATACAAAGTCTCATATTCCACTAACTTGTGACAAAAAATAAAAACTTCCATGAACTCACTATGCCCATCAGCGAATACCTTGGGGTCTCTTCTTTCCAAAATGGGGTCACTTGTGGGGTAGTTATACTGCCCTGGCATTCTAGGGGCCCAAATGTGTGGTAAGGAGTTTGAAATCAAATTCTGTAAAAAATGACCTGTGAAATCCGAAAGGTGCTCTTTTGAATATGGGCCCCTTTGCCCACCTCGGCTGCAAAAAAGTGTCACACATCTGGTATCTCCGTAATCGGGAGAAGTTGGGGAATGTGTTTTGGGGTGTCATTTTACATATACCCATGCTGGGTGAGAGAAATATCTTGGCAAAAGACAACTTTTCCCATTTTTTTATACAAAGTTGGCATTTGACCAAGATATTTATCTCACCCAGCATGGGTATATGTAAAAAGACACCCCAAAACACATTCCTCAACTTCTCCTGAATACAGAGATACCAGATGTGTAACACTTTTTTGCAGCCTAGGTGGGCAAAGGGGCCCACATTCCAAAGAGCACCTTTCGGATTTCACAGGTCATTTACCTACTTACCACACATTTGGGCCCCTAGAATGCTAGGGCAGTATAACTACCCCACAAGTGACCCCATTTTGGAAAGAAGAGACCCCAAGGTATTCGCTGATGGGCATAGTGAGTTCATGGAAGTTTTTATTTTTTGTCACAAGTTTGTGGAATATGAGACTTTGTATGAAAAAAAAAAAAAAAATCATCATTTTCCACTAACTTGTGACAAAAAATAAAAAATTCTAGGAACTCGCCATGCCCCTAACGGAATACCTTGGGGTGTCTTCTTTCCAAAATGGGGTCACTTGTTGGGTAGTTATACTGCCCTGGTATTCTAGGGGCCCAAATGTGTGGTAAGGAGTTTGAAATCAAATTCAGGAAAAAATGAGGAGTGAAATCCGAAAGGTGCTCTTTGGAATATGGGCCCCTTTGCCCACCTAGGCTGCAAAAAAGTGTCACACATCTGGTATCCCCGTACTCAGGAGAAGTTGAGGAATGTGTTTTGGGGTGTCTTTTTACATATACCCATGCTGGGTGAGATAAATATCTTGGTCAAATGACAACTTTGTATAAAAAAATGGGAAAAGTTGTCTTTTGCCAAGATATTTCTCTCACCCAGCATGGGTATATATAAAATGACACCCCAAAACACATTCCCCACCTTCTCCTGAGTACGGAGATACCAGATGTGTGACACTTTTTTGCAGCCTAGGTGGGCAAAGGGGCCCATATTCCAAAGAGCACCTTTCGGATTTCACAGGTCATTTTTTACAGAATTTGATTTCAAATTCCTTACCACACATTTGGGCCCCTAGAATGCCAGGGCAGTATAACTACCCCACAAGTGACCCCATTTTGGAAAGAAGAGACCCCAAGGTATTCGCTGATGGGCATAGTGAGTTCATAGAACTTTTTATTTTTTGTCACAAGTTAGTGGAATATGAGACTTTGTAAGAAAAAAAAAAAAAAAAAAAAATCATCATTTTCCGCTAACTTGTGACAAAAAATAAAAAGTTCTATGAACTCACTATGCCCATCAGCGAATACCTTAGGGTGTGTACTTTCAGAAATGGGGTCATTTGTGGGGTGTTTGTACTGTCTGGGCATTGTAGAACCTCAGGAAACATGACAGGTGCTCAGAAAGTCAGAGCTGCTTCAAAAAGCGGAAATTCACATTTTTGTACCATAGTTTGTAAACGCTATAACTTTTACCCAAACCATTTTTTTTTTACCCAAACATTTTTTTTTTATCAAAGACATGTAGAACTATAAATTTAGAGCAAAATTTCTATATGGATGTCGTTTTTTTTTGCAAAATTTTACAACTGAAAGTGAAAAATGTCATTTTTTTGCAAAAAAATCGTTAAATTTCGATTAATAACAAAAAAAGTAAAAATGTCAGCAGCAATGAAATACCACCAAATGAAAGCTCTATTAGTGAGAAGAAAAGGAGGTAAAATTCATTTGGGTGGTAAGTTGCATGACCGAACAATAAACGGTGAAAGTAGTGTAGGTCAGAAGTGTAAAAAGTGGCCTGGTCTTTCAGGGTGTTTAAGCACTGGGGGCTGAGGTGGTTAAAGTGTGTCAATATTTATGCATAAATCACATTACATAACGTGAAACCTACCAGTGAAATAAATATAATGATACATATAATATACTAATAAATATAAATATAATAGAAAAGTAGAAAAGTGACAATGCTTCTTTTCAGGTGTTTAATCTGTGTTGTAAGGTGTGTAGGCCCATCACAGAGGGGCGGTCGCAGTGCTGATAGACAGCCAAACATGCGACCCCTTATCTGTCGAGGGGCACACCCACCATTAGATTCTCACAGGACTCCAAAAATTTCAAGGTCTGCATTGAGACCTTTCGGAATGAGGCTTCCAAATTCATAAATTTTCCTTGACTCTGCTCTGGACATGGTCTCTACGTGTTTCCCTCCTTGCCAATTTTTATCAATCCTTTCCAGAGCAGTAAATGTTAACCCCCTATAATCTTTGTTGTGGGCCTCCTTAAATTGTCTTGAGAGAGAATGTTTCATATATCCGTTTTTTATATTTGTCAGATGTTCCGAAATCCTTGTTTTTAGAGCTCTTTTGGTCCGGCCTATATACTGCTTTTGGCATGGACATTGTATCAAATAAATTACACTGGTAGAATCACATGTAAGAAAATGTTTGATTTCTACCGAAAACGAGTTCTGGGTTGAGGTGACCTGTGTTGTTCTTTTTGAAAATGTCGTGTTTTTACACCCACGACATTTGCCACACCTATAAAAACCCTTAAGTTCAATCCAATTGTGCATTATACTTGGTTTTTTATCTTTATGTTTAATTGATGGGGCTATCTTAATCCAAGAGTTAGACAAGAGTTTGTCTTGTAAGATATGATGCCAATGCTGTTTAATGATTGACCCTATTTGTCTATGCTGGATAGAATAAGGCAGGATCAGTCTAAAATTCGCATTATTAGGTGTAGTTTGTTGTACTTTTGGTAAAAGAAACGTTTCTCTAGGTATATTTCTTATTTTCTCAAGTGCTTCCTCTATGGTTTCGGATGGATAGTCTCTCTCTAAGAATTTTACTTTCATAGTTGACGCCTCCGTTTTGAATTGTTAATTCTCCGTGCAATTTCGCTTTAAACGCCGGAATTGTCCGAAGAGGACGTTTAAAAGCCAATTTGGTAAATGGCAGCTCGAATATCGAATAAAGCCATTCCTCGCTATTTGCTTTTGAAACGTGCTACAAATGTATTTATTATCTTTCTGGGTAATTAAAAGATCTAGATATTCTACTGTATAGTTTTCAAACTAGCACCTGGATCTGAATACTGCAGCAGAAATGACTCTGTCCTTGACCTGTCAGCTTAATATAAATCTTGTAGAGTAATAAATGAGGCAGTGGCGTGCCTAGGTGGGGGCGGCGGGTGCGGGGGGGGGCCAGGAGCAATGAGCGCTTCCATCAATACAGATGGAAGCGCTCATTGCTAGAGAGCTGACGCCCACATACTGCGGCGGGGAACGGGATCACTGCCATAGGCTTCAGGCTTAAACGGTAGTGAAGTCCTGGTGCAGGCGTGCATGAGGACATCATCGCGTGCGAATGTGTCGGGACGCAGCAGCACAGTGAAGTGTGCGCGCCTTCCTCTGCGAGCAAGCGCCTGGATGTGGCGGAACCCGCCTCGCCACTGGGCATTGGAGAGGCCTGGCTGCCCGCCTCCTACCTACTGACTATGGCCCCTGGTAAATTGATACGTTTGAATGCAATATTTGGGCATGTGGTATTTTATATTGCTGCTACTGGCCCTTTAATGGCCATCCGTGGACATGTTATGACTTTTAGGAACAATGCCCCTTTAAGACTGTGTAGCAGATTGCATTCAGGCTGTCTTAAATATTATGTATGTTATTATGTGTTCGGTTAAATTGTATATGTGTATGCCAGGGTTCAAGTTAGTCTATTACGTTTGGTAATTGTATTTTGTGGATTGCATCTCAGACAATGCTTATTGTGTTGGTTAATACATCTCAGACAATGCTCATCGTGTTTTGTTTATTGCGTTACAGACAGAGGGAAGGGGATTTTGTGTACAATTGCTGGGAAGGTTTAAATACTGTAGATACATATGATTGGCTGTTTTTGCAGAGCCCTGTGGGTGGTAACCTTGTTGGAAGATGTGTATAAATCAATGCTTGTGTTAAAATAAAGTGAGTTCCTATTTTAACCCTCAAGGTGAAGTGTCGTCTCATGCTTGGGGGAGGATTTATTGCATGCTGTCCCAGTTTGACTGCTAGGAGTGTAAACTTATTCGTTTGGTTCCTATTCAACTGCCTACAGTATCCATATGCTTGAAGAGGATTTATATGCTGCTTCGGTGATTGTGGTGTCTGCCAGAGTGCTTGGAAACCTCAGGAAAACGCTAGGAGCATCTGTCAACGGAGGTACTCAGTCGGGGTGCCAGGTGATCCGTTACACTGGACATAGGTGAGTATTTAGCTTTTAGTTTTTTTATTTTTATTTTTATTTTATGTGCCAACTTTGGGGGACACGGGGGGACACAGGAGGACATGTGGGGGGAAAATAATAAGGTGGGATACTGTGTGGGGGCAAATTATTATGGGAGGGATTACTATGTGGGGGCAATAATTATGGGAGGGATTACTATGTGGGGGGCAAATTACTATATGGCGCAATGTGGGGGAACTACTGTGTGGGCCAAATTACTATATTGGGGCAGTGTGGGGGAAATTACTGTGTGGGGGCAGTGTGGGGGAAACTACTGTGTGGGGGCAGTGTGGGGGAAACTACTGTGTGGGGGCAGTGTGGAGGAAACTACTGTGTGGGGGCAGTGTGGGAGAAACTACTGTGTGGGGGAAGTGTGTGGGAAATTACTGTGGGGGGCTGTGTGGGGGCAGTGTGGGGG
Organism: Bufo bufo; assembly: GCF_905171765.1. NCBI lineage: Eukaryota > Metazoa > Chordata > Amphibia > Anura > Bufonidae > Bufo > Bufo bufo. The sequence goes on along the minus strand of NC_053390.1, from coordinate 642,295,865 downwards.
AAATTAATATGTGGGGTAAATTAATGTGGGGGGGCAGTGTGGGGGAAATTACTGTGGGGGCAGTGTGGGGGAAACCTTTGTATGGGGGCAGTGTGGGGTAAATAACGGTGTGGGGGCAGTGCGGGGGAAATTACTGTGGGAGCAGTGTGTGGGAAATTACCATGAGGGGCAGTGTGGGGGGAAATACTGTGTGGGGGCAGTGTGGGGGAAATTACTATGTGGGGGCAGTGTGGGAGAAATTACTGTGTGGGGGCAGTGTGGGGGAAATTACTGTGGGGGCAGTGTGTGTGAAATTACCATGAGGGGCAGTGTGGGGGAAAATACTGTGTGGGGGCAGTGTGGGGGAAATTACTGTGTGTGGGAAATTACTATATGGGGCAGTGTGGGGGAAATTACTGTGTGGGGGAAATTACTATATGGGGGCAGTGTGGGGGGAAACTACCGTGTGGGGGGAAACTACCGTGTGGGGGAAATTACTGTATGGGGCAGTATGTGGGAAATTACAGTGTGGGGGAAATTACTGTATGGGGTCAGTGTGGGGGAAATTACTGTGGGGGCAGTGTGGTGGAAATTACTGTGCGGGGCAAATTACTATATGGGGACAATGTGGGGGAAACTACTGTATAGGGGAGGGTGGGGGAAATTACTGTGTGGGGGAAATTTCTGTATGGGGGAAGTGTGGGGGAAATTACTGTGTGGGGGAAATTACTATATGGGGCAGTGTGGGGGAAATTACTGTGTGGGGGAAATTACTATATGGGGGCAGTGTGGGGGGAAACTACCGTGTGGGGGAAATTACTGAATGGGGGAAATTACTGTATGGGGCAGTATGTGGGAAATTACAGTGTGGGGGAAATTACTGTATGGGGTCAGTGTGGGGGAAATGACTGTGGGGGCAGTGTGGTGGAAATTACTGTGTGGGGCAAATTACTATATGGGGACAATGTGGGGGAAACTACTGTATAGGGGAGGGTGGGGGAAATTACTGTGTGGGGGAAATTTCTGTATGGGGGAAGTGTGTGGGAAATTACTGTGGGGGGCCAGTGTGGAGAAATTTACTGTGGGGGCAGTGTGGGGAAACTAGTGTATGGGGCAGTGTGGGGGAAATTACTGTGTGGGGAAAATTGCTATATGGGGGCAGTGTGGGGGAAACTACTGTATGGGGGAAGTGTGGGGAAAATTACTGTGTGGGGAAAATTACTATATCGGGCAGTGTGGGGGAAATTACTGTGTGTGGGAAATTACTATGGGGAGATTACTATGTGGGTGCAGTGTGGGGGAAATTACTATATGGGGCAGTGTGGGGGAAATTTCTGTGTGGTGGGAAATTACTATGGGGGATCACTATGTGGTTACAGTGTGGGGGAAATTACTATATGGGGCAGCGTGGGGGGGTGTTGTTATTGGGGAGGCACTGTAGGGGCAATTCTATTATTATTGGGGGACACTATACAGGGATTATTACCTGCAGCACAATTTATGATGTTTTTATTACTGGGGCCACTCTAGGGAACATTGTAACTGCTGTGGACACTATAGGGACATTTGCGTTATTTTATTAAACTGGTGTAAAGTAGAACTGGCTTAGTTGCCCATAGCAGCCAATCAGATTCCACCTTTCATATTTGACAGCTCTTTTGGAAATCCAGTTCTACTTTACACCAGTTTTATAAATGACCCCAATTACAGTTGTGTTCAAACAAATAGCAGTCAGACATCACTGTTTTCGGTAGAAATTATATTTCTACATGGCAAATAATTTACTTTTAGGTGCAGTAGAGTAATAGAAATCCAACAGACCCAACAGTCTGACATGCATGTTGCTCATTCTGTGTAATTGAATCACTAGTTGAAAGGGGCATGTTCAAAATAATAGCAGTGTGGAGTTCAATGAGTAAAGTCATTCATTCTTCGAAAAACAGGTGGCAATTATTGCCCTTATTTAAGGAAGGAAGGCAGCAAATGTTGTACATGCTGGTTACAGTGCATTTCTCTCTGAAATTCTGAGGAAAATGGGTCGTTCCAGACATTGTTCAGAAGAATAGTGTACCTTGATTAAAAAGTTGATTGGAGAGGGGAAAACATATAATGAAGTGCAGAAAATGATAGGCTGCTCAGCTGAAATGATCGCAAATGCTTTAAAATGGCAACCAAAACCTGAAAGACGTGGAAGAAAGCGAAAAACTACCATTCGAATGGATAGAAGAATAGCCAAAATGGCATGGACTCAGCCAACAATCAGCTCCAGGAAGATCAAAGAAGGTCTAAAGTTACCTGTGAGTACTGTTACAGTTAGAAGACGCCTATGTGAAGCCAAGCTATCTGCATGAAGCCCCCGCAAAGTCCCACTGTTGAAAAAAAGACATGTGCTGAAGAGGTTAGAATTTACCAAAGAGCACATTGACTGGCCTAAAGAGACATTTTGTGGACTGATAAAAGTAAGATTGTTCTTTTTGGGTCTAGTGGCCGGAGACAGTTTTTCAGACCCCCAAACACTAAATTCAAGCCACAGTACACTGTGAAGACAGTGAAGCATGGTGGCGCAAGCATCATGATATGGGGATGTTTCTCATACTACGGTGTTAGGCCTATTTATCGCTTACCAGGGATCATAGATCAGTTTGAATACATCAGAATACTTGAAGCGGTCATGCGGCCTTATGCTGAAGAGGAAATGCCCTTGAAATGGGTGTTCCAACAAGACAATGACCCCAAACACACCAGTAAAGTGCAACATCTTGGTTTCAGACCAACAAGATTGACGTTATGGAGTGGCCAGCCCAATCCCCGGATTTTAATCCAATAGAAAACTTGTGGGGTGACATCAAATATGCAGTTTCTGAGGCAAAACCAAGAAATAGAGAAGAACTGTGGAATGTAGTTCAATCATCCTGGGCTGGAATACCCATGAAACACAGATGTACAGCAGTTCTCAGAAACAGTGGGTTTAAAACTAAATATTAGTTAAGTGATTCAAAGGAAAGCAAAATCTTCAAACATTTTTCAGTTTATATAGTGAATGTTTGAGCTTGTAAAGAAGAATACAAACACTGCTATTTTTTTGAACAGTCTAATATTCATTTTAGTAACAACACAAATTTGATATATTTTTATTCATGTTTTGATTTGGAATAGAATGTGTAGTGTTCCCAATGCATTTGTTACATCGAAACATAGAAACATAGAATGTGTCGGCAGATAAGAACCATTTGGCCCATCTAGTCTGCCCAATATACTGAATACTATGAATAGCCCCCGGCCCTATCTTATATGAAGGATGGCCTTATGCCTATCCCATGCATGCTTAAACTCCTTCACTGTATTTGCAGCTACCACTTCTGCAGGAAGGCTATTCCATGCATCCACTACTCTCTCAGTAAAGTAATACTTCCTGATATTACTTTTAAACCTTTGCCCCTCTAATTTAAAACTATGTCCTCTTGTAGCAACTGTGTCTTTAGCGGACTGTAAAAAAATCGGCGTCACATCTAGTGACAAAACCATTAATATGAAGAAGGTGAGCACTAAGGGACGGGGAAGTGGGAGTGATGCTGATGGTGGACGCAGAGGCCGTGGCCCTGGGCGCAATGAAACTGTGCCTGCTGCCAGTGCACCAGAAAAAAAATAATCCACCGTACCCCGCTTCATGTCCAACTTAGCTGGGCGGCGCAGGACAACACTATCCAAGTTGGAACATTGCAAACAGTTGGTCGGTTGGATTGCTGAAAATAATGCTTCCAGTCGGTTAAGCACCACTATTCTCTTCCACCAAGTCCAGTCTCTGTAGCCAAGAGTCTGGTCAACCGAATCCTCTCTCTGATCATCCTTCCTCCCACAATGGAGAGGCTTGCCAAACGAGTGATCCCACACTCGGATATTCCGAGGAGCTCTATCCAACGCCACTATTACATTTGGCCCTTGTAACACCCCAGAGTTGTGGTACTAAACTCTTTTACCCCGCTACTGCCCTTCAGGAGCCATTATATTGCCATTTGATGTGGTTTTTATTATGTAATTCACAAATGTGCATAACACCATGTTAAAGGTAATTTTTTCCTTGTAATTCTACAGGTCTACCAGCAGGTGGCAGCATCATTGGTGGGGATAGTTTTAATGTTATGGCCGTTCAGAGTGGAACGATCCGGTTCTGTTCTGCCCCCCTGCTTAAGAAAAGTGGAGGTTCCCACATTCTGCAGCAAGGGAGGAAAAAAACTGTTAGAACCAATTCTAGCCCTCCCTGCATAGGGAAGACAGCAAGGATCAAGTCAAGATTTGATCAAATTCCCAGTCTGAGCTCTGCAGCTCAGCTGGATGACACAAAGCAGAAAGTTACAGGCAACTCCAGTTCCATGAAGAAACCATACCCTGAGAAGATAACTGTGAGTAAAATCCAGAGACCCCCCTAGGAGAAGCCATTCCTCCTCAGCTAGTCAGTCCCCAGACAGCAGAAGATAGAGAGTGCAGAAGCCAAATTCCTGCCACAGTATAGAGCTACAAAGCAGACGTCCTTTCCTGCAAGCTCCAGGTTGATAGAGCGGAAGATAAATCCCTGCCAACCATTGCCAATACCTGCTGGGACCTAAGACTAAAGCTGTATCTTACTTGAATGAAAGTTGCAATCAGTAAAGACAAGTTTGAACTTCACCAAAAGTCTGGATCTCAATTTCTGCTGCAAATCCCTCTATTACTCCCACTATAACTATACTTAATTTATTGCAAGTGAGCCAGGAGTCCAGCCGTACCCAGGTAGGAGACACCGTTGACACCATTATCACCACCAGACAGAGACATTACACCACTCTGGCATGCCTAACCTGGGGCGTGAGTTATAACACCTTAAAGGGCTATGTGACAATACCCTGCGCACGCTGCAATTGGCGTCACGAACAAACTATAGACTATTATACCCATATCCTGACCCATTGCATTAAAGTGGCATCATTATGCCTGCATCCTGGTCACTGCACCCTCGTGCCCAGCACGCTTGAAGAGGGACCTGAGATATTGTGCCCTGATTCCCAACCTCTTGAGCCTTCACAGTCTCAAGAAGATGACAGTTGTGAATGGCAATCATTCGTTCACAAGGTGGATGATGATGAGACACAGTTACCAATCACTGAGGTTGTGGTTAGGTCAAGTCAGGAGGATGAGCAGAGTGAGGAAGGGTAAGAGAAGGTGGTTGACGATGAGGTCACTGACCCAACATGGAAAGGTGAAAAGCCGAGTGAGGACAGCAGTACAGAGGGGGAGGGATCCGCAGCACCGCAACAGGCTGGAAGAGGCAGTGGGGTTGCAAAAGAGAGAAGTCAGCCCACACAGGCCCGCAACCGTTACACCGAGCACCCCCATGAGAAAATCTACCTTCCCAAGGGGTAGGTGTTCCGCAGTATGGCGCTTTTTTGAGGAAAGTGCAGATGACAAAAGAGTGGTAGTTTGCAACCTGTGCCATACCAAAATGAGCTGGGGCGTGAACATTAGCAACCTCACCACCACCAGTATGATGTGCCACATGGCATCCAAGCACCCTAACAAGTGGGCCGAGTGCCTGGGTCCACAATCTGCATCTGCGGGTCACACCACTGCCTCCTCTTCCCCTGTGTTATACACTGCTGGCCAATCCCCTGTCGAAGGCGCAGGCCCGGATGCCCCTTCTCCCTGCACCTGGACCTTCGCATGAACCATCAGCAACAACATCCACTTCCCTGTCCCAGTGCAGCATCCAAATGTCCATAACACAGTGATTTGAATGCAAGCGCAAATACCCAACCACCCACCCACAGGCCATAGCACTAAATGCGCAACTTTTTAAATTACTGGCCCTTGAAATGTTGCCCTTTAGGCTTGTGGACACTGAAGCCTTCCGCAGCCTGATGTCGGCGGCCGTCCCTCAGTATGCAGTCCCCAGCCACCACTATTTTTCACGGTGTGCCGTGCCCGCCTTACACCAGCATGTGTCCGAGAACATCACCCGTGCCCTAACCAACGCAGTTACTGGGTCTCCGCCAGCAGCTATGTTACTGGCTCCAACTCCCACTTCTCATCCTCCGCCGCCTCCTCCTCCACTTCCACCTCCAGCAGCAGTCAGCCATCAGTTGCTAGCTGGAGGTAGTGTCAACAGGCCGTGCTGAAGTTTATCTGTTTAGGGGACAAACAGCACACCGCCGCAGAGCTGTGGCAGGGTATAAGGGACCAAACCGAGCTGTAGCTCTCGCCACTCAATCTACAATCAGGCATGGTTGTGTCTGACAATGGCCGTAACTTGGTGGTGGCTTTGGAGCTCGGCAACCTGACACACATCCCATGCCTAGCCCACGTCTTAAACTTAGTGGTTCAGCGGTTTATCAAAACCTACCCCAATTTGCCACAGCTACTAGTGAAGGCGCGCTGCGTGTGTGCCCATTTCCGCAAGTCGTCCACAGCTTCAGCGGGTCTGTCAACTCTGCAGCAGCGCTTGCAGCTTCCAGCTCACCGACTGTTGTGCGACATGAGCATGCACTGGAACTCTACGTTCCACAAGTTGGCTAGGCTTTGTGAGCAGCAGAGGGCAGTTGTGGTATACCAGCTGCAACATGGTCGTCGCCTTTCGAGTCAACTGCCACTATTCACAAGCGAGGAGTGGGCATTGATGTCAGACTTCTGTGAGGTTTTAAAAAACTTTGATGAATCCACACAGATGGTTAGTGGCGATAATGCTATTATCAGTGTAACAATTCCACTGCTGTGTCTACTCAAACGATCGCTAATTACAATTAAGGATGACGCTCTGAATGTGATAGATGAGGAAATGGGGAAAGACATTACACAGGGTGATAGCCAGCCCACCCTCAGTTCGTCTTCTCAGCGCAAATTGGACCATGAAGAGGAGGAGGAGCTGGAGACAGTTGCCCCTGCTACAGAGGGTAGTACCCATGGAACTTTAATTCCGTCTGTTCAGTGTGGATGGGCAAAAGACGAGGAGGAGGATGAGGAGATGGAGAGTCATCCTGATGTCGACATCGATGTCTTGCCTGTTGATACTCTGGCACACATGGCTGACTTCATGTTAGGCTGCCTTTCCAGCGACCCTCGCGTTATACGTATTTTAGATAACAAGGATTACTGCCCCCCGGAACAATGCCAGAAGATGCCAGTAGCACATAGGTTAAGAAATGACAAGCTCAGAGTCTTGTCTACAAATGCTCGCAGTTTAGGGACTAAGATCAATGAACTTGAGTCTATAATGGCATCTGAGAATATAGATTTAGTGGCTGTTACTGAGACATGGTTCAATGGGAGTAATGACTGGGATATAAGAATACCAGGGTTCTCTCTATATAGGAAAGACATGAAAGGCAAGAAAGGGGGAGGGGTGGCCCTGTATGGGAAAGATAGCATAAAATCTAATTTAATACAAGTTAGCCAGACCAATTTAGAGTCAGTTTGGGTTACGTTGCAGCTTGATAATCATAAGGTAACTTGTGTAGGTGTGATATATAGACCACCTGGCCAAGTCAAAGAATTAGATGATCTACTAGTTGAGGAAATAGCTAAAATGACATTGAAAGGGGAAGTTATCATTATGGGAGACTTTAATCTTCCTGATGTAAACTGGAAAACCAAAATAGCTAGTTCTGCCAGGAGTACAGATATTCTAAATTCCCTACTGGGATTATCTCTACAGCAAGTAGTTGAGGAGCCAACCCGGAAGGAGGCCATTTTAGATTTAGACTTTAGACTTCTCTAAAATTAGATTAGAGGTATATGAGTCCCTATCAGATTGGAACAGTTTCAATGGAGTCCAAGAGAAATAGGACTACTTAAAAGTGGCACTATTGAAGGCAACAGATAATTGCATTAGGCTAGTCAGTAAAAGCAAAAAAAGGAAGAGACCACTGTGGTACTCAGCAGAAGTGGCCAAAATCATTAAAAACAAAAAGATAGCATTTAGTAATTATTAAAAAAAACAAAAAACGAGGATGACAGGGAAATTTATAAGATTAGGCAGAGAGAGGCCAAGCAAGTTATAAGAGCTCCTAAAGCACAGGCAGAAGAGAAATTAGCCCAGTCAGTGAAAAAAGGTGATAAGACATTCTTCAGATACATAAATGAAAAAAGGAAACTAAAACAAGGAATTACCAAATTAAAAACAAAAGAAGGAAGGTATATGGAAGAAGATAAAGAACTAGCTGACTGCCTCAATGAATACTTCTGTTCAATTTTTAAAAAGGAAAATGAAGGAAAAGGACTAGAGTTGAGCGAACACCTGGATGTTCGGGTTCGAGAAGTTTGGCCGAACTTCCCGGAAATGTTCTGGTTCGGGATCCGAACCCGACCCGAACTTCGTCCCGAACCCGAACTCCATTGAAGTCAATGGGGACCCGAACTTTTCGGCACTAAAAAGGCTGTAAAACAGCACAGGAAAGGGCTAGAGGGCTGCAAAAGGCAGCAAAATGTAGTTAAATCCCCTGCAAACAAATGTGGATAGGGAAATGAATAAAAATAAAAATAAAATAAATAAAAATTAACCAATATCAATTGGAGAGAGGTCCCATAGCAGAGAATCTGGCTTCATGTCAGCAGAGAATCAGTCTTCATGTCATAGCAGAGAATCAGGCTTCACGTCACCCACCACTGTAACAGTCCATTGTCAGATATTTAGGCCCCGGCACCCAGGCAGAGGAGAGAGGTCCCATAACATAGAATCTGGCTTCATGTCAGCAGAGAATCAGTCTTCATGTCATAGCAGAGAATCAGGCTTCACGTCACCCAACACTGGAACAGTCCATTGTCAGATATTTAGGCCCCGGCACCCAGGCAGAGGAGAGAGGTCCCATAGCATAGAATCTGGCTTCATGTCAGCAGAGAATCAGTCTTCATGTCATAGCAGAGAATCATGCTTCACGTCACCCACCACTGGAACAGTCCATTGTCAGATATTAAGGCCCAGGCACCCAGGCAGAGGAGAGAGGTCCCATAGCAGAGAATCTGGCTTCATGTCAGCAGAGAATCAGTTTTCATGTCATAGCAGAGAATCAGGCTTCACGTCACCCACCACTGGAACAGTCCATTGTCAGATATTTAGGCCCCGACACCCAGGCAGAAGAGAGAGGTCCCATAACAGAGATTCAGGCTTCATGTCAGCAGAGAATCAGTCTTCATGTCATAGCAGAGAATCATGCTTCACGTCACCCAACATTGGAACAGTCCATTGTCATATAATTTAGGGGCCCCGGCACCCAGACAGAGGAGAGAGGTCCCATAACAGAGATTCAGGCTTCATGTCAGCGACTCAGCAGAGAATCAGTCTTCATGTCATAGCAGAGAATCAGGCTTCATGTCACCCACCACTGGAACAGGCCACTGTCAGATATTTTTAGGCCCCGGCACCCAGACAGAGGAGAGGTTCATTCAACTTTGGGTTGCCCCGCAATATAATGGTAAAATGAAAATAAAAATAGGATTGAATGAGGAAGTGCCCTGGAGTACAATAATATATGGTTAAGGGGAGGTAGTTAATGTCTAATCTGCACAAGGGATGGACAGGTCCTGTGGGATCCATGCCTGGTTCATTTTTATGAACGTCAGCTTGTCCACATTGGCTGTAGACAGGCGGCTGCGTTTGTCTGTCATGACGCCCCCTGCCGTGCTGAATACACGTTCAGACAAAACGCTGGCCGCCGGGCAGGCCAGCATCTCCAAGGCATAAAAGGCTAGCTCTGGCCACGTGGACAATTTGGAGACCCAGAAGTTGAATGGGGCCGAACCATCAGTCAGTACGTGGAGGGGTGTGCACAGGTACTGTTCCACCATGTTAGTGAAATGTTGCCTCCTGCTAACACGTTCCGTATTAGGTGGTGGTGCAGTTAGCTGTGGCGTGGTGACAAAACTTTTACACATCTCTGCCATGCTAACCCTGCCCTCAGAGGAGCTGGCCGTGACACAGCTGCGTTGGTGACCTCTTGCTCCTCCTCTGCCTTCGCCTTGGGCTTCCACTTGTTCCCCTGTGACATTTGGGAATGCTCTCAGTAGCGCGTCTACCAACGTGCGCTTGTACTCGCGCATCTTCCTATCACGCTCCAGTGCAGGAAGTAAGGTGGGCGCATTGTCTTTGTACCGTGGATCCAGCAGGGTGGCAACCCAGTAGTCTGCACACGTTAAAATGTGGGCAACTCTGCTGTCATTGCGCAGGCACTGCAGCATGTAGTCGCTCATGTGTGCCAGGCTGCCCAGAGGTAAGGACAAGCTGTCCTCTGTGGGAGGCGTATCGTCATCATCCTGCGTTTCCCCCCAGCCACGCACCAGTAATGGGCCCGAGCTGCGTTGGGGGATCCACCCCGCTGTGAACATGCTTCATCCTCATCCTCCTCCACCTCCTCCTCATCCTCGTCCTCCTCGTCCTCCAGTAGTGGGCCCTGTCTGGCCACATTTGTACCTGGCCTCTGCTGTTGCAAAAAACCTCCCTCTGAGTCACTTCGAAGAGACTGGCCTGAAAGTGCTAAAAATTACCCCTCTTCCTCCTCCTCCTCCTGGGCCACCTCCTCTTCCATCATCGCCCTAAGTGTTTTCTCAAGGAGACATAGAAGTGGTATTGTAACGCTGATAACGGCGTCATCGCCACTGGCCATGTTGGTGGAGTACTTGAAACAGCGCAACAGGGCACACAGGTCTCGCATGGAGGCCCAGTCATTGGTGGTGAAGTGGTGCTGTTCCGCAGTGCGACTGACCCGTGCGTGCTGCAGCCGAAATTCCACTATGGCCTGCTGCTGCTCGCACAGTCTGTCCAGCATGTGCAGGGTGGAGTTCCACCTGGTGGGCACGTCGCATATGAGGCGGTGAGCGGGAAGGCCGAAGTTACGCTGTAGCGCAGACAGGCGAGCAGCGGCAGGATGTGAACGCCGGAAGCGCGAACAGACGGCCCGCACTTTATGCAGCAGCTCTGACATGTCGGGGTAGTTGCGAATGAACTTCTGCACCACCAAATTTAGCACATGTGCCAGGCAAGGGATGTGCGTCAAACCGGCTAGTCCCAGAGATGCAACGAGATTTTGCCCATTATCGCACACCACCAGGCCGGGCTTGAGGCTCACCAGCAGCAACCACTCGTCGGTCTGTTGTTCTATACCCCGCCACAACTCCTGTGCCGTGTGGGGCTTGTCCCCCAAACATATGAGTTTCAGAATGGCCTGCTGACGTTTACCCCGGGCTGTGCTGAAGTTGGTGGTGAAGGTGTGTGGCTGACTGGATGAGCAGGTGGAAGAAGAGGAGGAGGAAGCTGAGTAGGAGAAGGAGGAGACAGGAGGCAAAGAATTTTGCCCTGCGATCCTTGGCGGCGGAAGGACGTGCGCCAAACAGCTCTCCGCCTGGGGGCCAGCCGCCACTACATTTACCCAGTGTGCAGTTAGGGAGATATAGCGTCCCTGGCCGTGCTTACTGGTCCACGTATCTGTGGTTAGGTGGACCTTGCCACAGATGGCGTTGCGCAGTGCACACTTGATTTTATCGGATACTTGGTTGTGCAGGGAAGGCAATGCTGTCTTGGAGAAGTAGTGCCGGCTGGGAACAACATACTGTGGGACAGAAAGCGACATGAGCTGTTTGAAGCTGTCTGTGTCCACAGCCTAAATGACAGCATTTCATAGGCCAGTAGTTTAGAAATGCTGGCATTCAGAGCCAGGGATCGAGGGTGGCTAGGTGGGAATTTACGCTTTCCCTCAAATGTTTGTGAGATGGAGAGCTGAACGCTGCCGTGTGACATGGTTGAAATGCTTGGTGACGCAGGTGGTGGTGTTGGTGGTACATCCTCTGTTTGCTGGGCGGCAGGTGCCAACGTTCCTCCAGAGGCGGAGGAAGAGGCCGAGGCGGCAGCAGCAGAAGAGGCCGAGGCAGCAGAAGAGGTAGCAGTGGGAGCCTGAGTGACTTCCTTGTTTTTAAGGTGTTTACTCCACTGCAGTTCATGCTTTGCATGCAGGTGCCTAGTCATGCAGGTTGTGCTAAGGTTCAGAACGTTAATGCCTCGCTTCAGGCTCTGATGGCACAGCGTGCAAACCACTCGGGTCTTGTCGTCAGCACATTGTTTGAAGAAGTGCCATGCCAGGGAACTCCTTGAAGCTGCCTTTGGGGTGCTCGGTCCCAGATGGCGGCGGTCAGTAACAGGCGGAGTCTCTTGGCGGCGGGTGTTCTGATTTTGCCCACTGCTCCCTCTTTTGCTACGCTGTTGGCTCGTTCTCACCACTGCCTCTTCCTCCGAACTGTGAAAGTCAGTGGCACGACCTTCATTCCATGTGGGGTCTAGGACCTCATCGTCCCCTGCATCGTCTTCCACCCAGTCTTGATCCCTGACCTCCTGTTCAGTCTGCACACTGCAGAAAGACGCAGCAGTTGGCACCTGTGTTTCGTCATCATCAGAGACGTGCTGAGGTGGTATTCCCATGTCCTCATCATCAGGAAACATAAGTGGTTGTGCGTTAGTGCATTCTATGTCTTCCACCGCTGGGGAAGGGCTAGATGGATGCCCTTGGGAAACCCTGCCAGCAGAGTCTTCAAACAGCATAAGAGACTGCTGCATAACTTGAGGCTCAGACAGTTTCCCTGGTATGCATGGGGGTGATGTGACAGACTGATGGGCTTGGTTTTCATGCGCCATCTGTGCGCTTTCTGCAGAAGACTGGGTGGGAGATAATGTGAACATGCTGGATCCACTGTCGGCCACCCAATTGACTAATGCCTGTCTTCTGCAGAAAGCTCAGGCCTTACCATCCTTAGAACGGCATTGGGCCCCACCAAATATGGCTGTAAATTCTGGCGGCTACTGGGACCTGAGGTAGTTGGTACACTAGGACGTGTGGCTGTGGCAGAACGGCCACGTCCTCTCCCAGCACCAGAGGGTCCACTAACACCACCACGACCATGTCCGCGTCCGCGTCCCTTGCTAGATGTTTTCCTCATTGTTACCGTTCACCACAATAAGAAAAATATTATTTGGCCCAATGTATTGAATTCAAATTCAGGCCTTTTTTTACAGACACCTAACACTATCTGGCTATCTATTTAGGTACCGTATTACACTAATACAGGCACAGCAGTAATGACAGATTTAGCTGAATATAAATTTGAGGCCTATTATTTAGGCGCTGGGTGACAGGTATACGTTTACGGACAGAATTAGACTTGGATATGCACAGTAGCGTGTGTGTGAAGTTATTGAGAATGACCCTATCAGCACCTTGAATCTAATATACCCTTTTAGGGATAGATTTAAAGTAGGCCTGATACAGCAGAAACCACTAATTTAGGAAATTGCTAAGTTGGGAATTGTATTTCAACCCAGAACAAAAACTGTGCTTTGACGGACACAAAATAACTTGACCAGCTACAGCAATAACCACAGATTTAGCTGAATATAAATTTGAGGCCTATTATTTAGGTACTGGGTGACAGGTATACGTTTACGGACAGAATTAGACTTGGATATGCACAGTAGCGTGTGTGTGAAGTTATTGAGAATGCCCCTTTCAGCACCTTGAATCTAATATACCCTTTTATGGATAGATTTAAAGTAGGCCTGATACAGCAGAAACCACTAGTTTAGGAAATTGCTAAGTTGGGAATTGTATTTCAACCCAGAACAAAAACTGTGCTTTGACGGACACAATATAACTTGACCAGCTACAGCAATAACCACAGATTTAGCTGAATATAAATTTGAGGCCTATTATTTAGGCGCTGAGTGACAGGTATACGTTTACGGACAGAATTAGACTTGGATATGCACAGTAGCGTGTGTGTGAAGTTATTGAGAATGACCCTATCAGCACCTTGAATCTAATATACCCTTTTGGGGATAGATTTAAAGTAGGCCTGATACAGCAGAAACCACTAATTTAGGAAATTGCTAGGTTGGAAATTGTATTTCAACCCAGAACAAAAACTGTGCTTTGACGGACACAATATAACTTGACCAGCTACAGCAATAACCACAGATTTAGCTGAATATAAATTTGAGGCCTATTATTTAGGCGCTGGGTGACAGGTATACGTTTACGGACAGAATTAGACTTGGATATGCACAGTAGCGTGTGTGAAGTTATTGAGAATGACCCTATCAGCACCTTGAATCTAATATACCCTTTTAGGGATAGATTTAAAATAGGCCTGATACAGCAGAAACCACTAATTTAGGAAATTGCTAGGTTGGAAATTGTATTTCAACCCAGAACAAAAACTGTGTTTTGACGGACACAATATAACTTGACCAGCTACAGCAATAACCACAGATTTAGCTGAATATAAATTTGAGGCCTATTATTTAGGCGCTGGGTGACAGGTATACGTTTACGGACAGAATTAGACTTGGATGTGCACAGTAGCGTGTGTGTGAAGTTATTGAGAATGACCCTATCAGCACCTTGAATCTAATATACCCTTTTATGGATAGATTTAAAGTAGGCCTGATACAGCAGAAACCACTAATTTAGGAAATTGCTAAGTTGGGAATTGTATTTCAACCCAGAACAAAAATATATCCTTTGCCAGACAGCAGACAGTATTACAATTGGTTGGCCACAGCTGGAACACCAGATTTAGGGTACTTCTATTTTGGCAATTGTATTTCACCCCTCAATAAAATAGCAAGCACAGCCAAGCCCCTGATGTAGGATATAGCCAAAAAATAACCACACTATTGATGGTTAAATGGACTTGGTGGCAGCTTGCCCCTGATGTAGGATATAGCCAAAAAATAACCACACTATTGATGGTTAAATGGACTTGGTGGCAGCTTGCCCCTGATGTAGGATATAGCCAAAAAATAACCACACTATTTTTTAAATCAGAAAATTTTTATTTGGTTTTTCAAAAAATCACAAAAAAGCAAAGGAAGACAGTCTGTACAGCATACATGCAACAGTTGATGACAAAAATACCATAGCATTACACGATCGGACAGATAGTCACTTACATTAGTATCACAAGTAACATAAACCATGGTACAAGAAGCACATAAAATCACGTATTCTAGTTACAAAGTATATCTGGTACAGAACCACATTTCCCATCCAATAATTTACCAACAGGAAACCAACCCTCCCTACCCAACTAAAGCCCAGTACCCCCCCCCCCCTCCCTACCCGAGCGATGGGGCGGATCCAAACTCCAAGATTGGTCATCTTATTAACATGTCAAAGGCACATCCATTGGTGTACACCTCCTGTCTGTGTATCAGACCTCTGCACACCCGACCTGCGTAGTACTACACACCTTCATACAGCATACATCCAGAGTAAAATAGGATAGAGGAGATAGAGAGCCTACATAAACCAATACTGCGCCTCTTCCTACCCCATAGTCCAACTACGAGGAAAGGCTAAACCGGACACTGTAGCCTGCATTTCTCCCAGTTATCCCATATTTTGTCATACTTCCCAGCACAGTTTCTTTTAACATACACACTTTTCTCTAAGCGTAATATATCTGACATTCTATTGAGGAATTCTCCCCTAGTCGGAGACTGAGGTCTAAGCCAAAATCTAGCTATGAGTTTCCTAGCTTGAAATAGTAGACGCTGTACTCCCAAACGATGATGACGATTTTTGATGTCTAATATCCCGACCACACACGTTCTCGGACCAGGCGGGACTACAATATTATATGTGTCTTTTATTAGGGCTAAAGCCGTGGACCAAAAGTTCCGGAGCTCCGCACAATCCCAGAACATGTGTAACAAGGATGCAGGACTCCTGCCACATCTAGGACAATCCGCATCTTCCCGAACACCTATCCGGCACAAAAACTCTGGCGTCCTATACACCCGGTGTATTAAAAACAGCTGGGACATACGCTGCCCCTCGCAAACTGACAGTTGTGGAGTGAGAGCCAAAAGCGATTTCCACTGCTCTTCTGAGATCGGCCCGACCTCCCTTTCCCATTTAGATTTGACTGCTAAGACCCCTTGCTTCAATGACTTCACATACAAGTTCCTGTAGATAGAGGATATCAGAACACTCGAGGAGCTGTTTGTGAGGAGTTGCTGAAACAACGGGCCACAGTGCATTTCAACGACACAGATTTAGCCTGTGTCTGAAAGGCATGACGAAGTTGTAAAAATTGATAGAAAGGACTGTTCAAAGGACTTGAAAACAGCAGTACTCTGAAGTTGACATAAATATCTCACTCCTTTGCGCTCCCAGGGTGAAAAGCCATCTAACTGGAATATTTCAGGAAGGTGCGGATTTCTCCAGATAGGGGAAAACTGCGTAAACCCTTGTACTGATAACAGCGCCCGGCTTTTTTGCCAAACCTTATGCATCATAAAAAGTGTGGGGTGCCTCGACAGCTTACCTACAATTCCGCTATTTTCCAATAGAGCCACCGGAGAACTGTGCCCAATAATATGTGCCACCAATCTGGCTGACGCAACATCTCCAGGAGTTCTTCCCCATCCCCTGAACTGTTGCAACTGGGCCGAGATGTAATACAACCATGCATTCTGTACTGCTAGCCCTTCCTCCTCTTTTCCCCTCTGCAGAGTGTCCAGTCCAATCCGCGCTTTTTTATGGCGCCAAATCAAATCCCTAAACAACCTATCAATTTTTATGAATATTCTGCGAGGAATCCATATCGGGGAATTATGCAATATATACATGAGTTTGGGCCTGAGAATCATTTTAAGAAGGTTACTCCTCCCAATTTCAGATAGCGGTAGCTTGCACCATGCCTTGATTTTATCCAACATTGTGATTAATAACGGCTCAACATTCAGTTTAACCGCCTCCGGACCGCCTAACGCAGGATCGTGTTCCGGAGGCGGCAGCCCTGCGCACAGTCACGCATATATGCGTCATCTCGTGAGACGCGAGAAGGTAAGCGAGTGGATCTCCAGCCTGCCAGCGGCGATCGTTCGCTGGCAGGCTGGAGATGCGATTTTTTTAACCCCTAACATGTATATTAGACGCTGTTTTGATAACAGCGTCTAATATACCTGCTACCTGGTCCTCTGGTGGTCCCTTTTGCTTGGATCGACCACCAGAGGACACAGGTAGCTCAGCAATATGTAGCACCAAACACCACTACACTACACCCCCCCCGTCACTTATTAACCCCTTATTAACCCCTGATCACCCCTGATCACCCCATATAGACTCCCTGATCACCCCCCTGTCATTGATCACCCCCCTGTCATTGATCACCCCCTTGTAAGGCTCCATTCAGACGTCCATATGATTTTTACAGATCCACTGATACATGGATCGGATCTGCAAAACGCATACGGACGTCTGAATGGAGCATTATAGGGGGGTGATCAATAACAGGGGTGATCACCCCATATACACTCCCTGATCACCCCCCTGTCATTTATCACCCCCCTGTCATTGATCACTCCCCTGTAAGGCTCCATTCAGACGTCCGTATGTTTTTTACGGATCCACGGATACATGGATCGGATCCGCAAAACACATACAGACGTCTGAATGGAGCCTTACAGGGGGGTGATCACCCCATATAGACTCCCTGATCACCCCCTGTCATTGATCACCCCCCTGTCATTGATCACCCCCCTGTAAGGCTGCATTCAGATGTCCGTATTTTTTTTACGGATCCACGGATACATGGATCGGATCCGCAAAACACATACGGACATCTGAATGGTGCCTTATAGGGGGTGATCAATGACAGGGGGGTGATCACCCCATATAGACTCCCTTATCACCCCCCTGTCATTGATCACCCCCCTGTAAGGCTGCATTCAGATGTCTGTATGTTTTTTACGGATCCACGGATACATGGATCGGATCTGCAAAACACATACAGACGTCTGAATGGAGCCTTACAGGGGGGTGATCACCCCCCTGTCATTGATCACCCCCCTGTCATTGATCACCCCCCTGTAAGGCTCCATTCAGATGTCCGTATGTTTTTTACGGATCCACGGATACATGGATCGGATCCGCAAAACACATACGGACATCTGAATGGAGCCTTATAGGGGGGTGATCAATGACAGGGGGGTGATCACCCCATATAGACTCCCTGATCACCCCCCTGTCATTGATCACCCCCTGCAAGGCTGCATTCAGATGTCCATATGTTTTTTACGGATCCACGGATACATGGATCGGATCCGCAAAACACATACGGACATCTGAATGGAGCCTTATAGGGGGTGATCAATGACAGGGGGTGATCACCCCATATAGACTCCCTGATCACCCCCCTGTCATTGATCACCCCCCTGTCATTGATCACCCCCCTGTAAGACTGCATTCAGATGTCCGTATGTTTTTTTATGGATCCACGGATACATGGATCGGATCCGCAAAACACATACGGACATCTGAATAGAGCCTTATAGGGGGGTGATCAATGACAGGGGGGTGATCACCCCATATAGACTCCCTGATTAGAAAGTCTCATATTCCACTAACTTGTGTCAAAAAATAAAATCTCACATGAACTCACCATACCATACCCCTCACGGAATCCAAATGCGTAAAAATTTTTAGACATTTATATTCCAGACTTCTTCTCACGCTTTAGGGCCCCTAGAATGCCAGGGCACTATAAATACCCCACATGTGACCCCATTTCGGAAAGAAGACACCCCAAGGTATTCCGTGAGGGGCATATTGAGTCCATGAAAGATTGAAATTTTTGTCCCAAGTTAGCGGAAAGGGAGACTTTGTGAGAAAAAATAAATAAATCAATTTCCGCTAACTTGTGCCAAAAAAAAATAATTCTTTGAACTCGCCATGCCCCTCATTGAATACCTTGGGGTGTCTTCTTTCCAAAATGGGGTCACATGTGGGGTATTTATACTGCCCTGGCATTTTAGGGGCCCTAAAGCGTGAGAAGAAGTCTGGGATCCAAATGTCTAAAAATGCCCTCATAAAAGGAATGTGGGCCCCTTTGCGCATCTAGGCTGCAAAAAAGTGTCACACATCTGGTATCGCGGTACTCAGGAGAAGTTGGGCAATGTGTTTGGGCTGTCATTTTACATATACCAATGCTGGGTGAGATAAATATCTTGGTCAAATGCCAACTTTGTATAAAAAATGGGAAAAGTTGTCTTTTGCCGAGATATTTCTCTCACCCAGCATGGGTATATGTAAAAAGACACCCCAAAACACATTGCCCAACTTCTCCTGAATACGGCGATACCAGATGTGTGACACTTTTTTGCAGCCTAGGTGGGCAAAGGGGCCCACATTCCAAAGAACACCTTTAGGATTTCACAGGTCATTTACCTACTTACCACACATTAGGGCCCCTAGAATGCCAGGGCAGTAACTACCCCACAAGTGACCCCATTTTAGAAAGAAGACACCCCAAGGTATTCCGTGAGGGGCATGGCGATTTCCTAGAATTTGTTATTTTTTGTCACAAGTTAGCGGAAAATGATGATTTTTTATTTTTTTTTTCTTACAAAGTTTCATATTCCACTAACTTGTGACAAAAAATAAAAACTTCCATGAACTTACTATGCCCATCACGAAATACCTTGGGGTGTCTTCTTTCCAAAATGGGGTCACTTGTGGGGTAGTTATACTGCCCTGGCATTTTAGGGGTCCGAATGCGTGAGAAGTGGTTTGAAATCAAAATCTGTAAAAAATGGCCGGTGAAATCCGAAAGGTGCTCTTTGGAATGTGGGCCCCTTTGCCCACCTAGGCTGCAAAAAAGTGTCACACATCTGGTATTACCGTACTCAGGAGAAGTTGGGCAATGTGGTTTGGGTGTCTTTTTACATATACCCATGCTGGGTGAGATCAATATCTTGGTCAAATGCCAACTTTGTATAAAAAAATGGGAAAAGTTTTGCCAAGATATTTCTCTAGGTGGGCAAAGGGGCCCACATGCCTAGGTGGGCAAAGGGGCCCACATTCCAAAGAGCACCTTTCGGATTTCACCGGCCATTTTTTACAGATTTTGATTTCAAACTACTTACCACACATTAGGGCCCCTAGAATGCCAGGGCAGTATAACTACCCCACAAGTGACCCCATTTTGGAAAGAAGACACCCCAAGTTATTCGCTGATGGGCATAGTGAGTTCATGGAAGTTTTTATTTTTTGTCACAAGTTAGTGGAATATGAGACTTTGTAAGAAAAAAAAAAAAATCATCATTTTCCACTAACTTGTGACAAAAAATAAAAAGTTCTATGAACTCACTATGCCCATCAGCGAATACCTTAGGGTGTCTACTTTCCGAAATGGGGTCATTTGTGGGGTGTTTGTACTGTCTGGCCATTGTAGAACCTCATGAAACATGACAGGTGCTCAGAAAGTCAGAGCTGCTTCAAAAAGCGGAAATTCACATTTTTGTACCATAGTTTGTAAACGCTATAACTTTTACCCAAACCATTTTTTTTTTACCCAAACATTTTTTTTTTATCAAAGACATGTAGAACAATAAATTTTGAGAAAAATTTATATATGGATGTCGTTTTTTTTGCAAAATTTTACAACTGAAAGTGAAAAATGTCATTTTTTTGCAAACAAAACGTTAAATTTCGATTAATAACAAAAAAAGTTAAAATGTCAGCAGCAATGAAATACCACCAAATTAAATCTCTATTAGTGAGAAGAAAAGGAGGTAAAATTCATTGGGGTGGTAAGTTGCATGACCGAGCAATAAACGGTGAAAGTACTGTAGGTCAGAAGTGTAAAAAGTGGCCTGGTCATTAAGGGTGTTCAAGCTAGGGGGGCTGAGGTGGTTAATATAACTGTTAGGATGTGCTGTAACCATTATCCCCAGATATTTGACCTGATGCGCAATCTGCAATGGACAAGAATTCGGGACAAGAGTTACAGCAGATTCATCCAGCGGTAGGAGAGTAGATTTGTCCCAATTGATACGGAGACCAGACGTATCACCAAACTCCCGTATAAGTGCCATGACAGTACCTAATGACTGTTCCACATTGTCCAAATATATTAACATGTCATCAGCGTAAAGGGACACCCTCTCCTCCCAAGTCCCGCAGGGAAATCCCACAATCTTGTCAGATGAGCGCAATACGCAGGCAAGCGGCTCAATCGCGATAGCGAACAGAAGGGGGGACAATGGGCACCCCTGACGAGTCCCTCTACCCAGACTGAACGAATCCGACGTTCCCCCATTCGCCCGTATCCTAGCAGTGGGGCCATTATATAACAATCGAACCCAGGAGATAAAGGTCTTCTCAAACCCCATGACTCGCAACACCTCCCATAGATAACACCATTCAACACTATCAAAGGCTTTAGCCGCATCCAGTGAGAGGATGGCACGCCCTCCGACAGACTCACCTCTTCTCTGAGTAGTAAGAAAAAGGCGTCTGAGATTCACCGAAGTAGATTTGTCCGGCATGAAACCCGCCTGATCACTATGAATAATAGTGGTAATGACAGACTGCAGACGATTCGCTAAAACTTTCGCCAGAATCTTAATATCAGAGGGTAACAGTGAAATTGGTCTGTACGAGTCAGGGGATTTGGGATCCTTACCAGGTTTGGGCAGTACCACTACAATAGCCTCTTTCATAGAAGCGGGAAGGTTTCCTGTTTGAAGGGATTCATTAAAGACTGACATTAAGTGGGGCATTAGGACACTACTATACTTTTTTAAAAAATTCCTTCGGCAAACCATCTATCCCCGGAGCTTTCTCATTGGGAAATGATTGTAAGGCTAATTCCATCTCCTTGAGTGTTAAAGGACCTTCTAGCCCTGCTGCACACGACGCGGATAGTCTCGGAACCTCAATCTCTGCAAGATACTCAGCTATATTAGTAGAATCCACCTTTAATTTAGTCCTATACAGGGATTCATAGTAGGTGTGGAAAACTGACAGAATTTCCTCATCTGCCGTGGCCAGAGAACCATCAGCCCTCTGAATAGACAAGATTTTGGACGGTCCCTGCTGGGCTCTAATAACCCTTGCCAGTAGCCTGCCAGAACTTTCCCCCGCCTCAAAGTATTTTTGTTTTACAAAAAACCTACGATTTTCTGCCGTTTTCATTAAATGCTGCTTCAATCCCGCCTGAGCTGCTATAAGGGAGTCCTCCCTTGCCCTGTCAGGTGCAAATACAAACCTTTCCTCCGCCTCCACTACTACCGCTTGCAACTTTTTCAGGGTTTCGCGAGATTTAGTTTTATGTCTGCTAATTTTCTGAATATATAGGCCTGTAGCGTACGCTTTGCAAGTATCCCACACCACACCCACACTTGCCGACCCAGCATTTTGCGCGTAGAACTCTTTCAATTCCTCCATCATGCCATTCTCCCCATCCACTAATTGTAGCCAAAACGGGTTAAGTTTCCACATCCCGATCCCAGGGAGGCGCCTAGCACCCAGATGTAATTCTATAAAAATCGGCGAATGGTCGGAGAAACTTCTAGGTAAGTATTTAATTTCCGCTACCAACGACAACACATCAGGCGAACCTATCGCTAGATCAATCCGTGACAATGAATGATGAGAACTAGAGAAACACGAAAACTGACGCGCACTCGGATTCCTCACCTGCCAAATGTCATGTAGGTCCAGCTCCCGCAGCACACTAGCAAAGTTAGAGTCCCTATTAGTTCCCGTCATCCCTCCCCTATCCAGTGTCGCTGAAGGGCAGGTATTAAAATCACCTATGATCAGGATAGGGCACTGAGGCAGATCCTCAACATATTTCATAATTTCCTTTAATACCTCACTACTGTAGGGAGGGGGAATGTATACCGCCACTAATATAAAGGTCCAATGATAACAAGTACAATGGAGACAAACATATCTTCCACTATCGTCTAAGCGAGACGAGTGACATATAAATGGCAGAGATTTATGCACTAGAACACTTACACCCCTGGAATGAGAAGAGCATATGGAGTGAAATGCCTGACCAATCCACGGCCTTTGCAAGACCGAAATAGTGTTAGTAGATAAATGAGTCTCTGACAGACAAATTATAGCAGGATGAAAGTGTTGTAGTGCCATAAACATCGCAGTACGTTTATTTGAATCACCTAAACCCCTAACATTCCACCCTATTATCTTAAGACTAATCACCATAATACCATATAGTATATTTACCATCCACGCACACCGCAGCCATCACACACATTTGCTCTTTACTTCCTGGACACCATAGAAGTATTCAGACCCCACTCCATCGCTTAGCCCACCCCTTCCCAACCCCTAAAACTAACTACAAAACAAAACAACTAGCGGCAAGGACATAATCCCTACCCAGAAAAAAAACAACGGCAGGGCGAAAAAATTTCCCTATGGTCGGCCTTACATATGGCGGAATAATTGCCACAGGAAAACCCGTGCAAGAATATACACACAGAACGGGTCACCCACACTGACCTGCCCACATGTAGGTGAATCTGCAGCGTGCTGAACATAACCAAAGTGCATAAACATAGTTAAACATTTTCCGGCGACACCCGCAACTTGTCACCATAGTAACTTAAGGATCCGCGGACCCTACACATAAAACTCAGATAGTATAAACAGATGGTCATAATAACAGTAGATAGTAATAAGGATCGACCATTACACAAAGCATTAATATACAGAACATATCAAACATGTCCCTAAACACATCTGGCATATCTCACGTGCTCCAACACTAGAATAGGCAGGACGCTCATCCCACAGATGCAGAGTTCTTCAACAAAGGCTCATTAATGACACCTCCAGGGGGGTGTCAAAGAAGCAAACTTCTCCATGCGCCACTACACGGAGCTTGGCCGGATACATCATGGAGTACGGGATTTGTAGATTCCGAAGGTGTCTTTTCACATCCATGAACTTGACTCTCTTCCGTTGGACCTCTGCCGAGAAGTCTGGATAAATTGCAATTTTGCTTCCATTGATCAGTAGCTCCGGATGATCTCTTGCTTTTTTAAGGATAGTGTCCCTGTCCCTGAAGTGTAGCAGCTTCATTAGAACTGGACGCGGTGGGGCCCCTGGTGGCGGAGCGCGAAACGGCACTCTGTGAGCCCTTTCAATAGCAAACATCCTGGACAACAAGTCCTTGCCAAATTTAATTGTAATCCAATCTTCAAAAAAGGATACTGGATCAGGACCTTCAGCTTTCTCGGGGACCCCCACCAACCGGAGATTGTTCCTTCTTGAACGATTCTCTAGGTCGTCCGCTTTTGACATCAACAGGGTTACATTGTGAATAACCCTGCCCAGATCTCTTTTAACAGGAGGCAGTTGATCCTCCACTGTGCTCACTCTGGCTTCAACCTCAGTCATCCTATCCGTGACTTTTTTAAGGTCTTGGCGGAGAAAGGAGACACTTTCTTGCAGGCTTCCCATGTTAGCAGTGAGAAGAGCAAGTGAGTTATTACTTTGCTGGACTGCCTTGAATATATCTTTAAAAGTAGGCTCACCAGTAAGTTCATCAGGCTGTCCCAACTGTGTATGCTGAGGACATAGCGATGCAAGACCACTAGGTGGAGCTGTTGGATCAGAGGCTGCAGCTCCAGCAATCTCCTCTGCTTGTAACTGATTGCGATTTTGTCCCAGTGTCGGCCATTCTGAGGCTTTCAGGCTCACATCTGTCTCCCCTGATGTATCGACGGACGATGCAGGCATCTCAGATAGAGGTAGGCTTGTGGCTGAGCGGGCATATTTACCCAAGCGGGCCGCCAGGTGTGCGGCCCGCACCTCCTTCAGCTCCCTCTCCTTTCTGCCGGTACGAGTCATGGCGCTCTGTACACGGCCCGCACACTCTCCTGAGCCCCACAGTAAAAATTAAAGCAGCGGCGCTTGCTGCAGAGACAGGATTCCTCAGGATAGCCGGCGGCAGGTCAGGAGCTCCCCTCAGGCACGTCCGCTCACATGCCCGACCAGGCCATGCCTTAAGTGCAAAAATAACCACACTATTGATGGTTAAATGGACTTGGTGGCAGCTTGCCCCTGATGTAGGATATAGCAAAAAAAATAACCACACTATTGATGGTTAAATGGACTTGGTGGCAGCTTGCCCCTGATGTAGGATATAGCCAAAAAATAACCACACTATTGATGGTTAAATGGACTTGGTGGCAGCTTACCCCTGATGTAGTATATAGCCAAAAAATAACCACACTATTGATGGTTAAATGGACTTGGTGTCAGCTTGCCCCTGATGTAGGATATAGCAAAAAAAATAACCACACTATTGATGGTTAAATGGACTTGGTGGCAGCTTGCCCCTGATGTAGGATATAGCCAAAAAATAACCACACTATTGATGGTTAAATGGACTTGGTGGCAGCTTGTGCTGGCGCACCACAAGCCACAAAATGGCCGCCGATCACCCCAGAAAAAAGTGACTGAAAAACGCTCTGGGCAGCCTAAAAACAGTGAGCAATTGAATAGCAGCAGTTCAATGATCCACAGCTGTAGAACGATCACTGACTTAAAGGGCTTCTGTCACCCCACAAAAGTCTTTTTTTTTTTTTTGGATAGTTACATTCCTTATAGCGCGATATAGGAGAATATAATCTTGTCACTTACTTTCATGCGGCCGTTTCTTTAGAAAACGAAGTTTTATAATATGTAAATCCGGTCTCTACCAGCAAGTAGGGCGTCTACTTGCTGGTAGCCGCAGCAGAAAACCGCCCCCTCGCCGTGTTGATTGACAGGGCCAGCCGTGATCTCCTCCTCCGGCCGGCCCTGTCAGTATTTAAAAAATCGCGCGCCTCTGTTCATTCGGCGCAGGCGCTCTGAGATGAGGAGGCTCGTCTCCTCAGAACTCCCTCAGTGCGCCTGCGCCGATGACATCACCGAAAGAGAAGACGTCATCGGCGCAGGCGCACTGAGGGAGTTCTGAGGAGACGAGCCTCCACATCTCAGAGCGCCTGCGCCGAATGAACAGAGGCGCGGGTTCGCTCATCCCTAAAAAGGACCTTAGTTAGGGAGGAAGACTAATTAATCTTTTGATGCATGTCTTTACAGAGGAAGAGGTTCGAAGTCAGCTGTCTAAAATTAATACGAATAAGTCACAGGGGCCTGTTAGGATACACCCAAAGCTATTAAAAGAGCTTAGCGGTGAACTAGCAAAACCATTAACAGATTTATTTAACCAATCACTGGTAACAGGAGTCGTCCCAAAAGATTGGAAATTAGCAAATGTTGTGCCCATTCACAAGAAAGGTAGTAGGGAGGAATCGGGCAACTATAGGCCAGTAAGCCTGACATCAATAGTGGGGAAATTAATGGAAACCATACTTAAGGAGAGGATTGTGGAACATCTAAAATCCTATGTATTGAAAGATGAAAAACAGCATGGGTTTACTTCAGGGAGATCATGTCAAACTAATCTTATTGATTTTTTTGATTGGGTGACTAAAATAATAGATGGCGGAGGTGCAGTTGACATCGCTTATCTAAACTTTAGTAAGGCTTTTGATACTGTCCCACATAGAAGGCTAATCAATAAATTGCAGTCTTTGGGCTTGGACTCCCATATTGTTAAATGGATTAGGCAGTGGCTGAGGGAAAGACAACAGAGGGTTGTAGTCAATGGAGTACAGTATATTCAGACCATGGTCTTGTTACCAGTGGGGTACCTCAGGGATCTGTTCTGGGACCCATATTGTTTAATATCTTTATCAGCAAAATTGCAGAAGGCCTCGATGGTAAGGTGTGTCTTTTTGATGATGACACAAAGATTTGTAACAGGGTTGATGTTCCTGGAGGGATAAACCAAATGGAAAAGGATTTAGGAAAACTAGAGGAATGGTCAAAAATCTGGCAACTAAAATGTAATGTTGATAAGTGCAAGATAATGTACCTGGGGTGTAAAAACCCAAGAGCAGAATATAAAATCAGTGATACAGTCCTAACCTCAGTATTTAGGGGTCATTATTTCAGAAGACTTAAAGGTAGGCAGACAATGTCATAGAGCAGCATGAAATGCTAGCAGAATGCTTGGGTGTATAGGGAAAGGCATTACCAGTAGAAAGAGGGAGGTGCTCATGCCGCTCTAAAGAGCACTAGTGAGACCTCATTTGGAGTATTGTGCTCAGTACTGGAGACCATATCTCCAGAAGGATATCGATACTTTGGAGAGAGTTCAGAGAAGAGCTACTAAACTAGTACATGGATTGCAGGATAAAACTTATCAGGAAAGATTAAAGGACCTTAACATGTATAGCTTGGAAGAAAGACGAGACAGAGGGGATATGATAGAAACTTTTAAATACATAAAGGGAATCAACACGGTAAAAGAGGAGAAAATATTTAAAAGAAGAAAAACTGCTACAAGAGGACATAGTTTTAAATTAGAGGGGCAAAGGTTTAAAAGTAATATCAGGAAGTATTACTTTACTGAGAGAGTAGTTGATGCATGGAATAGCCTTCCTGCAGAAGTGGTAGCTGCAAATACAGTGAAGGCGTTTAAGCATGCATGGGATAGGCATAAGGCCATCCTTCGTATAAGATAGGGCCAGGGGCTATTCATAGTATTCAGTATATTGGGCAGACTAGATGGGCCAAATGGTTCTTATCTGCCGACACATTCTATGTTTCTATGTCAGCTCACCTGCAGGCCCGCAACTCAATGCAAATGAGGCCCTCTTTTATGTGATATACAGGTTGTATTGGAGTGCCTCTTCCTTGTAATTTTTGGCAGCACTTGCACTTTATATACAAGTAAATATACAGGAAAGAATGTTTTCAATAAATTTTTTCTATAAAATCGATTTTTTTACTTTGGTTTTGTGAGTAAAACCTTTATTAGATTGCGGGCCTGGTGATCACTTTAAGCCCTTTAAAGCTGCATCAGCAGCAGCATGGTGATAAAAATGAGTGGCAAGGTGACATGGTGTGGAGATGGCAGCATAAGGAGGCCACATAGTGGCACAATGACTGAGTCTGGATAAAAGACCACAGATTATTTAGAAAGATGCAGATGGAAACAATCTTTTGAGCTGTATCACGACCAGCTGCAGATTAATGCAGACCAGGGCCATAGCTATAGGGGAAGCAGAGGAAGCGGCAGCTTTGGGGCCCTAAATCAGAAGGGGCCATCCAGGAGGAGGAGAACTAAAGGATTTGGTCAGGGACCCCTCAACAGTATTACACAATGAAATTATATACAGTGACAGTATAGACAGTGTATAAAACGGATGGAACAGCTGCCGGCCCTGGTCTGAGAGAACGATCTTTACTAGCGACAGGAATTGGGGTGGCATAAAAGGAAGGGGTCGCTAAAAAATTACTGTGGGATTGATCCTCATTCAAAAATTTGCTGTGGGGCCCAGTCAATTCTAACTTATGCAGCACACAAAAGCAATTTGGGTTTATTGATTACAAAACCTTAATTAAATTGTGGGCCTGGTGATTAGTTTATGGCCTTTTAAGCAGCATCAGCAGCAGAATGGTGATAAAAATGAGTGGCAAGGTGACATGGTGTGGAGATGGCAGCATGAGGAGGCCACATAGTGGCACAATGACTGAGTCTGGATAAAAGACTAAGGCCACAGATTTCTTAGAAAGATGCAGATGGAAACAATCTGTGGAGCTGTATCACGGTCACCTGCAGATTAATGCAGCCATCAAATTCAAGTTGGGTTTGTCGGTTCCACCTCAGCTCACCAGCAGGCCGCACCTAAAATATTTTACTGGTTCAGCTCACCTGCAGGCCCTCAACTCGAATCTTTTACTGGGTCAGCTCACATGCAGGCCCGAGACTTAAATATTTTACAGGGTCAGCTCACATGCTGGTCCTCGCATAGAACTTTTTAGAGGGTCAGCTTAGCTGCAGGCCATCGCAAAAAATGTTTTGCAGGGTCAGCTCACCCGCCGGCACTAGCATATAATGTTTAACAGGGTCAGCTCACCAGCAGGCCTGAACCTAAAATCTTTTACAGGGTCAGCTCACCTGCAGGCCCGCAACTCATGCTACCTTGCTTTGAAGTAGTAGCCGTAGCCGTTTATCAGGCTCCCTCTCTGAAATCGAACAATGATTCCCCGTTACCGGTGGTCACCATGTTAGGCTCATAAAAGAACATCGACAGTTGATAGGGAAGATATACAAATGGATCGTGGACGTGCAATCAGGCAGAAGTTATCTAGAGTCAACAAAGCGGCAGCAGGGCCTCTCCTGTATAACATTACAATGAATCGCTACACATGATTGACAATACACAACAATTAAAATCTTAAAACACAAATGACTGGTGGTCAATGATTGCGGATAGAACTGTATATATAAAGTGCTAATGCAAATGTATCATGGTCAGTAAATATATTGCTCCATGTAAGGCATAAGATGATATTGTAGAGTGTAATGGCTACAGCTAGGCAGAGTACCTAATTACTGCCCACGCTATATACATCCAATGTAATAAGAGAGTGGCCCTCGCCCCTAAGGTTTTAGATGGTCAGGTCAGCAGGCCTTTGCTCCAAATGTTTTTGAGGGTCACCAGTAAGCCATCAATCATAATTTTTCAAGGGTGTGTATAATGCCCTCCTTTATGTGTAACAAAGGGTGTTTTGGAGTGCTGATTCCTTGTATTTTTTGGCAGCCCTTTCACTTAGTGCATAGGCTTTATGAGTGTAGGAGTCCCAGTACCTGAATAATTGTACCACAATGTGAATGAGGCCCTCCTTTATGTGATATACAGGCTGTTTTGGAGTACCTCTTGCTTGTATTATGTATTGCAGCACTTGCACTTTATATACAATTGAATATACAGTAAATAATGTTTCCGAACAATTTTTCCTGTAAAATTGCGGGGATTTTGTGCGTATTTTTGACAGTCTGTAAAAGTGGCGTACAACTCGGACAACATGGTTCCCAGCAGTGACCTGGGAGTCCAAGATGCATCCAGACATCGTCCCCATGGTGTTCCCGATCCATTTCGGTGGTGTTTCTGTCACTTTCTGACCTTTTCCAATGGACCAGGAACCCTCCCCTCTTCAGAGCAGGGGGTGCCTGGTTGTCTCCCATTGACTTCCATTATACTCGGGTGCCCGGTCGAGCACACAAATATAGCAATGTGTTCAGGCCGAACACCCAAATACTTTGGTACTCGATCATCACAAGTTATTATTAAAGGTGAGACAAAAGTTTCAACTTATTTTAGATTCCTTGCAGAATCAAATTGTTTGTAAGCAATGGTAGACCATTTTCAGATTTATCTGCCAGGAATCACAAAACAGAGCAGGTAATTCAAAGTATTGTGTTAAACATTGTGAAACATGTTGTGTAACGAATGCAACACCATATTCACTCTATTTTAAGTGGGGAGGGGAATCTTGCAATCTTGATTCTTTTTTGCTGTGTTTACAGGATTCCATAATATTTTTCCATCTACTGTATGACATGGGCAAAGTATGCTGCTAAACAAGTTATTTGTTTAATTAAGAAGCAATGGAGGAGATTTATTAAGACTGGCGTTCCCACATGTCAGCCTTGATCCCCTATGAGCCTGGCTGAGATGCGCCAAAGTAGGCGCATCTCTGGAAATCCGTGTGCTAGAAACTAAAGTCTACGCCAGCTATGAGCTGGCAAAGACTTCAGCTATAACTTATGCCAGAAACTGGTGTAAGTTGTATTAAATCTTGCAGACCAACCAAATCCCCACCCCTCCCACTAAGCCCCACCCATTTTCTTACCACAGTAGAAAAGTCACAAATTATCATGCACATGTGGAGTACAAAAACCAAGGGGTGACTGCTATAATAAAATTAAACTTTAAATGATAAAATAGTTAAAATTAACACAGATCAAAATCACATGAAATAGCTAACCCCACTATTACCAGGGGTAAGATGTACTCAACCTCTATGATGACTAGTGGTCTGAGCGATTAATACAGGGTACACAGCGTCACCGAACCAGTTGAAATGAATAAAGAACCAATAATTCCTACCACATCCAGTGTGAAGGTACGGTGTCCATCAGGCATAAACCAAAACTTGTACAGAGTCAAATGAGTGCAGCGAATGGATAGACACCTGACCGTACAATCGCTCTACGGATGTGTGCTGTGCTGGCGCTAAAAAGGGTAACCACAGAGGACCTTCGCCGAAAAGTGCAACCCCATCCAGAACTTGACCCTGGCACGAGATAGCCCTTGAAAGCCCTATCACCTTCTCTCTACATGACATGTTTTGCTGTTCGTTCATCAGGGGATTAGGATAGGCAAACCATCTACTACCTATAGATGAACTAGATAGTAGTAAACGAGCTCCAGCATATGGCAGCCAAGCTGAATAGCAAAACAAGGGCTACATTAATTCAGCATGTGGGAGCAGGAACATACCCTCCTAATGCTGTTTAAATAAATGGGGGACCACCTGCAGGTACGCTCTCTGATTAGAAACCAACATATGGAGTATGGAGAAACCAACAACCACATATGGAGTATGGTTCTTCTTCAGCCATAACTTGTTGTATCAGTGTGCACATCTACTTTAAGAAAAATATTAAGTGGATGACATTGTTGATTCCTACTTTTTGTCCCTACTGACAAATCTGGTGGCCTCTTCAAAGGGCCTGAGTATGCCATTGTATTGAAAGTTGTTGTTTTTTAAGTACTGGTTGGTTCTGTTCCTTTAATTCTGTTCTCTTTTATTATTACCATTCTGTGTAATGATGTGCCTTGTAATGTAGTCCCTATCCCTCATTGTGCTGATAAGACCACATTCCTGAGTGATTCACGTTATGTTACAGCGACACATGTTTCTGATGAGCTGCCACTGTCTGACATCAAATATCACCTGCTGAGGTGATCTGGTGCAAGATGAAATCATTCCCCCCTTTATAATGGTCATGAAGACACTCCGACATATAGTATGCTAGGTAGAATTCCAGAGATTTTGAACGCAACGGATTAAGTGATGCAATGGCAAACTGTCCTGTCTCTGCAAATCTAGGAGGAAGTTCCTTGCCGCATAAAAATGACTGAAATGTGAGGACAGTCTTCTGGACATGGCTAACACCCTCGGCAAGCCACCTTATTTTTTCAAAAAGTGTTGCACCACTAAATTTATCACGTGCAACATACGCCGAAATGCAGTACAACCATGATGTTTAGAGCCGACAATCCAATTATCTAAAGCACCAGTGAAAATAAGAATATTATTGAATAGCTTACACTGTTTTAGGAAGATAAGACACAGTAAAATGGTTTTCTGGTGTTTTCTGCACCAGTCTTGATGTCCCCTGTGCTGCATAGACAGAAATCTACGGCAGCTCAGAGAAAACTGGCGCAACTGAAGATAAATTTGTTGTGGCTGACCACTTCCCTTCCTTGCCACAACCCCTTTCAGAAAAGTGGCAATGGTGGTTTAAAAAATGCCACTTGCGACTTTTTAACCTCTTAGGGACACAGGGCATACCTGTATGCCTTGATGTCCCGGTACTTAAGGACACAGGACGTACAGGTACGCCCTGTGTATTTCCGATCACCGCTGCGCCGTGGGCGGTGATCGGAACAGAGTGCCTGCTGAAATCATTCAGCAGGCACTCTGCGACAATGCCGAGGGGGGTCCTGTGACCCCCGTATCGGTAATTGCTGAAAACCGCAGGTCAATTCAGAGCTGCGGTTTGCAGCGTTTACGGGTGATTCCGGCGGGGATCGGCGCTGTCATCGGGTCCCCGTGCTGCTGCTTCCTTAGGCATCGGGGGCTGCCTTCCGGTGAAGATCCTTTGAGATCCAGACCCCTGGATCTCACAGGCAGGAAGCTGTATGAGTAATACACACTATATTACTCATACAGCCAATGCATTCCAATACAGAAGTATTGGAATGTGTTGTAAATGGGATCAGACCCCCAAAAGTTGAAGTCCCAAAGTGGGACAAAAAAAAAGTGAAAAAAAAAGTTGAAAAAATAAAGTTTCCCCCCCAAAAAATGTAAAGTTTCAAGTAAAAAATAAATAAAACATAATTTTCCCCAAATAAAGTAAATAAAAATTGATAAAAAATAGGGAAAAAAGAAAAGCAGACATATTAGGTAACATATCACATGACCTAACCCCTCAGATGAACACCGTAAAAAGATAAAAATAAAAACTGTGCAAAATAAACAATTTTTTTTGTCACCTTACATCACTAAAAGTACAATAGCAAGCGATCAAAAAGGCCCACCAAAATAGTACCAATCTAACCATCACCTCATCCCGCAAAAAATGAGCCCCTACCTAAGACAATCGCCCAAAAAATAAAGAAACTATGGCTCAGAATATGGAGACACTAAAACATCATTTTTTTTGTTTTAAAAAAGCTGCTATTGTGTAAAACTTAAGTAAATTAAAAAAAGTATACATATTTTTTATCTCCGCGTCCGTAAGAACCTGCTCTATAAAAATGCCGCATGACCTAACCCCTCAGGTGAACACCGTAAAAAAAAATATACAAATGGTGTAAAAAAAGCCATTTTTTGTCACCTTACATCACAGAAAGTGAATGTTGTAAATAACAAAAAAATAAAAACTGTGCCAAAAAAGCTATTTCTTGTTACCTTGCCTCACAAAAAGTGTAATATAGAGCAACCAAAAATCATATGTACCCTAAAATAGTACCAGCAAAACTGACACCCTATCCCGTAGTTTCTAAAATGGGGTCACTTTTACTCTAGGGCAGGGCTTGACAAATTTCCTTGGAATCTAGGAGCCAGATAAAAAAGTTAGGAGCCAGGCGGAGCCGTGTCATAAAGCCCCCAGTAGGTGCCCCCATAGTGCTTCCCCCCCACTTCTCCATAGAGCCCCCCCAATAATGCTGTATACCATGTTACATATACCGCCGCTCTGTCCCCGGACCCTATTGACTATAATGGGGACGGGGGTTGAGCTCCGGCGCAGCATGGCAGTTTGCGGTGAGAGGCTGCCGGACTAAAAAGTTGGACATGCAGTACTTTTACCATGCACTGCCGTGCTGCGCCAGAGCTCTGCCCCCATTATAGTCAATGGGGTCAGAGCTGCGGTCCGGCGAAACAGCGGAAGGACGGATCTGACAGGGTGAACCGCCTGCCAGATCCATCCTGCCGCAAGTGTGAAAGTAGCCTTAGTTCTATAGCTACTGAATGAGACAGGAGAAGGGATGCCTTTAACATATAGATCTCCTTGAGAAGCCAATTTGATCCTAAAGGGTTAATTCACACTGTAATCTAAACTGTGTCCTGTCACTGTCTTATCACTGCTGCAAAAGCATCAGCACAGCCTCAGTGTAACCTGTTCTTTTAACTCAAAGAATCGAATGAGTCACTAACTAAGTCGGATCTTTAGATTCTTTTAACCTGTGATTCATTTGATTCTTTCTTACTTAGACTCCCTGTACTTGTGTCAGTGACTCAGAGCTGCTAGTGCTTGCCTTGCCTCAGCTCTGATTGGTTGGTGGGCGGGGAGGGGAGGGGCTGGCAGAAGCAGCTTCCACTCTAGGATCAGATTACACTCCTCCCGAGCCCCTCCCCTCCCTGCTGCCAGCGTCTCGCTCTCTGTGTGCTGTGCCTCACTGACTGGATGAGCTGTTTTAAACGGTGCTGCCTCCGGACAGAACGGCAGCTCCTCACCCATCGCCCGGGCACCTTTGAAAACGGGCTGACAAATACCCAAGCGCCAGGACTAAATTCCTGGTCGCCATGGCGACCTGGCGCCTGGGATTTGTCGAGCCCTGCTCTAGGGGTGCATCAGGGGGGCTTCAAATGGGACAGGGTGTCAAAAAACCAGTTCAGCAAAATCTGCCTTCCAAAAACCGTATGGCATTCCTTTCCTTCTGCACCCTGCCGTGTGCCCGTACAGCAGTTTACGACCACATATGGGGTGTTTCTGTCAACTACAGAATCAGGGCCATAAATATTGAGTTTTGCTTGGCTGTTAATCCTTACTTTGTAACTGTAAAAAAATATATTAAAATGGAAAGTCTGCCAAAAAAGTGATTTTTTTTAAATTTTATCTCTATTTTCCATTAATTCTTGTGGAACACCTAAAGGGTTAACAAAGTTTGTAAAATCAGTTTTGAATACCTTGAGGGGTGTAGTTTGTAAATTGGTCATTTTTGGGTGGTTTCTGAACTGGTCCTGAAAAAGTAGGTTTTAGAAATTTTCAGAAAAATTTCAAGATTTGCTTCTAAACTTCTAAGCCTTCTAACGTCCCCAAAAAAGAAAATGTCATTCTCAAAATGATCCAAACATGAAGTAGACATATGGGGAATGTAAAGTAATACTTGTAGGTATTACTATCTATTATAAAAGTAGAGAAATTGGAATTTGGAAATTAGCAAATTTTTCAAAATTTTTGGTAAATTTGGAATTTTTTTATAAATAAAAATCTATTTTTTGGACTCAATTTTACCACTGTCATAAAGTACATTATGTGACGAGAAAAGAATCTCAGAATGGCCTGGATAAGTAAAAGAGTTTTAAAGTTATCACCACATAAATTGACACGTCAGATTTGCAAAAAATGGCCTGGTCCTTAAGGTGAAAATGAGCCTCAAGGGGTTAAAAAAGTTGCATTTAAAAAGTCACAAACACTTTTCTGGTGTGAGCTACATAATAAATCTCCCCCATAATGTATGCTCTGTGATTACTTAACATGAAATTTAGTGCACACATGCAATACTAACAGTCAGAGAAGTTTAGCTTCCTTTCTCAAAACTGTATAATAGGTAAATCTAGCAAAATCAGTCATTATCTATTTAAAGATTATCATGAATATCAGTGACCATTACCACTAGGGATGAACGAAACATCCGAAGTCGATTTGCATAAAACTTTGTTTCAATACTGTACGGAGCAAGCGATCCATATAGTATTCGAATATATTGGCTCTGATGAGCCGAAGTTATTACTTTGCGAAGTCTTGCGAGACTTCGCATAATAACTTCATAAATTGATTTATACTGTAAAAAAAACATTTCCTGAACTCGGGTTTGGTTCCAAGGTACCACTTGGAAATGAACCCAGGTTCGGAAATGGTTTTTTACAGTATAAATCAATTTCTGAAGTTATGATGAGAAGTCTCGCGAAACTTCGCGAAGGAAAAACTTCGGCTCATTGGAGCCGATACATTCTAATACTGTACTGAGCGCTCGCTCTGTACAGTATAGGAACAAAGTTTTATGCGAATCGACTTTTTCGCTCATCTCTAATTACCACCATCTCACCCCTGGTGAGGAATCTCACTGCTGCACACACTGCTTGATACTATTTAACGGGAGACAGTAACCACAAAATTGACTTTCAAACCAGGCACAATGCCTTGTAGGGCTAGCTTAGCTGAATGTAATGATAGCTTTCACTTAGTGATCTACGGTATTTGAAAAAAAAGGACTTTTAATTCATATGGAAATGTGCAGTTAAGTGCACTGAAGGCAAATACAAGCCATTCTGTGCACTCTTGCTCTTCCTGCAGGCTCAGGTGAGGTGACTATGCAGGAACCAAGAAGGAATCAAGAAGAAGTAAGTCGAATTATAAATAAAAAAATGCGATGTATTAATGTCACTATAAAATGAATAAAATATAACAAAGTGTAATTGAGTCCTTTTATGATTTCTAACATTATAATAGCTTGTTTTTACAAACGGTATTAGCTTGTAGCTTATAGAAACATAGAAACATAGAATGTGTCGGCAGATAAGAACCATTTGGCCCATCTAGTCTGCCCAATATACTGAATACTATGGATAGCCCCCGGCCCTTATCTTATATGAAGGATGGCCTTATGCCTATCCCATGCATGCTTAAACCCCTTCACTGTATTTGCAGCTACCACTTCTGCAGGAAGGCTATTCCATGCATCCACTACTCTCTCAGTAAAGTAATACTTCCTTATATTACTTTTAAACCTTTGCCCCTCTAATTTAAAACTGTGTCCTCTTGTGGTAGTTTTTCTTCTTTTAAATATGCTCTCCTCCTTTACCGGGTTGATTCCCTTTATGTATTTAAAAGTTTCTATCATATACCCTCTGTCTCTTCTTTTTTCCAAGCTATACATATTAAGGTCCTTTAACCTTTCCTGGTAAGTTTTATCCTGCAATCCATGTACTAGTTTAGTAGCTCTTCTCTGAACTCTCTCTAGAGTATCTATATCCTTCTGGAGATATGGCCTCCAGTACTGCGCACAATACTCCAAGTGAGGTCTCACCAGTGTTCTGTACAGCGGCATAAGCACTTCACTCTTTCTACTGCTTATACCTCTCCCTATACATCCAAGCATTCTGCTGGCATTTCGTGCTGCTATATTACATTGTCTTCCCACCTTTAAGTCTTCTGAAATAATTACTCCTAAATCCCTTTCCTCAGATACTGAGGTCAGGACTGTGTCAAATATTCAATATTCTGCCCTTGGGTTTTTACGCCCCAGGTGCATTATCTTGCACCTATCCACATTAAATTTCAGTTTCCAGAGTTCTGACCATTCTTCTAGTTTTCCTAAATCCTTTTCCATTTGGCGTTTCCCTCCAGGAACATCAACCCTATTACATATCTTTGTGTCACCAGCAAAAAGACAAACCTTACCATCGAGGCCTTTTGCAATATCACTTATGAAGATATTAAACAAAATCGGTCCCAGTACAGATCCCTGTGGAACCCCACTGGTAACATGACCTTGTTTTGAATGTTCTCCATTGACTGCAACCCTCTGTTGTCTGTCACTCAGCCACTGCCTAATCCACTCAACAATATGGGAGTCCATGCTCAATGACTGCAGTTTATTGATAAGTCTTCTATGTGGGACAGTGTCAAAAGCCTTACTAAAATCTAGATATGCGATGTCTACTGCACCTCCACCGTCTATTATTTTATTCACCCAGTCAAAAAAATCTATAAGATTTGTTTGACATGATCTCCCTGAAGTAAACCCATGTTGTTTTTCATCTTGCAATCCATGGGATTTTAGATGTTCCACAATCCTATCCTTTAATAGGGTTTCCATTAATTTGCCTACTATTGATGTCAGACTCACTGGTCTATAGTTGCTCGATTCCTCCCTACTACCTTTCTTGTGAATGGGCAAGTAATAGGACAAGCTGTTAGGCTACTTTCACACTTGCGTTTTTGCTGGATGCGGCAGGGTCCAGCAAAAACGCTTCCGTTACTGATAATACAACCATCTATATCCGTTATGAACGGATCCGGTTGTATTATCTTTAACATATCTTTAACATTGGCAAGACGTCATTAACTCCATTGAAAGTCAATGGGGGACGGATCAGTTTTCTATTGTGGCAGATTGTGGCAGAGAAAACGGAACCGTCCCCATTGACTTGCATTGAGGGTCATGTCGGATCTCTCTTGCTCCGCATCCCAGGACGGAAAGCAAAATACAACATGTTACGGTTTGCTTTTCGGTCTGGGAACACAACTAAACGGAACAGAATTCGTTTTGGAGCATTCCGTTCTGTTCAGTTCAGTTTTGTTCCCATTGACAATCAATGTGGACAAAACAGAAGCGTTTTTTTGCAGTATTGAGCCCCTATGACGGAACTCAATACCGGAAAACTTAAATGCTAGTATGAAAAGTACCCTTAGTAACATATTCCCTTTATATTTAGTGCTGTGTACCTTGTAGACATTTTGTACTGTGCACTACAATTGTGTGTAGTTTGAAATAAAGATGCACTTTAGGTGGTTGCATTTTTAAATACTATCACAATTCTAAATACTGTCATAAAAATTAAAAAATCCTATCTGCAAAACTAAGATCTTAAATATTATAAATATGTACTGTATACCATATCTTTTACACCACTGACCTCTAGTGGTAGATTTTTAAATTAATGTTGGAGCATGGTATAAACACCTGGTCTCCTTGGACTTTTGGTAAAGGCTTGTTAACTTCCTTTTGCTACTTATATTTATTTAAGCATAGACAAAGGTGATATAGTGGTTTGTGATGGTAATTATCATTTGACTGCATGTAAATTTTCTATAGAAGAGATATAAAAATGATTTAATGATTTAGAAAATTACTCCTGCCTGGAGCTGGGTGTCATTAGGAACTGTCTTCGTGTAACCTATAGATGATAATCTTACCATAAGGGCTCATGCACGTGACTGTATGTATTTTGCGTCCGTCAAACACGGATCCTCAAAAAATACAGATGACATCCGTGTGCATTCCGTATTTTGCAGAACGGAACAGCTGGCCCCTAATAGAAAAGTCCTATCCTTGTCCGTAATGCGAACAATAATAGGACATGTTCTATTTTTTTGTGGAATGGACATATGGAAACGGAATGCACATGGAGTAACTTCCTTTTTTTTTGCGGACCTATTGAAATGAATGGTTCCGCATATGGTCCGCAAAAAAAACAAAACGGAACAGACATGGAAAGAAAATACGTTTGTGTGCATGAGCCCTTACTGGAGATGTCAGCCCCATAGCTCTGATGCTAAGTATTTACAGAATTACGTCACAGATGACTGAATTAACCTTGAGATTCCAGGAGTCAACCATGGCCAGTGCAAGTCCACCTGAGATGCAGCAGAGATGCAGGTGAAAAGTCCAGAAGAACCAAAGCTGAGTATAAGTGAAAGTAAATAAGGCAAGTTTCCTAAAACATTGCAGTGTGTTGAAAAAGGGACTGTTCAGAGCGATTCCTTCACAATTCAGTTCTCATTACTTTAAAAAAGACTGTTTATCTGATCGTTAAAGAGACTGCCAAGAAGTGGTTCCATCCCAGTTCAGTCATATGCCTCTATAAAGAGAGGAAGTGGCCATTACTAGTGTATGCTGCATATTAGTTTTTTTAACCACCTGCTGAAACTTAAAGAACCACTATCCCTTCTTTTTTTTCCATCTAATCCTATTTAGACAGGTTACAGCAATTATATAACGTTCTTACGATTACAATTAGTTCTTACAATTTAGTCCTATTTACTATTTTTATAATTCTTCCATTTCCACACTCCTCCACTCCAGGCAGGAGACTAACAGAAGGTATTAGAAAAATTGTCAAAATCAACACATCCAGACCACAACATTTTGTAGATTGATAAAAAGAAAAAATCTAAAAAATAAATGAATTGGTAGTTCTTCTTTAATGGATCTAACTTGCTGATGGAAGACTATTAAGAGAAAATAAAAGGGGAAGCCTGAATATGAGATGCGGCCCAACACTAGCAGGAGAGCTCGATCAACAGTGCTTCTACAGCCAGAGACAGACCAGCAGACATTTGAGTAGATTACATGTACAGAAGCACAAGAATAATACAAAAGTGTTTTTTTCTGCCCG
Source organism: Bufo bufo (assembly GCF_905171765.1). Classification (NCBI taxonomy): domain Eukaryota; kingdom Metazoa; phylum Chordata; class Amphibia; order Anura; family Bufonidae; genus Bufo; species Bufo bufo. The sequence continues at coordinate 642,255,732 of NC_053390.1, read as the reverse complement.
ACATCAGAAGGAAGGCAAAACGCCTCCCCATTTTTCTAATGAACTCCAAGAGCTAATGATGATGCTGAGACATAAAGAAGATCTGGGCCCAGGACTTCCATGAACATGATTTGGTGCTTTGTGATGAGCTTTTACTAGGCCTGAGGAGTCAGCCACTCTGTAAACCAAAACAAACAAGCTAAAGCGGTAACTAATCTGACAGACAACAGGTGCTGAAGGAAGCAGTTATAAAGACATGCAGTAACAAGAAAAACAATCTGGGATGGTCCAAGCAACACAGTAGGGTAGTGTTGGTGTCTAAAAAAGATAAGATGCTTGAAGCTGAAACATAGGGGTATGGCCTCAATTATCCACATCAGCCAATGGCAGCACCATTTTACAGCAAAATGGCTTGTGGTCAGCGACACTATCTGTCATACCCTAATCCCTGGATGTGATGGTGAGAAAGCTGACACAGGTCCTGGTTGTTTAAAGAAAAAGTAAAAGAAACTGATCCTGGAAGGTGACAGTTTAGTGGGAGGTGTGCCAGCAGAGTGAAGGAAGATACTTCTCGCCAAAGGAATTCAAATTGAGTAGCCTGCAGTTTTGGAGCTGAACTGTCCTTTGTAGTGAACACTGGGTTCAAGGTGATGACCATGACCAAGACAGTCTTGTCCTCCCTGTTGTGTGAGGGTAGTGCAGCATGAGAGTGCCTCAGAGTCTGCAAAAAGCCTACCATCCATATTGCTGGGATGATGCAAGTGGAAGTTTTTAGCTGGGGCCAAGAACTAAGTCCGATGGACTCTAATGTTCTTGGGATTCGGGATAACCATTTTATGAGAACTAGATAGACTAATAGCAAGCGAGTTGGGGGTCAAAGTGCTGTAAATATGTTCCAAGTCAGCAACCACCCCATTTGGGCTTACAGAGAACACCTAGGTAGTGCTGGTTCTAGAAGGTACTCTCCTCAAAGCTGCTAGAGGTACCTATGGGCTACAAAAGTGCTGCTGTTCTTGCTAGTTGGTGCTAGTCAAGAATTGGAAAGAGTTACTGTGTTCATAAAGGCAGTGCTGCAAAGAAGAAATATCTGTGGCTTGAAACCTTTGTACAGTCCAGATAAGAGAAGTGCAACTGAGGATGATCAATATAACTAAGCAAAACATGATCCTGATACCACATGAAGTAATAGCGTAATCACAAGAAAAGAACAGTAAAAAAAAACATGCTGGTGGATCAAGTATGCAGTTGTGGGCATTGCTTACTTCACAGTCTTGTCCCGCTTTTCTGTGATGTATATGCATGGAAAAATCGCTTTATAAAGTACTCTTCTCCAGCTCCACAAGTCACGGTAGAAGTCAAGGGGGTAGCCCTTCCCTCACTCCAGGCTGTAACTCCCCTGCCCTAACCCCGCCTCTCTGCAGTCTAACTGACACCCGGCTCAGTCGCCGGGACCGCGCTTGTACAGGTGGCGCATGCGCCGTCGGACTCAAGCGCGATACTGTAACTGAATCGCGCGTGATGAAGAGAAGAGAGGCAGGCATCGGGGACGGCGCATGCGTGATTCAGTTACAGGATCGCGCTTGAGTCCGACGGCGCATGCGCCGCCTGTACAAGCGCGGTCCCGGCGACTGAGCCGGGTGTCAGTTAGACTGCATAGGCGGGGTTAGGGCAGGGGAGTTACAGCCTGGAGTGAGGAAAGGGCTACACCCTTGACTTCTACCGTGACTTGTGGAGCTGGAGAAGAGTACTTTATAAAGCGATTTTTCCATGCATATACATCACAGAAAAGCGGGACAAGACCGTGTGCTAACACAATGTAGTCCAACTTGACCGACGGGTTAGAGAGAGATGACAGGTCTCTACCGAAGAACCCATGCAGGTCGGCATGACTCAAGAGAATCTGTGCCGCAGACGTGGAGTGTGTTTTTACTGCGGAGATCCTGACCATTGGATCAACCAGTGTCCTAAGTCTCCCAAGGCAAGGCAACCTAAAGACCAGGTACACCCTGATATTACGAAATGTAAGCTTTTGGTACCTATAACAATATCTCTGGGGGTTAATAAATGGCCGGGTAAGGCCTTTATTGACTCGGGTTCAGCGGCCAGCTTTATTGACTCTGAGTACGCCATTAGACTGGGTATTCCAATTTTTTCTCTTCCTACACCTATCCATGTCATGGTTATTGACGCCACTCCCCTGGTAGGTGGTATGGTGAGGTCATGTACCTCAGAGATTTTTTTAACCGTGGGGTGGGCTACTCTGAGAAATGTTCCCTCTTAGTCCTGGAGAACTTACCAGTCGAGGTGGTACTAGGGTTGCCTTGGCTCCGATTACACAACCCCACTATTGATTGGTCCAGGGGGGAGTTGGGGAAATGGGGACCTAAGTGTGACTCGTGCTTGTCTGTGGTACAAGCTGGGGTCTCAGTAGAATCTGATATATTACCCACGGTCATTAGGGAATATTCTGATGTGTTCTCATCACCTACCCAAGAGGTTCTACCACCTCATAGACCTTATGATTGCGCCATAGAGTTAGTAGAAGGTGCCAGGTTTCCTAAGGGGCGTATTTATAATCTCTCTAAGCCCAAACGCAAGGCCATGGAGGATTATATTAAGGAAAGCCTCGGTAAGGGGCACATTATTAGACCTTCTGTCTCTCCTATGGGAGCAGGGTTTTTCTTCGTTAAGAAGAAGGATGGTGGTCTTAGGCCTTGTATCGATTACTGGAAATTGAATAAGATCACTTTCCAGAATAGATACTCTCTCCCATTGATTCCGGATTTATTTAACCAGGTTACCTAAGATTGACCTGAAAAGGGCATATAATCTAATCCGAATCAAGGAGGGAGACAAATGGAAGGCGGCGCTCAATACTCCGGCAGAACACTTTGAATATCAGGTTATGCCTTTTGGACTCAGCAATGCCCCAGCTGTGTTCCAAAACTTTATGAATGATATTCTTAGAGAGTTTTTAGGCAAATTTGTCATTGTCTATCTTGACGACATTTTGATATTTTCTCCTGATTTCAATTCTCATGTGTCTCATGTTAGACAAGTATTAGAGGTGTTGAGGGAGAATCAGTTGTCCACTAAGCAATAGAAATGTGTCTTTGGTGTACAGGAGATACTGTTTCTGGGCATGTCCTGACCACTCACGCCTTCAAGATGTATCCTGGTAAGGTACTAGCTGTTAAGGAATGGGTAAGGTCTTCATCCTTAAAGGCCTTACAACGGTTGTTAGGTTTTGCCAATTACTACTGTAAATTTATTAAGAATTTTTCAGTAATTGCTAAACCGTTGACCGACCTTACTAAGAAAGGGGCGGATTTGGAGAACTGGTCTACTGAGGCCATTACTTCGTTTGAAACACTAAAAAAGGCATTCAGTAGCGCTCCCATTCTGATCCAGCCAGATCAGGAGAGACCTTTTATTGTGGAGGTGGATGCGTCTGAGGACGGCACAGGAGCAGTCCTTTCACAAGGTCCTGCTAGTTTAACTAACCTGAGTATGTGCATTCTTTTCCAGAAAATTTTCTTCCACCGAGAGAAACTACGACATAGGGAATCGGGAGTTGCTGGCCATTAAGTGGGCATTTTAGGAGTGGAGGCATTTTCTGGAGGGGGCAAGGCATTGTGTAACTGTTGTCACTGACCATAAGAACCTTATGTTTCTCGAATCTGCTAAGCGGTTGAATCCCTGTCAGGCTAGATGGGCACAGTTTTTTACTCGTTTTGAATTCTCCATTACTTTCAGGCCTGGAAGTAAAAACGTGAAGGCTGATGCATTATCTCGGAGCTTCCATGCTTTTCAGCCTACAGAAGCACCTCCTGAATCCATCCTACCAGCAAATATCTTCGTAGCAGCCTTAACCCAAGATATCTCGGCTCTCATTAAGGCTAAACAACATCTGGCACCGGCAACTACCCCAACAGATAAGTTGTTTGTTCCCATACAATTTCGTCTCCAGCTGTTGGGTGAGTGTCATGATTCTGCCTTTTGTGGACATCCTGGTTTTGAGGGCACTAGAGAGCTGATTTCTAGATCTTATTGGTGGCCCACTCTATTTAGGGATGTTAAGTCCTAACTGTCAGCCTGTGAGGTTTTTGCTAGGTCTAAGACACCTAGGACTCGCCCTGCTGGTAACCTACGACCCCTACCCATTCCCAGTAGATCCTGGTCCCATATCTCGATGGACTTTATTACTGACCTGCCGCTGGCGGAGGGTAAGACTGTTGTTTGGCTAGTGGTCGATAGGTTTAGCAAGATGGTTCATTTCATTCCTCTGTTTAAACTCCCGAATGCCAAGACCCTGGCGTCTATTTTTGTGAAAGAAATTGTACGGTAACATGGTATCCCGGAAAATATTGTATCTGACAGGGGTGTGCAGTTTGTGTCCAAATTTTGGAGGGCTTTCTGTCAAAGATGTCAGATTTCGTTGTCTTTTTCCTCCGCCTACCACCCTGAGAGTAATGGGCAGACTGAACGCCTTAATGAGTCTGTGGAACAATTCCTGAGGTCGTATGTTGCTGATGACCAGCAATTATGGGTTAAATACCTTCCGTTGGCTGAATTTGCTTTGAATAACCGTGTTAATTCTTCTGCTGGGGTCTCCCCATCCCCATTTTCATTCTGGGTCGTCCGTCTCCTCCTCTAACCCTGAAGCGGATAAACACTCCTCTGAACTGTGCACAGTTTGGGCCCGGGTTCAATCGAACCTAGAAAAGGCTCAAAGTTCTCAAAAACTCAAGGCCGATAGGAGACGTTCCAAGGGGGTGAACTTTCAGGTTGGGGATAAAGTATGGTTGTCCTCCAAGAATCGATCTCTCAAGGTAGCTTCTAGAAAATTTGCTCCTCGTTTTATTGGACCGTATAAGATCATAGAGGTGATTAATCTGGTATCGTTTAAGTTGGAGCTGCCCGAGTCGTTCCACATTCATAATGTATTTCATAAATCTCTACTTAAAAAGTATTTTGAACCTGTTGTACCGTTGAAAGCCTCGCCTCCGCCGGTTCTTGTTAGTGATGCTGTCGAGTATGTGGTGTCTAAGATAGTGGATGTCAGGAGAGTGCGTAATTCCTTACAGTACCTGATTCACTGAATGGGGTATGGACCCGAAGAGAGATCTTGGGTACCCGCCAGGGAGGTTCATGCTCCTAGACTTGTTTGAAAATTTCATTTAGAACACCCTGAAAGGCCATCGCCTGAAGTCTTGGGTCCGGTGGTCCTTCGTAAAAGGGGGGGTACTGTCACGGGGCGCCAAAGGCGCACTCGGTCTCCCATCAGCCGCAGACCTGCTGCTTAGCTTCGGGAGCGAGGATCTGTGTTTGGCCTCGTTTGGCCATGTCACATGACCCTCAGACCCCACGGTAAATACAGGCAGCCTGCTGGCCACGGGTTGTCTGTTAATTCTAGGTTCCTGGCTATTTGTTGGACTACTGAATATTATCCTGTTCCCTGACGATCCTTTGTCAGCTCCTCCTGTACTGCGCATCTTTCCTGGTATCCTGACCCCGGCTTCCACCTGACGATTCTTTGTGGACTCCTGTTGTACTTCGTTTCTCTCCTGGTATTTGACCTCAGCTTTTCCTGACTATTCTCTGCTCATTCCTTAGTACTGCGTAGCTCTCTAGGTATTGACCCAGTCCGTTCACGTTCCGTTATTTGTCTTGACTGTCTTCCCAGCACGTATTCTAAGTTAGGGACTGCCGTCTAGTTGTCCCCTGTCATTAGGACTTGCGAGGCAAGTAGGAGGGGTGAGGGTGGAGCGCAGTGGTCACTATCCTCCCCGCTATGTGTAGTGTACGTGACCGTCACAGTTTCTCTTCATCCAATTTGCAGTAGTGGTCCCCACCTGAGACAAGACAGATTGGGTATTGGTGTACAAAAGATTCTCGAGAGGGTCCAGTAAGATGCAATATATATGGTGAAGAAGAAGAATGCTGCAATGGCGGAAATCCACAGATGGAAACGGACATGAAGCTTCGATATGGGTATTTTTTTTTTTTATTATTATTCAAAATAAATGCACAGCCATGTAAACAACGCATTTCGGGGACTAATAGTTCCCCTTCATCAGGACCTGATGAAGGGGAACTATTAGTCCCCGAAACGCATTGTTTACATGGCTGTGCATTTATTTTGAATAATAATAAAAAAAAGAAATACCCAGATCGAAGCTTTATGTCCGTTTCCATCAGTGGATTTGCGCCATTGCAGCATTCTTCTTCTTGACAAGCACTCTCTGGTGGATTGGACTTCCTTTCCAGGAGAGATATTACCTGCGGCTGCAGCCCTGTGGAATTGGATTTACTCCATTCATATGTACAATAGAGTTGGGCCTATTATTATCACAACTCAATAAGGTGAGCCTCGCTCTTTCTTTTTATTAGCTGAATTTACTCGAACGTACTATCCTATTGTGCGCCCCTTTCTTTTTCTCTCCCATCACGCCGCTTGCGGTTTGAGCGGAGGTTAGAGACGTCCCCCTCTACAGCAATATATATGGTGGGCCACCTCATATGAGATTGTTTGACAGCCCAATCCTCATATGCCAGTTTTTGAAATAAAACCTAAAGGGATCCCAGTAGTGGTGAGTGAGCATGCTCGGCCAAATACCAGTTTGGTTAGAGCATCGCTATGCTCGGCACATTGCAATACTTGGCCGAGTGCCGCATGTGCTCAAACGCAATGCTCAAGCCTCCTTCCCGCACGTTTCGCGGCTGCTAAGCGGCCAATAAACGTGCAGGTAAGTACTGGCCTCACTGTAATACCAGTAGCCATGTTGGCTACTGGCATTACAGTGATTGGATGGCCGGAACGCGTCATCGGGTGCTATATAGCACCCGATGACGCATGTTAGGCTCATTCGTAGTCAGGGAGAGCTAAGCATAGGAAAGGACAGATAGTGTATGGAGTGTAATTGAATATTTTTTTTGTACAAAAACGTTTCAGAGACCCGAAAGTCCTTGTAAGGACTATTGTGTGTCACAGCAGCAATATATGTTTGTAGCGCAACCTGCGCTAAATTGCTCAGTGTTACAGACAGCTGTGCACAGGAAGGGACAGACAGCGTAGGAAAAGTAACAGGAAGATTTTCATACAAAAAACTTTTCAGAGACCCAAAAGTCCTTTTAAGGACTATTGTGTGTGACAGCGGCAATATACAGGGAGTGCAGAATTATTAGCCAAGTTGTATTTTTGAGGATTAATTTTATTATTGAACAACAACCATGTTCTCAATGAACCCAAAAAACTCATTAATATCAAAGCTGAATATTTTTGGAAGTAGTTTTTAGTTTGTTTTTAGTTTTAGCTATTTTAGGGGGATATCTGTGTGTGCAGGTGACTATTACTGTGCATAATTATTAGGCAACTTAACAAAAAACAAATATATACCCATTTCAATTATTTATTTTTACCAGTGAAACCAATATAACATCTCAACATTCACAAATATACATTTCTGACATTCAAAAACAAAACAAAAACAAATCAGTGACCAATATAGCCACATTTCTTTGCAAGGACACTCAAAAGCCTGCCATCCATGGATTCTGTCAGTGTTTTGATCTGTTCACCATCAACATTGCGTGCAGCAGCAACCACAGCCTCCCAGACACTGTTCAGAGAGGTGTACTGTTTTCCCTCCTTGTAAATCTCACATTTGATGATGGACCACAGGTTCTCAATGGGGTTCAGATCAGGTGAACAAGGAGGTCATGTCATTAGATTTTCTTCTTTTATACCCTTTCTTGCCAGCCACGCTGTGGAGTACTTGGACGCGTGTGATGGAGCATTGTCCTGCATGAAAATCATGTTTTTCTTGAAGGATGCAGACTTCTTCCTGTACCACTGCTTGAAGAAGGTGTCATCCAGAAACTGGCAGTAGGACTGGGAGTTGAGCTTGACTCCATCCTCAACCCGAAAAGGCCCCACAAGCTCATCTTTGATGATACCAGCCCAAACCAGTACTCCACCTCCACCTTGCTGGTGTCTGAGTCGGACTGGAGCTCTCTGCCCTTTACCAATCCAGCCACGGGCCCATCCATCTGGCCCATCAAGACTCACTCTCATTTCATCAGTCCATAAAACCTTAGAAAAATCAGTCTTGAGATATTTCTTGGCCCAGTCTTGACGTTTCAGCTTGTGTGTCTTGTTCAGTGGTGGTCGTCTTTCAGCCTTTCTTACCTTGGCCATGTCTCTGAGTATTGCACACCTTGTGCTTTTGGGCACTCCAGTGATGTTGCAGCTCTGAAATATGGCCAAACTGGTGGCAAGTGGCATCTTGGCAGCTGCACGCTTGACTTTTCTCAGTTCATGGGCAGTTATTTTGCGCCTTGGCTTTTCCACACGCTTCTTGCGACCCTGTTGACTATTTTGAATGAAACGCTTGATTGTTCGATGATCACGCTTCAGAAGCTTTGCAATTTTAAGAGTGCTGCATCCCTCTGCAAGATATCTCACTATTTTTGACTTTTCTGAGCCTGTCAAGTCCTTCTTTTGACCCATTTTGCCAAAGGAAAGGAAGTTGCCTGATAATTATGCACACCTAATATAGGGTGTTGATGTCATTAGACCACACCCCTTCTCATTACAGAGATGCACATCACCTAATATGCTTAATTGGTAGTAGGCTTTCGAGCCTATACAGCTTGGAGTAAGACAACATGCATAAAGAGGATGATGTGGTCAAAATACTCATTTGCCTAATAATTCTGCACACAGTGTATATTTTTTGCGCATCCTGCGCTAAATACCGTGTAATAGGCCTCTGCGTACAGTTAAATTTTTCGCACCACATCTCCTGTTTAAAGTGTGCGCATCCCTAAAATATCAGTGATATCTAGTGCATTTTTTCCGTAGACGGTGTCCGCTGCGGACAGTTAAATTATCTGCGCCACATCTCCTGTTTAACCGCCTCACGACCGCCTAACGCAGGGATGCGTCCTGCGGGCGGTCGTTTTGTTCCTCTTCGGGGGGTGATCAATGACAGGGGGGTGATCAGGGAGTCTATATGGGGTGATCAGAGGTTAATAAGGGGTTAATAAGTGACAGGGGGGGTGTAGTGTAGTGTGCTGATTGGTGCTACTTACAGAGCTGACTGTGTCCTCTGGTGCCGCATGTGCTCATGTGCCCATGTGCTCATGTGCTCATGCGCATGTGCGCATGTGCTCATGTGCCCAAAATGGGGTCACATGTGGGGTATTTATACTGCCCTGCCATTTTAGGGCCCTAAAGCGTGAGAAGAAGTCTGGAATCCAAATGCCTAAAAATGCCCTCCTAAAAGGTACTCATTGGAACATGTGGTATCGCCGTACTCAGGAGAAGTAGGGCAATGTGTTTTGGGGTGTATTTTTACATATACCCATGCTGGGTGAGAGAAATATCTCTGTAAAATGACAACTTTGTATAAAAAAATGGGAAAAGTTGTCTTTTACAGAGATATTTATCTCGCCCAGCATGGGTATATGTAAAAATACACCCCAAAACACATTGCGCTACTTTTCCTGAGTACGGCGATACCACATGTGTGACACTTTTTTGCAGACAAAATGCGCAAAGGGGCCCAAATTCAAAAGAGTATCTTTCACGATTTCACAGGGCATTTTTTACGCATTTGGATTCCAAACTACTTCTCACGCTTTAGGGCCCCTAAAATGCCAGGGCAGTATAAATACCCCACAATTTACCCCATTTTCGAAGGAAAACACCCCAAGGTATTCCGTGAGGGGTATGGTGAGTTCATGTAAAATTTTATTTTTTGTCACAAGTTAGTGGAATATGAGACTTTGTAAGAAAAAAAAAAATCATTTTCCGCTAACTTGTGACAAAAAATAAAAACTTCCATGAACTCACTATGCCCATCAGCGAATACCTTAGGGTGTCTACTTTCCGAAATGGGGTCATTTGTGGGGTGTTTCTACTGTCTGGGCATTGTAGAACCTCAGGAAACATGACAGGTGCTCAGAAAGTCAAAGTGCGTAAATTCACATTTTTGCACCATAGTTTGTAAACGCTATAACTTTTACCCAAACCAATAAATATACACTTATTGCATATCTTTTTATCAAAGACATGTAGAACAATAAATTTAGAGAAAAATTTATATAGAAATGTAGTTATATTTGAAAGATTTTACAACAGAAAGTGAAAAATGTCATTTTTTTCACAAATTTCGGTCTATTTCGATTAATATAAAAAAAAAAAATGTCAGCAGCAATGAAATACCAAATGAAAGCTCTATTAGTGAGAAGAAAAGGAGGTAAAATTCATTTGGGTGGTGAGTTGTATGGCCGAGCAATAAACCGTGAAAGTAGTGTAGTGCAGAATTGTAAAAAGTGGTCTGGTCATTAAGGGGGTTTAAGCTAGGGGGGCTGAAGTGGTTAAAGTGTGTGCATCCTTAAAATATCAGTGACATCCAGTGCACTTTTTCCGTAGACGGTGTCCCCTGCGGACAGTAAAGTTATCCGCGCCGCATCTCCTGTTTAAAGTGTGCGCATCCCTAAAATATCAGTGACATCCAGTGCACTTTTTCCATAGACGGTGTCCCCTGCGGACAATGAAATTATCCACGCCACATCTCCGGTTTAAAGTGTGTGCATCCCTAAAATATCAGTGATATCTAGTACACTTTTTCCGTAGATGGTGTCCACTGCGGACAGTTAAATTATCTGCGCCACATCTCCCGTTGAAAGTGTGCGCATCCCTAAAATATCAGTGACATCCAGTGTTCTTTTTCAGTAGATGGTGTCCGCTGCGGGCAGTTATATTATCTGCGCGACATCTCGTGTTTAAAGTGTGCGCATCCCTAAAGATATCAGTGACATCCAGTGCACTTTTTCTGTAGACGGTGTCCCCTGCGGACAGTTAAATTATCCGTGCCACATCTCCTGTTTAAAGTGTGATCATCCCTAAAATATCAGTGACATCTAGTGCACATTTTCCGTAGACGGTGTCCACTGCAGACAGTTAAATTATCCGTGCCACATCTCCTGTTTAAAGTTTGCGCATCCCTAAAATATCAGTGACATCCAGTAGACTTTTTCTGTAGACGTTGTCCCCTATGGACAGTAAAATTATATGTGCCACGTCTCCTGTTTAAAGTGTGCGCATCCCTAAAATATCAGTGACATCCAGTGCACTTTTTCCATAGACGGTTTCCTCTGCGGACAGTTAAATTATCCGCGCCACATCTCCGGTTTAAAGTGAGCACAACTGTAAAATATCAGTGACATCCAGTGCACTTTTTTTGTAGACGGTGTCCGCTGCGGACAGTTAAATTATCCGCGCCACATCTCCTGTTTAAAGTGTGTGCATCCCTCATATATCAGTGACATCCAGTGCACTTTTTCCGTAGACGGTGTCCCCTGCGGATAGTAAAGTTATCCGCGCCACATCTCCTTTTTAAAGTGTGTGCATCCCTAAAATATCAGTGACATCAAGTGCACTTTTTATGTAGATGGTGCCCGCTGCGGACAGTTAAATTATCCGTGCCACATCTCCTGTTTAAAGTGTGCGCATCCCTAAAATATCAGTGACATCCAGTGCACTTTTTCCATAGATGGTGTCCCCTGCGGACAGTTAAATTATCCACGCCACATCTCCGGTTTAAAGTGTGCGCATCCCTAAAATATCAGTGACATCCAGTGCACTTTTTCTGTAGACGGTGTCCACTGCGGACAGTTAAATTATCCGCGCCACATCTCCTGTTTAAAGTGTGTGTATCCCTCATATATCAGTGACATCCAGTGCACTTTTTCCATAGACGGTGTCCCCTGCGGATAGTAAAGTTATCCGCGCCACATCTCCTTTTTAAAGTGTGTGCATCCCTAAAATATCAGTGACATCAAGTGCACTTTTTATGTAGATGGTTCCCGCTGCGGACAGTTAAATTATCCGTGCTACATCTCCTTTTTAAAGTGTACGCATCCCTAAAATATCAGTGACATCCAGTACAATTTTTCCGTAGACGGTCTCCCCTGCGGACAGTTAAATTATCCGTGCTGCATCTCCGGTTTAAAGTGTGCGCAACCCTAAAATATCATTGACATCCAGTGCACTTTTTTCATAGACGTTGTCCCCTGCGGACAGTAAAGTTATCCGTGCCACATCTCCTTTTTAAAGTGTGCGCATCCCTAAAATATCAGTGACATCCAGTGCACTTTTTCCGCAGATGGTGTCCCCTGCGGACAGTTAAATTATCTGCGCCACATCTCCTATTTAAAGTGTGCGCATCCCTAAAATATCAGTGACATCCAGTACACTTTTTCTGTAGACACTGCTAACTGTGCCATTACCTGTGGTACCTGTCCTGTATATCGTCTCATAACAAATACAGTACCTTTGTAAAAATATTTGCACATACACTTCAAAATCCTAAGCTACTGTCCGTGTGACATACTTTCAAGCATATATCACATTTAAAATGAAGAAGCAGTAAGGCGCAGGGAAGTGGCCGTGATGCTGATGGTGCACGCAGAGACCGTGGCCCTGGGTGCGGAGAAACAGTGCCTGCTGCCAGAGCACAAAAAAAACAATCATCCAAGATACCTAGCTTCATGTCCCAGTTTGCAGGGTGGCACAGGACACCACTCTTGAAGCCAAACCAGTACGACCAGGTGGTCGATTGGATTGCAGCAGATAATGCTTCCAGTCGGTTAAGCACCACCCTGTCTTCCACCAAGTCCAGTCTCAGTAGCCAGGAGTCTGTGCAACACAATCCTCACTCTGATCCTCCTTCCTCCCACTATTTATAGTCTGGCCAGACAAGTGATCCCACACTTGGATATTCAGAGGACCTCTTTTCATTGCCATTACTTGATTTACCCTCTCGCTAAGCACGCTTGAAGAGTGACATGAGATCTTGTGCCCTGATTCCCAACCTCTTGAACATGCACAGTCACAAGAACATGATGTTGGGGAACAGCAATTAGTGTTTAATGAGGTGGATGATGATGAGACACAGTTGCCAATGAGTCAACTGCAATTACTGTCTCAAGAGGTTGATGAAGAGGATGAGACAGTCAATCACTGAGGTTGTGGTTAGGTACACAAATCAGGAGGATGATTATTACAAATAGGTTACACAAATCATAGACATACACATAAATGGTAAATAGATGTACAATGTTAAATAGACCCAGAAAGAGTAAATAAAAACCCACTTAGTGTACATAGATACACCAAACACCAAAAATAAAGAGAGATTAAACAAGTATGTCATGAAAAAATAAATCCTTTATTGAATAAATAACCTATATGAACGAGAACGTGATACAACAGATAAAAAATTACTACATCTGAGGACGCGCGTTTCGGCAGATGCCTTCCTTTGGGGGTGAGGCTCTCCTTGTGAATGCACTTCTTATAAGGTACCCCTCACACCTGTATCTAATTTCTTAATTAATCTAAAACACCCACAATTAAAAACAGAGGGAAAGGAGGAGGGGGAGGTTGGGGGTGGGCGAAGTAATGCAGCCGCCCAATGGCAAGTTAGTCGACCACACACCTTCCCACACCCACATGACGCGTCGGAGCCGCGACGTCCAATCACGCATCCGGCAGCGCCTAATAAGAGGCAGGGAAGTAGGCGCGGCCGCCCGATGGCCAGTCAGGAGGTCGCACACACTTCTCCCGCCCACATGACGCGTCGGACACGTGACGGCCAATCACGTGCCCCGACACGTCACAGGTAGTTAACCACTCCCCCAGGAAGGTCCTTTAGCCAAAGTAAGTCATTAGGTGTGTATAATGATCTATTGATGAAGCAAATGTGTCTACCAACATGGGAATTTTTCACAGTAGAGGTGCAAGACAACATGTGTATAATTAATATATAATAATACTGCATTAAAAAATGAAGTTAAATGGCAAAAAAATGTCAGAGGTCTTTCTATATATAACATGATCTTTCCATGGGGTATAAAATTGTGAAAGTGTTGATTAATACATATATAATACATACAGAATTCACTGTGATACATAATAAAGTAGAAACGAAAATGATAAAAAATGATAAAACATAAAAAATCTAATCAAAAATAAAACGTGACAAAGTAAAAAACGTGATCAAAAATGTGTTGAGTGTATAAAATTATATACAATTTTTCCAATGTCAAGTTGCCAGCCGGCCACGTCCAGTCGCGGACAGAACCCCCCCCCCCCCACACACACACACACACATAGTGAGGTGGCGCTAGCCGCAGTCAGGCACAGCAAAAACTGACAAAAAACTAAAATAAATAAATATATATAACTACTAATAAAGTGTAATATAAGACAAAAATTAATGTGCAGAAGGAATAATGTGACAATTATTAGGTGAAAAACTACTATGCATAAATCCGTGATGGCATATATAGTGTAAAGAATAGGTGATGAATCCTCAATGTTGATAGACGTCCAAAGGGGTCTTATCCCCCCGATATCTCCTAAGATCTCCATATAACAAGGGGCACACAAATGTAGAGGAAACCAGGTGAACTAGGAAATATAAAAACACATATAAGTATCCATAAAATAACATAGAACGCAAAAGACAAAGATACCAAGGCTTAAAAAATATATTAAAAACAAGACTATGTGGCACTCAGAGAAATGGAGCGAAACCCAGGATCTCATTGAGGCCTTTGGGTTGCATGGTATCAAGGGTCCAGATCCACCTGGTCTCACGTTGAGCCAGGATTTTCGCTGTATTTCCACCCCGCATCCCCAAATCAACGTGATCGATGCCATGTACCCTCAATAGGGATGGATTGCCTTTATGGTGTTTCCTAAAATGTTTGGGGATCGGTTTTAAATTGACCAGATCTTCAACATCCCTTGTGTCACAGCCACTATCTCTGGCTGTGACCTTCCGTCCTTGCTCGTTCGGCACTCCTCTCTGAAGTTTCGTTCCTGTGTTATTTGTGGTTCTTTATGGGTTAACTCCCCTGTGTCCCTATTAGGAGTTAATCCTCTCTGTCTGCTTCATGGGTGTGGCTTCTCTGCTGCACCCATGGAACCTGTATATAAGGCTGAGGTTTTTTCTCAGTTCTGGGTCAGCTCTCCTGATGTGTGTTGTCTTGTCCTGCTCCTGTTTGTACTCACTCTCCCATGCTGCTGACCCATGGGATCCGTGTCTGTCTGTCTGTGCTCTGTGGGTTTCCTACTTGTTCATTGACGTCCTCTTTCCTGTGTTTGTTATCTGTTCTGCCAGTTATGTTTGTTATGTTATATGTCTCTGTTCAGCAAGCCCTTGCTGCACCTTTCTTTGCAGCAGAGTGCCATGCGCTAGGCCATGCAGTTTACTACTGGTGGAACAAGTCCTTCTCTGCTCATTGTCACTCCTGTTTCCTTGCTATGTATTCCTGCTTGTGTTATTAGTTGCCCTGTTTGTATTTGCCTGTCTATGTTATGTTTGCCTGTGTGCCGTCGGTACCTTCTGGTACCTGTTGTCCATTTGTTCTTGCTGTCACTGTCTAGTTCACGCTCTGGAGTGGACCCTGGCAACTTCCTGCTGCAAAGTCTAACCCTACCATCTGGGGCCCTAGTGAATACCAGGAGTTGCTTAGTCACACCCCTCTGGAGTATTACTAGACAGTGGCGCAGTGGGGGTTTGCTCCCACTGTGCGGACGGTACATAGAGCTCATGTTTTGTCTGTGCTGCCTTCCCTGGTTTTTGTTTGTGCAATAAACTCTTGTGTGTCTGTACCTGATTTCCGTTTGTTTATTGCTTGACGACGCGGTGGTCTCTCCTGGGACCTCCAACTCGTGACACCTTGCTTTCACTATGTCCCGGACATGTTCCCTAACCCTCACTTTTAGTTCCCTAGTAGTGAGGCCTACATAAATTTTTTGGCATGTGAAGGTGGCATAGTAAATCACTGCTTTTGTAGTGCAGGATATGCTATGTGTAATATTGTATGTTTTCGTCTGAGCTGAATTACAGAAATCCGTGGCTTTCTCCACATTGGGACATGCCACACATTTGCCACATGGGGAGAAGCCCTATTTTGGTCCACTTGACCCGAAGATTGTCCCTGTCCCACCTGGGGTATAATAGGATTTCACCAAATGGTCTCTCAAATTCCTCGATCTCCTCGCAACCAGCGACGGAGTGGGAGACAGAAATTTTGCCAGAATTGGGTCTGTCCTAAGGATAGGCCAAAACCTTTTTAACAGTTGATACATGTCCTCCCACTGTGAGTGGTATTTGGTGATATATGTTACAGTTTCAGCAGATTGATTCCTCGGCTTCGGATGCACCAGACTCTCCCGTGATGTGTGTCTGGCCCTATTATATGCTTTCTTGATAGATCTTTTACTGTACCCACTTTTGAGGAACCGATTTCTCAAAGTGTCTGCTTGTCGCTCAAAATCAGCGTCGCTGGAGCAGTGTGTACATCCATCTGTAAATAACCACATTCATCGACTTTAATTGTAACATCAAAAAAGTCCACTGTCTTGGGGTCATACTTATAGGTTAAATGGATATTGTATCCATTGTTGTTGAGTTCATTGATGAAGGCCTGAAGCCCGTCCGATGACCCATGCCAGATCAAGAGGATGTTGTCGATGTACGAGGTCCAGAAAATGACCCGGTCCATCGACGCACCACGATCGGACATGAATAGATCCCTCTCCTACAGCCCCAGGAACAAATTGGCATACGAGGGCACGAAAGTCGCCCCCATAGCCGTGCCCTGGAGCTGCAGGTAGAAGGAGCCATTAAACGTAAAGAAATTGTGTGTCAGCACAAACCGCAATAGGTCTGTGAGATATCCTGACATCACACTATCATTGTCACTCATAGACAGAAAAAAAGATGTAGCTTCTATTCTGTCTAAATGTTTGATGTTAGTGTAGAGGGACTCTACATCACATGTTACGAGTAACATATCCGCGTCTAAATGGACCCCATCAATTTTCTCAAGTAAATCAGCAGTGTCTCGTGTGTATGAAGAGAGACACACTTTTAATTTATTATCCAAAAATTTACACACCTTTTTAAATGGTCCCCCACAGCCAGATATAATGGGCCTGCCCGGGGGCCTCTTCACACTCTTGTGGACTTTGGGTAAAAGATACAGTGTCGGTATCATAGGACCATTCACAATTAATGCTTCCTGTAGTTTGGAGATAATGCCATCATCAACGGCTCTGTTTAAGAGATCCCGCAAAGAACTGCTATAGGATGAGAGAGGATTAAACGTAAGTTTTTTATAGCAATATGTGTCTCTAAGTTGGCGGTAAGCCTCTGACTCGTACATTTTACGAGGCCACATAACTATGTTACCGCCTTTATCTGCCGGTTTAAAAATTACGTCCAGTAGGGACTGTTCTTTTCTCAAACTTAAATGTTGTTCCGATGTCAAATTATTCCGTGTGTTATTTCGAGGTAACTTGTGAAGTTCGTTAGTAACAGATTTCACAAAAAGATCCACAGCTGGACAAATGGTCAGAGGAGGAAATTTTTCAGAGCGTTTCCTCAATGTCATAGGAATCTCACCTGATGTATCGGTTAGTTGTTCCTGTAAAAGGCTCTCCAAGACATCCAGAGCCTCACTCTCAGTGGATGTGCTAAAAACAGGATCCTCCTCAGAGACATGGAACCACTTTTTAAAAACCAGTAGATGTCCAAAAAGATGAAGGTCCTTTACCGCTGTAAATATATCAGGGAAAGAACAAGGTGAAAAGGTCAATCCTTTCTGTAACACGGACATGTCCGTGTCAGAAAGGTGATAAATAGATTAATTACCTTTAGGCTATTGCTGTTCTGTGCATCCTTGGAGTCCCTATCAAATTTTTTTGTTTTCATGGCTTGAATTTTTTTCCCCCATGTATCCAGCTGTTGTTCCAACTGTTGATTGAACGAGACCCATTGCTCATTGGTAAGGGTCTCTCTCAATTGACCCTGTACCAACATGATTTCCTGATCCAGTGAACATAAAAGCTTAGCATCCAGACCGATGAGAAGTTCCATCAATTGTAAAGAGCTGTTAGTGCAAATCTCCTCCCATTTTTTAATGTTCTCATCTAAAACTGGGATGGACGGAAATGCCTGGATGCGCAGACCCCTAGGGATAAGCTTTCGCTGGACATAATTCTCCAGGAAAGCTTTGTTCCACCACTTTTTCATCCTACTGTGGAATAATGCCCTAAGCTTGCCCTGGAGTTCGCTCACATTTCTCAGAGTGCCACACACATCTGAAGAATTCACATCTCTAAATACTTCTGCAAGGCGAGTTTGGCAAGTGCATTCCCTCGCCTTCAAATCCATCGGATCCGTAACCAGAGATTCTGTGGGAACCACAGCAGAAAATGATTATTACAAATAGGTTACACAAAACATAGACATACACAAAAATGGTAAATAGATGTACTATGTTAAATAGAGGAGGCGACTGGGACCGTATACTTTTGCAGCACGAGACCCGATGGATCTTTAGGCTGCGTACAGTATCACCTACCGGCCTGAACGAGCAACTTAATTTCAGTTGCTTCGTTTGAAACGCTCCAGTCAAACCCACAAAATTGAACAGCATGCTGAACTATGCCTCAAAATTGAGGCATTATCAAACGAGGCATTATAAAGCACGTGTTATTAATCGACATCTCCGTCACTGACACCAGACGTGCTTATATGTCATTATCCCAGTCAATCCCACACGTAAAATAGAACTGTTTTTTCAATCATGCCTCAAAATTGAGGCAACATAAACAATGGAATCATAAGCACGTATTATTATCCTACATATCATTTTTACAGTAGACGTGCTTATATGCTATTAGCCCACCTTGATGAATGGATAATATACTGTGCAATTATAACTAATACTTGGAAGTGATATGTTACTGTGCCCCAACCTTGGCTCGGTCCTCCGCTGGATCTGAGCTCTGAACCCCGGATCTTAATTTTTTTTTCCGTTATTTATTGATCAAAATGCGATAAATGCCTTTTTCTCAGTATGGTCTATATCACTAGACCATCCAGCGACTGGTTGCTAGGGACGCGCCCTGACTCCTGGTAACCAATGTCAGCTGACCGCCCTGTTAATACAGGACGTTAGGACGCGCTCACGTCATCTAGTTTGAGCGGCGTCCCAAGTGATCCCTGCCAAGCGGAGGGGAACCAGAGCGCATGCGCCGAGCTGCCAGGATGGTGTGTGTGCGCGCATGAGCACCTAGCCAGTGCGCATGCGCATAGGTCTTAGCTTCGTCATACGCATCGAATAGATGATGCGGCACGCCGGACAGTTGACAGCCTCATCAGGCATTTAAATACTGGCGCGAAACTGAGCGCGGGTGCGATCTATTGCCCGAGGCTTATCTGAGGATGCCCGAACTAAGGAAGAGGAGCATTATCTAGCACTCCATCCCATAGTCCATTGACGATCATTTGGGTATGTTATATCGGATATTACCCGATCGTCACAAGTAATTAAGTCCTAGCTATATATCTCCCCTGATGATGATTCTTGCTGAAACGTGCATGTAGGGAGTGGGACTAGAGATGGGCCACATAGGGCCAGGTCGCAGGAAAAGGTTCCGGACGGGGTCACCCTTATAAGGACGAGTGCCCTGTGGTTAGGCTGCTATCCCTATAAATTATCAGGGCAAGCCATAGACCACTCAATAGGGCCATATTAGGGCCAACTACTACTGAAAACGAACTTTGTTTCCTTCAGTTAGTCAATATCAATACATAATCGGCAGCCATTTTATGCAACGATAGTGCACCAGCACAGGATATCTGCATGTCTGCAAGTCCAGAAATACTGCTTTGAGATACTGGGATTAAAAAAAAACTTTTTTTCATATAGTGCACATCTAGGATGATTGCTGCATAAGTGACTGTGAAATTTAGGCCAGAAATACGGCTTTCTCATACTGGGGCATACTGGGGCGAAAAAAAACATCTGTTTCATATAGTGCACATCTAGGATTATAGGTGCATAAGTGAGTGTCACATGTAGGCCAGAAATACAGCTTTTTGCTTACTGGGGTTAAAAAACCCTCTGATATACTGCACATCTGGTATTTGAAGTGCATAAGTGACTGTGAAATTTAGGCCACAAATACGGCTTTTTGCTTACTGGGGTTAAAAAATCCTCTGATATACTGCACATCTGGGATTAGACGTGCATAAATTACTGTGAAATTTAGGCAACAAATACGGCTTTTTGCTTACTGGGGTTAAAAAAAAACTCTGATATACTGCACATCTGGGATTAGACGTGCATAAATTACTGTGAAATTTAGGCCACAAATACGGCTTTTTGCTTACTGGGGTTAAAAAAAACCTCTGATATACTGCAAATCTGGGATTAGACATGCATAAGTGACTGAAATTTAGGCCACAAATACGGCTTTTTGCTTAGTGGGGTTAAAAAACCCTCTGATATACTGCACATCTGGGATTAACCCCTCTAATATACTGCACATCTGGGATTAGACGTGCATAAATTACTGTGAAATTTAGGCCACAAATACGTCTTTTTGCTTACTGGGGTGAAAATAAAATCTGTTTCATATAGTGCACATCTAGGATTATAGGTGCATAAGTAAGTGTCACATTTAGGCCAGAAATACAGCTTTTTGCTTACTGGGGTTAAAAAACCCTCTGATATACTGCACATCTGACATTAGACATGTATAAGTGACTGTGAAATTTAGGCCACAAATACGGCTTTTTGCTTACTGGGGTTAAAAAACCCTCTGATATAATGCACATCTGGGATTAGACATGCATAAGTTACTGTGAAATTTAGGCCACAAATACGGCTTTTTGCTTACTGGGGTTAAAAAACCCTCTGATATACTGCACATCTGGGATTAGACGTGCTTAAGTGACTGTGAAATGTAGGCCACAAATATGGCTTTTTGCTTACTGGGGCATACTGGGGTGAAAAAAAAATATCTGTTTCATATAGTGCACATCTAGGATTATAGGTGCATAAGTAAGTGTCACATTTAGGCCAGAAATACTGCTTTTTGCTTACTGGGGTTAAAAAACCCTCTGATATACTGCACATCTGGGATTAGAAGTGCATAAGTGACTGTGAAATTTAGGCCACAAATACGGCTTTTTACTTACTGGGGTTAAAAAAAAACTATGATATACTGCACATCTGGAATTAGACGTTAGGGATGAGCGAACCCGAACTGTATAGTTCGGGTTCGTACCGAATTTTGGGGTGTCCGTGACACAGGCCCGAACCCGAACATTTTCGTAAAAGTCCGGGTTCGGTGTTCGGCGCTTTCTTGGCGCTTTTTGAAAGGCTGCAAAGCAGCCAATCAACAAGCGTCATACTACTTGGCCCAAGAGGCCATCACAGCCATGCCTACTATTGGCATGGCTGTGATTGGCCAGTGCACCATGTGACCCAGCCTCTATTTAAGCTGGAGTCACGTAGCGCCGCACGTCACTCTGCTATGATCAGTATAGGGAGAGGTTGCAGCTGCGACGTTAGGGCGAGATTAGGCAGATTAACTCCTCCAAAAGACTTCATTCTGCGATCGATCTGCAGCTGTGGATCATTGAAGTGCTATTATTGACTTGCTCACTTTTTTGAGGCTGCCCAGAGCGTTTTTAGATCACTTTTTTTCTGGGGTGATCGGCGGCCATTTTGTGACTTGTGGTGCGCCAGCACGAGCTATCACCAAGTGTATTTAACCATCGATAGTGTGGTTATTTTGTGCTATATCCTACATCAGCTGCAGGCTGAGCCTGTGTCACCAAAGTGCATTTAACCATCAACAGTCTGGTTATTTTTTGGCCATATACTACATCAGCTGCAGGCTGAGCCTGTTTCACCCAAGTGCATTTAACCATCAACAGTCTGATTATTTTTTGGCCATATACTACATCAGCTGAAGGCTGAGCCTGTGTCACCCAAGTGCATTTAACCATCAACAGTCTGGTTATTTTTTGGCCATATACTACATCAGCTGCAGGCTGAGCCTGTTTCACCCAAGTGCATTTAACCATCAACAGTCTGATTATTTTTTGACCATATACTACATCAGCTGCAGGCTGAGCCTGTGTCACCCAAGTGCATTTAACCATCAACAGTCTGGTTATTTTTTGGCCATATATTACATCAGGGGCAAGTTGAGCCTGTCACCCAGCGCCTAAAAAATAGACCTGACATTTCTATTCAACCAAATCTGCACAGTTTTAGCTGGTCAAGTTATTTGTAGTGACCGTCAAAGCAGACTTTTTGTTCTGGGTTGAAAAAGCATTCCCAAATTTGCCATTCTGAAAATAACTAGTTTGTGGTATTTCAGGCCTACTTGAAATCTATCCCAAAAAGAAAATCTTACATTGAAGTTATTGATAGTATCATTCAGAAAAACCTAAGACACACGCTAGCGTGCTGATAGAAGTGTCATTCTGTGATTAAACCTATAACTGTCACACAGCGCAAAAAAAAAACAGGTCTCACATCTCTATTCAACCAAATCTGCACAGTTTTAGCTGGTCAAGTTATTTGTAGTGACCGTCAAAGCAGACTTTTTGTTCTGGGTTGAAAAAGCATTCCCAAATTTGCCATTCTGAAAATAACTAGTTTGTGGTATTTCAGGCCTACTTGAAATCTATCCCAAAAAGAAAATCTTACATTGAAGTTATTGATAGTATCATTCAGAAAAACCTAAGACACACGCTAGCGTGCTGATAGAAGTGTCATTCTGTGATTAAATCTGCACAGTTTTAGCTGGTCAAGTTATTTGTAGTGACCGTAAAAGCAGACTTTTTGTTCTGGGTTGAAAAAGCATTCCCAAATTTGCCATTCTCAAAATTGTGGTGAACGGGAACAATGAGGAAAACATCTAATAAGGGACGCGGACGTGGACATGGTCGTGGTGGTGTTAGTGGACCCTCTGGTGCTGGGAGAGGACGTGGCCGTTCTGCCACAGCCACACGTCCTAGTGAACCAACTACCTCAGGTCCCAGTAGCCAGCAGAATTTACAGCGATATTTGGTGGGGCCCAATGCCGTTCTAAGGATGGTAAGGCCTGAGCAGGTACAGGCATTAGTCAATTGGGTGGCCGACAGTGGATCCAGCACGTTCACATTATCTCCCAGCCAGTCTTCTGCAGAAAGCGCACAGATGGCGCATGAAAACCAAGCCCATCGGTCTGTCACATCACCCCCATGCATATCAGGGAAACTGTCTGAGCCTCAAGTTATGCAGCAGTCTCTTATGCTGTTTGAAGACTCTGCTGCCAGGGTTTCCCAAGGGCATCCACCTAGCCCTTCCCCAGGGGTGGAAGAGATAGAATGCACTAACGCACAACCACTTATTTTTCCTGATGATGAGGACATGGGAATACCACCTCAGCACGTCTCTGATGATGACGAAACACAGGTGCCAACTGCTGCGTCTTTCTGCAGTGTGCAGACTGAACAGGAGGTCAGGGATCAAGACTGGGTGGAAGACGATGCAGGGGACGATGAGGTCCTAGACCCCACATGGAATGAAGGTCGTGCCACTGACTTTCACAGTTCGGAGGAAGAGGCAGTGGTGAGACCGAGCCAACAGCGTAGCAAAAGAGGGAGCAGTGGGAAAAATCAGAACACCCGCCGCCAAGAGACTCCGCCTGCTACTGACCGCCGCCATCTGGGACCGAGCACCCCAAAGGCAGCTTCAAGGAGTTCCCTGGCATGGCACTTCTTCAAACAATGTGCTGACGACAAGACCCGAGTGGTTTGCACGCTGTGCCATCAGAGCCTGAAGCGAGGCATTAACGTTCTGAACCTTAGCACAACCTGCATGACCAGGCACCTGCATGCAAAGCATGAACTGCAGTGGAGTAAACACCTTAAAAACAAGGAAGTCACTCAGGCTCCCCCTGCTACATCTTCTGCTGCCGCCGCCTCGGCCTCTTCCTCCGCCTCTGGAGGAACGTTGGCACCTGCCGCCCAGCAAACATGGGATGTACCACCAACACCACCACCTGCGTCACCAAGCATCTCAACCATGTCACACGGCAGCGTTCAGCTCTCCATCTCACAAACATTTGAGAGAAAGCGTAAATTCTCACCTAGCCACCCTCGATCCCTGGCCCTGAATGCCAGCATTTCTAAACTACTGGCCTATGAAATGCTGTCATTTAGGCTGGTGGACACACACAGCTTCAAACAGCTCATGTCACTTGCTGTCCCACAGTATGTTGTTCCCAGCCGCCACTACTTCTCTAAGAGAGCCGTGCCTTCCCTGCACAAACAAGTGTCCGATAAAATCAAGTGTGCACTGCGCAACGCCATCTGTGGCAAGGTCCACCTAACCACAGATACGTGGACCAGTAAGCACGGCCAGGGACGCTATATCTCCCTAACTGCACACTGGGTAAATGTAGTGGCGGCTGGGCCCCAGGCAGAGAGCTATTTGGCGCACGTCCTTCCGCCGCCAATGATCGCAGGGCAACATTCTTTGCCTCCTGTCTCCTCCTCCTCCTACTCAGCTTCCTCCTCCTCTTCTTCCACCTGCTCATCCAGTCAGCCACACACCTTCACCACCAACTTCAGCACAGCACAGGGTAAACGTCAGCAGGCCATTCTGAAACTCATATGTTTGGGGGACAGGCCCCACACCGCACAGGAGTTGTGGCGGGGTATAGAACAACAGACCGACGAGTGGTTGCTGCCGGTGAGCCTCAAGCCCGGCCTGGTGGTGTGCGATAATGGGCGAAATCTCGTTGCAGCTCTGGGACTAGCCGGTTTGACGCACATCCCTTGCCTGGCGCATGTGCTGAATTTGGTGGTGCAGAAGTTCATTCGCAACTACCCCGACATGTCAGAGCTGCTGCATAAAGTGCGGGCCGTCTGTTCGCGCTTCCGGCGTTCACACCCTGCCGCTGCTCGCCTGTCTGCGCTACAGCGTAACTTCGGCCTTCACGCTCACCGCCTCATATGCGACGTGCCCACCAGGTGGAACTCCACCTTGCATATGCTGGACAGACTGTGCGAGCAGCAGCAGGCCATAGTGGAGTTTCAGCTGCAGCACGCACGGGTCAGTCGCACTGCGGATCAGACCCACTTCACCACCAATGACTGGGCCTCCATGCGAGACCTGTGTGCCCTGTTGCGCTGTTTCGAGTACTCCACCAACATGGCCAGTGGCGATGACGCCGTTATCAGCGTTACAATACCACTTCTATGTCTCCTTGAGAAAACACTTAGGGCGATGATGGAAGAGGAGGTGGCCCAGGAGGAAGAGGAGGAAGAGGGGTCATTTTTAGCACTTTCAGGCCAGTCTCTTCAAAGTGACTCAGAGGGAGGTTTTTTGCAACACCAGAGGCCAGGTACAAATGTGGCCAGACAGGGCCCACTACTGGAGGACGAGGAGGACGAGGATGACGAGGATGAGGAGGAGGTGGAGGAGGATGAGGATGAAGCATGTTCACAGCGGGGTGGCACCCAAAGCAGCTCGGGCCCATCACTGGTGCGTGGCTGGGGGGAAACACAGGACGATGACCATACGTCTCCCACAGAGGACAGCTTGTCCTTACCTCTGGGCAGCCTGGCACACATGAGCGACTACATGCTGCAGTGCCTGCGCAACGACAGCAGAGTTGCCCACATTTTAAAGTGTGCAGACTACTGGGTTGCCACCCTGCTGGATCCCCGGTACAAAGACAATGTGCCCACCTTACTTCCTACACTGGAGCGTGATAGGAAGATGCGCGAGTACAAGCGCACGTTGGTAGACGCGCTACTGAGAGCATTCCCAAATGTCACAGGGGAACCAGTGGAAGCCCAAGGCGAAGGCAGAGGAGGAGCAAGAGGTCGCCAACGCAGCTGTGTCACGGCCAGCTCCTCTAAGGGCAGGGTTAGCATGGCAGAGATGTGGAAAAATTTTGTCACCACGCCACAGCTAACTGCACCACCTCCTGATACGGAACGTGTTAGCAGGAGGCAACATTTCACTAACATGGTGGAACAGTACCTGTGCACACCCCTCCACGTACTGACTGATGGTTCGGCCCCATTCAACTTCTGGGTCTCCAAATTGTCCACGTGGCCAGAGCTAGCCTTTTATGCCTTGGAGGTGCTGGCCTGCCCGGCGGCCAGCGTTTTGTCTGAACGTGTATTCAGCACGGCAGGGGGCGTCATTACAGACAAACGCAGCGGCCTGTCTACAGCCAATGTGGACAAGCTGACGTTCATAAAAATGAACCAGGCATGGATCCCACAGGACCTGTCCATCCCTTGTGCAGATTAGATATTAACTACCTCCCCTTAACAATATATTATTCTACTCCAGTGCACTTCCTCATTCAATACTATTTTTTATTTCATTTTACCATTATATTGTGGGGCAACCCAAAGTTGAATGAACCTCTCCTCTGTCTGGGTGCCGGGGCCTAAATGTGTGACAGTGGCCTGTTCCAGTGGTGGGTGACGTGAAGCCTGATTCTCTGCTATGACATGAATACAGATTCTGCGCTGACATAAGGCCAGATTCTCTGTTACGGGACCTCTCTCCTCTGCCTGGGTGCCTGGGCCTAAATGTGTGACAGTGGCCTGTTCCAGTGGTGGGTGACGTGAAGCCTGATTCTCTGCTATGACATGAATACAGATTCTGCGCTGACATAAGGCCAGATTCTCTGTTACGGGACCTCTCTCCTCTGCCTGGGTGCCTGGGCCTAAATGTGTGACAGTGGCCTGTTCCAGTGGTGGGTGACGTGAAGCCTGATTCTCTGCTATCACATTAAGACAGATTCTGTGCTGACATAAGGCCAGATTCTCTGTTACGGGACCTCTCTCCTCTGCCTGGGTGCCTGGGCCTAAATGTGTGACAGTGGCCTGTTCCAGTGGTGGGTGACGTGATGCCTGATTCTCTGCTATGACATGAAGACAGATACTGTGCTGACATAAGGCCAGATTCTCTGTTACAGGACCTCTCTCCTCTGTCTGGGTGCCGGGGCCTAAATGTGTGACAGTGGCCTGTTCCAGTGGTGGGTGACGTGAAGCTTGATTCTCTGCTATGACATGAAGACTGATTCTGCGCTGACATAAGGCCAGATTCTATGTTACGGGACCTCTCTCCTCTGCCTGGGTGCCTGGGCCTAAATGTGTGACAGTGGCCTGTTCCAGTGGTGGGTGACGTGATGCCTGATTCTCTGCTATGACATGAAGACAGATTCTGCGCTGACATAAGGCCAGATTCTCTGTTACGGGACCTCTCTCCTCTGCCTGGGTGCCTGGGCCTAAATGTGTGACAGTGGTCTGTTCCAGTGGTGGGTGACGTGATGCCTGATTCTCTGCTATGACATGAAGACAGATTCTGTGCTGACATAAGGCCAGATTCTCTGTTACAGGACCTCTCTCCTCTGTCTGGGTGCCGGGGCCTAAATGTGTGACAGTGGCCTGTTCCAGTGGTGGGTGACGTGAAGCTTGATTCTCTGCTATGACATGAAGACTGATTCTGCGCTGACATAAGGCCAGATTCTCTGTTACGGGACCTCTCTCCTCTGCCTGGGTGCCTGGGCCTAAATGTGTGACAGTGGCCTGTTCCAGTGGTGGGTGACGTGATGCCTGATTCTCTGCTATGACATGAAGACAGATTCTACGCTGACATAAGGCCAGATTCTCTGTTACGGGACCTCTCTCCTCTGTCTGGGTGCCGGGGCCTAAATGTGTGACAGTGGCCTGTTCCAGTGGTGGGTGACGTGAAGCTTGATTCTCTGCTATGACATGAAGACAGATTCTACGCTGACATAAGGCCAGATTCTCTGTTACGGGACCTCTCTCCTCTGCCTGGGTGCCTGGGCCTAAATGTGTGACAGTGGCCTGTTCCAGTGGTGGGTGACGTGAAGCCTGATTCTCTGCTATGACATTAAGACAGATTCTGTGCTGACATAAGGCCAGATTCTCTGTTACGGGACCTCTCTCCTCTGTCTGGGTGCCGGGGCCTAAATGTGTGACAGTGGCCTGTTCCAGTGGTGGGTGACGTGAAGCTTGATTCTCTGCTATGACATGAAGACAGATTCTGCGCTGACATAAGGCCAGATTCTCTGTTACGGGACCGCTCTCCTCTGTCTTGGTGCCGGGGCCTAAATGTGTGACAGTGGCCTGTTCCAGTGGTGGGTGACGTGAAGCCTGATTCTCTGCTATGACATGAATACAGATTCTGCGCTGACATAAGGCCAGATTCTCTGTTACGGGACCTCTCTCCTCTGCCTGGGTGCCTGGGCCTAAATGTGTGACAGTGGCCTGTTCCAGTGGTGGGTGACGTGAAGCCTGATTCTCTGCTATGACATGAAGACAGATTCTGCGCTGACATAAGGCCAGATTCTCTGTTACAGGACCGCTCTCCTCTGTCTGGGTGCCGGGGCCTAAATGTGTGACAGTGGCCTGTTCCAGTGGTGGGTGACGTGAAGCCTGATTCTCTGCTATGACATGAATACAGATTCTGCGCTGACATAAGGCCAGATTCTCTGTTACAGGACCTCTCTCCTCTGCCTGGGTGCCTGGGCCTAAATGTGTGACAGTGGCCTGTTCCAGTGGTGGCTGACGTGAAGCCTGATTCTCTGCTATGACATGAAGACAGATTCTGCGCTGACATAAGGCCAGATTCTCTGTTACGGGACCGCTCTCCTCTGTCTGGGTGCCGGGGCCTAAATGTGTGACAGTGGCCTGTTCCAGTGGTGGGTGACGTGAAGCCTGATTCTCTGCTATGACATGAATACAGATTCTGCGCTGACATAAGGCCAGATTCTCTGTTACGGGACCTCTCTCCTCTGCCTGGGTGCCTGGGCCTAAATGTGTGACAGTGGCCTGTTCCAGTGGTGGGTGACGTGAAGCCTGATTCTCTGCTATGACATTAAAACAGATTCTGTGCTGACATAAGGCCAGATTCTCTGTTACGGGACCTCTCTCCTCTGCCTGGGTGCCTGGGCCTAAATGTGTGACAGTGGCCTGTTCCAGTGGTGGGTGACGTGATGCCTGATTCTCTGCTATGACATGAAGACAGATTCTGTGCTGACATAAGGCCAGATTCTCTGTTACAGGACCTCTCTCCTCTGTCTGGGTGCCGGGGCCTAAATGTGTGACAGTGGCCTGTTCCAGTGGTGGGTGACGTGAAGCTTGATTCTCTGCTATGACATGAAGACAGATTCTGCGCTGACATAAGGCCAGATTCTCTGTTACGGGACCGCTCTCCTCTGTCTTGGTGCCGGGGCCTAAATGTGTGACAGTGGCCTGTTCCAGTGGTGGGTGACGTGAAGCCTGATTCTCTGCTATGACATGAATACAGATTCTGCGCTGACATAAGGCCAGATTCTCTGTTACGGGACCTCTCTCC
This sequence comes from Bufo bufo, assembly GCF_905171765.1. Classification (NCBI taxonomy): domain Eukaryota; kingdom Metazoa; phylum Chordata; class Amphibia; order Anura; family Bufonidae; genus Bufo; species Bufo bufo. Next base: position 642,226,458 of record NC_053390.1, on the reverse strand, counting down.
TCTGCCTGGGTGCCTGGGCCTAAATGTGTGACAGTGGCTTGTTCCAGTGGTGGGTGACGTGAAGCCTGATTCTCTGCTATGACATGAAGACAGATTCTGCGCTGACATAAGGCCAGATTCTCTGTTACAGGACCGCTCTCCTCTGTCTGGGTGCCGGGGCCTAAATGTGTGACAGTGGCCTGTTCCAGTGGTGGGTGACGTGAAGCCTGATTCTCTGCTATGACATGAATACAGATTCTGCGCTGACATAAGGCCTGATTCTCTGTTACGGGACCTCTCTCCTCTGCCTGGGTGCCTGGGCCTAAATGTGTGACAGTGGCCTGTTCCAGTGGTGGGTGACGTGAAGCCTGATTCTCTGCTATGACATGAAGACAGATTCTGCGCTGACATAAGGCCAGATTCTCTGTTACGGGACCGCTCTCCTCTGTCTGGGTGCCGGGGCCTAAATGTGTGACAGTGGCCTGTTCCAGTGGTGGGTGACGTGAAGCCTGATTCTCTGCTATGACATGAATACAGATTCTGCGCTGACATAAGGCCAGATTCTCTGTTACGGGACCTCTCTCCTCTGCCTGGGTGCCTGGGCCTAAATGTGTGACAGTGGCCTGTTCCAGTGGTGGGTGACGTGAAGCCTGATTCTCTGCTATGACATTAAAACAGATTCTGTGCTGACATAAGGCCAGATTCTCTGTTACGGGACCTCTCTCCTCTGCCTGGGTGCCTGGGCCTAAATGTGTGACAGTGGCCTTTTCCAGTGGTGGGTGACGTGAAGCCTGATTCTCTGCTATGACATGAAGACTGATTCTGCGCTGACATGAAGCCAGATTCTCTGCTATGGCATGAAGAGACTGATTCTCTGCTGACATGAAGCCAGATTCTTTGCTATGGCATGAAGAGACTGATTCTCTGCTGACGTGAAGCCAGATTCTCTGCTATGGGACCTCTGTCCAATTGATATTGGTTCATTTTTATTTTTTTAATTTTAATTTTAATTCATTTCCCTATCCACATTTGTTTGCAGGGGATTTACCTACATGTTGCTGCCTTTTGCAGCCCTCTAGCTCTTTCCTGGGCTGTTTTACAGCCTTTTTAGTGCCCAAAAGTTCGGGTCCCCATTGACTTCAATGGGGTTCGGGTTCGGGACGAAGTTCGGGTCGGGTTCGGATCCCGAACCCGAACATTTCCGGGAAGTTCGGCCGAACTTCTCGAACCCGAACATCCAGGTGTTCGCTCAACTCTATTAGACGTGCATAAGTTACTGTGAAATTTAGGCCACAAATATGGCTTTTTGCTTACTGGGGCATACTGGGGTAAAAAAAACATCTGTTTCATATAGTGCACATCTAGGATTATAGGTGCATAAGTGTCACATTTAGGTCAGAAATACAGCTTTTTGCTTACTGGGGTTAAAAAACCCTCTGATATACTGCATATCTGGGATTAGACGTGCATAAATTACTGTGAAATTTAGGCCACAAATACGGCTTTTTGCTTACTGGGGTTAAAAAACCCTCTGATATACTGCACATCTGGGATTACCTCTGGGCAGCCTGGCACACATGAGCTACTACATGCTTCAGTGCCTGCGCAACCACAGCAGAGTTGCCCACATTTTAACGTGTGCTGACTACTGGGTGGCCACCCTGCTGGATCCCCGTTACAAAGACAATGTGCCGTCCTTAATTCCCTCACTGGAGCGTGATCGGAAGATGTGCTACTACAGGGGCACGCTGGTAGACGCGCTCCTGAGAGCATTCCCGACTGACGCCAGGGGACAAGTGGAAGCACAAGGCGAAGGCAGGGGAGGAGGAAGAGGTCGCCAACGCAGCTGTGTCAGCGCCAGCACCTCAGAAGGCAGGGTTAGCATGGCCGACATGTGGAAAAGATTTGTCACCTCGACGCAACAACCGGCCCAAACTGCTGATATGGAGCGTGTTAGCAGGAGGCAGCATTTGAACAACATGGTGGAACAGCACCTGTGCACACGCCTACACGTACTGACTGATGGTTCTGCCCCATTCAACTTCTGGGTCTCCAAATTGTCCACATGGCCAGTGCTTGCCCTGTATGCCTTGGAGGTGCTGGCCTGCCCTGCAGCCAGTGTACTCTCTGAACGTGTATTTAGCACGGCAGGAGGCGTCATTACAGACAGACGCAGCCGCCTGTCCACAGCCAACATGGACAAGCTCACGTTCATTAAAATGAACCAGGCCTGGATCCCACAAGACTTGTCTGTAACTTGTGCAGAATAGACAGTTCTAACAGCCTCAACCATCCATCCTTGTACTCAAGTGCACTTATTCCTTTTTTTTTTTTATATGTCCCAATATTTTGGGGGATACCCCTATGTAAAAATGCTAAATAATACACATCTGTGTTGGCTACCTATTCCTCCTTCGCCGCCACTTCCACCTAGACCGCCAGGTGAGCCTACACGGCCACATCCACCCATTCACCGCCTCCTCAACCTCTTCCCCCTACATCATTCCTAATTTTTTTTTTTAAAAGGTCTTTTATGTTTTTTTTATTCATTTCCCTATCCACATTTGTTTGCAGAGCATTTGCCATGCTTTTAAGCACATTTTTCTGCCCTTTGCAGCCCTCTAGCTCATTCCAGGGCTATTTTAGAGCCATTTTAGTGGCCAAAAGTTCAGGTCCCCATTCGGGTCAAGTTTGGGTCCCGAACCCAAACTTTTTTTCAAGTTCGGCCGAACCTGCCGAACCCGAACATCCAGGTGTCCGCTCAACTCTATCCGTGACCACAGTTACTATGTATATATAGGGGCATAAAACCATATATGTATATTCGGGGTCAAGTTCGGGTCAAGTTCGGGTCCCGAACCCGAACTTTTTTTCAAGTTCGGCCGAACCTGCCGAACCCGAACATCCAGGTGTCCGCTCAACTCTATCCGTGACCACAGTTACTATGTATATATAGGGGCATAAAACCATATATGTATATTCGGGGTCAAGTTCGGGTCAAGTTCGGGTCCCGAACCCGAACTTTTTTTCAAGTTCGGCCGAACCTGCCGAACCCGAACATCCAGGTGTCCGCTCAACTCTATCCGTGACCACAGTTACTATGTATATATAGGGGCATAAAACCACCAAAAGATACTAAAGTGCAAGTGCATATAATGAGACACCACATCAATAAATGGTCACAGACTACACAGCAATATATGGATGTGTAACGGTTCCAGTAAATATGTATATATGGGAACATACAACAACCAAAAGAAGTTAAAGATCTGGTCAATTTAAAACCGATCCCCAAACATTTTACGAAACACCATGAAGGCAATCCATCCCTATTGAGGGTACGTGGCATCGATCACGTTGATTTGGGGATGCGGGGTAGAAATACAGCGAAAATCCTGGCTCAACGTGAGACCAGATGGATCTGGACCCTTGATACCATGCAACCCAAAGGCCTCAGTGAGGTCCTGGGTTTCGCTCCATTTCTCTGAGTGCCACATAGTCTTGTTTTTAATATATTTTTTAAGCCTTGGCATCCTTGTCTTTTGCGTTCTATGTTATTTTATGGATACTTATATGTGTTTTTATATTTCCTAGTTCACCTGGTTTCCTCTACATTTGTGCGCCCCTTGTTATATGGAGATCTTAGGAGATATCGGGGGATCGGGGGGATAAGACCCCTTTAGACGTCTATCAACATTGAGGATTCATCACCTATTCTTTACACTATATATGCCATCACGGATTTATGCATAGTAGTTTTTCACCTAATAATTGTCACATTATTCCTAATACACATAACTAATTTTTATCTTATATTACACTTTATTAGTAGTTATATATATTTATTTATTTTGTTTTTTGTCAGTTTTTGCTGTGCCTGACGTGGCCGACTGGACGTGGTTGGCTGGCAACTTGACATTGGAAAAATTGTATATAATTTTATACACTCAACACATTTTTGATCATGTTTTTTACTTTGTCACGTTTTACTTTTTATTAGATTTTTTATGTTTTATTATTTTTTATCATTTTTTTTTATCATTTTTCGTTTCTACTTTATTATGTATCACAGTGAATTCTGTATGTATTATATATGTATTAATCAACACTTTCACAATTTTATACCCCATTGAAAGATCATGTTATATAGAGACCTCTGACATTTTTTTGCCATTTAACTTCATTTTTTAATGCAGTATTATTATATATTAATTATACACATGTTGTCTTGCACCTCTACTGTGAAAAATTCCCATGTTGGTAGACGCATTTGCTTCATCAATAGATCGTTATACACACCTAATGTCAGCTATAGGACCTTCCTGGGGGAAATGTTAACTACCTGTGACATGTCGGGGCACGTGATTGGCCGTCACGTGTCCGACGCGTCATGTGGGCGGGAGAAGTGTGTGCGGCCTCCTAACTGACCATCGGGCGGCCGCGCCCACTTCCCTGCGGCTCCGACGCGTCATGTGGGTGTGGCGAGGTGTGCGGTCGACTAACTTGCCATTGGGCGGCTGCATTACTCCGCCCACCCCCAACCTCCCCCTCCTCCCTTCCCTCTGTTTTCAATTGTGGTTGTTTTAGATTAATTAAGACATTAGATACAGGTGTGAGGGGTACATTATAAGAAGCGCATTCACAAGGAGAGCCTAACCCCCAGAGGAAGGCATCTGCCGAAATGCGCGTCGGGGTTACGTGGCTCTCCTGAGGTGTATATCACCATATCATGGGTATGTAAACATTTTTTGCTCTGGTAAATCTTTGGGGATGGGTTTACTGGCTTTAGTACTTAGCTATACCCACTTGGGTTATCCATAAGTGAACGTTGCTTGTGTACCTCAGCCATATTATTATGTATATGGAGTTTTAAGCTGTCACTATATATCTATTTTTCTCTGTGGTATTTGACCATTGATGTGGTGACCTCTTATGCATTTGCACTTTAACTTCTTTTGGTTGTTGTATGTTCCCATATATACATATTTACTGGAACCATTACACATCCATATATTGCTGTGTAGTCTGTGACCATTTTTTTGATGTGGTGTCTCATTATATGCATTTGCACTTTAGTATCTTTTGGTGGTTTTATGCCCCTATATATACATAGTAACTGTGGTCACGGACTTACACGCAATATTCAGGCAGGCATTGTCCTCTGCCTCTATTCCTGTACTCCATTTATTCCCTTTTAGTGTTTCACCTGTGCTGATATGCCTCCTCAGATGTAGTAATTTTTTATCTGTTGTATCACGTTCTCGTTCATATATGTTATTTATTCAATAAAGGATTTCTTTTTGATGATGTACCCGTTTAATCTGTTTATTTTCGGTGTTTGGTAAATCAGGAGGATGATCAGAGTGAGGAAGAGGAGGTGGTGGACGATGAGGTCACTGACCCAACCTGGGAAGATGGAAAGCTGAGCGAGGACAGCAGTATAAAGGGGGAGGGATCTGCAGCACCGCAACAGGCTGGAAGAGGCAGTGGGGTGGCAAAAGGGAGAAGGCGGGCCACACCACACATGCCCGCAACTATTCCACAGAGCAATCCCTTGCAGAAATCTCCCTTGTCAAGGGGTAGATGTTCCGCAGTATGGCGCTTTTTTGAGGACAGTGCGGACGACACAAGAATAGTAGTTTGCAACCTGTGCCATACGAAAATTAGCCGGGGCGTGAACACTAGCAACCTCACTACCAACAGCATGATCCGCCGCATGGCATCCAAGCACAGTAATTTTTGTGACGAACGCCTGGGTCCACAATCTGTGTCTTCAGGTCACACCACTGCCTCTTCTTCCCATGTGTTACGTGCTGGCCAATCCCCTGTCGAAGGCACAGGGCCTGCACCTGGACCTTCGCAAGCATCATCAGCGACCACATCCACTTCCGTGTCCCAGCACAGCGTACAAATGTCCTGACCCCAGGCATTTGGACGCAAACGCAAATACCTAGCCACCCACCCACAGGCCATAGCACTAAATGTGCAACTTTCCAAATTACTGGCGCCGGGAAATGTTGCCATTTAGGCTTGTGGACACTAAGGCCTTCCGCAGCCTGATGTCGGCAGCCATCCCTCATTACGCAGTCCCCAGCCTCCACAATTTTTCACGGTGTGCCATGCCCGCCTTACAACAACATGTGTCCCGTAACATCATACGTGCCCTGACCAACGCAGTTACTGGGAAGGTCCACTTAACCACGGACACATGGACAAGGACATTCGGCCAGGGACGCTACATTTCCCTGACGGCACACTGGTTGAACGTTGTGGAGGCCGGTAGCGAGTCATACACTGGGAAGGCACAGGTGCTACCGATGACAAGGATTGCGGGCCCTACGTCAAACAGGGTTTCTGCCAGCACATACGTTAGTGGCTCCAACCCCCACTTATCCTCCTTCGCCTCCTCCTCCACTTCCACCTCTGAATTATCCACGTTCAGCACCAGTCAGTCATCAGTTGGTAGCTGGAAGCAGTTTAGCACTGCAGTGGGGAAGCGGCAACAGGCCGTGTTGAAGCTGATATGCTTAGGGGACAAACAGCACACCGCCGCAGAGCTGTGGCAGGGGAAAAGAGACCAGAATGAGCTGTGGCTCTCGCCACTCAACCTAGAACCAGGCATGGTTGTTTTTGATAATGGCCGTAACTTGGTGGCGGCTTTGGAGTTCGACAAGCTCAGACACATCCCATGCCTAGCGCACGTGTTCAATCTTGTGTTTTCTCAAAACCTACCCCAATTTGCCTGAGCTACTGGTGAAGGTGCACCGCGTGTGTGCACATTTCCACAAGTCACCGACAGCTTCAGCCGGTCTGTCAACGCTGCAGCAGCGCTTAAAATTGCCAGCTCACCAGCTGTTGGAACTCTACATTCCACATGTTGGCCAGGCTTTGTGAGCAGCAGAGAGCAGTAGTGGAATACCAGCAGCAACATGGCCGTCTCCTTTCCAGTCAGCTTCCGCTATTCACAAGCGAGGAGTGGGCATGGATGTCTCACCTCTGTGAGGTTTTAAGAAACTTTGAGGAATCAACACAGATGGTGAGCGGCGATGCCGCTATTATCAGCGTAACCATCCCACTTCTGTGTCTACTGAAACGCTCGCTGCTCACAATGAAGGAGGACGCTTTGCATGTGGAAGAGGTGGAAATAGGGAAAGACATTACACAGGGTGATAGCCATCCATATGAGATTAAGATGCTTAGGAACAAAAAACGCATCAGTACTAGGGATGACACGGACCCGAACCCGAACATTTTCGTAAAAGTCCGGGTTCGGGTTCGGTGTTTGGCGCTTTCTTGGCGCTTTTTGAAAGGCTGCAAAGCAGCCAATCAACAAGCGTCATGCTACTTGCCCCAAGAGGCCATCACAGCCTTGCCTACTATTGGCATGGCTGTGATTGGCCAGTGTAGCATGTGACCCAGCCTCTATATAAGCTTGGGTCACGTAGTGCTGCCCGTCACTCTGCTGATTCAAGCATAGGGAGAGGTTGCTGCTGCGACGTTAGGGCGAGATTAGGCAGATTAACTCCTCCAAAAGACTTCATTCTGTGATCGATCTCCAGCTGTGGATCATTGAAGTGCTAATATCGACTTGCTCACTTTTTTTAGGCTGCCCAGAGCGTTTTTATATCACTTTTTTCTGGGGTGATCGGCGGCCATTTTGTGGCTTGTGGTGCGCCAGCACAAGCTATCACCAAGTGTATTTAACCATCAATAGTGTGGTTATTTTTTGCTATATCCTACATCAGCTGCAGGCTGAGGCTGTGTCACCGAAGTGCATTTAACCATCAACAGTCTGGTTATTTTTTGGCCATATACTACATCAGCTGCAGGCTGAGCCTGTGTCACCGAAGTGCATTTAACCATCAACAGTCTGGTTATTTTTTGGCCATATACTACATCTGGTGCAGGCTGAGCCTGTGTCACCCAAGTGCATTTAACCATCAATAGTGTGGTTATTTTTTGGCCATATACTACATCAGGGGCAAGTTGAGCCTGTCACACAGCGCCTAAAAAATAGACCTGACATTTCTATTCAACCAAATCTGTACTGTTTTAGCTGGTCAAGTTATTTGTAGTGACCGTAAAAGCACAGTTTTTGTTCTGGGTTGAAAAACTATTCCCAAATTTGCCATTCTCAAAATAAGTAGTTTCTGCTATATCAGGCCTACTTGAAATCTATCCCAAAAAGGATATCTTAGATTCAAGGTGCTGATAGTGTCATTCAGAAAAACTTAACACACATGCTACCGTGCAGATACAAGTCGAATTCTGTGATTAAACCTATACCTGTCACACAGCGCAAAAAAAACCAGGCCTCACATTTCTATTCAACCAAATCTGTACTGTTTTAGCTGGTCAAGTTATTTGTAGTGACCGTAAAAGCACATTTTTTGTTCTGGGTTGAAAAACTATTCCCAAATTTGCCATTCTCAAAATAAGTAGTTTCTGCTATATCAGGCCTACTTGAAATCTATCCCAAAAAGGATATCTTAGATTCAAGGTGCTGATAGTGTCATTCAGAAAAACTTAACACACACGCTACCGTGCAGATACAAGTCTAATTCTGTGATTAAACCTATACCTGTCACACAGCGCAAAAAAAAACAGGCCTCACATTTCTATTCAACCAAATCTGTACTGTTTTAGCTGGTCAAGTTATTTGTAGTGACCGTAAAAGCACAGTTTTTGTTCTGGGTTGAAAAACTATTCCCAAATTTGCCATTCTCAAAATTGTGGTGAACGGGAACAATGAGGAAAACATCTAATAAGGGACGCGGACGCGGACGTGGACATGGTCGTGGTGGTGTTAGTGGACCCTCTGGTGCTGGGAGAGGACGTGGCCGTTCTGCCACAGCCACACGTCCTAGTGAACCAACTACCTCAGGTCCCAGTAGCCAGCAGAATTTACAGCGATATTTGGTGGGGCCCAATGCCGTTCTAAGGATGGTAAGGCCTGAGCAGGTACAGGCATTAGTCAATTGGGTGGCCGACAGTGTATCCAGCACGTTCACATTATCTCCCACCCAGGCTTCTGCAGAAAGCGCACAGATGGCGCATGAAAACCAAGCCCATCGGTCTGTCACATCACCCCCATGCATATCAGGGAAACTGTCTGAGCCTCAAGTTATGCAGCAGTCTCTTATGCTGTTTGAAGACTCTGCTGCCAGGGTTTCCCAAGGGCATCCACCTAGCCCTTCCCCAGGGGTGGAAGAGATAGAATGCACTAACGCACAACCACTTATGTTTCCTGATGATGAGGACATGGGAATACCACCTCAGCACGTCTCTGATGATGACGAAACACAGGTGCCAACTGCTGCGTCTTTCTGCAGTGTGCAGACTGAACAGGAGGTCAGGGATCAAGACTGGGTGGAAGACGATGCAGGGGACGATGAGGTCCTAGACCCCACATGGAATGAAGGTCGTGCCACTGACTTTCACAGTTCGGAGGAAGAGGCAGTGGTGAGACCGAGCCAACAGCGTAGCAAAAGAGGGAGCAGTGGGCAAAATCAGAACACCCGCCGCCAAGAGACTCCGCCTGCTACTGACCGCCGCCATCTGGGACCGAGCACCCCAAAAGCAGCTTCAAGGAGTTCCCTGGCATGGCACTTCTTCAAACAATGTGCTGACGACAAGACCCTAGTGGTTTGTACGCTGTGCCATCAGAGCCTGAAGCGAGGCATTAACGTTCTGAACTTTAGCACAACCTGCATGACCAGGCACCTGCATGCAAAGCATGAACTGCAGTGGAGTAAACACCTTAAAAACAAGGAAGTCACTCAGGCTCCCCCTGCTACCTCTTCTGCTGCTGCCGCCGCCTCGGCCTCTTCTGCTGCTGCCGCCGCCTCGGCCTCTTCCTCCGCCTCTGGAGGAACGTTGGCACCTGCCGCCCAGCAAACATGGGATGTACCACCAACACCACCACCTGCGTCACCAAGCATCTCAACCATGTCACACGGCAGTGTTCAGCTCTCCATCTCACAAACATTTGAGAGAAAGCGCAAATTCCCACCTAGCCACCCTCGATCCCTGGCCCTGAATGCCAGCATTTCTAAACTACTGGCCTATGAAATGCTGTCATTTAGGCTGGTGGACACACACAGCTTCAAACAGCTCATGTCGCTTGCTGTCCCACAGTATGTTGTTCCCAGCCGACACTACTTCTCCAAGAGAGCCGTGCCTTCCCTGCACAACCAAGTGTCCGATAAAATCAAGTGTGCACTGCGCAACGCCATCTGTGGCAAGGTCCACCTAACCACAGATACGTGGACCAGTAAGCACGGCCAGGGACGCTATATCTCCCTAACAGCACACTGGGTAAATGTAGTGGCGGCTGGGCCCCAGGCGGAGAGCTGTTTGGCGCACGTCCTTCCGCCGCCAAGGATCGCAGGGCAACATTCTTTGCCTCCTGTCTCCTCCTCCTCCTACTCAGCTTCCTCCTCCTCTTCTTCCACCTGCTCATCCAGTCAGCCACACACCTTCACCACCAACTTCAGCACAGCCCGGGGTAAACGTCAGCAGGCCGTTCTGAAACTCATATGTTTTGGGGGCAGGCTCCACACCGCACAGGAGTTGTGGCGGGGTATAGAACAACAGACCGACGAGTGGTTGCTGCCGGTGAGCCTCAAGCCCGGCCTGGTGGTGTGCGATAATGGGCGAAATCTCGTTGCAGCTCTGGGACTAGCCGGTTTGACGCACATCCCTTGCCTGGCGCATGTGCTGAATTTGGTGGTGCAGAAGTTCATTCGCAACTACCCCGACATTTCAGAGCTGCTGCATAAAGTGCGGGCCGTCTGTTCGCGCTTCCGGCGTTCACACCCTGCCTGTCTACGCTACAGCGTAACTTCGGCCTTCCCGCTCACCGCCTCATATGCGACGTGCCCACCAGGTGGAACTCCACCTTGCACATGCTGGACAGACTGTGCGAGCAGCAGCAGGCCATAGTGGAGTTTCAGCTGCAGCACGCACGGGTCAGTCGCACTGCGGATCAGACCCACTTCACCACCAATGACTGGGCCTCCATGCGAGACCTGTGTGCCCTGTTGCGCTGTTTCGAGTACTCCACCAACATGGAGAGTGGCGATGACGCCGTTATCAGCGTTACAATACCACTTCTATGTCTCCTTGAGAAAACACTTAGGGTGATGATGGAAGAGGAGGTGGCCCAGGAGGTAGATGAGGAAGAGGGGTCATTTTTAGCACTTTCAGGCCAGTCTCTTCAAAGTGACTCAGAGGGAGGTTTTTTGCAACACCAGAGGCCAGGTACAAATGTTGCCAGACAGGGCCCACTACTGGAGGACGAGGAGGACGAGGATGAGGATGAGGAGGAGATGGAGGAGAATGAGGATGAAGCATGTTCACAGCGGGGTGGCACCCAAAGCAGCTCGGGCCCATCACTGGTGCGTGGCTGGGGGGAAACACAGGACGATGACGATACGCCTCCCACAGAGGACAGCTTGTCCTTACCTCTGGGCAGCCTGGCACACATGAGCGACTACATGCTGCAGTGCCTGCGCAACGACAGCACAGTTGCCCACATTTTAACGTGTGCGGACTACTGGGTTGCCACCCTGCTGGATCCCCGGTACAAAGACAATGTGCCCACCTTACTTCCTACACTGGAGCGTGATAGGAAGATGCGCGAGTACAAGCGCACGTTGGTAGACGCGCTACTGAAAGCATTCCCAAATGTCACAGGGGAACCAGAGGAAGCCCAAGGCGAAGGCAGAGCAGGAGGAAGAGGTCGCCAACGCAGCTGTGTCACGGCCAGCTCCTCTGAGGGCAGGGTTAGCATGGCAGAGATGTGGAAAAGTTTTGTCACCACGCCACAGCTAACTGCACCACCACCTGATACGGAACGTGTTAGCAGGAGGCAACATTTCACTAACATGGTGGAACAGTACCTGTGCACACCCCTCCACGTACTGACTGATGGTTTGACCCCATTCAACTTCTGGGTCTCCAAATTGTCCACGTGGCCAGAGCTAGCCTTTTATGCCTTGGAGGTGCTGTCCTGCCCGGCGGCCAGCGTTTTGTCTGAACGTGTATTCAGCACGGCAGGGGGCGTCATTACAGACAAAGGCAGCCGCCTGTCTACAGCCAATGTGGACAAGCTGACGTTCATAAAAATGAACCAGGCATGGATCCCACAGGACCTGTCCATCCCTTGTGCAGATTAGATATTAACTACCTCCCCTTAACAATATATTATTCTACTCCAGGGCACTTCCTCATTCAATACTATTTTTATTTTCATTTTACCATTATATTGCGGGGCAACCCAAAGTTGAATGAACCTCTCCTCTGTCTGGGTGCCGGGGCCTAAATGTGTGACAGTGGCCTGTTCCAGTGGTGGGTGACGTGAAGCCTGATTCTCTGCTATGACATGAAGACTGATTCTGTGCTGACATAAGGCCAGATTCTCTGTTACGGGACCTCTCTCCTCTGCCTGGGTGCCGGGGCCTAAATGTGTGACAGTGGCCTGTTCCAGTGGTGGGTGACGTGAAGCCTGATTCTCTGCTATGACATGAAGACAGATTCTGTGCTGACATAAGGCCAGATTCTCTGTTACGGGACCTCTCTCCTCTGCCTGGGTGCCGGGGCCTAAATGTGTGACAGTGGCCTGTTCCAGTGGTTGGTGTCGTGAAGCCTGATTCTCTGCTATGACATGAAGACAGATTCTGTGCTGACATAAGGCCAGATTCTCTGTTACGGGACCTCTCTCCTCTGCCTGGGTGCCTGGGCCTAAATGTGTGACAGTGGCCTGTTCCAGTGGTGGGTGACGTGAAGCCTGATTCTCTGCTATGACATGAAGACTGATTCTGTGCTGACATAAGGCCAGATTCTCTGTTACGGGACCTCTCTCCTCTGCCTGGGTGCCTGGGCCTAAATGTGTGACAGTGGCCTGTTCCAGTGGTGGGTGACGTGAAGCCTGATTCTCTGCTATGACATGAAGACTGATTCTGTGCTGACATAAGGCCAGATTCTCTGTTACGGGACCTCTCTCCTCTGCCTGGGTGCCGGGGCCTAAATGTGTGACAGTGGCCTGTTCCAGTGGTGGGTGACGTGAAGCCTGATTCTCTGCTATGACATGAAGACAGATTCTGTGCTGACATAAGGCCAGATTCTCTGTTACGGGACCTCTCTCCTCTGCCTGGGTGCCGGGGCCTAAATGTGTGACAGTGGCCTGTTCCAGTGGTTGGTGTCGTGAAGCCTGATTCTCTGCTATGACATGAAGACAGATTCTGTGCTGACATAAGGCCAGATTCTCTGTTACGGGACCTCTCTCCTCTGCCTGGGTGCCTGGGCCTAAATGTGTGACAGTGGCCTGTTCCAGTGGTGGGTGACGTGAAGCCTGATTCTCTGCTATGACATGAAGACTGATTCTGTGCTGACATAAGGCCAGATTCTCTGTTACGGGACCTCTCTCCTCTGCCTGGGTGCCTGGGCCTAAATGTGTGACAGTGGCCTGTTCCAGTGGTGGGTGACGTGAAGCCTGATTCTCTGCTACGACATGAAGACTGATTCTGTGCTGACATAAGGCCAGATTCTCTGTTACGGGACCTCTCTCCTCTGCCTGGGTGCCTGGGCCTAAATGTGTGACAGTGGCCTGTTCCAGTGGTGGGTGACGTGAAGCCTGATTCTCTGCTATGATATGAAGACTGATTCTGCGCTGACATAAGGCCAGATTCACTGTTACGGGACCTCTCTCCTCTGCTTGGGTGCCGGGGCCTAAATGTGTGACAGTGGCCTGTTCAGTGGTGGGTGTCGTGAAGCCTGATTCTCTGCTATGACATGAAGACAGATTTTGTGCTGACATAAGGCCAGATTCTCTGTTATGGGACCTCTCTCCTCTGTCTGGGTGCCAGGGCCTAAATATGTGACAGTGGCCTGTTCCAGTGGTGGGTGACGTGAAGCCTGATTCTCTGCTATGACATGAAGACAGATTCTGTGCTGACATAAGGCCAGATTCTCTGTTACGGGACCTCTCTCCTCTGCCTGGGTGCCGGGGCCTAAATGTGTGACAGTGGCCTGTTCCAGTGGTGGGTGACGTGAAGCCTGATTCTCTGCTATGACATGAAGACTGATTCTGTGCTGACATAAGGCCAGATTCTGTGTTACGGGACCTCTCTCCTCTTCCTGGGTGCCTGGGCCTAAATATGTGACAGTGGCCTGTTCCAGTGGTGGGTGACGTGAAGCCTGATTCTCTGCTATGACATGAAGACAGATTCTGTGCTGACATAAGGCCAGATTCTCTGTTACGGGACCTCTCTCCTCTGCTTGGGTGTCGGGGCCTAAATGTGTGACTGTGGCCTGTTCCAGTGGTGGGTGTCGTGAAGCCTGATTCTCTGCTATGACATGAAGACAGATTCTGTGCTGACATAAGGCCAGATTCTCTGTTACGGGAACTCTCTCCTCTTCCTGGGTGCCTGGGCCTAAATATGTGACAGTGGCCTGTTCCAGTGGTGGGTGACGTGAAGCCTGATTCTCTGCTATGACATGAAGACAGATTCTGCGCTGACATAAGGCCAGATTCTCTGTTACGGGACCTCTCTCCTCTTCCTGGGTGCCGGGGCCTAAATGTGTGACAGTGGCCTGTTCCAGTGGTGGGTGACGTGAAGCCTGATTCTCTGCTATGACATGAAGACTGATTCTGTGCTGACATAAGGCCAGATTCTCTGTTACGGGACCTCTCTCCTCTGCCTGGGTGCCTGGGCCTAAATATGTGACAGTGGCCTGTTCCAGTGGTGGGTGACGTGAAGCCTGATTCTCTGCTATGACATGAAGACTGATTCTGTGCTGACATAAGGCCAGAATCTCTGTTACGGAACCTCTCTCCTCTGCCTGGGTGCCTGGGCCTAAATATGTGACAGTGGCCTGTTCCAGTGGTGGGTGACGTGAAGCCTGATTCTCTGCTATGACATGAAGACTGATTCTGTGCTGACATAAGGCCAGATTCTCTGTTACGGGACCTTTCTCCTCTGCCTGGGTGCCGGGGCCTAAATGTTTGACAGTGGCCTGTTCCAGTGGTGGGTGACGTGAAGCCTGATTCTCTGCTATGACATGAAGACAGATTCTGTGCTGACATAAGGCCAGATTCTCTGTTACGGGACCTCTCTCTTCTGTCTGGGTGCCGGGGCCTAAATATGTGACAGTGGCCTGTTCCAGTGGTGGGTGACGTGAAGCCTGATTCTCTTCTATGACATGAAGACAGATTCTGTGCTGACATAAGGCCAGATTCTCTGTTACGGGACCTCTCTCCTCTGTCTGGGTGCCGGGGCCTAAATATGTGACAGTGGCCTGTTCCAGTGGTGGGTGACGTGAAGCCTGATTCTCTGCTATGACATGAAGACAGATTCTGTGCTGACATAAGGCCAGATTCTCTGTTACGGGACCTCTCTCCTCTGTCTGGGTGCCGGGGCCTAAATATGTGACAGTGGCCTGTTCCAGTGGTGGGTGACGTGAAGCCTGATTCTCTGCTATGACATGAAGACAGATTCTGTGCTGACATAAGGCCAGATTCTCTGTTACGGGACCTCTCTCCTCTGTCTGGGTGCCGGGGCCTAAATATGTGACAGTGGCCTGTTCCAGTGGTGGGTGACGTGAAGCCTGATTCTCTGCTATGACATGAAGACTGATTCTGCACTGACATGAAGCCAGATTCTCTGCTATAGCATGAAGAGACTGATTCTCTGCTGACATGAAGCCAGATTCTTTGCTATGGCATGAAGAGACTGATACTCTGCTGACGTGAAGCCAGATTCTCTGCTATGGGACCTCTGTCCAATTGATATTGGTTAATTTTTATTTTTTTAATTTTTATTTTAATTCATTTCCCTATCCACATTTGTTTGCAGGGGATTTACCTACATGTTGCTGCCTTTTGCAGCCCTCTAGCTCTTTCCTGGGCTGTTTTACAGCCTTTTTAGTGCCCAAAAGTTCGGGGTTCGGGTTCGGGACGAAGTTCGGGTCGGGTTCGGATCCCGAACCCGAACATTTCCGGGAAGTTCGGCCGAACTTCTCGAACCCGAACATCCAGGTGTTTGCTCAACTCTAATCAGTACACAAAAAAACGCAAGAAAAATGCACGATAAACGCAATTGCGTTCTCCAGTTATAAATCCACTCCGGGTTTACCATGAAGCCCACTTTTCAAGATGCAGGGATAAAAGCCGGCTAGCCAGACAGATCCTATAGAGCCACTGAGGAAGGAGGCAGGATAGCCTTTGAAACGCGTCTGGCGTGGAGGATAAAGGATCTACATCTGGCAAACAACCGGCAATAAGAAAAGCTAACATCGCTGCCATAATCATCAGCAAAGAAAGCGCTTTCTACTTTAAAAGGAACTTAGACTGCTAATATCCGATGTGATACTGGAAGTAGCAGAAAACCAACAAAGTCTGCAGCACCTGTATCGAGCACGGACGGAGATACGAGGGATTCCTAAGAGAAATCGGGAGCCGACTCCATAGTGCCTCTACATCAGCTAAAGAAGCACCCCGTTCTGATTACAGGACTATGCGGAGCAGCGACAAGTGCCTATATTACTAAGGCATCGGTGGAGATCTTGCTATAACAGCACACAGGCAGAGGTAAGCCTACCTATCACTCACACCACGTGGGACGCCACGAAACGGACATCATCCCGGCACATGTGAGTCTAGGATCCTCTCCCTGTGATAGTCGATATGGAAACTGCCTATTAACTTATATTACGAATTTGACACTATAGGTTGCAACATTGCAACACTGTATACAAAGCACTAGAGTGAACTTCATTCCCCTACAGGGATTGTTTCAATATCTCTGCTCAAACGCCTCTATATGCAGAAATTACAGAATTCATCACCCTAATTTAACCCTTCGTTGTGTGATCACCATCCACATTCTATATTTTTTATTCTTATCAATTTTTGATTTTATTCACATTTTGGCACTGGAATACATGGACTTTACTGGTTTTGCAAAAATCTTTTTTCACAGCTCATATATTGTGCTATTTATAATTGTGTTTATAGTCACTCATCCACAATTGTGTTTGCAGTCACTTACTTTTATTCTCCAGGTTGACATATAAGATACATTATTACTTGTCATACATAGAGAGGATTTGATCACGATCAGTGCTGAGTAGCTATCCTATCCAGCTCGTATCTAGAGTGGCAGGATTACTAAGAATAATTATATTATTTTTATATCATTGTTTAGGTATATACCTTATTTACTAACTGTGTCCTATTTTTTATGCATGTACATTTTATCTATCCCCTTTGGTATTTGCATCTATATAATAAATATTTAGTGATGCTCTATTGATTCTGTGTGTGTCTGGATATATGAGTGCCCATTCATCTTCTCCTTTATTACTGTCGGTGATTTGAGTGCGACATCAGTTTGGAGCACCGTCCCACCCATAATCAGAGGGAGAGCCGTCCTATATTTTTGCCTTTATATTAAATTTTAGTTGCCAGATTTTTGACCATTCCTCTAGTTTTCCTAAATCCATTTCCATTTGGTGTATCCCTCCAGGAACATCAACCCTGTTACAAATCTTTGTGTCATCAGCAAAAAGACACACCTTACCATCTAGGCCTTCTGCAATTTCGCTGATAACCATATTAAACAATATGTGTCCCAGAACAGATCCCTGAGGTACCCCACTGGTAACAAGACCATGGTCTGAATATACTCCATTGACTACAACCCTCTGTTGTCTGTTTCTCAGCCACTGCCTAAACCATTCAACAATATGGTAGTCCACGCACAAAGACTGCAATTTATTGATAAGCCTTCTATGTGGGACAGTATCAAAAGCCTTACTAAAGTCCAGATAAGCGAAGTCTACTGCACCTCCGCCATCTATTATTTTAGTCACCCAATCAAAAAAAATCAATAAGATTAGTTTGACATGATCTCCCTAAAGTAAACCCATGCTGTTTTTCATCTTTTTCATTGGATTTTAGATGTTCCACAATCCTCTCCTTAAGTATGGTTTCCATTAATTTTCCCACTATTGATGTCAGGCTTACTGGACTATAGTTGCCCGATTCCTCCCTACTACCTTCCTTTCTTGTGAATGGGCACAACATTTGCTAATTTCCAATCTTCTGGGACGACTCCTGTTACTAGTGATTAGTTAAATAAAGCAGGCCTTCACCTACAATCTTTTACATGGTCAGCTCACCAGCAGGCCCACACCAAAAATCTTTTACAGGGTCAGCTCACCTGCAAGCCCTCACCTAATTATACCTATTAGGTCATTTTCTTGCATGCTGCCTTGCTTGGATGTAGCAGCCGTAGCCGTTTCTCAGGCTCCCTCTCTGGAATCGAACCATAATTCCCCCGTTACCCATGGTCTAACATCGAAAGTTGATAGGGCAATAACATCGAAAGTTGATAGGGCAGACATCCAAATGTATAATCTCCGTCATGGGGACGTGCGATCGACCCCAGGTTATGTAGAGTCACCAAAGCGGCAGCAGGCCCTCGCCCATAATGTTTTAGATGATCAGATCAGCAGGCCCTTGCTCCAAATGTTTTTGAGGGTAACCAGCAGGCCATCAATCATAATTTTTCAAGGCTGTGTATGATGCCCTCCTTTGTGTGTAACAAACGGTGTATTGTAGTGCCGATTCC
Organism: Bufo bufo; assembly: GCF_905171765.1. Lineage (NCBI taxonomy): Eukaryota > Metazoa > Chordata > Amphibia > Anura > Bufonidae > Bufo > Bufo bufo. Next base: position 642,207,844 of record NC_053390.1, on the reverse strand, counting down.
TTGTAATTTTTGGCAGCCCTTTCACTTAGTGCATAGGCTTTATAAGTGTAGAAGTCCCACTACATGAACAATTGTACCACAATGTGAATGATGCCATCCTTTATGTGATATACTGGTTGGATTACAGTGCCTCTTCCTTGTAATTTTTGGCAGCACTTGCACTTTATATACAAGTAAATGCACAGGAAAGAATGCTTCCTATCACTTTTCCCTCTAAAATGTATTTATTTTTTTCTTCGGTTTTGTGCGTATTATTGTCAGCCTGTAGAAGTGGCATACTATTCGGACAACATCGTTCCCAGCAGCGACCTGCAAGTACAAGATGCATCCAGACATCCTCCCCATGCTGTTCCAGAACCATTTCGGTGGTGTTTCCATCAGAGCAGGGGGAACATGGTTTAATGCTCGGGTTCTCCCATTGACTTCTATTATACTCGGGTGTTCGGTCAAGTACTCGAACATCCCAATGTGTTCGGCCCGAGCACCCGAGCACTACGGTGCTCGATCAACACTAGATCCCAGGGCTTAGGAAGATTTTTATACAAAAGACTTTTCAGAGACCCAAAAGTCCTTTTAAGGACTATTGTGTGTGACAGCAGCAATATATATTTTAAGAGCATCCTGCGCTAAATACCATGTAATAGGCTGCTGCGGACAGTTAAATAATCTGTGTCACATCTCCTGTTTAAAGTGTGCGCATCCCTAAAATATCAGTCACATCCAGTACACTTTTTCTGTAGACGGTGTCCCCTGCGGACAGTTAAATTATCCGCGCCACATCTCCTGTTTAAAGTGTGCGCATCCCTAAAATATCAGTGACATCCAATGCACTTTTTCTGTAGACGATGTCCACTGCGGACAGTTAAATTTTCCGCGCCACATCACCTGTTTAAAGTGTGTGTATTCCTAAAATATCAGTGAGGTAAGAAATGCAAATGAGCTCTTAACAAGCTTTGCCTCTAATGCCACCAGATGTAAGGCAGCTATCCTATATAAAATCAATATTCAGCTCTTAAAATAAGCCTTGAGACATAACTTGGATATTAAATAAGCCAGCACCTCATCTGCAGACAGCTTTTTTCGGGGTGATTGCTTATTTTAAGAGCTGAATATTGACTTATAGTATAGCTGCCTTACATCTGGTGGCATTAGAGGCAAAGCTTGTTAAGAGCTCATTTGCATTTCTTCCCTCCCAGAATTCCAGAGGAGCATGTATTGCCTATAAGTCTCCTCACACTGATTAAGGTGCTCTCTCCCTAAGGAGAGTTAGTTCCCCCCTTGCTTGGACACAGGCCTCCTACCCAGTTAAGCCAGTACTCTCTGCTTTGCACTGATGAGGGGCAATCACCCCAAAACAGCTGTCTGCAGATGAGGTGCTGGCTTTTTTAATATCCAAGTCATGTTTCAAGGCTTATTTTAAGAGCTGAATATTGACTTATAGGATAGCTGCCTTACATCTGATGGCATTAGAGGCAAAGCTTGTTAATGCTCATTTGCATTTCTTCCCTCCCAGAATTCCAGAGGAGCATGTATGGCCTATAAGTCTCCTCACACTGATTAAGGTGCTCTCTCCCTAAGGAGAGTTAGTTCCCCCCTTGCTAAAATATCAGTGACATCCAGTATACTTTTTCCGTAGACAGTGTCCCCTGCGGACAGTTAAATTATCTGTGCCACATTTCCTATTTAACGTGTGCGCATTCCTAAAATATCAGTTACATCCAGTACACTTTTTCCATAGACACTGCTAAGTGTGACATTACCTGTGGTACCTGTTTATTGTATCCTCATCACAAATACAGTACCCTTGTAAATTTCTTTTGCACATACACTTCAAAATCCTAAGCTAATGTACGTGTGACATACTTTCAAGCATATATCACATTTAAAATGAAGAAGGCGAGCAGTAAGGGACAGGGAAGTGGCCCTGGGCGCGTAGAAACAGTGCCTGCTGCCAGAGCACAAGATTAACAATCATCCAAGATACCTAGCTTCATGTCCCAGTTTGCAGGGTGGCGCAGGACACCACTCTTGAAGTCAGACCAGTGCGACCAAGTTGTCGGTTGGATTGCAGCAGATAATGCTTCCAGTCAGTTAAGCACCACCCTGTCTTCCACCAAGTCCAGTCTCAGTAGCCAGGAGTCTGGTCAACACAGTCCTCACCCTGATCCTCCTTCCTCGCACTATTTATAGTCTGGCCAAACAAGTGATCCCACACTTGGATATTCAGAGGACCTCTTTTCATTGCCATTACTTTATTTGGCCCTTTCGCCAAGCACGCTTGAAGAGGGACATGAGATCTTGTGCCCAGATTCCCAACCTCTTGAACATTTACAGTCACAAGAACATGACAGTGGGGAACGGCAATGAGTGTTCAATGAGGTGGATGATGATGAGACACAGTTGCCAATGAGTCAACTGCAATTACTGTCTCAAGAGGTTGATGAAGAGGATAAGACACAGTTGTCAATCACTGAGGTTGTGGTTAGGTCAACAAATCAGGAGGATGATCAGAGTGAGAAAGTGGAAGAGGAGGTGGTGGACAAAGAGATCACTGACCCAACCTGGTAAGCTGGAAAGCCGAGCGAGGACAGCAGTACAGAGGGGAAGCGATCTGCAGCACCGCAACAGGCTGGAAGAGGCAGTGGGGTGGCAAAAGGGAGAAGTTGGGCCACACCACACAGGCCCGCAACTGTTCCACGGAGCAATCCCTTGCAGAAATCTCCCTTGCCAAGGGGTAGATGTTCCGCAGTATGGCGCTTTTTTGAGGAACAGTGCGACACAGGAATAGAAGTTTACAACCTGTGCCATACGAAAATGAGTTGGGGCGTGAACACTAGCAACCTCACCACCACCAGCATGATCCGCTACATGGCATCCAAGCACCGTAATAAGTGGGACGAACAGTCTGCGGGTCACACCACTGCCTCCTCTTCCCATGTGTTACATGCTGGCCAATCCCCTGTCGAAGGCGCAGGCCCGGATGCATCACCCCCTGCACCTGGACCTTTGCAAGCATCATCAGTGACCACATCCACTTCCGTATCCCAGCGCAGCGTAAAAATGTCCTTAACCCAAGCATTTGAATAAAAGCGCAAATACCCAACCACCCACCCACAGGCCATAGCACTAAATGTGCAACTTTCCAAATTACTGGTCCTGGAAATGTTGCCATTTAGGCTTGTGAGCACTGAGGCCTTCCGCACTTGATGTCGACGGCCGTCCCTTGTTATGAATTCCCCAGCCTCCACTATTTTTCACTGTGTGCCATGACCGCCTTACACCAACATGTGTCCCGTAACATCACACGTGCCCTGACCAACGCAGTTACTGGGAAGGTCCATTAAGCACGGACACATGGACAAGGACATTTGGCCGGGGATGCAACATTTCCCTGACAGCACACTGGGTGAACGTTGTGGAGGCCGGGAGTGAGTCGTACACTGGGATGGCACAGGTGCTACCGACGAAAAGGATTGCAGGCCCTATGTTGATCTGGGTTTCCGCCAGCACATACGTTAGTGTCTCCAACCCCCACTTCTCCTCCTTTGCCTCCTCCTCCACTTACACCTCTGAATTATCTGCATTCAGCACCAGTCACTCATTAGTTGGTAGCTGGAAGCAGTTTAGCACTGCATTGGGGAAGCGGCAACAGGCCGTGTTGAAGCTGATATGCTTAGGGGACAAACAGCACACCGCCGTAGAGCTGTGGCTCTCGCCACTTAACCTAGAACCAGGCATGGTTGTTTTTGAAAATGGCCGTAACTTGGTGGCGGCTTTGGAGTTCAACAAGCTCAGACACATCCCATGCCTAGCGCACGTGTTCAACCTTGTGGTTCCCATTTTGCCTGAGCTACTGGTGAAGGTGCGCCGCATGTGTGCACATTTCCACAAGTCACTGACAGCTTCAGCCGGTCTGTCAACGCTGCAGCAGCACTTGAAATTGCCAGCTCACCAGCTGTTGTGCGACGTGAGAACACACTGAAACTCGACGTTCCACATGTTGGCCAGGCTTTGTGAGCAGCAGAGGGCAGTAGTGGATTACCAGCTGAAACATGTTCGACGCCTTTCCAGTCAGCTTCTGCTATTCACAAGCGAGGAGTGGGCATGGATGTCTGACCTCTGTAAAGTTTTAACAAACTTTGAGGAATCAACACAGATGGTGAGCGGCGATGCCGCTATTATAAGCGTAACCACTTCTGTCTCTACTGAAACGCTCGCTACTCACATTGAAGGAGGACGCTTTTCATGTGGAAGAGGTGGAAATACGGGAAGACATTACACAGAGTGATAGCCATACCACCCTCAAGTCGTCTTCTCAGCGTGAATTGGACGATGAAGAGGAGGAGGAGCAGGAGACGGTTGCCTCTGCTACAGAGGGTAGTACCCATGGAAGTTTAATTCCATCTGTTTAGTGTGGGTGGGCAGAAGAGGAAGAAGAGGATGAGGAGATTGAGAGTGATCCTCCTGATGACTCTGGCACACATGGCTGACTTCATGTTATGCTGCCTTTCCTGCGACCCGCGCGTTATATTCATTTTAGACAACACGGTTTACTGGTTGTTCACCCTTTACGACCCCCGCTACAAAGAACTTTTTCATCTCTCATTCTTCTGGTGGAAAGGACGAGCAAAACAGTGCAATACCAGAAGATCCATGTTGAAAAATTGCTCCAAAAATTTCCAGCTGACAACGCTGGTGGCAGAGTCTGTAGTTCCACGGCCAACCGAGGAGGGGAGACAAGGGGAACACACAGCAGTTCCAACAGAGGCAAGGCAACACTCTCCAAAGCCTGGGACAGTTTCATGACACCCCCGCCAGCACTCTCACCCTGATGCACGGCCTAATGTCACAAGGAGGGAAAAATTTTGGAAGATGGTGAAGGACTACATAGCAGACCGTGTCAGTGTCCTCAATAATCCCTCAGTGCCTTACAACTACTGGGTGTCCATGCTGAACACGTGGCACAAACTGGCGCTCTACGCCTTGGAGGTGCTGGCCTGCCCTGCCGCCAGCGTTCTGTCTGAGCGGTTATTTAGTGCTGCTGGTGGCATTATAACAGAAAAGTGTATCCGCCTGTCAACTGAAAATGCTGACAGGTTGACTCTTATAAAAATAAACAAGTCCTGGATTGCCCCAGACTTCTCGACTCCGCCAGAGGAAAGCGGCTGAACATAAAGGCACTTTAAATGAGTTGTTTATAATGTACTGAATACACTGTATTCCCATGCACCCCTTCCACCACAAGCAAGGGTATATGGTTGAATCTCCCTTTTCTCATCCTCCTCCTCCTCCTCTTCCATCATATCAACATGCTTATTCATCACATATAATGGCCTTGCATATATGCCCTTCGAATAAAATGTTTTACACGGTCAGCTTAGCTGCAGGCCCTCGCATATAATTTTTTAGAGGGTCAGCTCACCTGCAGGCCCTCACCTACAATCTTACAGGGTCAGCTCACCTTCAGGCCCTCGCATATTCTTTTTTAGAGGGTCAGCTCACCAGCAGGCCTTCACCTACAATCCTTTACTGGGTCAGCTCACCAGCAGGCCCGCACATAAAATCTTTTACAGGGTCAGTTTACCAGCAGGCCTGCAACTCAAATCTTTTACAGGGTCAGCTCACCTGAAGACCCTCGCATTAAATTATTTAGAGGGTCAGCTCACCTGCATGCCCTCGCATATAATGTTTTACAGGGTCAGCTCACCTGAAGGCCCTTGCATATAATGTTTTAGAGGGTCAGCTCACACACAGGCCCACACCTAAAATATTTTACAGGGTCAGCTCACCAGTAGGCCCTCGCATATAATTTTTTACAGGGTCAGCTCACCAACAGGCCCGCACCTAAAATCTTTTACAGGGTCAGCTCACCTGCAGCCCTGCACCTAAAATCTTTTACAGGGTAAGCTCACTTGCAGGCCCTCACCAAATTATACCTAATAGGTAATTTGCTCGCATGCTGCCTTGCTTGGATGTGGTAGCCGTAGCTGTTTCTCAGGCTCCCTCTCCGGAATCCCCCGTTACCCATGGTCTACATGGTTGGGCTAAAAATAACATCGAAAGTTGATAGGGCAGACATCCAAATGGATCGTCGCTGTCATGGGGACGTTCGATCAGCCCCAGGTTATCTAGAGTCACCAAAGCGGCAGCAGGCCCTCGCCCATAATGTTTTAGATGATCAGATCAGCAGGCCCTTGCTCCAAATGTTTTTGAGGGTCACCAGCAGGCCATCAATCATAATCTTTCAAGGCTGTGTATGATGCCCTCCTTTATGTGTAACAAAGGGTTTATTGGAGTGCCAGTTCCTTGTAATTTTTGGCAGCCCTTTCACTTAGTGCATAGGCTTTATGAGTGTAGAAGTCCCACTACATGAACAACTGTACCACAATGTGAATGATGCCCTCCTTTATGTGATATACAGGTTGTATTGGAGTGCCTCTTCCTTGTAATTTTTGGCAGCACTTGCACTTTATATACAAGTAAATATACAGGAAAGAATGTTTCCTATCAATTTTTCCTCTAAAATCGATTTTTTTGGTGCGTATTATTGTCAGCCTGTAAAAGTGGTGTACTATTCGGACAACATCGTTCCTAGCAGCGGCCTGCGAGTACAAGATGCATCCAGACATCCTTCCCATCCAGCACCCGAACATCCCGATGTGTTCGGCCCGAGCACTACGGTGCTCGATCAACACTAGATCCCATGGCTTAATGCCTGTGGATGAAGTGTGATGTGTGCCACTAGGTTCACATTAACCATAGGAAAAATGGTGGATCTTCTCTGGGTGCCTTGATGGTTCAATTTTCAACTGTGTTTTTATCATCTGGATACAGATACTGTTGAAAACTGTATTTACTGTGTACAGGTCATTATCCATTATTCTCATACCCGTTTCCTGCTGGACTTACTTATTGGTGTAGCACCTAAGAAGCATGGGAGAAGATAGAGAGATCACATAACCAGATCTTTTCAGGTCTTGAAGCCAGAGAACACAGTTTTAAAGCTCCACAAAATGGGAATGTGTTAGCTGCTATGTGTTTGGGGTCTGTATTTCAGTTCTCGTGATCTGTGGGTTCCCATGGATGAATCATATACTTATTATCTATCCTGTGGATTGGTGATAAATATTGATTGCGAAAAAGCCTTTTTAAGACAACATTTCATGTATAGTGTTCTATTAACTGTTAGATGGTGTTCAGAGGTGAAACTGCCCTTTAAGCATACTTACTGTACCTCTTCTCTCAGATTGTCTGGGAGTGTCTTGAAATAGGTTTAATATCAGGTGCGTTTTCACAATGTGTGTTGCTTGCTGAAACTTTGAGAAGCTTTCTGTATTAATATTTACTCATTGTATATGCAATGAGCTCCCTCTTGCAGAGACTGCAAGCTGCTAGAATGTTATTTAATTTTATCACTGAAAGGGCAGCAATATGCTTGCACTGGTTATAAGGAGAAGGTCTGATAGCATTATTGCTTATTGAGGTGCACTCTTTACTGACATAGTTATGGTGGCATTCTCTAGTGGCTGTTTAGCTGTGAATTTCCAACATTAAGAATGTCCCTATAAATGATTCCTATAAGTAGACAAGTATGATTTTTAGAGCATGTTTACTATATCTGCAGGGTCCAGGAGATATTATTTTCCTTATGGACAGTGCCTAGTAGACATAAATCAATGCTCTGCCTTTTAGGCCTCTTGCACACAACCGTATGCCCTTAAAGACATACGGTCCGTGAGCGGGCCATATGTCCCAGGGGCGGCATTGATTGTGCGCACGGGAGTACACAGCGTCTTAGATTACAATGATGCTGTGCACATCGGGCCCACCCGCGAGGCTATTGTCCCGCAGTCATAAGATCATATGAGTGCGGGACAATAGCCCCGCGGGCAGCCCGACGTGCACAGCATCATTGTAATCTATGATGCTGTGTACCCTCTTGCGCACGATCAATGCTGCTCTGGGACATATGGCCCGCTCACGGACCGTATGTCAAGGAGGGTCCATTCACACGTCCGTAACGGGTTTTGCGGATCCGCAAAACACTGACACGGCAATGTGCGTTCCGCATTTCGCGGACAGCACATCGCCGGCACTAATAGAATATGCCTATTCTTGTCTGCAATTGCTATTGACTGCAATAGAAATGAATGGGTCCGCAATTCTGTTCCGCAAAATGCGGAACGAAATTGCGGACGTGTGAATGGGGCATTAAAGAGATCTTGAGGCATAACTTTGATAACTAAGCCAGCGAGAACTGGCTTAACTGGGTGAGGGGTCTTTGTCAAGATTCATGGGATCCTTTTTCACTTTTAAAGGCCAAACATTAGCTTACAGGATAGCTAACTTACATCTGGTGATATCGAGGTGCTGCTGATACGCCAGCCGTGCCGCCCGCACCGCTGACATAAGGTTTTCACTAACAACCAAAAAACCTCTAACTTGATAAAGGGGTCAGAAGTACCCCGAAATGCGCTGTCTACCAATAAACCTGAAAATTACTAATTATCCAGTTGTGATAGTGCGCCTCCTACTGTCCATACGTTCGACCGAAACAGTCAAGCGTCCTTTCTTCTACTTCCCACTGCACTTTTGAGGGGCAGTCACCCTAAAACAGGTGTTTAGTTATTATCTTTAAAAGGTAGAGTATTGATAGGATAGCTACCTTGCAATTTGTGGCATTAGAGGCTTTGCTTTCTTTTCTTTTTGGAAAGGGAGCTCATTTGCATATCTTTTTCCCAGAACCCCAGAGGATCTTACCTATAAAACTCCTAACGTCTACTAGAGTACTAATTTGCATATTATATACACATGCATACTTGGACATTTTTATAGGGTTTTGTTTTTTCTGAATTGCCCTTTATTAAACACAATGTGAAGCATATATTTATCTGAATTTTTGTTTAAATATGGCTATTATGTTTTCATTTTTGATATTGATATTAATTACACATACACTCAATTTTGTGACCTTCTGGCAAGCTACACACAGGAGTTACCTAGCAAGCATACAGTGGATGGTAAGTAGAAGAATGCAGCTGTTCACAGGAAATTGGACTTTACTGCACACCTCTGTAATGGATTAGTGCAAATGATTCTCATTAAAACTATTCCCAAAGCTGAACGTTTTGTAGAAACAGGTGCCTAATTTCTGTGTGCAGCTCAAAAAACATTGAAATAACTTTGTAATCCTCCTAAGGATTTGAAGACCGTAAATAATATAGTCCCCGAAAAAATTTGAATGTTTTAGCAATGTTAATATAATCTTCCGTTATTATACACATAACATGAACAATTATAATAATAAATTCAGTATTGTATGGTACATTAGAGGGCATTAGACAGGTACATAAAAACTGCATTTTAAACATAATCATATGCCATGATTCCCAAAGACACATTAGATTTGTGTATTTACTAATTATGACACTTTAAGTCTTCACAGAAGGTGCATTCTGGATCTAGACTTCCATTCATATGGCTTACTTAAACTAAGGGAGCTCACCTTAAAGGGCATTTCCACACCTTGTGTGCTATTTTCTCTGATATTGTCAGTAGTTTTGGACTTTTTTGGCAGGATAATACTGCACAGGTCTGGTAACCGGTGGTTTGTTGACTTCCTTCCACTGCATTGCAGTGTTTGTCTTGCTCACTCTATTCTTGGACTCTAGTTTATGTTGGCCACAAAATAAAATTAAAGTATAGAGTAATTTTGTCAAAACTTGGAGGCTTGTAGAATATCTTAGTAACTATTTGATCTTGATCATTGATCAATTCCAAAGTAGCAAAATAAAACTCAAAACAATTTAAAAAATGATCCTACACCCACATCTTAAGGCCTCATGCACACGACCATACTTTTCTTCAGTATACTATCCGTATTGCTTCACGGATAGCACACTGAGCTACTCATTTCTAGGGGCCATTCGCACATACGTTTTTTACCTATTGCGTGTGCCCAATCTCCAGATCTCAGCACAGGTCCTATTCCGGTCTGTATTTTCACATGATACTAGCCCTTTTTTTTATAGAAATGAAAAAAAAATGGAATACTTTTCTTGCACAGGGGGCATTTGTAGTCTGAGTGTACATCCTCAGGATAATTTCTTCTGGTTGACCCAAGGAACTTTAGTCTGACACAGGTGAATGGGTACCTTTAGACCTGGTAAAAATTTGGGACTGTCGCTGCCCCCACCACCAATGTCATGGTTACCTCCACCATCAACACAAATAGGCATGGGGTCACCAGCCTTCTACCCAACCTCCTCCTCAAGACAGCCCAAATGAAAAGGGCTCTCATACAAGTCATCAACAGGTAGACTCTCTTGACTATCTGCCGTAGGGCGTTGTGGGGTTTTCTTGCCACTTATTAGAAATAAGAAAGGCGCCCCTTTAGGAAAGGGCAATAAAGACTGGGAGGACTCCACTGAAAACCTTCTTTGGGACTGCAAAGAGGAGGAGCAGAAGAAATACTGTGACCCCTGGCTCCACTGCATAATGTCCTACTCTGAAATCACCTCCACTTCATCCTGCTGCGACTTAAAGGAGGAGTGAGCCACCCAAATCACAATCTCATCAACTTTCTCATCAGCTATAAAGTTGCGCCTTTCCAAGGCCAGCAGGGAGTACTGAGGCCTACTACTAATACTTCTGGCCGGATAGTTGGTGCTGCTACTAACCACATTTTGGCTCTTTGGTCTTTCATTTGGATCTCTTCCGTAGTGAGAATATTTTTTGCCCTCTCAGATAATGTTATGCACTATCCTGTGTATTGGTGTTGAAATTATGTATATATGTATATATATGCTACTAGTTTGAATATAATCAACAACCCCCACTCCCAAAAATAAAAAGATGTGAATATAGAGAAACTAATTAAGGCCTACATTCGTTATCTCTTACAGATACTTTTGTGTGCTGGCCTATGAATTGGTGTTGATCAGTAGAGATGGCCTTGCGGTTCGCCCGACTGTCGTTTTGCGGCAAACTTTGCGCCTTTGCGATTCGATGAACATGCGAACATATGGCGATGTCTGCCGGCGCCATATTCTTTTGCATTGCGTTGAAATTTGATCTATGACACACACGTCAGGTGGGACAGAAAAGCCAATTGAGACATTTCAGCACATGGACATACCCCCACCCTATAGCAGAACACTATCTGGCAGCCATTTTACATTCTGTGTTTTGCCAGTGTAGGGAGCGGTTGCTTTGTGGAGCAGGGACAGACTGTTAGGGACACCAAACGCTAGCAAATAGGGCCACAAAAGTCTTTTTAAGGACTGGTATAGGGTGTGCTATCAATAGGTGTGATATACTGAGGGGTGTGATACTGTGATATACTTCTAATATACTTTCTAACAAAGAAAGTATATTATAGTGAATTTGAATTGTGCAGCAGTTGTTTGCGGTTCTACTACGATACCGCTGTTATACAGAGGGACAAGTGCTATTGGAACAATTATTTTCAACGGGTGTGATATACCTGTTGCCCCAAAAAAAACTGATTGAGGGGTATGACATACCTGCTTCCACAAAATACTGATTGACGGCTGTGATATACCTATAACCTGTTGCCCCAAATAAACATGATATTAGTGTTGATCGAGCACCAAAGTGCTCTTGTGCTCGAGTAAAATACTTTGCGATGCTCGGGTGTTCTACCGAGCACCCAAGCACAATGGAAGTCAATGGGAGAACCCAAGGCACCGCCTGCTCTGAAGAGGGGAGGGTGTCAGGACTCTAGTTCGGCTAATGAGTCCCTGCTCTGATTCCATATATAGCTATGTCCATATATGGAGTCAGTGCTTGGGGACACCTCAGTGTATTTAAATCTAATTTAGCCTGTATTTTAAGAAAGTTTCTGCTGGGATTCGAACTCACAACCTTCTGCATTAGAGCCAAGGCACTTAACCACTCATAATAGCTGCATAGCTACTCAAATAAAAAAAAAAAAAATAAAAAAAAAAAGAAAATTAGTACTGTACTGTACTTCTACTGAGACCTATACAGTAGAAGTCTCATTTTTTTTTGTTTTTTTGTTTTTAAGTGACTGGCTATGCAGCTATATAGTGTAGTGGTTAAAGTTCTGGGCTGTGATGCAGAACCTGTGAGTTAAAATCCTGTCACAAACTTTTTCAGAAATAGAGGCTAAACTTAATTTAAACATATACACTCACCTAAAGAATTATTAGGAACACCTGTTCTATTTTTTATTAACGAGATTATCTAGTCAACCAATCACATGGCATTTGCTTCAATGCATGTAGGGGGGTGGTCCTGGTCAAGACAATCTCCTGAACTCCAAACTGAATGTCAGAATGGGAAAGAAAGGTAATTTAAGCAATTTTGAGTGTGGCATGGTTGTTGGTGCCAGACGGGCCGGGCTGAGTATTTCACAATCTGCTCAGTTACTGGGATTTTCACACACAACCATTTCTAGGGTTTACAAAGAATGGTGTGAAAAGGGAAAAACATCCAGTATGCGGCAGTCCTGTGTGTGAATAAAACACTGAAATGTTTAAGTTAAAGTCTTTGTGGTTGCCTCTGTACTGCGTCCGCTAGCCTGTCTACCAGAGCAAATCCCCACAATATATATATATGTTTTTAGCCATAATATATTTACACATATTATTATATACACTGCTCAAAAAAATAAAGGGAACACAAAAATAACACATGCTAGATCTGAATTAATTAAATATTCTTCTGAAATACTTTGTTCTTTACATAGTTGAATGTGCTGACAACAAAATTACACAAAAATTTTAAAATGGAAATCTAATTTTTCAACCCATGGAGGTCTGGATTTAGAGTCACACTCAAAATTTAAGTGGAAAAACACACTACAGGCTGATCCAACTTTGATGTAATGTCCTTAAAACAAGTCAAAATTAGGCTCAGTAGTGTGTGTGGCCTCCACGTGCCTGTATGACCTCCCTACAACGCCTGTGCATGCTCCTGATGAGGTGGCGGACGGTCTCCTGAGGGATCTCCTCCCAGACCTGGACTAAAGCATCTGCCAACTCCTGGACAGTCTGTGGTGCAACGTGACATTGGTGGATAGAGCAAGGCATGATGTCCCAGATGTGCTCAATTGGATTCAGGTCTGGGGAACAGGCGGGCCAGTCCATAGCATCAATGCCTTCATTTTGCAGGAACTGCTGACACACTCCAGCCACATGAGGTCTAGCATTGTCTTGTATTAGGAGGAACCCAGGGCCAACCGCACCAGCATATGGTCTCACAAGGGGTCTGAGGATCTCATTTCGGTACCTAATGGCAGTCAGGCTACCTCTGGCGAGCACATGGAGGGCTGTGCGGCCCTCCAAAGAAATGCAACCCCACACCATTACTGACCCAATGCCAAACCGGTCATGCTGGAGGATGTTGCAGGCAGCAGAATGATCTCCACGGCGTCTCAAGACTCTGTCACGTCTTTCACATGTGCTCAGTGTGAACCTGCTTTCATCTGTGAAGAGCACAGGGCGCCAGTGGCGAATTTGCCAATCTTGGTGTTCTCTGTCAAATGCCAAACGTCCTGCACGGTGTTGGGCTGTAAGCACAACCCCCACCTATGGACATCGGGCCCTCATATCACCCTCATGGAGTCTATTTCTGACCGTTTGAGCAGACACATACACATTTGTGGCCTGCTGGAGGTCATTTTGCAGGGCTCTGGCAGTGCTCCTCCTGTTCCTCCTTGCACAAAGGCGGAGGTAGCGGTCCTGCTGCTGGGTTGTTGCCCTCCTACGGCCTCCTCCACGTCTCCTGATGTACTGGCTTGTCTCCTGGTAGCGCCTCCATGCTCTGGACACTACGTTGACAGACACAGCAAACCTTCTTGCCACAGCTCGCATTGATGTGCCATCCTGGATAAGCTGCACTACCTGAGCCACTTGTGTGGGTTGTAGACTCCGTCTCATGCTACCACTAGAGTGAAAGCACCGCCAGCATTCAAAAGTGACCAAAACATTAGCCAGGAAGCATAGGAACTGAGAAGTGGTCTGTGGTCACCACCTGCAGAACCACTCCTTTATTGGGGGTGTCTTGCTAATTGCCTATAATTTCCACCTGTTGTCTATCCCATTTGCACAACAGCATGTGAAATTGATTGTCACTCAGTGTTGCTTCCTAAGTGGACAGTTTGATTTCACAGAAGTGTGATTGACTTGGAGTTACATTGTGTTGTTTAAGTGTTCCCTTTATTTTTTTGAGCAGTGTATTTAGAATAAATAATATATTATAATATATGTAAATATATTATGGCTAAAACATCAGTAGTTTCCCACATAATATTCATTCATATATATAATCATACTTCTGATATGTATATATATATATATATATATATATATATATATACAGTTCAGACCAAAAGTTTGGACACACCTTCTCATTCAAAGAGTTTTCTTTATTTTCATGACTATGAAAATTGTAGATTCACACTGAAGGCATCAAAACTATGAATTAACACATGTGGAATTATATACATAACAAACAAGTGTGAAACAACTGAAAATATGTCATATTCTAGGTTCTTCAAAGTAGCCACCTTTTGCTTTGATTACTGCTTTGCACACTCTTGGCATTCTCTTGATGAGCTTTAAGAGGTAGTCCCCTGAAATGGTTTTCACTTCACAGGTGTGCCCTGTCAGGTTTAATCAGTGGGATTTCTTGCCTTATAAATGGGGTTGGGACCACCAGTTGCGTTGAGGAGAAGTCAGGTGGATACACAGCTGATAGTCCTACTGAATAGACTGTTAGAATTTGTATTATGGAAAGAAAAAAGCAGCTAAGTAAAGAAAAACGAGTGGCCATCATTACTTTAAGAAATGAAGGTCAGTCAGTCAGCCGAAAAATTGGGAAAACTTTGAAAGTAAGGGCTATTTGACCATGAAGGAGAGTGATGGGTTGCTGCGCCAGATGACCTGGCCTCCACAGTCACCGGACCTGAACCCAATCGAGATGGTTTGGGGTGAGCTGGACCGCAGAGTGAAGGCAAAAGGGCCAACAAGTGCTAAGCATCTCACGGAACTCCTTCAAGACTGTTGGAAGACCATTTCAGGTGACTACCTCTTGAAGCTCATCAAGAGAATGCCAAGAGTGTGCAAAGCAGTAATCAAAGCAAAAGGTGGCTACTTTGAAGAACCTAGAATATGACATATTTTCAGTTGTTTCACACTTGTTTGTTATGTATATAATTCCACATGTGTTAATTCATAGTTTTGATGCCTTCATAGTCATGAAAATAAAGAAAACTCTTTGAATGAGAAGGTGTGTCCAAACTTTTTGTCTGTACTGTATATAATCTTTTTTTTACTAAAAACATATATATATATATATATATATATATATACACATATATTATTTTTTTTGTAATTACACATTTATTTTGTGCCATACATTTCTACAATTACTAAAAAAATATAAAATATATAAATCAAATTTAACCTCTATTTCTGAAAAAGCTTGTGATGGAATTTGAACTCATAGGTTCTGCATCACAGCCCAGAACTTTAACCACTACACTATTTAGCTGCATAGCAAGTAGTCCCATAAAAAAAAGAGACTTCTATTGTATAGGTCTCAGTTGAAGTACAATACAGTAGAAGTCTCATATATTATGTTTAAATTTTTCATATATATTTTTGGAGATTTTTTCGTTATTATGACGGACATTGATTTCCCATGTGGTTCCATGTACTCCCAGGAGGAGACTGACCGTATATTGCACGACATTGGGGGAGATGCTGCTTTTCTAAATACCCCCTCAACCCATGAGCTCAAAAAGAAATTTGAATTTCTATCCAAAAAGACCGCTTCACTACGCCTGCATATGACCACACTTGGTGAATATTTTAAAGCACAGAGGATACCACATGGTATGAGGTCTAATCTGAGACCAAATTTGTTTTCTAACAATACAATTTATTGCAATAAATTTGAAGCTTTATCCAACAGATACTCTTTGGACTTTATTCTTTTAAACATTCAGTACCTACAACATGAATTAACCACTATAGCCAGTGATATGGCAGAAATTGACCAAACATGACGGACATCTATGTCTCCTGAGGAATATTCACAATTCAGTGATAATCTGCTGACGCATGTGACACGATCCAAGATGGAGTTAGAGGAAGGGAAAAGATCTAAGTGGAATCGTGACTCCGATGATTACAAAAAGGGCACTGTGTACACCTGGCAGTCTGATACTAGCAATTATAATCCCAAAGATATGAGGAAAAAGAAAAGGAATCTACAGTCAACTCCCGCACAATCCCAACTTTTTTTAGGGAACAATACGATTCCACAACGCAAAGACGAAGACGCACTAGAAGAGGGGGTCGTAGACATCAAAGAACCTGTGAAACCCCGAAACAACAAAACCAGAGCCCAGACCAACAAACCACAGACGAGCAAGAGGAAGTGACAGTGATCAACCTGTCATCCAGGATGCTCACTCCAGCTCAAGTGAGTGTTCTGAACAGGGGACTATCTTTTTGTCCAATGTCTTCCTTAAATTGGTTTGAGCTAGATGCTGATCTGTATGCATTTTTTCGCAGGATTAAGTTGAAGGTTTGGTTTAACAATAGGGCACAGACCGCGGTGCCCCAGGCTAGGGAGTTCTCCCTGGGACGCCTCGATCTGTCCTTGAAAAGCCATTTCACTCCATATGTTAATGAGTCCTCTGTGGATGTATTTATTACAGCTGTAAAATCTGATGTAGCAATATATAAATCGAGATGTAACAACAGTGCACTCAAACATCCTAACCTTACTAGGTTGGAGATTGAGGCACTGGACCAATTAAGAAGAGATCCCCTGTTGACAGTGAAACCTGCCGACAAGGGGGGTGCAGTGGTCGTCATGGACACTAGTAAATACGTAGCTGAGGTCAAACGTCAGCTTGATGATACAGAGGTATACTCTGTCCTTCAGGCTGATCCTAAGTTTGACATTGCAAGGCTGATCAAGAGGTGTCTGGTGGATGCAAAAGTGGCAGGCATTAT
The DNA here is from genome assembly GCF_905171765.1 of Bufo bufo. Taxonomy (NCBI): domain Eukaryota; kingdom Metazoa; phylum Chordata; class Amphibia; order Anura; family Bufonidae; genus Bufo; species Bufo bufo. The sequence goes on along the minus strand of NC_053390.1, from coordinate 642,190,829 downwards.
TGATGATGATTTGTGCGAATTCCTTACTGTTGACCATCCGGTGTCGCCTGTTTTATACATACTCCCTAAAGTGCACAAATCGCTCAGTGATCCTCCTGGACGCCCGATTGTGTCCGGATCGGACTCTATCTTTAGCAGCATTGCAGTGTTTCTTGATAAAGTTCTGCGTGACTTTGCAATAGGGGCTGAGTCGTATATACAGGATACAACTGATTTCCTATGCAAGCTGAATATGATTGATCTCACTGGTGTCCATGACGTCCACTTGGTATCATTTGACGTAACCTCTTTGTATACCTCCATTGACCACAATTTGGGCATAAGTGTCATTGAACGTATGCTAGATGACTCATGCTACACTGTACCTGCTAAGACATTTATTATTGATTTATTGCAAATCATTCTGAGATATAACTATTTCCTGTTCCAGGATGTATTTTTTCAGCAAAAACGTGGCGTGGCTATGGGGTGGAACGTAGCACCGACTTATGCAAACATCTTTATGAAGTGCTTTGAGGAAGATGTCGTCTATCTGTCCTACCACCGCAGCCATATGCTGCGGTGGTGGAGATATATCGACGACATCTTCCTCCTATGGATTGGCAGTGTTGTTCAGTTGACAGAATTCCACACATTCTTGAACAGTGTGAATAAAGATCTACAATTCACTCTGGTTCATTCAGAGACTGAATTACAGTTTCTGGACACTACTGTCAAATACAGCGAGGGCAGGTTGCATACACAATTGTTTACAAAACCTACAGACAAAAACACCCTCTTATGTTTTAATAGCGGTCATCCGCGCAACATGATAAAACATTTACCGTTTTCTCAATTTCTCAGAGTCAAAAGAATTGTCTCTGAACCAGAAATTGTGGATCATTCCCTAAATGCAATGGCAAAAAAATTCCAGAAAAGGGGATATCCCTCTCAGCTACTTGATTCCCATATAGCCAAGATCAACGCCATGGATAGAAGTAGTATTTTGGAGAGGAGGGAGATCAACAAGTCTCGGACCAGGATCCCCTTTATCTCCAAATACACTGAACAGAGTGAGGACATCAATTGCATTAATAAACAACATTGGGGGATTCTGGGAGGATGTTTGAGTGAGGTCCCTGAATTTAGATCCCCTCCACTGTTCTCATACTGCAGATCAAGAAATCTACGTGATCAGCTAGTAAAAGCGGACATTGGTCCCAAATATAGATTGACATAAACTGCTTTGACTACACTCGGCAAGGGAAGCTTTCTCTGCCTAAGTTGCGTCAATTGCAAGTTGATGTGTAAAGGCAGAGCCTTTGTCCATCCAGTAACAGGAGTCTCTTATCCGATTCGTTTCCACCTCACATGTAACTCTAATTTTATAGTGTATGTCTTGACCTGCCCGTGCAGATTGTTATATGTGGGGGAAACGTCTACCGATTTGAAGATGCGTCTAAATAATCACCGATATACTATACGTAAAAAAAGACAAGATCTCCCAGTCCCTAAACATTTCACCGATCTCAAACATTCTGAAAAGGATCTCAAATGTTGGGCCATTGACCAAGTCCCCATGCCTAGACGTGGGGGCAACAGAGTACTGATGTTGAAAAAGAAGGAGCTATTTTGGATATACACCCTGGATAGTCTGAAACCAAATGGGCTCAATATGGATTACAATCCGGGGGTGTATTCTTAGAGAAGTGGTTTGCCCTGTAAAATGTGTGGGTGCACATAGTGAATCATGAACACAAACAAGCCATTTTTGTTCTTTTTTCTTACATCTTTCTTCTATATTTTCACAAATGGGATGGATGCTGAAGACTTGAGAAGTGGGACGTGCCCTGTTCATGAACACTGTGTCCACATGCCTATGTTAATATATATCATTGCTAATATTTCTGCTATTCTCCAAGTTGTGTCAAATATGCACTTTTATTACAGATTAGCCCTTTACTATTTTGTTCATTTTGTGCTCTCCATTTGGGGTGGTTATTGGAGGTTAATGGTGGACTGTGTGGAGGTGGGCGTGGCGAGTCCCGTCGCGCTCACAGACACATTATGTCCGCATGGGTAGAGGGTCTGTGCCTCTGACGAGATACAGCCTCCCCGTTCTCTCCAATATATCCATGACCCAGGATGCGGAATATACTCCGCGATGGCGCTGCCCGGCTTATATTATATATGGGCATGCGCATATGGCACAAGAGGCTTTTACCTATTGAAAAATGGCCGCCAGTATGGCGGAATAGTGATGCGCATGCTCCCGAAACGGCACGTGGTGACGTCAAGCCGTGGGCCTTTGACACAACTTGGCGCTTGCGCAGTGACAACTTCCGAACACCGGATTCGGCGGCTGCTGGCGTGTGTGACTCAGGTGATCGCACGGGGTATGTCATCACTTTTTCTTTGTATTTCAGCATGACATCACTCCTCCTATATTTACTATGATGCACAGATGTATCCAATTATCGGCACTTGGCACTGTATTGTGTATTGTGTATGTTTATTGTCATACATATAATGTATTATTTATGCGATTTGTCCAACACTTGAACCGTATGCACTCTGTATGAATTTATGAATTTTCTAGACACTACTTGCACTTTATTTTTGTATAATGTATTAATTGATGTTTATTGTGATATGAGAGGGGTTGGACCATATATACCCCATGATGCACTTGTGTTCATTGCTTGAGAAAGGCTCTTTGTATGAGCTGAAACGTTGCCTTCCACATGGGTGAATAAACACCATTTGCTTTTTACTTGGAGTGCTGTCCGGTTTTCTTCTCTATCATCAGGGGGTAAGCAGCTATATCCCTGGACCTAGCACCCGCCTGCTCCTATTATACAGTGCCGCCATCGTGTTTCCTTTTTTTTATATAATGTTTTAATTTTTTTATATTTTTTATATTTTTATTTTAAAGTAACTGGCTATGCAGCTATTTTAGCTAAGTGGTTAAGTGCCTTGCCTCTAATGCAGTAGGCTGTGAGTTCGAATCCCAGCAGAAAATTTTCTGAAATACAGGCTAAATTAGATTTAAATACACTGGGATGTCCCCAAGCATTGACTCCACATATAGACATAGCTATATATGGAGTCAGAGCAGGCACTCCTAGGGCGCAGACACTGTACAGCGATCTTCTGCATAGAAATAGAGGCTAAATTAAATTTAAATACACTGACTCGAGCATCGCACTCGAGCACACGCAGTGTTCAGCCAAGCATGCTTGCTCAACACTATGTGATATAACTGTTGTAGCGAAAAAATAATTGAGGGGTGTGATATTCCTGCTTCCACCAAATACTGATTAAGGGCTTTGATATACCTGCTTCCACCAAATATTGATTAAGGGTTTTGATATACCTGCTTCCACCAAATATTGATTAAGGGGATTGATATTCCTGCTTCCACCAAATACTGATTAAGGGCTTTGATATACCTGCTTCCACCAAATATTGATTGACGCCTGCGATATACCTGCTTCCACAAAATACTGAGTGAGGGGTTTGATATACCTGCTTCCACCAAATACTGATTAAGGGGTTTGATATACCTACTTCCACCAAATACTGATTAAGGGGATTAATATACCTGCTTCTACCAAATATTGATTGAGGCCTGCGATACACCTGCTTCCACAAAATACTGAGTAAGGGGTTTGATATACCTTCTTCCACCAAATACTGATTAAGAGGTTTGATAAACCTGCTTCCGCAAAATACTTATTAAGGGAATTGATATACCTGCTTCCACCAAATACTGATTCAGGAGTTTGATATACCTGCTTCCACCAAATACTGATTGAGGCCTGCGATATACCTGCTTCCACAAAATACTGATTAAGGGTTTTGATATACCTGTTTCCACCAAATATTGAGTGTAAAAAGTTAATGACGCTGGATAACCCTCTTTCCCAATGGCTGACCGCTGGCTTGTCGGAACTGCTAGCCCGCCAACTACTGCCATATAAACCGGTGGACTCAGAGGCCTTTAGAAATTTTGTGGCCATTGGCACACCACAATGGAAGGTCCCTGGAAGGAAATATTTCTCCCAGAAGGGCATCCCAGCATTATATGGCCAGGTTCAGCGGCAAGTGAATATATCTCTGGCACACATTTTCAGTGCCAAGATACATCTGACCACAAACATGTGGTCTATCAAACACGGGCAGGGAAGGTACATAACTATTACTGCCCACTGGGTAAACCTTCTGACGGTCGTCAAGCATGTAACCCATGGCTCCTGTGTGGATTTGGTGTTACCGCCATGGATTGCATGCAGGACTGCCTCTTCTTCTCCTCCTCCTACTCCATTCTCCGTCTCCTCCTCGGCTGACTCCTCCTTTTCCACTGCTACCACCTCTTCCCCTGCACCCCCCAAGCTCCTCAGAACCTATTCGATGTCCCAGGTGAGACGTTGCCATTCTGTGCTGCGGCTGTTGCGCCTGGAAGCCAAGAGCCACATCGGTTCTGCACTGCTTTCAGCTCTGCGCTCACAGGCTGATCAGTGGCTAACCTCAATTTGACAGTTGTTAAAGTGGTTTGCGACAACAGTGCTAATCTGTTGAACGTGCTGAAACAGGGCAAAATGACACATATGTGTGCATGGCACACGTCCTGAACTTAGTCGTGCAGCGATTCGTTGCCACATACCCTAGGGTCCAGGACGTCTTGCGGCAGGCCAGGAAAATCTTCAGAAGATCTTACACGGCCATGGCTTGCCTTGCTGACGTTCAGCGGCAACACCACCTGCCCGTCAGACGTCTGATTTGTGACAGCCCGACGCTCTGGAACTCCACCTTTTATATGCTTTATAGGCTGCTCCAGCAGCAACGTTCCTTTAGTTAGTGATGAGCGACAGGGCAATATTCTAATTTGCGATATTTTGCGAATATTCAGTAGAATATTAGTCATTTTCGAGAATTCAAGATGATTTTCTTGATCTCGAAAATCGGGCATGTAATATGCACGTACTTGCATATGTGTAATACTGGCATGGCCTAGTTTTGCTACCTTTTTCAAACTGCGGGAAGCTTGCAGAGACTGGAAAAGATGGTGGGCAGCAATTTTCGCAACGGTGAGGAAGAACTTCTGATCACTGTAAGTAATGTTAGATTACAGCACTGTATTTGATTACATTTCGCATGCATTGCAGAACAATGGCTTTATATGAAGATAGTGTTCCAAAATATTTGTGATTGCGAAAAGCTGCGCTATTGATGCGAATTTGTATTTGCAATACATACAACTTCACATTTTATCAGGTCTGACTACATATTACTGATTGGTGCACTAAGTATTGTTCTGACATCACAACACTATGTCAGTAGTATGTATGTATGGACAGCAGAGAAATATCTCTCAAATTCACATTGCACATCCATTTTCCTGCCACACACTATATACCACACACTATATACCACACACACACAGTCTATAGATTAGAGTTTGTGTCCTGTTGGTCGGGAGAAGCTTTCTTTGTCTGACCGCCAGTATTTTCTGGTTCATTTAGCGTTACCCAGGGTGCACCACGGGGAGGCGAAAACAGATGTACACCCTATACCGTACCGTCCCTTCACTAGACAGGTACATCTCTGCTCAGCTGGCCAATATCCGATTGCTCAGACCCCACATACAATTGCAGTACAATCTGATCTTATAATGGTAACATTAAATCTAATATTTCCCCTTCAAACACTTAAATTGTTTTGGCTGTGTTGTTGATGACAATATTTTCAATACTTGTATTAAAAAAATTGGGATTATATGCTTGCATCTTTATCCTGCAGCGCATGTTGTAAGGGGGGGGGGGGACGACAGGACCCGGGTCCAGGATAAAAAACAGCAGGTTGTGAGGGATCTAAGGAAGGAGCTTAGGAGGGAGTATAAGGGAAATCATAGTGTGATGGCCACCATGAAACATTGGTCAGATTTGAAGAGGAGGCACATTGGCTGGATCACAGAGATCTGTGACAGAATATGCCCAGGTACAATGCCTACATTACTTTTGCATCTCTCGCCTACACTCTGTAATGTATATGTACAGTTATGCAAATAAGTATTTCATCCCTTTACAAATGATTACTTAGTACCTGGAGTGACACGTAGCAAATCAGCTGTTTACATCATACATCTCTACCTTGCTGTGAGTGTGTATATACAGTATATATACAGTACAGACCAAAAGTTTGGACACACCTTCTCATTCAAAGAGTTTTCTTTATTTTCATGACTATGAAAATTGTAGATTCACACTGAAGGCATCAAAACTATGAATTAACACATGTGGAATTATATACATGACAAACGAATGTGAAACAACTGAAAATATGTCATATTCTAGGTTCTTCAAAGTAGCCACCTTTTGCTTGGATTACTGCTTTGCACACTCTTGGCATTCTCTTGATGAGCTTCAAGAGGTAGTCCCCTGAAATGGTTTTCACTTCACAGGTGTGCCCTGTCAGGTTTAATAAGTGGGATTTCTTGCCTTATAAATGGGGTTGGGACAATCAGTTGCGTTGAGGAGAAGTCAGGTGGATACACAGCTGATAGTCCTACTGAATAGACTGTTAGAATTTGTATTATGGCAAGAAAAAAGCAGCTAAGTAAAGAAAAACGAGTGGCCATCATTACTTTAAGAAATTAAGGTCAGTCAGTCAGACGAAAAATTGGGAAAACTTTGAAAGTAAGGGCTATTTGACCATGAAGGAGAGTGATGGGGTGCTGCGCCAGATGACCTGGCCTCCACAGTCACCAGACCTGAACCCAATCGAGATGGTTTGGGGTGAGCTGGACCGCAGAGTGAAGGCAAAAGGACCAACAAGTGCTAAGCATCTCTGGGAACTCCTGAAGCTCATCAAGAGAATGCCAAGAGTGTGCAAAGCAGTAATCCAAGCAAAAGGTGGCTACTTTGAAGAACCTAGAATATGACATATTTTCAGTTTCACACTTGTTTGTTATGTATATAATTCCACATGTGTTAATTCATAGTTTTGATGCCTTCATAGTCATGAAAATAAAGAAAACTCTTTGAATGAGAAGGTGTGTCCAAACTTTTGGTCTGTACTGTATATATATATATATATATATATATATATATCTAACGAGGTAGACATGTATGATGTAACCGGCTGATTTCGTACGTTTCAGACACACACATAAATATATATATATATATATATATATATATATATATATAAATATAAAGAATTCTGCAGCACATCCAGGTAGTAAAGAAGTAGAAAAAAGGCTTTATTCATCAGGCATGCAACGTTTCAATCCTCTCAATGGGATTTTTCTCAAGCAGTGACACAGTGGGCAGTGCAGTGTACATATTTAAACAACTTCACATCATTAAACAATCAATGAGTCAAATACATTCATTAAAGATAATAAATTTAAAAATAGTAATACAGACAGTACTATCGATATACTGATACAATCGCATCCTGTCTCAGATCTAAGTACAGTGATATAGTGTTGATCATTCCCATAACCGATTCGACATAACCATATATAAAACAAAATACTTTAATTGTGACAATAATCCACACAGGTGTAGGTCTTCTAAGAAACTAGAGTGTACAGGTGTACCTTCAGTAAAATGATGAACTGGATCACAGGAGTGTGTGATGGGGTCAATGCACGTGGGTCCCGGCGTCTCAGACATACCATTGCGCATGTCAAAAGGACCTTCCTAGGGGTTACGATCACATGATCACCTGTTTAGGCCGATCGTTGAGATGCGCATGTCCAAGGACTTTGGAGCATGTGATCACAACATGTGATCACACCTCCGATCATGTGATTAGATGTATCACATCATCGGAATAAACAATGTAGGAATCCAGGTACTCCATAGTCTTGCGGACACATAAAAGAATATAGTTGCATGTTCGATCTCGTTCTCAAATGTATGATTATCATATCTGGAGCATTGTCTCACTCCTAGGGTACCTCACACATATCAAAAATATAGAATCATCAAAATGAAGGCTATAGACATAAGCATGAAACTGACAGAATAAATATGCTTGCAACGGCCGTTAGTAGAGTCTCATTGCACTCCACACCGTACCGGTTCACACATGGAAGGCAACATCAATGGGTCAACGATCAATCTGAGAGATAAAGGTGACTATATATAGATGGAAGTACCATTACTATAAAAAGAGAAACTATATGTATTATGCGTTAGTGCCGCCGCTTCTCTTATTGAATGTTGGACTCAACATGGTAATTGTTAAAAGGCCCCCTAGTCTAAACGAGGAGTTCAGTTCATGTGGCTCATGCTGTCATCATAGAGCCACAGGGTGAATTGTCCCCCCTGTCCGTTGGATACCATTCCTGGAAATCCAACATGGCAGACCCGGGATCATCCTCTAGATTCCGGGGGCAAGCTAATAAGTGTCCATTGGAAAATCAAAATGTCACCACTCTCCCTGAGATCGATGGCTCCAAAGGCCTATCCATATATTAAACCAGAACATGTAGATAGGGCAACTAGACACCACAAGTATCCCATAGCATTGTCGTGTATAGTCATATTCATGCGTAAGGTACAAAATAAGAAATGCACAGAAATCATCTAATAAATCTAATTCTTTTTGTATCCGCAAGAAGATCTTGCTATACATTGAAAAAAATATGTAAAAACTTGTAAAATAAAAAATTGGGTCCCATCGTGATCCAGTAGATAAACCTTCCATCGCTCACTCCTAATATGAACAAGCACAATGTTCACCATAATCCTGAGGGTAATAAAAACAATATATAAGATCACCCTGTTATATGAACAAGGGACACTACCACACATAACTCCACATAGAAACAGGCGAGCAGAATCACAAGCACAACCACTTAGGACAATAACCAGGGCCTATAGTCCACATTTAATCCCTGTGGTCTTAATGTGTTTAATTTGGCAATCCATTGCATCTCACATTTCTTAAGTAAGGCATGTCTATTGCCACCCCTACGCGGAGTGGGAATATGGTCAACCAGCATGCATTTGAGGTCCCTTTCCTTGTGGCCCATGTCAGTAAAATGTTTTGGGACTGGAAGGTCCATGCGTTTTTTACGAATAGTATATCGGTGCTGGTTAATTCTACTTTTAAAATCCAATAAAGTCTCACCAATGTATAATAACTGACATGGGCACCAAAGAATGTATACGACAAATGAAGATTCGCATTGCAATTTAAACATGGGAAACTTCCCAATTTGGGACTGCGTAAAAAGGTCTGGCCAGACTCTTTTTGTGGACCTATATCAGTATGAATTAATTTATCTTTGAGGTTCCTGGCTCTTTTGTAAGACATGAGGGGAGGAGGAAGAAACTCTTCAATCCCCCCATGTCCACTTTTCAAGACAGACCAGTGTTTCAGGATAATTTGTCGAACATGTGTGCTATCCTCTGTGTAAACGGTAACTAAAGGGATTCTCTTCATTTGTTTGTTATTGTTTTTATCCCTCTTAGTAAGGAGGTCAGTACGCGATTTATCTTGTATAGAAGTGAGATGTTGATCCAGTAAAGCTACAGGATAATCTCTATCTATGAAAGACTGTGTCATACATTTTAAAGTTCCTGACAATTCATCATTGTTGCTCACTATACGCTTTGCGCGGTAAAATTGGCTCAAAGGAAGGGATTTAACCATAGCCTTAGGATGTGCACTGTTGTAACTTAATAGCGTGTTACGATCAGTGGGCTTAGAATACAAGCCCGTCGATAGTACACGATTACTTAAGGTCACAACAGTATCCAAAAAATGTATTTGTTCACAAGAATGTTCCAATGTAAATTTAATGTCAGCATCAATAGTGTTCAAAAATTGGAAGAACTCCATGAGTGCGTCCTCTGACCCCGTCCAAATCAAAAAAATATCATCTATGTATCGCCACCACCTCCGAACATGTCGGAAGTGGGGCGATACATAGATGTACATCTCCTCGAGGAAGGTGACCGCCATGTTGGCATAAGTCGGGGCCACATTGGACCCCATGGCGGTCCCCTTCCTCTGGAGGTAAAAATAGTCCCCAAACAAAAAATAGTTGAATGTCAGTACCAAATGTAGAAGTTGTAAAATGAAGTCCTGGCATTCAGCTGAAAAGGTGTACTGGGACAAAGCCTTAGTTACCACCTCTATCCCAAATTCATGTCTGATTGAGGTGTATAGACTGGTGATGTCTAGCGATGCTAGAATTACATCCGATGATAAAGTGATCTCTGCCAATTTGTTTAAAAAATCTGAGGTATCTTGGATGTAGGACTGGGCTGACAATGCATATTGTCGTAATACTCTATCGAGAAAGATAGAAATATTAGACAAAAGGGATACACGACCAGAAACTATTGGTCTACCAGGGGGATTTTTAAGATTTTTATGGATCTTGGGCAATAGGGCAATTGGTAGACCAATCGTTTCTGGTCGTGGATCCCTTTTGTCTAATATTTCTATCTTTCTCGATAGAGTATTACGACAATATGCATTGTCAGCCCAGTCCTACATCCAAGATACCTCAGATTTTTTAAACAAATTGGCAGAGATCACTTTATCATCGGATGTAATTCTAGCATCGCTAGACATCACCAGTCTATACACCTCAATCAGACATGAATTTGGGATAGAGGTGGTAACTAAGGCTTTGTCCCAGTCCACCTTTTCAGCTGAATGCCAGGACTTCATTTTACAACTTCTACATTTGGTACTGACATGCAACTTTTTTTTGTTTGGGGACTATTTTTACCTCCAGAGGAAGGGGACCGCCATGGGGTCCAATGTGGCCCCGACTTATGCCAACATGGCGGTCACCTTCCTCGAGGAGATGTACATCTATGTATCGCCCCACTTCCGACATGTTCTGAGGTGGTGGCGATACATAGATGATATTTTTTTGATTTGGACGGGGTCAGAGGACGCACTCATGGAGTTCTTCCAATTTTTGAACACTATTGATGCTGACATTAAATTTACATTGGAACATTCTTGTGAACAAATACATTTTTTGGATACTGTTGTGACCTTAAGTAATCGTGTACTATCGACGGGCTTGTATTCTAAGCCCACTGATCGTAACACGCTATTAAGTTACAACAGTGCACATCCTAGGGCTATGGTTAAATCCCTTCCTTTGAGCCAATTTTACCGCGCAAAGCGTATAGTGAGCAACAATGATGAATTGTCAGGGACTTTAAAATGTATGACACAGTCTTTCATAGATAGAGATTATCCTGTAGCTTTACTGGATCAACATCTCACTTCTATACAAGATAAATCGCGTATTGACCTCCTTACTAAGAGGGATAAAAACAATAACAAACAAATGAAGAGAATCCCTTTAGTTAGCGTTTACACAGAGGATAGCACACATGTTCGACAAATTATCCTGAAACACTGGTCTGTCTTGAAAAGTGGACATGGGGGGATTAAAGAGTTTCTTCTTCCTCCCCTCATGTCATACAAGAGAGCCAGGAACCTCAAAGATAAATTAATTCATACTGATATAGGTCCACAAAAAGAGTCTGGCCAGACCTTTTTACGCAGTCCCAAATTGGGAAGTTTCCCATGTTTAAATTGCATTAACTGCCGATATATGCACAAAGGTAGCTTCTTCCTGCATCCATTGACACAGAAAAAATACCACATTAAGCATTTTTTGACATGCGAATCTTCATTTGTCGTATACATTCTTTGGTGCCCATGTCAGTTATTATACATTGGTGAGACTTCATTGGATTTTAAAAGTAGAATTAACCAGCACCGATATACTATTCGTAAAAAACGCATGGAACTTCCAGTCCCAAAACATTTTACTGACATGGGCCACAAGGAAAGGGACCTCAAATGCATGCTGGTTGACCATATTCCCACTCCGCGTAGGGGTGGCAATAGACATGCCTTACTTAAGAAATGTGAGATGCAATGGATTGCCAAATTTAAACACATTAAGACCACAGGGATTAAATGTGGACTATAGGCCCTGGTTATTGTCCTAAGTGGTTGTGCTTGTGATTCTGCTCGCCTGTTTCTATGTGGAGTTATGTGTGGTAGTGTCCCTTGTTCATATAACAGGGTGATCTTATATATTGTTTTTATTACCCTCAGGATTATGGTGAACATTGTGCTTGTTCATATTAGGAGTGAGCGATGGAAGGTTTATCTACTGGATCACGATGGGACCCAATTTTTTATTTTACAAGTTTTCACATATTTTTTTCAATGTATAGCAAGATCCTCTTGCGGATACAAAAAGAATTAGATTTATTAGATGATTTCTGTGCATTTCTTATTTTGTACCTTACGCATGAAAATGACTATACACGACAATGCTATGGGATACTTGTGGTGTCTAGTTGCCCTATCTACATGTTCTGGTTTAATATATGGATAGGCCTTTGGAGCCATCGATCTCAGGGAGAGTGGTGACATTTTGATTTTCCAATGGACACTTATTAGCTTGCCCCCGGAATCTAGAGGATGATCCCGGGTCTGCCATGTTGGATTTCCAGGAATGGTATCCAACGGACAGGGGGGACAATTCAGCCTGTGGCTCTATGATGACAGCATGAGCCACATGAACTGAACTCCTCGTTTAGACTAGGGGGCCATTTAACAATTACCATGTTGAGTCCAACATTCAATAAGAGAAGCGGCGGCACTAACGCATAATACATATAGTTTCTCTTTTTATAGTAATGGTACTTCCATCTATATATAGTCACCTTTATCTCTCAGATTGATCGTTGACCCATTGATGTTGCCTTCCATGTGTGAACCGGTACGGTGTGGAGTGCAATGAGACTCTACTAAGGGCCATTGCAAGCATGTGTATTCTGTCAGTTTCATGCTTATGTCTATAGCCTTCATTTTGATGATTCTATATTTTTGATATGTGTGAGGTACCCTAGGAGTGAGACAATGCTCCAGATATGATAATCATACATTTGAGAACGAGATCGAACATGCAACTATATTCTTTTATGTGTCCGCAAGACTATGGAGTACCTGGATTCCTACATTGTTTATTCCGATGATGTGATACATCTAATCACATGATCGGAGGTGTGATCACATGTTGTGATCACATGCTCCAAGGTCCTTGGACATGCGCATCTCAACGATCGGCCTAAACAGGTGATCATGTGATCGTAACCCCTAGGAAGGTCCTTTGACATGCGCAATGGTATGTCTGAGACGCCGGGACCCACGTGCATTGACCCCATCACACACTCCTGTGATCCAGTTCATCATTTTACTGAAGGTACACCTGTACACTCTAGTTTCTTAGAATACCTACACCTGTGTGGATTATTGTCACAATTAAAGTATTTTGTTTTATATATGGCTATGTCGAATCGGTTATGGGAATGATCAACACTATATCACTGTACTTAGATCTGAGACAGGATGCGATTGTATCAGTATATTGATAGTACTGTCTGTATTACTATTTTTAAATTTATTATCTTTAATGAATGTATTTGACTTATTGATTGTTTAATGATGTGAAGTTGTTTAAATATGTACACTGCACTGCCCACTGTGTCACTGCTTGAGAAAAATCCCCTTGAGAGGATTGAAACGTCGCATGCCTGGTGAATAAAGCCTTTTTTCTACTTCTTTACTACCTGGATGTGCTGCGGAATTCTTTATTTTTATATTTTGGAGGTGGATCGCCTCCTCTGCCGCTGGCACTCCGATTGTACCCCACAGACAGTGGTGCTGCCCACACTCCTTTATATATATATATATATATATATATACGTGTGTGTGTAAATATACATAAACTGCAATCATTATTCTGTATTCCAGTAAAAGGCCCCGTTCATCATTACATTAGATACATTCCTCACTTAATTTGCATTTGTTATGAGTTCTGAGTTGTTTGTCAAAATTATGAATATTGTGTGATTACAGGGTTCCCGTTCCCTCAGTCCGCCGCAGGCGTTCCATAGAGGATTTGGAGGTGGTGGAGGTCTCAGAAGAGGAGAAAGAGGAGGGAGAGCAGGCTGGACTCTCCCAGAATGTGGATGCCCCTCCCCCAACTGATGTTGGCAAAGTGGTGAAGGTTGCGGCGGAAGAGGCCGTTCCCTCCCATCAGCCGGATTCCCCCCCAGCTCATGATGAGGAGGATGTCACCGTCCCCCGCCAGGAGGGTAATTATGTGCACACAGCAATATAATTCTGTACACATAATGTATTCAGAAAAATTAACTCTTTCTACCCCAGGCCAGTTTTTAACTTCCTGCTCAGTGACATCTGATGTGTCCCTTTATGTGGTAATAACTTTAAAAAGCTTTTACTTATCCAGGCCATTGTGAGATTTTCTAGTCCCATATTGTACTTCATGATAGTGGTAAAATTTATTAAAAAAATAATAATTATTCATAAATAAATACCTAATTTACCAAAAATTAGCACATTTCCAAATTTCTATTTCTCTTCTTTTATAATAGATAGTAATACCTCCAAAAATAGTTATTACTTTACATTCCCCATATGCCTACATCATGTTTGGATCTTTTTGAAAAAGAGGGGGTTTTTTTGGACGTTAGAAGGCTTAGAAGTATAGAATCAAATCTTAAAATTTTTAAGAACTGTTCCAAACCCCAATTCTTTCAGGACCAGTTCAGTTATGAAGTCACTTTCTGGGGCTTACATTGTGGAAACCACCCATAAATCACCCCATTTTAGAAACGACACCCCTCAAGTTAATCAAAGCTGATTCTACATACTTTGTTAACCCTTTAGGTGGCCCACTAGACTTAATGAAAATGGGAATGAAATTTAAAAAAATCGCTTATTTTAGCAGATTTCAAAAATATAATTTTCTGAAACACATCAAGGGTTAACAGCCAAACAAAACTCAAAATCTATTACCCTGAATCTGGAGTTTACAAAAACACCCCATGTTTACTCAAAAACCGATGTATGGCCGCACAGCAGGCTTCAGAGTGGAAGAAGCACCATATGGCATTAGGAGAGAGGATTTTGCTTGAATGGTAATTGGGAGCTATGTCGCATGTGAAGACACCTTGAGGTGGCCCTACAGTGGCAAACCTCAAAAAGTGACTCCATTCCGGAAACTACACCCCTCAAGAAAAATACAGAGCACTTTGACCCATCAGGCATTTCACAGAATTAGGAAACGTCTGGCTATGAAAAATTGAAATTAACATTTTTTCCAGAAAAAGTTGCTTTACACCCACACAATGGGTTACCAGACAAAACGCAGCCCACATTTAGTTCCCCATTTTTCCACGAATACGCCAAATCTCCATATGTGCTCAAAAAAGATATATGGGTGCATGGAAGGGCTCTAGAGTAAAACTGCCAAATATAAATTTTGATGACAGGCCTGAATTGGCAGACATGTATTTTAGGTTCCATGTCGCATTAAATAAATTCCTGAGGTCCCCAGAAATGAAAAACCCCAACAAGTGACCCCATTTTGGGTCATTCCCTTTCTTGCTCTCTGGGGGACTTCAGCTGGGAATGATCTGGAACAGCTGCAAATGAAAAAAAAAAAAAACATGCAGCAATTCCGGATGTTCTTCTTCTTTCTTTTTCTTTTCTTCTTTCTTTTCAGCATGAAGGGGGTTTAATTGCAGTGGTGTGCACCACAAGTCCCAGCAAGCCACAAGCAGCACAGAAAGGTGCATCACCTCTCTGCATGCAGTCACCAGCTAGAATGGCTGCATGCAGGGAAGTTCTGCCTCTTCCTCTACAGCTACAGCCCTGCCATTGGCTGGAGCATTGTTCCAGCCAATAGCAGTGCTGGCAGGTGACCCAAAACACTGATGTCCCCTACCTCACCTCGGAGTAGACAGGTGATGACTTTTTCATCCTTGGTCACCACCACATGACACCCACCGCCTCCCACCCCCTGCAGCTCCGGAGATGTGATGCACATGTGCAAGGGATCCGGCTAATAGCAGCGATCGGGGCTGCAAGGGGCCGTAAAAACCTCCCGCAGCCCTTAGTTAACATGGCTGCCTGCTCGGCAGAGCGGCCTTTGCACCCCGATTCCCGAACGATTATGCCTGGTGGCCGGGTGTTCGTTGCGCCGTAATAGTACGGTGCTGGGTGGCAAGTCACATCCCGCTGTGCGGTACTATTAGGGGTTAAAATGGCCAACAATGAGGGAACAACCCAAAGTACAGTAATAGAAAACAACAACACTGGACACTAACTCTGTAATCTACATAAAAACCATTAACTAACCAAATAAATAATATTATACTCTACTTAACTATCACTAACTAACCAACTATATAATTAGCATAAATATAATTTATCGGTAGTGCTTAAAATAATACTACACACAATGCGCAATGCAGCAGCAGGAACATGGTAATGGTGGTGTATAAGGCCTACACATAACTCAGCATGATCAGGACAGACAGCAGCAGGTTCTTTGCAGCAGGTATGTGTTCCCAGGAATGGGCCCCCACCAGACCGGGGCAACACCACAAATAAACTTGGACACCTCTGACAGCAGCAGGTTCTTTGTCTAGAGCAGGAATGTGTTCCCATGCATCCAAAATGCTATATTTTCCATTCAAATAGTTTTTTTCAAAGGTATTTTAACTTTGTAAAGCCCACAATAAATTAGTACAAATTTAACTCCACACTCCGCCCGCACCAGTCTGCTCTCAGTTTCCATATCGGGCACATCGAGTCTGGAGCAGAAAACTGTGGAAACCCACCATGTGCTGATTCCTCCAAGCCAGAGGGCATCAGGTATAGCGGGGTTTATCAGCGGCTCTCTCATCCTCCTTTTTTCTGTGGTTTTCGGGGATCCCTGGTGTTGTCTGTGGCTGGTGGGCGGAGACCGAGGACTATATTCTCCTGGGGGATGAGCAGGAGCCAGGGCGCTCCACCGTTTCCAATTTAGTGCAAAATGGGGGCTTTCATGCTCCAGTGTTTGAAGAGGGACCCCATATAAAAAGCACAAAGGGCAAGGATCAGTACTGGGTGGCAACGTACTTAGACCCCCGGTACAAACACAAAATGGCACACATGTTACCAGCATCACAGAGGGCTGGCAGCATTTCCAGGCCTTGCTGCGAGAGATGCATTCTGCTGTTGCGGGCACTGGCAGAGGAGTTTCCACCCACAGCAAAACAGTTGCGGGTACCAATCCTACCACGCCTGCAAGAAGAGGGCGGTTTGAAGATGTGTTGGTCACTTCGGATATGAGATCATTCTTGCAGCCAACCCATCGACAGCCACCCTCCAGCCGGATCCAGCCTCAGGCAACGCCTAGACCGACAGGTGTCCGACTACATCGGGGTAACGGCTGATGTGGACGCTCTGAGACGCAAGGAACCCCTGGACTACTAGGTGTGCAGGCTTGACCTGTGGCCAGAGCTGGCACAATTTTCCATGGAACTCTTGGCTTTCCCCTTTTTTGAGAGTTTCCCTTTAAGACGCATTAAACTGGCCCCTGATTAAAATATTCATAATTTTTGTGGGAATTTTTGCCAATGATCCCCCTCTGGTATGTCACTGTCCATGTTGTGGGACTATTTGTGAACTTCTAGTAAGTTTTTGGTGGCTGCATATATGACCTGAAGGTTATTCAAGTTCGCCTGACAGTAAAGTGAATGGGGCCCACCGCGAACGCATTCGCGAAACGTCCCTGCCAATGTTCGTCCATTACTATTGATCACCTATTTATTAATTAAACCAAAGATACTGATGCATAATTTTTATTTATTATTTATTTATTATTCATATAACATAACATAATTGTAACTTTAAAATATATTACAAACCAATATAAATTTAATGTTGAAAAACTAAAAATACATTGATTAATTAAATAGATTTCTCATTAATACACACAGATTGTTGCTATACCTTTTTTCTTGTAGTAATCACATCTATAAATATATGCTGGTTTAATTACATTTAACAATCCCCCAAATTTTTTTATTCTAACCGTGTGGAAATTTAAAATACCTAAACAGACAAGTGAGGTTTGACACTCAATTCTAACTTAACACACACAGGTAGATTGCTGCCACACCATAGGTATTGCAGGAGTAATCACGTACATACCGTATTTTTTGCCCCATAAGACAATTTTTTCCCCTCAAAAGTGGGGGAAAAATGCCCCTGTGTCTTATGGGGCAAATACTAATGAGCACTTCCGTTATGGAAGCCCTTATTAGTACCGGAGGACCAGGAAGCAGTGAAGGCTCTGTTCTCACCGCTTCATGGTCCTCAGCTGTCCTGTGGCTGCGCACACAGCCTGAGGGCGCTCTGTAACTTCACTCTGTGCGCGTCAGATCACAGCAGAGCCAATGGAGGAGGAAGAGGAAGAAGAGCGCTGGTGCGGAGGAGCGGCAGAGTCCGGAGCAGGAAAGGTAAGTGTTTTTATTCTATTTTATTAAACATGAGGTAATAGAGGCTGCTGGGGGCTGATCTGAGGCAATGAGGACTGCTGGGGGCTAACATGAAAGGCAATGGGGGCTACTGGGGTGATATGAGGAAATGGGGGCTGCTGGAGGTTCATATGAGAGGCAATGGGGGCTGCTGGGGGCTGATATGAGACTGCTGGGGGCTAATGATAGGCATATGGGAGCTGATGAAAGACTGCTGGAGGCTAATGAGAGGCATATGGGGGCTGATGAGAGGCTTATGGGGGCTAATAAGAGGCATATGGGGTCTGATGAGAGGAATGGGGCTTTTATCTGAGGTCTGATTGGGGGTCATTCACATTATGGTCTGAGCTAACGTCTGATTGGGGTTCTGATCTGAGGTCTTGTTGACGTCTTATTAACATTGGGGTTCTGATTGGTGGTCTGACCTGAGGTCTAATGAAAAATATTTTTGTTATTGTTCTCCTATAAAACCTAGGTGCGTCTTATCGGTCGGATGCGTATTATAGGGGGTGAAGAATGTGGTATGTTGCTTAATTAAATTGAGACCCTATGGAAACTGACAATACATAAAAGGATGACTGAGGCTTGACACTCAATTTCTTGTTAATACACACAGGTAGATTGCTGCTATACCTTTTGTCTTGTAGTAATAACATAGATTGCTACATTGGTGTTCAATTTCCACTTTACACAAACAGATAGATTGCTGCCACATCAGGGGTATTGCTGCAGTAATCACATGTATATGTGCGGCATCCAGGTTCGGGCGCACTACTTGAGTACAAAGTACATATTTGTTGTGATGCCAGTTGCAGTGAAGCAACAAGGGCACAGGGCCACTTTTAGTGATGTAGTAGATGATGGTACCCAGGTGAAGGAATGCCAGAGTGGTATAGGGTGGCCTAAATATCCCTTAATGGTGTTGCACGTGTCACGGTGCTCCTACCTGGATACACTGGAACCCTAGGCGTGGCCCTCCGGAAGCACAGAAAAGGGGGTAGGTCTCCAAACGATCTACAGGCTTTATCTTGGTTTTCAGCAGGCGTTGGCATTAATGGTGGCAGGCAAACTCCTCTCTGCTACGTCTGTCGCTGTCTGGCTCTGCTGTACTGACAGGCTGGCTGTAGAACTTAACTTTATCCTTTATGCTGTACTTCACTTTCTCTGGTCTGTCTCTAACTTTATCCAGGGAACACTTTACTCCTGGTTTCTGAGGCTGCATGCTTTGGCCTCCTTATCCAGCTGAGCTAAAGGTGCTCAAGCTGCCTGGGGTCTGATGTAGGCGCAGCCTGCTGGTCATTGTCAGAATAGAATTGCAATTATAATCGAATGCACTATAGGGATAATGCATTGCATTTTAAAAGCAATCAAAAAGCTGTCTGTTATAGTCCCCTTGTGGGACTATTAAGTGGTAAAAAAATTTAAAAACAAAACTCATTTATTCAATTAAAAAATCCCATAAAAAATTATGCTTTTTTTTCCATTGAAAATACGTTTTTCTATAAAAAAAAAATCTTCCCCATATGTTTGGTATTGCCACGTCCGTAACGACCCGGACTACGTAAATATCATGTAAATTATTCCCTATGGTGAACGTCGTAAATATTTTTTTTTAAAAAGGCAGATTTGCTCATTTATTCTTAGTTGCCACCGAAAAAACATAATGACAAGCGATCAAAAAGCGCCATTTACTCCAAAATGATGCCAATGAAAAATACAAGTCGTCCTCCAAAAATCAAGCCCTCACACAACTCCATATAAAGAAAAATAAAAAAGTTATGGGTCTTGGGAAGTGGCAATGCAAAAACATTTTTTTCTTTTAAAAAAAAAGGGGTTTTATTGCAAAAAAGTAGTAAAATGTAAAAGAACTATATGCATTTGGTATAACTGTAATCATACTGACCCAGAGAATAAATATATTATGTTATTTATACCAAAAAATGAATGCCATAAATTTTATAACGTAAAAACGCAGTGACAGCATTGCTGTTTTTCCCATCTCCCTCCCAGTAAGAGTTAATAAAAGTTAATCAGAAAGATATGTGTACCTCAAAATGGCGGCGTTAAAAACGACAACGTGTCCCGCAAAAAACAAGCCCTCATAAAGCTATTTAGACTGAAAAATAAAAAAGTTATAGCTCTTGGAACGCGACAATAGGAAAAGGAAGAAAAACGCTTGGTCAGTAAGGCCCAAAACAGGCTGATCACTAAGGGGTTAATAAATGCTGTATTTTTAACTCTCTTCCACAAATTTTCAACTAAATTTATTTCTAGAAATTGTTCCCCAAAAGATAATTTAAAAAATTTAGAAACATTGCCAGCAAATAATAACCGCTGGACTCTCTGTGTGGTAAATTCAATAATAATTTGTATTACACATTGGGTTTGTAAAATACAGCAATGGTATATGCTTATAATATTATGATTCCTACAGAAGCCGCATTTGTCCCTGTCAGTGTAGGACTGTTCCCATTACACACAGTCTATATCCACAGCATAGGTAGATGGCACTACAGACATTTACTGTCCAGTATTACCATTAGAGCACTTTATAGTGAATTATATGTGAATAAGCAATTATAACAATTGTTTTATGTGCCGTGCTGCTTTCTTGTTATGATACAAATTGGGGGGAATTTATAATGCCCTGCACTCCAGAATTTTGGCTTCAAAAAGTTGCAAAACAGGGCTTATTTGCACACAAATTTGTGACCTTTTGCATTTTTTTATACCACTTACTACAGTTTGAAAAGCGGGTGGCAAAGTGGGCTTGGTTGCCTATGTTAATTTTATTCCAGATTTATGACTGTAACTATTTAAACTCGCTCCAGTAGTAGGTGGTGTGAAAGAACGGTAGTAGCAATTCTAGAAGTTTTAGGTTTAAAGATATTCCAAATTTAACAAAAACACACACTATTTGTTAATATTGGCAAAATCTACGCCAAACTAAACTGGCTTCAAATGTTATGATAAATTTCCCCAAATAAGCCTTGCAGTGAAAGGCTGCATATTTGTTAAAGTATTATATACAATGGTCATCCTGTCATCAGACTGCTCATATACTTTATGTTGTTCATTTTCAGTATGTATTATCAGTCCATATGTTTCAATACATTGCCCTAAGGAAAAACAAAGGCAGGTTTTAGTGATATTCAATTGACAAATCCTTTAAATATTCAACAACTAGTAGTTATTCTCAGCCACTCTCTAACATCAGAAATGTGTACAACCTGCATATTTTGGGTCCTTTTTTCCCTTTTTCTATAGCTTACTATTTTGTCTATATAACTGTGCTGAGTGCACAGGCTCTTCTTCATATGGATCAGGTGACTGTGTTGTGTGCTCAGAGCCCATCAGATATCCCTCCCTTCTTTTTGCTTTTCTTCTAACACAGTTTGAATCTCAAATAAAGGCTGAATCAGACAGATGGCAGTATCCCCTCCTCCCTTCTATCTACCTTTTTCTGTTTCTTCAGTTAGGCTGCTTTATTAAATATCTTTTTTTGGAAAAAGCCACCATAGTTCCTGATGTGTTTTTTTTGGGAGTCAAAGACAAGTATGGATCCAGCAGAAATGAGAACTGTAACTTCTTCCTTTAGAATTGCCCTTCAACTAAAATCAATTTCTGACTTTGACTGAAAAGGTTTTATAAAAAACCTGACACAAAACCACCAAATCTGGTAAATACTGTAGGCAGAGGTCTAGCACAGAAAGTCAAGATGGATTAGTTTAACAGCACACCTTTGTGCAGGGAATAGCAATCTAGGGAACCTATTGCTTCCTCATAGGGGAAGGTGCCTAATAGCAGCCAGGAACAAATGTCATTGACTGGGAATAGATTGGACAAATTCTAGCCCTTTAATAGTCAGAGAGAACACATGCCCTAAAAGCGGAGAGCACATTAGTTAGGGGCAGAGATGCTGCAAAGAGGCAGTATAGAGTGGGCAAAGCCACCAGTACTCCAGTGGGTGTGAATGAGATATCAGTGAGCATGGACCATGAAAGCAGGAAGACTGCAGAACATGTGTCCAGTGTCTGTGCCTAGCAGGCGGGGGAAGACATTGGCAGTCATGGAACATCTAAACAGGGGGTTCCTACTTCCTTTCTATTTACTCGGAATTCCCTAAACGTGTATATAAAATGTGATCTCAAAACTAGAAAACCCCTTTAAAGGACAATTGTGCAAGATTCTACAAACTATCAGCTGATAGTTTGGCATGTATATGCATTTTAGGTAAAAAAAAAACATGTTTTTTTAACAAAAAAGACAAGTCACACCTCTTTTGAACAGATATATTTGCTTCACTTTTCTAAATAGGGTTTATGGACTGAAAAGCTTTAGGTTCTGTACAGATTGTTGGACCATGTGATACTTAGAAAGTAAGGTAGCATAATAAAAAATATTCATCTCATATGACTTTAGAGCTGGTTACCAACGGGAACTACAGTACATATTTAGCATTCAGAAATGACTGAATGCCACCAGGCATAATAGAGAAACAATTCTACACAAACTGATCCAAAAACAGGTATGCTTCATATTGCACATAAGAATATTTCTGACTTTGCAATTTTTCAAACTTTTTTTTTAACTAGACAGATAGCTAATCTGCTGGGTCATAGCAGACCCAGATCAGCTCTGCCAGGGACTGATGAAAGGACAGGGGGATGTTTTCATGTGTAACAGTGGCTCCTATGGGTACCCCAGTTACAATGATAAAGTGTAAAACCGCAGAGGTCGTTTATGGCCTAATGGGGGGGGGGTTAAAAATATTATGTTAAAAAAATATACAGCATTTTTCAGAATATAAAGGGTGAAAATGGCAGTGTGTCTTATCGTTTGAATGCTAATGACCGCTTCCATTATGGAAGCGATCATTAGCATGCAGGAGGCACTGGAAGCGGTGAGGGAAGCACTGCACTGATTGTACTCACCCGCTCTGCACTGTGTCCTGACTGCTACAGCTTCAGGAGTTGGGGAATGTTCACACGCACTATGACCTGATACTGTGCGGCATCAGGTCACAGTGCAGCACCTGATGGAAGAAAACCAGGGAGCATTGAGTGCCTGATTTGCGGGGTGGTAGCACCATCTGCAGCAAGCAAGGTAAGTGTTTTTTTAAATGTCTGATCTAAGGTCTGATCTGAGGTCTGATGGAGGTCCGATCTGAGGCTGATGGGGGTCCGATCTGAGGCTCAAGGGGGTCCTATCTGAGGCTCACGGTGGTCCAATCTGAGGCTCATGGTGGTCCAATCTGAGGCTCATGGTGGTCCAATCTGAGGCTCATGGTGGTCCGATCTGAGGCTCATGGTGGTCCAATCTGAGGCTCATGGTGGTCCGATCTGAGGATCATGGGGGCCTGATCTGAGGATCATGGGGGCCTGATCTGAGGTTCATGGGGGTCTGATCTGATGCTGATGGAGGCTGGGAGGTCTGATGGGTGTCTAATCTGAGGCTGATTGAGGTTGCTGGGGTCTGATCTGAAGCTGATGGAACTTGAGGGACTAATGAGGGTCTTATCTGAGGTGTGATGAAGAATGGGAGTCTGATTTAGAGGTCTGATAAAGATTGAGGGTCTGATCAGAGGTCTGATGAAAAATATGTTTTATCTGATTTTCCTCCTCTAAATCCTGGGTTCATCTTATAGTCCAAAAATATGGTATATAAAATTAGTTAAAATAATATAAAAAAATGCAAATAAAAAAATGCAACACCCATGCCAATTATCGCCATAACTGCCTCCTAATTCGAGACTATACGCATTATATATCAGAATAACTAAAACAAAAAATAAAAAACCCATTCTTATACTTTACTGATAATTTTCAAATATAAAAAAAAGACTATAAAAATTTATTTTAACATTTTGTACACGTTACTGCTAATAAGGCTGAAAAGAGAAAAAAAACACTCTGGTCATTAAGGGGTTTTAAAAAAATAAAAGTTTCTAAACCAAAGAAATATTGTTCTTGTTCTTTTTGAAGTATCATGAATAAAGGCACTATTAAAATCACTTTTACTTCTGTACTTTGAATTATTTTATGTATTAACTAGGAAAGATGCAATAAAAAATATCAATATAAAAAATGTTGTCTTACTTATCTATTAATAATTGTTCAGTGGAATTCCTGATTCTTGAGATGTGACTAGGAGTTCAAAACTCTAAAAAGATAAAAATATTTCAATAACATTTTGTATCATTCATAATGGATTCACTAACTTCATTCACCTTCCCAGGATTACTGGCTCTGACATTTGTTCAGTATCCTGTCTAACCTCAAAGAACAGGTTTAAGGTGGACCTGATTGTATTGTCTTTGATTTCTGGAAATGGATTGTTGATCCAGGGAATGATTCCGATTGCCATATTTGGAGTCAGGATCAAAGCAGTAGGATTATACATTGACCTCAATCAGCTTCTTTTTTAACCTTATCAAATATTTAAAACGTGATATCCTGTATTTGGAAGGTATATCAATGGGGTTGTGTCGCTTCAGCAAGTGGCAATCATCAGAAAGTTAATAAAAGCAACTTTTTAATGTATATGTATATTTATTATCCTCATTGCTTTCTTTGCTGGCTTTATTCATTTTTCCATTGCATTATACATTGCTTGTTTCCATGGTTATGGCCACCCTGCACTCCATCAGCAGTGGCCGGGACCATGGGAGCTCACATAGGTTGGTGCTTTTTTCTATAGTGTGCCAGCATTGCTGCCACTGATGGATTGCAGGGTGGTCATAACCATATAAACGAGCAGTGTATGATGTGATTGAAAAATGAATCCAGCCAGCAAAGGAAGCAATATGGATAATAACAATACATTTGTAAGTGTCTTGCATTAACTTTCTCTACATAATAAATGCTATTTGCTGAAGTGACACAACCCCTTCAGTTCAGTTTTCAGATTCTGCACTAATTTTCACTAAACAATCTCAGTAGCAGAAAGGCCTGGTGCTTGTTTCTAATTCTTGCATACTACTTGCAAAACTCCCCCTGGACCCATAGCTGTGTCCTCACTCCATTGATTGGCAACATCGAGGTTACTTTGGTACCTGAAAAGTTTTGCAAATATTTAAACTACATGGGCCTCATCATCTGTGAAGTCCTGCAAAGTGTCACAGATCATAGGTACCGTCACAGCGGCACAGGTTTTCTCTAGAGAATGTACAGTATCTCACAGAAGTGAGTACACCCCTCACATTTTTGTAAATAATTGATTATATCTTTTCTTGGGACAACACTGAAGATATGACGCTTTGATACAATGTAAAGTAGTCAGTGAACAGCTTGTATAATGGTGTAAATTTGGTGTGGCCTCAAAATAACTCAACACCCAGACATTAATGTCTAAACTGCTGGCAACAAAAGTGAGTACACCCCTAAGTGAAAATGGCCAAATTGTGTCCAAAGTGTCAATATTTTGTGTGGCCACTATTATTTTCCAGCACTACCTTGACTCTCTTGGCCATAGAGTTCACTAAAGCTTCGCAAGTGGCCAGTGGAATCCTCCCTCTTCCACGCCTCCATGATGAAATCTTGGAGCTGGTGTATGTTAGAGACCTTGCGCTCCCCCACATTCCATTTGAGGTTGCCCCACAGATGCTCAATAGGGTTTAGATCTGGAGACATGCTTGGCCAGTCCAGCACCTTTACCCTCAGTTTCTTTAGCAAGACAGCGGTCGGCTTGGAGTTGTGTTTGGGGTCGTTATCAATATGGAATACTGCTCTGTGGCCCAGTTTTTGAAAGGAGGGGATCATGCTCTGCTTTTGTATGTCACAGTATATGTTGGCATTCACGGTTCACTCAATGAACCGTAGCTCCCCACAGCCGGCAGCACTCATGCAGCCCCAAACCATGACACTCCCATCACCATGCTTAACCATAGACAAGACACACTTGTCTTTGTACTTCTCACCTGGTTACCGCCAAACATGCTTGACACAATCTGAACCAAATAGGTTTATCTTGGTCTCATCAGACCACACAACATAGTTCCAGTAATCCATGTCTGCTTGTCTTAAGCAAACTGTTTGCGGGCTTTCTTGTGCTTCATCTCTAATAATATTTAATAATAACAATCTTTATTTATATAGTTCCAACATATTCCGCAGCACTTTACAGTTCATGGGTTGATGTACAAACATTCATAAATAACATAAAAGACAAGCCACTAAATGTAAGAGGAATGAGGACCCTGCTTGCAAGAGTTTACAATCTATGTGGAGATAGGGAAAAAGGAAAAAAGGGGAGAAGATATAAAGCTGCATGAGCCAGTCAGATTTATGAAGTGCTTGTGGGTGTTTGGGTGTGGTGGAGCGTTCGGTGGAGGATCAGCTTCAGGAACAGATGATAAATTGGCTATATATGGAGAGGAGTTAGATCAAGGAATGTGATAGGCCAGTACAAATCAAAGAGATTTCCAGCTCACCTGAAGCAGGGATATGCACCGTGCACAGAAGGCCTGAGTTTAAGGCCAAATTTAAACTTCATGAAAAAGGATCCAGCACTGGTTTTAAAAGTCTATCTTTATTTGAGTTAACTGGAACCTAGGAGATTCTGTTTCCATACCTGTATGTATTGAATACTCAAATAAAGCAACATGAACTTTTAAAACCAGTGCTGGATCCATATTCATGAAACGTGATAGGCCACCCTAAAAGATGTGTTTTTAGGGAGCGCCTAAAACTGTGTATATTGTGATTTAACCTACTTTTAAAGGGTAAGGCATTTCAGAGAACTGGTGCAGCTCGGGAGAAGTCTTGAAGCTGGTAGTGAGAGGTTCGGATTATGGCAGATGTCAGTCTTAAATCATTTACAGAGCAAAGATCATGGAAAGGGTAGTAGACAGAGAAGAGGGAAGATATGTAGAGGGGTGCAGCACTGTGGAGATCTTTGTGGGGGTAGGACAAGCAGTTTAAATGGGATTCTATATTGTATGGGCAACCAGTGCAATGACTGGCACAGGGCGGCGGCATTGGAGTAGTGGTTGGACAGATAGGAGACCCTGGCTGCTGCATTAAGTATATATTGGAGAGGGGAGAGTCTGGAGAGGGGGAAGCCAATTAGTAGTGAGTTACAGTAATTGAGGCAAGAACGGATTAGGGTGACAATGAGAGTATTTGTTGTTTCCATAGTGAGAAAGGGGTGGATTCTAGAGATATTTTTGAGTTGCAGGGACATGAGCAGGCGAGAGACTCAATATGGGTGGTGAAGGAAAGATCAGTGTCAAGCATAACACCAAGACAGCAGGTGTGCTGCCTAGGAGTAATGATGGTGTCGCACACTGAGAGGGAGATGTCAGGTTTGGGTAGGTTAGTAGATGGAGAAAACATAAGAAGTTATGTTTTTGAAAGGTTCAGTTTCAGATAGAGAGAGGACATGATGTTAAAGATGGCTGAGAGACAGTCACTGGTGTTCTGTAGAAGAAGAATCTCTAGAAGAGGCTTCCTTCTGGGACAGTAGCCATGCATACTAATTTGATGCAGTATGCACCGTATTGTCTGAGTACTGACAAGCTGACCCCCCACCTCTTTAACCTCTGCAGCAATGTTGGCAGCACTGATACATCTATTTTGAAAATACAACCGCTGGATATTACACTGAGCTTGTGCACTCAACTTATCAACTCAATTTGGTCGACTATGGCGGGGTTTATTCTGAGTGGAACCTGTCTTGTTAAACCACTGTAAGGTCTTAGACACTGTGCGGCAGCTCATTTTCAGGGTATTGGCAATCTTCTTATAGCCTAGGCCATCTTTATGTAGAGTAACAATTCATTTTTTCAGATCCTCAGAGAGTTCTTTGACATGAGGTGCCTTGTTGAACTTCCAGTGACCATTATGAGAGAGTGTCATATCAATAACACCAAATTTAATACACCTGCTCCCCATTCACACCTGACACCTTCTAACACTAACAAATCACTTGACATCGGGGAGGAAAAATGGCTAATTTGGCCATTTTCACTTAGGGGTGTACTCGCCTTTGTTGCCAGCAGTTTAGACATTAATGGCTGTGTGTTGAGTTATTTTGAGGGCACACCAAATTTATACTGTTATATAAGCTGTACACTGACTACTTTAAATTGTATCAAAGTGTCATACCTTCAGTGTTGTCCCAAGAAAAGATATAATTAAATATTTACAAAAATGTGAGGGGTGTACTCACTTTTGTGAGATACTGTATATCTTTGATTATAG
This sequence comes from Bufo bufo, assembly GCF_905171765.1. Taxonomy (NCBI): domain Eukaryota; kingdom Metazoa; phylum Chordata; class Amphibia; order Anura; family Bufonidae; genus Bufo; species Bufo bufo. Next base: position 642,162,241 of record NC_053390.1, on the reverse strand, counting down.
ACCCTGTCACAGCAGATGCATGAGGTCAATTCTCACATGATCTAGAATATGTTATTGGATGTTAAGGACAGTGGTTGTGGAACCACTGTGCCAACTAACCTGTTTGACTTTGGGCTATTACAGAGGGCATTCTCCTGGCGTTCCCCTGTTTTTCACATTTATTATGATATTCGTTTGCACCAAAATTTTGCTGCACCTTATTTTAGACATATGTATTATGGAAATGCACCAAAAACAATGACTTTTTATGACATCCTTGACATTTCCTGATTTTAAACTAGAATATGGGCAAGCTGAAATCCACAATTCTGGCGCAAAAAATTGCCATAGACTACAACAACTTAGACCTGGTCCAAAGTTTTTGGTGCACTGGGACAATTTGTTTTAGCTTGGAGACAACATTTCTGTACATTAGGGCACATTTTCTGGCTCAATGAGAATTTTTTGTGTACTGGGACACATTTTCAGGTCATCAGGACAATTTTTTTGCAGATAACTAAACCAACAAATATGTGGTATAATTTTTACAGTACAGTCTAAAGATACACCAGATTTAGAGTTCTATATGGGCTCATGAAAAGTCTACAGCCCGCATATCAGTAACCTCATTAACCTTACCTCTCTGGAACAACTGAACAAAACCAAAGAGCCCTGGGGCTCAGCTGAGCATTTATGCTTTTGTTTTCCAGTGATCAGTGGGGCCAGTTAATAACTGGACCTAAAACTTGTGAATTACTATTCCTATTTTATGCTCAGACTTATGTAACTTACAGTACGTTTTCTCTTTCTCAGTATGATTATCAAGGCAAGGATGATAATGAAGATGATGAGTCCCACAAAGCATCCAATTATAATACCTAGGAAGTAAAATGACATGTGGTATGTGTAAATTAGCAAACTCCATACATTTATATATTACTGATATAAGAATAATATGTTTCCTGTGTTTTTTTGTTATTGTATTTAGGAGTATTACTGGTACTTCTTTATGATGGAAATCTATTCTACAGTCATTTTGACTTTATTTGGTGTTTTCTTTCCTATACAGATTGAAAGCCAGGTCACTACTATGTTTTTGCTAGACTTACTGACCTTCATTTGTATTCTCTGGTTTATAAAGATCAGAATGCTTTCTGTTATGTTTTCAAAAGCTGAATTCCAGGTTTTGCTATTATTTTAGGGCTCAATTTGAAAAGAAAAAACACATTTATTTACACACTGATATTTGATTAGAATTGACCTTATGCTTGATAGTTGATGTGTTTTTATTTTGATTATATTAATTGATGTTAATTATTGTTAATTGAATTTCACCTATATATACCTTAGTATGTACCACATTTGTATGCTTGAAAATGGCTGCCTTGAGCAGCTGAAACGTTGCTGACATTGGGTGAATAAAACTTTGAATCTTTTTTGGAGTGCTGCCTTCTCTGTGTTTATCTACTATTTATACACGGAATACTGTATATTTTTGTGGTGGGTACATAGGATGGGAAACATAAAATCACATATTGCTGTTCACCCATTCAGAACCAGGCAAATTTTCATTTATTTCATTTTCATTTTTTCCTCCCTACCTTCCAACAGCCATAATGTTTAGATTTTTAAGTGAATATAGCGATATGAGGGCTTGTAATTTGTGGGGCAAGTTACATTTTTTAACACATTAAGGACCTTGCCATTTTTCACCTTAAGGACCAGGCCGTTTTTTGGAAACTTGACATGTGTCACTTTATGTGGTAATAACTTCGGAATGCTTTTACTTATCCAAGCGATTCTGAGATACATTGTACTTCATGATAGTGAAAAATTTTAGTTGATATAATTTACCTTTATTTATTTAAAAAATCCAACATTTACCAACAATTTCAATTTGGAAAAATTAGCAATTTTCAAAATTTTAATTTATCTGCTTTTTAGGCAGATAGTGATGCATCATAAAATAATTATTATTTTACATTTCCCATATGTCCACTTTCATGTTTGCATCATTTGGTAAATATCATTTTATTTTTTTGGGTCTTATAAGGCTTAAAATTTTAGAAGCAAATCTTGATATGTTTTACAAAATCTCCCCCAAAAACTTTTTTTAAGGACCAGTTCAGTTATAAAGTCACTGTGGGGTTTACCTAATAGAAACCACCTAAATAGCCCCATTTTAGAACCTACACCCCTCAAGGTATTCAAAACTGATTTTACAAACTTTGTTAACCCTTTAGGTGTTCCACAAGAATGAAAGGAAAAAGGAGATTACATTTTTAAATTTCACTTTTTTGGCAGATTTTCCATTTTAATTCATTTTTTCTTGTAACACATCAAGGGTTAACAGCCAAATAAAACTCAATATTTATTACCCCGGTTCTGCAATTTACAGAAACACCCCAAATGTGGTCATAAACTGCTGTACGGGCACACGGCAAGGCACAGAAGGAAAGGCCATATAGATTTTAAAGGGCAGATTTCACTGGGATCATTTTTAAGTTGCCATATGACATTTAAAGCACCCCTAGAGTAGAAAATCCAAAAAAGTGACCCCATTTTGGAAATTATAGGATAAGGTGACACTTTTATTGGTACTATTTTGTGGTATATATGACTTTTGATTGCTCTATATTACGCTTTTTTGAGGCAAGGTAACCAAAAAATGGCACAGTTATTATTTTTTATTTTTTACGGTGTTTACCTGACAGGTTAGATCATGTGCTATTTTTATAGAGCATGCTGTTGTGGAGGCGATGATATCAAATACTGTATGTCTACTTTTATTTTTATTTTGTTTCAGTTTTACATAATAAAGCATTTTTTAAATAAATCATGTTTTTGTGTCTCCTTTTTCTGAAAGTCATATTATTTCTATTTTTCGGGCAATTATCTTATGTAGGAGCTCAGTTATTGCTGCACAAGGTGACGGTTTGATATGTACTATTTTGGGTTACATACTACTTTTTGATTGTTTGATATTACACTTTTTGTGATGTATGGTGACAAAAAATAGATTTTTTTTGGCACAGTTTTTTTTTTTTTTTTCACGATTTTCACCTGACAGGGTAAATCATGTGATATTTATAGAGAAGGTTGTTACGGATGCAGCGATACCTAATTTGTCTATTTTTCATATTTATTTTGGTTTTACACAATAAAAGCATTTTTGAAAGAAAAACAATCATGTTTTTATGTCTCCATTTTCTGAAAGCCATATCTTTTTTTATTTTTGAGCGATTGTCTTAGGTAGGGTCTCATCTTTTGTGGGATGAGATGATGGTTTGATTGGTACTATTTTGGGGTACATAATACTTTTTGATCATTTGGTATTATACTTTTTGTGATGTATTGTGACAAAAAATTGATTTTTTGGCACGGTTTTTATTGTAATTTTTTAAGGTGTTCACCAGACAGGTCAGCTGATGTGATATTTTTATAGAGCAGGTTGTTATAGACACGGTGATACCTAATATGTCTGTTTTTTTATATATATTTTGGTTTTAAATAGAGTTGAGCGAACACCTGGATGTTCGGGTTCGAGAAGCTCGGCCGAACTTCCCGGAAATGTTCGGGTTCGGGATCCGAACCCGATCCGAACTTCGTCCCGAACCCGAACCCCATTGAAGTCAATGGGGACCCGAACTTTTGGGCACTAAAAAGGCTGTAAAACAGCCCAGGAAAGAGCTAGAGGGCTGCAAAAGGCAGCAACATGTAGGTAAATCCCCTGCAAACAAATGTGGATAGGGAAATGAATTAAAATTAAAATAAAAAAAATAAAAATGAACCAATACCAATTGGACAGAGGTCCCATAGCAGAGAATCTGGCTTCACGTCAGCAGAGAATCAGTCTCTTCATGCCATAGCAGAGAATCTGGCTTCATGTCAGCGCAGAATCAGTCTTCATGTCATAGCAGAGAATCAGGCTTCACGTCACCCACCACTGGAACAGGCCACTGTCACACATTTAGGCCCCTGCACCCAGACAGAGGAGAGCGGTCCCGTAACAGAGAATCTGGCCTTATGTCAGCGCAGAATCTGTCTTCATATCATAGCAGAGAATCAGGCATCACGTCACCCACCACTGGAACAGGCCACTGTCACACATTTAGGCCCAGGCACCCATGCAGAGGAGAGAGGTCCCGTAACAGAGAATCTGGCCTTATGTCAGCGCAGAATCTGTATTCATGTCATAGCAGAGAATCAGGCTTCACATCACCCACCACTGGAACAGGCCACTGTCACACATTTAGGCCCAGGCACCCAGGCAGAGGAGAGAGGTCCCGTAACAGAGAATCTGGTCTTATGTCAGCGCAGAATCTGTCTTCATGTCATAGCAGAGAATCAGGCATCACGTCACCCACCACTGGAACAGGCCACTGTCACACATTTAGGCCCAGGCACCCAGGAAGAGGAGAGAGGTCCCGTAACAGAGAATCTGGCCTTATGTCAGCGCAGAATCTGTCTTCATGTCATAGCAGAGAATCAGGCTTCACGTCACCCACCACTGGAACAGGCCACTGTCACACATTTAGGCCCCGGCACCCAGACAGAGGAGAGCGGTCCCGTAACAGAGAATCTGGCCTTATGTCAGCGCAGAATCTGTATTCATGTCATAGCAGAGAATCAGGCTTCACGTCAGCCACCAATGGAACAGGCCACTGTCACACATTTAGGCCCAGGCACCCAGGCAGAGGAGAGCGGTCCCGTAACAGAGAATCTGGCCTTATGTCAGCGGAGAATCTGTCTTCATGTCATAGCAGAGAATCAGGCATCACGTCACCCACCACTGGAACAGGCCACTGTCACACATTTAGGCCCAGGCACCCAAGCAGAGGAGAGAGGTCCCGTAACAGAGAATCTGGCCTTATGTCAGCGCAGAATCTGTATTCATGTCATAGCAGAGAATCAGGCTTCACGTCACCCTCCACTGGAACAGGCCACTGTCACACATTTAGGCCCCGGCACCCAGACAGAGGAGAGCGGTCCCGTAACAGAGAATCTGGCCTTATGTCAGCGCAGAATCTGTCTTCATGTCATAGCAGAGAATCAGGCATCACGTCACCCACCACTGGAACAGGCCACTGTCACACATTTAGGCCCAGGCACCCAGGCAGAGGAGAGAGGTCCCGTAACAGAGAATCTGGCCTTATGTCAGCGCAGAATCTGTCTTCATGTCATAGCAGAGAATCAGGCTTCACGTCACCCACCACTGGAACAGGCCACTGTCACACATTTAGGCCCAGGCACCCAGGCAGAGGAGAGAGGTCCCGTAACAGAGAATCTGGCCTTATGTCAGCGCAGAATCTGTATTCATGTCATAGCAGAGAATCAGGCTTCACGTCACCCACCACTGGAACAGACCACTGTCACACATTTAGGCCCAGGCACCCAGGCAGAGGAGAGAGGTCCCGTAACAGAGAATCTGGCCTTATGTCAGCGCAGAATCTGTATTCATGTCATAGCAGAGAATCAGGCTTCACGTCACCCACCACGGGAACAGGCCACTGTCACACATTTAGGCCCCGGCACCCAGACAGAGGAGAGCGGTCCCGTAACAGAGAATCTGGCCTTATGTCAGCGCAGAATCTGTCTTCATGTCATAGCAGAGAATCAGGCTTCACGTCACCCACCACTGGAACAGGCCACTGTCACACATTTAGGCCCAGGCACCCAGGCAGAGGAGAGAGGTCCCGTAACAGAGAATCTGGCCTTATGTCAGCGCAGAATCTGTCTTCATGTCATAGCAGAGAATCAGGCTTCACGTCACCCACCACTGGAACAGGCCACTGTCACACATTTAGGCCCCGGCACCCAGACAGAGGAGAGCGGTCCCGTAACAGAGAATCTGGCCTTATGTCAGCGCAGAATCTGTATTCATGTCATAGCAGAGAATCAGGCTTCACGTCACCCACCACTGGAACAGGCCACTGTCACACATTTAGGCCCCGGCACCCAGACAGAGGAGAGGTTCATTCAACTTTGGGTTGCCCCGCAATATAATGGTAAAATGAAATTAAAAATATTATTGAATGAGGAAGTGCCCTGGAGTAGAATAATATATTGTTAAGGGGAGGTAGTTAATATCTAATCTGCACAAGGGATGGACAGGTCCTGTGGGATCCATGCCTGGTTCATTTTTATGAACGTCAGCTTGTCCACATTGGCTGTAGACAGGCGGCTGCGTTTGTCTGTAATGACGCCCCCTGCCGTGCTGAATACACGTTCAGACAAAACGCTGGCCGCCGGGCAGGCCAGCATCTCCAAGGCATAAAAGGCTAGCTCTGGCCACGTGGACAATTTGGAGACCCAGAAGTTGAATGGGGCCGAACCATCAGTCAGTACGTGGAGGGGTGTGCACAGGTACTGTTCCACCATGTTAGTGAAATGTTGCCTCCTGCTAACAAGTTCCGTATCAGGTGGTGGTGCACTTAGCTGTGGCGTGTTGACAAAACTTTTCTACATCTCTGCCATGCTAACCCTGCCCTCAGAGGAGCTGGGCGTGACACAGCTGCGTTGGCGACCTTTTGCTCCTCCTCTGCCTTCGCCTTGGGCTTTTACTGGTTCCCCTGTGACATTTGGGAATGCTCTCAGTAGCGCGTCTACCAACGTGCGCTTGTACTCGCGCATCTTCCTATCTCGCTCCAGTGTAGGAAGTAAGGTGGGCACATTGTCTTTGTACCGGGGATCCAGCAGGGTGGCAACCCAGTAGTCCGCACACGTTAAAATGTGGGCAACTCTGCTGTCGTTGCGCAGGCACTGCAGCATGTAGTCGCTCATGTGTGCCAGGCTGCCCAGAGGTAAGGACAAGCTGTCCTCTGTGGGAGGCGTATCGTCATCGTCCTGAGTTTCCCCCCAGCCACGCACCAGTGATGGGCCCGAGCTGCTTTGGGTGCCACCCAGCTGTGAACATGCTTCATCCTCATCCTCCGCCACCTCCTCCTCATCCTCATCCTCCTCGTCCTCCAGTAGTGGGCCCTGTCTGGCCACATTTGTACCTGGCCTCTGGTGTTGCAAAAAACCTCCCTCTGAGTCACATCGAAGAGACTGGCCTGAAAGTGCTAAAAATGACCCCTCTTCCTCCTCTTCCTCCTGGGCCACCTCCTCTTCCATCATCGCCCTAAGTGTTTTCTCAAGGAGACATAGAAGTGGTATTGTAACGCTGGCCATGTTGGTGGAGTACTCGAAACAACGCAACAGGGCACAAAGGTCTCGCATGGAGGCCCAGTTATTGGTGGTGAAGTGTGTCTGATCCGCAGTGCGACTGACCCGTGCGTGCTGCAGCTGAAACTCCACTATGGCCTGCTGCTGCTCGCACAGTCTGTCCAGCATATGCAAGGTGGAGTTCCACCTGGTGGGTACGTCGCATATGAGGCGGTGAGCAGGAAGGCCGAAGTTACGCTGTAGCGCAGACAGGCAAGCAGCGGCAGGGTGTGAACGCCGGAAGCGCGAACAGACGGCCCGCACTTTATGCAGCAGCTCTGACATGTCGGGGTAGTTGCGAATGAACTTCTGCACCACCAAATTCAGCACATGCGCCAGGCAAGGGATGTGCGTCAATCCAGGTAGGCCAAGAGCTGCAACGAGATTTCGCCCATTATCGCACACCACCAGGCCGGGCTTGAGGCTCACCGGCAGCAACCACTCGTCGGTCTGTTGTTCTATACCCCGCCACAACTCCTGTGCGGTGTGGGGCCTGTCCCCCAAACATATGAGTTTCAGAATGGCCTGCTGACGTTTACCCCGTGCTGTGCTGAAGTTGGTGGTGAAGGTGTGTGGCTGACTGGATGAGCAGGTGGAAGAAGAGGAGGAGGAAGCTGAGTAGGAGGAGGAGGAGACAGGAGGCAAAGAATGTTGCCCTGCGATCCTTGGCGGCGGAAGGACGTGCGCCAAACAGCTCTCCGCCTGGGGGCCAGCCGCCACTACATTTACCCAGTGTGCAGTTAGGGAGATATAGCGTCCCTGGCCGTGCTTACTGGTCCACGTATCTGTGGTTAGGTGGACCTTGCCACAGATGGCGTTGCGCAGTGCACACTTGATTTTATCGGACACTTGTTTGTGCAGGGAAGGCACGGCTCTCTTGGAGAAGTAGTGGCGGCTGGGAACAACATACTGTGGGACAGCAAGTGACATGAGCTGTTTGAAGCTGTGTGTGTCCACCAGCCTAAATGACAGCATTTCATAGGCCAGTCGAGGGTGGCTAGGTGGGAATTTACGCTTTCTCTCAAATGTTTGTGAGATGGAGAGCTGAACGCTGCCGTGTGACATGGTTGAGATGCTTGGTGACGCAGGTGGTGGTGTTGGTGGTACATCCCATGTTTGCTGGGCGGCAGGTGTCAACATTCCTCCAGAGGCAGAGGAAGAGGCCGAGGCGGCGGCAGCAGCAGCAGAAGAGGCCGAGGCGGCGGCAGCAGCAGAAGAGGCCGAGGCGGCAGCAGCAGAAGAGGTAGCAGGGGGAGCCTGAGTGACTTCCTTGTTTTTAAGGTGTTTACTCCACTGCAGTTCATGCTTTGCATGCAGGTGCCTGGTCATGCAGGTTGTGCTAAGGTTCAGAACGTTAATGCCTCGCTTCAGGCTCTGATGGCACAGCGTGCAAACCACTCGGGTCTTGTCGTCAGCACATTGTTTGAAGAAGTGCCATGCCAGGGAACTCCTTGAAGCTGCCTTTGGGGTGCTCGGTCCCAGATGGCGGCGGTCAGTAGCAGGCGGAGTCTCTTGGCGGCGGGTGTTCTGATTTTGCCCACTGCTCCCTCTTTTGCTACGCTGTTGGCTCGGTCTCACCACTGCCTCTTCCTCCGAACTGTGAAAGTCAGTGGCACGACCTTCATTCCATGTGGGGTCTAGGACCTCATCGTCCCCTGTATCGTCTTCCACCCAGTCTTGATCCCTGACCTCCTCTTCAGTCTGCACACTGCAGAAAGACGCAGCAGTTGGCACCTGTGTTTCGTCATCATCAGAGACGTGCTGAGGTGGTATTCCCATGTCCTCATCATCAGGAAAAATAAGTGGTTGTGCGTTAGTGCATTCTATCTCTTCCACCCCTGGGGAAGGGCTAGGTGGATGCCCTTGGGAAACCCTGGCAGCAGAGTCTTCAAACAGCATAAGAGACTGCTGCATAACTTGAGGCTCAGACAGTTTCCCTGATATGCATGGGGGTGATGTGACAGACCGATGGGCTTGGTTTGCATGCGCCATCTGTGCGCTTTCTGCAGAAGACTGGGTGGGAGATATTGTGAATGTGCTGGATCCACTGTCGGCCACCCAATTGACTAATGCCTGTACCTGCTCAGGCCTTACCATCCTTAGAACGGCATTGGGCCCCACCAAATATCGCTGTAAATTCTGCTGGCTACTGGGACCTGAGGTAGTTGGTTCACTAGGACGTGTGGCTGTGGCAGAACGGCCACGTCCTCTCCCAGCACCAGAGGGTCCACTAACACCACCACGACCATGTCCGCGTCCGCGTCCCTTATTAGATGTTTTCCTCATTGTTCCCGTTCACCACAATTTTGAGAATGGCAAATTTGGGAATGCTTTTTCAACCCAGAAAAAAAAGTGTGCTTTTACGGTCACTACAAATAACTTGACCAGCTAAAACAGTGCAGATTTGGTTGAATAGAGATGTGAGACCTGTTTTTTTTTGCGCTGTGTGACAGTTATAGGTTTAATCACAGAATGACACTTCTATCAGCACGCTAGCGTGTGTCTTAGGTTTTTCTGAATGACACTATCAATAACTTCAATGTAAGATTTTCTTTTTGGGATAGATTTCAAGTAGGCCTGAAATACCACAAACTAGTTATTTTCAGAATGGCAAATTTGGGAATGCTTTTTCAACCCAGAACAAAAAGTCTGCTTTTACGGTCACTACAAATAACTTGACCAGCTAAAACTGTGCAGATTTGGTTGAATAGAGATGTGAGACCTGTTTTTTTTTGCGCTGTGTGACAGTTATAGGTTTAATCACAGAATGACACTTCTATCAGCACGCTAGCGTGTGTCTTAGGTTTTTCTGAATGACACTATCAATAACTTAAATGTAAGATTTTCTTTTTGGGATAGATTTCAAGTAGGCCTGAAATACCACAAACTAGTTATTTTCAGAATGGCAAATTTGGGAATGCTTTTTCAACCCAGAACAAAAAGTCTGCTTTGACGGTCACTACAAATAACTTGACCAGCTAAAACTGTGCAGATTTGGTTGAATAGAGATGTGAGACCTGTTTTTTTTGGCGCTGTGTGACAGTTATAGGTTTAATCACAGAATGACACTTCTATCAGCACGCTAGCATGTGTCTTAGGTTTTTCTGAATGACACTATCAATAACTTCAATGTAAGATTTTCTTTTTGGGATAGATTTCAAGTAGGCCTGAAATACCACAAACTAGTTATTTTCAGAACGGCAAATTTGGGAATGCTTTTTCAACCCAGAACAAAAAGTCTGCTTTGACGGTCACTACAAATAACTTGACCAGCTAAAACTGTGCAGATTTGGTTGAATAGAGATGTGAGACCTGTTTTTTTTTGCGCTGTGTGACAGTTATAGGTTTAATCACAGAATGACACTTCTATCAGCACGCTAGCGTGTGTCTTAGGTTTTTCTGAATGACACTATCAATAACTTCAATGTAAGATTTTCTTTTTGGGATAGATTTCAAGTAGGCCTGAAATACCACAAACTAGTTATTTTCAGAATGGCAAATTTGGGAATGCTTTTTCAACCCAGAACAAAAAGTCTGCTTTGACGGTCAATACAAATAACTTGACCAGCTAAAACTGTGCAGATTTGGTTGAATAGAGATGTGAGACCTGTTTTTTTTTGCGCTGTGTGACAGTTATAGGTTTAATCACAGAATGACACTTCTATCAGCACGCTAGCGTGTGTCTTAGGTTTTTCTGAATGACACTATCAATAACTTTAATGTAAGATTTTCTTTTTGGGATAGATTTCAAGTAGGCCTGAAATACCACAAACTAGTTATTTTCAGAATGGCAAATTTGAGAATGCTTTTTCAACCCAGAACAAAAAGTCTGCTTTGACGGTCACTACAAATAACTTGACCAGCTAAAACTGTGCAGATTTGGTTGAATAGAGATGTGAGACCTGTTTTTTTTTGCGCTGTGTGACAGTTATAGGTTTAATCACAGAATGACACTTCTATCAGCACGCTAGCGTGTGTCTTAGGTTTTTCTGAATGACACTATCAATAACTTCAATGTAAGATTTTCTTTTTGGGATAGATTTCAAGTAGGCCTGAAATACCACAAACTAGTTATTTTCAGAATGGCAAATTTGGGAATGCTTTTTCAACCCAGAACAAAAAGTCTGCTTTGACGATCACTACAAATAACTTGACCAGCTAAAACTGTGCAGATTTGATTGAATAGAAATGTCAGGTCTATTTTTTAGGCGCTGGGTGACAGGCTCAACTTGCCCCTGATGTAATATATGGCCAAAAAATAACCACACTGTTGATGGTTAAATGCACTTGGGTGACACAGGCTCAGCCTGCAGCTGATGTTGTATATGGCCAAAAAATAATCAGACTGTTGATGGTTAAATGCACTTGGGTGAAACAGGCTCAGCCTGCAGCTGATGTAGTATATGGCCAAAAAATAACCAGACTGTTGATGGTTAAATGCACTTCGGTGACACAGGCTCAGCCTGCAGCTGATGTAGGATATAGCACAAAATAACCACACTATCGATGGTTAAATACAGGGATGGACTGGGACAATAAAGTGGCCCTGGACTTCAGCCAGACCGGCCCACTTTATTTTTCCCAAACACACTCAAAAAAAAACATGTGAATGGCGCTGTTATGGAGGGGATCTGTGAATGGCACTGTTATGGAGGGGATCTGTGAATGGCACTTTTATGGAGGGGATCTGTGGATGGCACTGTTATGGAGGGGATCTGTGGATGGCACTGTTATGGAGGGGATCTGTGGATGGCACTGTTATGGAGGGGATCTGTGGATGGCACTGTTATGGAGAGGATCTGTGGATGGCACTGTTATGGAGGGGATCTGTGGATGGCACTGTTATGGGGGGATCTGTGGATGGCACTGTTATAGAGGGGGATCTGTGGATGACACATACCGTATATAGCATCTTATGCTATGTGTCATCCACAGATACCCCTCCATAACAGTGCCATTCACAGATACCCTCCATAACAGTGCCATCCACAGATCCCCCCCATAACAGTCATCCACAGATCCCCCCATAATAGTGTCATCCACAGATCCCCCCATAACAGTGTCATCCACAGATCCCCTCCATAACAGTGTCATCCACAGATCCCCCATAACAGTGTCATCCACAGATCCCCCCATAACAGTGTCATCCACAGATCCCCCCCATAACAGTGTCATCCACAGATCCCCCCCCATAATAGTGTCATCCACAGATCCCCCCCATAATAGTGTCATCCACAGAACACTGTTATGGAGGGGGATCTGTGGATGACATTGTCATGGGGTGGATCTGTGGATGACACATATAGCATAAGATGTTATATACGGTATGTATCATCCACAGATTCCCCATAACGGTGCCATCCACAGATCCCCCTCCATAACGGTGCCATCCACAGATCCCCTTCCATAACGGTGCCATCCACAGATCCCCCTCCATAACAGTGTCATCCACAGATCCCCCTCCATAAGTGTCATCCACAGATCTCCCTCCATAACAGTGTCATCCACAGATCCCCCTCCATAATGGTGCCATCCACAGATCCCCCCCATAAGTGTCATCCACAGACCCCCCCCCATAAGTGTCATCCACATGACAGACCCCCCCCCATAACAGTGCCATCCACGGATCCCCCTCCCTATAACAGTGCCGTCATCCATAGATCCCCCTCCCCGCCACTCACAGTAGTATACATTAATAAATCGGTATCCTGCAGGCTGCAGACAGTAACTTTAATTTTAACACAGCGCTCATCTCTTTACTACCTTACATTCAGCTCCCTCCAGCCTCCAGTAACAAGTGCGGGCGGCAGCGCTCACTCACTGACGTCACGCGCCTGCGCCGCCTAGTGGGAGGAGCAGGCGTGTGACGTCAGTGAGTGAGCGCCGCCCCCACACTGCCTGCTGTTACTGGAGCTGAGTCAGTGTAAGATAGTAAAGAGATGAGCGCTGATTTTAAAGTTAACACACTGACAGCAAAAAAATTAAAATGGCCCATAATTCGATCGGCCCACCGGGATTCTCCCGGTACTCCCGATGGCCAGTCCATCGCTGATTAAATACACTTGGTGATAGCTCGTGCTGGCGCACCACAAGTCACAAAATGGCCGCCGATCACCCCAGAAAAAAAGTGATCTAAAAACGCTCTGGGCAGCCTCAAAAAAGTGAGCAAGTCAATAATAGCACTTCAATGATCCACAGCTGCAGATCGATCACAGAATGAAGTCTTTTGGAGGAGTTAATCTGCCTAATCTCGCCCTAACGTCGCAGCAGCAACCTCTCCCTATGCTTGAATCAGCAGAGTGACGTGCAGCGCTACGTGACCCAAGCTTATATAGAGGCTGGGTCACATGCTGCACTGGCCAATCACAGCCATGCCAATAGTAGGCAAGGCTGTGATGGCCTCTTGGGGCAAGTAGTATGACGCTTGTTGATTGGCTGCTTTGCAGCCTTTCAAAAAGCGCCAAGAAAGCGCCGAACACCGAACCCGAACTTTTACGAAAATGTTCGGGTTCGGGTCCGTGTCACGGACACCCCAAAATTCAGTACGAACCCGAACTATACAGTTCGGGTTCGCTCATCCCTAGTTTTAAAAAATAAAAACATTTTTGAAAAAAATGATGTTTTTGTGTCTCCATTTTCTGAAAGCCATATTGTTTTTATTTTTTGGGAAATTGTCTTAGGATCAAATTTTTTGCGGGATGAGATGATGGTTTGATTTTTTAAGGTGTTCACCAGACAGGTCAGCTCATGTGATATTTTTATAGAGCAGGTTGTTATAGACACGGTGATACCTAATATGTCTGTTTTTTTATATATATTTTGGTTTTAAACAATAAAAACATTTTTGAAAAAAATTATGTTTTTGTGTCTCCATTTTCTGAAAGCCATATCGTTTTTATTTTTTGGGAAATTGTCTTAGTTAGGATCAAATTTTTTGCGGGATGAGATGATGGTTTGATTATGATTATTTTTGAGTACATATGATTTTTTGATCACTTGATATTACACTTTTTGTGATGTGACAAAAAATAGCTTTTTTAGCACAGTTTTTATAAAAAAATTTTTTTACAGTGTTGACCAGACGGGGTAGATCATGTGATATTTTTATAGAGCAGGTTGTTACACATGCGGCGATACCTAAGATGTCTGGATTTTATTTATTTATTTATTTTTTACAATTTTATGTCTCTTTTTATGAGAAAAGGGGCTTTTCTTAATTGAAACACTTTTATTTCACTTTTATTATTTTTGATTTTTGTCCCACTATGGGACTTCAACATTACAGGGTCTGATCCCTGTTTAAATGCAGCACAATACATCTGTATTGTACTGCATTGACTATCAGTGTATTACATAGTGTAATACATTCATAGTTTGCCTATGAGACCCAGCCTGGGGGCCATCAGTAACAGCCAGATCCCTGCCGCTGATCGCGGCACCACCCATGGGGCAGGAGAAGGACCACTGGATAAGAATGCTCATCTTGGTGCACAAGGTACCGGCCATTTAGGGCTAGCATTCTTGTCCTGGGTCCTTAAAGGATTACTGTCATATTTATTTTTGCTAAAGTGTAGGGCAAGTGATAGGTAACAATTTTGCAATAGACTTTATTTAGCCAAAACGTTTATTTTGGGTAGAAAACTGGGGCTGAAATGGTCCTTAGCAGCACTCTTCAAAAGAGCGTTGCTAAGGGCCATCCGTCTCCGATTAGAAAAGACGGGCTGTGCAGACGCTGTGCTTACTTCCCTGGGAGACAGAAGGCTGGGCACAGGAGTCTTAGGAGTTAAAATTACATTTATATTCCCCCTTTCTATGCAATCTAATGCTCCGTTACATTCACTGACCTGCAATCCCTGTGAAAATAATTCATGAATTAGCCTCCGGAAGTAGAAGCACTGTGCGCAGTGAGTCGGCGGCTGCTTCATCACTGTGTATTTTGTTTTACACTTCTGGAAAAATATTAATTGTTCTGAATTTCTTCTTCTTTGCATCTTCATATTCTGATACCGATAACTTTTATATTTTTCATTTTACATTTGCAGCACTGTGTGAGGGCTTCTTTTTTGCAGGCTGAGCTGTAGTTTTTTACCATTTTTGTACTATTTTAGCATATATACTACTATATATTTATATTTTAACAGTTTTTACATTTTCAGATATGGTGGTGCCAATTATGCTTATTTTTTATTGTTTATTTATCTAATATTGTTTATGATAAAATTGGAACAACATCTGAACGCTTATACCAAAGACTGCAATAGTTTACTATTGTAGTCTATGGGGATTCTGTGGTCTTCATATTGAGCCTTGCCATGGACCCCAGGTTGCTGTAGCAACCAATCGCAAACTCCACCAGTTGCTGCAGGCTCTTGTCAGCTGTATAACATAGTTGAAATCCACTACATATGGAACAGGCTAAATTTGTGAGCCTGCTCCATACACTCATCATGCACCTTGAATGAACAGTAACTCCAGGGTGTACAAAAGGGTTAATATGAGAATGCTGGTGAACATATTATGGCTACAATCAAGAAAAAGTGCAGAATATGAATAAAGGCCTATTTACACTGGCATCGGAACCAATTAATAGGCAAAAATAGTTGGCCAGTGAAAAAGAGGACATTATTATCATTGGCAGAATCAGTCTGTATAATCAATCAGGGTACTCCCATGTGTTTTTCACTTTAGAGTCTCACTTTCACTCAGATACTCAGACTTCATATACAATTCAGCCATATAACTTTTTAAATATTTGTTGTTAGATGAGAAGGATACTACTCACGCTTCAAAAGACCTCATGGTACTTTCTTTACTTTATTTTTCACAATTAAAAAGTGTTGCATGGCTCTCAGGCTTACTTGTTCAGAGTTCGCAGAATGGTAAACCACATATTCAAGCGCAACGTTTCGGGTAAGGGGGCGTAAAGAAAGTACCATGAGGTCTTAGGAAGCGTGAGTAGTATCCTTCTCATCTAACAACAAATATTCAAAATGTTATATGGCTGAATTGTATATGAAGTCAGAATCAGTCTGTAACTATGATGCTCATAGCAACAAATTAAAAAATGCTAGAGCAGCCATTAGGCAATAGTGTCACTTTTTGTCCAGTAGAGAGGAATTTCTTCTCAATTGGCAACATGGAGCACAATGATAGAATTGTTACTCCATCTAGTCCCTGGGCGCTAAGGCTTTGATTTATTAAACTGATTGTCTTTATTTTTGAGTAAATTGTGACTTTTCTCTTATTTTACTTGTAAGACAAATTTATCAATAGTCTGTTCTGTTGGCGTTCCTATGGAGTATTTTGGTTTTTGGCTGTATTTATCAATTGGAAAGTCCGCAAAATGCTTTTCAACTTCTCTCCACTCTGACCTGCCGAAGCTGTGGCAGGTGAAAGTAGGTCAGAATATGATAGATTGCCTGTTCTAAATTTAACAAGTGCTGTCCGCCACTTTCATAAATTCAAAATGACATTTACACAAATAAACAAAGATAAAAACACACTTCGGTTTCCCCTATTGATAAATTAAATGCTATGTACACCTTTGGGGATAATGTTTTTTTAAATTAGTGTATTGTACTCATTATGAGCTAAAAAATTTTTTTTTAGCTCATAATGAGTACAATACACTAATTTAAAAAAAAATTATCCCCAAAGGTGTACATAGCATTTAATTTATCAATAGGGGAAACCGAAGTGTGTTTTTATCTTTGTTTATTTGTGTAAATGTCATTTTGAATTTATGAAAGTGGCGGACAGCACTTGTTAAATTTAGAACAGGCAATCTATCATATTCTGACCTAGTGCTGAGATGCTCTACTAGCAGAATTATAAATTTCTCTCTGCTCTGTCACACAGGGAGCTGACAGGCTCTTTATCTCTGCTCTCAGATCTTATAAACACTCATCAAAGCTCAATCCTTATCTTACTGATAAAAATGTGAATTAAATAGGTGTTTATGACTAGAGATTGCCTTGGGGTTCGCCTGGTGGTCGTTTCGCGGCGAACTTTGCGTGTTCGCAATTCAGCGAACATGCGAACATATGGAGATATTCACGCCCGCCATATTCTTTTACATTGTGAAGAACTTTGACCCATGACACATCCATCAGGTGGTACAGGAAAGCCAAAAGAGACGTTTCAGCACATGGACATACCCCCTACCTTAGAAATAAACCTGATCTGCCCGCCATTTTACATTCAGTGTTTTGCCAGTGTAGGGAGAGGTTTCTGTGTGGAGCAGGGACAGGCTGTTAGGGACACCAAACGCTAGTTAATAGGGCCACAAAAGTCTTTTTAAGGACTGGTATAGGTGTGCTATCGATAGGTGTGATACACAGAGGGGTGTGATATACTTATAATATACTTTTATAATGAGTCAAAAACACATAGATCTATATAGTGATCACCTGGAAGTCAGGGGCCTAGGGGCTAGGGGCTTACTAGTGCTATTTTGTATATACGGTACGGTTACGGACGGGGTCGCTCTTAGGGCGGGTGGTCTGTGGTTAGGCTATCAGGGCCAGAATAGCACCCCCCTGTAGGGCAATATCAGGGACAGCTCTTTGCCCACCCTATCCTTCAATACTACATCATCATCTAGCCCAGGGATAGATGTTTTTTGCTTTCCCTCCGGGATTCATGGATGTGCACTGCAACCCCCCGGATTATGGTAGAACATATTGTTTATGATTTGGTGGCACCGAGCACTTGTTATTGCCTACCACATCTATGCTTTTTGCTCCACTTTAATAATTTAATTTATTTTCATTTTGAGGGATATCTTTTCCATTCACACGCAATTGCAGAGAAGATTAGGCATTTTCTATTATAGTGGTGGCGATGTGCGGTCCGCAAATTGGGGAATGCACATTGACGGTGTCCGTGTTTTGCACATCTGCAAAACACTTACGGACGTGTGAATGGACCCTCATAGTAACATTATTAAAGGTTACGTTTTATCTTTATGTATATTCTAATGGATTGCCTTCCTTGTACAATGTTATAATATACTTTCCATGTTAGAAAGTATATTATAGTGCATTTGTATTGTGCGGCAGTTGTGTACGGTTCTGCTGCGATACTGCAGGTATATAGAGGGACAAGCGTTATTGGAACAAATAATTTCTACTGGTGTGATATACCAGTCCCCCCCCAAAAAAAACTGATTGAAGCGGGGTGTTATGTACCAATATACTTTCTTTATAGTGCATTTGGGTACTGTATAGTGCATTTGCGCATGCGCGTACGCGAAAATTATATTGCCGATATTTTGCATTGAAAAATATAATGAATGGAGATCGCAAATTCGAATAATACATCTAGTATGTCACTGTCCATGTTGTGGGACTATATGTGCACTTCTAGTAATTATTTCTTGGCTGCAAATATGAGCTGAAGGTTTTTCAGGTTCGCCTGCCATTAAAATGAATGGGACCCGCCGCAAACTTGCGGTTCGCGAACATTTGATCGCGTTCACGTGATCGCGTTCGCAAACCGTCCCCGCAGATGTTCGTCCATCACTATTTATGACCTCTTTATAATTTAGAGATAAGAGTTATTAGATGACTGTCATAAAGTGAAAGTGAAAGTACACACAGTGCTAAGTCAGTTTCAGAAAACCAGCTGTTTTGGGGAGTTTCCATGCAGCACATTGGTTTTTGGCCTGATTTATCATAGGGAAAGTCCCAAAGATGGCCTCAACCGCAATCCACTTCCAAACTGTCATAGCTGTGGAGGGTGAAATTAAGTCAGACTGTGAGTTTTCCTGTACTAAACTTAAATAAGGACCTTTCATGGGTCCAGACATTATGAAATTACTAGCAGGCTATGTAGGTCATTGTGCACGGATGTAATATTGCTTACTAGTTTGTCTGGACGCTGCTCCGTTGACCCGCTGTTTTCCCTTACCTTCTCATGGCCAGGGAGAAGGTGAGTTTTTTTTTCTCCCTGGCTGTGACGCTCTCCGCTGCAATTGGACCGCGCTACAGCCAGGGAGAAGGAGATGCCCATCGAGAAACAGGGCAGTCTCCTCCTCCCTGTACTGATGATATTCATTAGCATACCAGCTGGGAAAACTGCAGGGGGTCACAGCGGGTAAAAAAGTGACCCGGAACCAGCAAAGCCAGGAGAGAGACTCACCTAAGCAGGTAGTGTGCAAAGACAACCAGGATGGCGCTACCCCGACCCGTGTTTCGGCGTGCCTTTGTCCAGGGGTAACGACATCACTGTGAACCAAATATTTAAATACTGATACCACGCCGGCCAGGAGGAGAGCGCGGCGCGGTTTGACCAGAACTCTGTGCAGCCATATACACGCAGGTGGTGAAAATTATTATCATGTGTTAACTAGTGTTGATCACGAATATTCGAATTGCGAATTCTAATTGCGAATATCGGCACTTCGAGAATTCGCGAATATTTAGAATATCGCAAAATATATTCGTAATCGCGAATATTCGATTTTTAAAAAAATACCAGTTCGAATATTTTAGGCGAATTTTAGGCGAATTTTCGCAATCAAGAAAATAATGCCTGGAGATCATGAATTCGCAAATTCTCAAATATATGGCGAATATTCACCCAAATATTCACGAAATATCGCAAATTCGAATAGTGCCCCTGCCGCTCATCACTAGTGTTAACTTGTATCTGATTGGTAAAAAGAGAAAAAGGTCCAGCTTGGTTAAAATGTTAACCTTTATTTTTAGATCAGTCACGGCATTCCCGCCTGCCTGTTTTTGTCACTACTTATAGTGCATAATACTCGCAGATCTGTAATATAGTAAGAAAACACTTACCTGTACTGTCAACAGATGACCAATGGCGCAGTGTCTTGAAGGGTGGCATCTTGTGCTCAGCCCGTAGAGCGCCCACACTGGGCAACAGACTCTGCCCCTCTTTGTATTCTGAGGGGGCACGAGCTTCTCCAGTGTGGTTGCGGTTTCTCGGAAGCTACAAATGTGGGCATAAAATTTGTACGTGTTGCTCGTATATGCGACCTGGCAAGGAAGTTTTTTCCTATGCCATGAATCAAAGTTTTTCCATCAAACAATACATAATTTTGCTGGTTCCGGGTCACTTTTTTACCCGGTTCTTATTTATTTAATACTTACCCCAGCATTTGTATATTCATCTGCCAGCATCCTCAACATTGAGGTATTGTGGTTATTATCGCAGAGGCTCATTCCTCATATGAATAACTTATTTATTACTGTTTATACGTGCTGTAATTATACTTTATCAAGATACGTCTATTACTCTTTTTGGTATGAGTGCAGCACCAGGATGGCGTTCTTTCTGTCACTTTCCTTCTCCTTTTTAATGGCAAAATATTTTTTAATCATGTTATAATAAAAATGTAGATATTTTTTAAATGGTACTGTGTGAACTCCATTTTTCTTTAGTTACTGGATATACTCGGGAGCTTGTACCGAGTCATTTGATTAGTTGGCCCGTTACTTTGTCACAAATTTTTGTGTGGGTACTTACCTTCTTCCGTAATAGGGTCACTTATGGTCTATTTTTCTATTTAATGGCTCATTTGCATACCAAATAAACTGGATTTTCAGAGGATAAAAACATCTATTGCTGGAACAAAGGCACATCTTGAAATAAGGTACAAAGTGCTATTAGGCCATGTCTTTACTTCAATAGCAATTATCCTTGTGACAGATTTCCTTTAAAGCTCTCCTACAGCAGTGAAGAAAAATGGCTGGGTTGTTATGGAAACCTGGAGTAAAACTGTGTATGTGGAGGCTGGAGGACCTGCGAGCTTCTATTGGCTAATGCATTTTTTTGGGAATATCTCAGGAACGTTACATCCTAGAGAGCTGAGACCTGGTCTAAAACCTTCCCGGACACCTGATGTACCTGTGTGACAAATTTCGTGATTGTAAATGCGACGGTACAGATTTCTTTAGCGGACATACACACACACACACACACACACACACATACGCTCAGCTTTATATACTCAGCTTTATATATTAGATGAATCGCTCAAATGTCATCTGCCATTTTACAAATGGCAGATGACAATGGTGTTTGTTACCACCAGCTACCATTCATTGACCAATAACTATATATTTTGTTGTCACTTTGACATTACATGTTTTTTAGTGAATTTTTAGGGCAATTGGGTCAATTTTGATTTGGGTTTAATGTAATCTAAGGTGAACTGAATCTGACAGCTGCTTCGCTCAAATCAGTCCTGAAAGTAAACTCATAACTGAAATGCAAATTGATACTATCTTAGTTTCCAGTAGCCAACAGTAGATATTATTGTTTAATAAGCCCTGCGGATGAAATGACTACAGCAGTCCTCAGTCTATTGCATTATATTTTGTAGACAATTATTTGTTGCAGGTAAGACTTACCAGTTGTGTTTGAAGAAGATCCACTATGTTCTACAAATAATAGAAATAAACAAGGAACTGGTTAAACAATATAGTGTCATTTTACAGGTGAATATACATTTTTCATTAAAGCCTTGTACACACTCAAGTGAACACTTCCCAGTTCAAATGTCCAGTCTCCTTAGTGCCATGTGCGGTGGCAAAGTTATAGAGTGTGTAGCAGTAAAGTTTCTCCTGGGACCTGAGGTGGACCAAAAGCCCCTCTTCCACGTCAAAAGGCACCAGTATAATAAACAGTACATGGTAGGTGGGTGGGTGCTTTGCTACGGATTTTGCACTCGGAACTTCAAGCTACCCCTCTGTCCTTGTGAGGTTCCATAGCACTACTTAGCCCAATATGTACGATTCTCCCCATCTTTCTATGCAGACTGCATAAAATAATATTTTTAAACCACCATTACTTTTAAGCATGGCTCCATTGAAATACAGTGTTAGCATCTGTGTCATGCAAATTTTTTAAATACACTTTTTTTTTAATAATATGTAGCCTCTGTAGGAAATTTGATTGTTTTTGAGAATACAGAAAGATAACTTTAATGCCTTCTCTTAGTAAAAGGAACCTGTCCCCACAAAATGCAATGCAATCTGTGGGCAGCGTGTTATAGAGCAGGAGGAGCTAAGCACATTGATATATGGTTTTATGGGACCCAAGGAGCCCAGTGGGTGTTCCAACTCAGTGACAGCTTTAACTTTAGGCACAGTCTCAATCACAGAGTAGGAACAACTTCTGGACTCCTAAGCTTAGAATAAGCAGGGTTTATATTAAACATACAGAGAGGTTATACTAACTCTTTACAGCAAAGTTTTGTATTAGACTGTTCAGTTCCTTACATTATAAAATGCTGCACATAGATCTAAGATATCTATCATTCAGGAGCCAGGAGGAAATGAAGGCTAGTTGCATTCTTCTTGTGACTCCAGCTTATTCATAAGCATGAATTTGATATATTGCGTCATGCCTGTTTTATTACCATTTATTACAGAACAGTCCTGTACTGTATGCAGTCCTGATAGCATTGTAAAGTCATAGAAAAGTATAGGAAAGTTTTGTATGTTCTTTACTCTCTACTAGTGTTGAGCGAACAGTTCGAGCATAGTTCGGGTCCGTACCGAATTTTGGGGTGTTCGTGACACGGACCCGAACCCGAACTTTTTCGTAAAAGTTTGGGTTCGGGTTCGTCGTTCGGCATGTATTTTGGCGCATTTTGAAAGGCTGCAAAGCAGCCAATCAACATGCATCATACTACTTGCCCTAAGATGCCATCGCAGCCATGCCTACTATTGGCAAGGCTGTGATTGGCCAAGTGCAGCATGTGACTCAGCCTCTTTATAAGCTTGTGCGCACGTCGGGACGTGCTCACTCCCGATGTGAATAGAACAGGGATAGACGCAGCTGATGCTAGGGCGAGAATAGGCAGGGATAATTGAATAACTGGAAGCAAATTTCTCTCCTCCACCTGTGATTCATCTGAACAACTGCAGCTGAGCTGCTTTTTTGATAGGGATTGGCTATTTTTAGAGTGGCCAGAGTGATTTTTCCATCCACATGTACCTGGGCTGACCGCCGGCCGCCATTTTGCGACTTGTAGTGCTGCAGCAGAAGCTGCCACAGTGTGCATTCCAAAGCTCCAAACAAGTCAGACATCTACACCTGGGATTCAGACCAATAGCGATTTAGCAGCACAGTCCAAGGCTATTTTTTTTAAAGGTTGTGCAGACCATTTTGTGGCACATGTTACTGGGCTGATAGGCGGCGGCCATCTTGGGACTAGTGCTGCAGCACAATCTCTCCCAACGTCCATTAATCACTTGTAATAGTGGTCTGTGCCATAGAAATCCTACATCAGGGACTTGGGTGTGCTTGTGTCACCCCTACTAATACCAGTCCACCTGTAATCCATACAGTGAAAAGCCATAAAGTATTCCAGTGAGGGAATTTTTTTTTTATTTAAAAAAGGCCAAGTTAGTTTATCTGGCGTTCAATATACTAGATACAGTTAGGCCTGCGTTTCATACATCTGGAATTAGCAAACTAATGTGCTGGGGTTGGGAAAACATATATGTACCCATACTAGAATCTGTCAAAGAAAGCGGTACTCACATATAACAGTCATTCCATCTGTAATCCATACAGTCAAAAGACTGAAAGTATTCCAGTGAGGGAATTTTTTTTATTTAAAAAAGGCCAAGTTAGTTTATCTGGCGTTCAATATACTAGATACAGTTAGGCCTGCGTTTCATACATCTGGAATTAGCAAACTAATGTGCTGGGGTTGGGAAAACATATATGTACCCATACTAGAATCTGTCAAAGAAAGCGGTACTCACATATAACAGTCATTCCATCTGTAATCCATACAGTCAAAAGACTGAAAGTATTCCAGTGAGGGGATTTTTTTTATTTAAAAAAGGCCAAGTTAGTTTATCTGGCGTTCAATATACTAGATACAGTTAGGCCTGCGTTTCATACATCTGGAATTAGCAAACTAATGTGCTGGGGTTGGGAAAACATATATGTACCCATACTAGAATCTGTCAAAGAAAGCGGTACTCACATATAACAGTCATTCCATCTGTAATCCATACAGTCAAAAGACTGAAAGTATTCCAGTGAGGGAATTTTTTTTATTTAAAAAAGGCCAAGTTAGTTTATCTGGCGTTCAATATACTAGATACAGTTAGGCCTGCGTTTCATACATCTGGAATTAGCAAACTAATGTGCTGGGGTTGGGAAAACATATATGTACCCATACTAGAATCTGTCAAAGAAAGCGGTACTCACATATAACAGTCATTCCATCTGTAATCCATACAGTCAAAAGACTGAAAGTATTCCAGTGAGGGAATTTTTTTTTTATTTAAAAAAGGCCAAGTTAGTTTATCTGGCGTTCAATATACTAGATACAGTTAGGCCTGCGTTTCATACATCTGGAATTAGCAAACTAATGTGCTGGGGTTGGGAAAACATATATGTACCCATACTAGAATCTGTCAAAGAAAGCGGTACTCACATATAACAGTCATTCCATCTGTAATCCATACAGTCAAAAGACTGAAAGTATTCCAGTGAGGGGATTTTGCTTATAAAAAATAATATATTTCATTGTGGTGCGAGTTGAATCGCAACAATGAAGAAAAATACTATTAAGGGACGAGGACGCGGTCGTGGTGGTGTCCGTGGAGCCTCTGTTGCTGGTAGAGGACGTGGCCGTTCGGCCCCAGGCGCACACAGTAGGGAACGAACTCCCTCAACTAGCCGGCAGAATGTACCGCAATATCTCGTGGGGCCCAATGCCGCTCTTAGGATGGTAAGGCCTGAGCAGGTACAGGCATTAATCGATTGGGTGGCCGACAGTGCTTCCAGCACGTTCACCACATGGTCTTCCACCCAGTCTTCTGCGGAAAGCGCACAGGTGGCACCTGAAAACCAAGCCCATCAGTCTGTCACATCACCCCCAAGCATATCAGGGAAACGGTCTGAGCCACAAGTTATGCAGCAGTCTCTTCTTCTGTTTGAAGACTCTGCTTCCAGGGTTTCCCAGGGGCGTCCACCTAGCCCTTCCCCAGTGGAGGAAGACATACCATGCACTGACGCACAACCACTTATGTCTCCAGATGAAGAGGACATGGGAATAGCACCACAGCAGAGTCACCGACTCTCTGATGATGACGAAACACAGGTGCCCACTGCCGCGTCTTTTTGCAGTGTGCAGACTGAACAGGAGGAGGTCAGGGAGGGAGACTGGGTGGAAGACGATGCAGAGGACGATGAGGTCTTAGACCCCACATGGACTGAAGGTCGTGGCGATGACTTTCACAGTTCAGAGGAAGAGGTAGTGGTGAGACCGAGACAACAGCGAAGCCAAAGAGAGAGCAGGGGGCAAAAGCAGACGAGCCGCCGCCCCCAGAGTTCGCCTGCTACTGGACATCGCCAACAGGGACCTAGCCCCACAAAGGCAGCTTCAAAGAGTTCCCTGGCATGGCACTTCTTTAAACAATGTCCTACCGACAAGACCCGAGTGACTTGCACGCTCTGCCATCAGAGCCTGAGGCGAGGCATTAACGTTCTGAACCTCAGCACAACCTGCATGACCAGGCATCTACATGCAAAGCATGAACTGCAGTGGGGTACACACCTTAAAAACCAGGCACTCGCTGAGGCTCCCCCTGCTCCCTCTACCGCTGCTGCCTCGGCTTCCGCCTCGAGAGGAATGTTGCCACCTGCCGAGCAGCAAACAGAGGATGTGCCACCGACACCACCACCACCGCCACCGTCAACTAGCGTCTCCACTATATCACACAGCAGCGTTCAGCTCTCAATATCTCAAACCTTAGAGGAAGCGCAAATTCCCCCCGAGTCACCCTCGAGCCCTTGGCCTGAACGCCAGCATTTCTAAACTGCTGGCCTTTGAAATGCTGTCATTCCGGCTGGTGGACACAGACAACTTCAAACAGCTGATGGCCATGGCTGTCCCGCAGTATGTGGTTCCCAGCCGCCACTACTTCTCCAAGACAGCCGTGCCTTCCCTGCACATGCAAGTGTCCGATAAAATCAAGTGTGCACTGCGCAACGCCATTTGTGGCAAGGTCCACCTAACCACAGATACGTGGACCAGTAAGCACGGCCAGGGACGCTATATCTCACTAACTGCACACTGGATGAATGTAGTGGCGGCTGGTCCCCGGCGGACAGTTCCTTGGCGCACGTCCTTCCGCCCCCTAGGATCGCAGGGCATCATTCTCTGCCTCCTGTAGCCTCCTCCTCCTACTCGGCTTCCTCCTCCACTGCTTCCACCAGCTCATCCGGTCAGCCACACACCTTCACCACCAACTTCAGCACAGCCCGGGGTAAACGTCAGCAGGCCATTCTGAAACTCATATGTTTGGGGGACAGGCCCCACAGCGCAAAGGAGTTGTGGCGGGGTATTGAACAACAGACCGACGAGTGGTTTCTGCCGGTGGGCCTCAAGCCAGGCCTGGTGGTATGCGATAATGGGCGAAATCTCGTGGCAGCTCTGGGACTAGCCGGTTTGACGCACATCCCTTGCCTGGCGCATGTGCTGAACTTGGTGGTGCAGAGGTTCATTCACCACTACCCCAACATGTCAGAGCTGCTGCATAAAGTGCGGGCCGTCTGTGCGCGCTTCCGCCGTTCACATCCTGCCGCTGCTCGCCTGTCTGCGCTACAGCGGAACTTCGGCCTTCCCGCTCACCGCCTCATATGCGACGTGCCCACCCGGTGGAACTCCACCTTGCACATGCTGGAGAGACTGTGCGAGCAGCAGCAGGCCATAGTGGAGTTTCAGCTGCAGCACGCTCGCGTCAGTCGTACTGCCGAACAGCACCACTTCACCACCAATGATTGGGCCTCCATGCGAGACCTGTGTGCCCTGCTGCGCTGTTTTGAGTACTCCACCAACATGGCCAGTGGCGATGACACTGTTATCAGCGTTACAATACCACTTCTATGTCTCCTTGAGAAAACACTTAGGGCAATGATGTTAGAGGAGGTGGCCCAGGTGGAGGAGGAGGAGGAGGATGAGGGCTCGTTTCTAACACTTTCGGGCCAGTCTGTTCGAAGTGGCTCAGAGGGAGGTTTGTTTAAGCAGCAGAGGACAGGTTCACAAGTCGCCAGCCAAGGCACTGTACTGGAGGACGAGGAGGATGAGGAGGAGGAGGTGGAGGGGGACGAGGATGACGCAAGTTCACAGCGGGGTGGCAGCCCAGGCCCATCACTGGTGCGTGGCTGGGGGGATACGGTGGACGATGACGATACGCCTCCCACAGAGGACAGCTTGTCCTTACCCATGGGTAGCCTGGCCCACATGAGCGAATATATGCTCCAATGCCTGCGCAACGACAGCAGAGTTGCCCACGTTTTAACGTGTGCAGACTACTGGGTGGCCACCCTGCTGGATCCCCGGTATAAAGACAATGTGCCCACTTTAATTCCTGAACTGGAGCGCGACCGTAAGATGCGCGAGTACAAGCGCACGCTGATAGAGGCGCTCTTGAGAGCATTCCCACATGTCACAGGGGAACAGGTGGAAGGTGAAGGCAGAGGAGTGGCAAGAGGTCGCCAACGCAGCTGTGTCACGGCCAGCTCATCTGAGGGCAGGGTTAGCATGGCAGAAATGTGGAAAAGTTTTGTCTCTACGCCACAGCTATCTGCACCGACACCTGATACGGAACGTGTTAGCAGGAGGCAGCATTTCACTAACATGGTTGAACAGTATGTCTGCACACCCCTCCACATCCTGACGGATGGTTCGGCCCCATTCAACTACTGGGTTTCGAAATTGTCCACGTGGCCAGAGTTAGCATGTTATGCCTTGTAGGTGCTTTCCTGCCCGGCGGCCAGCGTTTTATCTGAACGCGTATTCAGCACGGCAGGGGGCGTCATTACTGACAAGCGCAGCCGCCTGTCCACAGCCAACGTGGACAAGCTGACCTTCATAAAGATGAACCAGGCATGGATCCCACAGGACCTGTCCCTCCCTTGTGCAGAGTAGTCCTTATTAACTGCCTAAAACATGTCTTGTTGTGCTACGGGCCACTTCTTTATTTGATACAAATTTTATGAAACCCACAGTTGAATGAAACTCTTCTCTGTCTGGGCGCCGGGGCCTAACCAGATGAAAGTGGCCGGTTAAACTAACGGGTGACATGAAGCCATAACCTCTGCCATGCTACCTCTGTCTTCTGTCTGGGTGCTGAGGCCTAAGTCAAATAAAGCGGTCTTCTGCTGTGCTGGGGGATATGAAGCTAATCTCTGACCTCTCTCCTCTGTCTGGGTCCAAAGGCCTAAATCACTGAAAGAGGCCTTCTCCTGTGGTGTGTGATATGATGCCTGAATATGTGCTGTGGTGCCTCTCTCCTCTTCCTGGGTGCGGGGGTCAAAGTAACTCAATGGTGGCTTCTCCTGTGGTGGCTGATATGATGCCAGAATATGTGCTGTGGTGCCTCTCTCCTCTTCCTGGGTGCGGGGGTCAAAGTAACTCAATGGTGGCTTCTCCTGTGGTGGCTGATATGATGCCAGAATATGTGCTGTGGGGCCTCTCTCCTCTTCCTGGGTGCAGGGGTCAAAGTAACTCAATGGTGGCTTCTCCTGTGGTGGTTAGTATGATGCCAGAATATGTGCTGTGGGGCCTCTCTCCTCTTCCTGGGTGCAGGGGTCAAAGTAACTCAATGGTGGCTTCTCCTGTGGTGGCTGATATGATGCCAGAATATGTGCTGTGGTGCCTCTCTCCTCTTCCTGGGTGCGGGGGTCAAAGTAACTCAATGGTGGCTTCTCCTGTGGTGGCTGATATGATGCCAGAATATGTGCTGTGGGGCCTCTCTCCTCTTCCTGGGTGCAGGGGTCAAAGTAACTCAATGGTGGCTTCTCCTGTGGTGGTTAGTATGATGCCAGAATATGTGCTGTGGGGCCTCTCTCCTCTTCCTGGGTGCAGGGGTCAAAGTAACTCAATGGTGGCTTCTCCTGTGGTGGCTGATATGATGCCAGAATATGTGCTGTGGGGCCTCTCTCCTCTTCCTGGGTGCAGGGGTCAAAGTAACTCAATGGTGGCTTCTCCTGTGGTGGCTGATATGATGCCAGAATATGTGCTGTGGTGCCTCTCTCCTCTGTCTGGGTCCAAAGGCCTAAATCACTGAAAGAGGCCTTCTCCTGTGGTGTGTGATATGATGCCTGAATATGTGCTGTGGTGCCTCTCTCCTCTTCCTGGGTGCGGGGGTCAAAGTAACTCAATGGTGGCTTCTCCTGTGGTGGCTGATATGATGCCAGAATATGTGCTGTGGTGCCTCTCTCCTCTTCCTGGGTGCGGGGGTCAAAGTAACTCAATGGTGGCTTCTCCTGTGGTGGCTGATATGATGCCAGAATATGTGCTGTGGGGCCTCTCTCCTCTTCCTGGGTGCAGGGGTCAAAGTAACTCAATGGTGGCTTCTCCTGTGGTGGTTAGTATGATGCCAGAATATGTGCTGTGGGGCCTCTCTCCTCTTCCTGGGTGCAGGGGTCAAAGTAACTCAATGGTGGCTTCTCCTGTGGTGGCTGATATGATGCCAGAATATGTGCTGTGGTGCCTCTCTCCTCTTCCTGGGTGCGGGGGTCAAAGTAACTCAATGGTGGCTTCTCCTGTGGTGGCTGATATGATGCCAGAATATGTGCTGTGGGGCCTCTCTCCTCTTCCTGGGTGCAGGGGTCAAAGTAACTCAATGGTGGCTTCTCCTGTGCTGATTGATATAAAGCTGATGGTTGTGCCATCTGACATGGTTGCCAGGGTCTGATTCAATGGTGGCCTACTCCTGTGGTGGGTGATCTAAATGCCTGATTCTCTGCTGTGAAACCTCTCTCCTCCGTCTGGGTGTAGGGGTCAAAGTCTTTCAAAGTCGCCTTCTCCTGTGCTGATTGATATGAAGCTGATGGTTGTGCCATCTGACATGGTTGCCGGGGTCCCATTAAATTGTGGCCTACTCCTGTGGTGGTTGATATGATGCCTGATTCTCTGATGTGGAACCTCTCTCCTCTGTTTGGGTGAAGGGGTCAAAGTTACTACATGGTGGCTTCTCCTGTGGTGGCTGATATGATGCCAGAATATGTGCTGTGGGGCCTCTCTCCCCTCCTGGGTGCAGGGGTCAAAGTAACTCAATGGTGGCTTCTCCTGTGGTGGCTGATATGATGCCAGAATATGTGCTGTGGTGCCTCTCTCCTCTTCCTGGGTGCGGGGGTCAAAGTAACTCAATGGTGGCTTCTCCTGTGGTGGCTGATATGATGCCAGAATATGTGCTGTGGTGCCTCTCTCCTCTTCCTGGGTGCGGGGGTCAAAGTAACTCAATGGTGGCTTCTCCTGTGGTGGCTGATATGATGCCAGAATATGTGCTGTGGTGCCTCTCTCCTCTTCCTGTGTGCAGGGGTCAAAGTAACTAAATGGTGGCTTCTCCTGTGGTGGTTGATATGATGCCTGATTCTCTGCTGTGAAACCTCTCTCCTCCATCTGGGTGTAGGGGTCAAAGTCTTTCAAAGTCGCCTTCTCCTGTGCTGATTGATATAAAGCTGATGGTTGTGCCATCTGACATGGTTGCCAGGGTCTGATTCAATGGGGGCCTACTCCTGTGGTGGGTGATCTAAATGCCTGATTCTCTGCTGTGAAACCTCTCTCCTCCGTCTGGGTGTAGGGGTCAAAGTCTTTCAAAGTCGCCTTCTCCTGTGCTGATTGATATGAAGCTGATGGTTGTGCCATCTGACATGGTTGCCGGGGTCCCATTAAATTGGGGCCTACTCCTGTGGTGGGTGATCTAAATGCCTGATTCTCTGCTTTGAAACCTCTCTCCTCCGTCCGGGTGTAGGGGTCAAAGTCTGTCAAAGTCGCCTTCTCCTGTGCTGATTGATATAAAGCTTATGCTTGTGCCATCTGACATGGTTGCCGGGGTCTGATTCAATGGTGGCCTACTCCTGTGGTGGGTGATCTAAATGCCTGATTCTCTGCTGTGTAACCTCTCTCCTCCGTCTGGGTGTAGGGGTCAAAGTAACTAAATGGTGGCCTACTCCTGTGGTGGGTGATATGATGCCTGGTTCTCTGCTGTGGGACCTCTCTCCTTTGTCTGGGTGCTGTGGTCAAAATAATAGTAAGTGACCTTCTCCATTGGTGGGTGACTTGAAGCCTGATTCTGTGCTATGGGACCTCACTCCAATTAATATTGTTTAATTTTTATTTATTTTATGTTAACTCATCATTTCCCTATCTACATTTGTTTGCAGGGGATTTAACTACATTTTGCTGCCTTTTGCAGCCCTCTAGCCCTTTCCGGGTGTGTTTTACAGCCTTTTTAGTGCCCAAAAGTTCGGGTCCCCATTGACTTCTATGGGGTTCGGGTTCGGGATGAAGTTCGGGTCGAGTTCGGATCCCGAACCCGAACATTTTTCGAAAGTTCGGCCGAACTCGTCGAACCCGAACATCCAGGTGTTCGCTCAACTCTACTCTCTACCAATTTGGACTGCCACATGAAACATAGCATTACAACCTCTGAGCAGAGCAGCAGTGGAAAAGATCTCCACATGAGATCCACTTTAATCTTGCATTTCTTTGATGCTGGTTCAGTAATCTATTGTTCAGTTTCTCTTATATAATGAGTTATTGCAGCTGTTGAATATAGTTTCATTTGCTATAAATTTACCATTAGTAGGTGAATTCTCTGAGAGTTTATTTCCATTTCTATTTTTGACAGTGGCTAAATGTTGGTTGGTAGTTCCTGTCGGACCTTCCAAACCTGCTAAATGATATAAAAATGTAGATTTGCTGTTAGAAAAAAAAAAAGCGTCAAAAGGCATCACATATCTTATTAGGCAGACTTCTGATTTAAAGAGGAGTTCTTATAGGGGTTGTGCAGGGGTTTTATATTGATGATGAATCCTCAGGATAGGTAGGGTGCTGGGTGAGTGTCCTGAAGATTTGTCATCAATATAAAACCCCTTTAATCCGTTGCTCCATATCATAGACATAGAAGACGTTTTCTCAGTTCAGCACATCATTTATCATGTAGATAGAGTTAATACAAGGCACTTATTAATGTATTGTGATTGTCCATATTGCCTCCTTTGCTGACTTGATTCATGTTTCTATAACATTATGCACTGCTCGTATCCAAGCGTTATGACCACCCTGCAATCCAGCCTGTGTTTTTCCCTCGAAAACATGGCGGTAAACAAGTCTGGGTTTTTCCCTCCAAAACATGGTCTTCTTTAAACCCTATGGCAGCTGTGGAAAATAACCAGCTTCTCAATCAAAGCCCTAACAGTCCCTCAGTATTCATTAACCCTTTCCACGTAGAGCCATGTAAATACAGTGATAATGAACAGGATATATATCACAACATATAAAATGCAGGTACACAGTATTAAACAGTCAACCCTTTTAAGAGAAATAAAATAAGAAGTTTTAACTTTGCATAGGGGATATAGGCAAATGTCCACAAATGTCCAAATGTCAATTTACTCCCTGCTCTAGGGCACTACACTAGGTTTTTACATTACCTGCCAAGTTTCAGGAATGTCTTTAAAGTGAAGCAGAGCATGTGAAAACTTTATAGTGGCTCATGTTTTTGCTCTTGGATATATACCTGTATGCTGAACTTTGATAAGGACAAAAAGGAAATTTTTGACCTTCCAAAGTTTTAATACATAATGTCCTATTGTTCCTTCTGCCTATTTAATGCAATGTCTTTCAGTCTTCAAAGTCATCAAAGTTTTGATATTTTTTCCCAAAACCACTGCAACCTCCATGAGTAAAGACTTTTCCAACAAGAAGCCCATAGCAACCAATCAGATTCCAGAATCCACTTTTCCAACCAATCCTAATATATATATATATATATATATATATATATTACACATACAGTACAGACCAAAAGTTTGGACACACCTTCTCATTCAAAGAGTTTTCTTTATTTTCATGACTATGAAGGCATCAAAACTATGAATTAACACATGTGGAATTATAT
Source organism: Bufo bufo (assembly GCF_905171765.1). Lineage (NCBI taxonomy): Eukaryota > Metazoa > Chordata > Amphibia > Anura > Bufonidae > Bufo > Bufo bufo. The sequence continues at coordinate 642,129,146 of NC_053390.1, read as the reverse complement.
ACATAACAAACAAGTGTGAAACAACTGAAAACATGTCATATTCTAGGTTCTTCAAAGTAGCCACCTTTTGCTTTGATTACTGCTTTGCACACTCTTGGCATTCTCTTGATGAGCTTCAAGAGGTAGTCCCCTGAAATGGTTTTCACTTCACAGGTGTGCCCTGTCAAGTTTAATAAGTGGGATTTCTTGCCTTATAAATGGGGTTGGGACCATCAGTTGCGTTGAGGAGAAGTCAGGTGGATACACAGCTGATAGTCCTACTGAATAGACTGTTAGAATTTGTATTATGGCAAGAAAAAAGCAGCTAAGTAAAGAAAAACGAGTGGCCATCATTACTTAAAAAATGAAGGTCAGTCAGTCAGCCAAAAAATTGGGAGAACTTTGAAAGTAAGGGCTATTTGACCATGAAGGAGAGTGATGGGGTGCTGCGCCAGATGACCTGGCCTCCACAGTCACCGGACCTGAACCCAATCGAGATGGTTTGGGGTGAGCTGGACCGCAGAGTGAAGGCAAAAGGGCTAACAAGTGCTAAGCATCTCTGGGAACTCCTTCAAGACTGTTGGAAGACCATTTCAGGGGACTACCTCTTGAAGCTCATCAAGAGAATGCCAAGAGTGTGCAAAGCAGTAATCAAAGCAAAAGGTGGCTACTTTGAAGAACCTAGAATATGACATATTTTCAGTTGTTTCACACTTGTTTGGTATGTATATAATTCCACATGTGTTAATTCATAGTTTTGATGCCTTCATAGTCATGAAAATGAAGAAAAATCTTTGAATGAGAAGGTGTGTCCAAACTTTTGGTCTGTACTGTATGTATGTGTGTGTATATATATATATATATATATATATATATAGTTGGGGTTTTGCTCTGGTAGCATAAAACACCACATCTTTGGTGTTAATTCACACACAAATGGAAAGTTCAATTTGCACAGAACAACATGTCAGTTTGCAGTCTTTGGTGTTAATTCACACACAATGGAAAGTTCATATTGCATAAGTCACCTTGTTGGCAGTTCTGCATCCAGTAGTCCACAGCAGGCTTTAGAGGGCTGTTTCCCCAGCGTGCACCTCTCAGCCCTCCAGTCCAGCACAAAACCTCAGATCCCAACACAGAGACTCAGCTGCTGAGCCCAGCTGCCTATTTAAGGACAGCCAGGTGCTGCCAAAATCCGGACCGGCACTTAAACTCTGGTCCGGTATTTGATCTCACCTGGCTGGAAACCAGCCCAGCCGCACATGTTGGGAGGAAAATACCTGCCTTCCCAGAAAAAACCCTTGCTGTGTCACAATATATATATTTTCTAGGAAAGTATAGGCTATCAATGATCATGCTCAGAGAATGGGACACTAACACAATAAAAGAGCATAGCAGGAGGCAAGGAAGTGTCCCAGAGTGCTCTATACCATTGAATGAAACCATGGCACCTATGTTGTTTTATGGAGGGAGGGGTGTCCTCAAGCTCACTGGCATTACACCCTTGCTTGCCTATTAAACGTCCTTAGACCTGCTATATTTGGTAACCTATTAAGCCCAGTCTAAGGCAAAGCCTAACAGGCTGCCTGTCTTTCCCACACTGACAGGCATAATACTTTGCTGTGTCAGAAGGCCCAAAATAGTCTTTCTAGGATTTTTATAATGAGGAATTATTATCAATATCAGATCTGTGAGAGTCAGACTTCAAGTAACCCATCCATCAGCCATCTAGGGGTAGCTCCAGCATGAACTACACAGCTTCATCCATTGTGTAGTGCATGGAACTGGTTACTGCTAGTGTTGAGCGCGAATATTCGAATTTTTTTCTCGAATATCGCAATTTCGAGATTTCGTGAATATTTCGAATATAGTTCCAAATATTCGCGAAATCGAATATTCGTATTTATTTTTTTTCAAAAAAAATAAATAAAAATCGTACGATTAATTTAATCGTACGATTTTTTTATTTATTTATTTTCCTGTATAAGGCAACGTTCCTATGACTATGGCTAGGCTAATATGTGTATTTTACGAAATTAATTTAATCGCATATTATTCGGGAAAAATTAAATAATTACGAATATTCGATTTCGACGAAAATAATACGAATATTCATTCGAATATTCGCGAAATATCGCGTAATCGAATATGGCACCTCCCGCTCATCACTAGTTACTGCAGCACTGCATCCACTTACTTCAGTGGGAGTGCAACTGCAGTAATCAGCTCCGCTACGTAATAGACAGTAGTGATGAGCGGCAGGGGCTATATTCGAATTCGCAATATTTCACAAATATTTTGTAGAATATTCGTCATATATTCGCAAATTCGAGATTATTTTATTGAATGCGAAAAATTAGCGATGTAAAAATCGCGTAATGCGAATTCATAACGCGAAATACAGGCGTGGATTTCTCCTGAGACTCGAGAAAATGGTTGGCACGGCAGAACATTACAATAGCTTTATATGTAGATACAGTCAAGTGCTCCAATATATTCGTGATTGCGCTAATCGGCAGTGATTAGAATATTTTAGCAGGTCTGACTACAGATTACTGATTGGTGCACTAAGTATTGTTGTGAACTTGACATTGCTTCCTTCTCATTGGCCCACAAGCAAGAAGCAGAGAGGAATCATGTGTTCAGATGAAAAAAAATGCCGAATATTTGATATAACGAATATATAGCACTATATTATAAATATTTGCAAATTCTCAAAGTGGCGATATTCGCAATAAAAATTTGCTATTCGAATATTTACACTCAACACTAATAGACAGAGCTATGTAGTTCCAGCACCTATTTCTGGCACTAGAACTACTACTTAACAGTTGATCAGTGTTGGTGCAGGGTGTTAGATCCCCACAGATCTGAAACTTATGGTCAATCCTGAGGATAAGCCAACAATATAAAAATTCCAGAAAGTTCCTTCTATGGGTTGAGAAGAACTGCCCAAAAGGCCAAAAAAGCAGACCTTTTGGTGCATAAGGGGTTTGAGTAGTCAGCTACCATTTTGCAGTATACATCGCCTCTTTGTCCAGGTCCCACCTCAGTATGTCATTAAGCTTTTAAAAAGCACAAAAAAATGCATTGTAAAAATACAACCAGTGCCATGCCGCTATTATGGTTTTTGGTGCATTTTGTTATTATTGAGGTCTGTTGGTAGAAAGATGCCATAAAAATGGCAAGTTGCCTTTTTGAGAAAAACATTGTGGAAAAATACAATACAAAAACTTCATGTGTGAACCTGCCCTTAATGCAAGGTTTTTAAAAGGTCCCACAGTTCTCAAAACACTATGGAGGGATTTATCATAACTGATGCAAAGGAAAACTGGCTTAGTTGCCCATAGCAATCAATTAGATTCCACCTTTCACATTTCAAAGCTTCTTTGGAAAATGAAAGTTTTCCTTTGCCCCACTTTTGATAAATATCTCCCTATGTGTTATGCACTTTAACAGATAATAAAATTCTAAAGAATTTACTTACTGGTATCAGAAGATTGGTCGCTAAGCGTTGTCACAGGCTGTGTTATAGTAGTGGCTACTTTGGGACCTAACATGTATGGGAAAAAAAAAAATAAAAAGTCTTAAAGGCCAGTCAAAATTAGAGGAGCACCTGAATTCCTGACTCTGCCACACAGGTTGAAATCTGAAAAAATAATTGTCAGCAGTTTATTTAAATACTATGGTAGGTACTATTATATGTGTACCAAGACTTTTATTATTATATGAGAATTATTGGAAACAGTTTCTAGAACTTATATATTAACACTAACATCACTTTTATATGGACATTATGGCTGGCAGTATTACCTGTGCATTGTGGTTTGGAATATTCCATGGGCACTGATCGATAAGCAGGTTTATTAACTAGTTGGTGCAATTATATGGACATTAACATAGCGTGTACTGTTATATGGGCATTATGTAACATTATTTAGGCAATGTACAACAGCATTTAGTGGGGTTTTACATTGTTCTATTTGGGGACTATATTATGCGGTCAATATATAGCACTATTATTTGGGATATGCTTTGTGAATATTTGTGTACTAAGGGAAATGGTTTGCTCTTGGCAGTAAAAGTTATGTACAGTACATTTAGCAGTGTTATGCTATGTGTGAGCCACATTCCAACTCAACTGACATTAAAAGTCTAGATCTGCTCTTAAGTGCATGAGCCATAAGCACTTTTCATTTTTCTATAAGGAAGGAGGAGAAGCATACAATTAGTTATTGTACAGATGTTGGAAATCATGGAACAGTTTATTCAATGTAACTGCATTGTGCAGTATCTAGAAACTCTTAACTCATAGTAGTAATTGAACAACATGAAGTCAATTTAATTTGCTATTACTTAATCTTACTTTGCTTTATAGTTTCAGTGATGGGAGGCGACATTGTACTTGTATAAGCATCCATGGTTGTTGTTGAACCTCCTACATATGAGATTTCTAATATTCCAAGAAAGCCTAAGGAAAACAAAAACAATTAACAAAATGTAAGATGCCAAAATGAGTTGAAAAATCCTACACCTTTAATGTAAAAATACATTATTAAATTACAGCTACTGATTTATTGAGATGCACCTGTATGTCCAAATGAGCCTCTAGGAGCAACAGTAGTGTTGCCATTACACCTAGAGGCTCAACTCTCTCTCTCTGCAACTGCCTCGCCCTCTCCACACCTGGCCCTGTCAAAGTGCAGAAGGCATGGTACTTGCAGAGAAAGCAGAGCCACTAGGTGTAATGGCAACGCCCCTGTTGCTCCTAGAGGCTCCATTTCTATGTATTGAAACATCATTTTTCTCAGCAATGCGGGCACATATGGACATTGGACCAACACAGATGCCTTCAGCTGCCAAGTGCACATGTAACAGGTCAGCCAGTTTCATAGGTACAAGTCTGCGGACAGATGCCCTTTAATGTTTTATCACAGCATATAGTAAAATATAGGGATATGTAATAAGAACGATATAACTCATTTTTAATCTAACATGATTTTAAGCATTAAAAAAAATCTAAAACTCTATAAACTCATATCAAGGAATCAAAATAAAACTTTGCAGACTGCAACAGTACATTACTAACACCAAAATGATAGCAATATGCTACACTTAGGAGTCACCATACACACAATTTACACTTTTATTACAAAATGAATCTTCCAAAGCTTACCTGAATACAACAATGAAATAGAAATTATCTGTATCATCTTGAAATCATTTCTCATTTTCTAAGAACAAAAAGACAAAGCCACCGAACTTCCTTTACCACGAGATGACAGTTGGTGTCTAAATACTATAAACTAAAATGCTCTTGGTTTTTGTTTTTACTTACGTGCATCTGAAACCTATGAACCAATCACAAGCATCTTCTTGATCAACCACAAATGTAGGTGTGAAAATGAGCAGCAGCATACATCCAGAGTAGCCATATGCAAGATTGATATTTTACCATCAAGCATGGCTACTTTGCAGGTGTGCCTATGTATTTTTTAAACTGAAGTCCTCAATAAAATGTGGCATATTGTGCGACCCACACTATAATGGGCAACCCTCAACTATCTGGTAATTGTGATTGTTTGTGTCTAATTACATGTATTTTCCAATTCATTGAGAAGAAAAGAGGCACAAAGCATAGGGCAGGGATAGGTAAGTTCCACCATTCCTCTGTGAGACCCCCATATAACAGCAGAATGAGGGTCTCCTGACCCCTGTGTGGCATTCCAAAATGGAATAGATAAGTTGCAGAGGTGGCCATGTATGGTGGCAATGTAGTTTAAGGAACTAGTGAAACAAATGATTGCCTGTTAAGCAACTTGACCCAATTCTCCCTATAGACAGGAGTCCTGGAGGTGGAACTGGGCTCAGACATGTATGACTTATAATCTCGATATGCCATCAATGTCTCAGATGTTATTACCTGTTTAAAGTTTTCTTATAAAAATTGGATTGGTTCAATCTGATAGTCTCGCTTTCAGAGCACAAAAGGTTGTGTACCCCAGATACAGTATAAAAAATATTCATTAAAAAAGCTGGTCTGAAATTATACATCTGTATCCTTATTAACTGTTCCACACACCAAGTCTATCATTTCTTGCTAACTACATCTCATGTTATTTCCAAAATATTAGGGCTTATGCACACGCCCGTTACCTGGCCGTGGCTGTATTGCGGCCCGCATACAGCGGGTCCGCAATACACGGGCACCGGCCTTGTGCACCCCGCATCACGGATGCAGACCCATTCGCTTTAATGTGTCCGCAATCCAGGAAATGTGGTGTGGTGCAGAATGGAGGCACGGATCGGAAGCTCACGGAAGCACTACAGAGTGCTTCCGTGGTTTTCTGTTCATGCCTCCGCACCACAAATAAGGAGTGCATGCACTTCTTTTTTTGCAGTGCAGACCGTCGGATGCGGATCGCAGACCCCATTCAATTTGCGGTCTGCAGCACGGGCCAGGCTAGTACACGATTGTGTGCATGAGCCCTTAGTAACATAGTAACATAGTTTATAAGGCTGAAAAAAGACATCTACCAATCCAATTCAGCCTGTTATCCTGCAAATTGATCCAGAGGAAGTAAAAAAAAAACAAAAAAAAACTGTGAGGTAGAAGCAATTTTCCCCACTTTAGGGGAAAAAATTCCTTCCCGACTCCAATCAGGCAATCAGAATAACTCCCTGGATCAACGACCCATCTCTAGTAGCTATAGCCTGTAATATTATTACACTCCAGAAATACATCCAGGCCCCTCTTGAACTCTTTTAGTGAACTCACCGTCACCACCTCCTCAGGCAGAGAGTTCCATAGTCTCACTGCTCTTACCGTAAAGAATCCTTTTCTATGTTTCTGTACAAATCTTCTTTCCTCCAGACGCAGAGGATGTCCCCTCGTCATAGTCCTGGGGATAAATAGATAATGGGATAGATCTCTGTACTGACCCCTGATATATTTATACATAGTTATTAGATTTCCCCTGAGTTGTTTTTTTTTCTAAAGTGAATAACCCTGATTTTTATAATCTTTCAGGGTACTGTAGTCCACCCATTCCAGTTATTACTTTAGTTGCCCTTCTCTGAACCCTCTCCAGCTCTGCTATGTCTGCCTTGTTCACAGGAGCCCAGAACTGTACACAGTACTCCATGTGTGGTCTGACTATGTTCTCATCACAGGCATCTATGCTCCTTTTGATGCAACCCATAATCATATTGGCCTTGGCAGCAGCTGCCTGACGTTGGTTTCTATAGCTAAGTTTGCTGTTCACTAAAATTCATAGGTCTTTTTCCATGTCAGTGTTACCCAGTGTTGTACCATTTAGTATGTACGGGTGACTTGCATTATTCCTTCCCATGTGCATAACCTTACATTTGTCAGTGTTAAACCTCATCTGCCACTTCTCTGCCCAAGCCTCCAATCTATCCAGATCCCTCTGTAGCTGTATACTTTCCTCTTCTGTGTTAATTACTTTACACAGTTTAGTGTCATCTGCAAACATTGATATTTATACTGTGCAAGCCTTCTACAAGATCATTAATAAATATTATTACGACCAGAGGATGTGGATCCTCTGTGTCAGCTGATAGAGGACTGGGAATTAGTCCAATATTGCTGACTACTGACTCTCAGAGTCAGGACCCTGGTGTCTGCACCAGTTACCCAAAATGCATCTACCTGCAGTAGTGTGAACAGAGTCCAACAAAGGCAGAGTAAAGGAACAGATAGTCTTTAGTGGCAGACAGTATTCAAAAGTCACTTGACAGATACAGGCAACACAAAGTTCAGAGCAATATAGCGTGCAGATATAAGCGGTCTCGTTGTCAGGCAGTGCAGGGTCTGGATCCAGGCAGACTTACAGGAGGCGATGGGCAGATGCGTAGTCAGACAGTGCAGAGGTCTATAATCCAGGTGATCCAATAAACAGACACAGTGAGATGCTTCAGCGGGAGTCAAGAGGTACAACAACCACGCTTGGGCACTTCATGATGAGTCGAGCTGCCTTAAATACAAATAGTCCCGCCTCCGGGTGGGGACAATAATCAGGAACCAGCTGCCTACTCCTATAAGAAAGGGAGAGGCGCGTGCACACGTGCTATAGCGCATCAGATGACACCTGGCAGTGAGGACGGATGTGGTGGTATGCTGGTGGGCGCCTGCGTCTCCTACTAGGTAAGTCAGTACTGCGACCCATAGTGCTGCGATGTGCAGACAGCGATCTGCCATCCTGTGGTGGGGACACAGACCCCATACTGACAAATATATTGGAGAATAGGGCCCAATACTGACCCCTAATGTACCCCACTAGTGACAGTGACCCACTCTGAGTGTGTACCATTAACCAGTAAAAATAATATAACAAAAACAAAGACAGGTGCACACTGCGGTCTTACTAACCCTCGTACTGGTGTAAAATTTAGAGATTAGCCAACATATCTTGCTTGGAGGACATGTCTGAGCCCGAGCACCGCGCCAAGGTTTCTCAAGTTGCTCGGGACCTAACGCTTAACCTACCTGGGCCATATGGGCAATACCAGGAGCCCAAGCAGGATATGTTGGCTAATCTCTCAATTTTACACCAGTACGAGGGTTAGTAAGACCGCAGTGTGCACCTGTCTTTGTTTTTGTTATATTATTTTTACTGTTTATTACATCCACACATTTGCTATCCTGTGTAGGATGTCCACTGTGGTATTTGTGGTCCGGAGTGCAGGATCTGCCCCTCCTGTATAGATGCACCACTGCATATGAGGTTGAGCACTTCCTGCTTTTTAATACCACGCCAATTTGTAGTTTGTATATTGAATTTTTTGGAGGTGTATAAACTCCTAGTCTGAATGTGCCTTTATTTCCATCCACAGGCAGCATTCTGGTGCACATGTGAGGCCTGGGCTATATCAGCCAGTCTTGGGTGGGGCTCAGAGCTCTCTCCCTCCTCCCACTGCATGGTCACATGCTGGAGGCTACTGGGAGATTGACTGTGAGTCTGACCTTGCGCTCCTATAATTTGCCCACTGGCTCCTGGTATTGCCCATACGGCCCAGGTAGGTTTAGCGTTAGGTCCCGAGCTACTTGAGAAACCTTGGCACGGTGCTCAGGCTCAGACATGACCTCCAAGCAGGATGGATGCTGGCTAATCTCTCAATTTTACACCAGTACGAGGGTTAGTAAGACCGCAGTGTGCACCTGTCTTTGTTTTTGTTATATTATTTTTACTGTTTATCGCATCCACACATTTGCTATCCTGTATAGGATGTCCATTGTGGTACTTGTGGTCCGCTGCAGGCATCCTCCATTGTATGCATTTTTGCTGGGGATTGCCATTAGCAGCGGACCACAAGTGCAGGATCTGCTCCCCCATATAGATGCCCCACTGCATATAGGGTTGATCACTTCCTGCTTTTTAATATCACGCCAATTTGTAGTTTGTGTACCATTAACCACCCTTTGTTTTCTATCACAGAGCCAGTTACTTACCCACATACAGACATTTTCCCTTAGTCTAATCGTTCTCATTTTATATACTAACCTTTTATGTTGTACAGTGTCAAATGCTTTGGGGCTGTCCAAATATACGACATCCATTGATTCACCACAGTCAAGTCTAGAACTTGCCTCCTCATAGAAACTGATTAAATTAGTTCGACATGACCGATCCCTCATGAAGCCATGCTGATATGGCGTTATTTGCTTATTTTCATTGAGGTACTCCAAGATAGCAATCTCAAAGGCTTTCTAAAAGAGCACCTCTCGTCTCGTAGTTCTAGATAGTTCCTGGCTGCAGGGAATTCAAATAGCTTGTTCTGTAATGAAGCCAGGGTTGCCAAAGCTGTAGAAAACGGTCTCTATTGTGATATGTCCACCCAATCAATTCTTCCATTTGGCACATCTGGTGGACCCTATCCCGCCACATGTCTAAAGTTGGTGGATCCACTGACCTCCATTTTACAAGAATCAGAAGTTTCGCGGCCATAAGCAAGTGTGTGATCAAATTATTTTTCCCCGGGCGAAAAGCTGGGGTGGGCAGCCAAAGTAATACTAACTGGGCTGCGAGTCTCAGGGTCGTGGTGCAGATCTTGTTGATAGTGCGTTCTACATCTGCCCAGAAGTGACGAATGGCTGGACAGGACCACCAGATGTGAGAGATGGAACCAGTAGCAGCACTGCATCTTCAACACAAATCTGTGGGGAGCAACTTAATTTTGAAAAGGTATTCAGGGGTCCTATACCATCTTAACGCTACCTTTACAGAGTTTTCTTGTATTTTTATACACTTGGAAAAACCGTGTGAACACTTTTGGATCCATTTTCTGTCAGCATCATTTAATGTGAGGTGTAGTTCCTTCTCCCAATCAGCAACCCATGGTGGCAAATTTGAGTCCCTAGCACTGAGAATTTATCTATATATGAGGGTGGTGCACTTGTGGGGCAAACGCGGGAGTAGAACAAAGTTGTCCAACTACGTCGGGTCTGATAATGGGACGTACTTGGAGGACTTAAATTGCCTGCAGATGGTCTCAAAATCATTCCTCTGGATGAAATTTTTCCCTATCTCCTGAGAGGGTAGTGAAAAAATCAGCAGGGGCCTCAAGCCTTAACAAGTCTCCTAATCTGTGACTAGACATTGAGAGCCATACGTCAGATGGATATTTAATTTGGGGACACATGAGGACGGGTAAAACTGAAATAGGAGCCAAAGGAGAGATCCTAGTTTGCCCCGAATTAAGTTCCTTTGATTTGTGGCAGACATGTAGCATTCCCCTGGTAAGTTCACTGTCTATTTTGGTCCCCTCTCCTGCTTTCCCAGGCAACCACAACCTATGGAATGAATCTTTGCCTAGGAGGGCCAGTTCTAAATCAACATGCATACAGTGAAACTCTTGTCTGGTCAGCTTAAGCCACCTTTCTAGATTTATGGCCTGTATATAGGTCGGAATATCTGGGAGCGAAATGCCTCCTTGTTTTTTCCTGCGAGAGAGCAAGCGGAAGGACACTCTAGGGCGACCTCCATTCCAGAGATACTTGCTCATAATGGATGGTAATTTATTTATAAAATTGTAAGGTATTAAGATAGGAAGAGCTCTAAGGGTATACATAAGAAATGGGAGAATGTAGGTGGTCAAGACATTCTTCCTGCCTAGCCAGGTAAGGAACGGCGATGAGCTTTTTGAGAGGATGGAGGTGACTTTTGAGAGTAAAGGAGGGAAGTTGTGCTTAAATAAGAGTTTAGGATCCATTGGGATCATGACACCCAGATATTTAATTGCCTGTGGAGGCCATTTAAATGGACTGAGGGCTTTGACCCTAGTACGCATGGCAGGTGATAGAGAAATACCCAAGGCTTCCGACTTATCAAAGTTTATCTTAAAATTTGAGAGTAGCCCAAAGGATTCAAATATCTGCATAACCTCTGGCAGAGCCTCCTCAGGATTTGACATCAAAAGCAAAAGGTCATCCACGAAGGCCGCCATCTTATGGGTAAACTTTCCCACTTTCACTCCTTTGATCATAGGGGATTGGCGAAACTTTAGAAGTAACGTCTCTAGGACGAGAACAAACAAGGTGGGGGACAGCGGGCATCCCTGGCGAGTGCCATTTTTGACTTGGAAGGCGCTCGATAGGGTCCCATTGACCATCACTCTCACAGATGGTGCTGAGTATAAAGTAAAGATGGCTCTAATAAAATCCTCAGGAATGCCAAAAGCACTTAAAGCCCTTTCCATATAGTTCCAGCTAGCCCTATCGAACGCCTTCTCAGCATCTGTGCCTAGGAGCACAAGGGGGGATTTAGTTTTGATAGCGTGTGTGATCACGTGTATCACCCTACTGATGTTGTGTCTGCTCCCTCTGCCCGCAACAAAACCCACTTGCTCTTCACCCACAAGCCCAGGGAGCAACTTCGAAATTCTGTTGTTGAGCAGTTTAGCCCACCATTTCAGGTCAGTATTTAGCAGCGATATTGGCCTATAACTTCCACAGGCCTCTCTATCCTTCCCTTCTTTATGAATAATTGTTATATGTGCCTCCTGGGCTTGCGGGGTCAGAGAACCACCCTTGAGGATGAGATTGCAGACATCTACAAAGTGGGGGTTAAGGATTTCCCTAAACTTTTTGTAATAGGAGATTGGGAACCCATCAGGCCCTGGGCTCTTACCCGAAGGAATAGAGGAGAGGACTTGATCTACTTCTTCTACCGTGAAAGGTAAAAGCAGCTCTCGTATGTCATCTGCAGTTAGCCTCGGGATGTCAATGGAACCTAAGAACTCTGAAATATGCTCATCAAGCTGCTGTCTAGTGAGGGGTACAGGGAGGTTATACAAAGTTGAATAAAAGGAGCAAAACTCATGAGCTATCGCGGGGGTATTGATAAGTCGGGAGCCCGAGGACGAGTTGATTGCTTGAATAAAGGATTTGTTCCTTTGGCCCTTGAGAAGGTTGGAGACTAGTTTGGAGCCCTGTTTCCATGTAAATATTGTTTGAAACGCAACGTCTTTAGTGCTCTAGCCGCTCGTATGTTTAGCAAGTCGGCAACCTCGTGCCTCAATCGTTTAAGCGATTCTAAGACATCATCTGATCTCACCCTCTTGTGTAAGTGTGGAATTCTGTTGAAGAAGGGAGTCTAGCTGTTTCTGTCTATTTCTCTTGACTCTGGAGCCCAAACTAATGAGCTCCCCTCTAACCACCACCTTATGTGCTTCCCATAAGGTCGTCCCGCTGACTAGATCCCTGGCATTTTCCCTAAAGTAGTTTTTAAGGCATTGCTCTATAACCCGCCTGTGCAAATCATCTTCCAGAAGCGTCTCATTCAATCTCCAAACCCAGCATTTTGGAGGGATAGCATGGAATCTCACCTTCACCGGCGCATGATCAGAAACAACTATGTTCCCAATACTAGCCTCCGAGACTGAGGGCAGCAATTGGTTAGTTAAAAAAAGGTAATCTAAACGTTGATATGTGTTATGCGTCCGCGAGTGGAAGGTGAAATCTTTTTCCTCTGGGTGTAGGATGCGCCAGACGTCCAAAACCCCTAAATCTGTGAATGTGAGGAGAAGCCTTCTCATCTGTTTTTTAGAGGGAGGACGGCCTATAGAGGTTGAATCTTTAGAAGAATCAAGTGTGAGATTGAGGTCTCCCCCCAGGATAAGGTGCCCTTCCCTAAAGGTTTTCAGAATCTCAAGTGTGCGGAGTATCCAGGAGATCTGTCTACTATTCGGTGCGTAGAGGTTCACTAGTGTGAACATGGAGTTTGCTACTCTGCCTTTCAAGAATAGGTATCGGCCATCAGGATCAACTAGTTTAGACACCAAAGTGAAGGGGAAATTCTGCCCTAAACCTATTGAAACCCCTCTAGCTGCCGAGGAGTATGCGGCATGGTGCCACACAGGGAAGGTTTTGCTTACTACGTTAGGCACGTGCAAGTGCCTGAAGTGGGTCTCTTGTATTAGTACTAAATCAGCCCCCTCTTTACGGAGCAGATGGTAAATTTGACTCCTCTTTTGCGGGGTATTCATGCCATTTACGTTAAATGACAAAACCTTTAAATCAGACATGGTGACATTATGTAGATATGATCTGAAGGACTAGTCAGAGGGTGACACAGGGCTACAAAGAAATAATACATAAAATAAAATATAAACATCGCAAACTGTAGAAAACTTAAACTGTAGTAACTACCTAGGAGGTTAAAGACCTCGGTGGGAGGGGGGAATTAGTGTGGAAGTGCCCAAGAACCAGGCCCCACACACTAAGCCCAGTAAAAAGAAGACATATAGCAGACATATATGAAACAATAAGGAGCCTAAGCATGGATCACCAGGCAGTACAAGCGCTCTGCCACTTCATCACACATTTGCCGCTTTAGGCTCCGATTATACCCGGGTGGATCAAACCCCGTGAGCAGTCGCCAACATATGATCGGAAGGTAAACAACACTTTAATGATGAGGAGGGTGACGGAGAGGCAGGTGGGAAGGGGGGATAGGGAAGGAGGAAGGGAGAGAAGGAAAGGGGATAGGTGGGGAAGGGTGGTAATGGCAGAAAACAGATGCCAGGTGGCCAAATAATATAATAAAGGTAAAAGGGAGAGGATCCCCTTAATAAAGGCACCGGGCCAGGGCTATATAGAACCTGAGTCCTGCCAGATGGAGATGCGACCGCACGATCTCAATGTCGATGAACCTCAGAGTCCCTCTTCACTTCAAAGATCGCTTCTATTTCTTCGGATGGAAGCATATCAAGGGATCCTCTTCTTCGACAATCTTTTCTTCTGCGCTAGACGCCATCCCTCTGGCTGTGGCAGACTTGGGAGGTCAGGGGAAGGGTTGCAGGGGAGCTAAGACTGAATGTCCAGGGCCTCGGATCCTAAGGCTTCCCACACAGGCGGTAAGTCCTCCGGAGTTCTCGCGGTGTATTATTTCCCCCCAATCGCGGTACTCAATCCGAAAGGGAACAGCCATCGGACCGGCAGCTTCTTGTCCCTCAGTAGCGTGGTCAACGGGCGCAAGTTCCTGCGCTTGGCCAGTGTGCTCGCCGCCAGGTCTTGGAATAAGAGTACCTTATGCCCATCCAGGGTGGCGTCGCCTTTTTCTCTAGCCGCTCTCAAGACGGCAGCTGTATCCAGGAAGTTCATAAGGGCACAGACAACGTCCCTGGGTGGTTCTCCCGCGGAAGGCTTGGGCCTAAGAGCTCTATGGGCCCTTTCGATAATAATGGCAGCAGCCTGGTCTTCGCCTACTAAGGTGGCAAATAGGCGGCGGACCGTGTCTGTCAGATCTTCAGCCTGCACTGATTCGGGTATACCCCGCAGCCAAACATTTTTCCTTCGACCCCTGTTTTCCTGGTCCTCCAGGTTAAAAAAGGCTGTATTAATCATTTTAGACATGGCCGTTAGGTGGTTGTGAACTCCATTCTCATGCTGAATGAGGAGGTCATGGCTTTCCTCTAGGTGTTCAACCCGATGGCCAAGCTGCTGAAACTTGGACTTAATGTCCGAAAGTTCTTTCATGACCGGTGAAAGATTGCTGTAAGAAGCTTCTGGTGAGAGGGAGGGAATCCATCTCACCTCTGGTATATGCTTCAGCATCTGAGCTATCGGCATCTGAGTCAGCTCCTTCTCGCTCAGAGTTGGTTCGCGCCTCGCGGTATTTGGTCAGATCACCCTGCGTCTTTTTCGTCTTCAGGGTGTTCCCTGATGCTCCATTTCTGTCTCTCAGAGTTTTCCCCATCTTGGGTTCTGTGTCCACTCGATTAAAGCTGATAAAGCTGGGCTAGCGGTGAGGAGCTCTGGCAGAGACGACCTACACCATGGCTTGCTGGCTCCACCCCCCTACAGCTCATGTGATTGGTTCTGTATAGTACAGCAGAGATGATAATGGGTTAAAGGGGTGGTTGGCGCATCTCGCACATTGGTGGCATATCACTAAGATATGCCCCCAGTGCGTGATGGGACCTGCACCTATCTCTAGAATAGAGCTCACAAAGTGAAGGTGAGTGGACCACACAGGCTGCCCTCCACTCATTTGGGAGTGCTAAAAAATAGCCGGGTGCTATCTCAGGTATTTCCATCATCCCTATAGAAGTGAATGGCGCGGTGGCTGTACTTGCGCTGTGCGCTTCCCATTGATTTTTATGGGACTTCTGAAAATAGCCAAATGTGCAGCTCAAATATTTTCGGGACTCCCATAGAGATGAATGAAGGGTGGACATGCATGCACGGTCCACTCTCCTTTACTTTGTAGACTCTGTTCTATCAAACAGTGGTGGCATAACCTAGCAATGTGTCACCAATGTGTCAGATGGACAAACCCCCTTAAAGGGAGAGATGTGGACATAGGTTAATTAAATAAGCAGCAAACTACAGAAAGTCCAACCAGTTGTACTTGTCAATTATCTTGATAACTTGGAGATCAAATGTTTAACACGAGGTGAGAGGCACCCAAGTGTCACGTCAAACAATTTGAAACAGTTTACATTAGCGTGGTCTGTGTGCTAGACGACCTGCAAGGGTACCTGACCACACCACCAGGCACAGGCATCATCGTCTTTCATAGGCCAGGGAACATCTACGCTGGATGAGGGACCAGTGGGCCTCAGTGCTGTTCACTAATGAAAGTCAATTCACGCTGAGCAGAAATTATGGCCGCCAACAATGTTGGAGACTTCAAGGAGAGCGCTATGCATCAGCCACTGTTGTCACCAGACGAGCCTTTGGTGGTGGTGGTGGTGTTACAGTGGGGGCAGGTGTGTCTAGTCAATACAGAACTGCCCTACAGTATAGTACAAGTCCATACTACTTGAATAACATTATTAATCCAGTCATTGTGCCTCTGCATGAACAACACAGGCCTAATTTCATCATCATGAACAACAATGCGCCAGCTCATCGAAGTCACATCATTAGGGAACGGTTGTTGGAGACTGGGGTACCTCAAATGAAGTGTCCTGCACTTTCTCCAGACCTGAATCCCATTGAAAATCTATGGGGTCAGCTGAGTCAGTGTGTAGAGACTCGTAACTCTGTACTCCAGAACCCCAATGGCCTGAGGGCCGCCCTTCAAGAAGAGTGGGATGCCATGCCTCAGCAGAAAATAAGTCGACTTGTGAACAGCATGAGACGTCGTTGTCAAGCTGTAATTGATGCTCAAGGCCACATGACAAGTTATTGAAACATTGAAATTTGTTGTGGGGGTATACCCACCACTGTTGTTGGCTTTTGTTTTAATAAATAGTTTGAGATGAGGAAATCACTATTGCGTGCTTCTACTTAAATGACCTACTTTCATAAACTAATATCACTGTAGTGTGAACTTTTTACGTTTTCTATAAATTTTACCCAAAAGCCAAATATCCTTAACTTATTGTGAGTAATCTATTAAACTTAAGAATTAATTGATGGGGACCCCAACAGTCAATCTCCCACTGATCAGTAAATGATTGCAAATTCTAGCGCTGTGGGGAAATAACCCTGGAAGGCCTTTTGGAAGGAGTTTTTGTTTTTTTCCTTCCCACAACTTTTTAATTCTCTGTGCACAGTGATATGGAAGCTTTTTTTGTGTGGAACAAGTTATATTTTTTAATGCCACCATTTAATTTACCATGTCTTGAACTGGAAAAAATTCTTTGTCAGGTTAAATTGAAAAAAAAAAAGCACATTTCACCTAAGGTTTTTTTTTTATTAATATAAACTAATAATGAAACCATAACCTTATTCTGCAGGTCAGTATAGTTATCGCAAAACAAAATTTATATATTTTTCATAATTTTTGTACTATACTATTTTTTCTTCATATTCTGACACCCATAAAGTTGTTTTTTTTCATCTACAAAGCTATGTGGTTCTTGTTCTTTACGTGACAAGCTGTAGTTTTTATTGGTGACTTATGCATTTAAATTTTTTCCCTGTTACACTTCACTACACAGAAAAAATATTTTAATATTTTAATAGCTAAGGCTACTTTCACACTGGCGTTTTGGCTTTCCGTTTGTGAGATCTGTTCAGGGCTCTCACAAGCTGTCCAACAGATCAGTTTTGCCCTAATGCATTCTGAATGGAAAAAGATCCGCTCAGAATGCATCAGTTTGCCTCCGTTTAGTCTCCATTCCGCTTTGGAGGCGGACACCAAAACGCTGCCTGCAGTGTTTTGGTGTCCATCTGACGAAACGGAGTCAAACAGATCCGTTTTGACACACAATGTTTTCTATGACACAATCAGGCACAATAGAAAACGGATCTGTCCTCCATTGACTTTCAATGGTGTTTAAGATGGATCCATCTTGGCTATGTTAAAGATAATACAAACTGATCCGTTCTGAATGGATGCAGACGGTTGTATTATCTGAATGGATCCGTCTGTGCAGATCCATGACGGATCTGCACCAAACGCGAGTGTGAAAGTAGCTATATGCATTTTTAGACACGGAAATATTAATTATGTTTATTTTTTATTGTTTCTTCATTTTTATATTTACATTTTGGAAAGGGGATTATTTGAATTTTAATATTTTGTGTTTTTATATAAAAAAAAAAATTTTATTTTATTTTAATTTGTTGCCCCCCTTTAGGGGACTTGTGATCTTCTGATCACTTGCACCATAGACTGCTATGGAATACTATTGCAGTCTATGGGATTTTTATAGGCTATGTCACTACTGACTGGCATTTGAGGGTCTGAATGACTGGAATTGGAGGTGTCTCCAACCTTAGTCATTGCGTCCAATACCTGCCATCTAAGGAGCAGGCTCAGCTCATGAGCCCAATCCATACATACCCTTAACGTAAGTAAGGTCCCTGTACAACGTTTTATGCTAAGGTGTTACAAATGTACTGCACTGTCAGATTTGTAAAGCTTTTTAAAATTAAAACAACAGTCAAAAATTATCCCTTTGTGGAGGCATAATGGTTTGTTTTTAATAAGTCATCAAAAAATGAACACTTTTTCGGGCATAGCAACAGGTTTGGTGTAATTTTAAAGAAAATGTATATTGTCCTGGAAAGTAAAGAAGCAATTCCTTTTTAGAAAAGCCATCAAAATATTATCACTTTTTTTTAGTATCAGTTTTTCGGGAGATGTACAGCTGTGGAGGGCTAGTAGTAGTGGCAACAGCAGTCCAGTTTGAAACATGATGGCAGGATTGGAGTGATTCACATTAATAAGAAATTAAATTGCGTTAAAAGGGTTATCCAGGAATAGATAATGATGACCTATCCTCCACATAGGTCATCATTATCACATCGGCAAAGGTCTGAGTCCCAGCCTCCCCACCAATTATCTGTTTCAGAGAGCTGCCAACTCTCATGGGAGCTTTGGTGAGTGCAGCCAGCTCCCTGCAGCTCTCCACAGTGCCTTACCTTGTACAGCGACTGCGCTTGGTATTGCAGCTCAGCCCCATTTACTTCAAAGGGGTTGAGCTGCAATTAGGCCTTGTGACTAATGTACGGTGACGCCACATAACCTAGGAAGAGGCCACAGCACTGACTTCAGGATAGGTCATCAATATCATATCAGTAGGGAACTGATCAGTAAGGAACAGTGGGGGTGCCCTACCGATATCATATCAGTAGGGCACCCCCACTGATCAGCTGTCTGAAGAGGCCGCCGAGCTTTGTGAGTGCTGTAGCCTCTTTCTAGGCCAGTAGCTTATGTCCAGCTGAGTCCCTTTCAAGTGAATGGGCCTGGGCTGCAACACCAAGCACAGTCTCTATGAAATGTACATTGCTATGCTTGGTATGCTGTCAGGAGGCCACAGTGCTCACTGGAGTGCCATGGCCTCTTCAAAGCTGATTGATGGTGGTGTTGGGAGTCGAACCAGATATTAATGACCTATCCTTAGGACAAGTCTTTAATATTCGACTCCCAGAAACCCCATTTAACTGCTGCAACATTGACAATAATGGCTACCACCAGCCTTCTTGGGCCTGCCTGACTAAATAACACAATTAACAAACTGACTCCTGTCTCTAAAATCTATATCATGTAATTGATCTTATTGTTTTCTCCTCATTATGAAACTCACTCACTGACACTAAATCAGCTTTTTTGCAATTTAAGATCTCTGTCTTCTAGACATCCTATCCCTCCTACTGTATGTCTAACCCTAGAAAACACATGCATTTTGGGATGGTTGGAATGTTATATAGTGTCTATGACATGTCCACTGTGCCATGACTGCATCACTGAACCACCAAATGCCATGTGATCTTCCTTCTGCATCTTCTCTGTCTTCTGATCTGTAGAGTGGCAGATACCATCTTGAGTGATGTGTGTGGGATGAAACCTAAAAGATTCAGATTCACTTGAAACTTTTCATAAATTCAATTACTGTAGATTCAATTTGCTCATCTCTAGTATTGGGTTCATCAGAGTGGGAGTTGACCTTACAAAGGGGATCTCCATTCTGGATCTTGATGTGATACTGATCCTGTTCACCGTTTGCTATCAACATTGAATAACTGACAGGAAAGTCAAAATAACTATATATTGAGCTCAAAATTCCTGTAGACATTATGAATATACATAGTATTCCTGTGTGTGAATGCAAATATGTATGATGGTTCTTTCGATTCTATGAAAATGAAACCTCATTTCCGTGTCTAACTTCCTGTGCTGTACAATATATTTTTCTGTCTGCATACAGTATCTTTTCATTTTTTTCCATTCAAGGCTAGGGTCACAAAGTAGTAATTTGTAACTGCTTTTGAACACTTTTTATGTATGATTTCGGGCTGAAATCTTTTTAAATGAAAATTGTATATGAAACAAAAAAGTCAGTGTACACAGCATTTAAATGGGCAAACATAGGTGAAAAAATAGGCACATGTGAATAGACAGGAGATGAACAGTGACGTGTCCTTGTCAGGGGTTTTATGCTATTGCTCCTTGGGCTTTATTCATATTGATGCATGTCAAGCAGCTTCTGTGGAGTTCATGTAAGCAAACAGAATTTCATTTTGACATACCAATTGGCGCTTTTCAGTGGTATACCTTTTTTAAAAATGTATTTATTTTTGCTCTATTGAAAAGTGTAGTGTACTATATTTTTTAGGATAAAGGCATCTTGTCCCTTGGCGACATAATCTTGTGTGTGTCTACATTTCTCACATTTAGCTGTAATAGGGGGTCAGATGGGGTCTGGGTTCCAGAGGTGGTATGGAGTAGGAGAGGGATTAAAATATTTAAAGGGGTTGTCTGCCTTTTTCTTACTCATGATCTATCCTTTGGATAGGTTATCAGCATCTGATCGGCAGGGGTCCGACACTCAGGTCCCCACCGATCAACTTTTTGAGAAGGCAGTGGCGCTCACAGTAGAAGTGAATAGAGCTGAGCTGCACTCAGACCAATGAAACAGTCATGCCGTTGAGACGCAGCACCGCTGCCTTTTCAAACAGCTGATCGTCAGAGGTTTTATTTTTTCATTGCCATATTCTGACCCCTATAATTTTATTTGTAGTTGTGAGGGTTTATTTTTTGCGGGGTGATCTGTACTTTTCATTGATATCATTCTGTGGTGTGTATGACTTTTTGATCACTTTGTATTTAATATTTTGTGGTAAATGAAGTAACCAAAAACGGCAAATTGACCATTTTGACACTTTTTCGCCATTTGCCGAATGGGGAAAATGTTTTCATATTTTTAAAGTATGGGCGCTTTTGCACGTGGCGATACCCATGATTATTATATTTTTTTTTAAACATTATTTTTTTTACACTTTTTTATAGTTCCCATAGGGAACTATTACAAGCAATCATTAGATTGCTATTCTCATAGACTCCAATGCATTAAAAATTTACCAGTTTACTATGGAGCCAGGATTCAGGATTTGCCACGGCATCCGAAGGGTTAAATGTCCGTGACTGGCATTATCGTCAGTCTCGAACATGAGTCATTGGTGTCTGCTATATGAAACAGCAGACATCCAGTGGCTGTGACGCCTGCTCCGCTCCGAAGCGGATGCCATCTAGAAAGACGTGGCCAGTGCCAAGCTGGTCGGGAAGGGGATAACAACAGGTTCCCTACTTGGCTGACAAAGATATGCTTGTGGGGTGCCTGCAGTAAGGTGATCCACAGAAAATTATTTGAGACTGGATTCTCATGTGAGTGAAAAGGGCTCATGTATGCGACCATAACCTGTCTCTGTCTACATTCTACTGATTAAACAGGAATCAGAGGAATGTGGACCTTTAGTGTGCCATGGGTAGACATAGTGCATAATATCCTTAATAGACAAATAGATACAAACCACATAGCTTCAAATCCCCTTATACAGTACTTGTTACAGTATTAACTAGTAACAAAACTTATGAGTTTTCCTACCACAGACATTTATAGATACCATCAATGTCTGATCAGTAAGGGGTAAGAACATCCATCCATCCAGTTAAGCCTATTATCCTGCAAAGCTGACCTAGTGGGAAGCAAAAAATCCTATGTAGTAGAGACCAATTTTCCTCATTTTAGGGGGAAAATATTCAGATCAGGCAATCAGAATAACTCCCTGGATCAACAACCCTTCTCCAGAAATCTAGTAACGATGACATGTAATATTAAAATAACATTATGATTACACTCCAGAAATACATCCAGGCCTCTTGAACTCTTTTAGTGAACTCACCATCACCACCTCCTCAGGCAGAGAGTTCCGTAGTCTCAATGCTCTCACCGTAAAGAATCCTCTTCTATGTTTGTGTACAAACCTTTTTTCCTCCAGATGCAGAAGATGTCCCCTCATCACAGTCACAGGAACAAATAGATGATGGGAGAGATCTCTGTACTGCCCCCTGATATATTTATACATAATTATTAGATCTCCCCTCATCTTTTTTCTAAACTGAATAACCCTAATGTTGATAATCTTTCAGGGTACTGTAGTTGCCCCATTCCAGCTATTACTTTAGTTGCCCTCCTCTGAACCCTTTCCAGCTCTGCTATGTCTGCCTTGTTCACAGGAGCCCAGAACTGTACACAGTACTCCATGTGTGTTCTGACTAGTGATTTGTAAGGTGACAGGACTATGTTCTCATCTCGTATTGTGGGGATGCAAAATGTTGGACCCTCACTGATCAGATATTAATGACTTATCTTCAAGATAGGTCATCAGGAGTTTGGAAAGCCCTTTAATATAGACCAGGTAGGCGCTCACTATATAGGCGCTCACTATATATTGCACTCATTATGCAATATATACACATTCTTGCTCATATAATGTGTGGATATCTTCCAATAAATCTGTATTAGGATCCATTCACACGTCCGCAATTCTGTTCTTTTTTCTGCGGAACGGAATTGTGGAACCATTCATTTCTATGGGGTTGCACGATGTGCTGCCCGGATCCGGAAATGCGGACCCGCACTTCCTGCTCCGCATTCCCGTTCCCGAAAAAAATAGAACATATCCTATTCTTGTCCGCGGACAAGATTAGGCATATTCTATTGTAGTGCCAGCGATGTGCGGTCCGCAAAATGCAGAATGCACATTGCCGGTGTCCGCGCTTTGCGGATCAAACCCCCACTACACAGCCCAGCCACGTGTGTGTGACCACATCATGCTGCTGGTGAATGCCGGATGTGTGTGATCATCGGGTGTCATGGACGTACCGAGACATATACGTACGTTCCCCTCGACAGGTGGCAGGAGATCTGTGAGACTGGCAACACGTGGTTTGATCTGACATGTTTTCCTTTTAGATCAAATTACTTCTGTGTTCTTTCTGGTGCTTGCCACACCTTCTTTCCCCAGGTGTGGCTATGGTGGTCATTTTACCTTCTTTATTTATTGTTGCTTCTCCCACTATGCTATTCGGTTTATAGCTTCTGTTGGACTTGAGGTTAGCTTGTGTTTGGTTCTCGGCTGAGTTCCTGGTGGTACCAAAGCTTCATTAAAGATGAGGATTTCCTTTACCTTTTGTATTTTGTTTATATATATGTGTGTGTGTTGCCTTTCCCTGTTGTTTGTCATTAGGTCTGAGGGAGACTCCTGTTCGTTCTTCTCTTGGAGGAACAGTTAGACATTAGTTCCAGGGTCCTATAGGGTGAGCTAGGATTCTAGCTATCTGGTGTATGAACTTGCCTAACTTTGGGGCCTGTTCATAGTGGTAAGAAGATTAGATAATCCACGGCACACCAAATTTTTGCTTGCAATTTTATTGTGTACAGAGGTACGTTACCAGGTTTTGGAGCAAGTCTCCACCCCACGGAGAGGGGGTAATCGAATTACGACACTTAAGCAGAGAGAATCATTTTGGATACATCGATTGGACACTTTATTTCCGAGAGGCCTCAATCGTGAATGTGACTTTTATTGTAATCTCTAAATATTTATATTTATTACCTCACAGTACTGTGGACTGATATGTGTTTACCATATGATATTGATTGTTTGATTGCTTAATTCTCGAACTGATATATATATTTTTGCTTTATTACAGATTCTCTAATTTGGATATATACATAGTCATTATACAAGTTGGTGAGATTTCAAACCCTTCCCCCCCTCCCCCCCCCTTTCCCTTCCTCTTCCCCTCCTTTCCTCCCCCCTTTTTCCCTTCCTCCCCCCATCCCACCCCCCCCTCCCCCCTTCCCCCCTTTTCCCCTCCCCCTTTTCCCATCTCTCCCTTCCCCTCCCTATCATTCTCATCATTTAGTTGTACATATCATTTAATTATGTAGAATATAGATCATATTACTTTATGACAATTGCATCATTTGGTTGAACTATTTTGAGTTAAAAAAATTCTCGCCATTGCTGAGCACAATATAATTGTAATTTTCTGTATTTTTCTTTATTGTACATTGTTTTTACTGTACATTTTTTTATTCATATTACTTTCTTTGATATCTATATTTTCATTTTCATAATAACTTTGTATATACATATACTCCTTCCTACTATACCTATATCTCCTATTCAGCCATTTCTCCTCTGTATTAACCTACCACCTTGTTTACTTGATGATTACTTTTCTATAATCCTTACATATCGACCAGCATGTTATCACTACTAAATTCAGTTCACCAATTGCGTAGGTGCATTACCCTTGTTGCGTCCACTTTAACTTCATTTCATTAGCCTCAGATCGCCCATACCCTGGACATCTTCAAATAACAAACTGCGCATGCGCGCCCTTACTGCCGCGATCACGTGACCCACGTGACGCCTCCCGCGATCACGTGACCCCGGTGGAGGTCACGCTGGTCACGTGACCTCCACTCCGACAACATAAATTCCAGCTATCACCCTATCAACCTTATTCCCGGAGCTAAGTTGCCCAAATCTAGGTTGTATAACCTTTCTGGACCGGAAAGAATGGCCATGAGAGAGTATATTACCAAGAGTTTGGCTAAAGGACACATAAGAACTTCCAAATCTTCAGTGGCAGCAGGGTTTTTCTTTGTTAAAAAAAAAGGACAGAACACTTAGGCCATGTCTGGACTTCCGTGAGCTCAATCGGATTACTGTCAGTGATCCTTTCCCCCTTCCTTTGATTCCTGATTTGTTTAACCAGATTGTTGGTGCCAAGGTGTTCTCCAAGTTGGACTTAAGGGGGGAATTATAATCTGGTCGGGATCAAGGAAGGGGGTGAATGGAAGATGGCTTTTAATACCCCAGAGGGTCCCTTTGAGATCCTGGTCATGCCTTTTGAGTTGACTAATGCTCCTGCGGTTTTCCAGCATTTTGTGAAATACATTTTTCATCACCTGGTGGGGAGGTTTGCTGTCATGTATTTGGATGACATACTAATTTATTCTCTTGACGTGGAGACTCATCAGGATCACATTAGACAGGTGTTATAGATTCTAAGAGATAATAAATTGTACGCAAAATTAGAGGAGTGTGTTTTTGCTGTACATGAGGTGCAATTCTTGGGCTCATCTTCAGGTTTTCGAATGGATCCAGAGAAAGTCCGTGATGTATTGAACTGGGGTCGACCCGAAAATCTGAAGGCTCTTATGCAGTTTTTGGGGTTCACCAACTATTACCGAAAATGTATGCAGAAATATTTGACAGTGGTGAAACCCTTAACTGACATGACTAAGAAACGGACGGATGTCACAGTGTGGTCTGATTCGGCGTTTCTGTGGTTAAGGAGTGCTTCTCTTCTGCCCCTATATTGTTGCAGCAGGATGTATCACAAACTTTCATTGTGGAAGTTGACGCGTCCGAGGTGGGGGTAGGAGCAGTTTTATCACAGGGCCTGTCACCTGGTAAATGGCGCCTATGAGCATTTTTCTCTAAAAATAAAACTCTCTCAAAATTCAACTTAATGAGGGGCGCAGAGAGAAATTACAATGTGGGTAACAGAGAGTTGCTGGCCATTAGGTGGACTTTTGAGGAACGGCATTATTGGTTGTAAGGGGCGATTCAGCCGATCACGGTGTTCACAGATCACAAAAATCTGACTTACCTGGAGTCGGCAAAAAGGCTAGATGGTCTTTGTTTTTCACCAGATTCAATTTCATTGTCACTTATCGTCCTGGGGTTAAGAACGTCAAGGCAGATGCCTTGTCACATAGTTTTCCCGGAGGTGATTTTGAAAATCTGAGTCCGAAACTGTCAGAAGATGTGGTGATATCCGCTCTATACCCTGAACAGGAGATGAAGGTATTAGAGGCTCAGGGAGATGCACCTGAATCTTGCCCCTCTGGGAAATTGTTTGTTCCATCAGAATTGCATCATAAGGTGTTTGAGGAACATCACTGTAAGGTTCTTACGGGACACCCTGGGAGTAGATCCACTGCCGACCTCATCTCTCGTAGATTCTGGTAGCCGGGGTTGTGTAAGTGTGTTGATGACTATGTGTCGGCCTGTAGTATCTGTGTACGTGCTAAAGTGACACATACTCGACCTTCTGGATCTCTACTTTCGTTGCCCATCCATCCAGACCATGGACTTACTGTCGATTTTATTACTGATCTGCCTAATTCGTCTGGTTGTAGTTGATCGTTTTAATAAAATGGTGCACTTTATAGCATTGACTAGCCTACCTAATGCTAAAACACTTGAGCAAGTGTGCAGTGTCCTGAAACACACTGCTTAATGTTGTTATTGTGTTTCATGTAAACCATGGGTGTCAAACATGCGGCCCGCAATGAATATCTTTGCGGCCCGGCAAAGATGCAGCATCGCAGACTGCTATGTATGAGCCGGGAGAGAGGAGGGGCTGGAGTCCGTAACTAGGGGCGGGGCCCGGTGCAGTCACTGTACTCTTACACCGGGCCCCGCCGCTCACCAAAGTATTTATAAACGTGAATCCTTATCCTGTTATTAAGTTGAACTAACGCTGCCCTCTCCCATGTTCCCATGTTCCCCTGTATCCCCATAGCACTTACTTAAGCTTCAATAGCAGGCAGAGTGGACGGCAGCAGAAACGTCACTCACTGACGTCGAGCGCCTGCTCCGCCCACTTTATGAATGAAGCAGGCGGAGCAGACGCGCGACGTCAGTGAGTGACGTTACTGGTGCCGTCCGCTCTGCCTGCTGGTGTATTGGGGGACACTGTTATGAGGGGGATCTGTGGATGACATATAGCAGTGTCATCCACAGATCCCCCCATAACAGTTCCATCCACAGATCCCCCCACCTCATAACAATGCCATCCACAGATATCCCACCCCATAGCAGTACCATCCACAGATATCCCACCCCATAACAGTTCCATCCACAGATCCCCCACCTCATAACAATGCCATCCACAGATCCCCCATAACAGCACCATCCACAGATCCCCCACCCCATAACAGTGCCATCCACAGATTCCCCACCCCATAACAATGCCATCCACAGATATCCCACCCCATAGCAGTACCATCCACAGATCCCCATAACAGTGCCATCCACAGATCCCCCATAACAGTGCCATCCACAGATCCCCCATAACAGCGCCATCCACAGATCCCCCATAACAGCGCCATCCACAGATTCCCCATAACAGTGCCATCCACAGATCCCCCATAACAATGCCATCCACAGATCCCCCATAACAGTGCCATCCACAGATCCCCCATAACAGTGCCATCCACAGATCCCCCATAACAGTGCCATCCACAGATCCCCCACATGACAGTGCGTCATCCACAGATCCCCCATAACAGTGCCATCCACAGGTCCCCCATAACAGTGCCATCCACAGGTCCCCCACATGACAGTGCATCATCCACAGATCCCCCATAATAGTGTCATGCACTGACCACCATTAATTCAAAGCCCACCAAAAGCACAACTTTTGGTTAAAAATATATTTTTCTTATTTTCCTCCTCAAAAACCTAGGTGCGTCTTATAGTCAAGTTTAATATTTGTATATATATATAGGTCTCACTTGTGTTATTGGGCAACGGGATGTTGGGGGTCAGCAGTCATGAAATAACAATGTTGTTCTATGAAAATGTCCGATTTTTTTTTTTTTTTTTTTATGCGGCCCACATAAACTTAAATTTTGTTTTTTTGGCCCATGTTAGCCTTTGAGTTTGACATGCTTGATGTAAACTGTACTAACGAGCCTCCCAGGGCTAACTCCGCCCTACACTCAGTGTGTGCACAGTGAAGGAAGAAGAAGGTCAGTGTGTCATGTCTGAGGACAAGCTGAACCTCAGCAGCCATTCTTGTGAGTTATTCAAACTCAATACTTAGTTCCATGTACCAGCCCATAGAAGGGAAATTATTGCAGTATCTCCAGGCTAACCAGAGAGGGAATGAGGATATTGACGAAGGAAGGTAACTGTCATTTATCAGAGTCCAGACTCCTTTGCTTCAGGTGGAGAGATTCAAAGCTACAAGCTACCCACCATAATTAAAGACAAAAAGGCCATTTGTCTGAGTATAGTATTTCTAGAAGAGGATACAGAGGTACAGCATTATACAATACAACAGAGATAGTTCATCCCTCCAACCTGGAGAAACAAGAGAGAGAAAGACTGATTGTTATAGAGGACTAGAGTTGAGCAAACCCGAACTGTAAAGTTCGGGTTCGTACCGAACTTTAGGTTTTTCGGCACCCGGACCCGAACCTGAACATTTACGTAAAAGTTTGGGTTCGGTGTTCGGCGCTTTCTTGGCGCTTTTTGAAAGGCTGCAGAGCAGCCAATCAACAAGCGTCATACTACTTGCCCTAAAAGGCCATGACAGCCATGCCTACTATTGGCATGGCTGTGATTGGCCAACTGCAGCATGTGACCCAGCCTCTATTTAAGCTGGAGTCACGTAGCGCCGCCCGTCACTCTGCTCGGATTAGTGTAGGGATAAGCTGCAGCTGCTGTGAGGAAGAGATCAGGGAGAAATCTTATGAAGAACTGCTTCTTTACTCAGCGATCTACAGCAAATGTGTTTTGTGGGTGCAGTGCACAATTGTTTTAAGCTTGCCCTGAGCCAACTACTACTGAAAACGAACTTTTTTTCCTTCAGTTAGTCAATATCAATACATAATCAGCAGCTATTTTATGCAACGATAGTGCACCAGCACAGGATATCTGCATGTCTGCAAGTCCAGAAATACTGCTTTGAGACACTGGGGTTAAAAAAAAACTTTTTTTCTTATAGTGCACATCTAGGATTAGACGTGCATAAGTGAGTGTCACATTTAGGCCAGAAATACAGCTTTTTGCTTACTGGGGCATACTGGGGTGAAAAAAAAACATCTGTTTGATATAGTGCACATCTAGGATTAGAAGTGCATAAGTGAGTGTCACATTTTGGCCAGAAATACAGCCTTTTGCTTACTGGGGTTAAAAAACCCTCTGATATACTGCACATCTGGGATTAGACGTGCATAAGTGACTGTGAAGTTTAGGCCACAAATACGGCTTTCTCATACTGGGGCATACTGGGGTGAAAAAAAACCCATCTGTTTCATATAGTGCACATCTAGGATTAGACGTGCATAAGTGAGTGTCACATTTAGACCACAAATACGGCTTTTTGGTTACTGGGGTTATAAAAACCCTCTAATATACTGCACATCTAGGATTAGACATGCATAAGTGAGTGTCACATTTAGGCCACAAATACGGCTTTTTGCTTACTGGGGTTAAAAAACACTCTGATATACTGCACATCTGGGATTAGACGTGCATAAGTGAGTGTCACATTTATGCCACAAATACGGCTTTTGGTTACTGGGGTTATAAAAAGCCTCTGATATACTGCACATCTGGGATTAGACGTGCATAAGTGAGTGTCACATTTAGGCCACAAATACGGCTTTTTGCTTACTGGGGTTAAAAAACCCTCTGATATACTGCACATCTGGGATTAGACGTGCATAAATTACTGTGAAATTTAGAGTTAAAAAAAAAAATTGAGTGCAATACCCTACATCAGGGTTTTTATTGGCGGTTAATTATTTTTAACAGATTTAACCACTTTTTACTTTGCTTGACGCTATATCTCCCTAACTGCACACTGGGTAAATGTAGTGGCGGCTGGGCCCCAGGCGGAGAGCTGTTTGGCGCACGTCCTTCCGCCGCCAAGGATTGCAGGGCATCATTCTTTTCCTCCTGTTGCCTCCTCTTCCTACTCGGCATCCTCCTACTCTTCTACCACCTCCTCATTTGGTCAGAGACAGACCTTCACCACCAACTTTAGCACAGCCAGGGGTAAACGTCAGCAGGCCGTTCTGAAACTGATGTGTTTGGGGGACAGGCCCCACACCGCGCAGGAGTTGTGGCGGGGTATAGAACAACAGACCGACGAGTGGTTGCTGCCAGTGAGCCTCAAGCCCGGCCTGGTGGTGTGCGATAATGGGTGAAATCTCGTTGCAGCTCTGGGACTAGCCGGTTTGACGCACATCCCTTGCCTGGCGCATGTGCTGAATTTGGTGGTGCAGAAATTCATTCACAACTACCCCGACATGTCAGAGCTGCTGCATAAAGTGCGGGCCGTCTGTGCGTGCTTCCGGCGTTCTCATCCTGCCGCCGCTCGGCTATCTGCTCTACAGCGTAACTTCGGCCTTCCCGCTCACCGCCTCATATGCGACGTGCCCACCAGGTGGAACTCCACCTTGCACATGCTGGAGAGACTGTGCGAGAAGCAGCAGGCCATAGTGGAGTTTCAGCTGCAGCACGCACGGGTGAGTCGCACTGCGGAACAGCACCACTTCACCACCAATGACTGGGCCTCCATGTGAGACCTGTGTGCCCTGTTGCGCTGTTTCAACTACTCCATAAACATGGCCAGTGGCGATGATGCCGTTATCAGCGTTACAATACCACTTCTATGTCTCCTTGAGAAAACACTTAGGGCGATGATGGAAGAGGATGTGGCCCAGGACGAAGAGGGGTCATCTCTAACACTTTCAGGCCAGTCTTTTAGAAGTGGCTCAGAGGGAGTTTTTTTGCAACAACAGAGGCCAGGTACAAATTTGGCCAGCCAGGGCCCACTAC
This sequence comes from Bufo bufo, assembly GCF_905171765.1. Taxonomy (NCBI): domain Eukaryota; kingdom Metazoa; phylum Chordata; class Amphibia; order Anura; family Bufonidae; genus Bufo; species Bufo bufo. Next base: position 642,098,305 of record NC_053390.1, on the reverse strand, counting down.
TGGAGGAGGAGGAGGATGGGGATGAAGCATGTTCACAGCGGGGTGGCACCCAACGCAGCTCGGGCCCATCACTGGTGCGTGGCTGGGGGGATACGGAGGACCCAGACGATACGCCTCCCACAGAAGACAGCTTGTCCTTCCCTCTGGGCAGCCTGGCACACATGAGCGACTACATGCTGCAGTGCCTGCGCAACAACAGCAGAGTTGCCCACATTTTAACGTGTGCTGACTACTGGGTGGCCACCCTGCTGGATCCCCATTACAAAGACAATGTGCCAGCCTTAATTCCCCCACTGGAGCGTGATTGGAAGATGCGCGACTACAGGCGCACGCTGGTAGACGCACTCCTAAGAGCATTCCCGACTGATGCCGGGGGACAAGTGGAAGCACAAGGCGAAGGCAGGGGAGGAGGAAGAGGTCACCAACGCAGCTGTGTCAGCGCCAGCACCTCAGAAGGCAGGGTTAGCATGGCCGACATGTGGAAAAGCTTTGTCACCTCGCCACAACAACTGGCCCCAACTGCTGATATGGAGCATGTTAGCAGGAGGCAGCATTTGAACAACATGGTGGAACAGTACCTGTGCACACGCCTACACGTACTGACTGATGGTTCTGCCCCATTCAACTTCTGGGTCTCCAAATTGTCCACACGGCCAGAGCTTGCCCTGTATGCCTTGGAGGTGCTGGCCTGCCCTGCAGCCAGTTTACTCTCTGAATGTGTATTTAGCACGACAGGAGGCGTCATTACAGACAGACGCAGCCGCCTGTCCACAGCCAACGTGGAACAGCTCACGTTCATTAAAATGAACCAGGCCTGGATCTCACAAGACTCGTCCGTACCTTGTGCAGAATAGACAGTTCTAACAGCCTCAACCATCCATCCTTGTACTCAAGTGCACTTATTCCTTATTTTATTTTTTTATATGTCCCAATATTTTGGGGGATACCCCTATGTAAAAATGCTAAATAACACACATCTGTGTTGGCTACCTATTCCTCCTTTGCCGCCGCTTCCACCTAGACCGCCACGTGAGCCTACACGGCCACATCCACCCATTCACCGCCTCCTCAACCTCTTCCTCCTACTTGGATTAGAAGAACTACAGGTAACAGCACTCTGCTAGTCAATTACACAAAGATATAAGCAAACACTGAAAGAATAAATGCTTGGCGGTCATACTTACTGCAAATGCAGTTAGAAGCTCTTTGCGAATATAATTGATCAAAAATATTTCGGGCCCATCTACCGGTCGTCAAGGTAGCTTCTAATCAGATGGGTCCTACTCTAACATGCCTCTCCTGGGCTTACAGCCTAAAATCTGGGCAAAGTAGCACCAAGCTGTATCCTACGCATGCCTCTCCCAGGCTGTGAGCCTGCATGGGCTGGGTAGAATACAGCTGTACAAGCTATCTGATTAAAAGCACATGGTAAATGGGCTGGTGGTGCACGGTTCAATCTCACCACCAGGGGGAGCCACTCCCCTAGTGGCAGTGACAATGGGGAAAAATAAACGAACCAGCACCTCCACAATAAGTGAATATGAGAACGCAGGTGCACGCTACCTTGGCTAAAACACACTTGGATTAGAAGAACTACAGGTAACAGCACTCTGCTAGTCAATTACACAAAGATATAAGCAAACACTGAAAGAATAAATGCTTGGCGGTCATACTTACTGCAAATGCAGCTAGAAGCTCTTTGCGAATATAATTGATCAAAAATATTTCGGGCCCATCTACCGGTCGTCAAGGTAGCTTCTAATCAGATGGGTCCTACTCTAACATGCCTCTCCTGGGCTTACAGCCTACAATCTGGGAAAAGTAGTACCAAGCTGTATCCTACGCATGCCTCTCCCAGGCTGTGAGCCTGCATGGGCTGGGTAGAATACAGCTGTACAAGCTATCTGATTAAAAGCACATGGTAAATGGGCTGGTGGTGCACGGTTCAATCTCACCACCAGGGGGAGCCACTCCCCTAGTGGCAGTGACAATGGGGAAAAATAAACGAACCAGCACCTCCACAATAAGTGAATATGAGAACGCAGGTGCACGCTACCTTGGCTAAAACACACTTGGATTAGAAGAACTACAGGTAACAGCACTCTGCTAGTCAATTACACAAAGATATAAGCAAACACTGAAAGAATAAATGCTTGGCGGTCATACTTACTGCAAATGCAGCTAGAAGCTCTTTGCGAATATAATTGATCAAAAATATTTCGGGCCCATCTACCGGTCGTCAAGGTAGCTTCTAATCAGATGGGTCCTACTCTAACATGCCTCTCCTGGGCTTACAGCCTACAATCTGGGAAAAGTAGTACCAAGCTGTATCCTACGCATGCCTCTCCCAGGCTGTGAGCCTGCATGGGCTGGGTAGAATACAGCTGTACAAGCTATCTGATTAAAAGCACATGGTAAATGGGCTGGTGGTGCACGGTTCAATCTCACCACCAGGGGGAGCCACTCCCCTAGTGGCAGTGACAATGGGGAAAAATAAACGAACCAGCACCTCCACAATAAGTAAATATGAGAACGCAGGTGCACGCTACCTTGGCTAAAACACACTTGGATTAGAAGAACTACAGGTAACAGCACTCTGCTAGTCAATTACACAAAGATATAAGCAAACACTGAAAGAATAAATGCTTGGCGGTCATACTTACTGCAAATGCAGCTAGAAGCTCTTTGCGAATATAATTGATCAAAAATATTTCGGGCCCATCTACCGGTCGTCAAGGTAGCTTCTAATCAGATGGGTCCTACTCTAACATGCCTCTCCTGGGCTTACAGCCTAAAATCTGGGCAAAGTAGTACCAAGCTGTATCCTACGCATGCCTCTCCCAGGCTGTGAGCCTGCATGGGCTGGGTAGAATACAGCTGTACAAGCTATCTGATTAAAAGCACATGGTAAATGGGCTGGTGGTGCACGGTTCAATCTCACCACCAGGGGGAGCCACTCCCCTAGTGGCAGTGACAATGGGGAAAAATAAACGAACCAGCACCTCCACAATAAGTGAATATGAGAACGCAGGTGCACGCTACCTTGGCTAAAACACACTTGGATTAGAAGAACTACAGGTAACAGCACTCTGCTAGTCAATTACACAAAGATATAAGCAAACACTGAAAGAATAAATGCTTGGCGGTCATACTTACTGCAAATGCAGCTAGAAGCTCTTTGCGAATATAATTGATCAAAAATATTTCGGGCCCATCTACCGGTCGTCAAGGTAGCTTCTAATCAGATGGGTCCTACTCTAACATGCCTCTCCTGGGCTTACAGCCTACAATCTGGGAAAAGTAGTACCAAGCTGTATCCTACGCATGCCTCTCCCAGGCTGTGAGCCTGCATGGGCTGGGTAGAATACAGCTGTACAAGCTATCTGATTAAAAGCACATGGTAAATGGGCTGGTGGTGCACGGTTCAATCTCACCACCAGGGGGAGCCACTCCCCTAGTGGCAGTGACAATGGGGAAAAATAAACGAACCAGCACCTCCACAATAAGTGAATATGAGAACGCAGGTGCACGCTACCTTGGCTAAAACACACTTGGATTAGAAGAACTACAGGTAACAGCACTCTGCTAGTCAATTACACAAAGATATAAGCAAACACTGAAAGAATAAATGCTTGGCGGTCATACTTACTGCAAATGCAGCTAGAAGCTCTTTGCGAATATAATTGATCAAAAATATTTCGGGCCCATCTACCGGTCGTCAAGGTAGCTTCTAATCAGATGGGTCCTACTCTAACATGCCTCTCCTGGGCTTACAGCCTACAATCTGGGAAAAGTAGTACCAAGCTGTATCCTACGCATGCCTCTCCCAGGCTGTGAGCCTGCATGGGCTGGGTAGAATACAGCTGTACAAGCTATCTGATTAAAAGCACATGGTAAATGGGCTGGTGGTGCACGGTTCAATCTCACCACCAGGGGGAGCCACTCCCCTAGTGGCAGTGACAATGGGGAAAAATAAACGAACCAGCACCTCCACAATAAGTAAATATGAGAACGCAGGTGCACGCTACCTTGGCTAAAACACACTTGGATTAGAAGAACTACAGGTAACAGCACTCTGCTAGTCAATTACACAAAGATATAAGCAAACACTGAAAGAATAAATGCTTGGCGGTCATACTTACTGCAAATGCAGCTAGAAGCTCTTTGCGAATATAATTGATCAAAAATATTTCGGGCCCATCTACCGGTCGTCAAGGTAGCTTCTAATCAGATGGGTCCTACTCTAACATGCCTCTCCTGGGCTTACAGCCTACAATCTGGGAAAAGTAGTACCAAGCTGTATCCTACGCATGCCTCTCCCAGGCTGTGAGCCTGGTTCGTTTATTTTTCCCCATTGTCACTGCCACTAGGGGAGTGGCTCCCCCTGGTGGTGAGATTGAACCGTGCACCACCAGCCCATTTACCATGTGCTTTTAATCAGATAGCTTGTACAGCTGTATTCTACCCAGCCCATACTGCAGGCTCACAGCCTGGGAGAGGCATGCGTAGGATACAGCTTGGTACTACTTTGCCCAGATTGTAGGCTGTAAGCCCAGGAGAGGCATGTTAGAGTAGGACCCATCTGATTAGAAGCTACCTTGACGACCGGTAGATGGGCCCGAAATATTTTTGAACAATTATATTTGCAAAGAGCTTCTAGCTGCATTTGCAGTAAGTATGACCGCCAAGCATTTATTCTTTCAGTGTTTACTTATATCTTTGTGTAATTGACTAGCAGAGTGCTGTTACCTGTAGTTCTTCTAATCCAAGTGTGTTTTAGCCAAGGTAGCGTGCACCTGCGTTCTCATATTCACTTATTGTGGAGGTGCTGGTTCGTTTATCTTTCCCCTCTTCCTCCTACATCATTCCTAATTTTTTTTTTAAGGTCTTTTATGTTTTTTTAATTCATTTCCCTATCCATATTTGTTTGCAGAGCATTTGCCATGCTCTTAAGCACATTTTGCTGCCTTTTACAGCCCTCTATTTTAGAGCCATTTTAGTGGCCAAAAGTTCGGGTCCCCATTGACTTCAATGGGGTTCGGGTTCGGGGTCAAGTTCCCGAACCCGAACATCCAGGTGTCTGCTCAACTCTATAGAGGACGATTCCTTATGCAACTTCTGGGAACTAATGTGAATCACTTTGAAAGCTGCCTTTAAGTAAATGACTCTTACATACCTTGATGATCTGTGGATCAGCTTCAGTAAAGTACTGGAGTTTGTCTCCCTTATTCTATATCATAATTTCAACTACTACCACCAACATTTTCACCTAACGGTGCTGGCGTCACGAACACAGGGGCCCAGCTGCAAAAGCACCTAGCACCAATTACCATCAAGGGCACCTCAAACAACATCTGGCTGGTGTTCCCTGCAACCGAGAGTGCCCCAGAGGATTTTGTGCTGTCTTCCAATCTACTGTACGCCAGCCCAGGGAGGCATCTGCTAACCGTGAGTACATGAACTATTGCACCCATTGGCCCACCATGAGCCTCACGTGGTTTCCCCTGTGGTTTGGTATTCTACAAGTGTCTGTTGACAACATTGTGAAACTTCATAGCATTCCCTCTGACGTGGTCTCGGATCATGGGACTCAGTTTGTGTCCAGATTCTGGAAGGCATTCTGTACTCTGCTGGGGGTACAGCTGTCTTTTTATTCTGCTTTTCATCCTCAGACGAATGGACAGACTAAGCGCACTAATCAGAGTCTAGAGACTTACTTAAGATGTTTTGTCTCTGAGAACCAGGAGGAATGGTCCTCGTTTTTGTCTTTGGCAGAGTTTGCCATAAACAATCGTAGACAGGAGTCCACTGGTAAGTCGCTGTTTTTTGGGGCATATGGGTTTCACCCGCAATTTGGCACGTTATCTGGTTCGGATACTTCCGGTATCCCTGAGGAGGAACTTTTTCGTCATCATTATCTTCTATATGGCGGAAAATTCTAAATAACTTGATGAATAGGGCAACTAGTATAAACAGGTGGCTGACAGGAAACGTATCAATGTTCCGGGCAACTATAGCCTACTACCCATATATTAAAGGTATTTTTAGCAGAACACGTAAAATTTTTGATACTTAATTACTTATGTGTATACGATTTGACTATCATTTGATATAATATTAGATTTTTTTCACCAATATACAGTCATGGCAATACAGTCTACATCACTGTGCATTGCAGCAACATGAATAGCTAGTCCATTCTGGTAGCAAAACAGTTACTGTGCATCAATATGGACGTGCACATCCTCGTGCAGGCCACCAACAGTCCTAGCTAAACCAAAAGAAAATCATACAGCAGCCTTCAGTAAAGCAAAAAAAGAAAAAACGCTGTGCGCCCCTGCAGGATGTCATGAACCACTGTGTGAACCCACTGTGCCATGTGACCAACCTCCTCTAAGGGCGTTGTCCAAGTAAACCCCTTGCTCTTCACAGTATACCTGATGGTGGGGATAGACTTTCCGAAGGAAACACCAGGTCGCTACCTCTTGAAGAAACCACCCAACGGCAGAACAAGGAGCAGAACCTGAACCAGCAGGTGGAGTCATACTTGGACTGCACCCTGTCACCCCAGAGCCAAGATCCTCTGGAATACTGGGCAGCCAAACTAGATCACAGAAATATCTAGTCCGCTGCATTAGCACCAGTGTCGGGGAATCCTGGTTGATCTACGCCTGAATCATCTTTATAAAGGTTACTCTCTCAAAATTTTGTGTTGGGGTAACCCGCTGCACTAAACACCCACTCTGATGCCATGCTACTGGCCATGCAGGAAAGCTTGCCCAGGGCAAACTCGGCCAGTTGCGGACACAATTCAAGTTTGGTTGCCCAGTAGTCCAGGGGATCTTGGATCTGGGGTGAGAGGGTGCAGTCCAAGTATCCCACCACCTGCTGGTTCAGGTTGTGCTCCATGTCCTGCTGCTGGGTGACTGAAGAAAACTGCTCATCAGAGACTCAAGACTTAAGTTGCTGCTGATGGAGCTGGTGCTGCTTCTGCCCCCCCCTCCCCCTTCAGCAGTCATGGTAGTGGAGTGTGAGCTTAGAGGGTCCCCCCGGTTAGACCATTGTTAGGATGGGCGATGGAGCACATAGACAGCAACCAACCAACTACAAAAGATGTCTCGATAGTAGTTGAATTTTGGACTGGTGGGTCTAACATTCTAACATTGTAGAGCGCTAGTAGTCCCCCCTCTATTAAATGGTGATAATGCGGCTGTCACTATGCAAGCAAATCAGCATGCATCTGGCTATTTGCACAAGGGACTGGGAGGGACAACTTGCCTCCATCTCCACTGTATACTGCCACGGTCTGTCATAGTCATCTGTCTTGTCTTCATCATCGCATTCTAGCTCCTCATGCTCCTCCTGTTCCTCTCCTGTTGCTTGGGCACCTAGTTCTGTTTAGAATTCCTGGGTGTTTATGTCCTCCTCCTCGTCCTCATCCTGTGCCAGTTTTTCCTCCACAGGGCCCAGGTGGCCATGATATATAGGCGCCATGTCTTCTGTCCCCTCACCAGTCAGAGTTATAAGAATTTCCTCCATGACATGAAGTAATGGAATAACATCATTCATCCTGTAGTCCTGGCAACTGACAAACAAAGTGGCCAGGGTTTGATTTCTTGGTTGATGACGCAGAGCAGTTCCTCACCGGTGTGACTCCATTTGCCAAGGCTGACCAGTTGCAGAATCATGTGATAACACCATGCTTTGTATAGAAGGTATGCTGTTGGATCACTCAGAACTGTGCCTACAGTGGAGGCTGAGGAAAAAGTGGAAGATGAGAAGACAGAGGAGGACATTGGCGCAGAAATTCCAAGATTACAATGCTGAGGCAGCATTACCATCACCTGGCCAAGTTTCTGGTGTACTTGGGCTGGAAACACATTTACCCAGTGGTCTGTAAAGGACCAGAGTAACAGCTCTACACATCAGATCTGGCATGAACTGTACCAGACGCTGACAGACTCACAGACTGGCCAACCTTCTGATCAACATATGTGTTCAGGGCTGGAATAGCTTTCTTACAGAAGTAAGGATGACTTGGGACTTACCACTTTGGCTGGACACAAGCCATCTGCTCTCTGAAAGGTGCAGATTCAACGACATAGAAAGGGAGGGACTGTAGTACCAGCAACTTGGCCAAGTGCACGTTCAGCTTCTGCATCATTGGATGAGTGCCCGCATATTGTTGTCTCTTTACAATTGCCTCAGTGATCGACTGCTGGCTAGTGTTGGGCGCGAATATTGGAATCGTGAATATTAATAGCGAATGTCGGCACTTCAAGAATTCGCAAATATTTAGAATATAGTGATATACACTCACCTAAAGAATTATTAGGAACACCTGTTCTATTTCTCATTAATGCAATTATCTAGTCAACCAATCACATGGCAGTTGCTTCAATGCATTTAGGGGTGTGGTCCTGGTCAAGCCAATCTCCTGAACTCCAAACTGAATGTCAGAATGGGAAAGAAAGGTGATTTAAGCAATTTTGAGCGTGGCATAGTTGTTGGTGCCAGACGGGCCAGTATTTCACAATCTGCTTAGTTACTGGGATTTTCACACACAACCATTTCTAGGGTTAACAAAGAATGGTGTGAAAAGGGAAAAACATCCAGTATGCGGCAGTCCTGTGGGCAAAAATGCCTTGTGGATGCTAGAGGTCAGAGGAGAATGGTCCGACTTATTCAAGCTGATAGAAGAGCAACGTTGACTGAAATAACCACTCGTTACAACCGAGGTATGCAGCAAAGCATTTGTGAAGCCACAACACGCACAACCTTGAGGCGGATGGGCTATAACAGCAGAAGACCCCACCGGGTTCCACTCATCTCCACTACAAATAGGAAAAAGAGGCTACAATTTGCACGAGCTCACCAAAATTGGACTGTTGAAGACTGGAAAAATGTTGCCTGGTCTGATGAGTCTCGATTTCTGTTGAGACATTCAAATGGTAGAGTCAGAATTTGGCGTAAACAGAATGAGAACATGTATCCATCCTCTGATGGCTACTTCCAGCAGGATAATGCACCATGTCACAAAGCTTGAATCATTTCAAATTGGTTTCTTGAACATGACAATGAGTTCACTGTACTAAAATAGCCCCCACAGTCACCAGATCTCAACCCAATAGAGCATCTTTGGGATGTGGTGGAACGGGAGCTTCGTGCCCTGGATGTGCATCCCTCAAATCTCCATCAACTGCAAGATGCTATCCTATCAATATGGGCCAACATTTCTAAAGAATGCTATCAGCACCTTGTTGACGGTTCGCGAATGCGATAAAATGTTCGCAAACCGCAATTTCGCAATGGGCCCCATTCACTTTAATGGCAGACGAACCTGAAAAACCTTTAGCTCATATTTGCAGCCACCAAATACTTAGCAGAAGTGCACAAATAGTCCCACAACATGGACAGTGACATACTAGAGGGGGATCAATGACAAAACTTCCAACAAAAAAATGTGTCTTAATCAGGGGACATTTTTATGCGTCTTAAAGGGAAATTCTCTGAAATGTGCCGTCGGAACATTTTATTTTAGGCCACGGGAGATTGCCTAATTTTTAAGGCCCATTCACCTGACATAAAAGAAATTCTGATTATGTGGCTCGAGGTACATTATGCGGTCAATAGGTAAAAATTTTACTGTAGGCCACTGGACTACAGGCCCCAAACATTAGGCATTCACAGGACAAAAAAGATCAAGTGATTATGTGGCCGGAGGTATATTACACGGTCAATGGATATCAATTTTACTGCAGGCCAGTACAAATACAGGTCAAATACATATGTTTAAAAGAACAAAAAATCTAAAATTGGATTAAAAACATGGCTAATGAAATCCCCCCTCTTGAAAAAAAACCCTGATGATAATAGTTGAAATTTGATAACACGTGGTCGTCACTGGTGTTGAATTCCTCCGAGGCCCCAAAAATTATTCATTCACCGTACAGAAAACAACAAGTAAGTACGTGGCTGGAGGTAGATTACATGGTCATTGGATATCAATTTTACAGCAGGCCAGTGGACTACAGGCCCCAAAAATTATGCATTCACCGTACAGAAAAGAACAATTGATTATGGGCTGGAGGTAGATTACACGGTTATTGGATATCAATTTTACAGCAGGCCAGTGGACTACAGGCCCCGAAAATTATGCATTTAGCGTACAGAAAAGAACCTGTTCTTCTTGCTCCTCCTCCGCCCTAGCACCATCCTCCTCTAACTCCTCTTCAGACTCCTGTTGACTTGTCTCAGATGGAGTAGCCCCCCTGGGAATTCATCCAGTATTGCGACTTCCTCATCTTCCTGCTCCTGCTCCTCAATAGCTTGTTCAATGACACAACGTAATGCACGCTCCAGAAAGAAGGCGTAAGGTGCGATGTCACTGATGGCGTCCTGGTTGCAACTGACCAGTTTGGTGATCTCATCAAATGGGCGCAGAAGTTTGCATGCGTCGCGCATGAGCAGCCACTGGCACGGTGGAAAAAAAACAAGCTCCCAGAACCTGTCCTGCCCCAGAGTTCGTACAAGTAGCCATTAACTGCACATTTCTGCTGGAGCAGCCTATCAAGCATATACAAGGTGGAGTTCCATTGCGTCGGGCAGTCACAAATCAGACTGCTGACAGGCCGGTGGTGTTGCCGCTAAAGATCAGCAAGGCGAGCCATGGCCGTGTAAGATCTTCTAAAATGGACAGAGATTTTACTGGCCTGCCGCAAGACGTCCTGGACCCCGGGGTATTTTGCAATAAATCGTTGCATGACTAAGTTCAGGACGTGTGCCATGCACGGCACGTGTGTCATTTTGCCCTGTTTCAGTGCGCTCAGCAGATTGGCACCATTGTCGAACACCACTTTACCAACTGTCAAATTGAGCGGGGTTAGCCACTGATCGGCCTGTGACCGCAAAGCTAAAAAAGAGTGCAGGACTGGTGTGGTTCTTGGCTTCCAGGCACAACAGCCGCAGCACAGCATGGCAATATTTCACCTGGCACGTCGAATAGGTTCTGGGGAGTTTGGGGGGCACAGCGGAAGAGGCGGTAGCAGTGGAGGATTCAGCCGAGGAGGAGACAGAGAATGGAGTAGGAGGAGGAGGAGAGGCAGGCCTGCATGCAATCCATGGCGGTAACACCAAATCCCCACAGGTGCCACAGGTTACATGCTTGACGGCCATCAGAAGGTTCACCCAGTGGGCAGTAAAAGTTATGTACCTTCCCTGCCCGTGTTTGCTAAAACCACGTGTCTGTGGTCAGATGTATCTTGGCACCGACACTGTGTGCCAGAGATACATTTACTTTCCGCTGAAAGTGGCCATATAGCTCTGGGATGCCCTTCTGGGAGAAATATTTCCTTCCGGGGACCTTCCATTGCGGTGTGCCAATGGAAGTTTGGCAGTAGTTGGCGGGCTATATGGCAGTAGTTGGCGGGCTAGCAGTTCCAACAAGTCAGCAGTCAGCCGTTGGGCAAGAGGGCTATTCGGCGTCATCTTTTTACACTTGAACATTTGGGCCATGGAAGCCTGCCTTTTGCCAGATGAATGCGACGACGGCATGGTGGATAGTGGAGTGGAGGACAAATGAGAGGGGAGAAGGAGAAGAGGCAGGACGTGGAGCGCCGGGAGTGTGGCTTTGTGGATTCTGACGGTGTTGCTCCCACTGGGCTCGGTGATGGGAGGCCAGGTGCCTTCTTAAGGCGGTCGTCCCTAGGTGAGTGTTTGGACTTACCGCAACTTATGCGTTGACAGCACAGACTGCAGATGGCAACACTATTGTCAGCAGCAGACACATTAAAAAAAAGCCCACACTGAGGAGCCATGTGCCGACGTCCTGAGAGTGCCAGATGTGACCGTGCGTGGTGGATGGCTCGTTCCAGATACATTAGCAGTCTGCTTTTTGCCTCCTGTGCACTATAAGTTCTGCCTGCTTCTCCTGCCTATCTGCTGCTCCGTATCTCCCTCTGAACTAACCTCATCTTCCTCTCTTGTGGGCACCCACGTGATGTCCATCGACACGTCATCATCGTCACCTTCACCACCACTTACATTAGAGATCTCGAAGTAGGCAGCAACAGCGGGGACCACCCTCCTTGGGCTGATCTGGGTACTGTCGTCAGTCTGCTGATCTTCCTGATCCGATGCCAAGAGTGGCTGCGCATCGGTAAGGTCTTGGAATGGATGGGAAAATAATTCCTCTGACTCGAGCGGAGGGGATATGGTGGTAGTGTCTTTGGGGGTGCACACAGCAGAAAGTGAAGAGGGTGCAGATAGAGAGGATAAGGAGGGTGCAGAAGCGGAAGGCTGAGTGAGCCACTCAACCAAGTCTGGTGCGTCCTTTGACGTAATCGCACGCACCTTCTCACTTAGGCTCTGACCTGGTGCACCTGCCCGACACCTACCACCCCTGCGGAATGGCCTGCCTCTTCCTCTGCCTGTCATTTTCAAAATGAACCTGTGACAAAAGTCCCTATAGAAGAGCAGTATTTGTGGAAGAAGGTATATCACACCCCTGCCTCATTCAGTTTTTTTTTTTGGGGGGATGGCAATTGGTATATCACACCAGTAAAAATTATTTGTTCCAATAGCGTTTGTCACTCTGTGTAGCTGCGGTAACGCAGCAGAACCGCAAACAAACGCTGCACTACCCAAATGCACTCTATATAAAGTATATTATTGGTATATAACACCCCTGCTTCAATCAGTTTTTTTAGGGGGCAACTGGTATATTAAACCAGTTGAAATTATTAGTTCCAATAACGTTTTCCCCTCTGTATAGCTGCAGTATCACAGCAAACACACACAACTGCTGCACAATACAAATGCACTATAATATACTTTCTATGTTAGAAAGTATATTATAGGTATATCACACCCCTTTGTAAGCCAAACCTATTGATAGCACACCTATACCTGTCCTTAAAGGGAGTATTTCACCGAATATGACCATTACAGACCACTCAGATCAGGTTCTCTATTACTTTCCCCAGATTACTATGGTACCTTTCATATGGCAGTCCATCGCCGATTTTCTCCAAACAACACTTTTATACCATATGGTAATTAGGTTCTGAAGGTGCCCAGGGGCGGCGTTCTGTCGCAGGTGCCCAGGCCCCTCTGCGCTTTGCTTACCAAACCTCTCCTCTTTCACCTCTCTGGCCCGCCCTTGTTTAATCTGATTACCTCCTACTCTCTGTCTGAAATCCCACGTTCTCACCGCTCATTCCTGGCGCGTGTACTGTATTGCCCATTATGGGCAGAGGAACAGGGACTTTCAATGCACATGCGCCAGCCTGCACAACCCGATCCAGTCGGCGGAGGCGCAGGATTTCAGACAGAGAGGAGGAGGTAATCAGATTAAACAAGGGCGTGCCAGAGGGGTGAAAGAGGAGGGGTTTGGTAAGCAAAGCGCAGAGGGGCCTGGGCACCGGCCGTATGAACGCCGCCCCTGGGCACCTTCAGAACCTAATTACCATATGGTATAAAATAGTTTTTAGGAGCAAATCGGCGATGGACGGCAATATGAAAGGTACCATGGTAATCTGGGGAAAGTAATGGAGAACCTGATCTGAGTGGTCTGTAATGGTCATATTTGGTGAAAGACTCCCTTTAAAAAGGACTTTTGTGGCCCTATTAGCTACCATTTGGTGTCCCTAACAGAATGTCCCTGCTCCACACAGCAACCTCTTCCTACACTGGCAAAAGACTGAATGTAAAATGGCAGCCAGATCGGGTTTATTTATAAGGTAGGGGGTATGTCCATGTGCTGAAACGTCTCAATTGGCTGTCCTGTACCACCTGATGGATGTGTCATGGGTCAAAGTTCTTCACAATGTAAAAGAATATGGCGCCGGCGGACATATGACCGCCGGGCGAACCGCTAGGCCATCTCTGCTTGCCACACCTTCTTTCCCCAGGTGTGGCTATGCTGGTCATTTAACCTTCTCTATTTATTGTTGTTTCTCCCACTATGCTATGCGGTTTATAGCTTCTGTTGGACTTGTGGTTAGCTTGTGTTTAGTTCTCGGCTGAGTTCCTGGTGCTACCAAAGCTTCATTGAAGATAAGTGTTTCCTTTCCCTTTTGTATTTTGTTTATATATATGTGTGTGTGTTGCCTTTCCCTGTTGTTTGTCATTAGGCCTGAGAGAGACTCCTGTTCATCCTTCCCTCTGGAGGAACAGGTAGAATCAGTCCTGACATTAGTTCCAGGGTCCTATAGGGTTAGATAGGAGTCTAGGTATCTGGTGTATGAACTTGCCTACCTTTAAGGCCTGTTCATACTGGTAGATTGTCAGGACAGAGTTAGGGTTCTCTCTAGGAGGTGTCACAGAAAATAAGGCACTATGTACATTCATTATCATATCATGCAGGATGTTTTATTTATTTTTTCCCCGTGATTTGTTTAACTTGTCTTAAAGGAGTGGCACCCTAATTTGTGAATACGCTCCTATCTTGGGAGTAGTATTCATGTGCACTTTTGCCCCACCTATCTAATAGGCGGCCTTTATTAAGGTGGTACATATAGTTGTGTGTGCTCCTCCCACCGGTTGCTGCTGCACATGGAGGTAACTAAGAGCAACACAATATATGTGCGGGGTCTGCGCTCCTGAACATAAATACATAACAGCATAGGCAGGTATAGCGTAGGACCCGCCTGAACTGAGACCACCTTGTCGCTTGGAAGGTGGGCTTAGATGTGTTTTGATCAAAATGTATTGACCAAGTATCTCAGATTTTATCAACAGAGTGAGGGCTTAGTCCATATGTTATGCTTGCATCTATTATTATAGCGCATTATTTTCTGTGACTGTATAAATGTAGCCATGTACATCCGCAACATTCATTATCATATCGTGCAGGAGGTTTTATTTCCCCCCCCCCCCCCCCCCCCCCGTGATTTCTCTCTAGGAGGTGTCCATCTTCCTTCCCTAATTTCCAGGCCTTTTTCCGGTATCCCCTTTCCCTTATATGCTCGATGTGGTGTTTTCCTCCCACACACGAGCATGGCATCGGTTTGAACAGGTAAATATGCAGTGTTTTTTTTTTACTTTATTAATGGAGGGAAACTATTGAAATGGGCAAAATGTGAGCATTACTACTGTGAGGGGGAACAATGTGAGCATTGCTACTGTGACAAGGCACAATGTGCACATAACTACTATGAGGGGGCACAATGTGGGCGAACTACAGTGAAAGGAATAAAATGTGGGCATAACTACTATGAGGGGTGATAATGTGGGCATTAGTACTGTGAGGGAGCACAATTTGGGCATAACTATTGTGAAAGGGGCGAAATGCAGACATAAGTACTGTGAGGGGGTCACAATGTGGGCATTACTACTGTTACAGGGCACAATGTTGACATTACTACTGTGACGGGGCACATTGTGGGAATACCTGCTATGACGGGGCCCAATATGTACATAACTACTGTGAGGGGTACAACGTGTATATAACTACTGTAAAGGGGCAAAATGTGAGAATCCCTACTGTGAGGGAGCACAGTGTGAATATTATTATGGTGATGGAGCACAATGTTGGTATAACGACTGTGAAGGGGAACAATGTGGATATTACAAGTGTGAGGGGTCACAATGTGGATATTACTACTGTGAGGGGGCACAATGTGGGCATTAGTACTGTGAGGGGGTACAATTTGGATATTACTACTGTAAGGGGGCACATTGTGTGCATAACTACTGTGTGGTAGTACTAAGGGGAAAGCAATTCCCTAGATTACCCTGTTATACATTGGGATGGCTATGTCTTACAGGGCCAGCACAGCACCCCCTGCTGGGGATTTACCAGGTACAGTTCCGATTCTCTATGTCTATGTGGTCATTCTTTTTGCGCTATCACTACAGTAAGGCCTCTTTCAGACAGGCGTTGCGGGAAAATGTGCGCGTGCGTTACGGGAACACCCGCGATTTTTCCACGCGAGTGCAAAACATTGTAATGCGTTTTGCACTCGCGTGAGAAAAATCACGCGTGTTTGGTACCCGAACTTCTTCACAGAAGTTCGGGCTTGGGATCGGTGTTCTGTAGATTGTATTATTTTCCCTTATAACATGGTTATATATGAATACAGAATGCATAGTAAAATAGCGCTGGAGGGGTTAAAAAAAAATAAAAATAAAATTTAACTCACCTTAGTCCACTTGCTGGGGCTGCCGGCATCTCGTCTGTCTCCTTCTTTGTTGAACAGGACCTGTGGTGAGCATTCATTCCAGGACCTGTGGTGACGTCACTCACACATGATCCATCACATGACCCATCACCATGGTAAAAGATCATGTGATGGATCATGTGATGACCGGAGTGACGTCACCACAGGTCCTGGAATGAATGCTCACCACAGGTCCTGTTCAGCAAAGAAGGAGACAGACGAGATGCCGGCAGCGCGAGCAAGTGGATTAAGGTGAGTTAAATTATTTTTTTTTAACCCCTCCAGCGCTATTTTACTATGCATTCTGTATTCAGAATGCTATTATTTTCCCTTATAACCATGTTATAAGGGAAAATAATAATGATCGGGTCTCCATCCCGATCGTCTCCTAGCAACCGTGCGTGAAAATCGCACCGCATCTGCACTTGCTTGCGGATGCTTGCGATTTTCACGCAACCCCATTCACTTCTATGGGGCCAGAACATGCTGCGATTTTCACGCAACGCACAAGTGATGAATGAAAATCACCGCTCATGTGAACAGCCCCATAGAAATGAATGGGTCGGTATTCAGTGCGGGTGCAATGCGTTCAACTCACGCATCGCATCCGCGCGGAATACTCGCCCGTGTGAAAGGGGCCTAACTTGTTCAGGTTTCAATAGACATCACACTGACACGCCAGTGAATCCCTGGATGCGGTAGGACCAGTTGGTTCTTTAATTTATCGTGCAGTGTACCCGCTGTGTAGAGTAAAAAGGTAAATATGTCTGGGCCAGAGTCCCGGCCCCTGTCATGCCCTCACCACTCCTCCATAGTTGCAAAAAGGGGCTTGTGTCTATTATTATGCCTAAAACAGGCATAAAAATATTCATAAGGATATTATTAAAAGTTACATTTCAAACTATTTACCCATAACCTTAAGGTGTAACTGCTTTTTTTTTTTGTAATATAGAGGCAGTAATACTGACTATTTTGTAATATACTTTAATTACTGAAATCATACATTTCTATTAGAAAAATTGCCCTAAAGTGGCTAATTTTGAGCCTTAGCCCAGAGGAGCGTTGCTAAGGCTCAAAACGGGACACTTTAGGGCTATTTTTCTAATAGAAATGTATGATTCAGTAATTAAAAAATATTATAAAAATGGTCAGTATCACTGCCCCTATACATTACAAAAATAAAAATAAATAGTCAGGAGAATGGGTGGGATTGGGTGAGTATGCATTGGGTGGAGTTAGTGGAGTGGCTAAATATTAAAACATTTACTAAACTTGATGGGGGGGGAGGGGAGCGTACTGAATCCTTGCCCCGGGTGCAGGAAACCCAAGCTACACCTCTGCCTTCTGTAATGGTGTATAGTTGAGAAATTACTAAGTAGTCCTTGTGATTAGCTTATTAACCAAATAACTGTCTTCCTCTACTGGAATCTACAGCTAGCCTTAGCTGTTTGGTGTCCTGCATTTCTCAAAATATAGAGGAGCCATAAAACATATGCATCTTACTTGCTTTCATTTGACGGTACAGCATCTGTACCGTACTAATTTTCTTTTTTTTAATTCATGCTGCTTTGAACAGTTTATCTTGATATTTTTCACAAAAAGATCTTGCAATGCCAGGTATTTATCTCATCTGTTTATCTCATCAGCATATGTTTTCCTTACTAACCCTTTTATGACTTAGGCCCCTTTCACACGGGCGAGACTTCCGCGCGGGTGCAATGCGCGAGGTGAACGCATTGCACCTGCACTGAATCAGGACCCATTCACTCCAATGGGTCTGTGCACAGGAGCAGTGATTTTCGCGCATCACTTGTGCGTTACGTGAAAATCGCAGCAAGCTCTATATTGTGCGTTTTTCACGCAACGCAGGCCCCATAGAAGTGAATAGGGCTGCCTGAAAATCGCAATCATCCGCAAGCAAGTGCAGATGCGGTGTGATTTTGACGCTTGGTTGCTAGAAGACGATCGGGATGGGGACCCGATCATTATTATTTTCCCATATAACATGATTATAAGGGAAAATAATAGCATTCTTAATACAGAATGCTAAGTAAAATAGGGCTAGAGGGGTAAAAAAAATAAAATAAAAAATAATTTAACTCACCTCATCCACTTGTTCGCGCAGCCCGGCTTCTCTTCTGTCTTCTTTGCTGTCCAGGAGGAAAAGGACCTGTGGTGACGTCACTGCGCTCATCTCATGGTCCATCACATGATCCATTTCCTGGTAAAATCACATTGGGTGCATTTTTCTGTAACCAAAAGAAAAATATATACACATCTCACTGCTTAATTTTTACCTGTTGAAAGAGTTTGCTGGTCTATTTCAATAACAAAGAAAAATCTATACACACTTCACTACTTTATTTTTCATGGTGAAATCGTATAGGGGCATTTTTCTTTAACAACAAGAAAAATACACAGTATACACACCTCCCTGCTTAATTTTTACTGGTTTAAAGTGTTTGCTGGCCTATTTCAGTAACAAAGAAAAATCCATAACCACTTCACTGCTTAATTTTTACCTGCTGAAAGCGTATAAGGGCATTTTTCTGTAACAAAACAAAAAAAAAATCTATACACACTTCAGTGCTCAATTTTTCCTGGTGAAATCGTATAGGGGCATTTTTCTTTAACAGGAAAAATATATACGCACCTCACTGCTTAATTTTTACTTGTTGAAAGTGTTTGCTGGCCTATTTCTGTAACAAAAAGAAACATCTATACACTTCACAGCTTAATTTTTCCTGGTGAAAGCGTTTGTTGGCTTATTTCAGAAACAAAAAGAAAAATCTATACACACTTCACTGCTTAATTTTTTCCTGGTGAAAGCATATAGGGGTGTATTTCATTAACAAGTAAAATCTATACGCACTTCACTGCTTAATTTACAAGCACGCCCTGATGTCCTGGTACTTAAGGACACAGGGCGTACCTGTACCAGGGCCGGATTAACGTAGGGGCTGATGGAGCTGCAGCTCCAGGCCCCTACCATAAAATAGGCCCATCTGCCAGCCAAAAGGCCGTCCGGAGGGTTAAAAGTCCTCTGTTGTACACAGCGCAGCGTCACATAGCACACTGACAATGCAGAGACGCTCACCTCACGCTGGCAGCAGGGAGCCTGAGGGCGGGACTGGGAGGAGCGTAATCTGATCCTAGAGTGGAAGCTGCTTCTGCCAGCCCCTCCCCTCCCCGCCCACCAACCAATCAGAGCTGAGGCAAGGCAAGCACTAGCAGCTCTGAGTCGTCTGAGTAGTACAGGGAGTCTTCACAGTGCATCTGCCAGGACCTGTGATGACATCATCTTCAGCATCACAGGTCCTGCAGAATCTAGCAAAGGAACTGCACCAAAAATGGTGTAGTTCCTAGGTTTGAAAGGTACATCTGCCAGGACCTGTGATGACATCATCACAGGTCCTTCAACCCCTAACAGCAAGTATTAGAAGTTCACAATCAGCTCTGCATTGATCCATACAGACTGGAATGGAGTGGTAAGAGGAGGTCCTCCACTTTTCATCATTTACCCCCCCTTCATGCCCTGTTTTTACTCATTGCTCACTCATGTATAATACTTCAGACAGTTACAGTGACCACTACCTCATGTACTTCACACACACAGTGACCATAATGTATAACTGACCACATATCTCTGTAAACACTGCATCTACAGTATTATACCTTGTATGCCTTATATATATATATATATATATATACATATACACACACACACACACACGCTGCATATATTAAACAGTATTATAGATGCAATATGTACAGATATATAATATATATTGCAGTGTACTGATATGTGAGGTACAAGGTATAATATATGCAGTGTGTATAGATATATTGTATATACAGCAGTGTACTGATATGTTAGGTACAAGGTATAATAGATGGTGTGTACAGGTATATTGTATATACAGTATTGGATTGATATGTAAGGTACGAGCTGTAATTTATACCTCATATATCAGTACACTGCTGTATATACTATATACCTGAACACACTGCATATATTATACCTCATACCTCACATATCAGTACACTGCTGTATACACTATACATCTGTACACACTGTATCTATTATGCCTCTTTTGTGAGCCAGGCTGTTTTGTAATCCCAATCCGGCCCTGATGGCATAAATTATAAAACAGCAGCGAACATAGTTCATGGAACAAAGAGAGAGGCCTGGAATGGGTAGTGGGAGGGGCTATAAAAGGGGAATGGGGGCCCAATTTAGATTCTTGCTATGGGGCCCAGTGATTTCTATGTACGCCTTTGACAGGAGCAGAGAGATAAGAGAAGTGACAGATGACACAGAGTTTAGATTACAGGTTGAATTAACCCTTTAGGATCAAATTGGCTTCTCAGGAGATAAATATGTTAAAGGCATCTCATTCAGTAGCTATATAACTAAGGGTGGGTTCACATCTCCTTTATGGATTCCGTTAAGTGGGGACTGTGGGGACTATTTTATTATCAGCCAGTGACTGTGTTACTGTAATACTGTTATCAATTCAGCACATAGTTTTCCCTGTGCGTGCATTCACATTTCACTTCACTTCGTTGTACTACTGTCAGTGTCAGACTGTTGTCACTGTGGGTAACAATGCACAACAGACAACAATGCACACCACAGTGACAGCTCCTGAGTCCTCCTGTCCGGCGTCAGCCTCAGCTTCCCTTCACTATCACTATAATCAATCACTCTTCCTGATCCGGACTCACTCATTAGAGAGCTGAAGAGCCGACTGAGTCAGCAGCAGCAAGTGAATCGAATGGATAGCATCTGCGCATGCGCACCGGCACCTAGAGTCTTCGGTTCACTTGCGAGTCAGCTCAGCAGTCAGTGACTCAGCAAGTGAACCGAAGATCCGATTCATGAATCGGTTCATTTGAATGAGCTGATTCAAATGAACCGATTCATCTGAAAGATCCGAACTTCCTATCGCTACTGAGGTCATATCCGGCGGGCCGCGGCATTACAGGAACAGCACCAGCTGCTCTGACGTCCTACCGCCGGATATACGTCACAGGATATCCGTCAGAGCAGCTGGTGCGGTTCCTGTAATGCCGGCCCGCCGGATATGACCTCAGTGCGCCCGCGGTTATCCCTCCTGCAAGCTGCGTTGTGTACAACCTGCTCAGCAGTTTCGACCAGCACACGGCCCACAGCGCTCAGCCACACCAGCCTGCGAGACAGCAGGAGCTTCTGGAGCAGGGCAGGTATCAGATAAACTCATCCAGTTGGAAGGGAGGGCAATCATAGTGCTGTTATGATTTATGGACACAGCTCTCAGCATGCTTAGCCAGCCTTCTATCTGGCTGTTTCTGAGCCTGTGGACTGTGACTCTCAAGAAGCACAGCCAGATAGAAGGCTGGCTAAGCATGCTGAGAGCTGTGTCCATAAATCATAACAGCACTATGAAAATTACTGACTGGCTAAGCATGCTGAGAGCTCAGTCTAAATAACATAACACATAAAGAAATTACTGTTTCTAGCTGCTAGTCCACAGCAGCTAGAAACAGTAATTTCTTTAAAGGGATTCTGTCACCAGGTTTCACCCCTGTCAGCTAAACATATGCTGATGTTCAGGGCGTCTTCACGATTCCTAATGTGGGCTTATAAATGTCATCTGTGGGCTTATTTAGCTAAAAAAACAGCTATTACTAACCTGTCAGTCAAACAAATAAGGTGCCCAAGGGGATGTTAATGGGTGCAAGATGCCCGCCGCACCCAACGCCGTTCGTGCCCAGCGCCGCCTTTCCGGACTTCTGCACCGCCTCCTAATCCTCTGTGCCGCCTCTCACTCTCCCTCCCTCCCCCCTCCTTCTGCTGTAAGATCTCGCGCTTGCGCACAGGGCTCTGCCTGATGCGCCCATGCAGACTTCTCCATTTGGCTTCTTACAGCGAAGTGCGCATGCGCCAGCACTTCGCTCAACCCCTGTATGCGTGAGATCTTACAGCAGGAGGAGGAGGGGGGAGGGAGGGAGAGCGAGAGGCCACAGAGGATTAGGAGGCGGCGCAGAAGTCTGGAAAGGCGGCGCTGGGCACGAACGGCGGCGGGTGCGGCCGACACCTTGCATTCATTAACATCCCCTTGGGCACCTTATTTGTTTGACTGACAGGTTAGTAAAAGCAGTTTTTTAGCTAAATAAGCCCACAGATGACATTTATAAGCCCACATTAGGAATCGTGAAGACGCCCTGAACATCAGCATATTTTTAGCTGACAGGGGTGAAACCTGGGGACAGAATCCCTTTAATGTGTTATGTTATTTAGACACAGCTCTCAGCATGCTTAGCCAGCCTTCTATCTGACTGGCTAAGCATGCTGAGTGCTGTGTCCATAAATCATAACACAGCTCTATGAAAATTACTGTTTCTAGCTGCTGTTGTCCGCAGTCCACAGCAGCTAGAAAACAGTAATCTTCATGTTAAATGATCACTATAGTGTCAGGAAAACAAAGCGGTTTTCCTGACACTATAGTGCCCTGAGGGTGCCCCACCCTCAGGGTCCCCCTCCCGTGGTCCCCCTCCATGTTGCCAAGATAGACGCCAAATGAAGGGGTAGTTGCAGGAACAAAATACTTTAATGGTATCGATAAAATATATATGTAATTAAGACACTGAGTGCAGTTCCAAAAAAAAAGGCCCAGCAAAATCCTCAGCACCAGGCCCATGATGCTCTTAATCCGGCCCTGACTTGTACGCCCTGTGTATTTCTGATCACCGCCGCGCGGCGGGCGGTGATCGTAACTGGATGCCTGCTGAAATCATTCAGCAGGCACCCAGGGTCAATGCCGAGGGGGCTCCTGTGACCCCCCCGTATCGGTGATCGCTGCGGATTAATCCTTTATATGCCGCTACCGCGGCATAGAAGGGGTTTGTGTTTGAGGGAGCCCATCGAGTCCCCGCGCTGCTGTGGCGGGAACTCGATGTCTCAGAAGGCAGCCCGATGCCGTGCAGAGGCTGCCCAATGCCTTGCACGGCATCGGGACCTGCCTTCTACGGGAGCCAAGGAGATCCAGCCTCAGGCTGGGTCTCCTAGGCAACCTGTTAGTGTTTGACTAAGTGTCACAGGGAACAGATGTATTGTAATGCATTGCAGAGGGGATCAGACCCCCAAAAATGAACGTCAGAAATAAATTAAGGAGAAAAAAAGTGTTTTTAATAAAATTAATAAAGTAATAAAATTAATTAACTAAAAAAAGAAAAGAAAAAAAAACGCCCCTTTCCCCTTATTTTCTAATAAAAAACTGAAAAAAATAAAATAAAAATAAAAACACATATTAGGTATCGCCGTGTCCATAATGACCGGCTCTATAAATATATCACATGATCCACCCTGTCCGATAAATACCATAAACAAAAATAAAAACGGTGTAAAATAAAGCCTTTTTTGTCACCTTACATCACAAAAAGTGCAACACCAAGTGATCAAAAAGGCGTATGCTCCCCAAAATAGTACCAATCTAACCGTCACCTCATCCTGCAAAAAATGAGTCCCTATCTAAGCAAATAGCCGGAAAAAATATATATATATGGCTCAGAATATGGAGACACTAAAACATAATTTATTTGTTTCAAAAATGCTGGTATTGTGTAAAACTTAAGTAAATAAAAAAAAAGTATACATATTAGGTATCGCCGCGTCCGTAGAAACCTGCTCTATATAAATATCACATGACCTAACCCCTCAGATGAACACTGTAAAAAATAAAAATGGTGTAAAAAAAAGCCATTTTTTGTCACCTTACATCAAAAAAAGTGTAATAGCAAGCGATCAAAAAGTCACGCACCCCAAAATAGTGCCAATCAAACCGTCATCTCATCCCGCAAAATTCATGCCCTACCTAAGATAATCGCCCAAAAACTGAAAAAACTATGGCTCTCAGACTATGGAGACACTAAAACATGATTTTTTGGGTTTCAAAAATAAAATCATTGTGTAAAACTTACATAAATAAATAAAGAGTTTACATATTAGTTATTGCCATGTCCGTAAGAACCTGCTCTATAAAAATATTACATGAACTAACCCCTCAGGTGAACACCGTAAAAAATAAAAAGTGTCAAAACAGCTATTTCTTGTTACCTTGCCTCACAAAAAGTGTAATATAGACCAACCAAAAATCATATGTACCTTAAAATAGTACCAACAAAACTGCCACTCATCCCGTAGTTTCCAAAATGGGGTCACTTTTTTGGAGTTTCTACTCTAGGGGTGCATCAGGGGGGCTTCAAATGGAACATGGTGTCAAACAAACAGTCCAGCAAAATCTGCCTTCCAAAAACCGTATGGCATTCCTTCCCTTCTGAGCCCTGCCATGTGCCCGTAAAGCAGTTTACGACCACATATGGGGTGTTTCTATAAAATACAGAATCAGGGCCATAAATATTGAGTTTTGTTTGGCTGTTAACCCTTGCTTTGCAACTGGAAAAAATTTATTCAAATGGAAAATCTGCCAAAAAAGTGAAATTTTGAAATTTTATCTCTATTTTCCATTAATTCTTGTGGAACACCTAGAGGGTTAACAAAGTTTGTAAAATCCGTTTTAAATACCTTGAGGGGTGTAGTTTGTAAAATGGGGTTATTTTGGGGTATTTTCTATTATGTAAGCCTCACAAAGTGACTTTAGGCCTGAACTGACCGCGTGACCCGTGACTTTCAAGATTTGCTTCTAAACCTCTAAACCTTGTAACGTCCCCAAAAAATAAAGTGGCATTCCCAAAACGATCCAAACATGAAGTATACATATGGGGAATGTAAAATAATAACTTTTTTTGGAAGTATTACTATCTATTATAAAAAAGAAATAGAAATTTACAAATTTGCTAATTTTTCAATTTTTTTTGTAAATTTGGTGTTTTTTTATAAATAAAAAGGATTTTTTTTTTTTTACTCCATTTTACCAGTGTCATGAAGTACAATATGTGATGAAAAAACAATCTCAGAATTGCCTGGATAAGTAAAAGCGGTTTAAAGTTATTACCACATAAAGTGACACTGGTCAGATTTGCAAAAAATGGCCTGGTCCTATAGGTGAAATATGGCCGTGTCCTTAAGGGGTGAAAGGGAACCTGTCACCTTTACTATGCTACCCTCACTGAGCGTTTCAAAATGCTTATTGTGTTACCCTAAACATATAAATTACACTTTTAATTTCATTTGCAGACGAATTCAATAAGTAGTATGCATTTTTTGTACTTCCCACCTTTTATGCAAATTAACATAAAAGAGTCATATCTTACTTGTGTGACCAGAGAAGAGTCATATTTTCAACTCTAACATATCTCAGGTTAATTTACATATGTATCAAATCCAGGGGCGTAGCTAGAAATGCATGGGCCCCATAGCAAAAAAAAATTATGGGCCCCCCCCCCTGTGCCATCCACAGATCCCCCTCCCCTAAATAGTGCCATCAACAGATCCCCCTTCCCTAAATAGTGCCATCCACAGACCCCCCTCCCCTAAATAGTGCCATCCACAGATCCCCCTCCCCTAAATAGTGCCATCCACATATCCCCCTCCCCTAAATAGTGCCATCCACAGATCCCCCTCCCCTAAATAGTGCAATCAACAGATCCCCTTCCCCTAAATAGTGCCATCCACAGATCCCTCTCCCCTAAACAGTGCCATCCACAGATCCCCCTCCCCTAATCAGTGCCATCAACAGATCCCCTTCCCATAAATAGTGCCATCCACAGATCCCTCTCCCCTAATCAGTGCCATCCACAGATCCCCCTCCCCTAAACAGTGCCATCCACAGATCCCCCTCCCCTAAACAGTGCCATCCACAGATCCCCCTCCCCTAAACAGTGCCATCCACAGATCCCCCTCCCCTAAACAGTGCCATCCACAGTATCCGGTGCCTCTCCCCCCCCCCCCATGTGCCAGTATCAGGTGCCAACTCCCCCAGGTGCCAGTATCAGGTGCCAACCCCCCCCAGGTGCCAGTATCAGGTGCCTCCCCCCATGTGCCAGTATCAGGTGCCAACCCCCTCCCCCCATGTGCCAGTATCAAGTGCCCCCCCCGCTCCCCCATATCAGTAACAGTCTGGTATTAAAAAAAAAATAAACACTTCTACTTACCTCCATGTCAGCGATGCGATGCAGCCTCTTCCTGTGTCCCACCCTGTATGTCCAAAAATGGAGTCAGTGCTTGTATTTCAGAAAAGTTTCTGCTGGGATTCAAACCCGCGACCTTCTGTATCAGAGGCAAAGCATCTAACCACAAGACCATAAGAGATGCCTTGCTGATGACTGAAAAAATATGAGACTTCTACTGTTATAGCTGGCTAAGTGTACATCTATACACATGACAGCTGCTCATATATAGAGATATAGCAGAGCTGAGTGTGCTGGGACAGCTGTCATATAGAGATATAGCACTGCTGGGTGTGTTGGGGCAGCTGTCATGTGTATAAATGTACACTTAGCCAGCTATAACAGTAGAAGTCTCATATTTTTTTCAATCAGTTGCAATGCCTCCTTTATGGCTGTGAGAGTAAATGCTTTGCCACTGATACATTGGAGGTTGTGGGTTCGAATCCCAGACACATCAGGAGACTTTAGAATACAGTAAGATTAGATCACATTAGCGAGGGGGCTTGAACATTAAGACTGCTGCTGTGAAGGGACCTGAACAAGACAAGAATCAATATTTAACTAACTTGAAAATAAACAGTCGGGCCCCGAAGCAGCTGCTTCCCCGGTAGTTACGCCGCTGCCTGTGTGTAGTGTCTGTGTATGTTAATAAAAAAATAAAATAATAATTGAATGCGGTCCGGACGGGCCCCCAGTGGCGTAGGGCCCCATAGCCACTGCTATGGTTGCTATGGCGATCCCTACGCCACTGATCAAATCGTTTTTTTACACAATAAAAGCACACAGAGCTATAGGGACTGGGTACTGCGGATGTGCTAGCGGCCATCTAGCAACCTATGTCCTCAGCTCTATACCCAAAATCCCGGTGACAGGTTCCCTTTAAGTACAGCAAGAAAAATATATTCATTGCTTTTAGGGGTGTTTTGATTTGCGTTTAATTTTATTTAGTTCTGCTAAAAGTATGTCAGGCAGAGAAGTGCCAGCCCATGCACAGAGTAGTGGCAGAGGCCTAAATGTTTCTGGCGCAGGCAGAGGTCACAGCAGACTAAGGGGTCAGGAGTTGCAGTGAGAGGCCTGATCTCCCGATGTCATCTAGCAGTCGTGTTTTGACCAGCAACCCAGCGGTTCTTGATCGGATAACTCGGTCATCCACATCATCCCAATTGACATCAGCATTATCAACAGTACGGATAATAACCAATTACAACACACAGTGGCGCAATATGAAGGGGATTTTTAAGAAGTTTTGACCCATTTTAAAATCGGATGGTGATCTTGATAAACTATTGACATCTACCCCTATGTTTGTGGCTAAACGTAGCAAGAATTTCAAGGACATCCTGGCGTGTAGTCACTATGTACCACCGAGATCTGGTTTTCTGTTTGAATCCAAGGGCCCTAAATGGGGATCCATCCCTTGTGGGCATTGCACAACATGTAAGGCTATTGTTAAAACCAAAACATTTGATTACTTTCTTGGCAAAGTGACATACAATATTGTACATTTTATTAACTGCAGCACAACGGGTGTGATATATCATGCCACATGTCCATGTGGCTTGATATATATTGGCATGACGAACCTTGAATTACGGGTTCGCATACAAGAACATCAAAAGGATATTCGGGCGGCAGCCAAGATTGAGGATGGAGATAGAGACAAGCTTTCAAAATTAAAACCAATTGCGAGACATTTTCGCCAAAGAAACAACAACTGTTGGCAGGATCTCAAATTTAAGGGAATAGATAGAGTATCTTTGGGTGCAAGAGGAGGGAATCTATTTAGACGGTTAAAGCACATTGAAAGTAAGTGGATTGTGAAACTGAATACTGAGATGCCATATGGTCTGAATGATAATATCCCTTTTGCATCTTTTTTGTGATGGTGCAGCTGTCACCACCAGTTCTGTGAGAAGGTCTGGCAGACGTTCTTCTCTACCTCTTGCATGACGTTCTTTGTTTTGGTTTCACTTTGTCATCTCCTTTCCTTCTCCCAGGTGTCACCTATTTAGACTAATTGTCTCCCTTTATATTCCCTCCTATACTGCCTCACTTTGCGGTTTATACTACTTCCTGGATTAGGTGTTCACTGCTGAAGGCTGCTGCTGCTGTTTCCTCAGATAAGTCTTTTTCCTTTATTTGTGTTTCCTTGCTGGCTTGATTCTAGGTGACCCTGACTCCCTCCGTATTAAGTGCAGAGAGCCGGTGGTCGTGTCCCCTCACTATTATAGGGTTTTCAGGTGTCACACAGTATTAGGTACGTGGGCATGCAATCGTCTACCATAGAGACCCTTGCATGGGCATAGCAGTCAGGGAGAGCTCTAGGGGTTTTATAGGGCTCACCCATATGCTCCTTAGTTTGGGATCAAGCCAGTCGGATGTTTATTTATAAGTTCCAGCTTTCTGCAACATCATCTGTGACATTATAAACCGCCATAACCGTCTTAAGCATTGATCCGGTTTCAGCCTTGATTGACCGCATGCAAGGTCTTTCGCTGGAGGTAGCAGATCTCCGTAAAACTGTGTCTCAGTTTCAGGTGACCGGTTCTGCTGGCGTTCATGGAGTTTGTTCCGAGCCCAAGATCTCGCTTCCGGATATGTTCTCCGGGGGTAGTGAAAATTTTGTTTGCTTTAGAGAGGCTTGCAAACTCCATTTTCGCCTACTTCCCCATTCCTCTGGTGATGAGGAGCAGAGGGTGGGGATCATCATCTTGCTGCTCAAGGATAACGCTCAGTCTTGGGCCTTTTCGCTGTCGGTGGGGGCACGGCCCCTCCGATCGGTGAATTAATTTTTTGTAGCCCTGGGGCAGATATATGATGACCCGGATCGTATTGCTCTGGCTGAATCTAAACTGCATCTTTTATGCCAGGGTAAACAGTCCGCAGAGATATATTGTTCTGAATTTCGGAGATGGACAGCTGATACTGGTTGGAATGATGCTGCACTCCGAAGTCAATTTTGCCATGGTCTTTCGGAAAGATTGAAAGATGCATTTGCTTTTCATGAGAGACCAGCCTTGTTAGAGTCTGCCATGTCTCTAGCTGTTCGTATTGACAGGCGTCTTAGAGAGAGAGAGGAGACTACTCCTTCCTGTCATATTCAGCCCAAGGACAGTGGGGCTGCCTCATTCAGTGCACAGGGGTCTCAGTCTCTCTCAATCCCCTCTGAGGAGGAGGCTATGCAGCTGGGTTTGCTTGCCTCTGATAGTAGAGGATTCAGCTCTCAGAAGAGGGTTTGTTTCTGTTGTGGGGGTATAAATCATTTGGCTAATGTTTGTCCCTCTAGGAGATTCATGGAGTTTTCTGAAGGTAATAAAAGACAAACAAAAAGAGAAAAAAAACCTCTAAAAACTTTCCATTTGCTACTATTGGCAAGATTGATGCGGATAGTGGAGCAGCTGTCAATCTCATTGATAATCAATTTGCAATAACGCATGGTTTCCAGGTATGCACTTTGGAAAAGGATATACCTGTTTTTGCTATCGATTCCGCTCCACTTTCTCAAAGATCGTTAACCCCTTCAGGACACAGCCTTATTTCACCTTAAGGACCAGGCCATTTTTTGCAAATATGACCAGTGTCACTTTAAGTGGTGATAACTTTAAAACACTTTGACTTATCCAGGCCATTCTGAGATAGTTTTTTCGTCACATATTGTACTTCATGACACTGGTAAAATGAAGTAAAAAAAATCTTTTTTATTTATAAAAAAAATAGCAAATTTACCAAAAATTTTTTAAAAATTGCAAATTTCCAAGTTTCAATTTCTCTACTTCTATAATACATAGTAATACCTCCAAAAATAGTTATTACTTTACATTCCCCATATGTCTACTTCATGTTTGGATCAATTTGGGAATGATATTTTATTTTTGGGGGATGTTACAAGGCTTAGAAGTTTAGAAATTTTTCTGAAATTTTCAAAAACACACTTTTTAGGGACCAGTTCAGGTCTGAAGTCACTTTGTGAGGCTTACATAATAGAAACCATCCAAAAAGGTATTCAAAGCTGATTTTAAAAACGTTGTTAACCCTTTAGGTGTTCCACAAGAGTTAATGGCAAATGGTGATAGAATTTCAGAATTTAGATTTTTTGGCAAATTTTCCATTTTAATCCATTTTTTCCAGTAACAAAGCAAGGGTTAACAGCCAAACAAAATGCTATATTTATTGCCTCGATTCTGTAGTTTGCAAAAACACCCCATATGTGGCCATAAACTACTGTACTGTCACACAGTAGGGCGTAGAGGGAAAGGTGCGTCGTATGGTTTTTGGAAGGCAGATTTTGCTGGACTGGTTTATTTACACCATGTCCCATTTGAAGCCCCCCTGATGCACCCCTAGAGTAGAAACTCCATAAAAGTGACCCCATCTAAGAAACTACACCCCTCAAGGTATTCAAAAGTGATTTTACAAACTTTGTTAACCCTTTAGGTGTTGCACAAGATTTAATGGGAAAATAGAGATACAATTTCAAAATTTCACTTTTTTGGCAGATTTTCCATTTTAATATTTTTTTTCCAGTTACAAAGCAAGGGTTAACAGCCAAACAAAACTCAATATTTATGGCCCTGATTCTGTAGTTTACAGAAACACCCCATATGTGGTCATAAACTGCTGGAACGCCATACGGTTTTTGGAAGGGAGATTTTGCTGGACTGGTTTTTTTGACACCATGTCCCATTTGAAGCCCCCCTGATGCACCCCTAGAGTAGAAACTCCAAAAAAGTGACCCCATTTTAGAAACTACGGGATAGGGTGGCAGTTTTGTTGGTACTAGTTTAGGGTACATATGATTTTTGGTTGCTCTATATTACACTTTTTGTGAGGCAAGGTAACTGTCACGACGGGGAGTGGGGGAAACCCCCCACCAAGCGGTGTCAGAGGGTAAAGGGGATCAGCCTGGCCAAAAGGAGTAATAAGGGAGCAGGTCACCTCCTACCGCATCCCTAATCCTCTCCCTGACTCCTCACTATATGAGCGGACCCCGAAGGTAGGATGACTCATACTGAGGATTCCTAGAAACCCTAAGTCGCCCTGGTAATACCTCACATAAGAGCAGGGGAGAGACAACCTGTTCATCCCAGTGATGGAGGAACAGGAGTCTCTATCTGAGGCCAGGCTGCAAGGAGAGGGGAACACATACAGCTATAGAGATGGCAGGTAAGCGAGACCAGTAACACACTTACCTGCCACAGACACACTGACTGGAACCCGTGCACAAGTGCTGATGTCCACACCAACATAAAAAGGACACAGCCCACACCACAAACCACACAGGAACCCAGGACCCCCATAGCTGCAATAAACATGAGACACCATAAGAACATCTATGACCACAAGGGTGGCCCTCACTGGATAGATGGAATATGAAGACCAGGAGGATAGCTCCAGCATACACCATGGCTGGAGTACCCCTCAGCTTCAGGCATCCAGCAGAGGCTAAATAGCCCAAGCAGCCACACCCACACACACATAAACCCAGTGTTAACAAAACACTAGGAAGGGAGTTAAACCTTCCACCACCAGACAAGGGAAGGAAGCCACTTAAAGGGGAAGTGCACACACAAGCATATTAAGCTACACGTTGCCGCCGGCAACAGCATGCGTGGCAACCATGTCACGGCAATCACCCAGAAGGCCCAGACACTGCCACCGCATTCTCTAACAGCAACACATTGCCGCGGGCAACCGCAAGTGTGGCGACAGTGTCACAGCGTACACCATAGGCTGTGACAGTAACAAGAAATAGCTTTTTTGGCACCGTTTTTTTTTTTTTGTTATTTACAACATTCATCTGACAGGTTATATCATGTGGTATTTTTATAGAGCAGGTTGTCACGGACGCGGCGATACCTAATATGTATAAAAAATGTTTATTTATGTAAGTTTTACACAATGATTTCATTTTTGAAACAAAAAAAATCATGTTTTAGTGGCTCCATAGTCTGAGAGCCATAGTTTTTTCAGTTTTTGGGCGATTATCTTAGGTAGGGTCTAATTTTTTGTGGGATGAGATGACGGTTTTATTGCCACTATTTTGGGGTGTATATGACTTTTTGATCGCTTGCTATTACACTTTTTGTGACGTAAGATGACAAAAAATTGCTTTTTTACACCGTTTTTATTTTTATTTTTTCACCGTAGTCACCTGAGGGGTTAGGTCATGTGCTATTTTTATAGAGCCGGTCGCTACGGACGCGGCGATACCTAATATGTTTTTTTTTTTTATTTATGTAAGTTTTACACAATGATTTCATTCTTGAAACAAAAAAAATCATGTTTTAGTGTTTCCATAGTCTAAGAGCCATAGTTTTTTCAGTTTTTGGGCGATTATCTTGGGTAGAGTATGATTTTTGCGGGATGAGATGGCGGTTTGATTGGTACTATTTTGGCGTACATGCAACTTTTTTGATCACTTTTATTACCTTTTTTGGGAAGTAAGGTGGGCAAAATTTCAATTTCGTCATAGTTTTTTTTTTTTTTTATGGCGTTCACCGTGCGGGGAAAGTAACATGACCGTTTTATATATCAGGTCGTCACAGACGCGGCGATACCTAATATGTGTAGTGTATTTATTTTATTTTTTTATTCAGTGATAAATGTGTTTTTTTTTATCTTTACTTTTTCCACTTTTTTTTATTTTTTTTAACCCAGACCCACTTGGTTCTTGAATATCCAGTGGGTCTGATGTCTATATAATGCAGTACAGTACACTATATAGTGTATTGTACTGTATTTTACTTACACTTTGTCTGAACAGATCTATGCCTTTAGAACAGATCTGTTCAGCACCATGGACAGCAGGATGCCTGAGAAGGCGTCCTGTTGCCATGGGAACCTTCCCCATCTGCTCAGTTGTGGCCACAACTGAGCAGACGGGGTAGGGTAAGGAGGGGGGCTCCCTCCCTCTGTGACCCCATCCTGTCGGGGGGCTGCAAAGGCACAGCAGCCCACCGATGGGAGAGGGAGGGAGCCCCCTCTTACTGTTAACCTTTTCCATACAGCGGTCCGTACGGACCGTGGTATGGAAAGGGTTAAACGGCTGACATCACAGCACAGATGTCAGCCGTTTATACCAGAGTGTCAGCAATGTGCTGACACTCTGGTATACCCACTGGACACCAATGAATATTCAAGAGGAGGCGGGCGGGGGATCGCGATCCCGCCTGCCGCACCTCCCGCACCGCCCGCACCGCCTGCAACCCTTCCCTGCACCACCCGCCGGCATAAAATCATTCAGGGGTGCAGGGGGGGTGAAAAAGACTTTATTTGGGGCATTTTAAAGTTTGAGTCTGGGATCAGAATCTGCAGAAAGCGCAGCAAACCGCAGGTCTGAATTGACCTGCGGTTTGCTGCGATCGCCGATATGGGGGGGGGGTCATATGGGGGGGTCACCCCGGCGTTGTGACAGGATGCCCGCTGAATGATTTCAGCGGGCATCCTGTTCCGATTAACCCCCGCAGCGCCGCAATCTCGTTTTAAACTCATGACGTACCGGTACATCATGGGTCCTTAAGGACTCGGGAAACATGCCGTACCGGTACGTCATGCGTCCCTAAGGGGTTAAGGACAGCTAGGTGCTGCCAAAACCCGGACCCCACCTGGCTGCAAATCAGCCCAGCAGAACACGCTGGGAGGAAAATACCTGTTTTCCCAGACCATACCCTTCACTGTCACACTATCTACAATCCAAAAATATCAAGTGGCTAACAATAGATGACTTACATAAAGATGATTCTCCTAGTAGGTTCAGGGTATCTCCTCACCCAAAAGTAAAAAGTAAGGTACTGTAGCGAAGTGGAAATCTGTCACAGGGAATCTGGTCTTGATAAAGGGAGTAATCTTTTCAAAGAGGTGGTCTTTTGGAGAGGTTTTATTTTTATATATTCCCTAGATATGGTCTCTGTAGCAATTCCTTGTGAGTATAATGACAGCACTTGACATCTAGGACTCTTCTACTGATTCTGGGGCACTTGTGATTTTTAAAATGCAAGTTACTTACTGTACAATATGCCATCTGCTTAGAGTTTAGTCAGATTGTGTTTGTCTAAAATTGTGGCTTAGATAACAATCAGGCTGCATTTTATTAGTAATAAATGCAGCATCCCACATCATTTCAAAGGGTTCACTTACTTTTTCTCGCAGCTGTGATTATGCTAGTGAGTTTCAGAACGCTAGCATGCTAGGCCCGTAAAATCATTGGACTGGTTTAACACGAACCCATGTAGTCAATTGTAATCACAACTGTATAATTGTAATTGTCTATCAATTGGATATAACATCCCAGTATATGTACATGTGCTGTAGCTTGTAAGTGAACGCAACTTCTCACTGGAACGGTTGCAACATATGTAAGGTTGACCTATTTGAGGACAAGCTCAGGAAATTTCTTAACAAATCTTAAGACGTGTAAATATTTAGCAAATTCTTTGGTAGCAATGTCTTGACAGCTGTCATATTCTTGCTTAACAAGAAAAGAAAATGCATTCCAGTGAACGGACTTGTGTTCACATGTGTGAACTGTTTGCTTGGGTGTACAGTAGGTGGCAGTATATACTAATATGCACTGTAATCATTTAGTAATCATTTTCCAACTCAAACTCTCACATGCCTCCACCAGATCACAATTTTTTTTTAATTATGTCATTTATATTATTATTCGTTTTGTTTTGCATTAACAGTCATTCCACTGCCATCTCCCTGACAAGGTACAGTTACCTACATTTACATATGCATAATGTATTCTTTTTCCTCTTAAAGGGGTTGTCCGGGTTCAGAGCTGACCCTGGACATACCTCCATTTTCACCCCGGCAGCCCCCCTGACTTGAGCATCGGAGCAGTTCATGCTCCGATGCTCTCCTTTGCCCTGCGCTAGATCGCGCAGGGCAAAGGCATTTTTTGGAGATCCGGTGACGTACCGTGCTCTCCATGGGGCTGCCAGGAACCCCGGTAAAGTCACCGGCACTGATGGACGGGATTTAGCGCTGCCCTAGCCAGCAAAATGCCTAGGGCAGCACTAAAGCCTGCCCATCAGAGCCGGTGACGTCACCGAACACACTGCCGGTCGGAAGTTTCCACCCGGCAGTGTGTTATTGAAAACAAAAGAGGCCGTGCCCTGCGAGATTTAGCGCAGGGCAAGGGAGCGCATCGGAGCATGAGATGCTCCAATGCTAGCCTCAGGAGGGCTGCCTGGGTGAAAGTAAGGGTATGTCCGGGTTCAGCTCTGAACCCGGACAACCACTTTAATACTAGGTGATATTGCTTTAAATGACAGAAGTCCACCGTCACCTGTGGAGATCAAGGTGAACACATTGGAATCATTGCTCTTCATCCAGTGTGGGTAATATCACAGACTAGACATGATGAATATAGTGATGTCACAGTAGATTTTTCAGAGTACAACCCATTCTCAAGCTAGGATTTCAAGATCTGATCAGTGAGCACCCTCATCAGTCAGCTATTTGAAGAGGCTGTGGTGCTCCGGTGAAGGCTGCAGCCTCCTCACAGTATACTAAGCACAGTGTACATTGAGTACATTGTATAGTGGTTGTGCTTGGTACTGCTGCCCATGACCATTCATTTGAAATGGAACTGAGCTGCACATAGGTCATGTGACCAATAAATATGATGTCACAGGCCCAGGAAGAGGCCGGCATGGACTCCTCCAACAGTTGGTAGTTGGGGGTGTTGAGAGTTGGACCTCCACCGAATATATATTAATGATGATGTATCCTAAAGAAATGTTATCAATATTTTACTCCTGGGAAACCACTTTAATACATATAGCATGATTATGCAAGTGTAACACAATTAAACTAAGGCAGGTGGTGCAATTTAAAGGGGTTGTGTCACTTCAGCAAACAGCATTTATTATGTAGAGAAAGTTAATACATAGCACTTACTAATGTATTGTTATTATCCATATTGCTTCCTTTGCTGGCTGGATTCATTTTTCCATCACATTATACATTGCTCGTTTTCACGGTTATGACCACCCTGCAATCCAGCAGCAGTGGCCGTGTTTGAACACTATAGGAAAAAGTGCTGGCCTTTCTGTTGCCCAGGACCGTGGGAGTACACAGAGGCTGCTGCTTTTCCTATAGTGTGCAAGCACGACCACTGCTGCTTAATTGCAGGTTGGTCGTAACCAAGGAGCAGTATATAATGTGGTGGAAAAATTAATCCAGCCAGCAAAGGAAGCAATATGGGCAAAAACAATACATTAGTAAGTGCCTTGTATTAACTTTCTCTATATGATAAATGGCACTTACTGAAGTGACCAAACCCCTTTAATAGTGCTTTACTGAAGGTAATGGTATGATTCAACAAATCATGTGACAGATACAACCAGCACACAACTTAAGTGTCTTTTACAGTTCTGGTAGTGAATAGTCCCTGGAAACAGTATACTGTATCATTGTGAGTGGCAACCACAGCAATGGAAATCAATATATATCCTCTTTAGGCTCCATTCACACGTCCGCAAATGGGTCTGCATCCGTTCCGCAATTTTGCGGAACGGGTGCGGACCCATTCATTTTCTATGGGGACGGAATGGATGCGGACAGCACACAGTGTGCTGTCAGCATCCGCATTTGCGGAACGCGGCCCCGATCTTCAGGTCCGCAGCTCCGCAAAAGATAGAACATGTCCTATTCTTGTCCGCAGACAAGAATAGGCATTTCTATAGGGGTGCCGGGCGGGTGTGTTGCGGATCCGCAATTTGCGGGTCCGCAACACACCACGGACATGTGAATGGAGCCTTAGGATGCAATTGAACAGTTCTTACACCAGGTACCCCTTGTACTTGATGTTTTAGGCTGACTCCGAATTGTAATCCAGTCAGTGCTTATGCAGAGATTGTACTCTTCCTCTATTGCAATCCACTTCCCTCATTCTGGGGATAATATACAGCTTAGGCAGGTTTCACATGAGCGTTTCATTTTCCATTCTTCTGATCCGTCAGAAGAGCAGAAAAAAAGTCCAGGACCTGTTGTGTGCATTCCTAAAACTTTCCTAACTGCCTCCTGAACTTTAATTCCACCTCCTAACAAGAAAAGTGATATCACAGGACAGGGATGGTGTCCCAGAAGTGGAATAATAATCATAGTGATGTCACAGCTAACACCCGAGGAACCTGTGGCACATCTAATGATCACAGTGGTCGCAGTCGCACTTAGGCACTATAGTCCAGGGGGTACAAAGCCCCTCCCGCCACATAAGACCCTCAATCAGACCTCCCAACTGTCCCTCTTTTAGAAAGACAGTCCCTATTTTGGACCCAAGTCCCTCTGTCCCTCTTTTTTCCTTAAAGGGGTATTCCCATCACAATGATCACTGTTTAATCTGTTAATGATGTGCCAGTGATCATTTTTGTAAATATATTGTATTGGCAAATTCCCACCCTTCTTGACAAAAATTATTTACCTCATACCTTATTGTTGTCATATGGTATCCCAAAGATACGGCCACCAGTCGCCTCCCGAATTCATGGGCCGCGCTTGCACAGAAGACACTTTATTTTCACCCAGCCGGCCGCTCATTGCAGTCCTGAACGCGCACACTGCCGCGCCTGCGCAAGGCTTATTTCTTCAGTGCCGAGTCTCAGACAGAGCCGCGCATGCCCTGTATGCAGCGCGGCTCTGTACGAGACGCGGCACTAAAGAAATAAGCTTTGCGCATGCGTGGCAGCGTAAGCTTTCCGGACTGCAATGAGCAGCCGGCTGGGTGAAAAAAAAGTCTTCTGCGCAAGCGCGGCCCAGGGATTCGGGAGAGAAGCTGTGGCCATAGGAGACACATGTGTGAGATTGTGGAACAGCTCTGCCTGTATAATGTTTATGCCTAAATTGTATTGGAACTGTCATTTGGCATTCCGGGCACTAGAGGCCACTGTTTTGCAGCTACAGTCAGCACACTCTGGGATCTACATATGCAAAGCAGATGATGACTCATGCAGGCTGCTCCTGAGAAAACCAGGAAGTCTGAGCTGATCTGACATGGTGGAAGGATTATGCTGTGAGAGACTGAATCCGATTCCATCCTGGCTTGCGGATGTCCGGCAGTGAAT
Source organism: Bufo bufo (assembly GCF_905171765.1). NCBI lineage: Eukaryota > Metazoa > Chordata > Amphibia > Anura > Bufonidae > Bufo > Bufo bufo. The sequence goes on along the minus strand of NC_053390.1, from coordinate 642,059,964 downwards.
GGACACTCAGAGAAAGGAGAGTAGCTGTCGTCCCCTTACTGGATCCAGCTCTTTGTAAGAGAGATTGTCCCAGGAAGACTATTTACAGTGTGTGAACAGAAGCCTTATTACCAAGCAAGGCCGCACGGTTGCTGAGAGGTTGGTGGCCATCCCGGGTAAGCGGCATCCTCGGGCCCAGAACGGACGCAGGTCAGTACACCTGGTTACCAATTGTACTATACTGTGTGGCGCCTAAAGTAACAGAGACTAGCCTAGGCCTTGTATTAGCTAGATAGTTAGGGTTATACACTGCTCAAAAAAATAAAGGGAACACAAAAATAACACATCCTAGATCTGAGTTAATTAAATATTCTTCTGAAATACTTTGTTCTTTACATAGTTGAATGTGCTGACAACAAAATCACACTAAAATTAAAAAATGGAAATCAAATTTTTCAACCCATGGAGGTCTGGATTGGGAGTCACACTCAAAATTAAAGTGGAAAAACACACTACAGGCTGATCCAACTTTGATGTAATGTCCTTAAAACAAGTCAAAATGAGGCTCAGTAGTGTGTGTGGCCTCCACGTGCCTCTATGACCTCCCTACAACGCCTGTGCATGCTCCTGATGAGGTGGCGGACGGTCTCCTGAGGGATCTCCTCCCAGACCTGGACTAAAGCATCTGCCAACTCCTGGACAGTCTGTGGTGAAACGTGACGTTGGTGGATAGAGCGAGACATGATGTCCCAGATGTGCTCAATTGGATTTAGGTCTGGGGAACGGGCGGGCCAGTCCATAGCATCAATGCCTTCGTCTTGCAGGAACTGCTGACACACTCCAGCCACATGAGATCTAGCATTGTCTTGCATTAGGAGGAACCCAGGGCCAACCGCACCAGCATATGGTCTCACAAGGGGTCTGAGGATCTCATCTCGGTACCTAATGGCAGTCAGGCTACCTCTGGCGAGCACATGGAGGGCTGTGCGGCCCTCCAAAGAAATGCCACCCCACACCATTACTGACCCAATGCCAAACCGGTCATGCTGGAGGATGTTGCAGGCAGCAGAACGTTCTCCACGGCGTCTCCAGACTCTGTCACGTCTGTCACATGTGCTCAGTGTGAACCTGCTTTCATCTGTGAAGAGCACAGGGCGCCAGTGGCGAATTTGCCAATCTTGGTGTTCTCTGGCAAATGCCAAACGTCCTGCACGGTGTTGGGCTGTAAGCTCAACTCCCACCTGTGGACGTCGGGCCCTCATATCACCCTCATGGAATCTGTTTCTGACCGTTTGAGCAGACACATGCACATTTGTGGCCTGCTGGAGGTCATTTTGCAGGGCTCTGGCAGTGCTCCTCCTGTTCCTCCTTGCACAAAGGCGGAGGTAGCAGTCCTGCTGCTGGGTTGTTGCCCTCCTACGGCCTCCTCCACGCCTCCTGATGTACTGGCCTGTCTCCTGGTAGAGCCTCCATGCTCTGGACACTACGCTGACAGACACAGCAAACCTTCTTGCCACAGCTCGCATTGATGTGCCATCCTGGATAAGCTGTACTACCTGAGCCACTTGTGTGGGTTGTAGACTCCGTCTCATGCTACCACTAGAGTGAAATCACCGCCAGCATTCAAAAGTGACCAAAACATCAGCCAGGAAGCATAGGAACTGAGAAGTGGTCTGTAGTCACCACCTGCAGAACCACTCCTTTATTGGGGGTGTCTTGCTAATTGCCTATAATTTCCACCTGTTGTCTATCCCATTTGCACAACAGCATGTGAAATTGATTGTCACTTAGTGTTGCTTCCTAAGTGGACCTCTTGATTTCACAGAAGTGTGATTGACTTGGAGTTATATTGTGTTGTTTAAGTGTTCCCTTTATTTTTTTGAGCAGTGTATCTTTGTTAGGCCTTACTGTACTGTACTGCAGCACAGTAATTAATTTGTAGGCTCTGCTGCGTCTGCCATTGGATAGGTGTGTCCTCTGTAGCGGCACAGCACGACTTGTAGGCTCTGCTGTGTGCGCCAATGAGATAGGCCTGTCCCTCGGACAGGGACGGTGACTGTGGGCCTGGGGTATCACTTATTCTGTTTATACTTGTGTTATTACTATTTCCAAAGTAAAGTTTCTGTTCTTGCAAATAAAGCTGGTGTCAGTGTCGCTTTTCTTGTCTGTGACTTCGCTGTATCCTGGGAAGCCCACCCCGGTACACGGCTTACACATGAACGAGCATGCAAGGAGTGTGATGTCAGAAAAAGGCGTGGCAGGGCCTCACTCAAACTGCCTAAGCCCGCCCAGCCTTAGAAGAATAAATTGAGGAAGTGAACAACAGAGCTGGCTGCAGGTGAGGACGAATAAGCAAGATGGGAAAACCCCTTTAAATGTTGCTCTTTTTGATCTGAGGTATAGATTTGCATTTTGACATTTACCTATTGTTAAAAAAAAGTTTGTCTGGTTCCTATCTGTATATTTGACCCTACCTTGGATATTATTTCATTATCCGATGCAATTTGGATTTTAGAAATTTCTATATTCTGATAATTTTTGCACTATTGTGTGCTATGAAAACAATTAAAGTGTATATATATATATATATATATATATACACTGCGTGCAGAATTATTAGGCAAATGAGTATTTTGACCACATCATCTTCTTTATGCATGTTGTCTTACTCCAAGCTGTATAGGCTCGAAAGCCTACTACCAATTAAGCATATTAGGTGATGTGCATCTCTGTAATGAGAAGGGGTGTGGTCTAATGACATCAACACCCTATATTAGGTGTGCATAATTATTAGGCAACTTCCTTTCCTTTGGCAAAATGGGTCAAAAGAAGGACTTGACAGGCTCAGAAAAGTCAAAAATAGTGAGATATCTTGCAGAGGGATGCAGCACTCTTAAAATTGCAAAGCTTCTGAAGCGTGATCATCGAACAATCAAGCGTTTCATTCAAAATAGTCAACAGGGTCGCAAGAAGCGTGTGGAAAAACCAAGGCGCAAAATAACTGCCCATGAACTGAGAAAAGTCAAGCGTGCAGCTGCCAAGATGCCACTTGCCACCAGTTTGGCCATATTTCAGAGCTGCAACATCACTGGAGTGCCCAAAAGCACAAGGTGTGCAATACTCAGAGACATGGCCAAGGTAAGAAAGGCTGAAAGACGACCACCACTGAACAAGACACACAAGCTGAAACGTCAAGACTGGGCCAAGAAATATCTCAAGACTGATTTTTCTAAGGTTTTATGGACTGATGAAATGAGAGTGAGTCTTGATGGGCCAGATGGATGGGCCCGTGGCTGGATTGGTAAAGGGCAGAGAGCTCCAGTCCGACTCAGACGCCAGCAAGGTGGAGGTGGAGTACTGGTTTGGGCTGGTATCATCAAAGATGAGCTTGTGGGGCCTTTTCGGGTTGAGGATGGAGTCAAGCTCAACTCCCAGTCCTACTGCCAGTTTCTGGAAGATACCTTCTTCAAGCAGTGGTACAGGAAGAAGTCTGCATCCTTCAAGAAAAACATGATTTTCATGCAGGACAATGCTCCATCACACGCGTCCAAGTACTCCACAGCGTGGCTGGCAAGAAAGGGTATAAAAGAAGAAAATCTAATGACATGGCCTCCTTGTTCACCTGATCTGAACCCCATTGAGAACCTGTGGTCCATCATGAAATGTGAGATTTACAAGGAGGGAAAACAGTACACCTCTCTGAACAGTGTCTGGGAGGCTGTGGTTGCTGCTGCACGCAATGTTGATGGTGAACAGATCAAAACACTGACAGAATCCATGGATGGCAGGCTTTTGAGTGTCCTTGCAAAGAAAGGTGGCTATATTGGTCACTGATTTGTTTTTGTTTTGTTTTTGAATGTCAGAAATGTATATTTGTGTATGTTGAGATGTTATATTGGTTTCACTGGTAAAAATAAATAATTGAAATGGGTATATATTTGTTTTTTGTTAAGTTGCCTAATAATTATGCACAGTAATAGTCACCTGCACACACAGATATCCCCCTAAAATAGCTAAAACTAAAAACAAACTAAAAACTACTTCCAAAAATATTCAGCTTTGATATTAATGAGTTTTTTGGGTTCATTGAGAACATGGTTGTTGTTCAATAATAAAATTAATCCTCAAAAATACAACTTGCCTAATAATTCTGCACTCCCTGTATATATAAAAAAAAGGAAAACAATGGCGGCACCGGAAGAACGACACAAGGAGGGTGCTATGTCCAGGGATGTAGCAGCTTACCCCGTCAATGGAAGATGAAACAACGGATAGCACTCCAGGTAAAAGAAAGTGGTGTTTATTCACCCATGTGGATGGCAACGTTTCAGCTCATACAAGAGCCTTTGTCAAGCAATGAACACAATACAAAAGGGGGTATATATAGGCCAACCCCTATGACATCACAGTGTAATCAATTAACAGCCAAATACAATAAAGTGCAAATAGTGCATGTATAATACATAAAAATATAGATATAGCAGTGTAAAATATAGAGATGAATCAATAATATACATCAAATAAATTACGTAGTGAATGCATCATCGCAAATAAAGTGCAAATAGATAAATTGACTAATCAATACATATCAGGTGTGTACCAGAGTGTGTATAAGTGGGAGGGACGAAACGATGCTGCCAAAGGGAGGAGGAGGGATGACATACCCAGTGTCGCTGTCCGTGCCACACATGTCGAACATCGCCACGTCCGGCGTTCAGCTGGATGCAGTGCGCAGGCGCCAAGTCACGTGAGGAGCAAGATGTAACTTCCTCATGTGACGTAGCCGGAGCATGCGCATAAGTGTAAAAAGCTATGTCGGCCATCTTGGAAGAGGTAAAAAACCTCAGATGAAAGAAACGCAATTCCTAGACCGCATCATAGACGCGATATAGTATAATAGCCTCACAAATAACGGTGAGAATATGTCCCATGTCTTCCCCTAACTGGTTTGATCTGGACTCAGATTTATCTGCATTTTTTCGCAGAATCAAGTTAAAAATATGGTTCAACACTAGGGCACGGATCGCGGCGCCTCAGGTTAGCGAGTTCTCCCTGAGACGCCTCGATCTGTCCACTAAGAGCCATTTTACTCCCATTGTCAATGAGGCCTCTGTTGATGCATTCATTACTGCTGTTACATCTGATATAAATGCATATAAATTGAGATGTAGGGATCCTGTTTTCAAACATCCTAATCTTTCCAAGGTGGAGGTTGAAGCACTTGACCAACTTAGACAGGACCCTTCTTTGACAATTAAACCTGCTGACAAGGGTGGCGCTGTCGTCATCATGGACACCAGTAAATATATCGGTGAGATTCTACGTCAGCTGGATGACAAGGATGTTTATTCGGTCCTCCAGACTGATCCCAAATTTGGGATAGCTAGACTTATCAGGGAATGTTTGGATGATGCCAGGCTGGCTGGCACTATTGATGAGGACTTGTGCACTTTTCTTACTGTTGACCATCCGGTCACACCTGTTCTGTATATTCTTCCTAAAGTGCACAAGTCGCTTGTGGATCCACCCGGACGCCCTATTGTGTCCGGTTCGGACTCCATCTTTAGTTGCATCGCCATCTTCCTTGATAAAGTCTTGCGTGATTTTGCTACAGGGGCGGAGTCGTATATACAGGATACGACTGATTTCCTGTGTAGGCTGGATAAGATTGATTTTACTGGTGTCCATGAGGTTCACATGGCATCCTTCGATGTCACCTCGTTATATACCTCGATTGATCATGATCTGGGTATTGGTGCCATTGAACGTATGTTGGGTTCTTCTTCTTACTCCACGGCTGCTAGACATTTCATCATTGATCTACTGCAGATTGTCTTAAGACATAATTATTTCCTTTTTCAGGATACGTTTTTTCAACAACAAAGGGGCGTGGCTATGGGTTCTAACGTAGCACCTACGTATGCAAACATCTTTATGAGGTGCTTTGAGGAAGATGTCGTCCTTGTATCACACCACCGCAGCCATTTGCTGCGGTGGTGGAGATACATCGACGACATCTTCCTCATATGGACAGGTAGTGTTGCCCAACTTGACGATTTTCACCTGTTTCTCAACAGTGTCAATAGGGACCTTCAATTCACCTTAGTCCACTCTGAAACTGAATTACAGTTTTTAGACACAACGGTCATTTACAATCAGGGTAAGCTGCATACACGGCTATATACCAAGCCCACGGACAAAAACACCCTCCTTAGTTTTAACAGTGGGCATCCCCGAAGTTTGCTTAAAGGTTTGCCTTTATCTCAGTTTCTTAGAGTGAAACGCATTGTTTCTGAACCTGAACAGGTTGACCTGGCTTTGGACAACATGTCCAGGAAATTTCAGAATAGGGGGTATCCCACCCAGCTCCTTGATTCTCACATACAAAAGGTCCGTAGTGTAGACAGGAGCAGCACTTTGGAGAGGAAGGTGTCCGATAGGTCTGTTAGTCGGATACCCTTCATCTCCAAATATACGGAGCAAAGTGAGGCCATTAATCGCATTATCAAGCGACACTGGGGGATCCTGGGTGGGTGTCACAGTGAGATCTTAGAATTTAGATCCCCTCCCCTTTTCTCTTTCTGTCGATCCAGAAATCTGCGTGACCAACTTGTCAGAGCAGACATTGGGCCTAGGTCCAAGTCTGTTCAAACCTCCTTAACCACACATGGCAAGGGTAGTTTTCCCTGTTTATGTTGTATTGACTGCAAATATATGGGTAGGGGTTCCACCTTTGTCCATCCCACCACTGGAGTTTCTTACCCAATTCGATTCCACCTTACATGCAATTCAAACTATGTAATTTATGTTTTGATCTGTCCGTGTAAATTATTATACGTGGGTGAGACGTCGACGGATCTCAGAACGCGATTGAACAATCATCGATTGTCCATACGCAAAAAAAGAAAGGACCTCCCGGTTGCCAAACATTTTACGGAGCTTCAACACTCCGAAAGAGATCTTAAATGTTGGGCCATTGACCACATTCCCATGCCTAGACGTGGGGGCAACAGGGTGTTGATCCTTAGAAAAAGAGAGCTTTTTTGGATCTATACCCTCAACAGCTTGAGACCCAATGGTCTCAATGCGGATTACAATCCGGGGTTATATGTTTAGAGGGGCGTTTGCCCCACAATTGTTATGTGTGCGATATGTGTCTACTTCTTGAGGGTATCTAGTGTATTATGAACACTATTAAGCCAGTTTCTTATTTTTATTTTCTTCTTTCTCTGCACAGACAAGAATGATGCTGCGGGTTGGAGAAGTGAGACGTACCCGATGTGTTCCGTATTTGCCTACATGCTTTTATGCAGTATTTATGTTGTTTTTTGCTTTGGTTACACTTTCTGCATATTTTTTTCATACTTGGTGCATTGCACTGTTTATTGTGTGTCCTACATTGGGTGTGTGTCCACTGGGCATTGTGTGCCTTTTTGCGGCATGCCCGCAGCATCTGTTGCTTGGTGCATTGCTTCAAATGGCACATGTGGGAGACGAGTTGCATCTTGTGGATGCATTCTCTTCTCTCTGTCCCTTATGGACACACAATCAGGTAAACGGCATCATTTCCGTTTTGCGCTACTCTGTTTATTATCAGGCTATGCGCACACACAGAGATCAACATTAGGTATTTTCTCCCTGTTTGATTTAAGTGTTCTGCCATCTTGCGCATATTCTCACCGTTATTTGTGAGGCTATTATACTATATCGCGTCTATGATGCGGTCTAGGAATTGCGTTTCTTTCATCTGAGGTTTTTTACCTCTTCCAAGATGGCCGACATAGCTTTTTACACTTATGCGCATGCTCCGGCTACGTCACATGAGGAAGTTACATCTTGCTCCTCACGTGACTTGGCGCCTGCGCACTGCATCCAGCTGAACGCCGGACGTGGCGATGTTCGACATGTGTGGCACGGACAGCGACACTGGGTATGTCATCCCTCCTCCTCCCTTTGGCAGCATCGTTTCGTCCCTCCCACTTTATACACACTCTGGTACACACCTGATATGTATTGATTAGTCAATTTATCTATTTGCACTTTATTTGCGATGATGCATTCACTACGTAATGTATTTGATGTATATTATTGATTCATCTCTATATTTTACACTGCTATATCTATATTTTTATGTATTATACATGCACTATTTGCACTTTATTGTATTTGGCTGTTAATTGATTACACTGTGATGTCATAGGGGTTGGCCTATATATACCCCCTTTTGTATTGTGTTCATTGCTTGACAAAGGCTCTTGTATGAGCTGAAACGTTGCCATCCACATGGGTGAATAAACACCACTTTCTTTTACCTGGAGTGCTGTCCGTTGTTTCATATATATATATATATATATATATATATATATATATATATATAAATATAAATATGAAAAATGGACTTTCACACAATGAAACATAAGACTACGGCTAGTCCGCTACCTCGATTTCTTGCAACTGTCGTGGTGATCCCATTAATTTCTATGGAATCACCTCTACTCAGCGATCCTGGTCGCAACAGCTGTCACGTGACCAGTGTCGCTGTCTAGTAATAGCCTAAGTGTCCCTCTTTGACCGACCAGAAAGTTGGGAGGTATCCCTTGATGCCCTGGCACACAAGCTCTTGATGCTAGTCAGCATCATAACAAGGGAATGCAGTTGCGGAGAGATGGAGGTTGGATGGTCTTTCTTAGTTCTCTGCTTCGGTATTGCCTGATCACAGAGTCAATTACAGGCACTCAAGCATCAGGCATGACAGAGCAGAGCAGGACATCAGGTACACTAATGAGGACAGTGTACACTGCGTGCAGAATTATTAGGCAAATGAGTATTTTGACCACATCATCCTCTTTATGCATGTTGTCTTACTCCAAGCTGTATAGGCTCGAAAGCCTACTACCAATTAAGCATATTAGGTGATGTGCATCTCTGTAATGAGAAGGGGTGTGGTCTAATGACATCAACACCCTATATTAGGTGTGCATAATTATTAGGCAACTTCCTTTCCTTTGGCAAAATGGGTCAAAAGAAGGACTTGACAGGCTCAGAAAAGTCAAAAATAGTGAGATATCTTGCAGAGGGATGCAGCACTCTTAAAATTGCAAAGCTTCTGAAGCGTGATCATCGAACAATCAAGCGTTTCATTCAAAATAGTCAACAGGGTCGCAAGAAGCGTGTGGAAAAACCAAGGCGCAAAATAACTGCCCATGAACTGAGAAAAGTCAAGCGTGCAGCTGCCAAGATGCCACTTGCCACCAGTTTGGCCATATTTCAGAGCTGCAACATCACTGGAGTGCCCAAAAGCACAAGGTGTGCAATACTCAGAGACATGGCCAAGGTAAGAAAGGCTGAAAGACGACCACCACTGAACAAGACACACAAGCTGAAACGTCAAGACTGGGCCAAGAAATATCTCAAGACTGATTTTTCTAAGGTTTTATGGACTGATGAAATGAGAGTGAGTCTTGATGGGCCAGATGGATGGGCCCGTGGCTGGATTGGTAAAGGGCAGAGAGCTCCAGTCCGACTCAGACGCCAGCAAGGTGGAGGTGGAGTACTGGTTTGGGCTGGTATCATCAAAGATGAGCTTGTGGGGCGTTTTCGGGTTGAGGATGGAGTCAAGCTCAACTCCCAGTCCTACTGCCAGTTTCTGGAAGACACCTTCTTCAAGCAGTGGTACAGGAAGAAGTCTGCATCCTTCAAGAAAAACATGATTTTCATGCAGGACAATGCTCCATCACACGCGTCCAAGTACTCCACAGCGTGGCTGGCAAGAAAGGGTATAAAAGAAGAAAATCTAATGACATGGCCTCCTTGTTCACCTGATCTGAACGCCATTGAGAACCTGTGGTCCATCATCAAATGTGAGATTTACAAGGAGGGAAAACAGTACACCTCTCTGAACAGTGTCTGGGAGGCTGTGGTTGCTGCTGCACGCAATGTTGATGGTGAACAGATCAAAACACTGACAGAATCCATGGATGGCAGGCTTTTGAGTGTCCTTGCAAAGAAAGGTGGCTATATTGGTCACTGATTTGTTTTTGTTTTGTTTTTGAATGTCAGAAATGTATATTTGTGAATGTTGAGATGTTATATTGGTTTCACTGGTAAAAATAAATATTTATAGCTTGTACTGAGTGTGCCTTATTGTATTTAAATTAAGATTTAACTTTTAATTTCATATATATAAAATAAATGAGACTGTGGAATCTAGTGAATTCCTGCCTAGTTAGGGAAAGAAGGATAGGTACTCTATTGATAGAGTAGGGCCTGCTGGGGAGACTGAAGGGAATATTTGCTACATGTAGAAAGTGGGTCTAGGTGGACCAGTAAACTTTCCCTGTATGCTAATCCTACTTGGCCTAGTCTGGTCAATGAAATAGCCTCACTGGCTGTAGTCGGAGCACTCGTCCTGAAAAGGACGACCCCCAGCCTCAGGAACCTCGGGCCTAGAGTAAATGTCCCTATGCTCTTACCTCCCTAATTGGTGTGATCTGTGTCCTCCTCCGACGCGTTTCACCAGGTAAGCACCTGGCTCTTCAGGGAGAGAGAAAGGAAAAAGTTCGGGCGCCTGGAGCAGTGGCTGTGCGCCTATTAGGATCAAGCGGCAGTGGCAATGTGGTAATGTAGTTCAGTCTTTTTATCTGCGTCTCGCTCCACCCCTAATCTAGTTGACCAATCGGTCAGGTTGTGGGCTGCGCGTTGCATAGTCGCCCTCCCTCCCAGTTACCTGTCAGATTGTGGCGGGGATACATACAGCTCGGTGCCACTTACTTGCTTCGGCGGTCTCGCTGCTCTCCGCTGCTAGACGGAAGTGACATGGTGCTGGGGAGTGGCTAGTTGTCATGGGGATCTCACGCCGCGTCCCCGGCGGCTCCCTGTGTTACAAGATGCTGGTTCGCGCTGACTAAGTGTCATCTTGGGCTAGATGAAATTAAGAAGAGGTCATTAGTAATGATGCATACAGACATTATATCGTCCCTAGCTGATCTCAATCTAGTGTTATATTTCTGGACATTATACTGTCTCCATTGGCATATTCTCCAGGGTAAATAAACCCTTGCATAGGAGAACATGTCAGAAGTGGATGGGTATATGTCAGACTACCATACAGGTGTCTATTCTAGATCATCAGAAATATATATTGTCTTTATATATTACTGGACAGAGTAGTGAATATGGAGGTATATGGAGTTCATATGTGTGTGCACATACACGCGTACATGCATGTGCCAGGTGCCCAGGCACAAATACACGCATATACTCCATACATCATAGGAATGGTTTATAGGAAAGGTATTCGTTTAGACTGTTTGGAGTAACTGATTTCATTTTATATATCCACCTCGTTTCTGCCCTCAAGATCATTTTGTCCCAGTCTCCTCCCCTCCTGGGCTTGGGCACCTGTTGGATGCCTATGAATTTGAGGCAGTCAGAGTTTCCGCCATGACAGAGGTTGATATGACGTGCCACTGACGTATCTTTGTTGTTTTCAATGTCATTGTGGTGTTCTCTAATCCGTCGCCTGAACTCTCTTTTTGTTTTCCCTACATAGTCAAGGGGGCAGGAGCACTGTGCCAGGTATACTACACCCGTGGTTAGACAGTTCACATAGTCACGTATGACATACTCTCTGCCTGTACGTGAGCATGTGAAGGTCTTGGTCTTGAGCACCTGGCTACATGCCCTACATCTCCCACATTTGTAGGTACCCAGGGGTTTCCTTGACAGCCAGTTGCCAGGGTTGGTGGGAGGCTGGTAGTGGCTGTTGACTAGTCTGTCCTTGAGACTTCTTCCCTTTCTATAGGTGATCATAGGGTATGGCCCTATCATGTCCTCCAGATCTGGGTCCGTCCTAAGGATATCCCAATGCTTAGAGAGTATCCTCCTGACCTCCTGATGAGCGTCATCAAAGGTCCCTATGATACGAGTCATTTTTGAGGGTATGATAGGTTCCAGTCTGCTTTTCTTGGGTATGAGGAGCATGTCTCTATTCTCCGCGCATGCTGCCTCATAAGCTACCCTGAGTACTCCGTCTGGGTATCCTCTTTCCCTAAATCTATACCGTAGGTCCTTAGCTGCACTTTTAAATTTGCTCATGGTGGAGCAATTACGCCTCAGTCTTAGGTACTGGCCTTTAGGTATGCCCTTACGTAAAGCATAGGGATGGGAGCTCTCCCAGCGAAGTAGACTGTTAGTAGCTGTCTCTTTGCGATAGACAGAGGTAACTATGTTATTGTTTTGGCCTCGCTCAATGAGTACATCTAAGATTCCACAGTCTCATTTATTTTATATATATGAAATTAAAAGTTAAATCTTAATTTAAATACAATAAGGCACACTCAGTACAAGCTATAAACATTTTGAGACTACTGAGGATTATTTATGAGAGGGTCTACCGATACTTAGACACCAATCATAAACGTATTGAATATTTACAATACCCATATAACGCTAATGGCAGGCTTCCTGTCTGCAAGTCCAAACCTGGAAGCGTGGGCCACAGAGGCTAAAAGCGTGTTTTCAGACACTGACTACATTCAGACTCACTCGACTACCAATATTAAAAACGTGTTCAAAGATCTAACAGGAGCATACAAAGACCTAATTGTATCATGGTGGGAAATACAATCTCTGTACCACTACCTTAAAGAAAACATTGTTCCAAAAGGGCTAAGAATTAACCTGACCCCTGCAGATAGATTGAGAAATACAAGCCTTATCAAAAAGTGGGAGGAGGAAGCCACAGCCAGCTCTCACAGGTTTATGCGCCTGCTTCTCGAGGAAGAAAAACTGAACCTTGACTGCAAGCAGAAAAGGGTGGATAACCTGAGAGAGCAGGCTCTTAGATTTAAAGACGAGGCCCAATTCGCCATCAAAGAGGAAACTCTGCAAAACACTATTGAGAGGTTTCACTTTACCTTTAGAGAACGTAAGCACCAACAATACGTACGAGACTCAACAGAGTTTAAAGAAAACAGAGCTTACCTTTTCCTGAGCAAAACCCAACAAAAAGAAACACCTAGTGAGATTTCCTCCTCAGAAGCAGAGGGATCTGAAAGTGAACAAGGTAGAACAAGAGGAGGCAGAGGACAGAGATACAGAGGGAGAGGGGGCAGGGGGAGACCCAGAATAGCTAGGAATACCTACGGGGAAAGCTATCAAACATGCAGCACTGCAGGACCCATACCTGCCCACTCATCTTCAGCTGCATCATCCTCTACTTTTTTGGCCCAGGCCCTCACACAGATGCCTTATCAACTAAGAAACAAAGTGTAGGGGGACACCCAGTGAACACATTAAACAAGACGCAAATCATCAATCTTTCATCCTATAACATGTCCTCCAGTGACATATCCCTCCTAAGCAAAGGCCTGTCATTTGTTCCCACAGTAAAACACGACACGTTTGAATGGAGCAAAGACTTAGCTCTATTCACACATAAACTACTTTGGCACAAACATTTCTGCCTACAAGACCGTAATACACTGGAAGAGCTTAATATGAATCCCCGGGAGCTGGAAGCTACACGCACCCTTGTAGAACTTATGGAAGAAGGAGATAAGGATAGAGCAGAGGGTCCATTCACTGAGTTAAAACTAAAAAGTACTCAGATGCCACCACCTCTACCAGACTCTAGTGTGTCCATATTCTACAAATTAGTATCAAGGGACCTTGAACTAATAAACAGCACCAGGGGGGCATCAAACATGAACAATGAAGAATATCAAGCCCTAATCAGTCTAGAAAAAGATCGCAATATAATAATGAAACCGGCAGATAAAGGGGGAAATCTAGTCATTATGGATCAAAACGCATACAAAAATATGTGCCTAGACATCCTGCAGGATAGGGGAACATATGAAATCCTATCACAGGATCCTGGACCACTTTTTCTCTCACAACTGAGAGAGATATTAAACCAGGGACTGAGAGAAAAACTAATTGACCAGACAGAACTAGATTTCCTTCTTCCAACATATCCGGTCACAGCCACTTTCTACTCCACACCCAAGATCCATAAGGGCACTATACCCCTTAAAGGGCGTCCAATAGTGTAAGGGGTAGGGAGCCTAGGGCAAAATATAGGCATTTATGTGGACAAAATCCTAAGACCGTTTGTGGAAACACTGCCATCATATATAAGAGATACTTCTGACCTATTGCTGAGACTGAGTGGTGTATGTATAGACAACGAAACCATGTTTGTGTCCATTGACGTTGAGGCTCTATATAGCTCGATCAAACACGAGCTAGTCCTCAAGGCAGTGGAAAGCTATCTATCCATGAGAGATAAAAGACGATCCAGACACAACCAATTTGTACTGGAACTTCTGAACTTCAGCCTCACTAAGAACTGTTTTGTCTTTGACAACCGCCACTACCACCAGCTCAGGGGCACGGCGATGGGAAGTTCCTGTGCGCCTTCTTACGCTAATTTGCTCCTGGGCTGGTGGGAGGCCAATGTCATTGGCTCAGAGAAAATGGAGAAGTGGCAAGACACAATAGTTCTATGGCTGAGGTTCATTGACGATGTCTTTGTACTGTGGAGAGGGACTGAAGACTCTTTTGCGGAGTTTATGGAGATAATTAATGATAATGCCCTAGGCCTAAGGTTTACATCTGAATCTAGTCACAATTCTCTACCATTCTTAGATGTACTCATTGAGCAAGGCCAAAACAATAACATAGTTACCTCTGTCTATCGCAAAGAGACAGCTACTAACAGTCTACTTCGCTGACAGCTACTAACAGTCTACTTTGCTTTACGTAAGGGCATACCTAAAGGCCAGTACCTAAGACTGAGGCGTAATTGCTCCACCATGAGCAAATTTAAAAGTGCAGCTAAGGACCTACGGTATAGATTTAGGGAAAGAGGATACCCAGACGGAGTACTCAGGGTAGCTTATGAGGCAGCATGCGCGGAGAATAGAGACATGCTCCTCATACCCAAGAAAAGCAGACTGGAACCTATCATACCCTCAAAAATGACTCGTATCATAGGGACCTTTGATGACACTCATCAGGAGGTCAGGAGGATACTCTCTAAGCATTGGGATATCCTTAGGACGGACCCAGATCTGGAGGACATGATAGGGCCATACCCTATGATCACCTATAGAAAGGGAAGAAGTCTCAAGGACAGACTAGTCAACAGCCACTACCAGCCTCCCACCAACCCTGGCAACTGGCTGTCAAGGAAACCCCTGGGTACCTACAAATGTGGGAGATGTAGGGCATGTAGCCAGGTGCTCAAGACCAAGACCTTCACATGCTCACGTACAGGCAGAGAGTATGTCATACGTGACTATGTGAACTGTCTAACCACGGGTGTAGTATACCTGGCACAGTGCTCCTGCCCCCTTGACTATGTAGGGAAAACAAAAAGAGAGTTCAGGCGACGGATTAGAGAACACCACAATGACATTGAAAACAACAAAGATACGTCAGTGGCACGTCATATCAACCTCTGTCATGGCGGAAACTCTGACTGCCTCAAATTCATAGGCATCCAACAGGTGCCCAAGCCCAGGAGGGGAGGAGACTGGGACAAAATGATCTTGAGGGCAGAAACGAGGTGGATATATAAAATGAAATCAGTTACTCCAAACGGTCTAAACGAATACCTTTCCTATAAACCATTCCTATGATGTATGGAGTATATGCGTGTATTTGTGCCTGGGCACCTGGCACATGCATGTACGCGTGTATGTGCACACACATATGAACTCCATATACCTCCATATTCACTACTCTGTCCAGTAATATATAAAGACAATATATATTTCTGATGATCTAGAATAGACACCTGTATGGTAGTCTGACATATACCCATCCACTTCTTACATGTTCTCCTATGCAAGGGTTTATTTACCCTGGAGAATATGCCAATGGAGACAGTATAATGTCCAGAAATATAACACTAGATTGAGATCAGCTAGGGACGATATAATGTCTGTATGCATCATTACTAATGACCTCTTCTTAATTTCATCTAGCCCAAGATGACACTTAGTCAGCGCGAACCAGCATCTTGTAACACAGGGAGCCGGCCGGGGACGCGGCGTGAGATCCCCATGACAACTAGCCACTCCCCAGCACCATGTCACTTCCGTCTAGCAGCGGAGAGCAGCGAGACCGCCGAAGCAAGTAAGCGGCACCGAGCTGTATGTATCCCCGCCACAATCTGACAGGTAACTGGGAGGGAGGGCGACTATACAACGCGCAGCCCACAACCTGACCGATTGGTCAACTAGATTAGGGGTGGAGCGAGATGCAGATAAAAAGACTGAACTACATTACCACATTGCCACTGCCGCTTGATCCTAATAGGCGCACAGCCACTGCTCCAGGCGCCCGAACTTTTTCCTTTCTCTCTCCCTGAAGAGCCAGGTGCTTACCTGGTGAAACGCGTCGGAGGAGGACACAGATCACACCAATTAGGGAGGTAAGAGCATAGGGACATTTACTCTAGGCCCGAGGTTCCTGAGGCTGGGGGTCGTCCTTTTCAGGACGAGTGCTCCGACTACAGCCAGTGAGGCTATTTCATTGACCAGACTAGGCCAAGTAGGATTAGCATACAGGGAAAGTTTACTGGTCCACCTAGACCCACTTTCTACATGTAGCAAATATTCCCTTCAGTCTCCCCAGCAGGCCCTACTCTATCAATAGAGTACCTATCCTTCTTTCCCTAACTAGGCAGGAATTCACTAGATTCCACAGTCTCATTTATTTTATATATATGAAATTAAAAGTTAAATCTTAATTTAAATACAATAAGGCACACTCAGTACAAGCTATAAACATTTTGAGACTACTGAGGATTATTTATGAGAGGGTCTACCAATACTTAGACACCAATCATAAACGTATTGAGTAAAAATAAATAATTGAAATGGGTATATATTTGTTTTTTGTTAAGTTGCCTAATAATTATGCACAGTAATAGTCACCTGCACACACAGATATCCCCCTAAAATAGCTAAAACTAAAAACAAACTAAAAACTACTTCCAAAAATATTCAGCTTTGATATTAATGAGTTTTTTGGGTTCATTGAGAACATGGTTGTTGTTCAATAATAAAATTAATCCTCAAAAATACAACTTGCCTAATAATTCTGCACTCCCTGTATATGAGAGCAGCTCCAGGCGTAAATACAAATATGGTGGAACTGTGTACTCAGGCAAACCGTAGCACCTGTAACACCAGGCTGCCTATAAGCTTTCCACTCTGTGTGCAGCCTACACACATGAGAATTTCTAAATCTACAGTCCAGATATGGGCAGTGTCGGATTTTGCAAGATTTCAACCTAAGCTAGAAGAGCTGTTCATATCAGGTTATCATGTTCTCTCTGTCCTTAACTCAATGCATATTATTACTTGCCAAAACTTGATTCTTGTTTTGGGGAGATGTGGAGGGGTGCAGCACACAACATTTCTTTGGTTGTTTATATGCACCTTTTCAGGCCATGCACCCTGATCCGATGAACCATGCCTCCTTTTATCCATCTCTCTGCCCCCTCTGCGCACTTTTGGTGGCAGAGCTCTGTTTGATGATGTAGATGTGACACATGCCTCTATTCTCATAAACAGGCTCACTATTCAAGTTTCCAGCAACATTGGATCATAATCTGCAAAAAAAATAGAACATGTCCTATTCTTGTCCGTTTTAGGCATTGTTACAATGGATGTGAAAAAAAAAAACGGATGGCAAATGGATGTCATCCGTTTTTTTTCGCGAATCCGCAATTTGCGGACCGCAAAACACATACGGTCGTGTGCATGTAGCCTTAACATGACATTTCCTACAGACAGTGGTGTCGTTTTAGGGTTTGCCTAAGCCCCATGGGTACACAGGCCCCTTATACCGCACTAACGCTGACTGGGCTAATAGCAGTGGAGTAACAAGAGCCAACAACACAACTGCGGGGAATTCGAGCACATTAAAGAATTATTACAGTATGGGGCCCTATTACTTTGTTGGGTACTTGTAATGTGTGGGGCCGCAAGGTGGACAGTGTTAGGGCTCGTTCACATGAACGTATTTTGCGTTCCATATACGGGCAGTTTTCTGCGTTCCGCATATGGTCCGTTTATGGAACCATTAATTTCAATGGGTCCGCAAAAGATGCGGACAGCACTCTGTATGCTGTCCTCATCCGTTGCTCTGTACCCGCAAAAATTGAGTCCTGTCCTATTTTTGTCCATTTTGCGGACAAGAATAGGCATTTCTATAATGGGACTCCTGTTTCGTTCCGCAAATTGTGGAAGGCATATGGGCGGCATCCGTTTTTTGCCGATCCACAATTTGCGGACCGCAAAAAACGGCACGGTCTTGTGAACAATCCCTTAATGTGTAAAGGGCACTGAGAACAAGCAGCAGGATAGGGAGTTTTTGTGGAGGGATGGAAGAAGTCTTCATGATAGTGTGGACCCAGATAGAGAGGAAAAGCGAAAGTGGATGATTACAATCAGAGTAGATTTGCCTGCTAAAGACAATAATAATGTCACAGCACCATTCGCAAGTCAGGACGGATCCGTATGGCTCCGCACCGCCAGGCGGACACCAAAACGCTGCAAGCAGCGTTTTGGTGTCCGCCTCCAGAGCGGAATGGAGGCGGAATGGAGCCACATCCATTCAGAATGCATTGGGGCTAAACTGATCCATTTGGGGCCGCTTGTGAGAGCCCTGAAACGGATCTCACAGGCGGACCCTGAAACGGCAGTGTGAAAGTAGCAGTTTTTCACGGAACCGTTGTTGTGTTTCCGTTCCGTTTTTCCGTATTGGCATATACAGTATACAGTAATTACATAGAAAAAATTGGGCTGGGCATAACATTTTCAATAGATGGTTCCTCAAAAACGGAACGGATACGGAATGCATTTCTGTATGTTTTTTTGTGGACCCATTGACTTGAATGGAGTCACGGAATGTGATTTGCGGGCAATAATAGGACATGTTCTATCTTTCAACGGAACGCAAAAACGGAAATATGGAAACGAAATGCATACGGAGTACATTACGTTTTTTTTTGCAGAACCATTGAAATGAATGGTTCCGTATACGGAACGCAAAAAACAGCCTGCAAAACGGAAATAAAAAACGGTAGTGTGAAAGAGGCCTAAGGTTGAGGTACAGGTGCAATGAGCACAGTGAAGTACTAGGCTAAATAATGCAGTGATATCAAAGCACAAGTGAAATAAACCGTGATAAAGCTAAGGCTACTTTCACACTTGCGTTGTTAATTCCGGTATTGAAATTCAGCAGGAGATCTCAATACCGGAATTAAATGGATCCATTTAGATTTTGCACATCAGGATACATCCGTTCCGTTAGGATGCGGTTGTGTGAAATCAAAAATGAAAAAAAAAATGGATCCGTCACTAAATACTTTGAAAGTCAATAGGTGAAGGATCCATATTTTTTTTTTTGGCCCCTAAAAAAAACAACTGATCAGTCACCATTCACTTACATTGCTTTCAGTGCCGGATCCCTTTTTTTTTCAGTTTTTATGACCGGACACAAAACCGTAGCTTTCAACGGTTTTGTGTCCGGTCACGAAACGGAAAGCTGCCGAAACAGAAGACATCCTGATGCATCCTGAACGGATCTCTTTCCATTCAGAATGCATGAGGTCTAAACGGAAACGTTTTTGTTCCGGTATTGAGATCCTCTGCTGGATCTCAATACCGGAAAACAACAACGCAAGTGTGAAAGTAGCCTAAAACATAATGCACACAGTAGAGTAATAAGCACTGCCATTCTCTTATATGGCTGGATGGTCAGTGGGCCGGTACAACCAGTGAGGACAACATGCTGAGTAGAATTCTACATTGCTATACATTGTTATATTTTGTAATTCTGTATATTTATCCATCCTTCAGGGTCTATTGAAAGTTATGTGAAGCCCCTATGGACACCTGCAGTCCTGTGTGGATCACTGGCGTAATGTGAGAGCAGCGCTAACTCAAAATGAAAGCCTGTGAAGTAATGCCTGGTGAAGCTGGAGTGGAAGCAGCAAGCGTGCTGAAAGATGTAATGCAAAACATTCACTTCTACTTTTCATGACAAGATATAAAAAGTCTCAGCGAAATATCCGATTACGTAAAGAAATAAACCACAGCCAAGCAGCTGATTCTATCTTCACATGGTAAATAGCACTTTTAGAAAACACCTGTCTTTATTGGTGACAACTGTTCCTTATCTGGGTCTCTGAAAACATTTGTATCACTTCACTGGAGCCTGGAAGTTGCTCTGCTGCAGTATTTCTCAACATTGCTAAGCCAAGTATCCATTACTCAACAAAGTGCGCCGAAGAACACTCAAGACTATAATCATACGAGGTGCTTACAATTAATTGAAAGCGCAGCATGCGCTTAGTATAAGTATTGTCTAGAGACATGGCATGTACCCCCTGGCATACCTGTACGATGTAATTTTAGTGCTTACCTAGTCTTGTATTTTATAAGACTCTTTAGGCTAGGTTCACACGGGCATTGCGGGAAAAGGTGCGGGTGCGTTGCGGGAACATGCACGATTTTTCCGCGCGAGTGCAAAACATTGTAATGCGTTTTGCACGCGCGTGAAAAAAATCGGCATGTTTGGTACCCAAACCCGAACTTCTTCACAGAAGTTCGGGTTTGGGATCGGAGTTGTGTAGATTGTATTATTTTCCCTTATAACATGGTTATAAGGGAAAATAATAGCATTCTTAATACAGAATGCATAGTACAATAGCGCTGGAGGGGTTAAAAAAAAAAAAAAAACTCACCTTAATCCATTTGCTCGCGCAGCCGGCATCTCTTCTGTCTTCTTCTTTGTTGTGTACAGGAAAGGGACCTGTGGTGACGTCACTCCGGTAGGGTTGCCACCCATCCGGGATTGACCCGGACAGTCCGGGTTTGTAATCCTGTGCCCGGGTACAAGCCTTTCTTAGACCCGGGCACAGGATTATTTATTCAAACTGTAGTCAGTGTGGACGTCCGACCGAGACTGAGTCCGATCGCATATTTAAGCTGCCTGTCACTAGTGACTCACTCACTGCGGCGGCCGGGTGATCAGCAGCGCAGCGCAGCGCAGCGCTCCCCCCCCCCCCCCCAAGTCTACACTACAGTGATGCCTGTGGCTGCCAGGCAGCGCAGCGGCTCACTCACTGTTCAGTCTCCGGTCTCCTCACTCCTCCTCGCTCCTCCTCTGCCTCCCAGTCCCTCCCTCCTTCTCTCTGATAAGGAAGTCAGGTCCACACAGGAAGTGACATCAGAGAGAGAGGCAGGGAGGGAGAATTGAAATCATTCTTCTTCTCCAGTCCAGCAGCTCCAGGCTCCAGCAGCCTGCCCAACTAGTGCCCACTGTGCCCTGCCTGCAGACAGTGCAGCAGTGGTTTTTCAACCTGACCAAGACAGTCCTGAGTCCTGACACCAGATAATCACTTACTTCTAAAAAGGTATAAATATAAAACATTTGAAGTGTGTATGTAACAGTGTTTAAACAGGTTTCTGAATCTGTCAATCAGAAAAAACGTTATGTTATGTAGCTGACTGACATTAGCGATGGGCTAATGTCAGTCAGCTACATAACAGTGTGCTTTATAACTCCCTGCCTGCCGCTGCCGCTGTTCTCTTAAAATTAAGACTTATAATATGCTAATGAGCCTCTAGGTGCTATGAGGCCGTTGCAGCACCTAGAGGCTCCGTCTATTCACCCTTTGGCAGTGGCACGCCCATGTCCAGTTGATTGACGTCCGAGTTCTCCTCTTCGTCCCGTAAATCCCGCGCCTGCGCCCCGAATACTAAACAGGATGGCGCAGGCGTGGGATCAGGGGTGTAACGATCGCGGTGCGACAGCGACCAGGGGTAGAGGTGGGACATGGGCGTGGTTGGAGGTGGGACATGGGCGTGACTGGAGGCGGGACATGGGTGGGGCCTGGAAGGGGGCCCTCCCTCCCTTCTGTTCGGGTTTGGCTTGAAGAAAAGGTGGCAACCCTACACTCCGGTCATCACATGGTCCATCACATGATCCATCGCCATGGTAAAAGATCATGTGAGCAAGTGGATTAAGGTGAGTTAAATTATTATTATTATTATTTTTTTAACCCCTCTAGTGCTATTGTACTATGCATTCTGTATTAAGAATGTTATTTTTTTCCCTTATAACATGTTATAAGGGAAAATAATCCATCCCAATCGTCTCCTAGCAACCGTGCGTGAAAATCGCACCGCATCCGCACTTGCTTGCGGATGCTTGCGATTTTCACTCAGCCCCATTCACTTCTATCGGGCCTGCGTTGCGTGATAAACGCACAAAGAGGAGCATGCTGCGATTTTCACGCAACGCACAAGTGATGCGTGAAAATCACCGCTCGTGTGCACAGCCCCATAGAAATGAATGGGTCCGGATTCAGTGCGGGTGCAATGCGTTCACCTCCCGCATTGCACCCGCACGGAAATCTCGCCCGTGTGAACTCAGCCTTACATTCCTGTTTCTTGGCACTGAAGGAATACAGTAGCATGGATCATTTTTTGCCCATGCTGCACATAAACTGAAATAATAATTTTTAAAAAATCCATACAAAGTATGTACCCTGTCTTCCAGGCATTGAGTGAGTATAAATGTAGCAACCTCTGAGCTGTAGACATTGCCATGCACATGACGCGTATACCTTGACAGAAACCTCCACAGTTTCCGCCACGGCTGTTTGCTTTGCAGCTTAGCTCCGCTGAATGAAACTGAACCACAAGAAGACACCAGCTCCAGCCTACTGGCCTACAAACTACAGTGTTGTCTCCCACTGAAATTCTACCGGCAAATTCCAACATGTGAATGGGCCCCAAAGGTTTTTAGCCTCCCCAAGAGTATCATCCTGCTACTACCCCTAGTACTGTGTCCGCTGGTCTCCCCAATACCCCCAAATACTATACTGCAAAAATAATAGCGCCATACAGATAGTCCCCCATAGTAATTGTAATCTCACAGTAACAATAGCAATAATTCTCACCCAAAGTGTTCTCGTAAACTACTGCCCCTTTAGTAGTTCCCTCATTGTGTGACAATAATAATAATGCCTCCCATGTTCTCTTAGTAGTAATAATGCCCCCATAGTGGCTCCAGTAGTAATAAAGCCCCCTATAATGACCCTACTTGTGATAAATCTCCCAATAGTGCCCCAGTAGCAATAAGTTGTCCCCTAGAGTAATAAAGCTGCACCATAGTGCCTGAGTAGTAATAAATCCCACATAATCCTCCCAGTAGTGATAATGTCCCCTATAATGCAACCTATAGTGTCCCTAGGAGTAATAAAGCCCCCTTAGTGCACACTGTAATTCTAAGATCCCCTATAGTACCCATAGTAGTAATAAGCCCCCCTATAGTGTTCCAAGTATTAATAAGGACCTATTATAGTGCCCTCCTATAGTAATGCAGCCCTCCTGTAGTGCCTGCTGTAGAATTAAGGTTCTCTATAGTGTTCACAGAGATTATTATGCCCCTCTTTAGGCTGGGTTCAGACCTGAGCGTTTTACAGCGCGTTCCTACGCACTGTAAAACGCTCAACAGGCAAAAACCAATGTTTCCCTATGTGCATGGTTCTCACCTGAGCGTTTTACAGCGCTGTAAAACGCCCTACGCCTCAAGAAGTACAGGAGCTTCTTTGGAGCGTATTGTCACACGTTCCCGCCCATAGACTTCGGAGGGAACGCGCCTAAATGGGCGTTTGCTTGTTTCCGCCCATTAAAAACGCCTGATACAAACGCCCGATAAAAACTCCTGAAAAAAGCGCATATCGAATACGCTCAGGTCTGAACCCAGCCTTAAAGTAGTAATTAGGCCTCCCTTGATAAAGGGCTGGATTCTGTAGCCCGAAACATGTTACTGTACACCTTTTTTCTGTGATTTTGGTGGATTTTATACGATGAGCCAATAAAGAACAATTTTTTTTACTCCACAAGAAGCTGGATTCTCTCTTTCTATTGGATATTCTATTAGGCCCAGTTCTGGCCTTTTTTCCGTGCTCCGTGGAATAAAGTCAGAGGTGAGAGCTGCAGCCATTTCTATCATTGTTTTGGCCTCCCTACAGTGTATCAGTAGTGATAAGGCCCCCATAGGGCTGCCAGTAATGATTAGCCTGCTCTAAAGTGCCCCCAGTTGTAATAAGGCCCCCTGCAGCCCCCCATAGTGGCCCCAGTAGTAAATAGGACCCTTATAGTGTCCCCAGTAGTAATAAGGTGCCCTGTAGTGCCTCCAGTAGTAATAAGACCAACTGTAGTGCTCCTGTAGTATGTTCCCCTAAGTTAGCATAGGCCTCTTCTAACCTATGGCCTGAGATCCCATGGGCGGGCGCAGGTAGTCACATTTTCTTAGTTTCACTCCCTGCACTCATAGGCTTCAGGCCTAGTGTCTTATGAGACTAAAAGCAGAGCAGGGAGCTATTGACTCCCGAGCCCTGCTACAGTAAGTTCTTAGGACATAAATACAGTTGATTGTAAGACTTGCTCAGAGATGCAGGGTCCTGGACATCCAGGGTTTAAGCCCCAGATGTTTTGGGCTGGCGACACCCCTGAGACTAAGTATAAGCCAATCGGGACCATCAAGTTTTTGTAGGATTCAATATAATAGCAGATTATGAAAAGATATATCATATCATATCTGTTATGTATTGTGTAACAATGGAAACTATGATTAATTTGTTATTGACATGTAAATGATAGATTATATGAATATTGTTTGAAATAATGGAAATGTACTAAACAAAAATGTGCAAATAACTTTAACCCCTTAAGGACCCATGACGTACATGTACGTCATATCTGGCCAGGACTTAAAGACCAGTGATGTACATGAACGTCATGCTGATCGGGAGGGTGCAGGAACTCACACTGACCGCTGACCGCGGCACATGCGGGATTGTGCCGGGTGGCCATCGGGTCCCCGTGCTGCTGTGACGGGGACCCAATGGCAGGGAAGGCAGCCCAATGCCTTCCTTAGGCATCATGGCTGCCTTCCGTGACAGCCTGTGAGATCCAGCCCCCTGGATCTCACATGCAGGAAGCTGTAGGTGTATTACACTGTGTAATACACTTACAGCCAATGCATTACAATACAGAAGTATTGTAATGCATTGTAAAGGGGATCAGACCCCCAAAAGTTAAAGTCCCAGAGTGGGACAAAAAATGAAGTGAAAAAAGGTTAAAAATGAAAAAGTTTTACAAAAAATTCAAAGTTTCGAGTAAAAAACCCCAAAAAACATCCTTTTCCCAAATTACGTATCACCGCGTCCATATCGACCAGCTCTATAAAAATATCACAGATTAACACTGTCAAATAAAATAAAAACTGTGCTAAAAAAAAATTGTGCTAAAAGTGCAACACCAAGCGATCTAAAAGGCGTATGCCCCCCAAAAGTACCAATCTAACCGTCACCTCATCCCTCAAGAAATGAGCCCCTATTTAAGACAATCGTCCAAAAAAATAAAAAAAACTATGGCTCTCAGACTATGAAGACACTAAAAAATGTTTTTTTTTGTTTCAAAAATGCTTTTATTGTGTTAAATGTAATTATTATTTTTTTAAAGTAGACATATATTAGGTATTGCCGCGTCCGTAATAACCTGCTCTATAAAAATACCACATGACCTAACCCTTCAGGTGAACACCATAAAAAAGATAAACGGTGTCAAAAAAGCAATTTTTGTCACCTTACATCACAAAAATTGTAATAGCAAGCTATCAAAACGTCATATGCACCCAAAAATAGTGGCAATCAAACCGTCATCTCATCCTGCAAAAATGATACCCTACCTAAGACAATCGCCCAAAAAAAAAAAAAAACTATGGATGTTATTGTGTAAAACTTAAATAAATAAATAAAAAGTATACATATTAGGTATCGCTGCGTCAGAACCTGCCGTATAAAAATATCACATGACCTAACCCCTCAGATAAACACCGTAGAAAATAAAAAAAATAAAAAGTGTGTCGAAAATGCCATTTTTATTTGTCACCTTTTTATCACAAAAAGTGTAATACTAAGCCAACAAAAAGTCATATGCACCTAAAATAGTACCAATCAAACCAACATCTCATACCGAAAAAAATGAGCCCCTACATAAGATAGTTGCCAAAAAAATAAAAAATAAACTATGGCTTTCAGAATATGGAGACACTAAAAAATATTTTTTTTCAAAAATGCTTTACTATGTAAAACTGTAACAAACAACCAAAAAATAAGTCATATTTGGTATTGTCGTGTCTATAACAACCTGCTCTATAAAAATAGCACATGATCTAACCTGTCAGATGAACATTGTAAATAACAAAAAATAAAAACTGTGCCAAAACAGCTATTTTGTTACCTTTCCTCACAAAAAGTGTAATGTAGAACAACCGAAAATCATATGTACAATAAAATAGTTCCAACAAAGCTGTCACCTTATCCCATAGTTTCCAAAATGGGGTCTTTTTTTGGAGTTTCTACTCTAGGGGTGCATCAGGGGGTCTTCAAATGTGACAAGGCAACTTAAAATTATCCCAGTGAAATCTGCCCTCCAAAAACCATATGGCGTTCCTTTCCTTCAGCGCCCTACCGTGTGCCCGTACAGCAGTTTACGACCACATACAGTATGGGGTGTTTCTGTAAACTACAAAATCAGGGCAATAAGTATCGAGTTTTGTTTGCCTGTTAACCCTTGCTTTGTTACTGGAAAAAATGGATTAAAATGGAAAATCTGCCAAAAAAGTGAAATTCTAAAATTTCATTTCCATTTTCCTTTAATTCTTGTGAAACACTTAAAAGGTTAAGAAAGTTTGTAAAAATCAGTTTTGAATACCTTGAGGGGTGTAGTTTCTAAAATGGGGCCATTTATAGGTGGTTTCTATTATGTAAGCCTCACACGTGGGTGCCCACAAGAGAGGAAGAGGTGGGGAGTTCAGAGGGAGAGACAGAGCAGCAGATATGGAGGAGAAGGAGGAGAAGCAGGCAGAATTTACAGTGCACAGGAGGCAAAAAGCAGACTGCTAATGTATCTGGAATGAGCCATCCACCATGCACGGTCACATCTGGCGCTCCCAGGACTCCGCAGTGTGGGCTTTTTTTAACGTGTCAGCTGCTGACAATAGTGTTGCCATCTGCAGCCTGTGCTGTCAACGCATAAGTCGCGATAAGCCAAACACTCACCTAGGGACAACTGCCTTAAGTAGGCACCTGGCCTCCCATCACCGAGCCCAGTGGGAGCAACACAGTCAGAACCCACAAAACCACACTCCCGGCGCTCCACGTCCTGCCTCTTATACTTCTCCTCTCTCCTCCCATTTGTCCTCCACTCCACCTTCCACCGTGCCGTCGTCGCGTTCATCTGGCAAAAGGCAGGCTTCCGTGGCCCAAATGTTCGAGCGTAAAAAGATGATAATGATAACCCTCTTGCCCAATGGCTGACTGCCGGCTTGTCGGAACTGCTAGCATGCCAACTACTGCCATATAAACTGGTGGACTCAGAGGCTTTTAGAAAATTTGTGGCCATTGGCACACCGCAATGGAAGGTCCCCGGAAGGAAATATTTATCCCAGAAGGGCATCCCGGAGCTATATGGCCACTTTCAGCGGAAAGTAAATGTATATCTGGCACACAGTGTCGGTGCCAAGATACATCTGACCACAGACACGTGGCCTAGTAAACACGGGCAGGGAAGGTACATATTTTTTACTGCCCACTGGGTGAACCTGTATCGGCCGGCAAGCTTGCAACCCGTGTGGATTTGGTGTTACCGCCACGGATTGCATGCAGGCCTGCCTCTTCTTCTCCTCCTCCTACTCCATCCTCCATCTCCTCCTCAGCTGACTCCTCCTTTTCCACTGCTACCGCCTGTTCTGCTGCACCCCTCAAGCTCCCCAGAACCTATTTGACATGCCAGGTGAGACGTTGCCATGCTGTGCTGCGGCTGTTGTGCCTGGAAGCCAAGAGCCACACTGGTCCTGCACTCCTTTCAGCTTTGCGGTCAGATGCCGATCAGTGGCTAACCCCGCTCAATTTGACAGTTGGTAAAGTGGTGTGCGATAACGGTGCCAATCTGCTGAGCGCGCTGAAACAGGGCAAAATGACACACATGCCGTGCATGGCACACGTCCTGAACTTAGTAGTGCAGCGATTCGATGCCAAATACCCCGGGGTCCAGGACATCTTGCGGCAGGCCAGGAAAATCTCTGGCCATTTTAGAAGATCTTACATGGCCATGGATTGCCTTGCTGACGTTCAGCGGCGACACCATCTGCCCGTCAGGCGTCTGATTTGTGACTGACCGACGCAATGGAACTCCACCTTGCATATGCTTGATAGGCTGCTCCAGCAGAAACGTGCAGTTAACGACTACCTGTACGAACTCTGTGGCAGGACAGGTTCTGGGAGCTTGTTTTTTTTTCACCGCGCCAGTGGCTGCTCATGCGTGACGCATGCAGACTTCTGCAGCCATTTGATGAGATCACCAAACCGGTCAGTCGCAGCAAGGGCGCCATCAGTGACTTCGTACCTTACAGCTTCTTTCTGGAGCGTGCATTGCATCATGTCATTGATCAAGCCGTCGAGGAGCAGGAAGATGAGGAAGTCCCAATACTGGATGAATTCCCAGGGGGGCTACTCCATCTGAGACAAGTCAACAGGAGTCTGAAGAGGAGTCAGAGGAGGATGGTGCCGGGGAGGAGGAGCAGGAGCAAGAAGAGCATGCTTTAAACTTTTCTGGGATCCCTGGTGTTGTCCGTGGCTGGGGGGAGGAGACCGAGGACGACATTATCCTGGACGTTGAGCAGGAGCCAGGCCACTCCACCACTTCTAGTTTAGTGCAAATGGGGGCCTTCATGCTCCAGTGTTTGAAGAGGGACCTCCGTATAAAAAGCCTAAAGGGCAAGGACCAGTACTGGGTGACAACCACCGGTAAAAACACAAAATGGCGGACATGTTACCAGCATCACAGAGGGCTGTCAGAATGCAGCACTTCCAGGCCTTGCTTCGAGAAATACTGCATTCTGCTTGCTTTTGCGGCCGCTGGCAGAAGAATTTCCACTCAGAGAAACAGTTGCGGGTACCAATCCAACAGCGCATGCAAGAAGAGGGCGGTTTGAAGATATGTTGGTAACTTTAGATATGAGATCATTCTTGCAGCCAACCCATCGACAGCCGCCCTCCGGAGTCAGCCTCAGGGAACGCCTAGACTGACAGGTGTCCGACTACATCTGGTTAACAGCCGATGTGGATGCTCTGAGGAGCGAGGAACCCCTGGACTACTAGGTGTGCAGGCTTGACCTGTGGCCAGAGCTGGCACAATTTGCCATGGAACTCTTGGCTTGCCCCTCATCCAGTGTCCTGTCCGAAAGGACATTCAGTGCATCAGGGGGGGATCTTGACCGATAAGCGCACTCGCCTAGCTCACGACAGTGTGGACTACCTCACATTTCTAAAAATGAATGAGGCATGGATCTTGGAGGAATTCAACACCTGTGACGACCACTTTTAATTGAATTTCCTCATGCCAGCCCACACATATCCTACAAAACCAAGAACAAAGAATGGTCCCTGTCTTATGCAAATAATGAGGCATAAAAGGCCTTTTCTGTCGGTTGAATGCCTAATGTTTTGGGCGTCGGAGGAATTCAACACCTGTGACGACCACGTGTTTCAACTAATATCATTAAGTTTTTTTTCAAGAGGGGGGATTTCATTAGCCATGTTTTTAATCAATTTTATATTTTTAGTTCTTTTAAACATATGTATTTGACCTGTATTTGTACTGGCCTTCAGTAAAATTGATATCCAATGACCGTGTAATCTACCCCTAGCCACATACTTGCTTGTTCTTTTCTGTCCGCTGAATGCATAATTTTTGGGGCCTGTAGTCCACTGGCCTTCAGTAAAATTGATATCCAATGACCTTGTAATCTACCTCCAGCCACATACTTGCTTGTTCTTTTCTGTCCGCTGAATGCATAATTTTTGGGGCCTGTAGTCCACTGGCCTTCTGTAAAATTGATATCCAATGACCGTGTAATCTACCTCCAGCCACATACTTAGGCTACTTTCACACTTGCGGCAGAGTGATCCGGCAAGCAGTTCCATCGCCGGAACTGCCTGCCGGATCCATCAAAACGTATGCCAACTGATGGCATTTGTAAGACTTATCAGGATCCTGATCAGTCTTAAAAATGCCTGATCAGTCAGAAAAATGCATTGAAATGTCTGATCCGTCTTTCCGGTGTCATCCGGCAAAATGGATCTGGCATTTATTTTTTTCACCTTTTTTTCGGTCTGCACATGCGCTGAGAGGAAGGACGGATCCGGTATTTTGAATGCCAGATCCAGCACCAATACATTCCTAGGGAAAAAATGCCGGATCCGGCATTCAGGCAAGACTGCAGGTTTTTTGGCCGGAGATAAAACCGCAGCATGCTACGGTTTTATCTTTTGCCTGATCAGTCAAAATGACTGAATGGAAGACATCCTGATGCATCCTGAACGAATTGCTCTCCATTCAGAATGCATGGGGATATACTTGATCAGTTATTTTCCGGTATAGAGCCCCTAGGATGGAACTCTGAATGCATAATGTTTGGGGCCTGTAGTCCACTGGCCTACAGTAAAAATTTTGTCCATTGACCGCATAATGTACCTCAAGCCACATAATCAGAATTTCTTTTATGTCAGGTGAATGCCTAATTTTTAAGGCCCGTACTCCCGTGGCCTAAAATAATTTTTTTCTAGGCTCCAACAGGGCACATTTCACTGAATTTCTCTTTAAGGCCTCATGCACACGACCGTTGTGTGCATCCGTGGCCGTTGTGCCGTTTTCCGTTTTTTTTTTTTTCCCCGGACCGATAGTGATGGGGACGCTTCTAGTTAGAATATACTACGAACTGTGTACATGACTGCCCCCTGCTGCCTGGCAGCACCCGATCTCTTACAGGGGGCTGTGATCCGCACAATTAACCCCTCAGGTGCTGCACCTGAGGGGTTAATTGTGGATATCATAGCCCCCTATAAAAGATCAGGGGCTGCCAGGCAGCAGGGGGCAGACCCCCCTCCCTCCCCAGTTTGAATATCATTGGTGGCCAGTGTGCGGCTCCCCCCCCTCCCTCTATTGTAATATCATTGGTGGCCAGTGTGCAGCCTCCGTCGGCCCCCCCTCCCTCCCTTTATTGTAATATCATTGGTGGCCAGTGTGCGGCCTCCGTCGGCCCCCCCTCCCTCCCTTTATTGTAATATCATTGGTGGCCAGTGTGCGGCCTCCGTCGGCCCCCCCTCCCTCCCTTTATTGTAATATCATTGGTGGCCAGTGTGCGGCCTCCGTCGCCCCCCCCCCCCTCCCTCTATTGTAATATCATTGGTGGCCAGTGTGCGGCCTCCGTCGCCCCCCCTCCCTCTATTGTAATATCATTGGTGGCCAGTGTGCAGCCTCCGTCGGCTCCCCCTCCCTCCCTTTATTGTAATATCATTGTTGGCCAGTGTGCGGCCCCCCCTCTATTGTATTAATATCATTGGTGCCAGTGTGCGGCCTCCGTCGGCCCCCCCCTCCCTTTATTGTATTATTATTGGTGCCAGTGTGCGGCCTCCGTCGCCCCCCCCTGCCCGATCATTGGTGGCAGCGGAGAGTTCCGATCGGAGTCCCAGTTTATTCGCTGGGGCTCCGATCGGTAACCATGGCAACCAGGACGCTATTGCAGGCCTGGTTGCCATGGTTACTTAGCAATGTCACTTACCAGTAGGAGGAGCTCCCGGCCGGTCACAGACAGCACAGCAGGTAAGTATGATGCTTCTAATATTGTAATATTGCTAAGTAACCATGGCAACCAGGCCTGCAATAGCGTCCTGGTTGCCATGGTTACCGATCGGAGCCCCAGCGAATAAACTGGGACTCCGATCGGAACTCTCCGCTGCCACCAATGATCGGGCAGGGGGGGGGAGAGGGGAGGCCACACACTGGCCACCAATAATATTACAATAGAAGGAGGGGGGGGCGACAGAGACCGCACACTGGCCACCAATGATATTACAATAGAGGGAGGGAGGGGGGACGGGGGAGGCCGCACACTGGCACCAATGATATTAATACAATAGAGGGGGGGCCGGGGTTTGCGCACACTGGCCACCAATGATATTACAATAAAGGGAGGGAGGGGGGGCTGACGGAGGCCGCACACTGGCCACCAATGATATTACAATAGAGGGGGGGCCGCACTGGCCACCAATGATATTCAAACTGGGGAGGGAGGGGGGTCTGCCCCCTGCTGCCTGGCAGCCCCTGATCTCTTATAGGGGGCTATGATACGCACAATTAACCCCTTCAGGTGCGGCACCTGAAGGGTTAATTGTGCTGATCACAGCCCCCTGTAAAAGTTTGGGTGCTGCCAGGCAGCAGGGGGCAGTCATGTACACAGTTCGTAGTACATTCTAACTAGAAGCGTCCCCATCACCATGGGAACGCCTCTGTGTTAGAATATACTGTCGGATCTGAGTTTCACGATGTAACTCAAATCCGATGGTATATTCTAACATAGAGGCGTTCCCATGGTGATGGGGACGCTTCAAGTTAAAATATACCATCGGATTGGAGAAAACTCCAAATATAACTCCTGACTTTACATTGAAAGTCAATGGGGGACGGATCCGTTTGAAATTGCACCATATTGTGTCAACGTCAAACTGATCCCTCCCCATTGACTTGCATTGTAATTCAGGACGGATCCGTTTGGCTCCGCACGGCCAGGCGGACACCAAAACGACTTTTTTTTCATGTCCGTGGATCCTCCAAAAATCAAGGAAGACCCACGGACGAAAAAACGGTCACGGATCACGGACCAACGGAACCCCGTTTTGCGGACCGTGAAAAAATACGGTCGTGTGCATGAGGCCTAAGATGCATAAAAATGTCCCCTGATTAAGATACATATTTTTTGTTGCCATTTTTGTCATTGATCCCCTTCTAGTATGTCACTGTCCATGTTGTGGGACTATTTGTGCACTTCTAGTAAGTATTTGGTGGCTGCAAATATGAGCTAAAGGTTTTTCAGGTTCGCCTGCCATTAAAGTGAATGGGGCCCGCCGCGAACTTGCAGTTCGCGAACATTTGATCGCATTTGCGCACCGTCCCGGCTGCTGTTCGTCCATCACTCTAGGTTAGATCGTGATATAGTGTAGCTGATAGGTTCCAGTGCAGGGTGTTAGGTAGGTTCTGCTATCCATATATACATGCTATAGACATATTGCTGTGATGTCACAAGTTCACAACAATACATAGTGCACCAATCAGTAATATTTAGTCAGACCTGCTAAAATGTGAAGATGCATGTTTAGCACTAAAATATGCGCATCATTAATTGCCGATTTGCCCAATCATGAATATATTGGAGCACTCTATCTGCATATAAAGCTATTGTAATGTTCTGCTGTGCCAACTATTTTCTTCAGTCTCAGGAAACTTCTAGCAGCTTGAAAAATGTAGCAACAGTGACCCACTCCTGTATTGCACGCGCAATACGAGCATATTACATTGCCGATTTTCGCAATCAAGAAAATAATGGCGAATTCGCAAATTTCTGATGAATATTCTACAAAATATTCGCTAAATATCGTGAATTTGAATATTGCTCCTGCCGCTCATCACTAGTTTAGACAACACTATGTGATTTGTCCTCTGCAGCAAGTACAAGTCATGTACGGTCCGTATGATATGTAATATATAATTGTTGCCTGCGGTAAGTACAGGCATTCATTGTGTGTTGGTTCAGGTTATACTATGTGTGTATTGTTCCTGAGGATGTTTTGGATCCATTTGCACCTCATTAGCCTATTTAGATTTTTTTAGACTAATTCGGAAGTTTTCTAACTTTTGCGCCTTTTTCTTCCTACTTATGTAGGTGCACCTTTTCTGCGCCTCATAAGTCGCAAAAACAGTCTAATATCTACTCCACTCCAGGGCTGGCGTACTTTTCTTTGTCAGTTTTGAGTGGTGAGTTGTGCAAATTTTGTTTTAAAGGTCGCACTTTCATAGAGACTTGTGCAACATTTTCATGCTCATACTAATTAGACCAGTCAGGCTGGGTTCACACCTGAGCGTATTGGGTATGCGCATTTTACAGGCGTTTTTATCAGGCGTTTTTGAGGCGTATTTTGGGGCGTTTTTGTATTTAGGAAACGCTCATAATACGCGCGTTTGTGTGATTCACAACAGAGGCATCCAATGAAAATGAAGTGGATGATGCTGTTATGTGGGGGATCTGTGGATGACGCTGTTATGTGGGGGATCTGTGGATGACGCTGTTATGTGGGGGATCTGTGGATGACGCTGTTATGTGGGGGATCTGTGGATGACGCTGTTCTGTGGGGGATCTGTGGATGACGCTGTTATGTGGGGGATCTGTGGATGACGCTGTTATGTGGGGGATCTGTGGATGACGCTGTTATGTGGGGGATCTGTGGATGACGCTGTTATGTGGGGGATCTGTGGAGGACACTGTTATGGGGGATCTGTGGAGGACACTGTTATGGGGGATCTGTGGAGGACACTGTTATGGGGGATCTGTGGAGGACACTGTTATGGGGGATCTGTGGAGGACACTGTTATGGGGGATCTGTGGAGGACACTGTTATGGGGGATCTGTGGAGGACAGTGTTATGGGGGATCTGCGGAGGACACTTATGGGAGACCTGTGGATGACGTTGTTATGGGGTGGATCTGTGGATGGCAATGTTATAGGGGATGTGTGCTATGACACATAGGGCCATAAGGGGGGCCAGCATAAGACACACATATAGCATCTTATGCTGGTCCCCCTCATGGCCCTATGTGTCCCCTCATGTGTCCTAAACTGCGCACATAACTGGCTTTGTGTGTAAAGTATTTTACTACTGTCTGGAACAAGCTCTCTCCTATTGATAAAATGGCCAGCCTCTGTACTCACTTTCACTATGAATGCACAGCAGCGAGCGGTAGCGAGCTGGCCAGCCGGCGCGTGACTGGCGTCACTTAGTAACGCTCCTCCCACTTAATTCAGGAAGCAGGAGCGTTACTAAGTGACGTCAGTCACGCGCCGGCCGGCCAGCTCGCTCCCGCTCGCTGCAGTGTATTCATAGTGAAAGTGAGTACAGAGGCTGGCCATTTTATCAATAGGAGAGAGCTTGTTTCAGACAGTAGTAAAATACTTTACACACAAAGCCAGTTATGTGCGCGGGGCCCCTTCATATATAATCGCAGCATTTTCGGGTCGGTCAAATCGCCATATCGCATTTGGCGATTATCGTGATTCGATAATTTTTTCGATATATCATGCAGCCCTAGGAGTGGTCTGTTGTCAAGGACGAAACACGCGTACGTACGCGCGTTTTTAAATGAGCAAACAAGAAACACCCATTTAGGCGCGTTCCCGCTGAAGTCTATGGGTGGGAACGCGTGACAATACGCCCCAAAGAAGCTCCTGTACTTCTTGGGGCGTAGGGCGTTTTACAGCGCGTTCGGTTCTATGTCTACCATCTTATCCCAGAGCATCTCTCAGGCCTTGTCTGCTCACCCTCCTAGAGGGAATTTACAAACCGACCCCATTATTATTGCTCCGCAGCCTACCAATTTAGATCCTCCTGTATTACAGGAGGCAATGACTGGTGGCATACGGACACCCCTGAAAACGTGCTGAGTTCACGTAAGAGAGCCTTACCATGCCAGAGCGCAACATGACAGTGAGTCTGGCTCCGAAAGGGGCTCGGACGAGGAGGCTTTCGTGGATGCACATCATGATTCAGAGGAGAAAACCCTTTATCAACATTTGGCCCCGGCCTGCCCCACTCCTTCCACTTTGCTGGTCAAAGACAGTGCTTCTTCCTCAGTCAATAACGTAGCCACCCCCCTGGTAGATCCATCGGGTGAGCCTATGTTTGATCCAGATGCCCTCCATCACCCAAGATCGGCGGAGTGGCTTCTGGCCGATCACAAGGGTAAATACCTAGAGCACTGGGTACGTCGCCCCCTTAGTAAGAAGGCACGTAGTAAGCTCAGGGCGGAATGCCCCAGACCTTTAGTCCCCAATAGAGTGTGCGAGACTCAGGTCGTTGACCCCAAAGTCACGCAGTTCCTCTCTAAGTCCCGCTGGAACCCCCGTAAAGGGTTGGATTCCGCTCTACGCAGTTGCGACAAACTGCTTGATATCTTTGGCCCCCTTGCCAAATTGTTTGAGATGGCAGAAGTTGCCAGAGCAGAAGGCTCTCCGGTAGATCCGGAAGAACTTAGGGGCTGGGTCCAGAGAGCGATTTGTATTGCAGGTAGTACCAACACCTCCCTTGCGATTGAACGGCGTAAAGCCATTTTGTTTAAAATTGACCCTAAACTAGCCAACCTGGCAGAGGCTCCTTCAACCAAAGACCTCCCTTCCAGGAGCAGAGGAACCCATCACCCTTCTTCCCGGCCAGAGGCGGCCAGTGGCGCTCCAGGTCATTCAGGGGAACTCCCAACTCCAGGAGACCTTATGGTAAGTCCTCCCCCAGACGGGGATTTTTCGGAACATTACATCGGGGGCAGACTCCGTCATTTTTTCCATGCCTGGTCAGCCATCACATCAGACCCCTGGGTCTTGGCCACGGTCAAAGGGTTCCACATCGAGCTGGTAGACTCCCCAGACCTAGTACCCCCTCCACCACCTCTTCTTCTGTCGAGACCCCACGGTGTACTCGTAGACAGAGAACTTATGTCTCTATTTTGCAAGCGAGCGATCGAGAGGGCTCCCCCTCTCCCCGGGGGAGTCCTCAGCAATATTTTCCTAGTGCAGAAAAAAAGGTGGTCAGATGCGCCCGGTCATAAATCTTCGGGCTCTGAATTCAGTGGTTCGTTATCGCCACTTCGAGATGGGGATTCACCTGCTCCAGGATCTTCTCCTTCCTGGGGACTGGATGGTGAAACTGGACCTCAAAGACGCTTACTTGACTGTTCCGGTTTCAGCACTATCCAGGGACCTCCTGCGCTTCCGTTGGAGAGGGGAGGTCTGGCGTTTCACCTGCTTCCCTTTCGGCCTGTCATCGGCTCCTTGGTGTTTCACCAAACTGATGCGTCCCGCCATGTCATGGCTACGCAGTCGGGGAGTGCGGCTGATTGTATATCTGGACGATATCCTCCTCATGCATCAGTCCAGAACGACCGTACTGGAACACCTTCATTGGACTTCGGATCTCCTCTCACGCCTCGGCTTCCTCCTCAATCTGGAGAAGTCATGCCTGACCTCGTTACAACGGATAGAGCTTTTGGGATTCACCGTGGACTCGATTGCAAAGTCACTCAGCCTCCCGACGACGAAGTTACACTCTATACGCAAAGAACTCCGACATGCTCTGTCAGCTCCCCATCTGTCGCTGCGCCAGCTAACCCGAATCATCGGCCTGTTGGCCTCCTCTATTCAAGCTGTTTTCCCGGCACCATTGTATTATTGTGCACTTCAGCGTCTGAAGATAGCACACCTTCATTCCAGGGCTGCGTTTGCGGATACAGTGGTCCTGGATTCGGAAGCACGAGAAGAACTCCGTTGGTGGATCAACAATCTGGAGGCGTGGAACGGCAGAGCGATTTTCGGTTTCCAGCCCGAATTCACCGTTGAGTCGGATGCGAGCCTCCACTGCGACGGGATCTCTACAGGCGATCGTTGATCAGAGGACGACACACTCCTCCACATCAATGCCTTGGAGCTTCTGGCCGGCTCCTTTGCCATTCAGAGTTTCACCAATGGGATTGCCCACGCGTGAATCAGACTTCGTATGGACAATGTCTCAGCCGTACGTTACGTCAACCGTCTGGGCGGAACCCACTCTGCGACTCTAGCACGTTTGGCGAATGAATTTTGGTCTTACTGCCTATTCAAGGATATCATGGTCCAGGCGGAGTACATTCCGGGCCTCCACAACAGTCGGGCAGATTGGAGTTCCCGATACTTCTTGGATGGCAGCGATTGGAAGCTGGCTCCGACGATCTTCTCCGCAATATCACTCGTTTGGGGTCCTCTCGTCATAGACCTGTTCGCCTCGCGACTCAACACTCAGCTCCCTCGCTTGTTCAGCTGGCGCCCGGATCCGGAGGCGAAAGCAGTGGATGCTTTCCTGCAGGACTGGTCCAATTCGCTTCTCTATGTGTTTCCACCTTTCGCTATGATCCCGAGGATGCTACTTCAAAACACGTCGCCAGTCAGCCGATCTGGTAGTGGTGGTCCCATTCTGGGGGGCTCAGGCCTGGTTCCCGGCTCTTCTGGAACTCATCGTGGACGTGCCTCTTCTTCTGCCGAGTCAAGTGGAGCTTCTCCGCGATCCGCAGGGGCAACACCACCCACTCCTACTGGACGGATCCCTTCAATTGCTGGCTTGCCGGATCTCAGAACGCCCGGAGAGGTCGAGGGCATTTCGGACGCAACTAGACGCCTCCTGGACAATGCATGGGCTCCCGGCACCAGAAAATCTTATAGGGCAGCCTGGAGAACTTGGTCTAGCTGGTGCCTGGAACGGGACCTGGATCCCATTTCGGTACCTGTGAGACACCTGTTACAGTTCCTCACTTCCTTATTTGAGGCAGGTAAGGCTTATCGGACGATTAACCTCTTTAGATCTGCCATTTCTTCCACGCATCAGGGTTTTGAGGGTACCCCTGCTGGGCAGCATCCTTCGGTTTGTTGTTTATTGCATGGGTCTCGCCTGGCTTGTCCTCCCTGACCTCGTTTTACTACGACTTGGAATGTTTCTTCCGTATTGTCTTTCTTTTCTTCATGGCCCAATAATCCGGACCTATCTTTGCGGCAATTGTCGGCCAAGTTAGTGACTCTCTTTTGTCTTATTTCGAGCAAACGGGTCTCTGACGTCCGGGCTCTTGATCATGATGCCAGATCCTTTACTCCTGAAGGCGTCACCTTCAACATTTCCAGATGCACTAAGACCAACATCAGATCGGTATTATATCCCAGTTTCCCGTCTGCGTCGGCTCTTTGTCCGGATGCCTGTTTACGGGAGTACGAGGCGGACCAGGCCTCATCGGTCTCCTACGGTTCATCAGCTTTTTCTTTCCATTCGCCATCCTTTTGGTCCAGTCTCCAGCCCTACTTTAGCTCGTTGGATGAAGTGGGTTATGTCCCTGGCGGGAGTGGATACTTCCATTTTCACCGCTCATTCGGTAAGAGGTGCGGCTGCTACCTCTTTGGCGATTTCTGGGGCTCGTTTGGAGGACATCTTACGCCTAGCTGATTGGTCTAGGGCAACGACATTCAGGGAATTTTATTTTCATCCTCCTCCTCATGTTTTTTCAGCCATAATTAAACAGCTTTGAACTTGCAATATGAGCCTCCATGTCTTGATGTAAAACTGCATGATTTTCCTAGTCTATGACGTAAAGTCATGGTTTTATTAAAGACACAGAGGCGAGTATTGCCCACCCCTTTTTTCCCTCCCTTGTTTATTATAATATACGTTTATATTTGTATTATTTATTTATTGGTGTTATTTATCCTTCATGCATATAGATTTTGATTGACCAGCGAGTCTGGGGTCTGCGCTCTATTTATTTCCCTATATTCTCTGTTTTTTCTCCTTTCAGGTTGAAGTTCCTACCGACTGCGACTTACTACATCTTTGGTTCGCCTTTCCACAAGTTGGCCAAGTTGGCCCCATCGTGCAGTTTGGCTCGTGCTGAGGCGGTTTTCCTCCAGTTGTACAGTTCCAGTTCGGGATTCGGCTCCTGGTTCCTGTTTGTAATTCCGGCCTTGGTGTCAGATTCTCAAAGAAAGAGGAAGGTCCAGAGGAGGAGCTGCCTATTATAGGGGGCTGTCAGGGGGGGGGACCTTGTTACTATGGTTACTTGTTCTTGATTAATTTTGTAAAATGTATTCTTTGCTGCTATTGGTGGACAGTAAAGAAAGGGATAGCAATACTAGTCTCCGTGTCTTTAATAAAACCATGACTTTACGTCATAGACTAGGAAAATCATGCAGTTCCTGCAGCAAATACTAACCATGGAATGGGTTGTTTCAATGTTACAAGTACAGACAAAAATTACCATGGGGTGTCCATTGCATTAAATCACTTTGATTGCTGTATGTTGCAGATAGGTAGTGACTTCTGTATCTCTTATGGTCCTGAGGGTTTTTAAGGCTACATTAGGACGCCAAGCTGACAGCCTGCTAGCGAAACATGTTGTACCTGTTATTCTTACAGTATTTTTAACCCCAATACATTCTGGAAAACTGGTGCCCATCGATCTGCCCCTTTTTTTCTTTATAATTCAGCATTGTGTAGGATTCTTCGGACACCGGATGCAGGAGGGAGCTGCTGTGGTTCTCCATCAGAATATTATCTACATGTTTTCAGTGGTGTTATGCTCACAGCACAACACCCTGTGGTAAGTGGCCCAACACCCTGGGGTCAGTTCCCATTATTAGTCAGGCCTTGCACATGAGGTGCGGCCCTCTCTCTCTTTTGTATGATGCGTGGGTCACTCTCACTCTCTCTCTGATTTGCACGAAGCAAATCACAAGAAATTCAAGTTTGTTAGAATCTTATTTTTTGGGGAAATTTGGAATGAATTCGGTAGAATTGATTCTCTAATAGACTCACTATATATTTTATGCCATGTAATCATATCTGGTATACAAAGACAGTTAAAGAATTCTGAACAAATCAGAGAAAGTTCACAGGTATGCATGCACCCATCAAAATTGTACTTCTCTTGGTTGCTAATCATTGCACTTAACATACTTTTGGGATAGATCTACACTTCCAAAGATTAGACAAAGATGAATATCATGGTTTTCAAAACAATACATTCCAGGACTACGGCATAGTAACAGCCAGATGTATGCAAGCTAATGCAATATGTCTTGTTAACCCCTTCATGACCCTTGCAAGAAAATTTAGACTAGAACCTTCAGAATCACAGGTGCATATCCATGAAGCAAACATAATTACAAAAAACAAAATGGCTGCACACCATTATATATACAAACAATAGAGCTATGAAATGGAGGTCATTCTAGATAAAAGTGGTACAATACCGACTTCAAATGAATAATGGAGATGCAATGAGCAGGACACTGGGTCAGTGGGCATGCTATGCAGTGGGTCAGTTTATAAGTATAAGAGTTTGTGACGCCAGTTTAAGCTTGCGCAGGTACTATAGCAGGGCCCTTTAAGATGGTATGAGCACACGTACCAGGTTAGGAATGCCAGAGGGGGATATTGTCTCTGTGTAGTGTCAACGGTGTCTCCTACCTGTGGTACGGCTGGACTCCTGTATCCCGGCTCACATGCAACAAAATTGAGTGCTGTTAATAGGAGTAATGGAGGAATGATGGAATTCCACACAGAGAATAGGGTCCAACTTGTCTTTACTTGATGGTATAATATGCAGCTTTTGATCCATACAATGTACAGCAATAGTCTAGAGTCCCAGCAGGTATTGGCAATATGTGGCAGGAATTTTATATATATTCTGCATCTGGTACATACGCCTATAGAATCTGGCAGGTATCTATCTTCTGCTCTGTCTGTGGTCTGCTTGATAAGGGCCTGACTAGCTGTGGAGGTACTTATCTTCTCCTTGTTTTGGAATCTGTACTTACAGGACTGCTCGCAGGGTATGATGGTTTCTTCCTGGAGATCTGATAGCTCTGAAGATGGCTGCTTTCCTTGTCCACCAGCTGAGGTAAGGGACTCAGACTGGGAAGAGTTGATCTTGGGCCTCAGGGAGGCTTGGATCCCTGGTTGGGGTCACTATTTCTGGGAGCTCCTATTCACACAGCCTACCCCAACAGGGGGTGGCTGGTACACTGCCTAGAACTTTCTTTCCTCCCTCTGAAGTAGGATGTGGGAACATTCCACTCCTCCTCAGATAGGGGAAAGCTAGCCTGGAATGGTCTGTTCCAGTCTAGGTCTGTTAACTAGCTATGGGCTGCCTACATATTGCTGCCACCTGCTGGTGTACATTGAGAATTACAGCAAATATATAAAATACAGACATAGAGATACATACAATACAAATACAATGTCAGATTACACAGGATGTTAACACATTTACACTTTAACATCATATAGCAGGGTGACAGAGTTTTAGTGACATACTCTGGGATGTTACAGAAGCTCTTAGCGCACATACATTTCGGGCCAATCTACCAGGCGTCAAGGTGGCTTCTGCACTTACTATTATCCCTGGGAGCCACTCTGTTCGCCCGGTATAGCCTCCGGTATCTTCACATGTTAGGCTCCACCCAGTGGAACCTGCCGGGGTCTTCTTCTCCCATGCTGTAGCGCTGGCCAATCGCAGCGCTCAGCTCATAGCCTGAGAGGTTATTTTTTCTCTCAGGCTATGAGCTGAGCGCTGCGATTGGCCAGCGCTACAGCATGGGAGAAAGAGACGCTGGCAGGTTTCACTGGGTGGAGCCTAACATGTGAAGATACCGGAGGCTATACCGGGCGAACGGAGCGGCGCCCAGGGATAATAGTAAGTGCAGGGGGATCCCTGGGCGCCGCTCTCCATGTTTGTATACTTAGTTTAGATTTTTTAATCTAGTGAAAGGTCCTCTTTAAGACTACAGTATTCAGCGCAGTGTAGGAACAAGCTACAAACGTACTCTGCTCAGAAGTCCCAGGTAGATGGGCGTGTTCAGTCTAAAAGAGGTGCTACCCTCAATATATTGCTAGAAAATTTAGACTAGAACCTTCAGAATCACAGGTGCATATCCATGAAGCAAACATAATTACAAAAAACGAAAATGGCTGCACACCGTTATATATACAAACAATAGAGCTAAGAAATGGAGGTCATTCTAGATAAAAGTGGTACAATACCGACTATAAATGAATATTGGAAGCACTTAGCGCACATACGTGTCGGGCCCATCTACCAGGCGTCAAAGTGGCTTCCGCAGATGGATCCCTATCACTAAATATACTGCCTCACTTTGGACTTGCTTAAGCCTACAATATTCAGGGCAGTGTAGGAACCAGCTACAAACG
The DNA here is from genome assembly GCF_905171765.1 of Bufo bufo. Taxonomy (NCBI): domain Eukaryota; kingdom Metazoa; phylum Chordata; class Amphibia; order Anura; family Bufonidae; genus Bufo; species Bufo bufo. The sequence continues at coordinate 642,016,997 of NC_053390.1, read as the reverse complement.
TACTCTGCTCAGAAGTCCCAGGTAGATGGGCGTGTTCAGTCTAAAAGAGGTGCTACCCTCAATATAGTGCAAGAAAATTTAGACTAGAACCTTCAGAATCACAGGTGCATATCCATGAAGCGAACATAATTACAAAAAACAAAATGGCTGCACACCCTTATATATACAAACAACAGAGCTAAGAAATGGGGGTCATTCTAGATAAAAGTGGTACAATACCGACTATAAATGAATAATGGAAGCTCTTAGCGCACACGTGTCGGGCCCATCTACCAGGCATCAAGGTGGCTTCCGCAGATGGGTCCCTATCACTAAATATACTGCCTCACTTTGGACTGCCTCAATTTGGACCCCTTCAGGACCCTGCCATTTTTCACCCTAAGGACCTGGCCATTTTTTTCAAATTTGACATGTGTCACTTTATGTGGTGATAACTTTAAAACGCTTTTACTTATACAAGCCATTCTGATATTGTTTTCTCGTCACATATTGTACTTCATGGCAGTGATAAATTTGAGTCAAAATATTTCATTTTTATTTATAAAAAAATGCCAAATAAAAACAAATATTGGAAAAATTTGCAATTTTCAAAATTTCAATTTCTCTGCTTTCAAAACAGATAGTGATACCTCCTAAAATACTTATTACTTTTGTTTTCCATATGTCTACTTCATGTTTGGATCATTTTGCAAATGACATTTTCTTTTTTGGGATGTTAGAAGACTTTCTTAAAATATTTAAGAAGATTTCCAAAACCAAATTTTTAAGGACCAGTTCAGTTATGAAGTCACTTTATGGGGCTTACATAATAGAAACTACCCATAAATGGCCCCATTTTAGAATCTACACCCCTCAAGATATTCAAAACAGATTTTGTAAACTTTGTTAACCCTTTAGGTGTTTCACAAGAATTAAAGGAAAATGTAGATGAAATTTCAGAATTTCACTTTTTTTGGCAGATTTTCTATTTGAATCCATTTTTTCCAGTAACAAAGCAAGGGTTAACAGCCAAACAAAACTCAATATGTATTACCCTGATTCTGTAATTTACAGAAACACCACATATGTGGTCGTAAACTGCTGTATGGGCACACGACAGGGCGCAGAAGGAAAGAAACACCATATGGTTTTTGGAAGGCAGATTTTACTGGGATAATTTTAAGTTGCCATGTCACATTTGAAGACAACCTGATGCACCCCAGAGTAGAAACTCCAAAAAAGTGACTTAGTTTTAGAAACTACGGGATAAGGTGGCAGTTTTGTTGGAACTTTTTTAGGGTACATATGATTTTTGGTTGCACATTTTTGGTATCACACTTTTTTTGTGAGGCAAGGTAACAAAAAATAGCTGTTTTGGCACTGTTTTTATTTTTTGTTTTGTTACAATGTTCATCTGACAGGTTAGATCATGTGCTACTTTTTATAGAGCAGGTTGTTACGGACACGACAATACCAAATATAAATCTTTTTTTGTTGTTGTTTGTTTCAGTTTTACATAATCAAGCAATTTTGAAAATAATGATTTTTTTAGTGTCTCCATATTCTGAAAGCCATAGTTTTTTTTTTGTTTGTTTTTTTGGGCGACTGTCTTTACCGGCTAATTTTTTTCAGTACGAGATGAAGGTTTGATTGGTACTATTTTAGGTTGCTCATGACTTATTTATCGCTTGATATTTCACTTTTTGTGATATAAGGTGACAAAAAATGGCTTTTTTTACACTTTTTTAAATTTTTTTACAGTATTCACCTGAGGGGTTAGGTCATGTGATATTTTTATAAAGCAGGTTTTTATGGCCACGGCAATACCTAATATGTCAACTTTTTTATTTATTTAACCACCCCAGGACCGCCGTACGCAGGATTGCGTCTTTGCGGCGGTCCTGTTGTTCCGGGTGGACGCGCCGGTGCGTCCTCTCGCGAGACGCGAGATTTCCTGTGAACGCGCGCACACAGGCGCGCGCGTTCACAGGATCGGAGGGTAAGCGAGTGGATCTCCCGCCTGCCAGCGGCGATCGTTCGCTGGCAGGCTGGAGATGTGATTTTTTTAACCCCTAACAGGTATATTAGACGTTGTTTTGATAACAGTGTCTAATATACCTGCTACCTGGTCCTCTGGTGGTCCCCTTTGTTTGGATCGACCACCAGAGGACACAGATAGCTCAGTAATATGTTGCACCAAGCACCACTACACTACACCCCCCCCCCTGTCACTTATTAACCCCTTATTCACCCTTGATCACCCTTGATCACCCCTGATCACCCCTGATCACCCCATATAGACTCCCTGATCACCCCCCTGTCATTGATTACCCCCCTGTCATTGATCACCCCCCTGTAAAGCTCCATTCAGATGGCCGCATGATTTTTACGGATCCACTGATAGACTGATCGGATCCGCAAAACTCATACGGACGTCTGAATGGAGCCTTACAGGGGCGTGATCAATGACTGTGGTGATCACCCCATATAGACTCCCTGATCACCCCCCTGTCATTGATTACCCACCTGTCATTGATCACCCCCCTGTAAAGCTCCATTCAGATGTCCGCATGATTTTTACGGATCCACTGATTGTCACGGAACCATGAACCAGACGTACAACAAGAGATAAGTGAAAATAAGAAGGTTTTATGGAAAATAAAGCTGTAAAGCAAAAGTCCAAACGGATGGTGAAACCGAGCAGAGTCTTTGCGAAGCCAGAGGTCAGGAACCAGAAGGGTAGTCAGACGAAACCAGGATCAGGAACCAGCAGGGTAGTCAGACGAAGCCAGGATCAGGAACCAGCAGGGTAGTCAGACGAAGCCAGGATCAGGAACCAGCAGGGTAGTCAGACGAAGCCAGGATCAGGAACCAGAAGCAGCAGCAGTCTTAGAAGCATGTGAACACAAGAGGACCAAGCAAGGAACTGAAGCCACAGACCTCCTATATATATGAGCTAGGCATCCAGCTCCTCCCAGGGGAAGGAGGAGCCGCAGGGTGGAAGGCTACAAGAAACCCAGAAACCAAGATGGCCGCCAGCACATGTCAAACGAAGGAGAGCAGCAAGCAGGTAAGACCATGACAGTACCTCCCCCTCAAGGGCCCCTCCTCCGCGGAGCACAAAACGGTTTCTGAGGGAAGCGTGCGTGGAAGGCTCGGAGCAAGGCAGGAGCATGGACATCTGCGGAGGGAACCCAGGAACGCTCCTCTGGACCATAACCACGCCAATGGACCAAAAACTGCAACCGACCGCGGACCAGGCGTGAGTCCAGGATATTGCTCACCTCATATTCCTCACGATTGCCCACTTGGACCGGACGAGGCCGAGGAACCGAGGAAGTGAAACGATTACACACCAGTGGCTTCAACAGGGAGACATGAAACACGTTGGAGATCCGCATGCCAGGAGGAAGCGCAAGGGCATAGGCTACCGGGTTTACCCTGCGAAGCACTCGGAAGGGACCAACAAAGCGAGGCGCCAGCTTGGGAGTGGGCACTCAAAGGTTGAGGTTGCGGGTGGACAACCATACACGGTCTCCGACCTGGTAGGAAGGAGCAGGCGCTCGTCTGCGATCAGCCTGGAGTCTCTGGCGCTGCGCAGAGACCTCAAGGGACTTCTGGATCTGTACCCAAGAAGCACGTAGGACGGAAAGGTGATCCTCCACAGCCGGAATATCCTGGGGAGAGAATACCTCCGGTAACACGGCAGGTTGGAACCCATAATTGGCCATGAAGGGAGACGTCCCAGAGGAAGAGTTCACCGCCGTGTTCCTGGCAAACTCAGCCCAAGGCAGGAGGTCAACCCAATTGTCTTGGTGATCGGAGACATAGCAACGAAGGAATTGCTCCAAGGCCTGATTGGATCGTTCTGCGGCCCCATTGGACTGAGGGTGGTAGGCCGAGGAGAAGGAGAGATGAATCCCCAACTGGGAGCAAAAGGCGCGCCAGAACCTGGACACAAACTGACTCCCCCGATCCGACACAATCTCCTTAGGCAAACCGTGCAACCGGAAGACCTCCCTGGCAAAAATCGTGGCCAACTCTTGTGCAGAGGGTAACTTCTTGAGAGGAACACAGTGGCACATTTTGGAAAACCGATCCACAATCATGAGAATGACCGTATGGCCTCGGGATGCAGGGAGGTCCACAATGAAATCCATCCCCAGGTGTGACCATGGGCGCTCCCCGGTGGCTATGGGTTGCAGAAGGCCCAACGGAAGGTGCCGAGGGGACTTACTCTGGGCACAAACGGAGCATGCCGCTACATATGCGGCGATGTCGGAACGTAGGGAAGGCCACCAGAACAGACGTGAAACAGCCCAGGACAGCTGATTCTTTCCAGGATGCCCCGCGGTCTTGGAGTTATGGTAGGTTCGCAACAACCGAGTGCGCAACTCCTCAGGCACAAAACATCTGCCGTTGGGTCTCCCAGAGGGAGCACCAGATTGAGCCGCCAAAATCTGCTCACCCAGGGGAGAGGTCAGGCTGGTGCGAATGGCGGCCAGGATCAGATTCGGAGGTATGACCGAAGTCGGAATCGACTCCTCCCTGGACAGCTCGGAGTACTGCCGTGATAAGGCATCCGCCCTGATGTTCTTTGAACCGGGTAGGTAGGAGACCACGTAATTAAAACGTGACAAGAACAGAGCCCATCTGGTCTGACGTGGTGTCAATCTCTTGGCCTCAGAAAGGTAGGTCAGATTCTTGTGGTCCGTCAGGATGAGAACCGGAACCACCGAACCCTCGAGCAAGTGCCTCCATTCTTTAAGGGCCTGCACGATGGCCAATAACTCCCTGTCACCAATCTGATAGTTGCACTCCGCGGAAGACAGTTTCCGGGAGTAAAACCCACAAGGAAGCAGAGGACCCTCTGGTGTTCTACGCTGAGACAGAAGGGCGCCTACTCCCGTCTCAGACGCGTCCACCTCGAGGACAAAGGGCAACCCAGGGTTGGGATGCGACAGAATCGGAGCCGACACAAAGGCGGACTTTAGGGCCTCAAAAGCTCGGATGGCCTCGAGCGGCCAGACCTGGGAATTACTGCCCTTCCTGGTCAGATCCGTGAGAGGCTTGGCCAGCATGGAAAAGTCCCTGATGAACTTCCGATAATAATTGGCGAAGCCCAAAAAGCGCTGCAGGGAACGAAGACCACTGGGCTGGGGCCACTGTAAGACAGCCGAAACCTTCTCAGGATCCATGGAGAACCCCTCAGCGGAAATGATGTAACCTAAGAAGGTTACCTGGGATCGGTGAAATTCGCATTTCTCAAGCTTACCCAACAGCTTGTTCTCTCGTAACCGTTGCAACACTCGTCTGACATCCAGAATGTGGGCCTCCATGGATTCAGAATATACCAAGATGTCATCCAAATAGACTACCACACACTGCTGCAACAGGTCACGGAAAACATCGTTGATGAATTCCTGAAAGACTGCGGGCGCATTGCACAACCCAAAGGGCATAACCAAGGATTCGTAATGACCGGTCCTGGTGTTAAACGCGGTCTTCCACTCATCGCCCGCCTTGATCCTTACCAGGTTATATGCCGCCCTCAGGTCGAGTTTGGTAAAGACCGTGGCCCCTTTAAGGCGATCGAACAGCTCGGAAATCAAGGGTATCGGGTAAGCGTTCTTGATCGTGATGCGATTGAGACCCCTGTAATCGATGCAAGGCCTCAACTCACCGCCCTTCTTTTTCACAAAGAAAAATCCAGCCCCTGCCGGGGACGAAGATTTGCGAATGTGTCCGCGTGAAAGCGCCTCCCTCACGTACTCCTCCATGGCCTCATTCTCCGCTACCGACAGTGGATAGACTTTGCCACGAGGAGGAACGGCACCAGATTGTAACTCTATGGCACAATCGTATGGGCGGTGCGGAGGTAGGGCAACCGCGCGCACCTTATCGAATACATCCCGGTACTCCTCGTATTCAGGAGGCAACAGAGAGTCCGAGGAAGTACACAGCAACTTGACAGACCCATGGATGCAACTAGCCCCACACTGCGGTGACCACGAGAGGATCTCGACCGATCTCCAATCGAAAGTCGGATTATGCTTCTGGAGCCAGGGGTACCCCAAGACCACCGAGTAGTGTGGAGACGAAATAACCTGGAGGCAGACCGACTCTCTGTGAACGGCACCAATGGCTATCCCCACTGGAAGGGTCTCATGAGTCACATGTGGCGGCAGAAGGGGTCTGCCGTCTATCGCCTCAAGAGCCAGTGGGGAACCTCGAGCCTGCAGAGGAATGGAATTGGCGGCAGCGAACACACTATCAATGAACAAACCACCAGCACCAGAGTCCACCAACGCCTGGGTCGTCACCGAGCCCCCGACCCAGGAGAGGACAACAGTGATCAGTGGTTTGTCAACACGGGAAACCGGGGACGAGGAGACTCCACCCAAGATCTGCCCCCGACAGGAGCGTTTCCCGGACGGTTCGGACATGCCAACCGAAAATGCCCACCGAGACCACAGTACATGCATCGGCCCTCGCGTCTCCGGAGTGCCCTCTCCCCCTCGGACAGGCGAGCAAACCCCAGCTGCATGGGTTCACCCCCAGACAAGTCATCCCCAGGAGGCGTGGGAGGAGAGGGAGGCACGGGTGGGACAGCAAACGTAGGCACCAATCTGTTAGAAGACCTCCGCAGGTTCTCCTTAAAGGAAGGTCTCTCCCTGAGTCTGGTGTCAATCAAAATCAGGAAAGAAATAAGAGACTTGAGCTCAACTGGTAGGTCCTTAGCTGCAACCTCATCCTTCAAGGCATCCGAGAGACCATGAGAGAAAGCAGCGACCAGAGCCTCATTATTCCAGCCCACCTCTGCTGCCAGGGTACGAAACTCAATGGCGTATTCAGCTACGGATCGTGAACCCTGTCTGATGGACATAAGGAGCTTCGCAGCAGAGGCAGCACGAGCCGGCACATCGAATACCTTCCGAAGAGAAGCAACAAAACCGGAAAACTCGGCAACCACCGGATTGTTGTTCTCCCATAAAGGGCTGGCCCAGGCCAAGGCCTTGTCCGAGAGCAGCGAGATCAAGAAGCCCACCTTTGATCTCTCAGTAGGAAAGGCATGTGGCAGCAACTCGAAATAAATGCCCACCTGGTTAAGGAAACCTCAGCACTGAGTTGGCTCTCCCCCAAAGCGCTGTGGAAGAGGGGCAGAACCGGTCATACCCCGAAACACCGCAGGCGCAACAACAGGTGTCGGGGTAGACTCTGGCGCAACAACCGGAGCGGCAGTAGGAGCGAGCCCAGGAGCGACAACCGACCCATCGGCAACGGGAGCGAAATGAGCCGTGCGTTCAAGCAGGGTTTGCAACGCCACAGCGAACCGACCCAACAGGTGATCCTGCTGATCAAGTCTGGCAACCAGCGTGGGTAGCGAGGATGTCCCTGTACCGTCAGAATTCATGGCTTGGTCCTAATGTCACGGAACCATGAACCAGACGTACAACAAGAGATAAGTGAAAATAAGAAGGCTTTATTGAAAATAAAGCTGTAAAGCAAAAGTCCAAACGGATGGTGAAACCGAGCAGAGTCTTTGCGAAGCCAGAGGTCAGGAACCAGAAGGGTAGTCAGACGAAACCAGGATCAGGAACCAGCAGGGTAGTCAGACGAAGCCAGGATCAGGAACCAGCAGGGTAGTCAGACGAAGCCAGGATCAGGAACCAGCAGGGTAGTCAGACGAAGCCAGGATCAGGAACCAGAAGCAGCAGCAGTCTTAGAAGCATGTGAACACAAGAGGACCAAGCAAGGAACTGAAGCCACAGACCTCCTATATATATGAGCTAGGCATCCAGCTCCTCCCAGGGGAAGGAGGAGCCGCAGGGTGGAAGGCTACAAGAAACCCAGAAACCAAGATGGCCGCCAGCACATGTCAAACGAAGGAGAGCAGCAAGCAGGTAAGACCATGACACTGATAGACTGATCGGATCCGCAAAACGCATACGGACGTCTGAATGGAGCCTTACAGGGGCGTGATCAATGACTGTGGTGATCACCCCATATAGACTCCCTGATCACCCCCCTGTCATTGATTACCCCCCTGTAAAGCTCCATTCAGATGTCCGCATGATTTTTACGGATCCACTGATAGATGGATCGAATCCGCAAAACGCATACGGACGTCTGAATGGAGCCTTACAGGGGAGTGATCAATGACTGTGGTGATCACCCCATATAGACTCCCTGATCACCCCCCTGTCATTGATTACCCCCCTGTCATTGATCACCCCCCTGTAAAGCTCCATTCAGATGTCCGCATGATTTTTACGGATCCACTGATAGACTGATCGGATCCGCAAAACGCATACGGACGTCTGAATGGAGCCTTACAGGGGAGTGATCAATGACTGTGGTGATCACCCCATATAGACTCCCTGATCACCCCCCTGTCATTGATTACCCCCCTGAAAAGCTCCATTCAGATGTCCGCATGATTTTTACGGATCCACTGATAGATGGATCGGATCCGCAAAACGCATACGGACGTCTGAATGGAGCCTTACAGGGGAGTGATCAATGACTGTGGTGATCACCCCATATAGACTCCCTGATCACCCCCCTGTCATTGATTACCCCCATGTCATTGATCACCCCCCTGTAAAGCTCCATTCAGATGTCCGCATGATTTTTACGGATCCACTGATAGACTGATCGGATCCGCAAAACGCATACGGACGTCTGAATGGAGCCTTACAGGGGCGTGATCAATGACTGTGGTGATCACCCCATATAAACTCCCTGATCACCCCCCTGTCATTGATCACCCCCCTGTAAAGCTCCATTCAGATGTCCGCATGATTTTTACGGATCCACGGATACATGGATCGGATCCGCAAAACACATACGGACATCTGAATGGAGCCTTATAGGGGGGTGATCAATGACTGTGGGGTGATCACCCCATATAGACTCCCTGATCACCCCCCTGTCATTGATCACCCCCCTGTCATTGATCACCCCCCTGTCATTGATCACCCCTCTGTAAGGCTCCATTCAGACATTTTTTTGGCCCAAGTTAGCGGAAATTTTTTTTTTTTCTTACAAAGTCTCATATTCCACTAACTTGTGTCAAAAAATAAAATCTCACATGAACTCACCGTACCCCTCACGGAATCCAAATGCGTAAAAAATTTTTTAGACATTTATATTCCAGACTTCTTCTCACGCTTTAGGGCCCCTAGAATGCCAGGGCAGTATAAATACCCCACATGTGACCCCATTTTGGAAAGAAGACACCCCAAGGTATTCCGTGAGGGGCATATTGAGTCCATGAAAGATTGAAATTTTTGTCCCAAGTTAGCGGAAAGGGAGACTTTGTGAGAAAAAAATAAATAAAATCAATTTCCGCTAACTTGTGCCAAAAAAAATAAATTTCTATGAACTCGCCATGCCCCTCATTGAATACCTTGGGGTGTCTTCTTTCCAAAATGGGGTCACATGTGGGGTATTTATAAGGCCCTGGCATTTTAGGGGCCCTAAAGCGTGAGAAGAAGTCTGGGATCCAAATGTCTAAAAATGCCCTCATAAAAGGAATGTGGGCCCCTTTGCGCATCTAGGCTGCAAAAAAGTGTCACACATCTGGTATCGCCGTATTCGGGAGAAGTTGGGCAATGTGTTTTGGGGTGTCATTTTACATATACCCATGCTGGGTGAGAGAAATATATTGGCAAAAGACAACTTTTCCCATTTTTTTATACAAAGTTGGCATTTGACCAAGATATTTATCTCACCCAGCATGGGTATATGTAAAATGACACCCCAAAACACATTCCCAACTTCTCCTGAGTACGGCGATACCACATGTGTGGCACTTTTTTACAGCCTAGGTGGGCAAAGGGGCCCACATTCCAAAGAGCACCTTTCGGATTTCACAGGTCATTTACCTACTTACCACACATTAGGGCCCCTGGAAAATGCCAGGGCAGTATAACTACCCCACAAGTGACCCCATTTTGGAAAGAAGACACCCCAAGGTATTCCGTGAGCGGCATGGCGAGTTCCTAGAATTTTTTATTTTTTGTCACAAGTTAGTGGAAAATGATGATTTATTTATTTATTTATTTTTTTCTTACAAAGTCTCATATTCCACTAACTTGTGACAAAAAATAAAAACTTCCATGAACTCACTATGCCCATCAGCGAATACCTTGGGGTGTCTTCTTTCCAAAATGGGGTCACTTGTGGGGTAGTTATACTGCCCTGGCATTCTAGGGGCCCAAATGTGTGGTAAGGAGTTTGAAATCAAATTCTGTAAAAAATGGCTGGTGAAATCCGAAAGGTGCTCTTTGGAATGTGGGCCCCTTTGCCCACCTAGGCTGCAAAAAAGTGTTACACATCTGGTATCCCCGTATTCAGGAGAAGTTGGGGAATGTGTTTTGGGGTGTCATTTTACATATACCCATGCTGGGTGAGAGAAATATCTTGGCAAAAGACAACTTTTCCCATTTTTTTATACAAAGTTGGCATTTGACCAAGATATTTCTCTCACCCAGCATGGGTATATGTAAAATGACACCCCAAAACACATTCCCCAACTTCTCCTGAATACGGAGATACCACATGTGTGACAGTTTTTTGCAGCCTAGGTGGGCAAAGGGGCCCACATTCCAAAGAGCACCTTTCGGATTTCACTGTCCATATTTTACAGAATTTGATTTCAAACTCCTTACCACACATTTGGGCCCCTAGAATGCCAGGGCAGTATAACTACCCCACAAGTGACCCCATTTTGGAAAGAAGACACCCCAAGGTATTCCGTGAGGGGCATGGCGAGTTCATAGAACTTTTTATTTTTTGTCACAAGTTAGTGGAAAATGATGATTTTTTATTTTATTTTTTTCCTTACAAAGTCTCATATTCCACTAACTTGTGAGAAAAAATAAAAACTTCCATGAACTCACTATGCCCATCAGCGAATACCTTGGGGTGTCTTCTTTCCAAAATGGGGTCACTTGTGGGGTAGTTATACTGCCCTGGCATTCTAGGGGCCCAAATGTGTGGTAAGGAGTTTGAAATCAAATTCTGTAAAAAATGACCAGTGAAATCCGAAAGGTGCTCTTTGGAATATGGGCCCCTTTGCCCACCTACGCTGCAAAAAAGTGTTACACATCTGGTATCCCCGTATTCAGGAGAAGTTGGGGAATGTGTTTTGGGGTGTCATTTTACATATACCCATGCTGGGTGAGAGAAATATCTTGGCAAAAGACAACTTTTCCCATTTTTTTATACAAAGTTGGCATTTGACCAAGATATTTCTCTCACCCAGCATGGGTATATGTAAAATGACACCCCAAAACACATTCCCCAACTTCTCCTGAATACGGAGATACCACATGTGTGACACTTTTTTGCAGCCTAGGTGGGCAAAGGGGCCCATATTCCAAAGAGCACCTTTCGGATTTCACTGGCCATTTTTTACAGAATTTGATTTCAAACTCCTTACCACACATTTGGGCCCCTAGAATGCCAGGGCAGTATAACTACCCCACAAGTGACCCCATTTTGGAAAGAAGACACCCCAAGGTATTCACTAATGGGCATAGTGAGTTCATAGAACTTTTTATTTTTTGTCACAAGTTAGTGGAATATGAGACTTTGTAAGAAAAAAATAAAAATAAAAAAATCATCATTTTCCGCTAACTTGTGACAAAAAATAAAAAGTTCTATGAACTCACTATGCCCATCAGCGAATACCTTAGGGTGTCTACTTTCCGAAATGGGGTCATTTGTGGGGTGTTTGTACTGTCTGGGCATTGTAGAACCTGAGGAAACATGACAGGTGCTCAGAAAGTCAGAGCTGCTTCAAAAGCGGAAATTCACATTTTTGTACCATAGTTTGTAAACGCTATAACTTTTACCCAAACCATTTTTTTTTTACCCAAACATTTTTTTTTTAACAAAGACATGTATAACAATAAATTTAGAGCAAAATTTATATATGGATGTCGTTTTTTTTTGCAAAATTTTACAACTGAAAGTGAAAAATGTCATTTTTTTGCAAAAAAATCGTTAAATTTCGATTAATAACAAAAAAAGTAAAAATGTCAGCAGCAAAGAAATACCACCAAATGAAAGCTCTATTAGTGAGAAGAAAAGGAGGTAAAATTCATTTGGGTGGTAAGTTGCATGACCGAGCAATAAACGGTGAAAGTAGTGTAGGTCAGAAGTGTAAAAAGTGGCCTGATCTTTCAGGGTGTTTAAGCACTGGGGGCTGAGGTGGTTAAGTTTTATACAATAACAGCATTTTTGAAACCAAAAAAATCATATTTTAGAGTCTCCATATTCTGAGAGCCATATTTATTTTTATTTTTTGGGCGATTGTCTTAGGTAGGATATCATTTTCTGAGGGAGGAGCTGATAGTTTGATTGGTATGACTTTTTTATCGCTTGGCATTACACTTTTTGTGATGTAAGGTGACAAAAAATAGCTTTTTTAACACCGTTTTTATTTTAAAAAAATTACGGTGTTCATCTGAGGGGTTAGGTCATGTGATATTTTTATGCAGCAGGTTGATACCTAATATGTCTACTTTTAAAAAAAAAATCACTTTTAACACAATAAAAGCATTTTTGGAACACAAAAATCATGTTTTAGTGTCTCCATATTCTGAGAGCCATATTTTTATTTTTTTTTGCCCGATTGTTTTATGTAGGAGCTCATTTTTTGCGGGATGAGGTGACGGTTTGATTGGTATTATTTTGGGGGGCATACGCTTTTTTGATCGCTTGGTGTTGCACTTTGTGACGTAAGGTGACAAAATTTTTTTTGTTTTAGCAGTTTTTATTTTATTTTTTCAACGGCGTTCAGGTGAGGGGGTGGATCTTGTGATATTTATGTAGAGCCGGTCGTTACGGACGCGGGAATACCCAATATGTCTGCTGGTCAGTGATGCATCTGTGAAGCTGTCCGTAAAGGATCCGTGTTGGGTCCAAGTGTCCGTTTTTTGCTGTCTGTGCCATCCGTGTTTCACTGACACTGAACAGCTGAAAAATATTTTTCAAACCATCTTTTCCTAATGATCCGTGAAATGCTAAAAACACGGACCCACGGACCGTGTTAAAACACTGATGTGTGAAAACACACATTAAAATAAATGGGGACGTGTGCTGTCCGTGGAGAACACATACAGCACACATCTGTGGAACACTGACGTGTGAATGAGGTTTTAGTGTCTCCTAAACTAGTAGATCTTACAAGCTTTTGCTTCCATTTTATAAGTCTACAGGGCTATATGAGCTATTGTCCTCTGTTATCATCCTGGTCTCAGGGGACTCTGACAGCATATGTAGCTACCTTATTGCTTTTTTTTTTTTGTCAGCCATTGGATAGTAGAGTCTGTAAGTATATGAGCTATTTTCTGTTACCAGCCCATTTTAAGGGGGTTCTGACATGAGATGCGGCTGCCATCCTGCTTTTGTTTCATCAGCTGTTGAACAGTTTAGTCTGCAGGTATGAGCTATTGTTCTCTGTTATTATCCCAATTTCAGAAAATCGTGACACCATGTGTAGCTGACTTCTTTCTTCTCTGTCACCAGCGTTGTATAGTGCAGCCTGCAGGACAATATGAACTATTGATCTCTGTTATCATCAATTTTTTTCACTGGATTTTACAGGTTATGCAGTTGCCTTCCTGTTTCCTTGTTCTCTTCATTATGTGTAGAGTCTAGTGTTGATCTCGATGCTCGGCACATGGCGGTACTCGGCCGAGTACTGCATGTGCTTGAGGGCCATGCTCGAGTCTCCTCCCCGCACGTTCCTTGCCAATAAACATGAAGGTAAGTACTGCCCTCACTGTAATGCCAGTAGCCATGTTAGCTACTGGCATTACAGTGATTGGCTGGCCGGAACGCGTCATCAGGTGCTATATAGCACCCGATGACGCATGTTCGGCTCATTCGTAGTCAGGGAGAGCTGAGCATAGGAAGGGACAGAGAGTGTAGGGAGTGTAATTAAATATTTTTTTTGTACAATAACGTGTCAGGGACCCAAAAGTCATTGTAAGGACTATTGTGTGTGAAAGCAGCAGTATATGTCTGTAGCGCAACCTGTGCTAAATTGTTAGGGAGAGCTGTGCATAGAAAGGGACAGACAGTGTAGGTAGTGTAATAGGAAGATTTTTATACAAAAAACTTTTCAGAGACTCAAAAGACCTTTAGGGACTATTGTGTGTGACAGCAGCAATATATATTTTTATCGCATCCTGCACTAAATACTGTGTAATAGGCCGCTGTGGACAGTTAAATTATTCGCTTCACATCTCCTGTTTAACGTATGCGCATCCCTAAAATATCAGTGACATCCAGTGTACTTTTTCCGTAGACACGGCGAACAGTGACATTACCTGTGGTACCTGTCCTGTATAACGTTTTCTCATCACAAATACTTTTGTAAATTATTTTGCGCATACACTTCCAAATCCTATGCTACTGTACGTGTGACATACTTTCAAGCATATATCACATTAAACATGAAGAAGGCGAGCAGTAAAGGAAGGGGAAGTGGCCGTGCTGCTGATGGTGCACACAGAGGCCGTGGCCCTGGGCGCGGAGAAACTGTGCCTGCTGCCAGAGCACAAGAAAAACAATCATCCACGATACCTAGCTTCATGTCCAAGTTTGCAGGACTTGGTGGAAGATAGGGTGGTGCTTACCCAACTGGAAGCATTATCTTCTGCAATCCAACCGACCACCTACTCGCACTGGGCTGACCTCGCAAGCGGTGCAGGACAACGCTTGCGAGGTCAGCCCAGTGCGAGTAGGTGGTCGGTTAAATTGCAGAAGATAATGCTTCCAGTTGGTTAAGCACCACCCTATCTTCCACCAAGTCCAGTCTCAGTAGCTAGGAGTCTGGTCAACACAATCCTCACCCTAATCCTCCTTCCTCCCACCATGTACAGTCTGGCGAAACAGGCCCGCAACTGTTCCACGGAGCACCCCCTTTCAGAAATCTACCTTGCCAAGGGGTAGATGTTACGCAGTATGGCGCTTTTTGAGGAAAGTGCGGACGACAAAAGAATAGTAGTTTGCAACCTGTGCCATACGAAAAGTAGCCGGGGCGTGAGCACTAGCAACCTCACCACCAACAGCATGATCCGCCACAATCTGTGTCTGCGGGTCACACCACTGCCTCCTCTTCTCCTATGTTACGTGCTGGTCAATCCCCTGTCGAAGGCACAGGCACGGATGCCTCCCGCCCTGCACCTGTACCTTCGCAAGCACCATCAGTGACCACATCCACTTCTGTGTCCCAACGCAGGATCCAAATGTCGTTGTGGAGGCCGGGATCGAGTCGTACCCTGGGATGGCACAGGTGCTACCAACGCAAAGGATTGCGGGCCCTACGTCGATCATGGTTTCCGCCACCACCTACGTTAGTGGCTCCAAACCCCACTTCTCCTCCTCCGCCTCCTTCTCCACTTCCACCTCTGAATTATCCGTGTGCAGCACCGGTCAGACATCAGTCGGTAGCTAGAAGCAGTGTAGCACTGCAGTGGGGAAGCGGCAACAGGCCGTGCTGAAGCTAATATGCTTAGGGGACAAACATCACACCGCTGCAGAGCTGTGGCAGGGTATAAGGGACCAGACTGAGCTGTGGCTCTCGCCACTCAACCTACAACCAGGCATGGTTGTGTCTGATAATGGCCGTAACTTGGTGGCGGCTTTGGAGCTCGGCAAGCTCAGACACATCCCATGCCTAGCCCACGTGTTCAACCTTGTGGTTCAGTGGTTTATCAAAACCTACCCCAATTTGCCTGAACTACTGGTGAAGGTGGGCCGCGTGTGTTCGGATTTGCGCAAGTCATCGACTGCTTCAGCTGGGCTGTCAACGATGCAGCAGCGCTTAAAATTCACAGCTCACCGGCTATTGTGCGACGTGAGCATGCGCTGGAACTCCACGTTCCACATGTTGGAATACCAGCTACAACATGGTCGTCGTCTTTCCAGTCAGCTTCCGCTATTCACAAGTGAGGAGTGGGCATCGATGTCTGACCTCTGTGAGGTTTTAAGAAACCTTGAGGAATCAACACAGATGGTGAGCGGCGATGCCGCTATTATCAGCGTAACCATCCCACTTCTGTGTCTAATGAAACGCTTGCTGCTCACAATGAAGACAGACGCTTTGCATGTGGAAGAGGTTGAAATAGGGAAAGACAGTACACAGGGTGATAGTCATACCACCCTCAGTTCATCTTCTCAGCGCAAATTGGATGATGAGGAGGAGGGTAGTACCCATGGAAGTTTAATTCCATCTGTTCAGCATGGGTGAGAGTGATCCTTCTGATGATAATAAAAAGAAAACAGTCTCCAATTTTTAGTGATGTACTTATCGGCGCTGCAGATCCACCAAGCGACGTGAGTAAAAATCGCTTCACAGTTCAAATGTCCAAAGAATGTTGATCGCGCTGCCCTCTGAGCGTAAAGTTCCAATCCCGGACCTTTCTTTTCAATGCTCAGGTTGTTCCACCTTGTAGCCAAACAATCGGTTACCAGAGGCTAGGTGCACTCACGTACACCTGCACCCTAGAGGGAAGTATTAGTACAAATAGTGAAGTTCCACCAGGTATTATCGCAAACAGCAGGTTTTATTCTACTTACAAAAGGTCTTAAAATCTCAGTCATAAAAACAAATCTCTTTTCATCACAGATCCACGCTTCTGATGATGACAGCGAAGTCTTGCCTGTTGGTACTCTGGCACACATGGCTGACTTCATGTTAGGCTGCCTTTCCCGCGACCCGCGCGTTATAGGCATTTTAGACAACACGGATTATTGGTTGTTCACCCTTCTCGACCCTCGCTACCAAGATATCTTCTCATCTCTCATTCCTCTGGTGGAGAGGACGAGCAAAACGGTGCAATACCAGAAGATCCTTGTTGAAAAATTGCTCCAAAAATTTTCATCTGACAACGCCACAGAGTCTGTAAATCCTTGGCCAACCGAAAAGGGGAGACAAGGGGAGCACACAGCAGTTCGAAAAGAGGCAGGGCAACACTCTCCAAAGCCTGGCACAGTTTCATGACACCCCACCAGCACCCTCACCCTGATGCGCGGCCTAGTGTCACAAGAAGGGAAAAATTTTGGAAGATGGTGAAGGAGTACATACAGTAGCAGACCGTGTCAGCATCCTCAATAATCCCTGAGTGCCTTACAACTACTGGGTGTCCAAGCTGGACACGTGGCACGAACTGGCTCTCTACGCCTTGGAGGTGCTGGCCTGCCCTGCCGCCAGCGTTTTGTCTGAGCGGGTATTTAGTGCTGCTGGTGGCATTGTAACAGATAAGCGTATCTGCCTGTCAACTGAAAATGCTGACAGGTTGACTCTTATAAAAATGAACAAGGCCTGGATTGACCATGACTTCTCAACTCCACCAGAGGAAAGCTGATTAAGATAAAGGCACTTTAAATGTGTTGTCTAAATGTGTTGTTTATAATGTACTGAATGCACTGTATTCCCATGCACCCCTTAAACCCACAAACAAGGGTATATGGTTGAATCTTCCTTTTCTTATCCTCCATCTCCTCTTCCATCATATCAACACATGCTTATTCGTCGCATATAATGCCCTCGCATATATTCCCTTTGCATATAATGTTTTACAGGGTCAGCTCACCTGCAGGCCCTCACCTTTAACCCCTTAGTGACCACCCATACGTGTTTTTACGGCGGTCACTAAGGGGCCTTAGGCTGGGCCGCCGCGTTTTTACGGCGGCCCAGTCTAAGCGCTGCACGGCTCTCACATGTTTAACCCTTTACATGCCGGGCACAATGGCGCCCGCTGCATGTAAAGTGGTGACAGAGGGAGCGGTCTCCCTCTGTCTCCCATCAGCACCCCAAAAATGCGATCGCGGGGTGCTGATGTGTTGGGAAGCTTACCTTGCTTCCGATAAGGGCCCCGAGCCTCTCTTCCGTTACCTCCAGCAGGCTGTGCCTCTCTGGCGCAGCCTGCTGGTCAATGTTTGAATAGCATTGCTATTGAAATGCAATGCATTATAGAGATAATGCATTACATTTTAAAAGCAATCAAAATACTGTATATTATAGTCCCCTTGTGGGACTATTAAGTAGTAAAAAAATAGAAAAAAAATACACATTTATTAAATTTAAAAAAATTCATAAAATAAAAAAATATGCTTTTTTTCCCATTGAAAATACGCTTTTCAATGAAAAAAATTGCAAAAAGAAAATATACCCCATATGTTTGGTATTTCTGCGTCCGTACCGACTGGGACTACATAAATATTACATAAATTATCCCCTATGGTGAACGCCGTAAAAAAAAAAGACAGAATTTCGAATTTATTCTTAGTTTCCATCGAAAAAAACTTAATAACAAGCGATCAAAAAGCGGCATTTACTCCAAAATCATACCAATGAAAAATACAAGTCGTCTTTCAAAAATCAAGCCCTCACACAATTCCATATAAAAAAAAAAAAAAAGTTATGGGTCTTGTAAAGTGGCAATGCAAAATAATTTTTTTTTGGTAATAAAAGGGGTTTTATTGCAAAAAAAGTAGTAAAGCGTAAACAAAATTATAAGTATTTAGTATCACTGTAATCGTACTGACCCAGAGAATAAAGATATTATGTTATTTGTACCGAAAAATGAACGCCATAAAATTTATAATGTAAAAACGCAGTGGCAGTATTGCTATTTCTCCCTCCCAGAAAGAGTTAATAAAAGTTAATCAGAAAGTTATGTGTACCCCAAAATGACGCCATTAAAAACTACAACTTGTCCTGTAAAAAACAAGCCCTCATAAAGCTATATAGATGAAAAAATACAAAAGTTATAGCTCTTGGAACGAGACCATGAAAAAAGGAAGAAAAACGCTTGGTCATAAAGGCCCAAACAGGCTTGGTCACTAAGGGGTTAACCTTTTAGAGGGTCAGCTCACCAGCAGGCCCGCACTTAAAATCTTTCACAGCGTCAGCTCACCAGCAGGCTCGCACCTAAAATCTTATACCGTGTCAGCTCACCAGCAGGCCCTCGCATATAATCTTTTACAGGGTCAGCTCACCTGCAGGCCCTCACCTAATTATACCTAATAGGTAATTTTCACGTATGCTGCCTTGCTTGGATGTCGTAGCCGTAGCTGTTTCTCAGGCTCCCTCTCCGGAATCAAACCATAATTCTTCCGTTACCCGTGGTCACCATGGTTTGTGCTGAAAATAACATCAAAAGTTGATAGGGCAGACATCCGAATGGATCGTCGCCGTCACGGGGATGTGCGATCGGCCCCAGGTTATCTAGAGTCACCAAAGTGTCCATAATGTTTTAGATGGTCAGATCAGCAGGCCTTTGCGCCAAATGTTTTTGAGGGTCACCAGCAGGCCATCAATCATAATTTTTCAAGGCTGTGTATGATGCCCTCCTTTATGTGTAACAAAGAGTGTATTGGAGTGCCGGTTCCTTGTATTTTTTGGCAGCCCTTTCACTTAGTGCATAGGCTTTATGAGTGTAGGAGTCCCACTACCTGAACAATTGTACCACAATGTGAATGAGGCCCTCCATTATGTTATATACAGGTTGTATCGGAGTGCCTCTTTCTTGTAATTTTTGGCAGCACTTGCACTTTATATACAAACCGGATTCCAAAAAAGTTGGGACACTAAACAAATTGTGAATAAAAACTGAATGCAATGATGTGGAGATGGCAAATGTCAATATTTTATTTGTAATAGAATGTAGATGACAGATCAAACGTTTAATCCGAGTAAATGTATCATTTTAAAGGAAAAATACGTTGATTCAAAATTTCACGGTGTCAACAAATCCCCAAAAAGTTGGGACAAGTAGCAATAAGAGGCTGGAAAAAGTAAATTTGAGCATAACGAAGAGCTGGAAGACCAATTAACACTAATTAGGTCAATTGGCAACATGATTGGGTATAAAAAGAGATTTTCAGAGTGGCAGTGTCTCTCAGAAGCCAAGATGGGTAGAGGATCACCAATTTCCACAATGTTGCGCAGAAAGATAGTGGAGCAATATCAGAAAGGTGTTACCCAGCGAAAAATTGCAAAGACTTTGCATCTATCATCATCAACTGTGCATAATATCATCCGAAGATTCAGAGAATCTGGAACAATCTCTGTGCGTAAGGGTCAAGGCCGTAAAACCATACTGGATGCCCGTGATCTCCGGGCCCTTTAAACGACACTGCACCACAAACAGGAATGCTACTGTAAAGGAAATCACAGAATGGGCTCAGGAATACTTCCAGAAACCATTGTCAGTGAACACAATCCATCGTGCCATCCGCCGTTGCCAGCTGAAACTCTACAGTGCAAAGAAGAAGCCATTTCTAAGCAAGATCCACAAGCTCAGGCGTTTTCACTGGGCCAGGGATCATTTAAAATGGAGTATGGCAAAATGGAAGACTGTTCTGTGGTCAGACGAGTCATGATTGTTGTCAATGCTCAGTTCAGAAGCCTGCATCTCTGATGGTATGGGGTTGCATGAGTGCGTGTGGCATGGGCAGCTTGCATGTCTGGAAAGGCACCATCAATGCAGAAAAATATATTCAGGTTCTAGAACAACATAAGCTCCCATCCAGACATCATCTCTTTCAGGGAAGACCCTGCATTTTTCAACAAGATAATGCCAGACCACATTCTGCATCAATCACAACATCATGGCTGCGTAGGAGAAGGATCCGGGTACTGAAATGGCCAATCTGCAGTCCAGATCTTTCACCTATAGAGAACATTTGGTGCATCATAAAGAGGAAGGTGCAACAAAGAAGGCCCAAGACGATTGAACAGTTAGAGGCCTGTATTAGACAAGAATGGGAGAGCATTCCTATTTCTAAACTTGAGAAACTGGTCTCCTCGGTCCCCAGACGTCTGTTGAGTGCTGTAAGAAGAAGGGGAGATGCCACACAGTGGTGAAAATGGCCTTGTCCCAACTTTTTGGGGATTTGTTGACACCATGAAATTCTGATTCAACATATTTTTCCCTTAAAATGGTACATTTTCTCAGTTTAAACTTTTGTTCCGTGATTTATGTTCTATTCTGAATAAAATATTAGAAGTTGGCACCTCCACATCATTGCATTCAGTTTTTATTCACGATTTGTATAGTGTCCCAACTTTTTTGGAATCCGGTTTGTACAAGTAAATATACAGGAAAGAATGTTTCCTAACAATTTTTCCTCTAAAATCAATTTTATCTTTGGTTTGGTGCGTATTATTGTCAGTCAGTAAAAGTGACGTACTACTCGGACAACATCGTTCCCAGCAGCGGCCTGGGAGTCCAAGATGCATCCAGACATCCTCCCCATGCTGTTCCCGAACCATTTAGGTGGTGTTTCCATCATCTTCTGACCTTTTCCTATGAACCAGGCACCCTCCCCTCTTCAGAGCAGTTGGTGCCTGGTTTAATGCTCGGGTTCTCCCATTAACTTGCATTATACTCGCGTGCTCGGTAGAGCACCCGGGCATCCCGATGTGTTTGGCCAGAGCACCTGTGCACCCGAGCACTTTGGTGCTCGATCAACACTAGTAGAGTCCTGACTTAGGATCTCTGAACCTTTCATCCTCACTATTGCTCTTAGGTTTCTTGGTCTGTGAAAAATTATAATTTTTATGTTTTGATATTCATGTTTTTTTTTTGTGTATATAGCATGACTTTCCAGCTGAGCTTCTGTGGAAGAATTTGAGGTCTATAACACAGGTTGGTCCAGTTATGCCTTCTGCATTTTACCAATGTTATAGCCATGGATCTGCAGCGACTGGGTCCGCAGGGTCAACACGTGAGGTAGGGTGGGCCGATGCGGGTAGTGGTTTATTTACTGATGGTTAGCAGAGCCGCCTCCCTGGGCCGACGTGCAGCGAAGGGAAGAATGACATGAAATTCCTCAGGGCACTCTCTATTTGTCCAGGGATCCCCAGCCAGATGGAAGTTGAGGTGCCCTTGAGGGTGTAGATGCTTTGAGTGCCTTGGGGGCAGGGTCCCTGGTGTTCGTGACGCCAGCACCGTTAGGTGCAAATTATGGTGGTAGAAAGGATGAGGAGTCATTTGTAGTAAACAACAAAACTTTTACTTGAATCACTTGTCTCCAGGTAGTCAGTACAGTTCTTGTAGATAGCAAAGCAATAATCCAAATATTGGTTCAGCTGTATTCCTTATAACAGGTTTGGCAATTGTAATTTGAGGAGCTTTCTTTCTTTCTATTTCTGTCTATACTCTGTCCACACTATAGCACTCAGGTACTGAATATGATAAACTCTCTTACTGATCAGTAGCAATCCACAGGGCGGCTCCCTAATAGCATGCTTCAGTCTTCTGGTCCATTCTTTGGAAATGATGCTCACTGAAGATTTACGGTCCACTATGTCCATAGAGGCATGTGGTAAAGGATAATTTTGCGCATTAATCATCTGGCTGTGTGCAGGTACTTTTACGTTCCTCCTGGTCACTGGTGCTTGTGAAGTCCTTGGCTAATTTAGCTCTAACCTCCACTAGACTTTTTCTATACTCAGACGTAGACTCACTGGTCTGTGCTAAGCTGCTGTGATACTGTTCTCTATGCCCCCTTAGCTTGATCAGGGCCAAGGTGCTACAATGGCAGCTACTGTACATGGTGGATTAGGCCTTTTCTGCTCCTCTATTAGCTTCCTTCCTTCTGTTCTGTTAACTTTCTTCTCACTACTCTCTCACAACTAGTTTTATTAGCAAACCCCAGAATATATATATATATATATAAATATATATATATATATATATATATATATATAAGTGATGCCAGCACCACCTAGGGGCGAATAGATGTAAAGACACTCTTACAGCCTGGTAACAGGAATTACAGCTTGATACTATAATACAGATGTAGCAGGGTTAACACACATGCTTTATGAGACCTGTTATCTAAACTAAATGCAACTAAATGCGTTAAGCAATTGCTTTTCAATGACTTTTGTTTCAAGATAACGCAATGAGTTAAGAAATTTGAGTTAAGAGTTTGTGTGTTACCCCTGCTACATCTGTACATTAAATATGACAGTTCAAAAGTTTAAAGTGCCCACATATAACACATAGTGGGACACTGCAGATCCAGGTTCTTCTGCATTTTGCAGTGTTACAGCCATGGATCCATATTCTGCTTTTCCTTTAGGGAGAGTTTTCTTTCATCATGATGTAGCATACCAAACCACAGGGGAAAACACATGAGGCTCACGGTTGGCGGACGGGTGCAATAGTTCATGTACTCACGGTTAGCAGATGCCTCCCTGGGCTGGCGTACAGTGGATGGGAAGACAGCATGAAATCCTCCGGGGCACTCTCGGTTGCAGGGAACACCAGCCAGATGGAAGTTGAGGTGCCCTTAATGGTAATTGGTGTTAGATGCTTTTGCGGCTGGGCCCCTGGTTTGTTTGTGACGCCAGCACCGTAAGGTGCAAATATTGAGAGTAGCAGTAGTAAGAATGAGGAGTCGTTTGTTGTAAACCAGTTGAACATTTACTGCAAATCAATAGTCTTTGGACAGTTGGTACAGTTCATCAATTAAAAGCTTTTTGTATAGCATAAGTATTAATAAGTTCAATTGTACTCCTATTATCAGGTAGTGGCAGTTGTCAATGGAGGGATTCTTCTAATGCTGATACTCTACAGGCAAACTGAAGATTTACTTTAAGTTCCAACTCTAGCACTGGATATGATATTTGCTTACTTGATATCTAGAATTATACAATAAGGGTGTTCTTCTGGCGGCAGGCAAACACATCTGCTTCATTATTTGCAGGATACTCTTCTAAATAGGTTTAGGTTTTTCCACTATGACCCGGAAGGCTTGTGTAGTGGATAAGGACAGTTCTGCACACTAACTGTCCATTTGTGTCCTGGCACTCGGAAAACTGCTCTAAGGCACTTGTGCTAATGAGGTCCTTAAGCTAGGTTTAGCTGTTACTCTCACTAGTCTCTTCCCATATCCAGACATAGACTTACTGTCTTGTGCTTTGCTGCTTTAGATAAATGTTAGGTGTACTCCCTTAGCCTGGCCATGACCAAGGGGTAGAAATAGCAGACTATATGTTGGACAATGCCTGTTTCTCTCCTCCATACACTTGCTTCTACTCCTCCCACTAACTACTAACTAACTAACTTTCTGTCTAGACACACCCAAGCTATATGTATTATGTGGTGCCAGCACCACCTAGGGGCGAGTGGGTGTAATCACATTGCCAGCCAGAAAATAGAAAATACCATACATTGCAAATAAACACATATACAGTCATGTGAAAAAATTAGGACACCCTTTGAAAGCATGTGGTTTTTTGTAACATTTTTAATAAATGGTTATTTCATCTCCGTTTCAACAATACAGAGAGATTAAAGTAATCCAACTAAACAAAGAAAACTGAAGAAAAGTCTTTTCAAGATCTTCTGTAAATGTCATTCTACAAAAATGCCCATTCTAACTGAGGAAAAAGATAGGACACCCTCACATGTATTCCCTCTTAAATTGGCTCAGATCTCACACAGGTATATCACACCAGGTGCACATAATTAGTAGATCGTTACTCTGCATGTTGAATGAGGCTTGCCCTATTTAAACCTCAGACATTTAGTTTGGTGTGCTCCTGACTGTTGAAGTGAGAGTGAGCACCATGGTGAGAGCAAAAGAGCTGTCAGAGGACTTCAGAAAAAAGATTGTAGCAGCCTATGAGTCTGGGAAGGGATTTAAAAAGATCTCAAAAGATTTTGAAATCAGCCATTCCACTGTCCGGAAGATAGTCTACAAGTGGAGGGCTTTCAAAACAACTGCCAACATGCCCAGGACTGGTCGCCCCAGCAAGTTCACCCCAAGAGCAGACCGCAAGATGCTAAAAGAGGTATCCAAAAACCCTAAAGTGTCATCTCGAGAACTACAGCAGGCTCTGGCTACTGTTGATGTAGAAGTACATGCCTCTACAATCAGAAAGAGACTGTACAAGTTTAACTTGCATGGGAGGTGTGCAAGGAGGAAACCTTTGCTTTCCAAGAGAAACATCGAGGCCAGACTGACATTTGCCAGCGATAAAGTTGACAAAGACCAGGACTTCTGGAATAATGTTCTTTGGACAGATGAGTCCAAAATTGAATTATTTGGACACAACAGCAGAGGACATGTTTGGCGTAAACCAAACACAGCATTCCAAGAAAAGAACCTCATACCAACTGTGAAGCATGGAGGTGGAAGTGTCATGGTTTGGGGCTGCTTTGCTGCAGCAGGACCTGGTCAGCTCACCATCATAGAATCCACAATGAATTCTACTGTGTATCAGAAGGTGCTTGAAGAACATGTGAGACCATCAGTTAGAAAATTAAAGCTGAAGCGGAACTGGACCATGCAACATGACAATGACCCAAAACATACTAGTAAATCAACCAAAGATTGGCTGAAAAAGAAGAAATGGAGAGTCCTGGAATGGCCAAGTCAAAGTCCAGATTTGAATCCCATTGAGATGCTGTGGGGTGACTTGAAAAGGGCTGTACGTGCAAGAAACCCCTCAAACATCTCACAGCTGAAAAAGTTCTGCATTGAGGAGTGGGGTAAAATTTCCTCAGACCGATGTCGAAGACTAGTAGATGGCTACAAGAACCGTCTCACTGCAGTTATTTCAGCCAAAGGAGGTAACACTCGCTATTAGGGGCAAGGGTGTCCTATCTTTTTCCTCAGTTAGAATAGGCATTTTTGTAGAATGACATTTACAGAAGATCTTGAAAAGACTTTTCTTCAGTTTTCTTTGTTTAGTCGGATTACTTTAATCTCTCTGTATTGTTGAAACGGAGATGAAATAACCATTTATTAAAAATGTTACAAAAAACCACATGCTTTCAAAGGGTGTCCTAATTTTTTCACATGACTGTATATATATATATATATATTCAGAGGTTTAAAGTGTCCCATTTACACACATATGTGGGATGCTGCAATGAAACAACAGTTCTTTACCTGGAGTCTTTGCACTAGGGGCTCGCTATTATTATCAGACAATTACTCTTCTGATTTCTGCAGAGATGGTGGTTCCCCCCAAGTAAGAAGTAAAAATTATACAGCAAGCAATATTTCTTGCTGCATGTGACAAACTCCCCTCTTTTGAGGTTGCCACGAGTGCTTGGAGAGGACTACTTGCCAGCCTCTTACCATGTGATTACGGTCCCATGTTGAATGCACCGGTTTTGTGCAATGGCTGCATAGTTATGTGGGTTAATGTATTTTGCTGTCTTTTGCTACCATGTGGCTAATGGAGTCTTGCCTCTGTCCTTGGGAGATAAGTGGATCACTTCTCAATTGTCTCCAGGACAAAAGACTGTGTAGAACCTGTTTTGGACAGAAAAGCCATGAGTACAGCCAGGCCAAAGAGACTTTTACTAACTTTTGAATTCCTGGTCTAATTCGTGCCATTTTGGGATGTGTTAAATGTCTATGTGTATTGTAAAGGGTGGGACATTGTATATTTGAGTAAGTGATGTCTGTCCTATTGTCTCCCCGTGTGTATTGGCGATTTCCCTTTGTCCTGAGAGATAATGGAATTACACCTTGGTTGTCTCCAGGACAGAGGACATTGTGTATTGTCCTGCCTGTGATAATTATGTTAACCATTGTGTACCATAATTATACCACAGGCAGAGGGAAGGATGTTATGTGGGTTGTAACCTTTGTGTTATGGGTTAATGTATGTTTATTGTAGGTGTGTCCATTGCATGGGAGCAGGGGATAAAAGAAAGCGGTTTTTAATGCCGTGTGACCTTCCAGTAAAGTATTTCTAGCATTCAGCTTTGGCTCATGTATAGACTTATTTGGCGATACCAGCGATACTGGCGATACCGGCGATACCAGCGATACTAGCGATAATAGCGATTTATTGCTCTGTGGATTATTTGGCTGTGCTATTTCATGGGAAGAAGGGAATACTAGACAGTGACACGGATGATACCGTCACACTGCAGTTTTATCAGCAGCTCAAGTCGTCCTCAAAACACTAAGAAGTGCAAAGAATCTATATGTCCTGACTCCATTGCGTGTGAGAGATAGATTGAAGTTCTCTCTGATGATCCTGATTTGAAGAGTGAAGACATTCATATAGCACCAGCAATTCATTATACTAATTCTTAATTTAGTATTCTAGGTGGGCTGGTCCTAGGATGGAGACTAGGGGATAGAATATCCTGCACTGTGCTGCCTTTGGACTCGAGGAAAGTAAAATTACAGGTAAGTCCTATTTTACACTAATGGTAAATCAGATCCGGCAGGCTGTTCCAGACGGGAACAGCATGTCGGATCTGTCCTAGGAGGGCGGATTCATCCAGTATTTGTCCGGCCGCTCCTCAACATATTTGCTGGGGTGTGACTGTATCTCCGCCGGACCACTTTATAGTAAATGGGGCTGGACTGATTGTTGGCAGCGCACGGCCTTCGGGATCTATTTTACCGTTAGTGTGAAACAGCCCTAAGACAAACTTTCTTTCTGATCAAGAAAGGGAGTAAATGGGCCAGTCTTCAATTGGCTAAAAAAATGTATAAGAGGATACTGGTTTCATTTTGAAAGCTATGGAGATATGGAGGTCAACAAATTCAGTGCTGTATTGATTTAAGCCGATTAAGCCAACCATCTAATGTTTAAAGGACTTTCTGACTCTCCCCCCAACTGCCCAATCCTTTTGTTAGCCAAGAGATAAGCCTCTACTAGAGAAGTCTGGCAGCTTCTTTCTCTTCTCTCCCATTCTTTACATAGGCATGCTTAGCCAAGCATACATATGTATGAAAATATTGGGAGAGAAACCTTGTTTAGCCAACAGCTATCTCATGTGTATGGCCAGCTTAAAGGGGTTATCCCATGAATAATGTGAAAAATAAATATCATACGCAATCTAATACATGACAACCTCTTTCTAACAAAGCTAGGACCAGTCCTGTACCTCACATGGATCAAGTCGATTCATTGCTCCAATTGTTCTGCTTCATTACTTCAAGCTGTCAGCTTAGGGTGTATGTTCTTTCTAAGGGGTGTGTCCTTTCTGCTGCAGTCGTATTTTACTGAAACGCACTCTCTCCAAGTTCTCATTAGAAGCTGAATCGCCAGCCTCTAAGGTATATTCGGTATGCCCTCAATAATTCCTTGCAAGGGTAATATATTTGTCATTGATTATGAGTTTAACTATACTGGGACTAGCCTTTTATTTTCACATAAATATGACATTTATGAATTGTATCTAAATGTTCTTAGCCTAACTGTATTCCACTTTCCTCGATTGACACATATTTTCTAGGTAACAATTAACTCTGCCTCAGGCTGAAATCCTTTAACTGAATTTATAGTTTGGGGAAGTCTTCCCACACTCAGGAAATTGAAGGTTTCAGCAAGAAAATGTGGTGTCTGAGTAACAAAGGACTGGAGTTCCAGGTGGACACCAGAAGTTCTTTTCAATTAACCAGCCCTTCTCATGTAGTTTTAAAGTTGTTTGCATGTAATAGCTGGAACTGTATCTTCACAGAGACAACATCTGCTTTATTGTACTGTGATATTACTTTAAAAGACTTTTTTGCAGCCTCAAGATTACAAGTTTTTTAATCAGTATTAAATTAAATATGCCTCCCAGCAACAAATCAGTTTCTCGGAAACCTTATGGAGCATGGTATTTGCATTTCCGGAGCAGACTTTAACAGACAAACCTCACCAGCCCACATACGATATTGTATATAAAAATAGTAGCAGGAAAGGCACGCTGTGGTGAACTTTCCATTCCTTGGCTATGCCCCTATGTAAACCATCAATGCAAGAAAGGAAATAAAAGTGGAACACAAAAATCCCTAATCATATGGCCAGGGACATATATCACCTCACCAATAACACCACATGGCATGAAGCTGAAATTACCGCCCCAGCGGCATCAGATACCACTGTTCAGCATTATGGGGCACATTTATTAAGATCAGCGTTTTAGACGCAGGTCTTAATAAAGCCCTAAGCTGGCAGTGGTATCTGATACTGCTGGGGCGCCTCTTCATAAGTTCAGCAGACTATGCTAAATGTAAGACAGCTTCATCGCTGTCTTACATTTAGACCATTTTCTACAGCTAAAACAGGCGTAGAAAATGGTAAATGAGATGGCCTACCGGCCCGTCCCCTTTCTCGCCCGCACCAAGCCCACTTTTTTAGATCTGGCGTGAGCAGGGAGAAGTCGCAGATTGCGGAGAAACTAGCTGTTGATCCCAATCTGCGCCTGAAATACACCTAATATAGGCATATGTCAGCCTAATAAATGACCTCCAATGTACCTCCCCGACAGCACAAACTAAATACCACAATGCGGCAGAAAATACCCCCATCAGTACCACATAAATACCACAGTGCAGTATAAAGAACCTCCTCAATAGCACCAAATAGATACCACTGCAGCACAAAATGCCTCCCTATTAGCGCTAAATGAACACCATATTGCACCACAAACTACCTCAAGGCAACATTTTTACTCTGGCCAGCCCTACCCCACTGACAGCAGTATTGTCCCCCTAACCATCCCTCCCTCACTGTCTCCCTAACTACCCCTAGCTAACCTCTAGTAACATTGTCCCCCTAACTACCCCTCCACCATTTTCAGTAACATTGACCCCCTAATAACCATCCTTCACTGGCAATAACATTGTTCCCCTAACTACCCCCTCCCACAGGCAGTAACATTGTCCTCATAACCACCGCTTCCCTTCGGGTAATATCATTATCATCCTAACTACTCACCAGTACTGGACATACTAAATGGTAAAACACTGGGTAACACTGACATGGAAAAAGACTTAGGAATTTTAGTGGACAGCAAACTAAGCTGTAGAAACCAGTGTCAGGCAGCTGCTGCCAAGGCCAATAAGATAATGGGTTACATCAAAAGGGGCATAGATGCCCGTGATGAGAACATAGTCCTGCCACTTCACAAATCACTAGTCAGACCACACATGGAGCACTGTGTACAGTTCTGGGCTCCTGTAAAGAAGGCAGACATAGCAGAGCTGGAGAGGGCATGGAGAAGGGCAACTAAAGTAATAGCTGAAATGGGGGGACTACAGTACCCAGAAAGATTATCAAAATTAGGGTTATTCACCTTAGAAAAAGGACGACTAAGGGGAGATCTAATAACTATGTATAAATATATCAGGGGTCAGTACAGAGATCTCTCTCATCATCTATTTATCCCCAGGACTGTGACTGTGAGGAGGGGACATCCTCTGCGTCTGGAGAAAAGAACATTTCTACACAAACATAGACGAGGATTCTTTACGGTAAGAGCAGTGAGACTATGGAACTCTCTGCCTGAGGAGGTGGTGATGGTGAGTACAATAAAGGAATTCAAGAGGGACCTGGATGTATTTCTGGAGTGTAATAATATTACAGGCTATAGCTACTAGAGAGGGGTCGTTGATCCAGGGAGTTATTCTGATTGCCTGATTGGAGTCGGGAATGACATTTTTTCCCCCTAAAGTGAGGAAAATTGGCTTCTACCTCAGTTTTTATTTTTATTTGCCTTCCTCTGGATCAACTTGCAGGATAATAGGCTAAACTATAAACTATGTTACTATGTTACACCGCTCCCACTGGCAGTAACATTGTACCCAAAATTACCCCTCTTCCATTGGCAGTAATATTGTCTTCCTAACTACCCCTCCCCCATTCAAAGTAACACTGTCCACCTTACTCTCTCCCACTGGCTGTAAAATTGCCTCTAAACTACCACTCCCCAATGCCAGTAACATTGTCCCCTTATTTAATCCCCACCAACTGGCAGTAACATTGTCGCCCTAGCAACACCTCCCTCAATGGCAGTAACCTTTCGGCCATTTCAGTTTCTTACCCCTGTTGCAGACTGGCAGGAGCAGTGACACTGAAGTTGGAGGGTGAGTACTTCTCCTGCTGTTCTCCCTCCACCTCCTACCAGGTCCTTCAGCCCTCCTAACTTCGGAACTGTGCTGATACTGCAAGACATATTATCAGTGCAGTTCCTACTTAATCATGTTAGACAGCCCCCTGACAGGCTGTCTCAATGGGAATCTTCCCAGCAGGGCAGTTTACCAGTCCAAATCTGGTCACACAACACCATATAATACAATATCCGTGGTTTTGTGTCTACAAAGGACAGTCAAAAAAGTCACAAAAGACAACATAAAATAATTATAAGGCTGGATTCACACCAGGGCGTCAATATTCATTGTTTTGTTCTGTCACAGGAGCAGAACAACAAATATTATGGAAGCACCGCAGCCATGAAATAACAAATGACACCCAATGGACCGTTTTGCGTTGTAGTGGAGGTGGTCGCCATGTGGTGTTGCACCACTTTAGTGTAGAGACCCATTCAGAAGAGGCCACCATGACATGGTGAGTGGGCTTATGCATTTTGATCAAAAAGTATACTAAGTGCCTTGTGTACAGTTTTTTAATAATGCAGAGAAGCAAAAGATTCATGCATTGTATGTGGATGTGCGCCTAGTGTAAAATAAAAATTGGTGATAAATCTGGAGACTGAGCGGGTCAATGAAGTGTTGCAATCTGGCAGGGACAGGGGGGCGAGCATTATGAGGCTGGACAATACAAGTTGGAAGCCCTGCCATGAGAAGCAACACATGTGGCCGCAAGATATCCTTCACGTATCTCTGATCAATTGATATACGTCGTATCACTACTAGGACCAACTATCGTATGCAATGGCTCCCCAGATCATCACACCAGCAATTGGGGCAGCGTGCCACTTCACAGCAAAGGCAGGGTTGAATGTCTTAACATCAGACCTTCATATTCAAACCTGTCGTGGGATTCCAAACAGAACCCGGTTCCACTCCATAGTGCTCCAGGTTACTCGTTCATGACACCACTACAAACAAAAGCGGACACATAATGGGCACCAAATTTCCTTCTGCAAAGCACCAGGAAATGGTCTGGGCAGAGAGCTGGGGTGTGTAATGAAGGTGCCACCTGTGTCTGCTTGGTTGACAACAAAACTGTGGGAGCTGCTTTTGTTTGTGGGTAGGTCAAATGTTCCTCTCTACTGGTGGTCTGTTCACAATATGTCAGTGCCCTCACATACAAACAATAGCGCTAAGGAATGGGGGTCATTCTAAATAAAAGTGGTACAATACCATCTATAAATGAGTTAATGGAAGCTCTTAGCGCACATATTTGATCAAACGTGTGTCGGGCCCATCTACCAGGCATCAAGGTGGCTTCCGCAGATGGGTCCCTAACACTAAATATACTGCCTCTCTTTGGACTTACCTAAGCCTACAATATTCAGGGCAGTGTAGGAACCAGCTGCAAACGTACTCTGCTCAGAATTCCCAGGTAGATGGGCGTGTTCAGTCTAAAAGAGGCGCTACCCTCAATATATACTACAAGAGAATTTAGACTAGAACCTTCAGAATACAGTCGGTATTGTACCACTTTTATTTAGAATGACTCCCATTTCTTAGCTCTATTGTTTGTATATATATCGGTGTGCAGCCATTTTGTTTTTTGTAATTATGTTTGCTTCATGGATATGCACCTGTGATTCTGAAGGTTCTAGTCTAAATTTTCTTGCAATATATTGAGGGTAGCACCTCTTTTAGACTGAACATGCCCATCTACCTGGGACTTCTGAGCAGAGTACATTTGTAGCTGGTTCCTACACTGCCCTGAATATTGTAGGCTTAAGTAAGTCCAAAGTGAGGCAGTATATTTAGTGATAGGGACCCATCTGCAGAAGCCACCTTGACGCCTGGTAGATGGGCCCGACACGTATGTGCGCTAAGAGCTTCCATTACTCATTTATAGTCGGTATTGTACCACTTTTATTTAGAATGACCCCCATTTCTTAGCTCTATTGTTTGTATATATAACGGTGTGCAGCCATTTTGTTTTTTGTAATTATGTTTGCTTCATGGATATGCACCTGTGATTCTGAAGGTTCTAGTCTAAATTCTCTTGTAGTGCCCTCACATACCCATTACTTCTAACACCTCCTAATAGCTTGGTTATAACAGCCTAGATGGCAGGCAATGAAATGACCATCCTGCTTCTCTCAGTCCATTGATGCGCCCCCTCTTAAAGTCTGTCAGCTGGGCTGGACATCATAGAGGCATGTCTAGCAGTCAACCATCTCTCACCAAAATGTACTTTTTATTGGGCAGCGGGGGAAGCACTTTTCCAACCTCTTGTATCTGCCTGATACATAACTGCATGCCAAATTTTTCAGCAATCTGACATTTCTGTGTGGGTGCATGTATTTGCTTCCAATGTGATAGACCATGGTGGAATTTTTCAGTAAATTAGCTTACTAAAATAATACTAAGCTTCCAGATATCGGAAGTCTACCGGATGAAATAATTTTGTGGGCAACTGGATTATTTTTTGTATTAAATAAGCATCTCCACTATGGTGCTGTTACAGAACAGCTTGCATGTACTGACAAGATACTTAATCTTTAGAACTTTGCACAGGATGTAGATGTTTGCCATTTTTAATCAAACTTGGATGTAAGTGCTGAAAGAAATGAAAATTGTTGTGTCTCCTCTGCCCACAAATATTTCTGGCATGTAGCATCACTGATATTCTAATCAAAATGCTTAGATAAGACCTCTAATACTCTGGGCCATTTCCTTTATATCTATATTCAATTTAAAAGCAATCTTCATACAGTTTACAATAGTAACATGCAGGGCCACCTATTCTGTAAGACTAATGAGACTTGCAAAGGGGGTCAGTCTAAGACCCCCCAAACCTTTCCATTAGTAATTAGGCACAGTTAAATCATAGTGGCAAATTATCTTATCTCTGCCCTGCACTGATCAGTATGATTGGTCCTTGGCAAGTAAAGATGAATCTGAATCCAATGCAGAGACATCACTTGAACCCCAGGTGAGGAGACAACTAGATATCGGGTATAAATTAACCTCTTTACCACCTTATACAATCAGTGACACTATGATGCTCTATTGTTGGTTCTTTTATACACTAGACCAGCATTTTTCAACCTGCATTACACAGGGTGAAGGAGTAAGCAACATTGCCCTATCATTCAACAATATTTCATTGCTGTTAGGGCACTTATGTAGGCCAGCTCCACAGGATAGCAATACAGTTGAATACTGAGGTGGGGCACAGGAGTCAATATCTGCCTGCCTTTCAGTCCACTCTTATAGGCCACAGGTCACCTGCGGACTAAGAGAGGACGGCACAGGTGGCACAGTGACATCATCATCATTGCGGCCACTTGAGCCGCTGGAGTAAGGTAGCTATCCTATAAGTCAATGTTTGACCTTTTAAACAGGCCTTGAGACATGGCTTGGATAATAATTAAGCCTTAATTAATTGACTTATATGATAGCTACCTTATATCTAGTGGCATTAGAGGCAGAATTTGCTAAGAGCTCATTAACATTCCCTCTTCCCAGAATTCAAGAGGAGCGTTGACTGGCCTATAAGACTCCTCACACGATGAGGCACTCTCCATAAGGAGATATAGTGTCCCCCGATTTGTTAATGTTTATCACTGAATCCTTCTTTGGGAGTACTCAGTTGGCTGCTATAAATAAGGGCATGAAGATTTCTGAAAAGCGTGATAAATCTTATCACTTATGGATGATTTCTAATAAAACCTGAAGCATTTTATGAAATGCAGGATTTCCTTTTTTGTTTTTCTACTCAGAACCTCTTGCCTCTTTTCAGGAACTTGGCATGAAAAGGTTAAGAAACACTGCACAAGACCACCAACGATGCAAGGATGTAAAAATTCCTAACTTTATTGGTTGTCATCAGCCAGTGGTGGTATAACATTGAATGTACTTTGTTCCTTTTCCAACCTGCGCCTCCCTGGATAAAGGGGTTGTTTCACCTTTAAAACCATTTCAGTAGAATTCAGGATTAAAAACCAGTACCGATACTTACAAAAATGCTCCAGTTGTGAGATATTATCTTTACTTTATTCTAATGATGCCTTCTGGTGTTTATTCTGTATAGTATTGTGCATGTCCAACTACTGAGGTGGTCGCACATGCTCAGTTACATTCTTTTTTTTTTTTTTTTTTTATTTATATTTTTATTGTAAGTTTTTTCTTTAAAAGTACAAACACGAACACAGGTGTAGGGTTACAAGGTACTGTGGTGTAGGCGCGCAGGCCTAGCTATTGTACAGTAATTGTCAAAAGTACATACTTTATGGTTATAAATACATGTCAGATGTATGAGAGAATTTGCTGGAGTCATGGTAGACAAGTAGACAAGTAAAGAAACAAGTAAAGAAACACACAAGCGAACACAAAAACCAATATGTGATTCGGAGCCGTCTAGCATTGTTGTCTAGGTCCCGAACAAATTTTCGTGAGAAGGGTAGATAGTAGTCACTCTATTTATATCAAGAGGTATGATTAGCCTTCTAACAGTATGGCAATATGAAGCCATTGTATAGGTTACATGCAGATAGGGCGAGTTTTAAGCATTTTGTATATCTATATTCAGTGGCTGTAGGTTCAGGACCTCCAGCAGGTTCTGTTAAGGAGTCTAGGGTTTGGGTGATCTAAAGGTTATCCATAGTGCCCATTTTTTGAGGAAAACCCTGTGTGTACGGGATTCCCATGAGGAGAGTTCCTCGAATCTATGAATCTGGTCTATTTTCTGTATCCACTGATCTAGGGTTGGAACTGTAGTCTGTAGCCAGAATTTGGGTAGTAGGAGGCGAGCCGCTATAATCATCTGCATAAATACAAACGGTAGCTTATCTTTCCCATTGTCTTGGGAGAATGAAAGAAGAGATACCTGTGGGGAAGGCTGGAACTTTGTTCCACAGACCTTGTTTGCTGTAGCGAAGATGTCGTCCCACCACTTCTGTATGGGAGGGCATGTCCACCATATATGGAGGAAGGTGCCTCTCTCCCCCAGGCATCTCCAGCACCTATCAGTAGCCGAACCCGCAAATCTTGATATCTTATCTGGGGTGTTATACCACCTTGTGAGGATTTTGTAACTGTTTTCCCGGATCCTGACACAGCGGGAGACACCGTGGGGGGAATCAAGGAACCTGGGCAGTGAATCATAGGGGATTGTGATATCTAAGTCTAATTCCCATTGCCTGACGAAGGATGGTTTAGCTACCATGGGGGGTATACGTAATTTGTTATACAGCCGAGAGGTGAGCTTTCTGGGCAATATTTGTGAGACAGATAAAGCTTCAATCCAGACTAAGGGGCGAAGTAGGTCTCCTGTTTTGATGTGCTGTTTTAAGTAAGCCCTAAGGTAGGTTACAGGGATGAAGTCACATGGGTGAGGGTTAAGTAGAGCATTCATGTCCCTAGAGTCCATCCATTCTCCAGACGGAAGAGCTAAGGATATTAATGGTGTCGAAGAGGACAGCAATCCTGGTGAGGTGGCATTCCTTAGTATATGGGGGGCTGTGTTCAGTGCATCTGATACTGTAAGTGTGGGCGAAGGGAAAGGGATGGAGCAGTGAGTTTGTGATAGCCACTTCCATGCTTCTAGTGTGGCCCGAATGATTGGGTATGCCGACATATGACGATAAAGAGCAGTTACCTGGCCCAATAGTAGTGCCCTAGCTGGTGTGTTCAGTATGTCTATTTCTATTTGTGCCGCTGTGGAGCATGGGGAAGGACTCAACCAGGCTAGTGCACGAGATAGAAGGATAGCCCTCCCGTATAATTCAGGGCTTGGAAGGCCTATCCCTCCTGCATGTCTGGGTTTGATGAGGAGTGAGAGGGACAGCCTTGCTCTCTTCCCATTCCAGATGAAAGAGCTAAATTTCCTCATTATCGAGGTGTAATATTGCTTAGGAACAGATATGGGGAGAGCTTGTTGCAGATATGTGAGTTTGGGGAGTATCAAGGACAAGAGAATGTTCTTTCGACCAAACCAAGAGAGAGTTGGATTAGCTCGGGCCAAATTATCAATGGAATCGAAGATAGATTTCCTCAGGGGAATATAGTTAAGGGAGAAGAGTTCCGATATGTCGGAGCTGATTTTAACCCCTAGATACGTAATGCTAGGGGATGACCAGTTAAATGGGGAGTCCTTCATTAGGAGAAGTCGGATTGGTTGGGAGATACCTAGGCAAAGAACCAAAGATTTATTGGCATTGATTTTAAAATCAGATATTGAGCTATACGCCATGAGGTGAGTCTGCAATTTAGGGAGGGATGTTTTGGGGTTAGTTGTCATTACAAGAACATTATCCGCAAAAGCGGCGATTTTCTGCTCCCTGCCTCCCAAACATAGACCCCTTACCTCCTGGTCCAATCTTATGTTTGCCAAGAGAGGCTCCAGAGCCAAGATGAACAAGAGAGGGGATAGAGGGCAGCCCTGGCGAGTCCCATTCCCAATGGAGAAAGAAGGCGATGTGTTACCATTGACAAGGACAGAGGCTGTAGCTTTTTCATACATCGAGAAGACTGCCTTGAT
Organism: Bufo bufo; assembly: GCF_905171765.1. Taxonomy (NCBI): domain Eukaryota; kingdom Metazoa; phylum Chordata; class Amphibia; order Anura; family Bufonidae; genus Bufo; species Bufo bufo. Next base: position 641,979,598 of record NC_053390.1, on the reverse strand, counting down.
GTAGGGATCAGGTAGGCCAAATCTCGCTAAAGTTTGTTTTAGGTATAACCAGTTGACTCTATCGAATGCTTTTTCAGCATCCGTGCTGAGTAAAAGCAAAGGGGAGGCGAGTCGTTTTGCATGACAGAGGGTGTTAATAACTCTTGAAGTGTTATCCTTGCCCTCTCTATTGCGGATGAAGCCCACCTGATCTCCATGAACAAGGTGAGGGAGTATGGTAGCGAGTCTGTTGGCTAACATCTTGGCCAGGAGCTTGAGGTCTATGTTTAGGAGGGATATGGGCCTGTAATTAGCACATAGTCTAGCGTCCTTCCCTTCTTTGGGGATGAGAGTAATATGTGCCGCGGTCATATCTCTTGATAATGGGATTCCCTTAAGGGTCTGGTTGCATACATCTAGCAGATGGGGAAGGAGTATTGTCTGGAAAGTTTTGTAATAGGCCAATGGTAGGCCATCTGGGCCTGGGCTTTTCCCTGTCGGTATTTGATTCATTGCGTTCTTTAATTCTGTTAGGGAGAAGGGGGCTGTAAGATATGTTTCCTGATCCGGGTCAATTCTAGGGAGTTTGGCTGTCTCTAGAAAGGAAGATGTCAAGGAGGTACGGTCTTCAGGAGTTGTTGATGGAGGTAAATTATATAAGTCATTATAGAAGGAGCAGAATTGAGCGGCAATTTGTTCAACTGAGAAGATGGGAGTCCCTTCCTGTAATAAAAGTTGATGGACAAAGTTTGTGGATCTCCTCCCTTTGATTCTGCTCATTACAAATTTGGTGGCCTTATCTCCGTGAGCAAAAAACTTGTGTTGAGAGCTCATGTGGTATTTAGCAGCTCTAGCAGCTAGTAGGGATTTGAGTTTTGCCCTGTATTCAGAGAGTTTTTGGAAAAGAGCATCAGAGGATTTAGCTTTATGTCTTGTCTCATATATCTGAATATTTTTCAAGGTTTCGTCTATTTCTTTTTCCCTCGCTCTCTTAAGGTATGTGCGCAGGCTAATAAAATACCCTCTAACTACAGGTTTGTGTGCATCCCAGAGTGTATTGGCCGATACTGCAGGGCTTTTGTTGAGAGAGAAATATTCAGTTATTTGTTTGGAAATCCGATCAACTGATTCTTGGAATCCAAGTAGTGTTTCATTTAAGCGCCAATTGAAGCTCGAGGGCGTCACTCTAGGGGCCCTAACTGTAAGATAAATTGGGGAGTGGTCTGATATATGGATAGTTCCAATGGACGTCTCACTACACAGATGTAGATGCTCCTTAGAGATAAACAGGTAGTCTATTCTGTGGTATGTTTTATGTGTCGGAGAGAAAAAAGTGAAGTCTGATATGTTCGGGTTGAAGGACCGCCAGGCATCTACCAGATGAAGATCCAAAAGGGTATTCCCAATACTTTTAAGGAAACTTTTAGAATGGGACGATTTGTGAGTGGAGATATCTAGTTGTGGACAAAGGGCGACATTAAGATCACCTCCAACAACTACTATACCCTCTTTAAAAGCCTCTATGATAGGGAAGATGTCAGAAAACCATCGGGGTTGGCCAGTATTGGGGGCGTATAGGTTGACAAAAGTGTATGTTTGTGGCCCAATAGAACCCTTAAGTAGGATATATCTGCCTTCAGAATCCAGATTTTGGCTAAGAAATTTGAAGGGGATTTTCCTCTGGAACCCTATACTGACTCCACAGGATGCTGAGGAGTTACTTCCACAGTGGTACCAGTTAGAGTAGTGTGAAAATCTCATATCTGGGTAGTGATTAAACCGTAGATGCGTCTCCTGGAGGAAGACCACCCCCGCTCCGGCTTTTCTCAAAATGGCAAAGACTTGGCTCCGTTTAGAAGGGGAGTGAAAGCCCTTGACATTGTAAGATGCCACTGATATGTCAGCCATGGTCTGCTATGTGTGTGATTTTACCTTGTAGCTGTTGTGGCCCTCCCCCAGGAGACGCATTGAATCCGCTGCGGATCTTTCTCTCTCGTACCTTTGGAGTCGCTCGTGTATCGGGGGCAATCCTATCCGACATGTAAGTCAAGTACCTTGAATTAGAGGAAAAGAAAGGAAGTAAAACATAACATAGTGAACAAACAAAGAAAACAAACATAGACATAACACTTGATGTCTAAATCTAGTGGGGGTTACTAGGTCTGTAGACCGTTTAAGAGAACGTTTGACGCCCTATGATAAACAATGATGGAGCATAGTCAGGCCAAATGCAATAATGGACTAAGTGGACTCTGGGCGTTAATGTTAACGCTAATAGGCTTCGCGTTAACAGTGGGATCCCTAGGGCCTAGCGGTGAGATATGCTAGATAAAGAGACAGGATTATTCATATCAATAATAATAATATATACAAACAAGTCTCTCTAGTGATCTTGTGACAGGCTTCTCGGAGTAAGGTGATGACCCCTCTTCTTAGAGCGAGATGACTTTGGCGTGCGCAGTATCTCGAATGGTGCCACTTTAGGTATTTCGGGTAAGGAGCCAAGATCTTGAAAAAGTTCCCAGTTCTCAATCCTCATGGGAGGCACATTAAGGATCTCAAATGCAGATGTGAGGTCTGTATAAGACGAGATGTTCACTCTTTTTCCAGCGTATGCGAAGGATATTCCAAAAGGAAAAGACCAGCGGTAAAGCACTTTTTTGTCGCGTAGCCAATCAGTTAAGGGCTTGAGGGCTCTACGTTTCTTTAATGTAGATGGAGCTAAGTCCTGGAAAACTTCTATCTTGGATCCCTCAAGAGCCAGATCAGGGTGAGCACGAGCGGCATCCAGGACAGCTGCTTTAACTTGAAAATTCAGGTACTTACAGATAATGTCTCTGGGTGGCTCATCTGGCTTGGGCTTAGGTCTGAGGGCCCTGTGTGCCCGGTCTATGGTTATCTCATGAGGAAAATCAGGCCCCAGCAGTGATCTGCTAATTTCGGTGATGGACGCTGAGACCTCTCCTGGGGTGACCGACTCTGGCACTCCCCTGAATCTGAGGTTGTTCCGGCGCCCTCTGTTTTCTTGGTCCTCTAGGGAACAGTGGATATCATTCAAATATAGGGCACAGCGACGAAAAGAGTCTGTTACAGCAGACTGATGATTCAGGATTTCTACCTGATGATTCTCCAGGCTCTCCACCCGGTCCCCTATTTGTCTCACCTCGCTCCTGCAGGCGGAAAGCTCCGCTAATATTGGCTCCATAATTCTGCTCAGAGCGCGATCGAGATATTCCCTTGTGACCGGAAGATCGGAGCTGGCTTGCTTTTCTTCTGAGTCGCTTTCATCCTCTTGTGGTGCAGGGGTGCGCTTCTGCGCTTTGGCCTGCGGAGTCGGCGCCATCTTGGGTTCTCTGGCAGCCACTGTAGCGGCGGCTTTCTTTAGAAATTTTTCCATTTCGCCTCCTGCAATCTGAGTTTTGGAGGGTGTCGGGGTGTCCACATACTTGCTGTTCCCGATCTTGACCATCTCCGTCTTTGTAAGCTAATGTTTGCAGGCGTCAGGGACGAATCTCTTCACAGAGCACGGAGCTATGCGACCATCTTCATCCGGCGCTAGCTCCGCCCCCCCGCTCAGTTACATTCTTCAACTATCACCAGCCCTATCTACTGTGCTGTGACAGGGAGAGAAGAACTTGGAGCTGTTACAGAGAGAGTTGCAGCAGAAAGGACACACAACCTGAGATAGGACATACCCGCTTAGTTGTCAGTCTGAAGATAATCTGGTAGAGCAGTTGGAGCTCTGGATCCATGTATGGTACAGGGCTGGTTCTAGCTTGTACTACTGTAGGTTGGTGGCAGAAGGAAAAGAGCAAAAAACAGGTGGCGCTATACAGATACATTTTATTGAATAACTCAGCGGCTATCCTAAAATTTTAATTACATGCAATTACAGATTATTCAGATCCGGGTGCTGGTTTGAAAAAAGTAGAATTTTTTTGTGGGACAACCCCTTCAAGTATAAAACTGTATAAGGTACTATTTTATACAAACAACAAAACCTGGTTTTGAAAAAAAATAAATAAAAAATTCTTACTTGCAAAGACCACATCCTCTGTGGTAATCATATATGTAATATATTGAAACCTCTATGACTACAGGATACCATATTGTTGTTACAAGAAAGTAATACTTAACAATTTAGTTTAATAGTTTATCATAATAGTAACCAGCAAACTAACTAGTTACAATTCACAATAGATAATATATTCATAAATCCACATTCCTTGGCAATAACAGCTGATGGCAGAGGGTCCCAGGCAACATTTCCATTCCAGCTTTATGCTTTAACATTCAATTCCTTTAAAGGACGACTAACAAATAACTATTTCTAAAGTTAAAGTTGTCTCACTTCATCAAATGGCATTTATCATGAAGATACAGTTAATACAAGGCACTTACTAATGTATTGTGATTGTCCATATTGCTTCCTTTGCTGGCTTTGTTTATTTTTCCATCACATTATACACTGCTTGTATTCAGGGGTTATAACCACACTACAATCCAACAGCGGTGGTCATGTTTGTATACTATAGGAAATAAAGCTGACCTATGTGCACATTAGTAAGTGCTTTGTATTAACCTTGTCTACATGATGTGTCATTTGCTGAAGTGATACAACCCCTTTAAGCAGTGGAAAGTACGCCATAGTGAAAAAAACGTAACGGCCCAGTTAGGACAGTGCTCATACCCTTTACATTTGGAAATGACTGTTTCAAGTTTTACAGACCTCTGTGGCTTGAGGGAAACTTGAGAGAATGTTTACTAAGGAGGGATGAAAAAGAGATTCCAGGCTCCACATTGTCTAGATAGGGGTGAAGATGAGGATTACAACTTGTGAGGAAGTTCCAACTTAGAAAAAACTTGACCTCATATGCCAAGGACACATGTAAGGATTACAATACTGATCCAAAGACTTCTAAAACTGAATCTTTAGTCCAGCGCTAAATGTAGATTTTGCTTTCATGTATTTATATTTTGTTATACTTTTTGCCAAAAGTGAACTCCAGTAATGAATATAGACTTCAAGGTTTTCTCGGTATGTAATGGCGGCAGTACATCGCCTCTCTCCCAGTGGCGACGGCCACCGGAGTACTAACCCCTTCCCTGCTAAACACTCCAGGCTTTCTCCACCACCTCCCTCCTGCTCTGGCCAATGCATGCTCCCATAGGGCAGGTGTGTGGTCTTCCAAGCCCTAAAGGGCCATCCTGCACATGGGGTAATATGTCCCCTGCCTATGGCTACATTCCCTGAGGTATAAATGGTGCCTTTCTGAATAGGAGGTTACCTGAGCAAGAAGATCCTAACTTGTCTAGTCCTGCATTAGTGTGCTTATCAAGCTTTCTGACTTCCAGTGCCTGACCTTTGCCTATTAATCGTAGTTACCATGACCTCATCCTGATCACTGAGATGACTGTGCTGCCCTGACCTTTTGTCTGTTAATCATATTGCATAAACTCTGCCTTGCCTCTGACCATGGTTATGCATGTCCCTTTGTTGCATGCACCTGCATCTCTTGACGCACCTTGGTCTGCAGCCTCTGAATGGAGACTACTCCTAGAGGTATTGGTCTGGTGGTTCCTGCAGCAAAGTCCAGATCTCTTTAAAGAAGTGAAAATGTTAATACCAAGAGATGACCTTCACAACACTCTTAGAAGTAGCCCCAAATCAAATTTGTTCAGGGGCACAGTGGGTCTACATCCATTGCTTTACACAGCAAAGGTACAGTATGGGATTGTAGGTATGCTATACTGTACCGAAAATGTGCCTCATATGTACTGTAGATAGATTACTGTTCACACTTTGTTGTCATATGGAATGCTTCTACTGTTCTTCATTGTAGATATATCTGAAGGAGGATTCAATCTTCCAAAAATGTTTTTTACTTGCATGAAATTATATTGTAGGATATTGTAAGTCAGAGACCACAGTGCCCCACAGAGCCCCACAGTCCATTCATTGTTTACACAGGCACAAAAGCTTGTTAACAAGCTGGTATTTCCATCTCAAGTCAATATCTCAGATTGTTCATTCTGGTGAACAGCAAGGATCCCTGAGGTAGGATCCCACGAATTAAGATGCCTCATATCCACCTCCGCACCAATCAAACATTCATAGTCTTAACTGGCCGTAAATGTTTAAAAGGGTTTTCTAAAACTTTAATCAGTATCTGACTGGTGGGGGTCCAACAGCCGAGACCCCTACCAATCAGCTGCCTGGAAGAAGGCACTGGAGCTCCTTTGAGTGCCTTCTCACAGCTTACCAAATAGAGGGCCGCACATTTGATATCATCTGTGCTTGGTATAGCGCTTAGCCCAATTCACTTCTAGGGATGAGCTGCACCAAGGCCACATGACTGATGAACATCTCGTCACTGACCTAGGAAAATCTGAGAGAAGGCTTCAGCGCTACTGTGAGCCGTCACCTGGTAGGTGGGGTTCCCGGGTATCAGAAGATAGGTCACCAGTATTAAAGTTTCAGAAAACCCTTTGTCCTGGAAAACTACTGCTTTGATGCACAAACACATCATTTTGGAAAATTAAAGATGTTTAACAAGATATAAATATTTAAAATATATCCTCAGGATAGGTCATTAATTCTGATTGGGTCTGACTCCTGGCACTCCCACCAATCAGCTTTTAGAAGGGGCTGCAGCACTTTTAGGCAAGAGCTCTGACCTGCTTATTGGACTGTTAATGTAGGGCCCTGGACTATGGACATTTGTGGACATTTGCCCTTATTGCTACTATGCAAAACCATCAACCTCCTACTTCACTGCATTTGGAAGGGTTAACTTGCACTGTGTATTTATGTTGTTGTGTGCACTTATACTGATTAAGCTGCATTAAACAGGAAACATCCTTAGTCAATTCGCATAAAACTTTGTTTCAGTACTGTATGGAGCAGGAGCTCCGTACAGTATTAGAATGTATTGGCTCTGATGATTCAAAGTTATTACTTTGGGAAACTTCGCGTAATAACTTGATAAATTGATTTCTACTGTAAAAAAACATTTCCCAAACTTGGGTTCTGTTCCAAGTGGTACCTCCGCAGTGTGGGATTTTCTTAACGTGTCAGCTGCTGACAATAGTGTTGCCATCTGCAGCCTGTGCTGTCAACGCATAAGTCGCTGTAAGCCCAACTCTCACCTAGGGACGACCGCCTTAAGAAGGCACCTGGCCTCCCATCACCGAGCCCAGTGGGAGCAACGCCGTCAGAACCCACAAAGCCACACTCCCGGCGCTCCACGTCCTGCCTCTTCTCTCCTTTCATTTGTCCTCCACAGTTGGTAAAGTGGTGTGCGACAATGGTGCCAATCTGCTGAGCGCGCTGAAACAGGTCAAAATGACACACATGCCATGCATGGCACACGTCCTGAACTTAGTCGTGCAGCGATTCATTGCCAAATACCTCGGGTCCAGGACGTCTTGCGGCAGGCCAGAAAAATCTCTGGCCATTTTAGAAGATCTTACACGGCCATGGCTCGCCTTGCTGACGTTCAGCGGCGACACCACTTGCCCATCAGACGTCTTATTTGTGTCTAATCGACGCGCTGGAACTCCACCTTGTATATGGTTGATAGGTTGCTCCAGCAGAAACGTGCCGTTACGAACTTTGCAGCAGGACAGGTTCTGGGGAGCTTGGTTTATATTCACCGCGCCAGTGGCTGCTAATGTGCAACGCATGCAGAGTTCTACGGCCATTTGATGAGATCACCAAACTGGTCAGTCGCAGCCAGAGTGCCATCAGTGACATTGTACATTACACCCTTTTTCTGGAGCGTACATTGTGTCGTGTCATTGATCAAGCCGTCGAGGAGCAGTAGCTGGAAGATGAGGAAGTTGCAATGCTGAATAAATTCCCAGGGGGGCTACTTCTTCTGAGACAAGTCAGCAGGAGTCTGAAGAGGAGTTAGAGGAGGATGGTGGATGGGGGGAGGAGGAGGAGCAAGAAGAGCAGGCTTTAAACTTTACAGGGACCCCTGGTGTTGTCCGTGGCTGGGGGGGAGTAGACCGAGGACGACATTCTCCTGGGCGATGAGCAGGAGCCAGGGCACTCCACCGCTTCCAATTTAGTGCAAATGGGGGTCTTCATGCTCCAGTGTTTGAAGAGGGACCCCCGTATAAAAAGCATAAAGGTCAAGGACCTGTACTGGGTGGCAATGTACTTAGACCCCCGGTAAAAACACAAAATAGCGGACATGTTACCAGCATCACAGAGGGCTGTCATAATGCAGCATTTCCAGGCCTTGCTGCGAAAGATGCTGTATTCTGCTGTTGCTGGCACTGGCAGAGGAATTTACACACACAGCGAAACAGGTGCGGGTACCAATCCTACCGAGCCTCCAGGAAGAGGGCGGTTTGAAGATGAATTGGTCACTTCGGATATAAGATCATTCTTGCAGCCAACACATCGACAGCCGCCCTCCGGATCCAGACTCAGGGAACGCCTAGACCGACAGGTGTCCAACTACATCGGATTAACGGCCGATGTGGACGCTCTGAGAAGCAAGGAACCCCTTGACTACTGGGTGTGCAGACTTGACCTGTGGCCAGTGTTGGCACAATTTGCAATGGAACTCTAGGCTTGCCGCTCATTGAGTGTCCTGTCTGAAAGGACGTTCAGCACAGCAGGGGGGGATCATGACTGTTAAGCGCACTCGCCTAGCTCACGACAGTGTGGACTACCTCACATTTTTTAAAATGAATGCGGCATGGATCTCGGAGGAATTTAACACCTGTGATGACCACGTGTAATTGAATTTCCTCATGCCAGACCACACATATCCGCCCAGAACAAAGAATGGCCCTTGCCTTATGTGTATACAGCGGCATAAAAGGCCTTTTATGTCAGATGAATGCCTAATTTTTGGGGCCTACATTTTTATCCTGTGACCGCCTAATGTACCTCCAGCCTCAGAATCCAAAGTTCTTTGCTGTCAGGTGAATGCCTATTGGCTAACTTTTGGGGCCTGTACTGGCCGACAGTTAAATTTTTATCCTGTGACCGCCTAATGTACCTCCATCCACAGAATCCAAAGTTCTTTGCTGTCAGGTGAATGCCTATTGGCTAATTTTTGGGGCCTGTACAGGCCGACATAATCACACCCTTGTCTCACTCCTCTGCCTCTCATTATGGTGGTGTATAAACCGCATTCACCATAAGGACCTTCTAATGTCACAGGGTCATGTGACTGTGCCCCCCACCCTGTACTGTGCTTCCTTATACCCTGCATTGTGACCCTCTTACCACACCCTGTGCAGTTCCCCTAGCTATTCCCTGTACTGTGCCCTCTTATACCCTTTTATCCAGTCAAGGTATGGTGGTGTTATCCGGTCACTGTATGACAGTGTTTTCCGGTCACTGTATGGCGGTGGTATCCAATAACTGAATGGCTATAACTGTATCCCTTTCACTGCCCAAGCCATCCTTTTTTAGACCTGGCATGAGCGGAAAAAATATGCAGATTGCGGTGCTAAGGACCTTTGCGCCACAATCTGTGTCAGAAATACGCCTAACATAGACGTATTTCTATATAATAAATGACCACCTAATTGTATTATCATTCGGGGGTAGGGATAATATCTTTATATTATATATATTCTAGTGTATTATATTGTGGCCTGTATTTCCCAGTAGAAAATGATCCTTGGAAAACAGTCCTCATCCCTGACCACCAGGACCAAGTAGCGCTCTGTCAGTACATGGCGGCCTCCCGTATCCGCCACGCTGCTCCGCTGTGTATTGGTGCTTATTATGAAACTAGCGCTGGGTTCACATCCTATTTTTGCCATCCATTTAATGCATACCAAAAATGTACGTTAATAGATACCTCAGACTGATGCCATACAGTGGCGTCCGTTCACCATACAGTTCCATGGTAGAAAAAATTTTTAGGTTAATGTATGCATTTTTTTTATGTACTCTGCAGGATACAAAAACATGGAGTGCTGCACATTTGTATACATAAAACCGATAGGAAATAAAAAATTTCTAGGCTCCAGCAGGGCACATTTTTGAGAGTTTCCCTTTAAGACACATGAATATGGCCCCTGATTAAAATACATGTTTTTGTGGGAATTTTTTCTAATGATCCCCCTCTGGTATATCACTGTCCATGTTGGGGGACTATTTGTGTACTTCTAGTAAGTGTTTGCGGGCTGCAAATATAACCTGAAGGTTTTTCAGGTTCGCCAGCCATAAAAGTAAATTGGAACTAGCCTTCTGAAAGAGAGCAGCGGGACAGCTAGCTCAGGCTTTTCCTCAGCATTAAAGGGGTTGTCCAGGCATTTAATATTGAAGTCCTATCCTCAGGATAGGTCATCAATATCAGATCGGTGCAGCTGTCTATGGCAAAGCAGCAGCAAACAGGAAGAGAGACGGGAGATGGCACATGCACACAGCGCGCGCCGTCTCCTTTTACAGCTCAGCGGGGGTGTAGGGTGTTGAACCCCTGCCGATCTGATAGGTCATCAATATAAAAAGCCTAGACGACCCCTTTAAGCCTTTGTCCAGTAGGAGACTGGAGGAGCCAACACAATGCTTTGCCTGTTTTGTTTTGCACTTCCTCCAGCAAAGAAGCACATTGGTTAACTGCAGACCCTGACCCTCTGGACTTAAAGCACCACATTTTACTATCTTTTCCAGGGAGCAGCAACATGTGGTGTCCAGTGGACCCAGTGTACCATTGGGGCTACCCCAACCCCAGCCACTGCACAAGCCCTTATATTGACACCACAACCTTCTGCAATATATGCAATAAATGGGATATTATTGAATTTTATATCTGTATCAACTATTTGTTTCTTCTGTTTTATCATTTTGGGGCATAAACAAGCTTGGGGTTCGTGGTATTAAACAGAAAAAATAGTCATGCTCAACCATGTCTAAATCCTGTGATGGGGTTAACAGTACAGTACATAGATGGTGTTTGCTTCTCGAAAACATTGAAGGTTTTTATTTCAGTCTTTGCCTTTTCTGTTTTGCATCATCTAGGACTGGCCGGACCTGGGCTGTAAGCCTGGAGGTAGGCCTGCATGACTGGGTGTGGAGGGAGTGGGCAGAAAATGGCAGGCAAGGGGTTAAGGGCAGTGCTAGGAGGGGAGTGGATGGTGGGAGGGGGAAGACAGTTAAGAGGGGGACCAAAGGCGGTAAAGGGGCCATTTTAGTGGGCATAGTGAAGGGATCAGTCCCACCGACCCGCCCTGTTGTATGTCAGTGGTCACAAGTGGGGAGGGGGTTTGTGTTGGTACAACTGGGGGTCTAGTAGGTGGTTGCCGTTTGTTGGCCAGGTCATTCTTTTGTCATGGCGGCCTTGGCGGTTGGGGGGTCTTGGAGTTGGTGGAATGGTGGCTTTGGAGTGGTGGGGAGGGGGCCAAGAGGGCTCTGGACTCCTCATGCCTTGGAATCGGAAGGGTGAGATGGCGGGAATCTGCCCAGGTGTAGCCCATGTTTGCACAATTCTGCCTCTGAGCTGGCGGCTATAAGGCTAGAGGTAATTTAGTTGAGGGGCGGGGCCAATTTCCACCAGGTTTTGGGGCTCCAAGGACCCTCCCCATTTTAGGAATGTTTTGGGGGTCATTGAGGGGCCTTAAGGAAAGAAGGCCTTTGGGGATGTTATTTGTTATTTATGGTATTTATGTTATTTATGTTGTTTTGTTAATAAAATGGCTGCTGTGGCCAACTAAATCCACCTTTGGCTGAAGTGTCTTTCTTGGGATTAAGGGAAGTCGGGGGGGGGGGGGGCAGTAGCTAAAAGGAGAGAGCGATTTGACAATATCCTAGTCAAGTGTTCTAAATCATTAATTTTATATTTCCCTCCACTTGTTTCTTCAAAGGTTACAAACTGGCCTTAGGCTCAGGAAACCAGGATCCTATAAAAATGCAAATGTACTTGCTAGTCAGTAGCAGTAGCTCTTTCAGTAAATCTTCATCTTGCAGGTTTAGTTCAATGACATTTAATAAACTTTGCTTAACAGTCTAGTTTAATGTAGTGAAAGCAGTGGAAAATATACCACCTCCAATGTACTTGTGCTAATCTGTCAAACAGCAGATTTTACAGGACGAAACCTCAGCTACCAAAGCATTTCCCTTGCAGTGATCAGAAATGCAATACAAGGAAATCTCAAATCTGTAGAATAGGAGTGGTTTGCATAGAGTTTATCTCCATCCTATCTGACAAAAGGGGATCCCGAATGGGAGATCCCCTACTATGATGAGCATATGCCTTAATAATGTATATGAATGACGGCTGTCTTCATGAGACATTATATACTATATTATGTATTACTCTAAGGGGATGTTCGCCTCTCAATGATCCTCAGCACTGCCTCACATTGATATGTATCGGAGGCAGAAAGGACATGGCCACCAGTGGGGTTTGGGTGGAATTTCGGAGCGGCTGTCAAAAAGCAGTCGTGTGAATTTCCCCTAAGAAGTGCTTACCTAGAGAAATACATTTTCTGCAGATTTTTATCTCTGAACAACTATGATCAGTGAAAGTGACTTACCTACATGATGTAATGAAACCTGAGGTAATCTCAACTCCACACCCTTGTCTCATGCCCTGTCACTCCCTGTGCCTTAATGAAAAAAATAATGGCTGCACACACATATACAGTGGGATGCGAAAGTTTGGGCAACCTTGTTAATCGTCATGATTTTTCTATATAAATCGTTGGTTGTTAGGATAAAAAATGTCAGTTAAATATATCATATAGGAGACACACACAGTGATATTTGAGAAGTGAAATGAAGTTTATTGGATTTACAGAAAGTGCGCTATAATTGTTTAAACAAAATTAGGCAGGTGCATAAATTTGGGCACCACAAAAAAGAAATGAAACCAATATTTAGTAGATCCTCCTTTTGCAGAAATTACAGCCTCTAAACGCTTCCTGTAGGTTCCAATGAGAGTCTGGATTCCTCGTTGAAGGTATTTTGGACCATTCCTCTTTACAAAACATCTTTAGTTCATTCAGGTTTGATGGCTTCCGAGCATGGACAGCTCTCTTTAAGTCACACCACAGATTTTCAATTATATTCAGGTCTGGGGACTGAGATGGCCATTCCAGAACGTTGTACTTGTTCCTCTGCATAAATGCCTTAGTGGATTTTGAGCAGTGTTTAGGGTCGTTGTCTTGTATAAAGATCCAGCCCTGGCGCAGCTTCAGCTTTGTCACTGATTCCTGGACATTGGTCTCCAGAATCTGCTGATACTGAGTGAAATTCATGCGTCCCTCAACTTTGACAAGATTCCCAGTCCCTGCACTGGCCACACAGCCCCACAGCATGATGGAACCACCACCATATTTTACTGTAGGTAGCAGGTGTTTTTCTTGGAATGCTGTGTTCTTTTTCCTCCATGCATAACGCCCCTTGTTATGGCCAAATAACTCAATTTTAGTTTCATCAGTCCACAGCACCTTATTCCAAAATGAAGCTGGCTTGTCCAAATGTGCTTTAGCCCACCTCACGCGGCACTTTTTGTGCTGTGGGCGGAGAAAAGGCTTCCTCTGCATCACTCTCGCGTACAGCATCTCCTTGTGTAAAGTGCGCCGAATGGTTGAACGATGCACAGTGACTCCATCTGCAGCAAGATGATGTTGTAGGTCTTTGGTGCTGGTCTGTGGGTTGACTCTGACTGTTCTCACCATTCGTCGCTTCTGTCTATCCGAGATTTTTCTTGGTCTGCCACTTCGAGCCTTAACTTGAACTGAGCCTGTGGTCTTCCATTTCCTCAATATGTTCCTAACTGTGGAAACAGACAGCTGAAATCTCTGAGACAGCTTTCTGTATCCTTCCCCTAAACCATGATGGTGAACAATCTTTGTCTTCAGGTCATTTGAGAGTTGTTTTGAGACCCCCATGTTGCTACTCTTCAGAGAAAATTAAAAGAGGAGGGAAACTTACAATTGACCCCCTTAAATACTCTTTTTCATAATTGGATTCACCTGTGTATGTAGGTCAGGGGTCACTGAGCTTACCAAGCCAATTTGAGTTCCAATAATTAGTTCTAAAGGTTTTGGAATCAATAAAATGACAACAGTGCCCAAATGTATGCACCTGCCTAATTTTGTTTAAAAAATTATAGCACACTTTCTGTAAATCCAATAAACTTCATTTAACTTCTCAAATATCACTATGTGTGTCTCCTGTATGATATATTTAACTGACATTTTTTATCGTAAGAACCAATGATTTATACAGGAAAATCATGACGATTAACAAGGTTGCCCAAACTTTCGCATCCCACTGTAAGCAGTAAAGCTGAGAAATGGGGATCATTCAAAATTCAAGTGGTATTATACCTACTATAAATGGATCAATGGAAGCTCTTAGCACACATTTTGATCAAACTTGTGTCGGGCCCATCTACCAAGCGTCAAGGTGGCTACCGCAGACGGGTCCCTATCACTAATATACCGCCTGTCTTGGACTTATCCAAGTCCACGTTATCAGGGCAGTGAAGCATTCAGCTACATTTGTAATTTGCTCAGAAGCTCCAGGCAGATGGGCGTGTGCTCAGTCTAAAAGAGGCGCTACTCCCTGTGCCTTGCACTGCAGGTATGCTTGCCAAGATTAGCTGTTGTATACTGGCAATTGCCACCACAAAGCTTTCCAAGAAATCAGTGCATGTTGAGATAGTTTCCCTCACAGCAAGGAAGGATTGTAAATTATTGGCATCTAAAGCACCAATGAGCAAAGGAAGATTTTAGGATAACTGCCAGCACAATAAGGAGGGATGCTGGAAATGTTTATGTAATTGCAATAAAAAAATAGTTTAAACAGAAGGACGCTAATATCACTAGTTGACTCACTATTTGATTTTGGCTATATCATGCAGGCATATGACAAGAGAATCCCCTAACTAAGATCTTATACAATTAAACTATATATGCTTATCATATTTGCATCTAAGATTTCAGAGAGATTAGAAGTTCAGTTGCCTAGGGCATATACTGATTGGGTACAAACCATTTGTTTCTGATCATTGCCAGCTCATTTAGCTATATTTACATTCAGCGATTATCACCATGAATGGGGCTGAACGATCGACACTGTGATCATGAATCTTTATACAGATTATAAGTTATCTATAGTTGTAAATTTCATGTCAATTATTCAGTAACTCCTCCTCTGTGAGCTCACATCCTGTGTCCTTCAGTCTTTTTCTGTTTGTCAGATATGCATCACAGAGCTGGAGAGAGGCTTTCCCTTTGACATATATCATCATTCCTCAAGGTACATTCAATAAACTACATAAAGACATATTGATTGCATCTCTCTCATTGAAATTTTACATTCAATAGGTGTTGTTAGGGAAATGATTATAGCGATTTCACTATCTTCCATTGCTTGAACAAGAGATTTACACTCACACTCCCCAGAGACTTTTCTCACATACATCTGTGACAGAATAATAGTAGATGTCACTTGCAATGCTATGTAACATCACAGATAACATAGTGATAACTGAGTACAGATAATGTAATAGATATTACCCGCAGTCCTATGTAACACCACAGATAACACAGTGATAACTGAGCACAGATAATGTAGTAGTTATTACCCACAGTCCTATGTAACACCACAGATAACACAGTGATAACTATCTGAGTGTAGTCAATTTAGTAGATGTTACCTGCAGTGGTCTAGCTGTGCCTGTTCTGCGGGACATGAAACTGGCGCCACCTCCTCCTTCTTGCTGTGCTGCAGTTGAGTTCTCCTCCTCTTCCTGTTGCAGCAGAGGGAGGAGGCAGTGCCAGCTTGAAGCTCCACACAGAACATCCTGATTTAGATATTGTCAGTACATTAAGACTTTGTGAGGACTGTGGGCACTATGGCATGTGCCTATTCTGAGTTTTGGCACCACCCACCCCGGCAATACACACAGTGACAATTGTGTGCATTGTCAGGGTGGGCTTCCCTAGAATTTGGAACAGACACAGTGCAACCTGAAGTGGGCCTACAGAGGCTGTGATCAGGGGCACTAGAGGGAACACTGCTGTAACCTTGGTAGGCTCCCCTTCCTCAGTGGGCCTGGGGTGGTTGCTCTCTGCTAGCTACACCTCTGGGCTATATGAAGGATTGCATTAACCAAAAAAGGAGTGTTTTGCTCCTTTGTTTGGTTATTGGTAGCACATTTGCAAGGGACAATTATCAGCATTTGTATTAATGTTCATTTCTGATAACTGTCCTGATAATCTGTCCATGTAAATGAGCTGTTATGCAATTAAGTAAAGTGGGACTATCATAGTACTTAGGTGTATGATACCATCATAGAGAACAATAAAAATGTCCATGTCCATAGCCCATTGGTTCTCAGTTCATCTACTGCCATAATTTTCAAGAACAAAGCCATTCAAGGTAAGGGGAAGAACTGTGACTTTTTTTTAGTTGGAGTAACTCGAGCCAGGCTATTAGATGATTTTCACACAGTAGCATGGTTTCACACAAGATCAAATGGCTATCATTTCTTTTCATAAGTCAGTTATCATCTGTTTGCCACCTCAGGGTCCAACCTTGATAATGAGTGATCAGTCAAGCGTTAACTACGAAAGACTGACTTCAGTTTTGCCCAGATCATTGGGGAATGATGCAGGAATGTCATGAGAAACCATAGGCAAGTTCTATCCTGTATAGAACATAATGAGAGCTGCAATTATTGGAGGATTATTTAGAGACATGTATCTTTTCAAGGCATATTTCAGCTGATTGGATCATTGCTGTAAGAGCTATACATTGAAAATCAAGAACATGATCATCGGAGGTCTGAGTAGAAAATGATGCTCTTATTGTGATTTGCAGATTATAGATTTCTCATAGTTTTATTGCATTGAGTTTCATAATCATTGATGTTATTGTATTGCTAAATTTAGTGGTAGAAATTTTAAAACATCATCTTTGATCCAGGGAGTTATTCTGATTCTTAGGTGGGGAAAATTGGTTTCTACCTCACAGGTTTTTTTCTTTTGCCGTCCTTTGGATCAACTTGCAGGATAACAGGTCGAACTGGATGGACAAATGTATTTTTTCGGCCTTGTATACTGTGTTACTATGTATCTGCATAAAATATTTTTTATATAAAAGTACAAAAAAAACACTATGGGGGACATTTACCAAATCATATACGTCAGTTTTGTGGCTTAAAAAAAGTCACAAGTCATGGTGATTGCAGTGTTATTTGCAAGATTTGGTCAATTTTTGTGACATTTGGTGTTCCTCAACACTTTTCAAAGTGATCTATGTTTAAAGGGAATCTGTCACATTGAACATAATGTCTGAGCTGCTTGCACCATGTTATAGAGCAGGAGTAGCTGAGTAGCTCAATATAGTTTTATGGGAAAAGATTCCGTAAAACTTGTAATGTATTCATTTAAATTCTTGCTTATTCTGGGCTTAGACATCACAGAGGCAGCCCTATCAGTGATTGACATCTATCTCTTTATGCACAAACATAGTGGAAAGGATTCTGGCAGATTTCACAGAATTTTCATGGTGACAGGTTACCTTTAAGAGGTAAAAGTGAGATTAGACCTGGATTATGGCTCATTTACTACATATACAGTTGCAAGAAAAAGTATGTGAACCCTTTGGAATGATATGGATTTCTGCACAAATTGGTCATAAAATGTGATCTGATCTTCATCTAAGTCATAACAATAGACAATCACAGTCTGCTTAAACTAATAACACACAAATAATTAAATGTTACCATGTTTTTATTGAACACACCATGTAAACATTCACAGTGCAGGTGGAAAAAGTATGCAAACCCCTAGAATAATGACATCTCCAAGAGCTAATTGGAGTGAGGTGTCTAATCAATGAGATGATATTGGAGGTGTTGGTTACAGCTTCCCTGCCCTATAAAAAACACACACCAGTTCTGAGTTTGCTTTTCACAAGAAGCATTGCCTGATGTGAATGATGCCTCACACAAAAGAGCTCTCAGAAGACCTACGATTAAGAATTGTTGACCTGCATAAAGCTGGAAAGGGTTATAAAAGTATCTCCAAAAGCCTTGCTGTTTATCAGTCCACGGTAAGACAAATTGTCCATAAATGGCACTGCTGCTACTCTCCCTAGGTGTGGCCGTCCTGTAAAGATGACTGCAAGAGCACAGCGCAGACTGCTCAATGAGGTGAAGAAGAATTCTAGAGTGTCAGCTAAAGACTTACAAAAGTCTCTGGCATATGCTAACATCCCTGTTAGCGAATCTACGATACGTAAAACACTAAACAAAAATGGATTTCATGGGAGGATACCACAAAGGAAGCCACTGCTGTCCAAAAACAACATTGCTGCATGTTTACAGTTTGCACAAGAGCACCTGGATGTTCCACAGCAGTACTGGCAAAATATTCTGTGGACAGATGAAACCAAAGTTGAGTTGTTTGGAAGAAACACACAACACTATGTGTGGAGAAAAAGAGGCACAGCACACCAACATCAAAACCTCATCCCAACTGTGAAGTATGGTGGTGGGGGCATCATGGTTTGGGGCTGTTTTGCTGCGTCAGGGCCTGGACGGATTATTATCATCGAAGGAAAAATGAATTCCCAAGTTTATCAAGACATTTTGCAGGAGAACTTAAGGCCATCTGTCCACCAGCTGAAGCTCAACAGAAGATGGGTGTTGCAACAGGACAACGACCCAAAGCATAGAAGTAAATCAACAACAGAATGGCTTAAACAGAAGAAAATACGCCTTCTGGAGTGGCCCAGTCAGAGTCCTGACCTCAACCCGATTGAGATGCTGTGGCATGACCTCAAGAAAGTGATTAACACCAGACATCCCAAGAATATTGCTGAACTGAAACTGTTCTGTAAAGAGGAATGGTCAAGAATTACTCCTGACCGTTGTGCACGTCTGATCTGCAACTACAGGAAACGTTTGGTTGAAGTTATTGCTGCCAAAGGAGGTTCAACCAGTTATTAAATCCAAGGGTTCACATACTTTTTCCACCTGCACTGTGAATGTTTACATGTTGTGTTCAATAAAAACATGGTAGCATTTAATTATTTGTGTGTTACTAGTTTAAAGGGACACTGACAGGCCAAATCAGCATATTTAGTTATATATATGACATTACAGGTCTTATACAGTATATTAAAAGCATCTAAGTATCCCCCCTGTCCACCTTATAAATACCGAAAAATAAAGTTTTATAACCTGCCTGTCTCGTCACCAATCTGCCCAAGGGGCGGCGTTTCATCTCAAAATGAAGCGGCGGCTACAACTCTCCCCAGTCACGATCCTGCGCATGGGCAATTGAATCCTCCTGGCATCGTTCATGTCTAATCTTCTGCGCCTGCGCCCTGCCGTGGTTACATCGCGCCTGTGTACACACCCAGCCAGCGTCTTCAAGGACGCTGCAGCCTCTGCCTCATGCGCATGCGCCAGGCACTGTTCAGGGCAGTGCTTCAGAGCGCTGCTCACTCACATCTGAAAAGGGGTTAATGATAGTGCGTCCGACCTCCAAATCTTCACTCCGCCCTCATTGTCTGTGTGTACACAGTGCAGACAAAGAGAGGCGGAGGAAGAGTTTGAGGTTTGAGTACGTCTAGTGTCAATTTCTGGTGGACCAATTTTTCATAATAAAAAGGTAAATAATGTTCCCCCCATTAGTTTCTGTTATACATTTATTTCCCTGCAATTGTAAATGAATTTTTAAAAAACTCAATTGCCCATGCGCAGGATCGTGACTGGGGTGAGTTGTAGCCGCCGCCCAGCGAAGTGAATATTGATGAGCTGGGCGGGGCTTCAGAACGGCAGTTGGGAGCGGCTGGCTGGGCGCATTTTGAGATGAAACGCCGCCCCTTGGGCAGATTGGTGACGAGACAGGCAGGTTATAAAACTTTATTTTTCGGTATTTATAAGGTGGACAGGGGGGATACTTAGATGCTTTTAATAGACTGTAGAAGACCTGTAATGTCATATATATAACTAAATATGCTGATTTGGCCTGTCAGTGTCCCTTTAAGCAGACTGTGACCTTCTATTTTTGTGACTTAGATGAAGATCAGATCACATTTTATGACCAATTTGTGCAGAAATCCATATCATTCCAAAGGGTTCACATACTTTTTCTTGTAACTGTAGGTGTAAATCAAAAGTGAAGTAATATACTGTAAGTCTAAAATTAGAATTTCAACAGATAGGGTATGCACAAGGCAACAGAAGTTTTATCTAGCATCAGACTACCCCAAAAAATAGCAAAAATATTTTCCTGTAGAAGCAATTAGAGATGAGAGAAATTTTTAAAAAATTCAATTCGGCTGGTTCGCAGAATTTTCTGAAAAACATTTGGTTCGGTCCGAATTTGTTAGTAGCAAATCGAGTTAAAAAAACAGCTATTTCCTGGCTGCAGAGAGCCTTTATAGTGGTGTAGAACACTGTGCCTTGCAGTAACACGCATAGGGAGTCTGCTGTTGCAGTGAAATAATACTGTGAGTCAGTATGACAGGCGTCGCTCTTAGAATCACTGCACACTTTACTTATTTGGGCAGTCACAGGGCCAAAACTGACCAAATCACTCAAGTATGAGCTCAGCCCTACAGGTCGATGTTAGCCCAAGAAGAAGCGCACTCCTTTTACACCGTCGTCAGCTGATTCCACATAGATGTCTACAGAACTTGTTCTATTAAACGCTTATACAAGTAGAGCCCCCCCGGACAAAGTGCAGAGGGTGTCAGTAGTAAGTTTGTGTTGACGTCACAGATTATTTTGCCCTTCCTCTTATCCGTCTGAACAATAACCCCCAAAAAACAGATCCTGTCTGTTGAGCATCCGCGTTCATTCGGTCAGCATTTGGTCAGTAAATCATCAGTACGTATCTATCCTATTAATACACCCTGTAAATGGCTGTAGTACAATGGAACTTCACCGCTAAACGGCAAATATTTTTTTCTTGCCACTAATACACATTAAAAACGGCTGTAATTTTCTCACTTCAACACACAACGGCTAATAGGCCCTTTTTCTTTTTCCCCACTAATACACGCCAAAAAGAGCTTTAGAACATATCCACAGAACGGCAAATATATATTTTCTTGCCACTAATGCACAAAAAAAGGGCTTTAGAACCTATAACTGCCCCGCTGAAAGTCAAATATATTTTTCTTTTGCCACTAATACACGCCACAAAGAGCTTTAGAACATATAACTGCACCGCTGAACGGCAAATATATTTTTCTTTTGCCACTAATACGCGACAAAAAGTGCTGTAATTTTCACACTTCACCACACAACAACTAATAAGCCCTTTTTTCCCACTAATACAAGCCAAAAAATGCTTTAGAACATATAACTGCACAACACAAGGGCAAATAAGACGTAGAAATATTTCCTTGTAATAAACCCTGTCAGTGGCTGTAGCACCCCAATAACCAGAACGGTTTGCTGGAATTACAGAGCTGTATAATGGAAATTTGGGTGCCCAGTCAGTGCAGCAAGGTGTAATAGGATTGTTCCTATTATCCAGGCTGTAACCTTCCCTACTGAACCGTGTCAACATAAATGATGTGGAATTATTCCACCCTATCCTTTCCCTACACCTTGAATAATCTTTCCCTGCACTTGTAAATCGTTTTATTAGCACAATGAAGTCTTTTCTACCACTGTCCCTAGAGCCTGCTAACATCTCTCCCTGCACTAAGTACACTGGAAAATGGCAGAATCCAAGATGGCTGAGGCTATTTATAGGGCTGTGACATCACAAGGCCGGCTGGCTGCTGATTGGCTGCATGCATGGCATTATGGGTGATCCTGCCTTCCCAGAGTTCCTTGATCCATGAACTCACACGTGCAGCAGCCATTTTAGGAAAAAATTTGATTTGTTACCACGAAGCGTGAGGAAATTCAGATTCGGTGTAAATCAAATTTTTCCTGAAATTCAAATCGAATTCCACTTCATCAATTTGGATTTGCTTACCTCTAGAAGCAATCAATGCTGAATTTACATGGGATCCACCAATCCAGCAAAAAACCTCAAGAACAGGACCCCAAAGCACAGTGTGCTTAGCAGTTGTAGCCACGTCCAACAGTTTTCTATATTTTACATAGAAAACTTATCTTGGAGTTATGTTAGCCTCAGAGCTAAAATATCCCAGGATTTTTTGCTGGCTCATTGTCCTGATGACTTTCATTTTGAGAAGTGTAGTCTTTTTTCTTTTTACTGAAGGTGCTGTATAGTAAAATGATCCAGACTCTAAAACACATCTAAAACACATGTATTATGTGTCTAAAACACATAATAAAAAGGACGCAAGGTATGTTTGCCATATTTTTTTTGGTGCAAATTAGGCCACAATTCTGGCACATCTAAGAAAAGACATTATATAATTGTTTATAAAAAAAAAAAAAAAGATGTCAGGACTGATGAAGGAACGCAGAGGATTTATATCTTTGTAACAGAAACCTATAAAGCTACAGAATATTATAACGTTAATCAACATAGGATTTTACACCTAATTACCTTAAAAAAATGAAATGATAGGTGCACTTCAACAATTACAGACTTTTGAATTAAATTGGACCTTCCTATTCCCTATCCTTCCTCATTGTCTGGTAACACCAGAATGGGTTTAACCATATATAACCTTATTAATATGTTTAATTGCGTTAGTTACGTTTTCCCATTTTGATAAGGAGTGTAGTTAAAGCAACACTCACTCTACTAACTGTAAGACCGATACAGTGAACATTCCTAGACAAACAATGCCCTGGACAATTAAGCACAAATACCATCTCCATAATGCTGTACTAATGTTCCACTTTTACAGCTATGATTTTTTTTTTATGTCTTCTGCACATCTGTTTCAGAATGGCTACCAAAACAGCCATAACAGAAGTTCAACTCATTCAAAAAAAATTTAAGGCTGAAGAATTTTTAATCCAGAAAGACAAAAGCAAATACACGTTGCGTGCAACAAAAAGAAAACTGCTCATAAGCCTTCAATGAAAATATTGTGTATGGTTTTGCATGTTATCAGTGGAGTAGTCAGATTGCGTGCTCTACCAACAATGAACACTTTATAAAGGGATAGTACATGCATGATATATAGGAAAATATATTTTAAAAATATCAAAAAATATCAAAGAAGCAGCTGCTTGTCCAAATAAAGCTATGCTACTGAAGAGGTAGATAGGAACATCTTTCTCCTAGGATTAATATAGTAGATGCAGAACAGGAGGCTACTATTAGGTATTTGACAAGAGGAGACCTAGACCTAGTTGGTGACCATATCCTTTGATACTGACTGATTGGAACCTGTGAAGTACTGGTTAGGCCTCATGCACATTGCTCTGTACAACCTGAGAATTGTATAGTGCTCTGACAGTCATAGAAATGTATGGTGCCCTATTGCACCTATAATTTCATAAGGAGACATACAGAGGTAACCAACTAATTAAGAATCACCCTGTCCACAAGAGCCTATAAAGCCAACCAAAATACAAAATCCCCCACGAAAAATACCAACAAATACAGAATAACAAAGCTTTATTAATTTACTATAGAATATCATGTAAAATCAATCACAACAGCGGCATGCACATAAAAAGAAAAGAGGGTACAGTGGTCATGCAGTAAATAATTACATATAACAAACGGGCTTGATTAATCTCAAAAGGGCATTCAAATTGATCATCAGATTTGCTGGGTACATAGACTTAATGTGAATATAAAGTGCATAGTGCTAGCAAACATAAAGGATATAAATCCCAAGACAACAGAAAATGAAAGCAACAAAACACAAGACAGATAGTGGCTGCAGGAGTCAAGAGAATGATGTACATGATGCCATCACTGCAGGGCCATAGGAGACCAGCAGAGTGGCAGTGCTAAAACACTTGGCATTTTAACAGGGTTGTACAGTTTTTTTTTTTTTGTATAATATTTACTGCAATCTATAGTTAATGGGGATACAGCAGCCGCGTCTGGCTATGCCAGATACAGTGATCTCCGTTAGTCTGTTCCTCTTCCAAAACAGTGTACCAGAGTACACAACGCATACCGTACGTAAACCTAGCCTTAGGCAAATTTCTTTAAATTCCAGACAACCCCTTTAGCTTATAAATAGTGAAAAACTCTGCACAACTCTATAGAATAGGCAGTTGCTTTATAACCAACCTGTAATATATAAGTAAGAGGAGCTGGTTACACATTGGTCACGATGGTATAACTGTATTGATTTAAAAACACAAAGAAGCGGCAGATAGCAGGAAGAAAAATGTTAACAATTTTTAGTATCCCTATGGGTAAATAGGAAGGACATGGGAATTTTAAAACAGGTACCCTTATAAGTGGCTTTAAGCAATTTACTAAGCCGAAACCATACAACAGAATAGCTCACCATCATATTGATTGTCGGATAACATAGAACTTGCTATCACTAGTAGATGATGTCTGTAGAATTCCTGGCCGCCATTACCAAACAAGATCATAATCGCTTGTCAAAATAACTGGAAGCACAATGAAAATAAAGGATGCTGATTTTGCAGACCACTCAATATACTCATAGAGATTTTCCAATTTTCTAACCAGTCAACTTATATTCTTTAGACGAAGATTTATTTATTTTTTGCTACTATTCTTAACACATAAGAGAAAAATATATCCCCATTTAATATTAGTATAACTTTGTTTTAGCAAGTATAACATTATTTTTACCAACTAATAAGCAGGAAAAAATCGGGAGGTTTTCTATTTTTGTCTAATGTATAATTTAACTTCCCATATATGCTTTTATGTTTTTGTATTTTAGCAGTCAGTAAAACATGATGTTTTGGATGTATGTTGTGTGAATAGTGGCATCTATGGGAAAGAAACTGTAATGTTAAAAGATAGTTCTGACTGTATGAGCACGTCTAGATGATCATTTCAGATGACAAATCAAGATGAAATTCCTCTTTTACTAGTGAAATTTCATTTGTGACCAGGGATGAGCGAACATCTGGAAGTTCGGGTTCACCTGAACTTCAGCTCAAAGTTTGGATTCGGGACCCGAACTTGACCCCGAACCTGAACCCCATTGAAGTCAATAGGGACCCGAACTTTGGGACACTAAAATGCCTGTAAAATAGTCATAGTAAGGGCTAGAGCAGTGTTTCCCAACCAGTGTGCCTCCAGCTGTTGCAAAACTACAACTTCCAGCATGCCCGGACAGCCTTTTGCTGTGCGGTCATGCTGGGAGTTGTAATTTTGCAACAGCTGGAGTCACACTGGTTGGGAAACACTGGGCTAGAGGGCTGCAAAAGGAAGCAAAATAGGGGGGAAGAGCAGGACAATTGCCCTGCAAACAAATGTGGATAGGGAAATTACATAAAATAACATAGAATATAAAAAAATATATATAATCTTGAACCAGGAGGCAGAGGTCAAAGTGGAGTAGGAGTTTAAGGAGGCGGTGGACGTGGCGGTGTAGGTAGAAGCGGTGGTAGAGAAGGAGGAGGTAGCCAACACAGTTTTTTTTTTTTTTTTCCCTTTTATTTTTTTTTATTTTTTTATTGGAAGACAACAAAACATTGGTAAACAGAAAAGAGAATGCAAAGAGAAAGTGCCCTGGAGTATAACAATGACTGGGTGCGGCCGGTATACTTGTCTATTCAGCACAAGGTACAGAAAAGTCCTGTAGGATCCATGCCTGGTTCATTTTTATAAACCTGAGCTTGTCCACATTGGCTGTGGACAGGCGGCTAATCTTGTCTGTGATCACTCCCCTTGCCGTGCTAAACACACGTTCGGACAATACACTGGCCACAGGGCAGGCCAGCACCTCCAAGGCGTAAAGGGCAAGCTCAGGCCATGTGCCCAATTTGAAGACCCAGAAGTTAAAGGGGGCAGACCCATCAGTCAGTACGTGTAGGCCTGTGCACATGTACTGTTCTACCATGTTGCTGAAATGCTGCCTCCTGCTAAGATGTTCCGTATCAGCTGGTGGTGCTGGTTGTTGTGGCGTGCTGACAAAGCATTTCCACATTTCGGCCATGCTAACCCTCCCTTCTGAGGTGCTGGCGGTGCCCCTGCTGCATTGGCGACTTCCTCCTCCTGTGCCTTCGGCTTGTGCTTCCACTGAGCCCCTGCTGTCAGGTGGGAATGCCTTCAGCAGAGAGTCTACCAGCGTGCGCTTGTACTCGCGCATCTTTCGATCACGCTCCAGTGACGGAATTAAGGATGGCACATTGTCGTTGTAGCGGGGATCCAGCGGGGTGGCCACCCAGTAATCAGCACTGGTTAGAATGTGGGCAACTCTGTTGTCATTGCGCAAGCACTGCAGCATGTAGTTGCTCATGTGTGCCAGGCTGCCCAGAGGCAACGACAAGCTGTCCTCTGTGGCAGATGTATTGTCTGTGTCCTCTGTATCCCCCCAGCCACGCTCCAGTGATGCCCATGAGCTGCTTTGGGTGCCACCCTGCTGTGAACACGGTTCCTCATCATAATCCTCATCCCCCAGAACTGTGCCCTGGCTGGACAGTTGTGTACCTGAACTCTATTGGTGCAGGAAACCAACCTCCGAGCCACTTGTGAATGACTGGCCTGATAACCATGGAAATTATTCCTCTTCTTCCTCCTCCTCTTCCTCCTGTACCACATCCTCTTCCATCATCGCCTGAAGTGTTTTTTCAAGGAGACATAGAAGTGGGATAGTAACGCTGAGTATGGCGTCATCGGCACTGGCTATGTTGATAGAGTACTCGAAACAGCGCAACATGGCACACACGTCCCGCATGGAGGCCCACTCATTGGTGGTGAAGTGGTGCTGTTCCGCAGAGCGACTCACCCGTGCGTGCTGCAGCTGAAACTCCACTATCGCCTGCTGCTGCTCGCACAGTCTCTCCAGCATGTGCAAGGTGGAGTTACACCTTATGGGTACATCGCATATGAGGCAGTGAGCAGGAAGGCCAAAGTTATGCTTCAGCGCAGACAGGCGAGCAGCAGCAGGGTGAGAACGCTGAAAGCGCGCACAGATGGCCCACACATTCTGCAGCAGCTCTGACATATCGGGGTAATTTTTCAGGAACCTCTGCATCACCAAATTCAGAACATGCGACAGGCAAGGTATGTGCGTCAAACTGGCTAGGCCCAGAGCTGCTACGAGATTTCATCCGTTATTGCACACCACCAGGCCGGGCTTGAGGCTCAGTGGCAGCAACCACTCATAGGTCTGTTGTTCCATGCCCGTCCACAGCTCCTGTGCGGTGTGGGTTTTTTGCCCCAAACAGATGAGTTTCAAAACAGCCTGCTGTCGTTTCCCCCTGGCTGTGCTGAAGTTGGTGGTGAAGGTGTTACGCTGACTGGATAAGGAGGTGGAAGAGGAGGAAGCGGAGTAGGAGGAGGAGAAAACAGGAGGAAAAGAGAAACGTCCTGTAATCCTCAGTGGCGGAAGGACATGCAATAAACTGCTATCTGCCTCAGGCCCAGCCGCCACTGCATTTACCCAGTGCGCAGTTAGGGACATATATCGTCCCTGCCCGTGCTTACTGGTCCACGTATCGGTAGTTATGTGGACCTTGCCACAGATGGCATTGCGCAGTGCATATCTGATTTTGTCCGCCACTTGGTTGTTTAGAGCAGGCATGGCTCGCCTGGAAAAGTAGTGGCGGCTGGGCACAACGTACTGTGGGAGAGCCATCGCCATAAGGTTTTTAAAACTCTCCGTCTCCACCAGACAGAATGACAGTATTTCAAAGGCCAGGAATCTTGAAATGCTGGCATTCAGGGCCAGGGATCGCGGGTGGGTAGGGGGGTATTTCCTCTTTCTCTCCAGTGTTTGGGGGATAGACAGCTGAACGCTTCCATGCAACAGTGTGGAGATGCTTGGTGACGGTGAGAGAGGTGTTGGCGTTGCTGCCACATCCTCTGTTTGCGGGGTGGCAGGTGCCACTGTCACTCCAGAGGGGGAGGAAGAGGCCAAGACTGCAGCAGAAGAGGGGACAGGAGGAGCCTTTTGTGATTTTTGAGGTGTTTACTCCACTGCAGCTCGTGCTTTGCATTTAGATTCCTGGTCATGCAGGTGGTGCTCAGGTTTAGAACATTTATGCCTCGCTTCAGGTTATGATTCCACAGCGTGCAAACTAGTCTTGTCAGCACATTGTCTAAAGATCTGCCACGCCAGGGATCTCCTTGGAGCTGGCTTTGGTGTGCTCAGTCCCTGAGTGTGGTGGGCAGTAGCAGGCGTACTGGCTAGGAGACGGCCACTCTGCTTTTGCACCCTGCTCCCTCTTTTGCTGTGCGGCTGGCGCTGTGTGACGACCACTTCTTCCTCCGAACTGCACACGTCATTCGCATGACCTTGATTCCATGTGGGGTCGAGGACCTCATCATCTTCCACATCATCTTCCACCCACTCTTCACCCCTGCCCTCCTTGACGGTCTGCAGAAAGCCACAGCAGTTGATACCTGTGTTTCATCATCATCAGAGACGTGCTGCGGTGGTCCTCCCATGTCCACATCCTGAAACATACGTGGTTCGGCATCGGTATGTCTCTTCCACTTCTGGGGCAGGGCTATGTGGACGGCCCACGGAAACCCTACCAGCAGAGTCATCAAAAAGCATAAAAAAACTGCTGCATGACTTGGGGCTCAAACTGCTTGGCTGTTTTGCAAGGTGATGAGGTGAAAGACAGATCCCCATGGGCTGCAGGTGCCAACTCTGCGCTTTCAGCCGGAGACCGAGTGGGAGACAATGTGAAGGAACTGGAGGCACTGTCAGCCACCCAATCTACTACCGCCTCTATTTGTTATGGCCTCACCATTTGTACACCGGTATTCGGGCCGACAAAATAACGCTGAACGTTCTGTCACCTACGTGCACCTGAGGAAGGTGTTTCATTTGGGCGTGTACCTGGCACAGATCGACCACATCCTCTCCCTGCAACAGGAGCTCCACCAACAACAGCAGCACCAAGACCAGGGCCATGTCCCTTATTTGATGCTCCTCATTCTTTGGAGGTCACCCACGGAACTAAATTCACTGAAAAAAATGCACCAAAATGATCCGCAACTGACAATACTAGCTAATTCCTCAGGCCGATGTTAAAAGCTGAGAACTTTGCCAATATCTTCCAGTCAGGAACATATCGGAGCCCCTCATGCACCACTTCACGGTGTCTCAGCACGCATGGGGTCCTACCACTCAACTGCCTGTAGTGTGTGAACAGGGTCTGAACAGTGCAATTAACTCACAGCCAGGCTCTCACATGCCTCCATAGTGGTATCACAAATGCATTGTGAGGTAAAATAAAGCTGTGAGCCGCACCCACAACAGACCATGTGACACAGAAGCTACCAGGTGCAAAAGAATGTTACCAACAATATAAAGTGGCACATTCCATACACATAAAGACAAACACTCAAAAGTGGCCTAAACGGGTGAAAATGCTCAAAACCCAGACACTGTGGCGTGTCTATATCCAGGGGAGCAATTCCTCCGCATGCGGTCCGCAGACAACGGCAATCCCCAGCAAAAAAATGCGTACAATGGAGGATGCCGATGCGGGCCGCATGCACCACAAGAACATCTTACACAAAATAATACATTGTGCAGATGAAAAAATATACATACACAATTCACTGAAAAAAATGCACCAAAATGATACGCAACTGACAATACTAGCTAATTCCTCAGGCCGATGTTAAAAGCTGAGAACTTTACCAAAATCTTCCAGTCAGGAACATATCGGAGCCCCTCATGCACCACGTCACGGTGTCTCAGCACGCATGGGGTCCAACCACTCAACTGCCCGTGGTGTGTGAACAGGGTCTGAACAGTGCAATTAACTCACAGCCAGGCTCTCACATGCCTCCATAGTGGTATCACCAATGCATTGTGAGGAACTAACAGAAAGATTAACTATATTAATTTACCCGTCACGTATGCAATGCAGGGGTACCTCACAAAAAAATTGCGTATATGTCACCCACCGAACTAAAAGACAGCCAGATTGATTATTATATTTCTGTGTCAGGGGTGCAAAGATGGTGCATTGCACCTACAAAAGATCGCTATAGGTCACCCACAGAATTAACAGCCAGATTAATTATATTTCTTTGTCAGGGGTGCAAAGCTGGTGTATAGCACCCACAAAAAATTCACTATAGGTCCCCAACAGAACAAATAGCCAGATGAGATTCCTAACACTTCAGCTGCCTGCATCCTGTCCCTGCACTACTCAGAGCTGATGGGCGGTGTTACACGTGATCCAGCTTTTATAGAGGCTGGGTCACATGATGCACCGGCCAATCACAGCCATGCCATTAGTAGGCATGGTTGTGATGGCTTCTAAGTGCCCACAGCTTAAAAGCTTGTTGATTGGCTGCCCTGCAGCCTTTCAACAATCTTTATTAAATGCTCGAACACCGAACCTGAACTTTTCCGGCAAAATCGGGTTCGCTCAACACTATTTGTGACTTATTCTTAGAAAATCAACAGATTTTCTTTCATATGTTTTACAGTTTTTTAGTGCGGAGAAGAGATGATGCAGTGGTATATATTGTATTAATACATGTTTAATACATGTTTAATTTCTCAGCTAAGCCCATTTCATACCTACAGTGCCTTGTATTCATACCCCTTGAACTTTTCCACAGTTTTTATATTACACCAACAAACTGAAATGTATTTTATTGGGATTTTATGTGATCAACACAACATTTTTTCAATTCACTTCACACATACTTGCTACTTTGTGTTGGTCTATCACATAAATTCCCAATAAAATACATTTAAGTTTGTGGGTGTAACATGAAAATATGTGGAAAAGTTAGTCATATTCATATTCTGAGCGGACACCGAACGGACCCCATTATAGTCTATGGGGTCTTTAGGCTCCGTTAAGCTCAGTTAGGGCTCAGTTATCTGCAGAATCCGTCATTTCCATTCTCCTGCTCCTCAACGGAGCCGGAGAACAGAAAGGAGAAACGGTGATGTGAAAGGAGCCTTAGTGCATCAGCATTGCAGTAACATCTGGCTATGCTGGACCCAGAGAGCTCTCTGTTGGAACAGCCTGCTGAAGAGCTCTTAACGCAGCTGTTAAACACTTTGTTTATACCATGTTTGATAAATATACCAAATGTATATGTTTAAGTAATGAAACTTTGTATACTAATGTATACTGAAATGTATACATTGATTCTTATAAGTTAAAAGTATGCCTGAATATTATATGACGGATATCTGGCAGTTTTCATCTTTTCATGCTACATTTCTAATTCTCAGTTGTTCCTGAGCTGGTGAGTAGAGATGAGATGCTCACCCTAGACTACACATGGAGACAGCAGATTCCAATCTGTGTCTCTCTTTCAGGATCACTCAAAAGCACAACGTATGACATTATGGAGAAGTACTGAGCAGTATAGAAGTGAATAAATCAGTGGAGGTGAGATGAACACGTATGATTAGCTGCTGAATCTGCTGAAGCGTTCCTGTGTTGTGTAGGTCTCTTTTTTTCTGCACTTCCTTGCTCCTCTTCCCATCCTTCTCTATAGATTTCTTGCAATGATGTAATCAGATTTTTCAGTGAGTAGACAGTCCATCTTGGTGTTAACAAGAAGGATTTCTCACACATTTCAGACAGAATGTTAATTTAGATAAAGATGGGGGGAGAAAACAACTGAACACTGCATTTTCTTTAGGCCTTATGCACACGACCGTTTTTATGGTCCACATCCGAGCCGCATTTTTTGCGGCTCGGGTGCGGACCCATTCACTTTAACGGGGCCGCAAAAGATGCGGACAGCACTCTGTGTGCTGTCCGCATCCGTTGCACCGTTCCGTGGCTCCGCAAAAAAATTGTAGCATGTCCTATTCTTGTCCGCTTAGCGGACAAGAATAGGCATTTCTACAATGGGCCGCCCGTTCCGTTCCGCAAATTGCGGAAAGCACAGGGGCGGCTTCCGTTTTTTGCGGACCGCAAAAAACGGCACGGTCGTGTGCATGAGGCCTTAACAAGATATATATATATCTACCTGTACTATTGATTTCTGCAAAGCTGCAAGAAAGTACACTGACCATTTAAATTTACCATTAAATTCTCTACTGCACCAAAGTATGCAGAAAACAAACATAACTTACATTACTTTACACCATTCTGGCTATCTCTTATGGGGTGAAAGTAATATGGGAAGCTAGTGGCTTATGTTAACAGGTATGCCAACAGTGAGGAGGAAATGTGTAGGCAGGAAATAGACAATGGTGATGCATAATACCCTTGATGTATGATTCATTTGTGGTATTAATGACTCAATGAAGTATGAGTTTCTGAATTTAAAGTGTCATCTTACCAAGTCATGCCAGTTTCCTGAAGCTGTCATTTAGTAAATGCATTTCTAAAAACTGGTGTAACTTTTAAGAAAATCACAGAGGTTTTCATTTCTTTAATCTCGGACGAAGCATTCACTTTCTCAGTCATCTGTGCACCCAAGCATGTAGTCTAAGCCAGAGACAAGATGAGTTCCGGAGATATTCAGTCTAAATCCAGAGACTGATTTTGTTACATGATGTACAGCTGTCAGGTCAGGGATTCAGGTGCTAGGTGTCAATTAAACCAATCTGCATTTTTTTTCAATAGCGCATTATTCAGTTTGCTATACATGGAAAACAAAAAGTCAAACATTCTACAATTCTTTTTAGGTGATATATTAATATATGTTTCTAATTTCTTGCTCCTAAATACAATATAATCCCAAAAAGTTTTGGGATTTTGTGCTTGCTGACTTTAAAGAGGTATTACAGCCTTTAAACATACACTCGCCTAAAGAATTATTAGGAACACCATACTAATACGGTGTTGGACCCCCTTTTGCCTTCAGAACTGCCTTAATTCTACGTGGCATTGATTCAACAAGGTGCTGATAGCATTCTTTAGAAATGTTGGCCCATATTGATAGGATAGCATCTTGCAGTTGATGGAGATTTGAGGGATGCACATCCAGGGCACGAAGCTCCTGTTCCACCACATCCCAAAGATGCTCTATTGGGTTGAGATCTGGTGACTGTGGGGGCCATTTTAGTACAGTGAACTCATTGTCATGTTCAAGAAACCAATTTGAAATGATTCGAGCTTTGTGACATGGCGCATTATCCTGCTGGAAGTAGCCATCAGAGGATGGATACATGTTCTCATTCTGTTTACGCCAAATTCGGACTCTACCATTTGAATGTCTCAACAGAAATCGAGACTCATCAGACCAGGCAACATTTTTCCAGTCTTCAACAGTCCAATTTTGGTGAGCTCGTGCAAATTGTAGCCTCTTTTTCCTATTTGTAGTGGAGATGAGTGGTACCCAGTGGGGTCTTCTGCCGTTGTAGCCCATCCGCCTCAAGGTTGTGCATGTTGTGGCTTCACAAATGCTTTGCTGCATACCTCGGTTGTAACGAGTAGTTATTTCAGTCAACGTTGCTCTTCTATCAGCTTGAATCAGTCGGCCCATTCTCCTCTGACCTCTAGCATCCACAAGGCAGTTTTGCCCACAGGACTGCCGCATACTGGATGTTTTTCCCTTTTCACACCATTCTTTGTAAACCCTAGAAATGGTTGTGCGTGAAAATCCCAGTAACTGAGCAGATTGTGAAATACAACCATGCCACGCTCAAAATTGCTTAAATCACCTTTCTTTCCCATTCTGACATTCAGTTTGGAGTTCAGGAGATTGTCTTGACCAGGACCACCACCCTAAATGCATTGAAGCAACTGCCATGTGATTGGTTGACTAGATAATTGCATTAATGAGAAATAGAACAGGTGTTCCTAATAATTCTTTAGGTGAGTGTATATCACCTATTCATTGAAGTGAATAGGTTACAACTGCCATTAATGCCACCAGTCGCAAAACTGGGGGGGACTAGATTTTTGTGCTGCAATAGAAAACATCCAAAGATGTGGCCAATTGGTATGGCAAGTCATACCAGGGAGAACCATTTGCATGGAGGATAAAGACAACATAACTAAAATAAGGGAACACACTAATCAGGAGTTATTCAGTTTAGTAGTTATTTAATTTATAGCAGTAATATTTTGGCAACATTTTATAATAGTGCTCTACAGGGAAGTAATTTTGGAGTTCTGTATGTCAGCATTGTTTGAGGGTTATTTGAGCAAATGAAGTGTCCGAAGTGACTGTAAAATAAATAACGAAAAATGTGCTTTATTTAGTTTTTTTTACCTGATATCTATAGTTTTGAACAATTCAGAACAACACAAAAAGCAAACACACTACCATCACAGACTAGTAAATAAATTACCAAGGCTTTGATCTGTTTGCGTTTAGCACTTTGGCAAATTCAGCTTTTAAGTGAACCTCTCACCATGAAATGCAAGGCAATATGCAGCATGGAGCAGGAGGAACTGAGAAGATTGATACATTGTTTTACTGGAAAAGATTTAGTATAACGTGTAATTTATTCATTTAAATCTCTGCTCTTTTTATGATCTAGTCTGGAGTGAAGTGGGCAGTCCGACTCCAGCACAGAAAGAGCAGAGATTTATGAAAGGTTTGCTTTAAAGATGATCTGTCACCAGATTTCGTTATACAAACTGCATGTATTATTAAATAGAGCCCTCAGAAATGTTGAGGATAGCATATTTACTTTCTAAATCCGTGTCAGAGGAGCCTGTCAAACAAGCTAGCCTAGGGATCAGCAACTTCTGTCACTCCAGCTGTTCTGAAACTAAAACTCCCAGAATCCTCCTTTCACTTCTATGGGAGTTACAAGAACAGTCAAGAAGGTGTGAATGCTGGGAGTTGTAGTTTCACAGCAGCTGGAATCCCGAAGGTTCCTGATCCCTGGTCTATGCAGATGGAGAAAGCGTTTGAATACATTTGGACTCATAAGCTCTATTAGTTTCTAGCTGGACTCATAAAAATCATTGTACAACCATTCTGACATGGAGTGTCAAAGTAAGTACACCAGCCTTATAAGGTCTAAGAGCTCTATTTAATAATGTACACACAGTTTGGATTGTGACATCTGGTGACAGATCCTCTGTAATGACTTATTGCTGCATGGATTCCTATTGTTATATATAACATCTCAAAAAGAAATTATCTTAAATTTTTATTCTTATTTCTTCAAGATTTATGTAGTTAATTGCAGAAACTATTATCCTGTTGTTTTCTTTGTCGTATTTTTTGACATTTCAATTATTCCATTCACCTATGACACTATATTCTCAATGCTTAATAACTGGTTGAGTGAGAAAACTCATTTCTCGGAGAAAGAAAAGCTTCACGTGAAATTAATCCTAAGATATGTGTAAATAGAGATAAACTTTTGTGCCAGATCTTATTTAGTTGCAGATGATTAATGGGCTTTGTTCATGAACTTTTCGACAATAATCAGCTTGACAATGAAGAGCAAGAGGTCTCATCGAGTAATTGCTCTACATAAAAAATACTAGTCGTGTTTACCTTGATTTCTAGTAATTGTCAACATCATAGTTTGACTCCTAGTATTGACACCTCGCTTTGCCAAAGCAAAAAACAATCAGGGTTATTCATTATGACTCCCTACCCCAGAAACTGGCATGAAAAAGTTGCAAACTGCAGGTCTGGGACTTTGTGAACACCACTGCGCCAAGTGCAGGTGGCATTTCTTTGGCACCCTTTCAACTTTCTTAAAAGGGGAAATGGCAGGGACACAGTGGGGCACGGTTTTGGGAGCACATTTACTACAATTTACGCCAGTTTACTGTCCTGCCCTGCTCCTTATATGGGCCTGTTGCATGGAGAAGCTTGGAGAATCCTTAGGCTTTGCTCACATCTCTATTTTGACTTGCATTTATAATAGTAGGACTCAAAGGAATTTCACTGTGTATAACAGAAGCCACAGAGCTGCAAAGGATTCATTGCATAAGGGACACCAGTGGTGACCAATGGATCCTATTCAACCCTAATAGTGTCATTTTTTTCCCCTGTCAATAACAAGGGAATCTGTAATAGTGGCCCCTAATTCAGATGCGAACAAGGCCTTAGCTAAGAGATAGGCTACATAAATCTACTTCGGCATTTGATTCTACAACTTGAAAACCTGTCACGGATGAAGTCAGCAGATAGCTGGAACATATAAATAAACGAGCGACTGGCTTGATCCCAAACTAAGGAGCTTATAGGTGAGCCCTATAAAACCCTAAGGCCCCTTTCACACGGGCGAGTATTCCGCGCGGATGTAATGCGTGAGTTGAACGCATTGCACCCGCACTGAATCCTGACCCATTAATTTCTATGGGGCTGTGCACACGAGCTGTGATTTTCACGCATCACTTGTGCGTTGCGTGAAAATCACAGCATGCTCTTCTTTGTGCGTTTTTCACGTAACGCAGGCCCCATAGAAATGAATGGGTTGCGTGAAAATCGCAAGCATCCGCAAACAAGTGCAGATGCGGTGCGATTTTCACGCACGGTTGCTAGGTGACGATCGGGATGGGGACCCGATCATTATTATTTCCCTTTATAACATGGTTATAAGGGAAAATAATAGCATTCTGAATACAGAATGCATAGTACAATAGGGCTGGAGGGGTTAAAAAAAAAATAATAATTTAACTCACTTTAATCCACTGGTTCTCGCAGCCGGCATCTCTTCTGTCTTCATCTGTGCTGTGAGCAATAGGACCTTTGATGATGTCACTACGCTCATCACATGATCCATCACCATGGTGATGGATCATGTGATGGACCATGTGATGAACGCAGTGACGTCATCAAAGGTCCTATTGCTCACAGATGAAGACAGAAGAGATGCCGGCTGCGCGAACAAGTGGATTAAGGTGAGTTACATTTTTTTATATTTTTTTTTAACCCCTCCAGCGCTATTGTACTATGCATTCTGTATTCAGAATGCTATTATTTTCCCTTATAACCATGTTATAAGGGGAAATAATACAATCTACACTACAACTTCTGTAAAGAAGTTCAGGTCTGGGTACCACAGTCGGTTTTTTATCACGCACATTGCACCCGGGTTTGCCGCAATGCACCGGGACGCATCTGGACCTAATCCGGACACGCCCGTGTGAAAGAGGCCTAAGAGCTCTCCCTGACTGCTATGCACATGCAAGGGTCTGTATGGTAGACGATTGCATGCCCGCGTACCTAATACTGTGTGACACCTGAAAACCCTATAATAGTGAGGGGACACGACCACCGGCTCCCTGCACTTAATACGGACGGAGTCAGGGTCACATAGAATCAAGCCAGCAAGGAAACACAATAAAGTAAAAGACCTATCTGTACAAACAGCAGAAGCAGCCTCCAGCAGTGAACACTTCATCCAGGAAGTAGTATAAACCGCAAAGTGATGCAGTATGGGAGGGATTATAAAGGAAGACGATTAGTTGAAATAAGTGACACCAGGCAGAAGGAAAGGAGATGAGAAAGTGAAACCAAAACAAAGAACATCATACAAGAGGTAGAGAAAAATATCTGCCAGATCTTCTCACAGAACTTGCGGTGACAAAACCATTTTAAAACTGCAATCCAAAGTCGGCTTTGGTACTGAGGTACCAGTCGGTACCGATGCCAACTTCAGATCCCAGTTTTAAAATGGTTTTCAAGTTGAATAATCGAAGTCCAAAGTTATTCAACGAAATCTCGCAAGACTTCGGACATAACGAATTTCACCTCCTTGAAGTCCATACATTTGAATGCTGCATAGAGAAGAGTCTCCATACAGCATTCAAAGTTTTGAATGAAACGACTTTGGATCTATAATCCGAAGCATGCTTCACTCAACACTACCTAAAATAAAGGACAGTGATTGGCTGCAGCTGTGATATGCCATACACCTGCATGTCACTGTGCACATCACTTACACTGCTATGTGCACAGTGACATGCAGGTGTATGGCATGTGATTACTGTAGCCAATCACTGTCCTCAGCGCTAAAACAATGGCTGCAGCAGTCACATGCCGTATACCAGCACGTCACCACTGCAGCTTGTTAAAAAGGAGTGGCAAGAGGTCTGGACTAGAGCTGCAGAGAAGAGAGCTGGAGAATTGGATGAGTATAAGATGACTTTCTATTTTAGACTATTGATGGACTTTTCCAAGATTTATTTTTTTCGGACATCCCCTATTATCTCGGACAACCTTTAGTAGCATATGCCAGGGTTTCCTTTATGGGTTATGTTGTTTCAACAGCAAGAATAGTGCTGCGATCTTTCTGTTCTTGCTGTCAAATATTAAATGGAATATCCAAAATATAGTATACATGCCTACTAAGTATCCTGTGTTTTATAACGTCTGAAATAAACCTAAAACCATGTTACCTTGCAGTAGTTGTGCCCACCGGAGCCTGGAGGAGCACCAGGAATTCCTTCTCTGGTGCTGGGATACTGGTCATTACACACTTAACGTGAATGTGAATGACACATTCAGATCACAACAAGAGATATGTCACATGTTGATGACATACAGTGTATGACATTGTTAAGACGCATCCAGAACATATTTGGGCTGCTGCTCAGCAAATAACAGTCCAGAAAATAAGTCAATACAGCGGATGAAGGGCTCCAAGGAATTTCATTGCGATTTCATGTTACAACACACTGATAAATAAATAGTCCTAAAAAACAAGAATTCTTCCTTGCTTAGTTTGTCATTCATGTGACATTCAGCTGATAAAATGTACTTTAGAGCCCATTTACAAGGACCAATAGAGCCGGCTGTGATTGGGAATGAATGTTCATAAGAACGTTTATTCCTGATGATTCCTTTCTCATTCAGCTGCATTTAGTTACAGCAATGATTTCTGCTGCAGGGAGATGAGCAATCTTTACTACGATCATTCCCCCCTACAGTTTCATCTTTGTTTGCTCAAGGCAATGTCCTGCTCAGAGACAATGATATTTCATGCTGCATAAATGATCTGATCAGCCAACAAACAAGCATTTGCTTGTTTGTTGGTTGATTACCTGCAAGTTGATGTGAGTCAATTATCAGGAACAAGAGTTTTTGCACAAATGTTTGCTCCCGATAATTGACCTGATCCTCGTACACTTAAAAGGGACTTGGTGCAGTCTGACATCTCTTATCATAGATAAGTGTCAGACATGCTCTCTGGCAGCCAACTATCCTCATTTCCCAATTGAAATAAACATGCCTGCTTGGCTGATATGATCATGCATGTTTTTGAGGAGGGAACATTTAGCATTTTTCACCGCATATGGTTAATACCATGTGGATATTATTACTATGCTGGCACTACTATACTTACTGTATTGTATGGGCACTGCAGTTTAAATGCTGACACTACCTAGTAGGTGCTATATGGCCCTAGTGTTGAGACTACTGTTTGGAATATTGTGGAGATGAGATTGTGGAGATGAGAGCCATATTGTCAATGGAGGCAGACCACATAGTGGGGCCTGTAAGGTTGGGGAACCTGGAATGGGCTGGTTCCTCCTCCTTTCTGACCCAAATACATGCCATTCCAGGCTAGACGCTAGACCAGCAGCGTCTAAATCAGGAGGAAGTATTGCAAGTTCCTGTCCCTGAGTGCCCCATGCCTGCACTCCTCCT
The DNA here is from genome assembly GCF_905171765.1 of Bufo bufo. Classification (NCBI taxonomy): domain Eukaryota; kingdom Metazoa; phylum Chordata; class Amphibia; order Anura; family Bufonidae; genus Bufo; species Bufo bufo. The sequence continues at coordinate 641,940,094 of NC_053390.1, read as the reverse complement.
GATGCCTCTTTCTCCAGCTCCTGTATGCCACTTGGAGCTGAAGGGTTCCCAATGGAGCCACCCAGTGTGTTTGAGTGAGTCAGATGTAGTTGTCCATTAACGGAGAGATTCTCAGCTGCTGGTCCTGCTTATTGACGACGGAATTTTTGTCACCACCACCTGATCTCTCTAGGCTCTGGCTTTGTGTGCCTAGACCAGTGTTTCCCAACCAGTGTGCCTCCAGCTGTTGCAAAACTACAACTCCCAGCATGCCCGGACAGCCTTTGGCTGTGCGGGCATGCTGGGAGGTGTAGTTTTGCAACAGCTGGAGGCACACTGGTTGGGAAACACTGGCCTAGACAGCTGTCAGTGTTCTTTCAGTTCCACAGCACCCCTCCATAAATATACAACTCACCATGGACATATGCTTAAAGTTCTGAGCGGTGTCCAGTTAGTAATATCCTATTACTAAAGAGGGGCAGGTACTGAATGGTCCTCAGAAATATATATATATATATATATATATATATATATATATACTTTGCAAATAACGAGGCAGCACTTCCAGCTTTCGGTGACAGGGTGAAGACCCCAAAACTTTTTTCCCAGCAACGTTTCGGCCTACTCAATGATACAATAGCAATGTGTTGCTACGGGCACCATGATTTCTAGATCTCAAAAATCTTCACTCAGAGAACATAGAGTTGTTGTTTTTTATATGTAGAAAAAAGAAAACAGTCAGAAAGCAGTCAGCACTCACCATAAAAAAGGGACTCTTTATACATTCATCTTCCAAAAAATCCATATAATTGCACTTGGTGTCTGGCTTCAAGCGGGCTACCAACTCTCGATCCGGCATCATGGCCATTTCATGTCACATGACGCCTCTTCCATGTGGCTTACAAAACCTTTTATATACTCCCTTTCCATACCCATCCACCAATAAAAATGTATACATTAAAAACAGTACACAACAGAATACACGGTCACATGAAGTACATTAAGAATGCATTCAATGAATTTCTATCATTGAACCAAAGAGGGCCTAATGCGTCGGTGATAGAAATCAAGAGAGCCTCTAGAAATCAAGAGAGCCTCTAGAAATCAAGAGAGCCTCTAGAAATCAAGAGAGCCTCTAGAAATCAAGAGAGCCTCTAGAAATCAAGAGAGCCTCTAGAAATCAAGAGAGCCTCTAGAAATCAAGAGAGCCTCTAGAAATCAAGAGAGCCATCTCGACTGTACAGGAACTGTCAACAATGCAGCAAATTGCAAATGAGGTCATCCCTTTTGTACTGTCCTCATATGCTCAATTAATCTAGGGACACCCTTCCTGTATTAATAATTTTTCTGTTCCCTAAAATGTTCATAAAGTGGTCTAATTGTCTTATCAATGTAAAAATCCACACAGACATTTCATACAATAGACCTAATTGGATTGAAATGTAAAAAAATCTCAAAACACATTGGCGGAAATATCTCATTTCCCCATGTTGTTTTATGGCATAAAAAAGTCACAAAGCCACTAGATTTGCAATTTTCTTAATGCATCTGCAACTTTTCTATTCACAATTTGCATTTTATGCTGCCCTTGCCAATTTTATGAAAAGCACGGTGAGAGTAGGATGTGAGTGGGGCCATCGACCCTGACTCATTCATCATTATTTACACCAGAAAGTCAGAGAAGGTATCAGAGGAGGTATGCAAGTCAAAATCAGAGGTATGTAATTTATGATGAGGCCTGCGCAGGCCCTATCAAAACCATTGCAGCAAATGCCAGTCTTGATGAATCAGAGCCATAGAGCCTAACTGAAGATTTTTATTCTCAAAAAATCTACAAGAAAAACATCCGTTAAAAACTGACACACTGTCAGTTTTTCATGACCATTTTGCATCAGTGTGTGCATCCATTTTCTGGCCGTGTGTCAGTTTTTAATGTCCGTTTTGCATCAGTTTTTCATGTCTGTTAAAAATGGACATGAAAAATGGATGAATTTGATTGGCAGTTATTTCTAGACCCAGCCTTCTGAGAACACCCACAGGATGGTAGGTCCCCAGCTAAAATAATGTCCCCCATAGTGTAAGTTTTTTTTTTTTTTTTTACTGCCCCCAGCTTTAATAATGCCCCCTATTTTGGCCCCAGCTAAAATAATGTCTTCCAAGGTGTAAATAATTTTTTTATAGTGCCCCCAGCTTTAATAATACCCCCATGTAGGCCACCAGCTAAAATAATGTCTCCCATAGTGTAAGAATTTTTTTTTTAACTGCCGCCAGCTTTAATAATGCCCCCTATTTTGGCCCCAGCTAAAATAATGTCTTCCAAGGTGTAAATATATTTTTTTTACCGCCCCCAGCTTTAATAATGCCCCCAATGTAGCGCCCCATCTTAAATAATGTCCCCCATGGTTTAAATAATGCCCCCATAATGGCCCATCACTCGCCTTATCCACTTGCTCGCGCTGCAGCAGTCTCTTCTCTCTTCACTGAACTGGACCTGCCGAAGGTGCACGATGACGTCACTGCGCGCTCCCACGTGGTTACGTCACCACGCATATCGCAGGTCCTTCGGCAGGTCCTGCTCAATGAAGAGAGAAGAGACTGCCGCACCGCGAGCAAGTGGATGAGGTGAGAGTTGTTAACCCCTCCTGGGTAAAGTGTAACCATTTTTAACGGCCGTTAGACAGGTGCACTCCTGTCAATCGGCCGTTAAAAACTGTCCTATTGATTACAATGGGTCCTTCTGACCGTGAAAACAGCCAAAAAAAAGGACATGTCCTTTTTTTGGACATACGCTATTCACGTTAAAAGAACGGCCATGTGAATAGCCCCATAGACCTTCATTAGTGCTAAAAATGACCGTGTGACGGCCGTTACTGAAACGGACGTCACTTGCCCATTATTCACTGCCGTGTGCATGAGGCCTTAGATTTTTAGTTTGTTTAAAGAGGACCTGTCACAAATAAAATTAAAAATTAAAAGTGAGACAGTTGTATATTCTACTTGGTCATGCTTCGTTGAACATGGCATCATTTCTCTTGTGATTATGCACCCCTCCGTTCTGGAGTAATGTCCCTGAGACTTTGGCACCACACATATCAGTCTGAATTGACTAGCCACAGAGGTATGGCTAGTCACTTAGTTTCCTTGCTAGGGGAAGTTTCTCCCCACTGTGACGATGTTACTAGCTATATTTTCTCCTGATTTTTCTTAATTGCACTGGATCTCAACAACCCTTACTATTCTTAGTCTTAACTCTAGAGAAAGCTTGTTCGATTACTTTTGCAGTATATCCCCGGGCTCTCAGATGTACCTTCATTATTCTCAACCTGCAACACAAAATCCTCATCCTTCATGTTAATGTAATTTTGCAATGGGTTTGTAATGTAATGTTTTTAATGTTTTGACATGCTATGCACTTACACCAGCAGATGGTGTATGGGTGGCACTGGGAATGGAGATAACCACTCCACCCCCTAACTTCCTGTTAGGAGGGAGAGTTAGCTTGACAAGTCTGGAGTACAGCTGCCTCCATTCCAATGCCCTTAGAGACTAGACATCTAGCTCATCTGTGAGGACCACTACTCCAGGGAGACTGCAAGGTCCCAGGCTGCAGAAGTTATGCAAGCTACAGTATTCACAGTCAGCAGAGTGATCAGCACTACAGCTATAGAGACTCTGCTGCTGGTAAGGGAACATGTGTTAAGACACCCATCACCACAGTTCAGGACAGGCACACTCACAAGCATGCATTTCTCAAGTGGATACCTATAGCCACAAGTGCCAGCTTATTGCTGTTAGTAAGAGAATAAAGAGAGGCCAGTGTATTCAGAGTACCGTAGTCTGCCACCATATCTCATCATCTGGGGAGTGAAATTGCACTTTATACAAGCTACTGCTCAATGTACTACAACTTATCCTTTGCAGTTAGTAAGTAGTTAAGAGAGACTTTTGTTCTTTTACTTCTGGCCTGATTCCTTGCACCATCTTTTCACTGCACTGATCTCAGGAAACAATGGCCTGAGGGAGGACATAACATCTCATCAGGACCACTACCACTCCCATCATCTACTCCGGCTTCTTAGGAGTTTGCTGCAAACTGTCCATGTTTCACATACACAGGATCATGGCTGTCAAAAGTAATGGATTAGTTGCAGTTGGTTCTAATAGTGGCACATCCTCAAAACATTCTCCTGTACATATAGCTCTACATCCAGAAAATGAATCAGCTGAAATGGCTTTGTATATATGGCCTTTGTAATTAAAGGAGTTCTCCGGGTCTTAAGTATCACTATCCTACCCTTAGAATAGGTCATCAATATCATATAAACATAGGTTTGACTCCAGGATTCACCTCCTCCCTTTCCCCAAGGATAAGAAAAAAGTGGCATGCCATTTTTAATTATGTAAAACCCCTGTAATTGCTGGTGTTATGTATTGGTTATATATGAAAATATCTATGATTGAGTTTGGTAAAGTTATCTGTCTACCACAGATAACATTTGTAGGGGGCAGAAATGGTAGTTAACTTATTGCACTCATTTTTTTATTTGCATACTTTTGTACTTTTGCCATTTAAGTGTCTAAACTATTTTCACTATGAAAATAATGTAGGCGTGGTGTTAAAAACAGACATACTAGCATGCTATGGGGATAGTAGCTAATGTAATGCATATTCCAGCCATAATATTATAGATATATATATTAAAAAAACATACAGCGCTTCATGAGCGGGATCGACCGGATCAATGTGCAAATATAGCCAAATATATGAGCTTACCAGATACTGTTATGAACAAGTCACAACAGCTATGTAGGCTTCACTGGTTTTTGATCCTAACCAGTTTTAGGAGATACTGCACTGAAATCCCTGCCCTGGTTCCTTCCTGGCTCGAGAGGCAAGGGTCAGGATCGCTTGCAGATATTTGAAGAAAAAGGTGACGGAACCAATACCTTGGTGCTGCCAGCAATTCAGGGGGACAGTAGATGTGTTCAGAAATCCTTTTTTTATTTTTAAAATACACGGTCAACGCATTTCAAGGGCGGAGCGCCCCCTTCATCAGGACAAGATATACGGGCACTCCGCCCTTGAAACGCGCTGACCCTGTATTTTAAAAATAAAAAAAGGATTTCTAAACACATCTACTGTTCCCCTGAATTGCTCGCAGCGCCATGGTATTGGTTGTGTCACCTTTTTCTTCAAATACCAGCCATAATATTAAAACAATACTGGATGCTGTTCTATGTAAAGGACGAATGAATAATCATAAAATTGCAGAAATCAAGATCTTTAGATTACAAGGTACGTGTTTTGAAGGCTAGACAAGACAAAAATTGTGACCAGACAACTGTTTTCTCTGTGTCTCCACCCAGGTTGAGGCAAATACACTACGTCCTGTTGCACGCATAGCAGAATTTACAACAAATTGTTACTGTTCACTCACATGTAAAATCCTAGGGATTTACATTCCAAGATTTAATTCCTTATTAACGTATGTTTTTTCAGACGTTTTTTTAATTCTTATTTGCAAACCTCAACAGAAATCAACCGAGACTTCAGTTATGTTTGTGAAAGTACATCATCTTCTATACATACAGCTTTACAACAATGGGAGGAATGGTGCAAATCTTTTTCACACTTTATTCACAAAATGCACTTACCAGATTTATAAAACGTTAGTGGACATGGGCAGGGCCTATGGAACCCCACAGACTACTATACCCTAACTGACATAGATTTCAGTTCTGGAGCATGGATGGCCAGACAGTTATCATCAGGGGCGGACTGACCGGTCGGGCACTTCGGACATGGTCCGAGGGCCCGGCCGGGATGGGGGCCCACCGCAGAATAACAATGTGTTATGCTGGCCTGGTAATGGTGGTAATGGCAGCGGGGCCCGGTGCACTCACTGTATTCTATCGCACCGGGCCCCGCTTACTGTAATACTAATTTTCATATGTGAACAAGAACAAGAGAAATCCTCTGCGATCCTCTCCCTCTCTGTACTCACAAACTCAGTAGCAGGCAGGCCGGGCGGCAGCGTAACTCACGGACGTCACGCGCCTGCTCCGCCTGCTTCATTCATAAAGTGGGAGGAGCAGGCACGTGACGTCAGTGAGTTGCGCTGCCGCCCGGCCTGCCTGCTACTGAGTTTGTGAGTACAGAGAGGGAGAGGATCGCAGAGGATTTCTCTTCTTGTTCACATATGAAAATTAGTATTACAGTGAATTACAACACCAGATGCCGGCCACCAGACGCTGTATTATTCACTCACAGGGACACTGTTATGGGGGGATCTGTGGATGACACATATATAGCATAAGGTGATATATATGTGTCACCCACAGTGCCATCCACAGAGCCCCCACAACAGTGCCATCCACAGAGCCCCCACAACAGTGCCATCCACAGAGGCCCCACAACAGTGCCATCCACAGAGCCCCCACAACAGTGCCATCCACAGACCACCATTAGTTCAAAACCCACCAAAAAGCACACCTTTTGGTTCAAAATATCTTTTAATTTGGCTATTCCCCACCCCTCTTGTAATTGTTCCGCTACTTGTGGGCTGCGCGGGCATCGCAAGATTACGGCTATCTATCGCTGATGAAAGGAGGAAACATAGGCGGTGCTGGGCTCCTTCACAGGCGGGCGTGGCTGGGCACGGCTGGGCACAAGGAAGGTTAGTCACCTGAGGTAGGCGGATCGAATGAAAGGGAGGGCGGCGATTTCAGCTCAGAAGGCGGCGCTGGGCACTTAAACGGCCGGGCACCTTTCACCATGAGACGTCCCCTTGGACACATTTTTAAATGATTGACAGGTGATATAAACCGCTTTTTTATGAATATAGAGCCACAGGGGCATTTGATAAACTCACTTTAGGATTCAGTGTTTTACAAGGGACATCGCCATATGTTTAGCTTATAGGGCTCATTTCTGATGACAGAATCCCTTTAATTCAGTGTAATTTTTTATTAGCCGCTGGTGACAGCGACATTACTTGCGCTATACCTCCTGTATAATGTTTGCCCATCCTAAATATCTGTGACATTCTGTGTACTTTATTTGTGCATACACTTACAAAACCTGCCACATTTGTGCAGTTTTCATACGCCTGTCACCGCCAGATCTCTGAGAAGTTCTGACAGACGTTCTTCAGTACCTCTTGCATGATGTTCTTTTGTTTTGGTTTCGTTTTGTCTTTTCTCCTCCCTCTCCCAGCTGTCATCTATTAGCAGTGATCGCCTCCCTTTATATCGAGAGACCTACCTCCTTGGAGTCTGCCATGTCTCGGGCTGTTCGTATTGACAGGCGTCTTAGAGAGAGAGGAGAGTTCACTCCTTCCTGTCATATTCAGTCCAAGGACAGTGGGGCGGTCTCATTCAGTGCGCAGGGGCCTCAGTCTCTCTCAATCCCCTCTGAGTTGGAGCCCGTGCAGCTGGGTTTGCTTGCCTCTAATAATAAAGGATTCAGCTCTCAGAGGAGGGTTTGTTTCTGTTGTGGAGGTATAAATCATTTGGCAAATGTTTGCCCCTCTAGGAGATTCAGGGAGTTTGTTGGGGGTAATAATGAAACAAAAAGAAAAAAGTCCTCTAAAAACGTTCCATCTGTTACTATTGGCAAGGTTGATGCGGAAATTGAAGGTTTTCCATTTGCTTGTAGTTCCCGTTTTGTCCTACCTGCCAGGGTGGCGCTAGAGGGCAAGAACATTGTTTGTGAGATTTTTGTAGATAGTGGAGCAGCTGTCAATCTCATTGATAATCAATTTGCTATAACACATGGTTTCCAGGTATGCACTTTGGGAAAGGAAATACCGGTTTTTGCTATCGATTCCGCTCCACTTTCTCAAAAATTGTTAAAGGGCATAGTTCACAATATCCGTTTGACTGTGGGTGATGCTCATGTTGAGAATGTGTAATGTTTCGGCTTAAACGGATTACCTACTCCTCTAGGGCTACCCTGGCTCACTAAACATAACCCCACCATTGATTGGCAAGCGAGGCAAATAAATGGTTGGAGTGACTTTTGCAGAGAGAATTGCCTCTCGACGTCTCTTTCAGAGGTTTCTACTAAGACGGTACCATCCAACTCGGAGGGGATTGAGAGAGACTGAGGCCCCTGTGCACTGAATGAGACCGCCCCACTGTCCTTGGACTGAATATGACAGGAAGGAGTGATCTCTCCTCTCTCTCTAAGACGCCTGTCAATACGAACAGCCCGAGACATGGAAGACTCCAAGGAGGTAGGTCTCTCGATATAAAGGGAGGCGATCACTGCTAATAGATGACAGCTGGGAGAGGGAGGAGAGAAGACAAAACGAAACCAAAACAAAAGAACATCATACAAGAGGTACTGAAGAACGTCTGTCAGAACTTCTCAGAGATCTGGCGGTGACAACGCCATTCACCTTACTCGCTAAATATTTTCAAATTAGAATAGTTTGGTCATTTTGGGTTTTGACAATGTTAATTACCTTCATTTAAAGAGGTTTTCCCATGAATAATGTAAAAAATGAAAATCAGATATCATATAGTACACTTTCTAGAGCCAGCCCTGTACCTTACATGGATCCAGATATCTCCTCATTTATTGCTCTTCTAGATTTATATCAAGCTGACAGCTCCAGAGGAGTGTCCTTTCTGCTGCAGCTAAGGGGGCGTGTCCATGCTCTCCCTATCACAGCTCAGGAGGCAGTTGAAGGATGAAACTGAGCATGTGCGGCCATCTCAGTGAGCAGGTCAAAGAAATAAGAAATTAAGTGACACTATACAAATACATTACTCAGTGGCTATACAACATTTTTAATTACATGCAATTACAAAACCACTACCAGACACCTCTGGGGGCAGTTTATCTCCTCAGAGAACAAAAGGATTGTTATTAAAATTCAAAGATGATGTTAAGGGAGAATCAAGAGCTCCCTATAAAACATTAGGCTACATTGACGCAAACAGGAAAAATTGGCATGTGACGGCCAGTGAATAGTGGCTGTCAAAAAATAAGACAAAAATCAATGGGCTCATTTTTAACGACCGTTTGGACAGGAGCGAACCCTTCTAATGGCCACTAAAAACAGTTACAAAAAAATCCATTCAGGGGTTAAAATTAGAAAAAAATATCTCATCCACTTGCACATGCAGGACACTCGCTCCTCACTGAACGCAGCAGGACCTGCGCTCCCCACGCTTGCAAGTGGTTGAGGTATGGTTTTTTCGACACAAGCAGAATAGGGGCCATTATACTGGTAGCCATTAATGTGACATTAATAATACTGGGGGCTACTAATGAAGGCATTAATAATACTACTTAATGCATATAGGGTGGGTTGATTTGATGTCCAAGGGGCACTATTATGAATACTGAGGACCCTTCAGGAGTTGGGATTTTAAAAAAAGGCCAGTTGAATCCATTTGTTTATTATTAAAAATGGATGCAAAGCGGCCATTAAAAACAGAAGAACAGAAAATGGATGCACAATGGTTGAAAAATGACCCTGAAAGGCTGACAGTGTGTCTGTTTTCAATGGCTGTTCTTTTTTTCGTGTGAATGTACCCTCAAACTGTCAGATGGTTCTGCCAAAAGTCCAGCTAACAATTGTGTAATGTATATGGGGGACTTTAGTATCAATGCACAAATACAACACCCTGCGTTGATTCATATTCATAACCTTGCATTTTTATGAAGACTTTTTATTTTCATTCAATTGCGTGTGACTTTTGCAAACTAGTGTGAAAAGTTTGGATTACCTGCTAACATTCAGTTTCAGCAAATAATGTTTTAAGTAAACTACTGTAGGTGGCAGTAAAAATTCCTAAATGGTGTTCAGCAAGTTGTGCAAACAAAGAGTAGAAGACATACGTCAGATAACATTACTGGAACAAAAGATAAATATTTAAGAAATTAGGTACCAACATAGACAGAAATGAAATTTACTGAAATACTCCTGCTTTAAACAGTATACTGTATCAGCATGAAAGCATACTCACATTGCACATACAGTAAGGGGTGCACCTAGCCTTTCTGTTGCCTGAGGAGTAAACTATTACTAGTCCTCCCATAGAAATAATGCTCCCAGACTGCCCTCACTAGTAATGGTACCACCTACAGTACTACCAATAGCTATAACAATACCCAAGAGTGCCCCAGTATTAGCTTCAAGTAGATATGTGGAAGCCCTAATATTTATAAAACCCCTCTGTAGTGCCCTCAGTAGTTATGTCTCATGTAGTAACTCCAGCCTATATAATAATGCCTCCCGTAGTGCACCTTGTATTATACTGCCCCCTCTAGTGCTCTGGCCTGTATTATATTACCACCCATAGTGCCCATGTATTAAAATACCCCCTGTACTGCTCTGGCCTGTATTATGAAATGCCCCCCTTGTAGTGCTCCAGACTGTATTACAATGCCCCCCCCCCCCCATAGTACTGTAGGGCCTCCTGTATTATAATGCCCCCTTTAGTGCCCCCAATAGTGACCCCTGTAGTGCATCATGTATTATAATTGCCAATTCGTAGTGCCCCCTGTATTATAATACCAATTTAATGCTGTAGTGCCCCCCCATAGTGCCCCCTAAATTAAATTGCCCCCTGTAGTGAAGTAGTGCCCCTTGTTTTAAATTCCCCCCCCCCCCCCCTCTAGTGCTGTAGTGGCCACATTAATGCCGACTTGTACATAGAAATAAATAAAATACTCACCTGACTCCTTTTTCCCATCATCATATCCTGATGCAGGTGGTCATAATGACATCAACACAACCTCCTGCACCAGGTTTCAGATGGCGCAATCACATGATCAGAAACTCCTGTGTCAGAACGCAGGCGTTCATGACCATGTGATCTTGCCAACTGAGACCCGCCACAGGGGGTCACAATGATGTCATTGCAGCCTCTGTTCTACTGCCTCATAGACTTCAGGCCTAGTGGCCTGCAGCCTATGAGACGCAATGTCGGGTAGGGGAGCCATAGCCTCCCATGCCCTGCCACATACTGCCTCCTCTTCAGAGGCAGATTGGCCACCAACTGAGGCAAGATTCTCTTCTCTACAAACTAAGAAGACAGGTTGGCATTAGCAGGAGGTGCTCAAACCCACATGCAGTTGTGCATATATATAGGGGAGCAAATCCTGCACTTGTGGCCCGTTGCTAATGGCAATCCCCAGCAAAATGCATACGGTGGAGGATGCCCGCGGCGAACCACAAGTACCACAATAGACATCCTACACAAGGTAACAAGTGCGGATGTGATGATTAATATAACAATATAACAAAATAACAAAGACAGGTGCACTCTGCAGTCTCACTAAACCCTCAAACTGATTTTAAAATTGAGAGATTAGTCAACATGTCCTACGGTGTAGAACATGTCTAAGCCCGGGCACCGCGCCAAGGTTTCTCAAGTAGCCCGGGACCTAACACTCTCCTACCTGAGCCGTGTGGGCAATACCAGGAGCCAGTGGGCAAATTACAGGAGCATAAGGCCGACTCACAAACAGCTCACCTAGTTACCTCCAGCATGTAGCCATGCTTGCAATGGGAGGAGGGAGGAGTCTGCGAGTCCCACTCAAGACTGGCTGATATGTCCCAGGCCTCACAGGTGCACCCAAATGTGGCCTGTAAATGGAAAACAGGCACATTTAAATTGGAGTTTATACACCTCCAGGGATTTATATATACAAACTAAGAAGACAGGTTGGCATTTGCAGGAGGTGCTCAAACCCACATGCAGTTGTGCATATATATAGGGGATCAAATCCTGCACTTGTGGAGCAGCCCCAAAGCATGATTGACCCCTCGCCATGCTTCACAGTAGGCAAGGTGTTCTTTTCTTCATAGGCCTTGTTCTTCCTCCTCCAAACATAGCGTTGATCCATGGGCCCAAACAGTTCTAATTTTGTTTCATCAGTCCACAGAACACTATCCCAAAACTTTTGTGATTTGTCCACATGACTTTTGGCATACTGCAGTCGACTCTTCTTATTCTTTGGAGACAGCAAGGGGGTGCGCCTGGGAGTTCTGGCATGGAGGCCTTCATTACGCAGTGTGCGCCTTATTGTCTGAGCTGAAACTTCAGTACCCACATCTGACAAATCTTTTTTCAGTTCCTCAGAAGTCACACAGGGACTTTTATCCACTTTGCGCTTCAGGTAGCATCTTCTTTCTGCCACGACCAGGTAGCGTTTCAACAGTGCCCTTTGCCTTGAATTTGCGAATGATGCTTACTATGGTGTCTCTTGGTATGTTTAACATCTTTGCAATCTTCTTATAGCCATTGCCCTACCTGTGAAGAGAAATCACCTCTTCTCTTGTCTTCCTGGACATTCTCTTGACTTCATCATGTTTGTAAACACACCAGTAAATGTCTAGAAGGAGCTGAGTATCACAGTCCTTTTAAATCTGCCTAATTGGTGCTTATTATGCTTGATTGCTGCTCCTTGACATCCACAGGTGTTTTCAATACCTGATCGAAAACACTTGAATGAACCTCTGTTCTTAAGAGTGGTAGTCTTTAAGGGGTTGAATAATTGTGTCAATGAAGAAATCACAAAAAAAAACATTTAATACTGTATTACAAAAACAATTGATGTCATTTTAGTTGCATTTGGTTCTTTAAAAAGTCCTTGTAAGATTTCATTCTGAACACAATTACAAATGTACACTAAATTCCCTAAAACCCTTTACAGCATTGGGGTTTGAATAATTTTGAACACAACTGTAGTATGTCTTCCATGTAATTTATCTATAATAACCTGCCTAGATTCAATGCGCTTCCTGTGCCATTCATAGTGCGCCCTGCGCTGATGAATGGCAGGAAAAGTCTAAGGCATATTGGTACACCTTAGACTTTGCCCAGGGCGCGGGTGCCTACAGAGAGGGCTCTGAGTGCCGCCTCTGGCACCCGTGCCATAGGTTCGCTACCACTGCCTTAGACCCTGCAGCTCTGCTCCTGCCCACTTGACCACCGGGACTAAAAGAGGAAGCGGCTCTGCCGTTTCCTGCTCCCTGCAACATGCGCTCGTTCAGCGCTCTCTTGATGGCACAGGAGAAGGCAGAAGCGGTAATAAACCGCTCCTGTCTTCTCCTCAGGGTCCCTGCTGTGTCTGTCAGCCGGGACCCGACCTGCTCCTGGTAGATTGGAGCAGGAGCTTTAATCCCAGCACTGATTAAAGCGCTGTCTGCACGTGTATATACGTGCTAGCTGCACGGGGCATGTGCAGATAGGACATATATACACAGTGGGCAGTCATGAAGGGGTTAAGCAAAAAATATTTTTTATTTTCATCTTTTACATTTTCAAAAAAAACAAAAAAGGGTGCCCGAAGCATGGTTAGTACCACCTTTTTCAAGTATCACAGCTTGTAAATGTTTTTTGTAGCCAGCCAAGACTCTTTAAATTCTTGTTTGAGGGATTTTCATCCATTCTTTCTTGCCAAAGTCTTCCAGTTCTATGAGATTCCTGGGCCATCTTGCATGCACTGTTCTTTTAAAGTCTATACAGTCCACAGATTTTCAACAATGTTCAGATCAGGGGACTGTAAGAGCCATGGTAAATCCATTAGCTTGTGCTTGTGTGGCCGAGTTCTATTTTAAAACCTTTGCTCATTGTGCCCAAAGAGTTCTATTTTAAACTCATCGGTCCATAGGACTTTCCAAAATGCATCAGGCTTGTTTAGATATTCTATTGCAAATTCCTGAATTTTGTGGTGAGGTTGCAGAAGAGGTTTTCTTCTGATGACTCTTTCATAAAGGTCATATTTGTGCCGGTCTTGCTGAACAGTAGAACAATTTACCATAACCCTAGAGTCTGCTAAATCTTCCTGAAGGTCTTTTGAAGTCAAGCGGGGGCTCTAATTTGTATTTCTAGCAATTCTACGTGCAGCTGTCTCTGAAAAAGTTTGGGTATTCCAGACCTTCTCTTGACCTCCACTGTTCCTGTTAACTGCCATTTCTTAATTACATTTTGAACTGAGGAAATGGCAACCTGAAAAAGTTTTTCTATCTTCTTATAGGCTTCTCCTGCTTTGTGGACCTGAACTATTTTAATTTTCAGAGTGTTAGGCAGCTACTTAGAAGAACCCATGGCTGCTGTTTTTTGGGACAAGTTTAGAGAATTCTGTGTATTTCTAAAGCTTTGAAATTTGCATCACCTGGCCTTTTGTAGCGATGATTGTGAACAAGCTTTAACCGTAACACACTATTTGTCTTTAGGACACAGGGCGTACAGGTACGCCCTGATGTCCTGGTACTTAAGGACACGCCCTGTGTATTTCCGATCACCGCCGCGCGGTGATCAGAACAAGGTGTCTGCTTAAATCATTGAGCAGGCACCTTGGCTAAATGCGCAGGGGGGTCCCATGACCCGATCGCTGCAAACCGCAGGTCAATTCAGACCTGCGGTTTGCGGCTTTTTATGTTGCGGGCGGTGGCGGTGCCATCGGGTCCCCGTGGGGCTGCATCGCCGCTGCCTTCCTGTGACGTGCCTATGAGATCCAGCCCCCTGGATCTCACAGTTCGGAAGCTGTATGAGTAATACACACAGTATTACTCATACAGCCAATGCATTCCAATACAGAAGTATTGGAATGCATTGTAAAGGATTAGACCCCCAAAAGTTGTAGTCCCAAAGTGGGACAAAAAATAAAGTGAAAAAAAAAGTTTAAAAAAAAAGGTTCCCCCACCAAATATTTTAAGTTTCAAGTAAAAATAAACAAAAACATCATTTTCCCCAAATAAAGTTTAAAAAAATTGGTAAAAAATAGGAGGAAAAAAATACATATTAGGTATCGCCGCGTCCATATCGACCGGCTCTATAAAAATATCAAATGACCTAACCGCTCAGATGAACACTGTAAAAAAAAAAAAAAAACTGTGCTAAATAAACAATTTTTTTGTCACCTTACATCACAAAAAGTACAACAGCAAGCGATCAAAAAGGCGTAAGCCCACCAATATAGTACCAATCTAACCGTCACTTCATCCCGCAAAAAATGAGCCCCTACCTGAGACAATTACCCAAAAAAAATAAAAAACTATGGCTCAGAATATGGAGACACTAAAACATCATTTTTTTGTTTTAAAAAAGCTGTTATTGTGTAAAACTTACATAAATAAAAAAAAGTATACATATTAAGTGTGCTAAATAAACCATTTTTTGTCACCTTACATCACAAAAAGTGTAATAGCAAGCGATCAAAAAGACATATGCACCCCAAAATAGTGCCAATCAAACTGTAATCTACATCCCGCAAAAAATGAGACCCTACCTAAGATAATCACCCAAAAACTATGGCTCTCAGAATATGGAGACACTAAAACATGATTATTTTTTTGTTTCAAAAATGATATTATTGTGTAAAACTTACATAAATAAAAAAAAGTATACATATTAGGTATCGCCACATCCGTATCGACCGGCTCTATAAAAATATCAAATGACCTAACCCCTCAGATGAACACCGTAAAAAATAAAAAATAAAAACTGTGCTAAATAAACAATTTTTGGTCACCTTACAACACAAAAAGTGTAATAGCAAGCGATCAAAAAGTCATATGCACCCCAAAATAGTGCCAATCAAACCATCATCTCACCCCGCAAAAATCCTACACTACCCAAGATAATCGCCCAAAAACAGAAAAAACGATGGCTCTCAGACTATGGAAACACTAAAACATGATTTTTTTTGTTTAAAAAATGAAATCATTGTGTAAAACTTACATAAATAAAATAAAAGTATACATATTAAGTATCGCCTCATCCGTAATAAGTTGCTCTATAAAAATATCACATGACCTAACCCCTCAGGTAAATACCGTAAAAAAAAAAAAAAAAAACGGTGTAAAAAAAGCCATTATTTGTCACCTTACATCACAAAAAGTGTAATAGCAAGCGATCAAAAAGTCATACGCACATCAAAATAGTGCCAATCAAACCGTCATCTCATCTCGCAAAAATCATACCCTACCCAAGATAATCGCCCAAAAACTGAAAAACTATGGCTCTTAGACTGTTTTTTTTTGTTTCAAAAATGAAATCATTGTGTAAAACTTACATAAAACAAAATAATTGTATACATATTAGGTATCGCCACGTCCATGACAACCTGCTCTATAAAAATACCACATGATCTAACCTGTCAGATGAATGTTGTAAATAACAAAAAAAAACGGTGCCAAAACAGCTATTTCTTGTTACCTTGCCTCACAAAAAGTGTAATATAGAGCAACCAAAAATCACATGTACCCTAAACTAGTAACAACAAAACTTCCACCCTATCCCGTAGTTTCTAAAATGGGGTCCCTTTTTTGGAATTTCTACTCTAGGGGTGCATCAGGAGGGCTTCAATGGGACATGGTGTCAAAAAACCAGTCCAGCAAAATCTGCCTTCCAAAAACCGTATGGCATTCCTTTCCTTCTGCGCCCTGCCGTGTGCCCGTACAGCAGTTTACAACCACATATAGGGTGTTTCTGTAAACTACAGAATCAGGGCCATAAATTTTGAGTTTTGTTTGGCTGTTAACCCTTGCTTTCTAACTGGAAAAAAATAAAATAAATGGAAAATCTGCCAAAAAAGTGAAATCTTTAAATTGTATCTCTATTTTCCATTAATTCTTGTGGAACACCTAAAGGGTTAACGACGTTTGTAAAATCAGTTTTGAATACCTTGAGGGATTTATTTTCTAGAATGGGGTCATTTTTGGGTGGTTTCTATTATGTAAGCCTTACAAAGTGACTTCAGACCTAAACTTGTCCTTAAAAAGTGGGTTTTTGAAAATTTCTGAAAAATTTCAAGATTTGCTTCTAAACTTCTAAGCCTTGTAACATCCCCCCCCCCAAAAAATGTATCATTCCCAAAATGATCCAAACATGAAGTAGACATATGGGGAATGTAAAGTAATAACTATTTTTGGAGGTATTACTATGTATTATAGAAATAGAGAAATTGAAACTCAAAAATTTGCTAATTTTTCTAAATTTTTGGTAAATTTGGTATTTTTTTTATAAATAAAAATGAATTTTTTTGACTCAATTTTACCAGTGTCATGAAGTACAATATGTGACGATAAAACAATCTCAGCGTTTTAAAGTTATCACCACTTAAAGTGACACTGGTCAGATTTGCAAAAAATGGCCTGGTCCTTAAGGTGAAAATGAGCCCGGTTCCTAAGGGGTTAAGGTCTGAGACCTTGGTCAAAAGTATCTGAGCGATCAAATCTCCTTGGATTCCAATACTTTTGCAATGTACTCCTTTT
The DNA here is from genome assembly GCF_905171765.1 of Bufo bufo. NCBI lineage: Eukaryota > Metazoa > Chordata > Amphibia > Anura > Bufonidae > Bufo > Bufo bufo. The sequence goes on along the minus strand of NC_053390.1, from coordinate 641,922,872 downwards.
CTTTCTTCACTCTAAAATTGTACAAAACCAAAATAATACACTGACATTTCTTAAATGTTGAAAAGTATGTTTCATCTTTAATGTTATGCCTTTTAGAGATCATTTTATCTTGAACTTGCATAACTGTAATTTTCTACATCATAGTAGCAGTAATTTTGACCAGGGGTGCCCAAACTTTTGCATGCCACTGTAGGTCAACAATGTAATAGAAAACTACTTCAAATCTAGCCCGACAATTTATGTAAATCATTCAGTCCACATAGTCTACATCCCTTTAAGAAAATGTGGAGGTCAAATTTCAAAATTATGTTACTACTAAGGCTACTTTCACACTAGCGTTCGGGTGTCCGCTTGTGAGCTCCGTTTGAAGGGGCTCACAAGCGGCCCCGAACGCATCCGTATTGCCCTAATGCATTCTGAGTGGACGCGGATCCGCTCAGAATGCATCAGTCTGGCAGCGTTCAGCCTCCGCTCCGCTCAGCAAGCGGACACCTGAACGCTGCTTGCAGCGTTCGGGTGTCCGCCTGGCCGTGCGGAGGCAAGCGGATCCGTCCAGACTTACAATGTAAGTCAATGGGGACGGATCCGTTTGAAGATGACACAATATGGCTCAATCTTCAAACGGATCCGTCCCCCATTGACTTTCAATGTAAAGTCTGGACGGATCCGATAGAATTTTTTCTAAGTTATAATGCAGACGGATCCGTTCTGAACGGATACAAACGTCTGCATTATAGGAGCGGATCCGTCTGAGCAGACATCAGACGGACCCGCTCTGAACGGTAGTGTGAAAGTAGCCTAATAGGGTTATCCCACAAAAATTATTTATCAACTATATACAGAATAGGTTATAAATATCAGAACGGGGGGGGGGGGGGGGGGGAGAGACAACAACTGCAGAGACCCCCACAATCCTGAGAATGGAGGATCCCTGAGTCCTCTCTCTGAATGGAGAGTAATGCACATGCAAGTCCACTGGTCAATTCACTTCCATGAGACTGACTGACTAAGTGCAGTCTACATCTATTACAGTTGTTCAGTTTTCCTTTTCTTCTTTATCTAGGTCAAGGCTTATCTCCGCATGCAAATTCCCCATCCTCCTTCTAACTTCTATGCCACTCTCAGTGCCTCAATTATGTTCTATGGAGTATTAGTGCCCCTTTTGTTCCCCACACAGTAATAATTGGCCTTTGAGCTCATCGCAAAATAATAATGTCCCATTTCTGCCACACAATAAGACTGAGTTCACACTTCAGCTATTTGATCAGTTATTTTCATAACATTGGGGATGTACTTATAACTTTTCCCAGAAACCCAGAGGAGCATTACCTGACCTCATGCCTACTAGGTGCCCAGCTGTTCTCCATAAGGAGAAATAGTACACCTCACGTCTCTTTGTTAATTTGCAGACCAAGAGAAGAATTGCCTTGGCTATAAGACCCCCACATGAATAAATCTCCCTCATAAAAATTTGGCACAAATGGATATGCGCAGTTTTTGATATATGCTAACATTTTATTTCAGTTCACTCATTTTACAGAGCAAATAAGAATTTCTGTCTGTGAAGTTCTTCTGTGGCATTTACTGTGTGGGTATCGACTGTCAGCTGAGCTTTTGTCACTTGTGAGTAGGTGAGGGTGAGCTGCTCGCAAATATTTGTTTCTTTTATTATAGACACTTGAGTGCAATTGACTTTCTGTTGTCCAAGCTGAAGTTCAGGGCAACTACTGTATCTATACAAAAAGGACTTTATACAGCCATAAATACAATGTCAGGCTTATTTAGCAGTCTAGCATCATTCCAGCCTCTTGTACAAGTCAAAAGAAAGTACAACTCAGCATGGACGCATTTCCAGTCCAAAAAAAAAAAGCAAACATCACATTTCGTCTAGTAATTCAAATAACTAATGGATAAGAATACAGGGAGCACCTGGTTTATCAGTACAGATCAAACTATAACAAAGTATCAGAATTTAACCAGATATATCAGAAGTTGGATATTATGGGGGGCATACACATGAAAAACATGTAGGATGAATGACTTCACAAAGGATCAGGCATGTTAAAATAAGCAAATAATGCCATATCAGCATGGCTTCGTGAGGGATCGGTCAGTTTCTATGAGGAGGTAAGTTCTAGACTTGACAGCGGTGAATCAATGGATGTCGTATATCTGGACTTCTCCAAAGCATTTGACACTGTACAGAATAAAAAGTTAGTATATTAAATGGGAATGAGTGGACTGGGAGAAAATGTCTGTATGTGGGTAAGTAACTGGCTCAGTAATAGAAAACAGAGGTTGGTTATTAATAGTACACACTCATTGGATCACTGTCACTAGTGGGGTACCTCAGGGGTCAGTATTGGGCCTTATTCTCATCAATATATTTATTAATGATCTTGTAGAAGGCTTGCACAGTAAAATATCAATTTTTGCAGATGACACTAAACTGTGTAAATTAATTGACACGGAAGAGGACAGTATACTACTACAGAGGGATCTGGATTTTTTGCGTTTCACCTGTAATCCATGAGAAAAACCACTGATTTTCAGAACAAGCACCAAAAACCGATTCAGCACCAGTCAGAGATTCTAGTTATTGAAATCTCTGACATAACAATGTTAGCAAAAAAAAAAAGACCATTCAAATGATAATGGCTCACTGCTAAGTATGTACATCACAGGATATGCCATAAATGTCTGATAGGAGCAGGTCCTACTTCTGAGACCAGTTCCTATCTAGAGAATGGAATCCCATCTCACTCCAACAAAAATGGAGAGATACTCCTGTAAGGCCCCTTTCACACGAGCGAGAATTCTGCGCGGGTGCAATGCGTGATGCTAATGCATTGCGCCCACTCAGAATCCGGACCCGTTAATTTGAATCGGTCTGTGTACATGAGCAGTGGTTTTCACGCATCACTTTTGCGTTGCGTGAAAATCGCAGCATGTTCTATATTCTGCAATTTTCACGCAACGCTGGCTCCATAGAAGTGAATAGGGCTGCGTGAAAATGGCATCCGCAAGCAAGTGTGAATGCGATGCAATTTTCACGAATGGTTGCTAAGAGATGTTGTTTGTAAACATTCAGTTTTTTATCACGCACGTGCAAAACGCAGTAAATCACATTGCACCCGCACGATAAAAACGGAACAACTGAACGCGATTGCAAACAAAACTAAATGACTTTGTTTGCGAAATCGCACAGTTTTCACTGAACGCATCCGCAATGCATCCGGACATAATCCAAACACGCTCGTCTGCAAGGGGCCTAAAGGTTTGTTCCACCTGGACATTTATAGCATATCGACAGGACCCATGCAGCACAGCTCTCTTGAGTCACTTCTATGGATTTTCCAAAAATAGCCAAGCATGGTTGGTGTTCTATGTTCAGAAGTCTCGTAGATGTGATTGCAGAAAGCTGTGCAGGCATGACTACCTCTTCATTCCTAGCAGCATAAGATGCTGTGGACATGCTACAAATGTCCCCTTTAAAGCCTCATGCAGACGTCTGTGGAACACGGTCGTTGAGATACCGGACTGGGATTTCAGGAGTGCACGACGTCATTGGTTTGCTATGACGCCGTGCGCTCCTGCAATGCCAGTCCAGTATCTCACTGACCGTGTTCAACGGACGTGTGCACGAGGCTTAACCCCTTAAGGACTCGGCCCTATTTCACCTTAAGGACTTGGCCATTTTTTGCAAATCTGACCAGTGTCACTTTAAGTGCTCATAACTTTAAAACGCTTTGACTTACCCAGGCCGTTCTGAGATTGTTTTTTCGTCACATATTGTACTTCATGACACTGCTAAAATTGGGTCAAAAAAGTTAATTTTTTTGCATAAAAAAATACAATTTTTACCGAAAATTTTGAAAAATTAGCAAATTTCAAAGTTTCAGTTTCTCTACCTCTGTAATACATAGTAATACCCCCAAAAATTGTGATGACTTTACATTCCCCATATGTCTACTTCATGTTTGCAGCATTTTGGGAATGATATTTTATTTTTTGGGGATGTTACAAGGCTTAGAAGTTTAGAAGCAAATTTTGAAATTTTCAGAAATCTTCAAAATCCCACTTTTTATGGACCAGTTCAGGTTTGAAGTCATATTGTGAGGCTTAGATAATAGAAACCTCCCAAAAATGACCCCATTCTAGAAACTACACCCCTCAAGGTATTCAAAACTGTTTTTTCAAACTTTATTAACCCTTTAGGTCTTCCACAAGAGTTAATGGCAGATGGAGAAACAATTTTGAAATTTAAATTTTTTGGAAAATTTTCCAATATAATCAATTTTTTCCAGGAGTAAAACAAGGGTTAACTGCCAAACAAAACTCAAAATGGGTTGCCCCGATTCTGTAGTTTGCAGAAACACCCCATATGTGGTCGTAAACTACTGTTTGGCCGAACGGGAGCACATAGAAGAAGGGGAACACCATATGGGTTTTGGAAGGCAGATTTTGCAGGACTGGTTTTGTTTATACCATGTCCCATTTGAAGCCCCCTGTTGCACCCCTAGAATAGAAATTTCAAAAAAGTGACTCCATCTAAGAAAGTACACCCCTCAAGGTATTCAAAACTGGGTTTACAAACTTTGTTAACCCTTTAGGTGGTCCACAAGAGTTATTGGCAGATGGAGAAACAATTTAGAAATTTCAATTTTTTGGAAAATTTTCCAATATAATCAATTTTTTCCAGGAGTAAAACAGGGGTTAACTGCCAAACAAAACTCAAAATGGGTTGCCCTGATTCTGTAGTTTGCAAAAACACCCCATATGTGGTCGTAAACTACTGTTTGGCCAAACGGGAGCACATAGAAGGAGGGGAACACCATATGGGTTTTGGAAGGCAGATTTTGCAGGACTGGTTTTGTTTATACCATGTCCCATTTGAAGCCCCCTGTTGCACCCCTAGAATAGAAATTTCAAAAAAGTGACTCCATCTAAGAAAGTACACCCCTCAAGGTATTCAAAACTGGGTTTACAAACTTTGTTAACCCTTTAGGTGCTCCACAAGAGTTATTGGCAGATGGAGAAACAATTTAGAAATTTCAATTTTTTGGAAAATTTTCCAATATAATCAATTTTTTCCAGGAGTAAAACAGGGGTTAACTGCCAAACAAAACTCAAAATGGGTTGCCCTGATTCTGTAGTTTGCAAAAACACCCCATATGTGGTCGTAAACTACTGTTTGGCCAAACGGGAGCACATAGAAGGAGGGGAACACCATATGGGTTTTGGAAGGCAGATTTTGCAGGACTGGTTTTGTTTATACCATGTCCCATTTGAAGCCCCCTGTTGCACCCCTAGAATAGAAATTTCAAAAAAGTGACTCCATCTAAGAAAGTACACCCCTCAAGGTATTCAAAACTGGGTTTACAAACTTTGTTAACCCTTTAGGTGTTCCACAAGAGTTATTGACAGATGGAGAAACAATTTAGAAATTTCTATTTTTTGGAAAATTTTCCAATATAATCAATTTATTCCAGGAGTAAAACAAGAGTTAACTGCCAAACAAAACTTAAAATGGGTTGCCCTGATTCTGTAGTTTGCAGAAACACCCCATATGTGGTCGTAAACTACTATTTGGCTAAACGGCAGGACATAGAAGAAGGGGAACGTCATATGGTTTTTGGAAGGCAGATTTTGCTGGACTGGTTTATTTACATCATGTACCCTTTCAAGCCCCCTGATGCACCCCTAGAGTAGAAACTCCATAAAAGTGACCCCATCTAGGAAACTACGGGATCAGGTGGTTGTTGTTTTGGGACTATTTTAGGGGTAAATATGATTTTTAGTTGCTCTTCATTACGCTTTTTTGAGGCAATGTAACAAAAAAAAAAATTAAAAATTGTTTCTACATTCGCTATTTAGTTTTGTGGAACACCTAAAGGGTTAACATAGTTTGTAAAGTAACTTTTGAATACCTTGAGGGGTGTAGTTTCTTAGATGGGGTCACTTTTTTGGAGTTTCTAGTCTAGGCTACATCAGGGGGGGCTTCTAATGGAACATGGTGTCAAAAAAAAAACTGTCCATCAAAATCTGCCTTCCAGAAACCGTATGGAGTTCCCTTCGTTCTATGCCCTGCCGTGCGGCTATATAGCCATTTACGACCACATATGGGGTGTTTCTGCAAACTACAGAATCAGGGCCATAAATATTGAGTTTTGTTTGGCTGTTAACCCTTGCTTTATTACCGGCAAAAAGGATTCAAATGGAAATTTTGCCCAAAAATGGGTGTTTTGGCACCGTTTTTATTTTATATTTTTAACACCGTTCATCCGAGGCGTTTGGTCAAAAGTTATTTTTATAGCGACGACTTTTACGCACGCGACGATGCCCAATATGTATGGCTCTCAGACTTTGGAGACACTAAGCAGGCATCCTAAAAACTGCGGCCCTCCAGATGTTGTAAAACTACAATTCCCACCATGCCCTGCTGATGGCTGTAGGTTGTCTGGGCATGCTGGGAGTTATAGTTTTACAACATCTGGAGGGCCGCAGTTTGAGGATGCCTGCTCTAAAACTAATATTTTTTTGGGGAAAAAAAATTGTTTCCGTGTCTCCAAAGTCTGAGAGCCATAGTTTTTTATGTTCTCTAGTGGACTGTTGGGGATTATAAAAATTTAGTACTCCATGGAAGTGTGATACTCCCTGAAGCAATTGATAATGCAGAGGCCCGGATGATCGGGGCACGTGTCACATTGAGTAGTGGTGTCCTTCCGTATCCCCCTCTTGTGACACACTCTGCATCTTTTTTGGGTTCGTCCCTTCTTTCCAGTATGGGGGACCACACCTGGAAAGTGTTGGCCAGGGACGATCCGGGCGCCTCCAATTCCCGAGGTACTCCGGCCTGCTCTTTCCCGGTCCGAAAAGATCAGGTCTTTGAGGACTGCCTCATAGAATTGGAGGAATGTCCCTGTGCTGCCAGCGCTTCGGGATAGTACAAAAGAGTTGTACATGGCAACCTGCACCAAGTAGACCGCAACTTTTTTGTACCATGCCCGGGTTTTGCGCATGGCATTATATGGCTTGAGGACTTGATCAGAGAGATCAACTCCTCCCATATACCGATTGTAGTCGACGATACAATCGGGCTTGAGGACCGTTGCCGCGGTACCTCGCACAGGGACTGGGGTGGTGCTGTTACCGTGGATTGTGGACAGCATAAGGACATCCCTCTTGTCCTTATATCTGACCAGCAACAGGTTTCCACTGGTAAGTGCACGGGTCTCACCCCTGGGGATAGGTACCTGGAGGGGGTGGGCAGGGAGGCCGCGTTGATTTTTCCGCACGGTCCCACAAGCGAACGTGGATCTGGCGGCAAGGGACCTGAACAAGGGAATGCTGGTATAAAAGTTGTCCACGTACAAGTGGTAACCGTTATCCAGCAGTGGGTACATAAGGTCCCACACGAGTTTCCCGGTAACACCCAGAGTGGGGGGACATTCTGGGGGTTGAATCCGGGAATCTCGCCCCTCGTACACACGAAATTTGTAAGTGTACCCTGAGGTACTCTCACAAATTTTGTATAGCTTCACGCCATACCTCGCCCGCTTTGTGGGAATATATTGGCGGAAACTGAGTCTCCCCTTGAACGCAACGAGAGACTCATCAACCGCGACCTCCCTTCCAGGTACGTAGGCCTGCTGAAATGTGGCCCCAAAGTGATCGATGACCGGCCGTATCTTATACAGCCGGTCATAGGCAGGATCACCTCGGGGTGGACATGCTGCATTATCGGAATAATGCAGACATTTCCGGATGGCCTCAAACCGGGGACGTGTCATAACCATACTGTACAGTGGGGTCTGGTATAGGACGTCCCCACTCCAGTATTGTCTGACACTGGGTTTTTGGACTAGACCCATATGCAGCACGAGGCCCCAAAATGTCCTCATCTCGGCTGCACTGACCGGCGTCCAGCCACCGGGTCTAGCCAAAAATGAGCCTGGGTTTTGAGCGACGAACTGTTGGGCATACAGATTCGTCTGCTCCACCATCAGATTCACCAGTGGGTTACTGAAAAAAAAACTAAAATAGTCAATTTCAGTAAACCCCACTGTGGGAATCTGGATTCCAGGATTGCCAGCAAAATCCGGAATCTCAGGCTCAAAGTCCACTGGGGGACACCAGCTAAGTTCATCGGCAGGGGGCTCCGGTGGACTTATTTGGTGGGCCGGGAAACCAGTACGAACCCCAGGGCGGCTCGTACTAGGGTGGGCCACAGGATCCCTAGCATGTGGGGCCCCTGGCTCCGCCTGGCGGCGTCTCCGCCGCCTTGGTGGCTCATCGTCATCCGATGATGATGAGGAGGATGCGGATGACAAAAGGAACGTGGGGTCATCCTCATCCTCACTGGGGCTCTCGGAGTCGGAGGCAATCTGGGCGTATGCCTCCTCGGCCGAGAACATCCGGCGGGCCATGGGTGTGTGTGCGTGTATGTGTGCGTGTGTGGCAAACTTTATTATATGTGCGTGTGTGTGGGGGCAACGGGTGTTCGCGTACTAAATAAGGAAAAAAAAGGGGCAAGTGTTTAGAAAAAAAAAAAAGTTCAAAGTTGCTGATCAGCGGTACAACGCTGATCAGCGGTGGGGCGGTGAGGCGGGCGATGCGCTAACAGTGGCCGGACAAAAAAAGAAAAGTGCCGGACAGTCAGCGCACGCAGAAAAAAAAAATAAAAAAAAAAGTGGTGGTAGGGGGGGGGGGGGGGTAAGGGGGGGGGGTGGTGAGGTGGGGGCTGGTGGGGGGAAGGGTGGGGGGTGGGGGCGCTGGTGGTGGTGGGGGGTTGGTGGGGGGGGGCAAGTGGCAGGGGGGGGTCTGGGGATTAGATGGATCAGAAAGAAAGAAAGAAAAGAAAGTTTAGTAAAAGTTTTTTTTTTTTCCCTAACTTTTCCCTTCTTTCCCTTCCTAACGGTGCCTCTCCCTCACTGACCCTAACCTACCTGGGTGGCGATGGGTGCAGGAGGGTGATGGACTACGATTAGGGGGACTCAGGAGCTGGACGCTGGACGGTGCTGCACGGTCAGGGTGCTGGACAGGAAGAGGAGGGGAGAGAGGAGCGCAGGAAGTTTGAATCTCGCGCCTCTCTCCCCTGCACCAATCAGCACCCTGGACAGCAGCGTTCAGCACCAGGGCCAGCGCCGCCTCTCCAAATCCTCGGACTGCGATAGGTGGTGTATAATTACGCCACCGATCGCAGTCTTTTTCCGGTTCATCGGGTCACAGGACACCCGAATGGACCGGAAACGCAGAAAACCGCAGGTCTGAATTGACCTGCGGTTTTCTGCGATCGTCGATACGGGGGGGTCAAATGACCCCCCCCTGCATTGTTACGGGATGCCGGCTGAATGATTTCAGCCGAAATCCCGTTCCGATTAACCCCCGCGGCGACGGAATAGCAAATTAAAGCCATGACGTACCGGTACGTCATGGGTCCTTAAGGATTCGGGAACCATGCCGTACCGGTACGTCCTAAGTCCTTAAGGGGTTAAGGAGTATGTGTAATCAATTAGTTCAATGGGAAATTAGTTTCCACCATAGCATTGCTCACAGGAAGTGCCAGCACTTTATAGTGACTATTTTTTACTGCTTACTAGTGGTGAGCGAGCATGCTCGGCCGAACTGCTGTTAGGCTCAAGCATCGCTATGCTCGGCACATCCGAGTGCTCGACCACAATTTAATACAATAAAAGTCAATGGGAGACCCGAGCATCAAACCAGACATCCCTTGCTCTGAAGAAGGGAAGGTGTCTGGTTCACAAAAAAAGGTTAGAAATTGATGGAAACCCCATCAAAATGGATTGGAAACAGCATTAAGAGGATGGCTGGATGCATCTTGGACTCCTATTATCTACGACATACACTACGTGCATAATTATTAGGCAAATAAGTATTTTGACCACATCATCCTCTTTATGCATGTTGTCTTACTCCAAGCTGTATAGGCTCGAAAGCCTACTACCAATTAAGCATATTAGGTGATGTGCATCTCTGTAATGAGAAGGGGTGTGGTCTAATGACATCAACACCCTATATTAGGTGTGCATAATTATTAGGCAACTTCCTTTCCTTTGGCAAAATGGGTCAAAAGAAGCACTTGACAGGCTCAGAAAAGTCAAAAATAGTGAGATATCTTGCAGAGGGATGCAGCACTCTTAAAATTGCAAAGCTTCTGAAGCGTGATCATCGAACAATCAAGCGTTTCATTCAAAATAGTCAACAGGGTCGCAAGAAGCGTGTGGAAAAACCAAGGCGCAAAATAACTGCCCATGAACTGAGAAAAGTCAAGCGTGCAGCTGCCAAGATGCCACTTGCCACCAGTTTGGCCATATTTCAGAGCTGCAACATCACTGGAGTGCCCAAAAGCACAAGGTGTGCAATACTCAGAGACATGGCCAAGGTAAGAAAGGCTGAAAGACGACCACCACTGAACAAGACACACAAGCTGAAATGTCAAGACTGGGCCAAGAAATATCTCAAGATTTTATGGACTGATGAAATGAGAGTGAGTCTTGATGGGCCAGATGGATGGGCCCGTGGCTGGATTGGTAAAGGGCAGAGAGCTCCAGTCCGACTCAGACGCCAGCAAGGTGGAGGTGGAGTACTGGTTTGGGCTGGTATCATCAAAGATGAGCTTGTGGGGCCTTTTCGGGTTGAGGATGGAGTCAAGCTCAACTCCTAGTCCTACTGCCAGTTTCTGGAAGACACCTTCTTCAAGCAGTGGTACAGGAAGAAGTCTGCATCCTTCAAGAAAAACATGATTTTCATGCAGGACAATGCTCCATCACACGCGTCCAAGTACTCCACAGCGTGGCTGGCAAGAAAGGGTATAAAAGAAGAAAATCTAATGACATGGCCTCCTTGTTCACCTGATCTGAACCCCATTGAGAACCTGTGGTCCATCATCAAATGTGAGATTTACAAGGAGGGAAAACAGTACACCTCTCCAAACAGTGTCTGGGAGGCTGTGGTTGCTGCTGCACGCAATGTTGATGGTGAACAGATCAAAACACTGACAGAATCCATGGATGGCAGGCTTTTGAGTGTCCTTGCAAAGAAAGGTGGCTATATTGGTCACTGATTTGTTTTTGTTTTGTTTTTGAATGTCAGAAATGTATATTTGTGAATGTTGAGATGTTATATTGGTTTCACTGGTAAAAATAAATAATTGAAATGGGTATATATTTGTTTTTTGTTAAGTTGCCTAATAATTATGCACAGTAATAGTCGCCTGCACACACAGATATCCCCCTAAAATAGCTAAAACTAAAAACAAACTAAAAACTACTTCCAAAAATATTCAGCTTTGATATTAATGAGTTTTTTGGGTTCATTGAGAACATGGTTGTTGTTCAATAATAAAATTAATCCTCAAAATTACAAATTGCCTAATAATTCTGCACTCCCTGTACAATAGACAACTACACAAAGCCTATATGCCAAAAGCCAGGTATATGCAAGCCATCAATCTATCCATGAGACAGGCTTAGTCAGCATACCTTACAATGGCAGCCTTGTGCACTATGAGACATTCCAAACCAGCTCTCATCTGACTGAGAGCCATTAAGCCTCAAAGTCACTTCAGATCTGTTGGATGGCTTCGGTGGACCTGCGCACTTAGATTAATATCATTAGGGAGACCAAAAGTTTTCTGATTGTCCTAACATAATATTCAATAACATTTCTATACAGTTTTGTCATGTAAAAACTCATTTGCATAAACATGGGCATATGGGAAAGACATGCAAATGAGCAGAATCTGCCTTGTTTTTCAGCTGAAAACCCATTTGCATGGAAAATTTGTGATCTACACTATTCATGAACTATTCATGAACAGCGCCATCTATTGGTTTCATAGTCTTGTCATAAGACTATGAAACCAATAGATGACTTTTATCCATCTTATTCATATAGTATACCACAGCATCTACCTGCATCCCTATAAATGGAACTAGGCATCACCACAGCCCAGTCTAACATCAGACCAACATTAGAAATCATTGGAACTATTAATGTTATAAAGTATTTTTATTTCTTTCAGGTTTTCTAGCGTTTCTTAAAGGGGTTGTCCGGGATCAAACAATTATTTTTTAAAACAGTTAACTCACTGTTACTAGCCGAGTCAAGGTTCCCCACATGTTTTTAGGTAGCTTTTACACTGCTGCATGGCTCCTATGGTCCCCAACAGATTGTTTACATAGCTGTTTATCTGTACGATCACTTCCTGATGCACTGCACTGCACTGGGGGGGGAGGTCAGAAAACCAGTCAGTATCTGGTGTGGCCACCATTTGCCTCACGCAGTGCAACACATCTCCGTCGCATAGAGTTGATCAGGTTGTTGATTGTGGCCTGTGGAATGTTGGTCCACTCCTCTTCAATAGCTGTGCGAAGTTGCAGAATATTGTCAGGAACTGGAACACGCTGTCGTATATATATGCCCAGGGCCGGCCTTTGGGGCGTGCGGGCTGTGCGGCCGCACAGGGCGCCATAGCAACAGGGGCGCTGGGCGCCCGACAGCTCGCAATGTAATATGCGGCAGGCGACGCTGCACTTGTGTTCTCCCTCGGGGCGCCCCCTCCATCTCCCCCTCCTCTGTCTGACCTGATTCCTCCTCCCCTGTGTCTGACCTGCCTGCTGCCCCCGCCGCTGCCAATAAGAAGAGAGACAGGAGGGGAGGGGCTGTGGCCACTGCGCCACCAATGAAGATAACTGACCTGTAATACAAATACAGGAGGCGGGTGCTGGAATCAAATAGCCGACACCCGACCTCTGTGACAGGGAGCTGCGATCAGCTGCAGTTGAGTTAACCCTTCAGGTGCGGTACCTGAGGGGTTAACTGCCGCTGATCGCAGCTCCCTGTCACAGAGGTCGGGTGTCGGCACAGTGCGCCCCCCTCCCCCCCCCCCCCCCACACCCCAGTATAAGAAACATTGGTGGCTCAGTGGGAAGTGCCAATGAGGGTTAAAAAATAATAAAAAAAATTAACTCACCTGCTCCAGTTGATCGCATAGCTGCCGGTCTCCTGTTTCTTCAGGACCTGTGGTGACGTCACTGAGCTCATCACATGATCCATTACCATGGTGATGGATCATGTGATGTATCATGTGATGAGCACAGTGATGTCACCACAGGTCCTTTGACAGGTCATGAAGAAAGAACAGAAGACGATCAATTGGAGGAGGTGAGTTAATTATTTTTTAATTTTTTAACCCTCATTGGCACTGCCCACTGCGCCACCAATGTTTATTATATTGAGGGGGGGTGCACTGCGCCACCAATGTTTATTATATTGAGGGGGGGTGCACTGCGCCACCAATGTTTATTATACTGGGGTGTTGGGGGGGCGCACTGCGCCACCAATGTTTATTATACTGGGGTGTTGGGGGGGGCGCACTGCGCCACCAATGTTTATTATACTGGGGTGTTGGGGGGGGGGGCGCACTGCGCCACCAATGTTTATTATACTGGGGTGTTGGGGGGGCGCACTGCGCCACCAATGTTTATTATACTGGGGTGTTGGGGGGGCGCACTGCGCCACCAATGTTTATTATATTGGGGGGGCGCACTGCGCCAATGTTTATTATATTGGGGGGGCGCACTGCGCAAAACGACGGGTTAGGGAAATTTCACAGCAGAGTGCGCATGCGCTGGGAGCCTCGCCGGTGGTTAGGGAAAAATTATGGGCCAGTGCACAGGTGCGGTGATCGGATGGATGTTCTCAGCTGGACACCGGCCGACACTGCGCATGCGCTGGGAGCCTCACCAGCGGTTAGGGTAGGGAAAAAGCACTGGCCTGTATGTAATTTTTCCCTTCCCTAACCGCTGGTGAGGCTCCCGGTGCATGCGCAATGTCGGCCGGTGTCCAGCTGAGAACATCCATCGGATCACTGCACCTGCGCACTGGCCCATAGTTTTTCCCTACCCTAACCGCCGGCGAGGCTCCTGGCGCATGCGCACTCTGCTGTGAAACTTCCCTAACCTGTCGTTGTGCGCCTGCGCGGCGCTGCACACCTCCTCACGTCATGTCTGGTGCGACCGGAAGTGAGGAAGGTAGGGAAATCTCACGAAGTAGGGAAGTATAACATTACACCGGCCTGTGTGGGCTGGTAACTACTTGGTTGGATAGTCAGCCAGCCTATGCCATGATGCCAGCAACAAGCAGTGTTTTTTTTTTTTTTTTGGGGGGAGGGGGGCGCCACAAGGTTAGCTCGCACAGGGCGCCTGAACACCTAAGGCCGGCCCTGTATATGCCGATCCAGAGCATCCCAAACATGCTCAATGGGTGACATGTCCGGTGAGTATACTGGCCATGCAAGAACTAGGATGTTTTCAGCTTCCAGGAATTGTGTACAGATCCTTGCAATATGGGGTCGTGCATTATCATGCAGCAACATGAGGTGATGGTCGTGGATGAATGGCACAACAATGGGCCTCAGGATCTCGTCACGGTATCTCTGTGCATTCAAAATGCCATCAATAAAATGCACCTGTGTTCGTTGTCCATAACATACGCCTGCCCATACCATAACCCACCGCCACCATGGGCCACTCGATCCACAACGTTGACGTCAGCAAAATTCTCACCCACACGACGCCACACACGCTGTCTGCCATCTGCCCTGAACAGTGAAAACCGGGACTCATCTGTGAACAGAATTCCTCTCCAAAGTGCCAGACGCCATCGAATGTGAGCATTTTCCCACTCAAGTCGGTTACGACGACAAACTGCAGTCAGGTCCAGACCCCGATGAGGAAGACGAGCATGCAGATGAGCTTCCCTGAGACGGTTTATGACAGTTTGCCTGCTACATCAAGTCTTGTGCAGTCTGGTCTTGTTCCTGATGCCAGCCTGCCTAGTGTTCTGCAATGCCAAGCCACAGCTCAGCGACTCCAGGTGTCTTTCATATCTGCCTCATTGCTGCATGTCCACAGCTCAGCATTGTGCAGCACCACTACAGCTCAGCTACTTTAAGTGTGTTTCATCACTGCATGTCCATGGCTCAACATTCTACAGCACTACTATAGCTCAATACTCCAGGTGTGTTTCAGCTCTGCTTCACCACTGCACATTCATGGTTCAGCATCATCCAGCACCACTACAGCACAGCTACTCCAGGTATGTTTCAGCTCAGCATTGCGCAACACTACTACTTTAAGCCAAATTGTCAGCACTATTGCTTTCCATTGCAAAATTTGACTATATCCAATGTTATACATTGGCACCAGGGGTGGAAGTACCACCGTAGCAGAGGGCCGGGGACCTGCCTGCCAGTGCCCATGCACACAGTGATGATTACTGTGTGTGTCCTGGCAAATGTTAGCCCGGGTCATAATGGATGACAGATATGAAACTAGAGTCCTCTGGCTGCTGAGTCTGTCATGCATTATGGCCCAGGGGTCATTCTCCACCTTGTGCGCTCTCCTGCTCAGCTCAGCAGGTGCAATGACTTCACTCCATTGTGACTGCTGCTGGGGAGAGCATGATCTGCGGCGTTCATTGGGGGAATTGGGCTTGGAGGATGTAACTTTTCAAAAAAACTTTGATAAGTCATAGAGACATATCAATAGTTTAGACCAATGGGGGTCTGACTGCTGTGACCCCCACAAACCTCTAGAATGAGGAATGAGGGGAGACGTGCACTCTCTCTCCTTGCTGCATAGAAGTCTATAGGCCCTTGATTCCATCCTCAGGAGCGAGGAGAGAGAGTGTGATATGTGCACATTTCTCTCCCGTTCTTAAAGAGATCGTGGGGGTCATAGACAGACATGGCAATAGCCAATGTCTTTATTTTATTTTTTTTACACAGTAAAAGCATTTTTTTAAAAGAAAAAATCATGTTTTGTTATTTTTCTGGTTTTATGTGGGGATGAGGTGATATTGTCATTGATACCATTTTGGGGTACATACTTTTGGATCGCTTAGTATTATACTTTTTGTGAGGTATGGTGACCAAAAAATGACTCTTTTGGCACAGTTTTTAGTTGTTTTTTTTTACGTTGTTCATCTGATAGGTGGATCATGTGATATTTTTATAGACACTGGGGGTTGAGGGCTAAGTCTCATAGACTTCCATAGCTGGCAGACTCTGATGCCTGTGTAAGGCATCGCTGACACAGCAGCCATCAGGACAGCGACTACGAAGTGCAAGGACCCGATAGGGTGAGAAAGGGAGCCCCACAACATACAAAGGGTTAATGTGCAGGCATGTCAGGAACAGCCAGGCCCCTGCCCCTGGGAGAACCTGTCTACAGAACAACTATTAGTAGTTTACTCCCCAATTCTGGCCTTTATGGAAGAGTGACAAAAAGAAAGTCATTTTTGAAAGAAAGCCATAAGAAGTCTCAAACATATGGAAGAAGATGTTTTGGTCAGATGAGACCAAATTTGAACTTTTTGGCCAAAATGCAAAACACTATGTGTGGCTGAAAACTAACACTGCACATCACCCTGAACACACCATCCCCACCATGAAACATGCTGGTGGCAGCATCATGCTGTAGGGATGTTTTTTTTTTTTAGCAGGAACGGGGAAGCTGGTCAGAGTTGATGAGAAGATAGATTGAGCCAAATACAGAGCAATCCTGGAGGAAAACCTGGTAGAGGCCACAAAAGACTTCAGACTGGAGTGGAGGTTCACCTTCCAGCAGGACAACGACCCTAAACATACAGCTAGAGCCACAATAGAATAGTTTAGATCAAAGCATGTTCATGTGTTAGACTGGCCCAGTCAAAGTCCAGACCTAAATCCCATTGAGAATCTGTGGCAAGACTTGAAAATGCATTCTAACTGAGCTTCAGCTATTTTGAAAAGAAGAATGGGCAAAAATGTAATTCTCTAGATGTGCAAAGCAGATGGAGATGTACCCCAAAAGACTTGCGCTGTAATTGCAGTGAAAGGTGGTCTTACAAAGTATTGACATGGGGTGGGGGCTGAATACAAATGCATGCCGCATTTTCCGGATTTTTATTTAATAGACATTTTCAAAACCATGTATCATTTTCTTTTCACTTCTCACATACTTGCTACTTTATGTTAGTCTATCACATAAAATCCTAATAACATAGATTTAAATGGGTTTTCCTATCTCAGACAATGGGAGCATATCGCTAGCATATGCTACCATTGTCTGATAGGTGCGGGTCCCACCTCTGGGACCTGCACCTACACTGAAAATGGAGCCCCGAAAGTTGTGGAGCATGCACTGTGCATGCGCATTGCCCTCAATTCATTTCTATGGGGCCGCTGAAAATATTTCCATCGGCCCCATAGAAATGAATGTAAGCGGTGGCCGAGCAAGCGTGGTACACTCCAATTCACTACTACAGGGAGAGCGCTTGGTGGTCACCACCTTCCTCGCCCCGTTCTCGGTCTAGTGATATGCCCCCATTGTCTCAGATGGGAATACCCCTTTAAGTTTGTGGGTGCAACGTGAAAAGTGTGGAAAAGTTCAAGGGTAAAGAATACTTTTACATGACACTGTACATGTAGGGGGCCTAAAAGAACCAGAGAGTCCGACATAACATTATTAGAGATGGACAAATCAATTCTAAAAATTCTGAATTCGACCAAACTTTTTAATAAATTCTGATTTTATCCACTCTAAATTTTAAGTGATTTGATTCATGAGAATCAGCGAGGGAAAAGGATAGAGAGAGACAGAGAAAAAGCAAAGTACTTTTAATTCTAACAAAATTGAACCTGAATCAAATTTTTAGACATTCGCTTATCTGTAAACATTATATTCTTTTAAGTTGACATAGATAGATTTTCTAAGGTGAAACATGAAAAACAAATTGAAAAAAGGTCTCTTTAAGGTTGAGACTGCACGACAATCATGGCTGCAACAACCTTAATGAGACAAACTGTGACTGTGAAGCAGGGAAGACATTAAACTAAATGGGGTTTCAGCATGACTCTCAAGTTGCCGTGACCCCAGAATTGCAATATGTCTTCCATTGCTGGATTTTTTGCGATTCTGGGGTCACAGTCATGGCAACTTATGAGTCGCACTTGGACTCTATTCAGTTCAATGGTCACCGTTTGGCCCCAAAGTCTCATGTTGGGGAACTGCCTACTGATGCCCTCAAATACAAGTGGTCCCTCAAGTTACAATATTAATTGGTTCCAGCAAAACCATTGTATGTTGAAACCATTGTAAGTTGAGTAATTGGTTCCAAAGCCTTGAAATGTCATCCAAGATAAGAGAAAATGAACATTTAAGAAAAAATAAGCAGATAACTAAGACAGATAAAACAAGTCCTTAATATATAACAGTCAGGAATAGCTGATAACAGGCAACTATTACAGCTATTTTATGAGACAAGTGACCTTGATTGGTTGGACCGGAGTCTGAGACATTGTATGTTGAGTCTAGTTTCAACTTACGATGGGTCAGAAAAGACCATTGTATGTTGAAAATATTGTATCCTGAGGCCATTGTATATTGAGGGATAACTTGTATCCAGTTATTCTGAATAAGAACATTCATTGACTGTATTTTGTACTGACTTTGCAGAGTGCCCTAGCAATGAACACATACTGTTACATTTAGGTTCACCGGCACTACTGGCATTGCATCAAATAATCTTTACTAACAGCTGAGGTGGCTATGCTTGCATCTAATATTAGTCTGTATGTTTTACTGGCTGCCACAGGGCTCGTAAAACATGGCACCTTTTTGAAGTCCAAGTGGATTCCAGACAGTCAAGTATGTGACTGCTCTTCACTATACAATGACAGATTCTAAAAAAAAGAAAGAAATCTAAATAGCTGCATGCTGCCTCATGAAATAGCCATTTATTGCCCAAACAGCTCAGGGAAGGTCAAATAAGATGATAATTATACTGCGGGGAATGAAGCAAATTTACACTAAGGATGAGTTCTTCTTTCTCAGCATGCAGGAATGTTTGGCAAGTAACAACATGGCACTCATTCCCTCAGGTGGCCAGCTTTCCTCTCTCTGCCGCAGTGCTGTTGACAGAGCAAAGCTGTTATCATTCTTTTGTGGTGTGCAGGATCAGGAAATGTTATCTTACTTTGAATTTCTTTACCAGAAGAAATACAGATGGCTGCTGGAGCTATTAAGCAGTAAGGCTATACAGGTTATAGACTAGAGTATACATAATTCTATAGAGAGAGCTGTCATAGATGTCCAACCTTGTTTCACCAAGACGTAGATAAAACATGTCTTCATGTATGCTCGGATAAGAATAAAACTGTACTTCCAAATGTTTTTGATAAAAACAAGATTGAAAAAACAAAAAGCAGTAGGCTAAGTATACTAGAATCCCAATGACTATTGATGCATGGAGCAAATGCAAACAAGGTGGCCTTCTTGCCTTAAATTCCACTAATATTTAGAAGTGGCTGTTTTACAGAGTTACTGGAATGGTTGAATTTTTTTTCCATTTTTGGGACCTATTCTAAAAACGGATGGCTCGGCTAATACCGGCAGTCCTATAGTGGTGAATGGAGAGGTGGCTGCGCTTGCATGGTACACTCTCCATTCACCACTATGGGACTTGCGAATATAGCCAAGCGTGCTCTCTCGGCTATTTTCAGAACTCCCATAGAGGTGAATGGTGAGCACGCAGTGCATGCATGGTGTGCACTCCTTCACTTTTAAGGCCTCATTCTGGAGACAGGAGACAGTCCCTGGAAGTGGGACCCGCACCTATCTGACATTGATGTCACATATGTCATCACCAGCGACATGCCATCAACCAACCCTTTTCATAAATGTAAATAAAGATATACAGGGTGACCAACGAAAAACTAGCCCACCTCCAGCAATAGTATGATAAGTTGAACGAGCAATTGTTTTGTTTTGTTTTTTAAGTATGTGGATTGTTAGCATACACTTTCTGTTTTAAATTTCCCCATAGATAAAGATGTGGACAAGTTTGGGGAACGTGGTGGCCAAAACCCCTTGCTCAAAGTTCGCTCCCCTGTAAACAGTTCATGAAATATTGGAGGCAAGCTATTTTTTGGTGGGCCACCCTGCATAACAGGGCCTCTAAGAATCCAACACAAACCTATAAGTATCTAAACAATATAAAAGAACATAAAAAAAGAAAAAGGTTAACAATTACAATCTTAGTATCATGTTTTACAAAAAAATATGTCATTAAGATATACAGTATATTCCTTGTTGTACATCTGGAAATACCTAAGTTCCGTTGCTGGGAGCTATTCACCACCCAGACTGTGATATGACACATTTTAGTTTTCAGACATTAAATGACGAGTGAAGGTCAAAAAGCTTCATAAATAACTTACTGCCAATAAAAAGTCCTGTGGATGTCAACAATACTAATGTTTTCAACTTGTACAAGGCAACATTTAAGTACAATGTAATTGAATGAGGTCACAGCAGAGGCTGATTGCTATTTTTATATTTGACTTTACTTAAAATAATTTTTATTTCATTATTTTATGTTAAGATCAACAGCGGCTTACCCTTCCCAAAACAAAATATGGATGGCCTTACGTGCCGAGTTATATGACGTTGCTCTATGTGCCTTATAGAGCCAATAAAATTGTAAGTGAAAAAGTAAGAAAAGTCAAAACCCTCCAGGCATGTAACTTTTCGACATTTTAATAGTAGTAGACAAAACATTAGAAAAGTAAAATAATGAATTAACATCCATTTATAGTAGATTGAGAACAAAAGAGATACTAAAATATACTACAAAAAATATAAACAAAAGTAAGATATGTATATTATCCTTGTTAATTATAGTTCCTTATTTTAAATAGTACCAATAAACTATTTAAAATAAAAAACTATACTGTAATTATAATCTGGGGATGGACTTTCTGTTAACTATTACACTCAGAATTATACTGTCTCCTTATTCGATACTTACAGAGGATAATATAAGTATCTTATGTTTGTGTTTATTTTTTAAGTATATTTTAGTATCATTTGTTCTCAATCTACTAGAATCTCAATCTACTAGAAATGGATGTCAATTAATTTTAATATAATTATTTTAGTTTGCTAATGTTTTGTCATTATTTTATGTCTATACTCAGTTTTCCCTTGATTAGTATAGAACACTGGATTTTTGTCAGCACCACATTAGCAGAATTTTCTACAGTACCAGTCTGGTACATGGTACCATAACGATGCTAAAGCCATTCACAAAATAGCAATAAAAAAGTTCAGGTTGTTAGGGACGCAGCAATACCAAGTATGTGGGGAGATGTTATTTTTGCAATTTTTTTCATTGAAAAACGTATTGTCAATGGAAAAAAAGTGTTTTTTAATTGGAATTTTTTACTTAATGTTTTTTTTTTACTTTTTTTACACACTTAAAAGTCCTGTAAGGGGACTATAACAGCCAATCTTAGATTGTTTTTTAAATACAATGCACTATGCCTATAGTGCATTGCCTTTTAATGTCAGTGCGATACTGACATTGATCAGCAGGCTGTGCCAGAGAGGAGGAACACTAAAGACTGGCTTGGGGCCTACACCAGGTCCCAGACAGCCTATTCACACATCAGCACCCCGCGATCGTATTTGCAAGGTGTTGATGGGAGACAGAGGGAGTCTGCTCCCTCTGCCACTGCTTACATGGAGTTACCGGTCCAGGCTGTTAGAGCAGGAGCGCGGCTCTCATGTGAGAGCCAAGCCCCCTGCTCTCTCCGCAGCACAGGGGACCCGTTCAGTGCTTCGACTGGACCGACCCAGCCTAAGTACCCTAAGTGACTGCCATAAAAAGGCATATAGGTGGCCACTAAGGGGTTAATTGTTCGGGCATTTGGGGAAGCAGAAATGGCTGTTTATTATTTATTATTTATTTTTATATGCAAAATTGGGAAAGGGTGGTGATTTTTTTACTTTCTCCAGAACTTTTAGTTGACACTGGAACCTGCAAACTTCTGATTACTTGTCCCATACACCGCAATAGAATAATATTGTGGTCTATGCCTGCTGAGCCATGCCAACACCCTCTGCCTAAGGCCTCATGTCTTGCTGATCACATCTGGACCCAGTAATTTCAATGGGGCTGCAAAAGATGCAGAAAGAACACTGTGTGCTGTCCGCATCCATATGTCCATTCCATGGTTTCACAAAAAAAGTACATGTCCACTGTTTTCCTGACAAGAATAGGCATTTGAAACATACTGCAGGGTCCTGCATGTAAGAAACGTACCTGTCCGGGCTCCAGCGGTCTGATCCTGAGCTTCGGCGCGGCCACGCGGGGAGAGACGTGCTGCTGAGCCACGCCCCCTGGTGGCGCAACAGCATCCTTAGTAACACGATCCAATGCTCTGTTTCTCCCTGCAGCAGGCGTGTGCTGGGGGAGATTAGCAGTGGGCTGATTGCTCAGCTTCTCTATTACTGTGTGTTAGTGTCTAAACCCCCATCTGGCCATACATCATTGCCAGTGATAGTCTGAGACTCACTAGCTGTGTTCCTGGTTCCTTGTTCCTGTGCTTATTGGATTGCTCGTTCCTCTGACCCCAGCTTGTCTTCTGACCACTCATTGTCTCTCGTTTGGTACTGCATAGCTTGTCTGGTTATGAGCCATTTACATAAAACTCTGGTATTGTGTTTGTCTGTCATTGTTGTTTGTCCATCTCTACACGTAAATATAGGGACCATTGACCAGTTGCAGTGCAGCTATCTAGGGCTTGTACTGCAAGTAGATAGGGAAAGCCGGCTGGGTTCTAGCCTTAGGGCTCACTGTCCTTGTCTGTCCCTACCTACAGTCGTAACATTGTGGAAGGGAAATTGTAGGATGCACATGGCAGGTATCAGTGTTTTGCGGATCTATAATTTGTGGACTGCAAAATCAGATATGGTTGTGTGCATGAGGCCTAAGTCCATGGACGCCACAATTGCTATTGACCACGGCTTCTGAGGGGTTAAATGACCAGGTTCGGCTTCAGAGCAGCAGCAATCTCCATATAACCCCTTAAGCATAATGATGTAGATGATTATGCGTTAAGGGGTTTATATAAAAAAATGATAACCAGACATTGTATAGTACATAAATATTTCCTTCTAACCAAGTTAGAATCAGTCTGTAGCTAGCATAGATCCAGAGATCTCTTCATTCATTGCCCCAATTTCTCTGCTAGCTTCTCTTCAGACAGAAAGGTGAGGGGGCATGTCCCTTCTGCTACAGCTCTCTCTCTCTCTGTAGCTGTCAAAGCTTATAACAGTACATATGGCTTGTGGTGGTTGAAGAAAGGAAATGAGCACGTGTGTCCACCTCAGCAATGTTACTGAGGAGGTTAAAGATATAAGGAAAAGAACAAACAGCAGGTGGCACTATACAGATAGCTTTTATTGAATATTAAATACAAAAGTATTCAGATCCAGGTGCTGGTTAGAAAAAGAAAGATTTTTTTTTTTATAGGACAATCCTTATAAGTTGTCCATTAAGAAGGGGGTACAGGTAATGCTGACAATTATTTTAGGCAATATTTGCTGGTACCTGAGGGCTTTAGTTGAGTGGGCAATATTCCCCAGTTTAAAGAAGTTAATATTCTTTGGCTTTTTTGGCAGTTTAGGGACTAGAATGATAACCAGGTGGAGAAATTAGGGAGGTTCTAGACGTGAGTCTTGGTGATAGGTGGTGACTGTCTGATCTGTTTTAAATAAATGCATCATGGACACATTATGTTGATGCCCATATACAGTACAGACCAAAAGTTTGGACACACCTTCTCATTCAAAGAGTTTTCTTTATTTTCATGACTATGAAAATTGTAGATTTACACTGAAGGCATCAAAACTATGAATTAACACATGTGGAATTATATACATAACAAACAAGTGTGAAACAACTGAAAATATGTCATATTCTAGGTTCTTCAAAGTAGCCACCTTTTGCTTTGATTACTGCTTTGCACACTCTTGGCATTCTCTTGATGAGCTTCAAGAGGTAGTCCCCTGAAATGGTTTTCACTTCACAGGTGTGCCCTGTCAGGTTTAATAAGTGGGATTTCTTGCCTTATAAATGGGGTTGGGACCATCAGTTGCATTGAGGAGAAGTCAGGTGGATACACAGCTGATAGTCCTACTGAATAGACTGTTAGAATTTGTATTATGGCAAGAAAAAAGCAGCTAAGTAAAGAAAAACGAGTGGCCATCATTACTTTAAGAAATGAAGGTCAGTCAGTCAGCCGAAAAATTGGGAAAACTTTGAAAGTAAGGGCTATTTGACCATGAAGGAGAGTGATGGGGTGCTGCGCCAGATGACCTGGCCTCCACAGTCACCGGACCTGAACCCAATCGAGATGGTTTGGGGTGAGCTGGACCGCAGAGTGAAGGCAAAAGGGCCAACAAGTGCTAAGCATCTCTGGGAACTCCTTCAAGACTGTTGGAAGACCATTTCAGGGGACTACCTCTTGAAGCTCATCAAGAGAATGCCAAGAGTGTGCAAAGCAGTAATCAAAGCAAAAGGTGGCTACTTTCAAGAACCTAGAATATTACATATTTTCAGTTGTTTCACACTTGTTTGTTATGTATATAATTCCACATGTGTTAATTCATAGTTTTGATGCCTTCATAGTCATGAAAATAAAGAAAACTCTTTGAATGAGAAGGTGTGTCCAAACTTTTGGTCTGTACTGTACATTCAGTAGTTTCCATAGTCATTGTCTGCAGCATATAATCGTGAATATAGCATACATTCCTTCGCATTGTCATTGTTACATTGATACCCATTGATCTTCCAATCACATACACATAACTTCTGTCCTCACTGTGGTATGGCCTTTAAATATAAAAAGTTCATATTAGCACACAGGTCAGTTCAGCATGACTGAAATATGCTTGCACTTGTCAGATAGATATTTTGTGGTCATATCTGTACATCAGCAGATTGCTTACCTGATTTCCAAAGTCCTTGACCCATATACCTGCATGTGGGCATGCTAATAACTCATGTCAAACAAAACCTATCATTACAACAGACGTACATATAGTTGAGTCAAACCACTGAGCAAATCACTGCAAAAATCCAACTGCTCTATAACCTACCATACAATAGCGAGAATAGATACTGTCAAGAGCTTGTCTTTTCATGTATACCTAGAACAGGCCTGGGCTACCTACAACTCTTTAGAACTTAGTGGTTACCATAAAAAGGGGAATGTGAGGGCCATGGTAAAACCTTTAGTTTGCGTCTTTTGAGGTAGTCTATTGTGGATTTTGAGGTGTGTTTAGGTGTGCTTGGTTTTAACGTAACTTTATTCTTTCATGAGTTATTTACAAGTTTCTCTTTGTTTACAGCCATTGACATGTCGCCGAGGTTAACACGTGAGGAGCAGATAGAAATTGTGTTGATGTCTGGTGAACGCAGTAACCGGGTCATTGCAGCAGATTTCAATGCAAGACACCCTACGAGACCACCCATCTCCCATGCTACAGTTAGCAAACTGCTTGCTAAGTTTCGTGAAACTGGTTCGGTGTTGGATTTGCCAAAATGTGGACGCATGAAATCTGTCTCTAATGAAGAAACATCAGTGGCTATCCTAGCTTCATTCAGCAAGAGCCCACAGCGTAGCACTCGCCGCATGTCACTGGAGAGTGGGATTAGTCGAACATCCCTTCGGCGGATATTAGCTACTCACAAATGGCACCCTTACAAACTCCAGCTACAGCAGCATCTCAACGAGGATGACCCAGATCGGCGCACTGAATTTGCAGAATGGGCAAAACAAAAATTGGAACAGTACCCTCAGTTTACGCAGAAGATTTTGTTCAGTGATGAGGCAAACTTTTATGTGAATGGTGAAGTTAACAAACAAAACCACCGCTATTGGTCTGACACTAACCCACATTGGATAGATCCCTCCAAGACTGTTGGAACAAAAAAATTGATGATATGGTGTGGTGTATGGGGTACAAAGATAGTGGGGCCATTCTTCATCAATGGAAACTTCAAGGCCACTGGATATGCGAAATTGCTACATGATGATGTGTTTCCCTCTTTATGCACTGAAGCTGGCACGTTCCCTGAGTTTTTCCAGCAAGTTGGTGCACCACCACATTATGGGTGTCAGGTCTGAGCATTCCTAGATGAACAGTTTCCTGGAAAGTGGATTGGTCGTCGTGGGCCAGTTGAATGGCCCCCAAGGTCTCCCGATCTGACCCCATTAGACTTTAATCTTTGGGGTAATCTGAAGGCAATTGTCTATGCTGTGAAGATACGAGATGTGCAGCACCTGAAACTACGGATACTGGAAGCCTGTGCTAGCATTTCTCCTGCGGTGTTGTTATCAGTGTGTAAAGAGTGGGAGAAGAGGGTTGCATTGACAATCCAACACAATGGGCAGCACCTCTTCCTATTGAAAAAACAAAAGTTGGATTCAAAATGGCCGACTTCAAAATAGCCGCTATTGTCACCACCCATCTTGAAAAGTTTCCCCCCTCACATATACTAATGTGCCACAAACAGGAAGTTAATATCACCAACCATTCCCATTTTATTAAGGTGTATCCATATAAATGGCCCACCCTGTATTTTAACCTTATCAGTCCATATGACTTGTTTCCATCAGGCTTGTTTAGATGTTCTTTTGCAAACTTCTGACTGGCAGGGGTTCTGATTTGCCTGTCTAGCAATGGTCTCCAAAATTTTTCTTGGTCTTCCAGACCTTCTCTTGACCACCAGTCTTCCTGTTAACTGCCATTTCAAACTGAGGAAATGGCACCCTGAAAATGCTTTTCTAACTTCTTACAGCCTTCTCCTGCTTTGTGGGTCTCAACCATTTTCAATTTCAGAGTGTTAGGCAGCTGCTTAGAAGTTCCCATAGCTGCTGTTTTTTGGGACAAGGTTAGAGGAGTCAGGGTATTTAAAAAGCTTTGAAATTTGCATTACCTGGCTTTTCCTAACAATGATTGTGAACAAGCCTTAACTCAGGCTATTTAAGGTCTGAGACCTCGGTCAAAGTTATCTGAGTGTTCAAATCTCCTTGGGTTCCCAAATGTTTGCAAGGTACTCTTTTGCTTTTTCACTCTCAAATTGTACAAAACCAAAATAATACACTGATGTTGCTTAAAATGTTGAAATGTATTTTTCATCTTTAACGTTATGCGTTTTGGAGATCATTTTATCTTCAACTTGCTGTAAATGGTAATCCAAAATGATCTATATCTCTATCATGTTAGCCTTATAAGAATACTCATACAATAAAGGTGGAGTCAGCATAATGCTTAGACAGAATAAACCTGTGTTGGACATGCAGCATTTTAGAAGATGGCAA
This sequence comes from Bufo bufo, assembly GCF_905171765.1. NCBI lineage: Eukaryota > Metazoa > Chordata > Amphibia > Anura > Bufonidae > Bufo > Bufo bufo. The sequence continues at coordinate 641,895,631 of NC_053390.1, read as the reverse complement.
CCCAAATTGTTAATCATGATGGAATGTTACATGGGTAACACGTGAAAAACTATTTTACATGTATAAGTGTGCTATTGATTTGTCATAGTTTGCCCATAGACTGCTATAAGCCTATGCTGCATCTCTGCATATTTTATACAAGATAAACAGACATAACCATGGTATGCTCCGAAACATGCAGATGTCCCTTCAGGTCTGTCCCACTGTACATGATCTGCCATGTGCACGAGTCCTTACTCTTTCAGCACATTAAACCTGAAATTAAACTTATGACCCACTGTACAGCCTTTACAAGAATAAAGCGATAAGTCCATCTTTTAAGCAGAATTATGCAGAGAGCTCAAGTATGAATTTGACATTCCGTCGTCTCATTCATCCTTTCATCCCATTTCCAGGTAATTGCTCCATGTTTCATCACTTCCCCACTTCCTAGTAATTTATTTTTTTTCCCACTGTCTCGCTGCTATTTTTCAGAAGTTCTCCTCTCATTTTTCTTTCACCAAACACATCACATTCATTAATATGAGTTTCATATGTGCAGACACATCTGGGAAAAATCTGAAGCTGGAACTAATGAGCTTTAATGACACCTTAAAGGGGTTGTCTCATCATGGACAATGGGGGCATATTGCTAGGGGGCATATATCGAGAACGGAGCCCCGCAAGGTGGTGGCCGGAGGACTCCGGTCCGGCCACCACCAAGCCGGCTCCCCATAGAAGTGAATGGGAGCGTACCGTGCTTGAGCGGCCCCTGCTCCCATTCATATCTATGGGGCCGACGGAATTAGCCGAGCTTGGCTATTTTCGCCGGCCGATAGAAAATGAATGGAGGGCGGCTGCGTATACGCAGTGTGCCCTCCTTCACTTGCGGAGCTCCGTTATCGATATAGGTGCGGGTCCGCTGGGACCTGCACCTATCAGAAAATGGGGGCATATCCTAGCAATATGCCCCCATTGTCTATGATGAGACAACCCCTTTAACATCGAATTTTTGCTAAGAATTAAAATATCCTCTAACAATAATAAACTTACATAAACCTAGATAAATAAACTAAGAATAATAAGCCACAGTGCCGCAGCCTCTTCAAATATCTGATCGGCAAGAGTCCCAATCGCTGGATTCCCATTGATCGGATATTGATGACCTATCCTAACAATAGCTCATCAATATCAGAATCTTGGAAAATCCCTTTAATAATGTTTGCATATCCTTATATGGTTCTAAAAAGTCTCCAAATGTCACCTTTTTGTCATTCAACTCGATAGGAATAATTTTTTGCATGAAGCATTCAAATTCATATAATTTTCACTAGGATTTTTATGAGTTTAGTGCGCTATCGTGCACTTTTAAAATAGGAACATGTAGCTATCCAAGTTCATAGTACCTCTCTGACATTGGTCTTCTCTGGGACATGAGATACAATGTACAATGGTGAACTTTAAAAAAATATCTGTAATAGTAAATATAAAGAGAGATTTTTTAAATTAATCAACCAATTATGATGAGCAATTTAGTGCTGTACCTTGCATGATGGATCAGAGACATGAGCTGAAAAATAACACACTGAGAGTATATATAGCGATGCCTAAATCCAAGGTTTACCCAAAGAAGTTAATTGTGTTATCTTCAATTACCAACTGTATACTGTAGTTATTGCCAAAAGTGCTCCTTTTCAGAAGTGATAATGGCTTGGTTAGTCAAGCTGGCCATACACTCCAGATAGCGTTTAGCCTCACTAAGATTTATTTAAAATTACCATTCCAGCACTTTTCCAAAATCCTTGGACCTCAAAAGTGTAGTGCTGATGTGGTGTCAAAAATGTATCCTGCAATGGCTGTTCTAGGAGGGTTCCTATGCCAATCAGCCAAGTCCTGACTAGTCAGTCCATATTTGAGCCTAGATGTAGAGACAATTGGGTTCCTGAATCGGCGTTCAATCCCAGAGGCAGGCAGGGGATTTAAAGGCTATGTACACCTTAGGAGGTAATTTTTTTATGATTGTATGTTACAAATTTTTTGCTACAAACCATGTTTTCAATTGGTCTTTATTTAAAATATTGAGACGTTCTGTCACAAAATGTTAACTGTTTTTCTAGCTGTGTGACTGGTTCTTTCACTTTTATGTCAACTAATAAACCTTATCTCTAAACTACTGAGAGGTCATAAACACTTATTTAAGCCACATTCTTATCAGTAAGATAAGAACTGAGCTATAATCAGTATTTAGGAGGTCAGAGAGCAGAGATAAGGAGTCCATCTGCTCCTGGTCTGACGGAAAAGACAGAAAATCCAGGGTGCTACTAAAGCATCTTGGCTCTGTACAGAAAAAAGGACGCCATATTTTTAATAAAGACCAATTAAAAAAATTATTTTCAGCTCAGAATGAGTACAATGCAATAATTAAAAAAATGCCCCCCAAAGGTGTACATAGCTTTTAAGTCTTGTGCTGTTTGCTTTTCTTGAGAGTAGGGTCCTGTTAGTTCTAGAGCTACATTTCTGTTGGACCTTGTGTATTTACCTCAGTTTTGTTTGTGAATTAACCCCTTCACTGATGTTTTGGCTTGATGAATTGTCAGAAATGTTTCTAGCCACGGCTATTGTAGGAGGGTGCCTATTACCACAAGCCATAGAGGAGCAGAGCTAAGGATGGGAGTGGTAGTGCAATAATTATTCACAGTGGCAATCACACACTGATAGTCTCTAAAGCCAAGTCAGTCTTAGGAGGGTGCATCCTTTCTTCCCTCAGGCACACCCTGATATTGGGACTCCTACCTATTGGTAGTTGGGGGTGGCCTTGGAGTTATGAGGGTTGTACAAGTGCAAGGCAGGTATGGTGCTGGAGTCAGTAACCAGGCCAGTTATAGAAAATAAACAAGTCTCTCTTTACTTAAGGGCAGAATGGGAGCTGTAGTACATCCAACAGTATCAAAATACAGGAGGAATGCAATGGATTATGGCGGAGCTCACCTGAGTGACCACCAGTGGAAGCACGGAAAAAAAACACCAGGAACCATTCGTGGACGAAAGCAACAGAAGAAAGTGATCCAGCTTCCAAGATGGCAGTAATAAACGTGATATTCTTTATTTCATGGGTGCAGAATAAAATCCAACATATACTTCTACGTGTTTCGGATCGTCAGGTTCTAATCCTTACTCATGACCAAGGATCAGAACCTGACGATCCGAAACGCGTAGAAGTATATGTTGGATTTTATTCTGCACCCATGAAATAAAGAATATCACGTTTATTACTGCCATCTTGGAAGCTGGATCACTTTGTTCTGTTGCAACAGTATCAAAACACAGTTCCAAACAATCTACAGTGCAAACCTTCCCAGATAGCATTGTATGGATGTAAGGATGGAGACTGTAGTACTCACTTTTGTATCTCTACAAAGTATCTCTCTGCAGAATCTAAGGCAGGCAATATTATTCTTGCAATGGTGCTGTAATTCTCAGTTGAGGGGCTGAATACAGTAGGCCAAACTGTGTACAAGAGTGAAAGAGTGACAAGCTATGTTTTCAGTTAATGCGCATCTGGTACTGAGTAGCAGTGGGTGGGCCTATTTATTACTTTTCTGCAGTGTGACCCACAAGCTTATGCCTTCTCTTTGGATTCTAATCTTTGGAGGAGATCTTGGAAACTCATTAAACATGAGCAACTTTTACAAGAATGCAAGAAGGAGTATTCAGACTTGTCGGTTATCTTTCCTAAACCCATGACCAGCAGGCTATCATCCAAGGAGCCATTGCATTCCGGATCCACCATATCTGCTCATGATCATGGAGCCAATTGGAGATGGTGGGTAGTGTGTTTCTATTGTGGAGATGTTGGCCGTTTGCTCCCAAAGCATTCCAAGATGGAAATACCCCAACACCTATGTGGTTTCTCAGGAAGATCACCTAGGAGGCCAGGTTTTTCCCATTTATTCTAAGAAATAATTATGCCTGCCTCTATTTTGTATAATAATGTGGGTCTGAGGTTGCCAGGTTCTTAGGTTGCCAGAAGATTACCCACTCCATTGGTACAGTTTTCTTTCCCGATCAGTATAATCACAGTGGATAGTTCTTCCTTGTCCCAGGATCTCAGAACATTTTCTAGCCTGCAGGTAGCTGCAGTTGTGGAAGGTATGCATTTTTAACTAATTTCCTTCTTTGTTTTCAATAATTTGCCTGTAAAACTGGATTTTGGTTTTGTGCCAACAACCCTTTCATTGATTGGGAGAAGGGACCTGGTGAAATGGAGTTCCAAATGTATTTTGATGTATTCTCTGACTCTGGTACTTAGGCATTTTCTTCTGATACAATTTATGACTGTGCTATTGAGCTTCTAAGGGCATGGCTACATGGTGACATATGTAGCAACACAAAAGGGTTTGGCTACATGGCGATATTTCATATAATGTATATAAATGGTGTTGCAACGTGACACGCTGCGACTGCAACGCTATAGTCGCAAAAAAAATCCCACTTGGATGGATTTTCTGTGTTACTGTCACAGCATGTCACATTGCAACACCATTAAAATATATGACATAAAATGTGGGGCAACTTTTTTGTCAGGCAACACATGTCCCAAGGTAGCTCATGAAAGATTACATTTATGATTGTTTCCATAAGGACCTTATTAGATCTCCTGTTTCACCAGGTTTTTTTCATTATGGGAAAAAATATGGTAGTTTAAGATCCTGCATTGATTATTGTGAACTGAATAAAATCACCAATAAAAAACAATATCCTCTTCCACTCATTCCTGACCTATTTAATTAAGTTTGTGAAATCAGATGGTTCGGGAAGCAGATGAATGTAAGAAAGCATTAAAATACCCCTGATGATCACTATGAGTATGCCCCTTGGCTTGAGAAATGCTACAACTGTTTATCAGAATTTGATTAATGATGTTCTAATTGTAGTTTATCTCACTTATATTCAGGTGTTCTCCTCTGATTGATCCTCTCACGTCCAACACATGGGATCTGTGTTCCAGGTCTTTATGAAAGGGGTAGCTGATCTTCAGAATTCAAGGCTTTTACAATTTGAAGTAAGCCTTTATGAAAGACCCAGTTCTGGTTCAGCTGGATCTTTCCTTTTACTGTGGAGGTAGACATGTCTGAAGGGGAGTGGGGACAGCTTTGTCTCAAGGGTGCCCTTCACTACGCCAATCTGCATCCTTATGCTTATTTCTCCCACAAAATTTAGTAGGCTGAGAAAAATTATGACATGAGAAATTGGGAGTTATTGGTTATCAAATGAGCATTTAAGAAATGGCAACATTTTTTGGAGTTGGCCAAATGACTATTTTGACTGACCAAGAATTTGACGTTCCTGGAATCAGACAAAAGACTTAACCCAAACAGGTTAGGTGGGCTCTGTTTTTCACTAGGTTTAACTTTGCAATAACTTACAAACCCAGATCTAAAAAAAATTAAGTTTATGCTTTGTCCTGTATCTGTTGCTCATCTCAGCCTCCTGATATCAGGCCAGAACCTATTTTGTCTGTGATATCTGTGATGCCCTTGATCTTATTGCTTATATTAGAGGATGCCCCGCAATCATTTCCAGAGTCCACACCTGCCGGGAAACTTTGCCTCCTCAATTCAGATCTAGATTTCTTAAAGGAGTTATCCAATACTAAAAGAGTGGCTCATACCTGCCCGACCCAGGTCTGTTGGGCTCCTGGGCTGGCAGTTCTGCTCCCACATACGCCAAGGACAACATCTGTCAACGGGGCGCACGTGACAACTGCAGCCAATCACACTGGAGACCTGCTCCCCTTGCATCTGATGTCACATGACCCAGGGGGGAGCAGTCACCGCTGCGGCCTGTGATTGTGCCCCTGTTGACGGATGTTGTCCTCAATGCATGTGGGAGCGGAACTGCCAGCTCGGCAACCCAACAGACCAGATCCAGCATCACCCCCACCCTGAATTGGGCAGGTCTGGGGCACTCTTTTAGTGATGGATAACCCCTTTAGTGAAATGCATGTTTCCGTTTTGTGTGGACAACCGGGAATCACAGAAACTAAAAGCCTAATCTCTCATTATTAGCAGTGAACGTCTTTATTCAGAGATGCTGAGGCCCAAGTCTCTGTGATACATGTGCCTGTGTTAGTACTCACCGTGTTTGTCCTAGTGGCAAACCTTGTCCATTGTCTGCTCCACAGAAATGAATAGACACATTTGTCTATGATTTTATCACTGATCTGCCGCCATCTGGGGGAAAAAGCTGTAATTTGGGTGGTTCGTTTTGGGAAGCTGTGACATTTCATTCTATTGGTGAAAATGATGAATTCCAAGACCTTGTCCAATTTATTTATTAAAGAGCCTGATCAGTGAGTAAATAAGATGACCCATCCTCTGGATAGGTCACCAATATCAGATTGGTTGAGGTCTGACTCCTGGCACACCCACTGATCAGCTTTTTAAAGTGGTAGCATTGCTTGTGTGTATGCTGTTTCCACTTCCAAATTAACTGCACGTCATCTTGCTCATCTTGTCTGATTGCAACTGCTTATCTTATTCTCTTGGTATTCCTGAGAAAATTGTTTCTGATAAATAGAGATGGCCTCGCCGTTCGCCCGGCGGTCATTTCGCGGCATACTTTGCACGTTCGTGGTTCGCCAAACAGGCGAACGTTAGGCGATGTCCACCGGCACCATATTCTTTTACATTGTGAAGAACTTTGACCCATGACACATCCATCAGGTGGTACAGGACAGCCAATTGAGACGTTTCAGCACATGGACATACCCCCTACCTTATAAATAAACCTGATCTGGCTGCCATTTTACATTCAGTGTTTTGTCAGAGTAGGGAGAGGTTGCTGTGTGGAGCAGGGACAGGCTGTTAGGGACACAAATCGCTAGCTAATAGGGCCACAAAAGTCCTTTTAAGGACTGGTATAGGTGTGCTATCGATAGGTGTGACTTACTGAGGGGTGTAATATACTTATAATATACTTTCTAACATAGTATTTTATATATAATATTTTTCTAGGCTTCAGCAGGGCAAATTTCATAGAATTTCCCTTTAAGACACATAAAAATGTCCCCTGATTAAGATACATATTTTTTGTTGGCATTTTTGCCAATGACCCCCCTCTAGTATGTCACTGTCCATGTTGTGGGACTATTTGTACACTTCTACTAAGTATTTGGTGGCTGCACATATGAGCTGAAAGTTTTTCAGGTTCGCCTACCATTAAAGTGAATGGGGCCCGCCCCGAACTTGTGGTTGGCGAACATTTGATCGCATTCGCGAACCGTCTCGGACGATGTTTGTCCATTACTACTGATAAATGGGATAGTTTCTTTCCAGATTTTGGAGGACCTTCGGTGACAAGCTTAAGATTACTTTGCCATTCTTTTCTTTATTTCACCCTGAGACTAATGAACAGGCTGAGCAGTTTTAGTCAAATAATTGAACAATATTTTAGGTGTTATATTTCTGATCCTCAGTCTGAATGGGTTACTTGTCTGCTTTTAGTTGAATTTGCTATTAATAATCGCTAGTATGCGGCTCTCAATAATTGGCCTTTTTATTGTAATTATGGTTTTCAACTTCATTTTGGGTTGTTTTCTACTTTCGTTACTGAAAATCCAGAGGTGGAGATTGACTCAAATAAACTGTGCATAGTTTAGGTCCAGGTTCAGGCGAGCCTGAAGAAAGCCCAATTTTTCCAAAAAAGGGATGCTGATAAGAGACATTCTACAGGGCCTTTGTTTTTTGTTGGCAAAAGGAATGGTTGTCTACTAAAATTTTAGGTTTCAAGTTACCTTCGCATCATTTGGGTCCAAGACACATTGGTCTATATGAGATTCTGAGACTTATTATTTGTGTGTTTTTCCGATTGCTTCTGCCCTCTTCATTTAAAATTCACAATATGTTTCATAAATCCCTGCTCTAAAAGTACATTTCCCCTATGCTTTCTGTTCAGGTGGAGGGAGATCTGACGTATGAATGAAGTACAATGCATTGTGTATCCTTGTAAGGTTAGAGGTTCCCTTCAGTATCTAGTGCATTAGAAAGGTTATGGACCTGAGGAAACATTATTGGGTACCAGTTCGTTCTGTACATGTGAATTGTTTGGTTTGTTCATTTTATAAGAAACTAGCAGGATAACCCGGCTTCTCCCAGGTATATTTCCACTATTTAATTTAATGTTTGTGTGTGTCGTTAAAAGATATCAACAGTATCCCCCATAACAGTGACCTCTACCCCCTTAATAGTGAGTTCCTCGGCACCCCACCCCCTTAACAGTAACCTCTACAGGGCTCCACCCCCTTAACATTGACCTCTACATCACCCAACCTGCTCCCCTAACAAAGACCTCCACAGTGGCCCGCCCCCTTAACAGTGACCCTCTACAGGGATCTACCCCTTAACAGTGACCTCCACAGAGCCCCACCTCCTTAATGTGACCTCCACAGCTGCCCACACACTTAACAGTGACCCCCATCACACTGCCCCACCCCTTTAATAGTGACCTCCACAGCACCCCACTCCCTTAACAGTGACCTCCACAGCATCCCGCCCCCTTAACAATGACCTCCACTGTTCCCTGACCCCTTCCCCTTGTCAGAGACCTCCACAGCACCCACCCCCTTAACAATGACCTCCACTGTTCCCTGCCCCCTTCCCCTTGTCAGAGACCTCCACAGCACCCACCCCTTTAACAGTGACTTCCACATACCCCGCTCTCTTAACAGTAACGTCCACAGCATCTGACCATTTAACAGTGACCTCCACAGTGGCCACCCCTTTATTAGTGACCTCCACAGTACCCCGTCTCCTTAACAGTGATTTCCACAATAACCCGCCCCTTTAACAGTGACCTCCACAGAGCTCCATTCCCTTAAAATGTGACCTTCACAACACCCCGCACCCTTAACAGTGACTTCTACAGCACCCTGCCCCTTAACATTGACCTCCATAGCAGACCCTCCCCTAAACTATGACCTTTACAGCAGCCTGCACCCTTAACTGTGACCTCCACTGCACAGTGTTATCCACAGTGCCCTGCCCTTTAAAGGTGACCTACAGCAGTGAAAAAAAATGGCTGGGTTGTTATGGTAACCTGGTGTAAAACTCGAGACTGAAGAACCTGCAAGCTTCTATTGGCTGATAAGGGTCATGTGATGGTGCCATATTTGCATTTTTGGGGAATATCTCAGGAACAGTACGTCCTAGAGACCAGAGACCTGGTCTAAAACCTTCCCGGACACCTGGTGTACCTATGTGCCAAATTTGGTGCAGATCGGTCCAGTCATTTGGCCATGCATAAAGAACAGACAGAAATTAATTTTTATATATATGAGTTACTTATACCTGGCTCAGAACAGTGCTGCATTTCTGTTGGACCTTCTTGTATATTGACTTCATTTTGTTTCTGGATTAACACTTTTACAGTTTTGGCCTCGACTGACTCTCCTGGCTCAGAGTCTGGCTTGTTTTACTCTCCTGCTACTCCTTGGCATCTGATAGGTCTGCTACCTTTAAGCTTGCACCTGTTTTCTGCAGCCTTACTCCACAGATGTAACCAAAATCCTTAGCAGCCAAGTGCAACCAGCCTTGTGTCAGGCTTTGGTGAACACCTATGGGTAGTGTAGAGTGGTGAGGAAAGATAGGTAGTAGATTTAGAGTTTGTTGGATGTGGTCCAGAACAATGATCATGTATGCTTCCTCTTCTCTTTCCTTACATGAGGACCAGGAATCCTGAAAAATTGATGATTGTGAAAAGCGATTATAAATAAGCCTTGTATATTGGTCCCTGTGTTGTCAAGGGTTATGCCCCCTAAGAAGCCTGACTAAAGGTAAAACTTTAGTCAGGCAGAGGAGGACAATATCAGAAATGCTCACCGGTCCTGTTTGATCAGCTTTATTCAATCCATGCCAAATTACAGATAAACAAGGTAGGACAAAAAAATCCTTGGCCTATGGCCATTTTACATGATGCCATGCTTCCTCAGGGCCTCTAGATCAGAAATGACTTGCCATTATTCGCTCTACTCACACTTCACACTGTTCAGTATTGCCGTTCAATATTGCCATGGCCTAATTCCACTGATTAAGTAACTGCTGGATAATTTGCATACAGAAACCTGAGTTTCAGAGGCTTAGCCCAAAAACTCAATACATCGCATTATTAGCTCTAATTTTCAATTTTCTAAAAGGTTATTCATGTCTCTATTTTTAATAACTGATTTTATGTACATTATAAGAAGAAAATAATAATAGTAAAAATGTTACTAAGCACTGACTGTACCCATAAAAGTCTTTGATGTCCTAATATGTCTTTATATGTCTATATAACACGCTCCATGCATGCCATATTACAGAAGTATTCGCCCTTTAGAGGCATTGCTTTATATTAAGGAGCCATACACCATATGGAGGAACTATTCACTGGCTAACATAGCATCTACAGCTCCGCAGTACAGAGATAGCCTTTGTGCCTCCATGGCACTTCTGTGGACAGTGCTCTGCTGTGTGTATGGTACCTTAGGCTACTTCTCTTTGTTGATGTTAATAACTGATATAGCTGAATAACTAGTAAAGTAAAATGGCTTAAATGGAATCTGTTACCATAAAATTCACTATTAACCCCATAATGACCGCCAATACGGGTTTGTACAGCGGTCATTAATGGGCTTTATTCCTAAACAGCCGCCTTTATACGGCTGCCAGGAATAAGTGCGACACGAATCTCCCATGCAGCGGAGAGTAGGGGTTCAGCTCTTACATGAAAGCTGGGCTCCTGCTCTAAAGGGGAAGACTGGCTGAAACACCAGTCTGCGTCATTTAACCACTTAGATGCCACGCAGTCAAAAGCGACCATGGCATCTAAGTGGTTTAGACGGAGGGAGCTCCCTCTGTCTCCCAATCAGCACCCCACGAATGAGATTGAAGGGTGCTTATGCCTTCAGTGTATCCCCATCAGGCAGTATCTCTCTGGCGCACCCTGCTGTTGACTGTTAGTATAGCACTAACAGTATGATATTCTGGGCTGCATAAGCAGTTCAGAGTGTCAAAGAAACTATCAAAAGATCATCTGTTAAAGTCCCCTTGTGGGACTAGTAAATGGTTAAAAAAGTTTAAAAAAAAGTTCTATTAAAAAAATCCAAGTGAAAAAAAAAACTGAACAAAAAGCAATCAAAAAGTGTTATGTACCTCAAAATAATACCAATGAAAACTGTAAAGGCCCCTTTCACATGGGCGAGTTTTCCGCGCGGGTGCAATGCGTGAGGTGAACGCATTGCACCCGCACTGAATCCAGACCCATTCATTTCTATGGGGCTGTGCACATGAGCGGTGATTTTCGCGCATCACTTATGCGTTGTGTGAAAATCGCAGCATGCTCTATATTGTGCGTTTATCACGCAACGCAGGCCCCATAGAAGTGAATGGGGCTGCGTGAAAATCGCAAGCATCCACAAGCAAGTGCGGATGCGGTGCGATTTTCACACACGGTTGCTAGGAGACGATCGGGATGGAGACCCGATCATTATTATTTTCCCTTATAACATGGTTATAAGGGAAAATAATAGCATTATTAATACAGAATGCATAGCGCTGGAGGGGTTAAAAAAATAAAAAATAATCCAACTCACCTTAATCCACTTGTTCGCGCAGCCCGGCTTCTCTTCTGTCTTCATCTTTGCTGTGTACAGGAAAAGGACCTGTGGTGACGTCACTCCGGTCATCACATGGTCCATCACATGATCCATCACCATGGTGATGGATCATGTGATGAGCGTAGTGACGTCATCAAAGGTCCTATTGCTCACAGCACAGATGAAGACAGAAGAGATGCCGGCTGCGAGAACCAGTGGATTAAGGTGAGTTAAATTATTATTATTATTTTTTTAACCCCTCCAGCCCCCTCCAGATCATGTGATGGACCATGTGATGACCAGAGTGACATCACCACAGGTCCTTTTCCTGTACACAGCAAAGAAGAAGACAGAAGAAAAGCCGGGCTGCGCGAACAAGTGGATTAAGGTGAGTTAAATTATTTTTAATTTTTTTTAACCCCTCCAGCCCTATTGTACTATGCATTCTGTATTAAGAATGCTATTATTTTCCCTTATAACCATGTTATAAGGGAAAATAATACAATCTACACAACCCCGATCCCAAACCCGAACTTCTGTGAAGAAGTTCGGGTTTGGGCACCAAACATGCCGATTTTTCTCACACGCGTGCAAAACGCATTGCAATGTTTTGCACTCGCGCTGAAAAATCACGCATGTTCCCGCAACGCACCCGCACCTTTTCCCGCAACGCCCGTGTGAAACCAGCCTAAGTCATCCCTCAAAAATCAAGCCCTGACACAGCTCTATAGAATTAAAGAAAAACAATTATTGGTCATGGGATGTTAAAATGCAAAAACATTTTTTTTCTTTTTTTTAAAAAAGGGTTTTATTGTTAAACTTCAAAAAACTATATGCATCTGGAATCTCTGTAATGATACTGACCCAGAGAATAAAGTTATCATGTTATCTTAACCAACAAGTTATATATACCCCAAAATGGTGTCATTGAAAACTACAACTTGTCCACAGAAAACAAGACCTCATACAGCTACATGAACAGAACAATACAAAAGTTATATAAAAAAATATAAAAAATTGCTTGGTCACTAAGCCCTAAAATGCATACAAGTAACATAGTAACATAGTGACATAGTACATAAGGCCGAAAAAAGACATCTGTCCATCCAGTTCGGCCTGTTATCCTGCAAGTTCATCCAGAGGAAGGAAAAAAAAAAATATGTGAGGTAGAAGCCAATTTTCCCCACTTTAGGGTTTAAAGCAGGGATGATGCCATATAGGGATAACTCAGCTGAATGTAGTGATACATTTCACTTAATGACCCATTGCTTCATTCTGGAGAAAAATAACTTTTAATCCATATACAAATGTAAAGTTAAGTGCACCGAGGGTGGGGCCAAACCACTCTGTGCACCCTTGCTCCTCCTGCTTCTTCTGCCAGAATCTCTCACTGATTTTTGATTGGCAGTGCCAGACATTTGTATAGTCATCTTGCCTGGCGCTGTCAATTAAGAATGAGAGGCAGGGTAAGCAGGAGAAGTAAGGGGGTCACAGAGTGGCTTGGGCCCAGCCTCATTGCACTTAACTGCTTATTTGCATGTAGAAGTAGCTTTTCTCTAGAATGAAGCAACGGATTGATAAGTGAAAGGTATCATTATGTTCAGCTGAGCTGGCCCTACAAGAAATTCTGCTAACCGGAACAGTGACAGACTCCCTTCCAGGTAGCAGTAGACTAAAATTAATTAGTGATTTTTATAAAACAAATTAAAAACATCCTACTGTAAATCATTTGAAGTGGCAGATGAGTTCTGGGACCATCTAGGTGACTCTATATAGTAGGGTATATCATTCCTTGGAATACACACTTCAGATGATGCCAGGAATCTTTTCAAAAAGGAAGTGGAAGATTGATATCAATCACTGACTGAACAGTATGTTTTACAGTGCCAGCCAGGGTATGTCCAGCATACAGTACCATCTACAGTATCCTAGCCACAGTGCATACCCCATACAAAACCACCCATAATACAGTACTCTGCCAGCCACAGTGTTCTCCAAATCAAAAACATCCCCCATCGGCAGCTGAGGTGCACTCCCGTCACCGTGTTCACTACAACACCCATCAGTCACATGCAAAATTCCTTCACTGCCAACCACAGTCTCCCCAGCAACAAAAAAAGACGTGAAAACTGTAAGACATTACTATATATTCTCTCATTCCAAACTCCAACTCCAATCATAACGCAGCTCCATGAAGCTTTCAAAAAGTAGCAGCTGAATGCCAAGGCTGGAAAGGGAGCTCAACTGGGACCTCTAGTGTTCTCGACGACAACTGCAGGCAAAGCGCTCATGGCAATGTGGTGGTGTTTTGGTGGAAAATGGCTCTGCAGAATTTGTCTTGCGGTGTAATTATTCCGAATGGGGGTCAGCAGGAGAAACTCTGGGGAAGATTTAGTTCAACGAGCGCAAATGTAAAGTTCTCATTCTCATACTTCACAGGATCTTAAAACAGCAAACGTATTGGTTCCTGTGGGTAACACCACATTGCTTTTCCTCTGTAGTAATGTTAATAACCTTTGCCTGTTTTTACTTTGCAACATTATAGGTTATGCATGTCATAGAGATAAAACTCAGAAAAAAGGTCTTCTTCTTGAAATGAATTTAAATCGGCGTACGTATCTGCAGTGACCTGAGGCACATCCAGGAGAACCTACTGTCAGATGGCCCTCCTACCACATTTACCAGCAGAATACAGGTGAATATTAGGCTGGTGTCACACATGGGCCCAGATTCACTAAGGTTGTAATGTTGTTCTGCACCAAATACCTATGCCCATGAACATAAGGGCTCTGTGCCCGTGCTGCGGACCACAAACTGCGGTCCACAATGCACGAGCACCAGCCGTGGGGCAGCCGCATGCGGATTGCGGACCCATTCACTTGACGGTGCATGCACTACTTTTTTGCAGTGCGGAGGCACGGCCAGAAACACCACGGAAACACTCCGTAGTGCTCCAGTGGGGTTCCGATCCATGCTTCCGCACTGCATCTCCGGATTTGCGGACTCATTCAAGTGAATGGGTCAGCATCCGTTATGCGGAATGCACACGGCTCGGTGACCCATGTATTGCGGAACAGCCGTATGCGGGTACAGAGCCCTTACATTCGTGGGCATGAGCCCTTAAGAAGTGGCACCGTTTGGCACATGTAAGGTTTCTCCATTTTATTTAGACATTCTTGACAGGAGGCAGAGCTCAGAGGAAAAAGGCAGAGGGGAGGGCCTAACATGCTCCAGTGTGCACCAAAATTGTGCTATTTTGGCGCAAAAATCTTTCTCAGAGTAAGATGATATTTAAATAACCATGGGGAGATAATGGTCACTCTTAATAACCAATAAATGGTCACCCAATTATAAATACAAGAAAGACTGAATTAGTGGGTGACCTCAATTAAGACAACTTTTATTGCATCATTAAAATAATATACCCAAGAGGAAGCGGAAGGCCGCCCGCCAGGGTGTAACACACTGATCACAAATCACTCAGTGGGGAAAAAATGCAGTATTTCTATATTAGTGCCAGGGGGGATAGAGAGGGGGCGGGGGGGATAGGGAGGGGAAGGGAAAACTGGGTCTCTTCCTCCTAGTAAGCCCTCCTCTAATGATCCTCTAGGCTGTGGATCAACAAGCTCACCCCAGACAGGTCTATCCCACTGCGTGTTTCCTTCCTCCTAGTGTAACCCTTGATATCCCTATGCCGCGCCAATTGACTGCCCAGCTTCGTCGGGGAAAAAGAGCAAGCGGAGGAACTGGCACAATAAAAGGAAACACAAAGATATAGCTACATAAAGCAATTATATGATGTCCTGCCCAGGCATAGACATGTACTTATGCACAAAAGATCAAGCAGTATATAGCTATGTCTCAGTACCACTCTGCCCGACGCATTTCATTGGCCTGAGGCCAACTTATCAGGGAACTTACAGCAATTAAATAACAAAAGATTAAGCAATAGATAAAGTGCAAATAACAAGCAAAATCTAGCTTAACAGCAGCGTCAGAGGCTCCATCTGGTTAATCTTATGGAATACTTTGCCCTCTACTTTCTCATCCAGCCGCCTGTATTGCACATAAGGTTATCTAATATCTGTAGATAATAAATATAATAACATCGCACAAATGTTTCTAATCCATGTATCACATAAATGTATCTAATGTCTTTCACCCAACTGTATCAAATATCTCTATCATATACAAGTATGTCTAATATCTGTGTGACACATACATGTACCCGGTATCACACGTGTATTTCTATAGTGTAGATATCAGACATCTTAGGACGCCTTCACACATGGCAGATTTTTGTTGTAGGAATTTTTGCGGCTGAAAATTGGTTTCATTCATTTGACTGGGGCTTGCAGAAATCCACGGGAGAGACCATTTTTATGGTGCAAATAAGATGCAAACCTCTTGTTTGCAACTTATTAGGCGCCACTGCGACAACATTTTTCGGAAAGTGGTGAGGGATGGGAGGGGCCAGCAGGCCCAGCATGTTTTTCTTCATCTAGAGTGGCAGGACATGGTGCAGATTTATGCACACAAAATCTGCATCAAATCCACACCAAAAACAGCATAAAACCGCACAAAAAACACAATTTGTGCGGTTTTATGCTGTTTTTGGTGTGGATTTGATGCAGTTTTTTGTGCGGTTTTGGTGTTGATTTCTTGAGGATTTATTGCACACAAATCTGTACCGTGTACAGGTACCCTAATGCTGGTTTTCTGGTGTAAATGAAGACAGAAATCTACAGTAGCTCAGATCTGCCATCGATTTCACACTAGGAGCATGGACTTAACGCAGGATGCGCCTAAATTCTGAAGAGGCGTACACCTCTCCTGTACGGTATGTCTACATGGTGTTTCTGGGTATGACAGCTGTCGCGTTACCAAGGATTGCAGTGTAGCGGGGCTGCTATAGAAATGATAGGGATTACAGTGTAGCGGGGCTGCTATAGAAATGATAGGGATTACAGTGTAGCGGGCTGCTATAGAAATGATAGGGATTACAGTGTAGCGGGGCTGCTATAGAAATGATAGGGATTACAGTGTAGCGGGGCTGCTATAGAAATGATAGGGATTACAGTGTAGCGGGGCTGCTACAGAAATGATAGGGATTACAGTGTAGCGGGGCTGCTATAGAAATGATAGGGATTACAGTGTAGCGGGGCTGCTATAGAAATGATAGGGATTACAGTGTAGCGGGGCTGCTACAGAAATGATAGGGATTACAGTGTAGCGGGGCTGCTATAGAAATGATAGGGATTACAGTGTAGCGGGGCTGCTATAGAAATGATAGGGATTGCAGCACCACTTGCATGTTTGCTGTGACAGTGACGTGTATCACACAATCCAACATTGCTGGATCTTTTTTTATGCTTGTATCAAGGTCACAGCGAATGTGCGAGTTGTGCCATGACTGCATTCATTCCTACGGCAGCCCCCTACACTGCGATCTTTGGTCATGTGACAGCTGTCGCGGGCAAAATCGCTGTGTAGATTAAGATGCATCCTCCAGCAGCTCATGGGATATCAAGAAGGGCGCAGCACTCCCCGGTCTTGATAAATCGTTCCAAAGCAACGCCATTCACATAATTGGAACCAATTTTTAGTCGCAGAAGTTTTTGCAACTAAATCTGCCACATATGTAGGTGTCATAGAGACATTAGTTACATCTGTGTGTAACTCAGACATTAGATACATTTGAATGTGATACTAGATATTAGATACATACCTGTATCACACAAACATTGATCTAAAAAGAAGAACTGGAACAACTGAGCAATCTCAATGGAAAACGAGAATGAGGGTCCTGTGTTTCTCTATGTGAATGAAGTGGCAGTCAATCACGCACGCCGGCGCTCCATTCATCTCTATGAGACAGCCAGAGATAGCTGAGCGCTCTACTCTGTGACTGTCCCATAGAAACGTGGTTACAGGCAAACAAGCTCTACACAGGCTGACCCTGCAATTATGATCTCTTTTAACTGTGCATCCATTCATACGGGCAGACACATGACCCCCACTTCTCTTCATCCATGGGACCAGCGATCAGACCCCCATGGATCAGCCACTCATCCCCTATCCTTTGTATAGGGGATAGGAAATCTTAGGACAACACCTTAAAATCAGACCAGCGATGTTATCTGCACATCTAAAACTGAAAATGTGAAGTGAGGATATGATTCACTAAGGCCTCATGCACATGACCGTGGTGTGTTTTGCAGTCCACAAATCGCGGATCCGCAAAACACGGATCGCGTCTGTGCGCGTTCCGCAATTTGCGGAACGGCACGGACAGCCTTCAATATAAATGCCTATTCTTGTCCGCAAAGCGCAGACAAGAATAGGGCATGTTATATTTTTTTTAGCGGGGCCACGGAACGGAGCAACGGATGCGGACAGCACACGGAGTGCTGTCCGCATCTTTTGCAGCCCCATTGAAGTGAATGGGTCCGCATCCGAGCCGCCAAAACGGCGGCTTGGATGCGGACCCAAACAACGGCCGTGTGCATGAGGCCCAAGAAGTAGATTTATTCAGGTAAAGCAGAATAATATAGTATTGCTTTTAGATTTATAAAGACAGATTTTCTAGTATTTTAGATTAAAAAAAACGAATAGGGATGAGAAGACCAAGTGCAGTGCTGGATGTTATTAGAAGTAACAGGTACAGCAAATGATATACATTTAGGTAATAAGAAATGACTACCCTAAAGTCCCAAGAAGCTGAAGTCTAAAAAAGCTCCTTTGATTGTCTGATAGATAAGAACAGGAGCCTCGTTATGAAAGCATAATAGCTCTCCAGATCAAACGGCATCTTCACACAGCGACATAGCCATTAAATCTACTTTGGACTTATAAAGCTCCTACCTGAAAGCTTTTATTGTGTCCGGCCTGGTGTGTGTGTGCAGAGAGTAGGATGTGCTGCGGAAGGGCCACAGTTATAGGAGGAATTCTACTTTTTTGAACCCTTACCTTTTACCCTTCATGAATGAAAGGTGAATTTAATTCTCCAAAAAAGTAACAGTCAATGGGGGTCATTTACAAAGACCGACTTTTTATGCCGGTCTTTTACGTTGCTTTTGCTGGTGGAAGATGTGCTTATTTTATTACGAGGCATGCACCGTACATTAGGTGCACCTTCAGCGGTCCGTGAGCCTTGTGGAAAAACTAGACCAGCCCCTGGCTGGAGTAGTATTTCGCCAACATATACACCGTAAATGTCGGTAAATTTGTCAGGGCTGAAGGCCCCCCACACACCAGAGCCACACCCTGGACACTCCTATGTGTCACACGTGGCGCCCAGGTATTTAAAATTTCACAAAAAAGGGGTCATTCAACATTTTTTGAAATGACCCCCAACGGCCTACATTTACTAATCCTGTTTAATTTGTAGACAAGCAGTTTGAAAGTGCGGCAGAGTTTTCACAGTGGTTGATGCTGGATGATCAATTGGGGGGTTTTGGTGGGAGAGGTCGGGCCAAAGTTGCCCAACATATTTACCATTGCTTACGCCAAAAACCTAGCGTAGCTAGAAGAATTATTAAATGGTGTTCAGCTTCTTGCAGCAAAGCACTTAGGATCAAGACTGGCGTTAGAGACACCAATCTTCATACATTTCCCACCAGTCTTGACTTGCTGGATTTTGTGTTGCAAGTCACATGCGACATTCACTCTATTGACTGTAGCTTTTGTTGTCGCTTTAAGAGCTCATTCAGACGACCGTATCCGTTTTGCAGATCTGGGCTCCTGCTTTTGCCTGTTTTGCTAAGCTAAGAGCTGACATGGAGGATTCTTAGCTTAGCGAAGTAGGCACAGGAGGGAACCTGCTCCGCTCAGCTACTCCTGGCATAGCACATGGTTACAGATTACCCATCTGCTATGCCAGGACTTAGTAAACCTCCTGGGGGCATGGGCAGGAGCAGCAATGTGCGCTCCTTCCCGTACTCACCGCGTTGCGGCCCCATTCATGAAGTGTTTACAGCCCGTACTCCATACACCACTGAGCTGTCAGCGGTGTACAGAGAAGTAGATTCTAAGCGCACAGCGAAACACGTGCTTTGGGGTAGAGGGAGAGTGTAATAAAAATACTAAATACATTAATAAACTATATTACAAAAAGTGTTATTAGGGCATTAGGGAACGTTCACAAAAAATTATACAAAAGTTTAGTTACTCTTTTGTATTGGGTACAACGCTCATGTACACAGACCCATTGAATGGCTCAGGATTCAGTCTGGATGCTATGAGTTTGCCTCACGCATCGTGAACACCAAAAAAAAAAAAACATATAAAACCGCTTACGTTTTTTTTCCGTACTGCATACTGTTCTTATGGCATTTTTTGTGTGACATTTTTGAAAAACAAAAAACATTTTTTGTTCAGGCTTTTATTTCCCCTCTAGTGAAGAGGATAAAAAAAAATGCCCAAAAAGATGCCAAAGCTGTATTTAAAAAAAAAAAAAACACTACTAGCCAACATCACTAGGCAAAAAAAAAAAGCTTTTCTTTCCCATAGATTACATTTTACATCTGGTTCTGTCCTTTTTACCGCAAAAATTGCATCAAAAACTGTGGGTTAAAAAAAAATGCCACTAAAAAAACAAAAAGGCACTCAATACCTATGTGTAAGCCCACCTTTAGAATCCTTACACACATGAATTAAAGAATGGCAGAATAAGTGCAAGTGTTTTATTTTTTAACACCTGCGGTTTTTGACGTGTTTTTTGTATTGTTTTTTTCTGGAATTTTTTGCACACACTGTGTCTTATCACTAGTGTTTGTTTCATGGCGTTTTCCTCTATACAGAAGAAGACACCAAGAGCTCCAGCATGCTGCATTTTTAAACAGAAGCAAGAAAAACTAAAAGGAACAAAAACGCCAGGAGCAAAAAAAAATACTTTGACATTTTTACAGCAAAAATACGCCAAAAATGACATTGCAAAATAATGCAAAGGCCTAGAAAAACACCACTGAAAACTTATGTGTGAAGGCACCCTTATACAGACTTGAAATACATTTGTGGCTTATACAGATATTAGATACATTTACAGGTAAGACAGATGTTAGACATATTTCTGTGTGATACATACAGCACATTAGATACATTTGTGTGATACAAATTAAATACATTTATGTGAGTTGGATATTAGATGCATTTATATATGATGGATGGATGGATAGATGGATGGATGGATGGATAGATGGATAGATGGATAGATAGATAGATAGATAGATAGATAGATAGATAGATAGATAGATAGATAGATAGATAGATAGATAGATATTGTAGACATTAGATACATTTGTGTGATTCTGATATTGCACCTTTTATCAGGTCTCTCTTCAGTTGTGGTATTTCTGATGGCACTTTGCCAGTCTATGGGCACAGACATACTGCTAACACAGCAGCACAGGGGCAGCATAACAATCATGAACTAGAGAAAAGGGCAGAAAGAAAGGGCTGCACTATGCATATTATGGGTGGGTGAGAACTAAGGAGGGGGCAGAGGGGGGTCATGTACTGCCAGCCAGCCCCTCCCAGCTGAAATAATACCTGCAGATCCCCCTGTCCCACCTCGCATTTCTTGTCATCTCCAAGCAGAGGAGACAGCGCTGTGTCCTGACATCACCTGCAGCTTCATCGTGGTCTTCAAAGTCCAGCACTCCCGTCCTGAATGCGATCCTGCAGCCCTGCACAGGGCAGGAACATGGAGATGCAGAATTATAACCCTCAGAGAAGACCCCAGTATCTCGTCTTCTTCTTCATCATGACTTTCTTCTCCTGGGGGCAAGCTCAGCCTGGATCCCGATCCCTGCATCCAGAACACATCCTTGTGACCAACCGAGGAGTCCGGGTCCCCTTTGGCAGATCAGCATTTGTGGATCCAGTGGAGGATCTGGTCCTACAAGTACAGCCTGGAGACAAGTGTGTTGTGAACGTGCTGGACAATGACCCCCTGTCCCAGAGACCTGGATCCCTGACGCCCAAGAAGTTCCCGTGTGACTTTGGACAAGGAGAAGTGCGATACACTCACCTGGGCTCCCGCAGCCCCCCAAAGGACAGAGTAAGGTTACAGCTTAGATACGATTCTCCCACAGAGACGCTGATTGTGCCCTTTGTCCTGGAGGTGGAGGTCATATTCCAGCAGCTTGATATTGTTACTCGCAATTTACCACTGGTGGTGGAGAAGATACATGGACTTAGTGTGCCTATTGATAAGAAGGTTTTAGGTTTCTTCTATGATCCTGCTAAGGAGTCCTGCAGAATCACTCCACTTCTCGGCACAGGTGGGCTTCCAAGGTATGGTCACTTAGTGAACATGAGCACCAGTCACCAGCAGAGCATTGACTGCCATACCTTTACCAGCTCAGGGTTCCGTTACCTGCACACAGCCCCTCATAACTCCCCAAACAGAGATTACCTGCCCATGCGAGTAGATCTGAATAGTGCAAATGGAGCAACTAGGCAAGAACACTTCCACCTGACTGTCAGAATCAAGGAGGGAGCTGAGAACACTCCTCCTCGTCCCAGCTTTGTGTCCATGCTCATGATGGAAGTCGACCAATTTGTCTTGACAGCCCTGACTCCGGAGATGCTGGCTGCAGAGGATTTAGAGTCAGATCCTGGGGATATTATCTTTAATGTGACAAGCCCCCTAGATTCAGAAACATCTGGCTATCTGGTAAGCACCGATGACCAGAACTTGCCCATAACATCTTTTTATCAAAGAGACTTAACTGAGTTGAGGATCGCCTACCAGCCACCATCCAGCGAGTCCTGGCTGGAGAGGATCCTGCAGCTGGAGATGCAGGTGATAGACACAGAAGGAGCTTCCTCTGAAACATTTGCTTTCATGATCGTGGTAAAGCCTATGAACACGTTTGCTCCCCTTGCTACTCGCAATGCTGGACTCTGGCTTCTAGAGGGCCAGTCAAGACCTCTGTCTGGTCCAGGGTCTGGAATTAACAATTTGGTGATCAGTGATGAGGACAATCTAGAGGAGGTGAAAGTGAGTGTGGTAGGTGGACTTAAACATGGACAACTAGTTCTGGCACATGGGACCAATGTTGCTAACAGTGGTGGGAATGGCTTCACATTTTCTCCACAAGACCTTCATTCTGGACTTGTCATTTACCAGCATGATGGTAGTGATACTTTCAGTGATAATTTAATTCTCCGACTGGATGATGGAAAACACCAGGTGGAGCTACTTTACCCCATCACAGTGTCCCCTACAGATGATGAACCCCCAGTTCTAAATGCCAACACAGGACTTAGCCTGGCAGAGAGGAGCCTGGCTCTTATCTCACCCTTTATTCTTAGTGCTACAGATGTTGATTCAGAAGACTCCACCATTCTCTTTGTGTTGCAAGAACCATTTAGTAAGTTGGGAGAATTAGTGCTCAGACAAACTGAAACCCCTGCAGAAAGTGAGGAGTGGACACACCTTCCTGAGGAAGAACTGTATGAAAAGGTGGTAAGGGAGTGGTATCAAAAAGATATTGTAGATGGCAGACTCTACTATAGGCATGTGGGTCCACACAGTGCTGAGACAGTGTTAGATCGGGTGCTGTTCATGGTGCTGGATGATAATGATCCACCCAACCATTCTGGACTGCAGGTTTTCACTGTGAGGATAGAACCTGTAGATGACATTCCTCCTGAATTATTCCAAGGGACAACTTTACATATGACTGTTAAGGAATATGAGGTGACCCCTTTCAAAAGAAAGCACCTTCGGTATACAGATATGGATACAGATGATAGAAATCTCAAGTACACCATACACAGCCATCCAAGGGATACTGACCCCAACCATCCAGTCCTTACTGGTCATGTAGTATTCACAGACCTGCCAGATGTTCAGGTAACCTCTTTTACTCAAGCACAAATTAACCATCACAAAATTTCCTACAGACCTCCAGAAAAGGAACTGGGAATTGTTGCAAAGGTTTTGCAGTTTAACTTCACTGTGGAAGATGCTTCAGGTAATTCTGTACAAGGCACGTTTACAATGTTTTTGCAACCTGTGGATAACAAACCTCCTGAAATCACCAATACAGGCTTTACTGTCCAAGAGAGGGCTTCTTTCATATTTACCAAGGCAGAGCTTGATGCCAGAGATGAGGACACTGACACAAAGAACATTATGTTCAGTTTATCTCAATCTCCAGTACATGGTCAGTTGCAATACCAAGGTGAGCCAATGTCATTGGGAGATTCATTCAGACTTCTTAACATAGAACTAGGTCATATATCATATGTCCATAATGGGGATGAATCTGACAGTGATTCCTTTTCCTTGGTAGTTAGTGATGGTATTCACAAAGTCCCTGTTACAATCAGGATACAAGTTAAGCCAGTAGATGATGAGGCCCCAACATTAATGCTTCCTGGTGGCCTCTTGGGATCTTCCTTAGAAGTCCTGGAGAGGGGAAAAACTGAGATAACTACCAATGTTATCCAAGGCACAGATCCTGACACTGATGATCTAATGCTTACTTTTATTGTGGAGGACCCTCCTAGAAGAGGTGAGATATTGGTAAATGGTGTTCCTGCTGAGAGATTCACTCAACAAGATCTTCTAAATGGAGATGTCATGTATGCACATACTTCGGGAGAAATAGGCCTTGAAAAGCAGCAGGATTTCTTTAACTTAACAATTTCAGATCTTTCAGATGAATGGGAGATAGGAGGGAACAAAGTGCAGGGTGTTAAAGTACATGTCACCATACTACCAGTGGACAGTGAAACCCCTATAGTGAAACTGGGAGATCTATTTTCTGTATTAGAAGGTGGTAAAAATATAGTAATGCCTGAAAACCTTGATGCAGAAGATGCTGATACTCCAAAAGATGAAATATTGTGCACAATCATTGTCCAGCCCTCATCTGGATATATAGAAAATATCTCACCTGCCTCGGGCTCTGAAAAGTCTAGATCTGGGAATCCAATTAGTGCATTCAATATAAGAGATATCCATCTTGGTCATATATATTATGTTCAAAGTATTCACCAAGAAGTAGAGCCAATAGAAGATAGGTTCACTTTCCGCTGCTCAGATGGTGTCAGTTCTTCTCAGCCCCTCTTCTTTCCAATTGTCATAATCCCAACCAATGATGAGAAACCAGAAATCTTCACTCGTGAGTTTATTGTTATGGAAGGTATGAGTCTTGTTATTGACACACCCATCCTCAATGCTGCTGATGCAGATCAACCTGCAGATGAGCTTCTTTTCATAATTACCAAACCCCCACAACATGGCAGAATAGTTCTGCAGCAAAGCAACTCTATTATCTCAAACTTTACCTTGGAAGAAATAAAAGAGAGCTCTAGCATTGTTTATGAACATGATGACTCAGAGACCAAGGAGGACAGTTTTCACATTCTTCTAACTGATGGAGAGCACAGTGTCGAGAAGAAAATTCTTGTGATGGTTATTCCTGTAGACGATGAAACACCTAGAATGGCAGTCAATGATGGACTAGAAATTGAACTAGGAGAGACAAAGTTAATTACAAACAAGGTGCTCAAAGCCACAGATTTAGATTCAGATGACAAGTCTCTAACTTATGTAATTCAGTTTGGCCCAAACCAAGGGCTACTGCAGCGCCTTGACCTTGATGGAACAGTCCTGGGGAACATCTCAGTGGGAATGAATTTTACCCAGGATGAAATTGACAAGCAACTTATCCAATATACTCACACAGGCCAAGAAGGTATACGTGATCTTATAAAATTTGATATCACAGATGGAATTAACCCATTCATTGACAGGTACTTTTACATTAATATTGGTAGCATAGATATTGCATTCCCAGATGTAATTAACAAAGGAGTCACATTAAAAGAGGGAGGAAAAGTGACACTGACAACAGACCTCCTAAGCACAAGTGACATCAATAGTCCAGATGAGAATTTAAGGTTTAGCATCACTAAAGCACCAAGTCGTGGACATTTGGAGAATACAGATCAACCTGGTATTCCTATCACAACCTTCACCCAACTTCAACTGGCAGGTAATAAAATCTATTATATCCATACTTCTGAAGATGAGATGAAGATGGACAGTTTTGAGTTTGAAGTCACAGATGGCTACAATCCTGTGTTTCGTACATTCCGGATTTCAATAACTGATGTAGACAATAAGAAACCAGTTCTTTCAATGCACAACCTGGTGGCAAATGAAGGAGAAAACAAACTGATTACTCCTTTTGAACTAACTGCAGATGACATGGACACTCCTGACCACTTGCTGCGATTTACAATCACTCAAGTACCAGTACATGGTAACCTTCTGTTTAACAACAGTCGTCCAATAACTACCTTCACCAAGCAGGATCTGAATGAAAATCTGATCAGTTATAGGCATGATGGGAGTGAATCTTTGGAAGATAGTTTCTCTTTCACTGTAACTGATGGAACACACACTGAATTTTATGTATTCCCTGATACAACCTTTGAGACACGAAAACCCCAAATGCTAAAAATTAGAATAAATTCCCTGGATAATGGTATTCCCCAAATTGCTGTCAATAAAGGAGCTGCAACATTAAGGATCCTTCCTTCTGGACATCTTGGATTTCTTATCACTAGTAAATCACTGAGAGCAGAAGATCGAGACAGCCCTAATAAATTGCTGAAATACAGGATCACAGATGGTCCAAAGCATGGAGCTATCGTCAACATGGCACACAGCAATGGCACAGCAAGAACATTTACACAGGGTGAGTACTAAAAAAACATGGGTTCAAACTTATTTACAAACTTTGCTTTCAATTAATTGTTACTATTTGGGCTCATGCACACTACAGTATTTTGTGTTCAGTATACTGGCCGTTTTTTGAGTTCAGTATGCGGTACATATACTGAACCATTCATTTCAATGGTTCAGCAAAAAATACTGAAGTGTCTCCGTGTGCATTCCGTTTCAGTATTTCCGTACCGTGAAAAGATAGAACATGTCCTATTCTTGTCCGCAAATCACGGTGCTTGGCTCCATTCAAGTCAATGGGTCCGCAAAAAAAACAGAACACATACGGAAATGCATCCGTATGTCTTCCGTTTCCGTTCCGTTTTTGCGGAACCATCTATTGAAAATGTTATGCCCAGACCAATTTTTTCTATGTAATTACTGTATACTGTATATGGCATACGGAAAAATGGAACGGAAACAAAAAACGGAACAACGGATCAGTAAACAGTAAAAAACGGACCTCAAAACACTGAAAAAGCCATACGGTCGTGTGCATGAGCCCTTTTTCTGAGGTAAATGGAATGTATCATCAGAAAAAGGGGGAATTTATCAAAACTGATGTAAAGGAAAAATTTCTAAGTTGCACATAGCAACCAATCAGATTCCACCTTACATTTTCAAAAGGAGGGCCAAAAAATGAAAGGAAGAATCTGATTGGTTGCTATGGGCAACTTAGTCAGTTTTCCTTTACAACAGTTTTGATAAATCTATTGTTTAAATGTTTTTATGCTAAACAAAGTTTTAAATAATTTTTTGTCACAAAAAAACCCCTAACATCTTGTAGTTTTCGCACTGGCCATAAGGTCTAATAATAGGCTTCATGTCCTGGTCTGTACAGATCACTTTACTGAAGTTATCTGCTTATCATTAGAGGCAGGACTAAAATGACAAATATCAACTATAACACAGGATACACCATTGACAATAGGTGATATTACAACTTATCTATTCCCTCCTGACCACTCCCATAGAAGTCAATGAGGTCCCCTCCTGACCATTATGTCTATGGCCCATGGTAGCTGCTGTAAAGCAATTCTCTAAATGCTGTTAACCACAAGATGGCAGCCCCCATAATCATGTTCAGGAAGTAGAAAAAAATCTGCAATCAGAAAATAAAAACAGATTAGAAAAAAAAAGGTTATGTGTCGCTATCCATTTTTTACTGGCAGAAGAAATTTGGTAACACATTCCCTTTAAGTAAGGTATACAAGAAAAACATATCACCTTATGTGTTGTCCACATGGTAGAAGAAGAAAGTGTATCCATTCACTGAAATATAATTTGAATATTGCCATGTTTTCTTTGCATTTCATCTATTTCTCCCTTTCTATTTTCAATAGCCGACATTGATGATTTAAAAGTCTGCTATGTCTTAAAGGATGGTGAGAATTCTACAAGTGACATTGTTCGCTTCTCAATAGAAGATAATGGTAAGCTCTTAAAATATGATTTTTCTTTTATACTTGAGAATAGAGCCATGTCATGACTACATCTGATCCTAGAAATTCATCAGAATCAGGCTCCATTCAGACGTCCGCACTTTGGGTCCGTATCCGTTTCACAATTATGCGGAACAGGTGCGGACCCATTCATTTTCAATGGGGACGGAAAAGATGCTGACAGCACACAGTGTGCTGTCTGCATCCGCATTTCTGGTCCCCGGCCCCGAACTTCCGCTCCACGGCTCCGCAAAAAAATAGAACATGTCCTATTCTTGTCCACAGCTGCGGACAATAGGCATTTCTATTGGGGTGCCGGCCCGGTGTTATGCGGATCCGCAAAACACTGCAGACGTGTGAATGGGCCCTTATCCTGATCTAGTGGCTCCATCCAATTTATGACTCTCTGCTGTAACAACATTGCTACTCCCAGTATGCTCAGATAGTCTGCTGCTGGGAGCTGGATCAGAAACCATTAGAGCATTCATGCGTTAGCATTCTCTCACCTGGCAGCTAAGTGGTGCACTATGGTTTCAGTTTACCTTTTTTAGTTGCCCCTTCTAGGAGATTAGATTATAAGATAGGGACTATAAAAAAAATGGCATTGTGTCTATTAAAAAAAGGTAAAAAAAAAAGCATAGTAACACAAAATGTTAAAGGGGTTGTTTGGTTTCTGATATTGATGACTTATCCTCAGGACAGGTCATCAGTATCTGATCAGTGGGGGTTCGACACCCGGGATCAGCTGTTTCAAGAGGTCACTGCACTCCAGGGAGCACTAGGGCAGGGATGGCCAAGCTGCGGCTCCCCAGCTGTTGCAAAACTACAACTCCCAGCATGCCCAGACTGCCTACAGCTACTAACCTACAGCAGGGCATGGTGGGAATTCTAGTTTTAAAACAGCTGGAGGGCCACAGGTTGGCCATCCCTGCACTAGGACATCCGCACAACTTAGGGCTCTTTCACACTTGCGTTCTTTTCTTCCGGCATAGAGTTCCGTCGTCGGGGCTCTATGCCGGAAGAATCCTGATCAGTTTTATCCTAATGCATTCTGAATGGAGAGAAATCCGTTCAGGATGCATCAGGATGTCTTCAGTTCCGGACAGGAACGTTTTTTGGCCGGAGAAAATACCGCAGCATGCTGCGCTTTTTGCTCCGGCCAAAAATCCTGAACACTTGCCGCAAGGCCGGATCCGGAATTAATGCCCATTGAAAGGCATTAATCCGGATCCGGCCTTAAACTAAACGCATGGATGACATAATCGCATGGATCACGTCATCCATGCGCATGGGGCGCTCTGACGTCATTCTGGAGCGCCCCGGGAGCCGCATGGACTGTAAGTATACTGCTCCCCCGCTCCCCACTACTACTATGGCAACCAGGACTTTAATAGCGTCCTGGCTGCCATAGTAACACTGAGCGCATTTTGAAGACGGATCGGTCTTCAAATGCTTTCAGTTCACCTGCGTTTTTCCGGATCCGGCGTGTAATTCCGGCAAATGGAGTACACGCCGGATCCGGACAACGCAAGTGTGAAAGAGCCCTTACCAAGCACACCAGCGCCATACATTGTATAGTGGCTGTGTTTGGTATTGCAGCTCAGTCCCATTCACAGAAGTTTGGGTTTGGGATCGGTGTTCTGTAGATTGTATTATTTTCCCTTATAACATGGTTATAAGGGAAAATAATAGCATTCTGAATACAGAATGCATAGTACAATAGGGCTGGAGGGGTTAAAAAAATAAAATAAAAATTAAACTCACCTTAATCCACTTGCTCGCGCAGCCCGACTTCTCTTCTGTCTTCTATTTTGCTCTGTGCAGGAACAGGACCTGTGGTGACGTCACTCCGGTCATCACATGATCCATCACCATGGTAAAAGATCATGTGACGGACCATGTGATGACCGGAGTGACGTCACCACAGGTCCTGTTCCTGCACAGAGCAAAAAAGAAGACAGAAGAGAAGCCGGGCTGCGCGAGCAAGTGGATTAAGGGGAGTTTAATTATTATTCTTTCTTTTAACCCCTCCAGCGCTATTGTACTATGCATTCTGTATTCAGAATGCTATTATTTTCCCATATAACCATGTTATAAGGGAAAATAATAATGATCGGGTCTCCATCCCGATCGTCTCCTAGCAACCGTGCGTGAAAATCGCGCCGCATCCGCACTTGCTTGCGGATGCTTGCGATTTTCACGCAGCCCCATTCATTTCTATGGGGCCTGCGTTACGTGAAAAACGCACAAAGAGGAGCATGCTGCGATTTTCACGCAACACACAAGTGATGCGTGAAAATCACTGCTCATGGGAACAGCCCCATAGAAATGAATGGGTCAGGATTCAGTGCGGATGCAATGCGTTCACCTCACGCATCGCATCCGCGCAGAATACTCGCCCGTGTGAAAAGGGGCCTAAGAGTTACATAGCATCATAAATCAATATAATGCTATGCGATCCTATCAAAGCTACGTAGGTCAGGACCGGAGTTCTCGCTTAGACATGCTGCAAGTTCAATGCATTGAACTCCCTCATGTGAAACTAGCCTTACAGCCCTTCCTCTACTGAGTGACAGTTGTAGCATCTAACCAGGAGACCACTACAACTGTCACTCAGCGCTCGGTGGAGGGGCTGTGAATCAGCTCAATGCAAACATGCTCAATGTAAAAATCCATCTCCCATACATAACCTGGAAGAATAAAAGTTCATATTCTCCTGATAATAAAAACTTCACAAAATGTATTTTTGTGCTGCTCACTTCAGCCCCTACCTAGTGCTGTCATCAGTTTAGCATGGTCAAAACTGCTGACAGATTCACTTTAACTTCCAGTACCGTCTGTACAGTCACAATAAATATTAGACATTAGAATATTCCTACATAAATATTTTAATTGATCCAATACAATACTATATCCATGACCTACAGCACCTGTTAATGTACCTTTGGTTGGATGAGTGGCCTTTCTTTAAACAAAAATCTAGTTATTAAAATAACATTTATTCTTATTGCAAGTGAAACGTGTAAATCCACATTGTAGCACTTTAAATAATATAATAAAAGAATTGTGAAATGCTAAGATATTGATTACCTATCGTTAGAAAGGTCATCAATATCAGATCAATGGGGGGCCTGACTCCCAGCACCCCTGCCAATCAGCGGCGAGCACCGCTTCCTCTTTGTAATTGCCTGTGCATCGTCTCCATTCTAGAGGCGGCGCAGCGTAATCACATCTGCTTGCGCCACCACTGCAAAGGAGACAGCATACAGGTCATTTTGAAGAGGAAGCAGTGTTCGCACGAGCACCGCTACCTCTTCAAACAGCTGATCTGTGGAGGGGCTGGGAGTCAGACCCCCGCTGACCTGATATTGATGACCTACGAGAAATTCTTTCTCTTCACGGTTGTAATTACTTCTGCTCGCTGCTGCGATGTCAACGGCGAGCAGGTAAACAGTGGAGGAGCGCTGCTTTCTCTTCAAACAACTCAGGAGTCTGACCCCACCAATCTGATATTGATGACCTATCTTGAGAACAGGTTATCAATATAGGAAACAAGACAACCCCTTTAAAGGGGTTGTCTCACCTCAGGATTTCCAGTCTCCCTCAGAGATGAGTGAAGTTTTAAAAAATAGATTCCTTTGCCGAACTTCAACAAGAATTTTGATTCGCATTACATTGTATGGAGTGGGTGCATCGACAAAGAAAGGCATTCGCACTGCCCCCCCCCCCCCGTCATTTAACCCCTCAGATGCTGCATTCAATGCTGAGCGTGGCATCGGAGAGTCACATTCAGCCTATCAGGGGGTTAATCAGGGGTTAATAATAAAAAAAACTCTCCTCATCCATTTGAGCGCGGAGAGGCTGTCACGGCCATCTTGATTGAAGAAGACATGCCAACCTGGACATACCCATAATTTCACCCAGGCAGCCCTCCTGATGTTAGCATTGGAGCATGTCATGCTCCGATGTTCTCCCTTGCCCTGCGCTGGATCGCGCAGGGGAAGGGCTCTTTTATTTACAATAACACACTGCCGGGCGGAGGCTTCCGCCCAGCAGTGTGTTCGGTCACGTCACCGGCTCTGATGGGCGGGCTTTAGCGCTGCCCTAGCCGTTTTACAGGCTAGGGCAGCACTAAAGCCCGCCCATCAGTGCCGTTAATGTTACCGGGCTCACTGCTGGGTGGAAGCCTCCGCCTGACAGCCCCATGGAGATCCCGGTACGTCACTGGAACTCCAAAAAATGCCTTTGCCCTGCGCAATTTAGCGCAGGGCAAAGGAGAGCATTGGAGCATGAACTGCTCCAATGCTCAAGTCAGGGGGGGCTGCATGGGTGAAAATAGGCATATGTCCGGGTTCAGCTCTGAACCCAGACAACCCCTTTAAAGGTTGGTTATTGAGGTGAGGCAACCCCTTTAAGAACTTCCCATTCACGTCTGGGGCTGAGCTGAAGTACTTTGCACAGTCACAACCGTTTATACCTGTGTAAACAATGAGGGGAGTGTTGTGCCATGGCTAATCCCAGGAGCTGGACTCCATAGGCTATTAATATATAATTCTCAGAAGACACCTTCAAATACAAATACTGTATATGCTACATTTCCAATCTACAAGTCAATACCTGTGATCTGCTAAATGTTCTTCGCATCTGACAGTTAGGCCTCTTGCACACAAACGTGTGCTGCCTGTGCCCGTGCTGCGGTGCGCAATGCATGGGCACCAACCATGGGCCAGCCGCATGCGGATCGCGACCCCATTCACTTGAATGGGGTTCGCGATCCGTCCGTTCCGCAAAAAGATAGGACAATTTCTATCCGTTCTGTGGTTCCGTTCCGTTCCGAACCACATCTCCAGACGCGGAATGCATATGGTCGGTGCCCCGTGTATTGCAGACCCGCCGTAAGCGGGCCGCAATACGGTCAAGGGGGACACACGGTCGTGTGCAAGAGGACTTAATGGGAGTAAGAATTTTCTGAGATCCTATACCATGCCCTGGGGTGCTCTGTCCTATAGACAGGTTTGTACTAGTGTGAGGTCACAGATTCACTGCACTCTCATCTGATTTCTGTGTCGAGATGTTAAGCTACCTGAGGACAGATACAGTTGAATGTTTAGGAAGCATTTTCATGTGGTTGTAGCTGAATAGTAGATCATCCTGTTAGTTTTTCTACAATTATTAGCTTTAGCTCAGTGAAATTGTGGGCACAAATAAATCGAGAATATGTGCCAATCAGAACCAGAAAAAGCATAGACACTTCATCATCAGCTAGCCTCTGAGGACTAAAGGTAACTATACATACACATGATCGATTGGTCAACAGCTGTCTCCCAGTACTCCCTCTTGACTTCCTCATACACATACGGTTCAGCCGAGCATTTATGTATTATCATAATGAGAGGGAAGAAAGCTGCCCCTGGTGGTAGCTTCTCTCCTGGGAGAACAAAAAAATTGGGTGGAAAAATTCAGTTGACCCAATCCTTCTGTCCCGCGATATATCTTCGGGAAGTGTTAGGAGCACCTCAAACACACATTAGATTGTTAGCTGAACCCAGTGTTCTTGGTAGGTTTAGCTGACAATACACTAAAAGCTTTATGGAGATGTGAACCCAGTCAGCTCTAAAAAAAAGGCTAAGAGCCCATTGATTGGTACTTGAGAGGGTCATTTAAAAGATGTAAATGTGCTTATCAGTTCAGATTTCATAGGTCATCAAGTACCTATTCTAATATAAAACCTATCCTGACTGAGTAAGTGATTTAGGGCAATTTCTTATTAGGTCCTCATGGCAGGTACAATATTGCTTTTAGCACATATGGGTACAATATTGCTTTTAGCACACATGAAACATATTAAAAATAAGAAAATATAGTCCATACAAATCTGAAATTAACTATAAAGATATTAGTCAAATACTGCCATGATGTAGCAGTATTTCAAGGGAATCTGTATGAATATGATGTCTATTAAAACTATGATCCCTGAGCAGCTTTGCCCATCTAGGTGAGAGGAATAGTTGATGGTATAGTTCTAAGCTGCATCCTATGCAACATATCTCTTACCTACAAGCAGCATATGGCTACTTATATTATAAGGGAAATGTAATGAAATGATTTCATATCTTTAACTTTATCATCAGCAATGGTTTTCTTGAATTTGAAATCCTTTAATTCAGATCTATGCATCATTGCTTAACAGACTGGTTCCTTTGGAGGCTACGTCATGTGTAAAAGATGCAGTTAGGGTTTCTGCATACGGTTTTGTACATTGGAACTTTTGCCAAAAGATAGATAATTGTATGTAACTAAAAACGACAGTCGTGCTGGTCTAGACAGGTTTTAAAACACCCTAAAACAGAAGGCATTCAGCTGCATTATTTCACCTACTTTTCCCCTGGCACAGTATGGCATATAGATAGGTTTTCGTTCAACATCTATATACCTACCTACATATGAAAGTTTTGTTACTAAAAAAAAATGTTCATATATAATATAACAAAGGATAAAAAATAAATGGATTTTCCCCCAAAAACTTTTTTGTAAACTTGCTTTATATTATGTAATTTGGCAGTAGTTGTCAGAATTTGCAAAAAAAAAAAAGGTGTCTGGTCCAAAAGGAAGTTATGTTTCCTAACTTGTAGACTTTGTAGCAAGTAATTTCATTCACCAGAGAGCAGTGGGAGGGACATGACCTGACATGTGAGCTGAGGAATGTACTACACATACCTGTATGAGGGCACCTGCTTCCCAGGTTACAGGATAGCTGGGAAGATATTCCCTGTAGAAGCTAGTCATCAATCTGCAACTGTGGCGGGATGCTGTTAGCAGCCTTTGGTCAGATTTTATGGCAGCAATTAGAACATACAGAGAGTTGACAAGTAGAGAGCTGACATGAGCCAGTAGGGCTGGTAAAGACTTGTATATGGCTTTTACACTTTACTAATTACAATTACTTTAACTTAAGATTTGCCCATGATGTTGTATCCAGCATCCCAGTGAATGAGAGTATATTTATTCACAACCAGAGCTTGAAAACCTGTCCAGTTGTTTCCATTGTGGGCACTTCTCTGTGAATTGAGATCTTAGAACAGGAGGGAGATGTGTGCTGGGCTTAGTTCTCAGATGACTGTCTTAGCTGGATACAATGGTAGCAAACCCTAAGTCATAAGAAGTATTTGGTCTTTATGGACCAAAGAATTTATCTGTTCTCTGAAAGTATACACATTTTGAGGAACTAAATCAAATTTATATATGAAACTTTGACAGATGTCTAATTTACACAGTCACTGAATGGATATTCCCATGAAATATTCTTGTGGCAAATTGCTAGCATATGCCATAAAATAATGATGGGTGGACGGGGATCTGACCTCCGAGTCCCTCAGAAATCCTGTGGATCAGGGGCGTTACTAGGGTCTCAAAAGATCCGGGGCCCAAGCCCCAATGCATATGGCCCAATTCTCTAAGTCGACTGATGCACCCCCCCCCCCCCCCAAAAAAAAGAAAAATAGCACTAAAGACATTTTACTGTACTTGATATACAGCTATACAGCAGTACTTACCTCTCACATCCAGGGCCTTCAGGTGATGTCTCCTCTGATGTAGATCTTCTCTGTCATCATCTTCTCCATTTGGTCCGGACATATTCTTTCAGCCACGTCGTCTCTACAGAGTGTGACACATGGACATCCTAGCTTCCTCACTTTTCTATCATCATCCCCCAACCTGGAGTCCCCACAGTGTTATCCTGCTGCCCCTCAATACCCCCAAATACTATCCCGAAGAACAATGAGTGCCTTACAGATATCCCCCCATAGTAATAGTGCTCCTCCAAGTACCACCAATAGTAATTCCCTTCTAGAATGCCCTCATTAGTTATACTGCCCCCTACAGTGCCCCCAACAGTCATAATGCTCCCCAAGAGTGCCCCCATTAGTAGAAGAGCCCTTCAGTATTAATAATACCCTCACAGACCCCTAGGTAGTAATAGGGCCCCCTATTGTTCCCCCAGTGGTAAGCTCTCTACAGACCCCTCAGTAGTAATAAGGTCCTCATAGTGCTCTATAAGTCCCTCCTATAGAGCCCCCAGTAGTAATACGATGCCTAATGTCCCCTGGATTTATAATACCCCTACAGTGCACCCAGTATTTATACTGCCCCTACTGTTATAATGCTCACCCTGAAGTGCCCCAGTATTTATAATGCCCCCGGTAGTTATATTCCTCCCATTAGTGTCCTCAGAAATTATAATTCCTCAGCCCCTCCACCATACAGTGCCATGTAAATAACATTATTTCTCTCCCATCGCCATAAAGTCCCATTTAAATACCATCATACCATCTCTCCTGCCCCCTCCAATATACAGTCCCACGTAAATAACATCACCCCAGTCCCATATAAATAACATCAACACCTCAATATACAGTCACATGTAAATAACATCACCACCTCCCCAGCCACCTCCAACATGCAGTCCTATGTAAATAACATTACTCCTCAACATATAGTCCCATGCAAATAACATCTCCCCCTCAACATTTAGTCTCATGTAAATAACTTCTCTCCCTTCAGCCCTAACATACAGTCCCAGTTAAATAACTACAACTCCCAGCATTGCTCTGCCTCTCCCTTCACTTACCTCTCCTCATGTACAGACCTCACCACAGCTTTTTCCCAGGACTTCTCCTCTTCACTGCCGTCCTCTCCTGCACTGGTCACATGATCATCGCAGGTCCTTTTCAGGTACTGCATTTAGAACTGATCACATGACCTGTGATGTCACCACAGGTCCTTCAGCTCTTGCAGGGCATTAGATTCAATTGTATTGCTGTCCTGAGGATGGCAATACAGTTTTATCTATCTGGCAGGCAGTACATTCAGGGCCTGGGAAAGAACATCTGGGGCCCAATCCCCGAATGTTTTAACCTAGCAACGCCCCTGCTGTAGATAAAGGGGCTGATGAATGTAGATGAATGCAAGCTGAGTATAAAGAAAAATTCCAGCACAGGATCACGTTTTAATTGGTTCGTCTTTATTGTTTGTGTTGCGCATTACATGTTCAGGACATCACCTCCCACCACCACCGGAATGTAAGCTGAACCTAACGATTTCAGCAGGACTTGACCATCGAATGTACATGGAGATGTCCTGACAATCACCCATTTAACATGCCCAGGTGTCTCACTGTGGCTTGTTCCCTTTTCCCTATTGAGAATACATACTCTCTCTGCTGAGATGAGTTGATATCTGTATGGGTGGTTCGGAGGAATAACTGCTAGCCAATCAAGAATTTGGAGAATAACACCTCTTTCATACGTCAGTAAATAATGGCAATGTGGTATCTGTGCCTTATTTTGTCCATGATTACAGATCCCTCATGCAGGTGATAATCTATCTATCCATGAAAAGCACGGACACAACACAGATGTCACCTGTGTTTGTAGCAAGTCGTTTTGCATTGACAAGACATTCAGTTACACAATTCAATTATCGCTAAATATTTATGCTGTTTTCCTATTATTGAGATCATTGCTCCTTTTACAAGACTAACACCGGCAGATTTCTGGTCAGACCAGGGCATGTGGTGGCAATTAACAATAATCTTTCAGTCAGGCAGATCTGTCACAGAAAACAAATAATTTATTGCTCATTGTTCGATCACTGCACCCTATTACATGTGACAATAACTTTTGAAATTTGAATGATTATACAAAAATGCACTTAAATAAAAGTGAGGATTGTGACTTGATCTGGAAGGTTACCATAAGTACCGGTAATTCTCGAAAAAAACTTTACTAGTGGTGAAAATTATCTCCAAAATGTAAAACGTGGAAATTGAACTTAAATTGTGTTTTTAGGGCTTCCTTTTGAGCCCTTAGTCAGATAACACAGCATTCCAAGTACTTTCCTTTTCTCTGGGATATGGAATCAGTACACAACCTGAAAACACCTGGAGGCCTCACCTATTATGTGGAGTTTTGAGAACTTTTGCCCCTTGACATTTACAGAAGCCATGCCCTGGAGAGACGTTCTCTCTTCATTTAAATGCTTATACACATGATCTATTTGACCCTTTAGGAAGTGCTATAGGTAACAAAGTCCTGACATCATTGATACTAATCTGCGCTATAAAATCAGTGCATCTCACACTGGTACTGAGATACCTAGAGCCACCTAGAAGAAATGAGGTCAAAGGTCCATCTACTTTTACAGAGATTGTTCATTTAAACTCTTACTTGAATTATTATCGTTGTAAATACAAGCATAATCACAAGCAAGTACTTTATGAATTAATGACAAAATGAGGTAATCCTCAGGAGTGGTTTGCTTCAGATATAGTAGAACATTTTTGGACCTACTTAGCCTCATTAAAATGTCAGAGCCTGGACCCATAGTAGGATGTGCCTCCGGTGTACTCACCCTGTACTGGTATAATGGGTTGGTTCTACAGTATATCTGTATCTCAGCTGAACTGTTTAATGAACTGTTTAACAGTGCATAGTACTTCTATGGCGGCAATAAACTTGACAAATATTATTTTTATGTAATCTATTAACTGATTAAAACATTCTCACTCAACATCTAGTTAAGAATCTCCCATTTGAATCAATGCACATGAAAAAATGTTGTGGTGGTCATAATTATGAACTAAATAAGGATTTTAAGGGAACATTTTTCAGGTTATAGCAAAACATCTTTGCATATGTGTGATTTACTAGGCAATGCCATTGAAGTCATCTCTTGATCATTGCCAAATTTCTGTGTATGGTCAAGATTAGACCAGTGTGGAGACACTCATTGTTAGTCTAATAGCTTTCCAAAGATGTGGAGTTGAGGCAGAGCCAGGGGTGTAACTACCATAGTGGCAGACCATGCGACTGCTATGGGGCCCAGGGCAAAAAGGGGCCTAGTCTTAATTTGAATCATCTCCTTTTCTACTGGAGTTGAAAACTTGGTCAGGACTCTACCCTCTAAGGCCCCTTTCACACGGGCGAGAATTCCACGCGGGTGCAATGCGTGAGGTGAACGCATTGCACCCGCACTGAATCCGGACCCATTCACTTCAATGGGGCTGTTCAGACGAGCAGTGATTTTCACGCATCACTTGTACGTTGCGTGAAAATCACAGCATTTTCTATATTCTGCGTTTTTCAAGCAACGCAGGCCCCATAGAAATGAATGGGTCTGCATGAAAATCCCAAGCATCCGCAAGCAAGTGCGGATGTGGTGCGATTTTTACGCATGGTTGCTCGGAGATGATAGGGATGAGCAACCCCATTAAAGCCTATAAGGGAAAATAATAGCATTCTTAATACAGAATGCTTACTAAAATGTGTATTGAGGGGTTAAAAAAAAATAAAAAATTAACTCACCTCATCCTCTTGTTCGCGCAGCCGGCATCGTCTTCTTTCTTCTTCTTTCAGGACCTGCAAAAGGACCTTTGATGATGTAATCGTTGTCACTACATGGTGACGTCAGCGCAGGTCCTGCTGAATGAAGATAGAAGAATCTTCTATCTTCATTCAGCAGGACCTGCACTGACGTCACCACGCTCACCACGTGGTGAGCGCGATTACGTTATAAAAGGTCCTTTTGCAGGTCCTGAAAGAAGAAGAAAGAAGAAGAAAGAAGACGATGCCGGCTGCTCGAACAACAGGATGAGGTGAGTTAATTTTTATTTATTTAACCCCTCAAGCCACATTTTAGTAAGCATTCTGTATTAAGAATGCTATTATTTTCCCTTATAACCATGTTATAAGGAAAAATAATAAAATATATAGAACACCTAACCCAAACCCGAACTTCAGTGAAGAAGTCCGGGTTCGGGTCTGGGTACCACATTCAGTTTTTTATCACATGCGTTCAAAACTGACTGCAATTGCGTGCCTACTTGTGCGGTTTTCTTGCAATGCACACGCGACGCATCTGGAGCAAATTCGGGACGCCCATGTGAAAGAGGCCTAAAGGAACAACTTTTAGCAAATGAAGCAGTGGAAATATGGCCCAAGAAGAAACCCTTCTGTCCTGTGTGGGGGCCTGGTTTGATTCTTGCTATTAGGGCCCTTACTTCTCTATGTACGCAACTTCGCAGAACCTTTTATCAGTGAAAGACTTGAAATGT
Source organism: Bufo bufo (assembly GCF_905171765.1). Classification (NCBI taxonomy): domain Eukaryota; kingdom Metazoa; phylum Chordata; class Amphibia; order Anura; family Bufonidae; genus Bufo; species Bufo bufo. Next base: position 641,855,717 of record NC_053390.1, on the reverse strand, counting down.
TTTGAGTTTTTAGCTTGGACTAAAAGTGGCCAAAGACATACTGTAGATATTGGCATGATTGAATGATTGCTCCATTTGGGGTTATAATTTGGACCTCTAGTTCAGTTAATGCTTGTTCCCAGCTGGGTCTGTTTCTGTCCTTAAAGTGATATGAAATTGGTGGGGGTCCTACTCCTGCTCCCCCTGTCAATCAACTGACTGAAGGGACTGTGAGGCTTCAGTAAGCGCCACATTCCCTTCATCATTTAACATACACAGTATTGTACATTTTGCAATGTCTGGGTCTGGTACTGCAGCTCACTGCATCTCAGTCCTGTTGTAAATACTAAAGGGGTCATTTAACAAAGACCAGCGTTTAATACCGGTCATTGATATCTACTGCACTGCAGGAGGATGCACTTAATTTATGATGAGGCGCAGGTCTCGTAATACATTAGACACATCCTAGTGCGCCTAGATTGAAATCTACTCCAGACCCCGACTGGAGTAGATTTCAATAGCCATTTAGACCAGAAAACTGGTGTAAATGTTAGCCTCCGCCATGTCCCCACACCGCCCCTGCCACTCCCCAGTGTTGAGAGCGGTATAAAAATTCTGCATGTGCCTAAATGTAGGCGCATGGATGTTTAAAAAGTTGCAAAATGGGTCTGTGCAACTTTTTCATGCCAAAAACTACCATAGGAAATCATAATAAATGAATGTATAGTGATATGCCTGTTTACATTGAATTAAAAATGGCACTTACTGGATCGCTGCAGCCCCCTTCAATTGCCTAATCTGCATGGTGGTGGGCTTTGGACATCTAATGATCTCATGTCAAAGGCCAGTATTAACGACAGACCCTCAATATTATAGCCCCAGGAAACCTTTTAAAATGTATATTCACAAACGTAGGGGGTGGTATATATTGGGAATTAGGCTTCATGGGCAGAGTTGTGTGCAGAAGGCTGTATGGCGTCAACTAGGGGTATACTGAGGTATAGTATGGGTCTGTACACTTGTATGGGCACTGCATTATGATCTGGAGGTTTTACAGAACCACTGAGCCCAAGTGTGAGATGATTAGACGTGTGTGTGTGTATGTGTCAAACTGTATTTTATGCCACAATCCTCTTCATTCATTCACAACTCAGAAGAGTTAAATTTTCGAGCTCACTTTTTGTTTTTGTATCAGCAAGGCTTAGCATGTGGAGTAAAGGAAGGGCTAATCGGTTCTGTGTGTACTCCCCTGTCTCACATCTGTAATCTCAGTGTCAATCAGGATTTGTTATCCTGTCAAGAACAACAAAAAAATGGGATTTTAGACCTATCTGTACCGATAATCTGCTAGGACATAATGACAGGTAAATTGTAGAGGGGCGAGTCACTGGATATGTTATAGCATTATTATGTTAGCAGGAAAATATATTGTGTTTGTAAGCATATGCGAATTTATTTTTAGTTAAGACAGTATGCTCAGAAATATAATGATGCAGATAATTTATCTATGCAGTTGATTTTATAAGTAAACTTCATACTATGCACATAGCTATTTTAGGGCGGGTTCACATCACTGTTATGGATTCTGTTTTTGTTTTCTGATATAACATGGTTATAACGAAAAATAACGGAATCCATAAGTCGGAAGTCAAAACGGAAGCCTTTAAGAGGCATTCCGTTTTGATCCGTCATAATAGAAGTCTATGAGAATTATAACGCATCCGTCTGGTTCCCGTTATGCAAGACGGAAAACAAAGTCCTGTCGACAGGACTTTTTTTCCGTTCTGCATAATGTCAACCAGACGGATCCGTTATGATTTCCATAGACCTCTATTATGACGGAAAGCAAAACGGAATGCCTTTTAAAGGCTTCTGTTTGGAATTCTGTCATAATACAAGTCTATGGGCAGTATAAGGGATCCGTTAAACAGGACTGGACTCCATAATGGAAACCAGGACGAATCCGTTATGCTGCCCATAGACTGGTATTATGAAGGATCAAAAACTAAGACTTCCGTCTTATGGATTCCGTTATTTTCCGTTTTAACCATTTTATGACCGAAAACGAAAACGCTATCCATAGCGGTGATGTGAACCCGCCCTTATTCTGCACCAACATGACCTGATGTGTGTCACATTATCACATATCCTGGACTATTGAACAATTAAACTGCTTACAATCCTGTAGAATAATACACAACTCACCAATCTCCTGCCATTCCCATGCCAACACTTCATTGTTCCCCTTACATCGCTGCAGCCAATCACTTGCAATATTGGTGATGTCTCAACGTCATTGAGGTCACCACTGCTGGCAGCGATTGGCACCAGCGGTCACTTGTCATGTTGACATTTCATGGCTGAAGTTGGGTTGACAGAGACAGCAGGGAACCTGGGACAGGAGTGGCCTAGGATTTGGGTATTACATTTTTTATAAAAATAAAAAAAATAACATTTCATGGGGGCTTGACTATCCTTTTATTTCCAGAGCTTGCACATACTTGATACTTGTATATACCGGCAATGTTCAACTAGAATCACAAATAGTGGTGACATGAAAACAGCCAGCATGTTTTTCTACACTCTTTTAAACCAACCTGACACTGTGGAGATTGGAGAACTTAAGACTTGTTTTCTGTGGGTTTGATGATGACATTCCTGTATGTGAGATATAGAGATCACGGCTTCGTGTCAGCAGGCAGACTGGCTGTCTGGAGGTTAATATTTCTTGGTTTTAAATTATTGCGATCACCACTTTTCTTTTGAAAAGAAATCCTCTGTGAAAATGTTTAAATCTCTTCAATGTAACACCCAGAATAAATCAGTCAATGAATATATCAGATATCAAAAACATACTAGTAGCAATGGTTGACATTTTTCATTAAGGGATGACATTTTAATGACGCGTTACACTTGAAATGTTCATTTTTTGTTTTGTTTTTTAATTTGCAAATTCTAAGGGATTCAACAATCATGACCATTGAGAAGAATATTCAAGTATGCAAAAAATGTTAACTATGCAGTTTGATCTCATAGAATATTTTTCCGTTCATTTTATTTCAGTTAAGCCCAGAAATGGATCTAAAGCAGGGTAAAAGCATAAAGATCAGACTTTTTGGATCCAGTCCTAGTTTTGCCAAAAAAAAATTATGTAAACATTCACCTTACGCTACAATATATTCTTATAGAAAAGAACAAACAGAAGTATGAATAGGGCCTAAGGCAGAAAGCAGTATATGGCCATTTAACCAGTTGTACAAAAAGGTCAAAACTGACAAAACTAATAAAATTTACCCAAAAATTTGATTAGTGTGAAGTTTTGAAGCTGAACTTTAATGATGTCAACAAAAACTCCTATACACCAGTTTTTTCTTGATTTCTAAATGTCAGCATTGTATATTACTTGGGTCAAAAATGCAAAATTTCAAGCTTAATAGAAGACACCTTGATGTGGTGAGTGGTCCTATGCATTATGATGAAAACATATACTAAGTGCCTCAGTTGCGATGTTAATGAATTATGCTGGGAAGCAATAGATCAATGCATGGCATGTGGATGGGTGATCCAAATCTTTTTCTGTATAACTGAGGAGGTTTTCAATAGTGTGACATAAGTGGACCACTCAATGGCTGGTGTTTTGTTTTGGAAGAATGATGGGGTATTATGGTGCTGCCCAGTATATGGGCTGTCCATATTAGACTGATTATCTTGTTTTTTTTAATAATCACTGCTTGCTACAAAGTTGCCTAAAGGTGGCTGTGTGTATGAATTATTAAGTTATATTTTTATATACATTATGATGTGTTCTTTCAGCACATGTACATTTTGGTAACAAGGCAGCTGCTTGCTGTGTATAGATACATTTTAACACATTTCTGGATGGCAGCCAAATGTTGCATGACCTCTGTTTCAAGAGCTAAACCTTGTGTTGATGTATATACTTGTGGTATATATTAGCTTTTATTATATATTACTTTTACATTGTTTTGTGTGTAAACTTCTGCTTCGATGTAGGCATTTAAAAAAAAAATCCTGTTTTTGACAAAGTTACATGAAGGTGGACATGGTTGTCAACAGTCCATCAAAACAATCATCAGCTTGTCTGCTTTCAGGAAATATAGGTTTTGGGGTGCTCTTATATTTGAAGGAGTGTAGCCCCTGTATTTCATAGGTGATTACTTTTTCAATTTTTTCAGCTTTAAACTTGATTTTTGGTCTTTCGAGTTCTAGTGATTTTATGAAGATATGTGCACGTAAAATTAGTTTTAATTATTGGGGCTATGCTACACATTTACCCCTTAATATCAGCTTTTATACAACTTTTAGGAAAAATTTCAATGTTCATTTTTTGTTTTGTTTTTTAATTTGCAAATTCTAAGGGATTCAACAATCATGACCATTGCGAAGAATATTCAAGTATGCAAAAAATGTTAACTATGCAGTTTGATCTCATAGAATATTTTTCCGTTCATTTTATTTCAGTTAAGCCCAGAAATGGATCTAAAGCAGGGTAAAAGCATAAAGATCAGACTTTTTGGATCCAGTCCTAGTTTTGCCCAAAAAAAATTATGTAAACATTCACCTTACGCTACAATATATTCTTATAGAAAAGAACAAACAGAAGTATGAATAGGGCCTAAGGCAGAAAGCAGTATATGGCCATTTAACCAGTTGTACAAAAAGGTCAAAACTGACAAAACTAATAAAATTTACCCAAAAATTTGATTAGTGTGAAGTTTTGAAGCTGAACTTTAATGATGTCAACAAAAACTCCTATACACCAGTTTTTTCTTGATTTCTAAATGTCAGCATTGTATATTACTTGGGTCAAAAATGCAAAATTTCAAGCTTTGTTGTTAACTTTTAGTTTAATATACAACAAATTAAAAGGGTTTTCCGAGAGGTTTTTAGTTTTTACTGATGACCTATCTTCTGGAACTCCCACGGGGAACATGAGTACCTGATTCTCACATTATTCTGGACTCAGTACTCCATAATTCATTACAGACTATTAGGTCTCCAGCAGCTTTTTTTTTCCAGGAAACCCTTCTAACAAAAATGAACTATCCAAAGAAACAAACCCTTTTTAAATTTCAAAATTAAAAACAAAACTCTGCTCACTCATGTCCAGTGATGTATTGTTTAATATGAAAAGAAAAGTAAAACTAAACTATAGCTATAAACTTAGAATAGAAAAGTATTGATTTCGTTCAAGATTAAAAAGTAGGCCTGTATCGCTGGCTATAGCTGTAACATATACCACCAGTGAATTTACTATATATACCGACAATTCCTAGTCTATAATTCACCATTGTTGCTATTGCTTTACAAAGAGCAGAAATGTCACATATCAAAGTAATGATTTTGAAAAGGAATTACGTTCCCATCACTCCAATTAATCCATTACACTTGGACGCACACTCATTAGTATTTCAAGCTCATTTCTTACCCCCATCAAGCTAAAGTGAAGTTTAAGAAGATTATTTCACTGCTGGCCACCCAGCTAAAGCTGCACAGCCATAATTAGGCATACATATAATTAGTAGTGAAGTGTCATTGTGAACCTGGTGTTCCAAGGTGAAGCAATAAGCTTCTGCCAACCATTGTGAAAAAAAAGAAAATTGTAATTCCCATGTGAATTCTCCAACAGTTTTTCTCACAACCTTTTTATATAGTAGTATAATGATGTTTCACGTCAGTGACAGTCCAGATACCAAAGTATCATTGCCTAACTAGCCAATTTCGAAATTCTGGATTCCAGGACTGGCAACCTTAATGGATGCCTACCAGCTTTCCAAGAATCTGCCAATAGAAGCTGAAAATTGATTTTTTAATATGGATTTTTTAGTTTTTCTCATGGTACCAACACTTCTCCCATTCGACCCAGGTGTTCTTAATTAGCAGGACACTGCCTACGGTTAATAAACTGCTACTCTGCCTCAGTTTGTATTCTGAGATCACATGGCGAGGTGAACTTTTGAGATCTGTTCCCATTATGCGGTGCTACATGTTGGCTGTTGCTGCTGTGATGCTGTGCCTGTGGGCTGATGGGACTCAGTGCCATTGGGGCATAACCTGACAGCAGGGGTGTTGTTAGGCTATTGGGTCTCACTGCCTGCGTTTGCTGTGTTGCATTTGGCGCTGTGCTGAATTAGAGACCCACTTAATAGAAGACACCTTGATGTGGTGAGTGGTCCTATGCATTATGATGAAAACATATACTAAGTGCCTCAGTTGCGATGTTAATGAATTATGCTGGGAAGCAATAGATCAATGCATGGCATGTGGATGGGTGATCCAAATCTTTTTCTGTATAACTGAGGAGGTTTTCAATAGTGTGACATAAGTGGACCACTCAATGGCTGGTGTTTTGTTTTGGAAGAATGATGGGGTATTATGGTGCTGCCCAGTATATGGGCTGTCCATATTAGACTGATTATCTTGTTTTTTTTAATAATCACTGCTTGCTACAAAGTTGCCTAAAGGTGGCTGTGTGTATGAATTATTAAGTTATATTTTTATATACATTATGATGTGTTCTTTCAGCACATGTACATTTTGGTAACAAGGCAGCTGCTTGCTGTGTATAGATACATTTTAACACATTTCTGGATGGCAGCCAAATGTTGCATGACCTCTGTTTCAAGAGCTAAACCTTGTGTTGATGTATATACTTGTGGTATATATTAGCTTTTATTATATATTACTTTTACATTGTTTTGTGTGTAAACTTCTGCTTCGATGTAGGCAAAAAAAAAAAAAAAAATCCTGTTTTTGACAAAGTTACATGAAGGTGGACATGGTTGTCAACAGTCCATCAAAACAATCATCAGCTTGTCTGCTTTCAGGAAATATAGGTTTTGGGGTGCTCTTATATTTGAAGGAGTGTAGCCCCTGTATTTCATAGGTGATTACTTTTTCAATTTTTTCAGCTTTAAACTTGATTTTTGGTCTTTCGAGTTCTAGTGATTTTATGAAGATATGTGCACGTAAAATTTGTTTTAATTATTGGGGCTATGCTACACATTTACCCCCTAATATCAGCTTTTATACAACTTTTAGGAAAAATTTCATTTTGGCGCCAAATTGCATAAAGGTGTCTGCATGTATAAAGTGCTGACTAAAATTGTGACAATGTGCCAGGTGTCTAAATGATATGGGTATAATGATCTTAGTAAGATTTTTATTTTGTAATTTAGGCTTGTTGTATATGTCAAAACCATGAAAATCTCCCTGGCTACCAGAGGTGCAAAATGTCCAAACGGCAGTGAAAGGGCTATACATTAGAAACTGTATGCAATTGTTTTCGTGAAATCTTATTAAGGGAAGTCTACTAATTGTATATTTCTATAGCTTATATACTAATAAAATACTGGTGAATATTTTAATAACATGCATAATGCCATTTACAATGCTAATGTCACAACTAAGAGTGGGGGAAACTCTCAGCCGTGCGATGTAAGCGGATGGATGGTTGCTGCTAGGCCAGGACCACAGGATCAGGGAGCAGGTCACCTCCTATCGCGTCCCTAATGCTGACCCTGACTCCTATCCGTATGAGCCAACCCAGAAGGTAGGAGGGCTCATACTTCGGAACCTAGGGTCCCTATTAGCCCTAAGGAAATCCCTTGACTTAGGAGCAGGGTAAGACGACCTGTTCCTCTAGGACATGGACGAACAGGAGTCTCACTGGCCAAGCTGCAAGGAAGGGAAACATCAACAGCCTATGGATATGGCAGGAGAGTGAAAGACTTCCACCCCTACCTGCCACAGACACACTGACTGGATCCCGTGCTCAACTGCTGATGTCCACACCCAACATAAAAGGACACAGCACACACATATAAACACACAGGAACCCAGATCCATAGGTGCAATAATAACAAACACCACATAAACATAAAATAACATCATGTAACATAAACTTATGACCACAAGGGTGGCCCTCACTGGCAGATGGTATTAGAGACCAGGAGGATGCCTCCAGCTAACTACAAGGCTGGAGTACCCCTCAGCTACTGGCATCCAGCAGGAGCTAAATAGCCCCAAGTAGCCACACCCACACACAGACACACCCAGTGTTCACACACAAGGAAGGGAATTAACCCTTCCAATACCAGGCAAGGGATGGAAGCTACTTAAAGGGGAAAAGTACAAACAAACACACACTCCACCTGTTACCACCGGCAACGGCATGCGTGGCAACCATGTCCTGAGGATCAGCCAGAAGGCCGAGACACTGCCACCACATGCACAATACCACACGTTGCCACGGGCAACCACAAGTGGAGGAAAGTGTCACTTGAAGGGAAATGCACACACAACTAAATACCGTGCACACCAAACATAGACAGTGAACACATTCAACCACACGTTGCCAGAGGCAACCGCATGCTATGACAGCGAGCAGCCTAGCACCAGCTCCGGCTGCTACACTGCCAACCACATCATGTTGCCAGCGGCAACCACACGTGAGGCAACATACACAGAGCCCTCACTTGTGACTGACAACAAAAGGAAACCGCTGACAACTGCATGCGGTTAAAAAGAAATATACAATGGAAATAAAATTCAGGAACCAACACTAATTCCATGATATTGGAAAAAAAGGTAAAATGTTCTCAATATTTTATACTGATAAGGGTCATGTTCCTGATTTTTGACTCCTCTTGCATTTTAAAGACCAGGAGTAGTGAGTCAGTGAACACTGAAGACCATTCAGCAACCTATTAACTATCACATCTTGGTGGAGTATCTCATTAATCTTGAGTTGTATACCTGTCAACTACCCTAAGACATCCTCTAAACCTGCAAGACCATGCTTGCTGCTTGTTTAGTTTAGCATTGTACTGAAATCTGGTAGAACAACAAGTAGTGAAAAGCATATTGGGCTGTGACATGGCCTCTAATGCTAAGAACACTTCCAAAGACCCTGTTTTCAGTGCCATTAATACAATACAATACATCACTCAAGAGGTAAGCCATCATCAGTCAGCTCTAACATGGGTGGTCTCTGGTGACGTAATCTGTACACATACTATAGACTCAGGGAGAGTAATGTAAGGAAAGGAGTTTCCTATATGGGTTTCTTGATTTATAAATAGGTGTCTTTTACTGAAGGAGGAATCCTGAATATGTGTGTTGGCACTAATGATATACAGTAGATATTTATATAATTTTACAGCTGGTAGACTTTACTGTATAGGATTACTTGGCTGCAGGCCATTTTTTGTTGCATGGGTTTGCCCAAAATCTTTTTGACCTACTAATCATAGATATCAGGATAGTCAAAACAGTAATGATCCTGCAACTAAGACCCCATCAGTCTCACAATCGAGCTGATCCTAATAGTATATGTTTCTTTCACTTTCCTATAAAATGAATGGAAGGTATAAAAACTTACATATCCTCGTAATAGGATCTGACTGTCAACCTACGAGATTTATATATGCTATAACTTTAGAGATTCATCTTTAGTTTAACCTTCCAAACACTTAACTTCTAACAAGTGCATAGGCACAAAGGGGAGATTGTATGAAGTCCCGTTTTCAGCAAATTTCGTTTTTTGATCAATCATAGCTTTTTATGCTGATCCTGCTACTTTTAAAAATGGTAGCAAAGTGGGCATGGTTAGCTAGGACGATTAGGTGTATGCTAGATTTCTAACTTTTTTTAAAGTCACAAAAGCGCATAATCTCACTCCAGTAAGGCCAAGTTCACACTTCAGTTATTTAGTTAGTGATTTCCATTAGTTATTGTGAACCAAACCAGGTGCAGGTCAAAAACACAGAACAGGTGCAGATCATTCCCTTATACCTTATCCCTGAGTAGGCTTCACTGCTGGTTTTGGCTCACAGTCACTGATGGAAATAACTGATCAAATAACTGAAGTGTGAACTCAGCTGAAGTAGTGTCATAAAAACTAAGGTAGCATTTCTAGACAAAAGTGTTGACAAAGAAATATCACTAGATTATGTAAATATCATATGTGATATAGTGAGAGGTTTGGTCTGGGAAAAAAGGTATTTTTCTCCCAGCATGTGCTGCTGGGCTGATTTACAGCCAGGTGAGGTCAAATACAGGACCGGATTTTAAGTGCCGCTCCTGGTTTTGGCAGTACCTGGCTGTCCTTAAATAGGCAGCTGGGCTCAGAAGCCATGTCTGTGTGCTGGGATCTGAGGCCTATGCTGGGCTGGAGAGCTGAGACCCGTGTGTCAGGGCATCAGGCCGCCTAAAGCCTGTATTTTGACTTTCTGAGGCAGAAGTGCCACCAAGGTGACTTTTTGTTATATTAACTTGCCATTGGGTGTGAAGTAACACCAACACTGCAAAAGTGACGTTTTGTTTTTGGCATCATGTGTGAATAAACACTGAAGTTGGAATTACGAACCTGTATTTTGCCTCTGTACTGCGTCCTCTTATCCTAACTACCAGAGCGAATCCCCACACATATCATATATTATATACTGTTATCAGCATTGAATGAACTCAAGTCTATGACAGTATATATGGGTGATGCGATCTCCATTATCAAATTATGCAAACAAGGTAATAATATAATAAAAATAAAAATAAATAGCAGCAAGCAATTGATACAAATGATACAACAGTAGTTATATAGTGGATACAGTAGATACGTCATATGTATGCATCTAACTACTTCTCTGCTGTATCTTCTATGATGATGCTTGATCCAACCTTGTGAATAATTTTACTATTTTACGGGCATGGAGCTTACAGCAATTGAATTGTCTCCCAGACAGTTTTATTCATTACTTTGATATTTGACTATATGTACTGTTTTCTATATTTCATCTTTTCTCATTTATATTGATTATCATATTCATTATTAATTAACTTTTGTACGCATATCACACTGGCATGCTTTTGGGAACCATTTCTCATGATAAATCTAAACATAATCAGTTGTCCTTTCTGATATTGTAAAAATTTAAAAAAATTTAAAAAGATCACCAGTCCAGTGGTAACAGCCTCTAAACCAGCTAAGCTAGTTCTCTCTGCTCTGCACTGATAAAGGGCAGTCACCCCGAAACAGCTGCTGCAGATGGGGTACTGGCTTGGCTACAATCCTAAATTATATCTCAAGACCTTTGCAAAAAGTCTAACCTATATTATAGGACTTATAGTATCTGTAGCTTCCGACTAGTGGCACCAGAGGCAAAGCTTTATTTTCTTTTTGGTAAGAGAGCTAATTAATATTTCCAAAAAAAGAAGAAATGTTTATTCACCCATCTGAGGCAAATGTATTGATGTTTTTATGCCTGTCTTGTGATATGCATTAACAAATACATTAAAATACATAAAAAAAATATGGCATTCTTGCATCAGGGTCCACATGGTGAACTTGTGTTAGTAAATGTTTACCAGTGTTGTACAGACTGGTATGTTTATTGGTGCTCCTGTGGCTATCTTAAGCAATGTGTCACAAACTATAGTAGGGAGTTAATCAGTGAAAATAGTTCTGTATGGTACACAGCATATTGTATTTCTTAAATATTGGTAAATCTGCAAAGTTAAGTAGTGATACAGGAACAGTAGATGAATTATTGCATAATTCTGAAGATTTGGGGAGCTTGTAGTATTTCGGACAATATATGAAGTGTTGAATTCTATTCTTTCATATTCTTTCTTAACACAACTTTCTTTCTCAATAGTGAATCTAGTGTAACTACATTTTTCTAACGTTAATGCAGTGCATACATTCTCATTTTTTTCTCTCAACTATTACTGTTCTATTCATCATCATAAATCCTGTGTTATGCTTCCTCTTATTTTAGGTGGCAATAAACTAAGTAGTCAGCTTTTCCGTCTTAACTGGGCCTGGATTTCACTGGAAAGAAATCAATATACTATAGATGAAGATGCCAAGTTTTTAGAAGTGACCCTAAAACGAAGGGGATATCTTGGAGAAACTTCATTTGTCAGTAAGTATCTACATGAACTTGAACTCCCTCGTCTTAAACATCATGTATTAAAGTGAAAAGAGAAAAAGTTGCTTTTTTACCCTTAGGGTAGTTTTTTTTGGAGGAGGCTTTGAGGCAGATTTTTTCTGCAAGTTCTTCAGTCAAAGCCAAAAGTGAATTCCAAAGGAATCAGAAATATAAAGGAAGGACTTATACTTCTTCCCCCTGGTAGATCCACTTCTGGCTTTGGTTGAGAAACCTGCAGGAAAATCTGACTCAAAACCTCCTCCAAAATACTCTGTGTGAACCTACCCATAGCAACTTGGTTGATATGGGCACCACAACTTTTTCTATGATTCTTTTTGTGATATATGATTACTATTTACATCCAGAAACTGGTTCTGACATATTGCTGTGTACATGTCTGAGAGTAAGTTACAATGTGTCAGTGTGGGTAAGGAGGCTGGAGCGGTTGTGTCTCTGTTGCGACTCGGCCGTACTGCATTTGTACGGGCTGCAGCTGCCTCTAATAAAACTAATGAGACCGCACTGTTCAGTGGGTGTGTATTGTTAATGGCCTCGCTGTATTGAAGGTGAACAATGCAGGCCGACTATACAGTGTGATTTTCATGAGTTATATAAAAGATAGCTGTGGCCTAAATGGCCGGACGATACTTAACTACAGCACAGCCACGTCCCGAACTCCCAACGAACTTGTCATGTGGTCGTACTCTAAGAATGATCAAAGTCAAGGGCAGCACAGAGAGTTACGCCACTTCTTTCCTTCCTGCATGGTGCAGAAACACAAGAGGGAAACTGATGCCAGAACTGATCTCATGGTTTTCGATGGGATCGTTTCTGCCACCCACTGCGTCAATATAAATGATGTATGAACCCCAGAGCAGGACAGAAAAAAGTAGCATGTAACAAAATGCACAAACATGCCTTAACTTGTGTCCAGCTGCAGCCTAAAACATCTTGTTGAATACAACATCTTGTCACTACAAACTTAGTATGTGAGCATCATTATGCAGGGAGTGATTTCCTGCTCCACTCACCGATAGCAAGCCTCAGTAATTACAACACAACCAAATTACAAAGAAGCATACATACATTTGCCCTATTCAATGACTACAGAAGGCTGAACTAATGTATTTTCCAACATATCTACAAAAAGAAAGATCAATTATATGATTATTTACAATAGCAATGATATTCTTGTTATGTTGAAAAATAATTGGATAATTTTTTTTAGAGCAGTTTATTATAATAAAGACCCCTTTACATGGGACGACCAAGCAGGCAATTTTCTGGATCCATTTGTTCTCAATAATTTACATGCAGCAATCACCTTCGCTGTATGAGGATGAGGGATTACTGGTTTGATCACTCAAACCTCATAGACAGTCATTGTTTCTGGGCAGCCGATCCCTGTTTACACAACATGATCTACTTCCCTGAAATTATGATTTAAGTCCCCTTTACACAGGCCAGTGATCAGGGCAGTAATCAGGAAAAAGTGTTCCTAGGAAATGCTTGTTCATGGGTCACCTAAGGCTACTTTCACACTGGCGTTTTGGTTTCCGTTTGTGAGATCCGTTTCAGGGCTCTCACATGCTTTCCAAAACGGATCAGTTTTGCCCTAACGCATTCTGAATGGATAAGGATCCGCTTAGAATGCATCAATTTGCCTTCGTTCCGCCTCCATACCGCTCTGAAGGCGGACAACAAAACGCTGCTTGCAGCATTTTGGTGTCCGCCTGACGATGCGGAGGCAAACACACAATGTAAGTTAATGGGGACGGATCCATTTTCACTGACACAATATGGCACGATAGAAACCGGCTCCGTCCCCCATTGACTTTTAATGGTGTGCAAGACGGATCCGTTTTGGCTATGTTACAGATAATACAAATAGATCCGTTCTGAACGGATGCATGCGGTTGTATTATCTGAACGGAAGCGTTTGTGCAGATCCATGACAGATCTGCACCAAACGCGAGTGTGAAAGTAGCCTTAGTCATCATTTTTGAACAGCAGATCATGCTTTGTAAACAGAGATCTTTTGTCCAGAAGCAATGATTCTCTATAGGGGCAAGTCATCACAGTATCCCTTATCTCCATACAGCAATCCCTTATCTCCATACAGAGGTGTTGATTGATCACACTGCATGCAGCATATAAAGTAGTTATTGGGAATGAATGGATCATTCCCGATAATTGCCTGCTGCATAGGCACGTGTAAAGGAGATGCTTTCATCTGATGAATGAGTGTTTGCTCCTTCATCAGGTGTTTGATAGGATCTTTACACAGGGCAATTATTGGGAAGAGCATTCATAGAAATGTCCCTTCCCAATATTTGCCCTAGTTATTGGTCCATGTAAGTGGGTCTTCACTGTTCTTGGACTTCTACATGTACTTTTACAGTACAACACCCATTACGACACTTGTTTTACATTCTGTCTCAACCTGCCAAAATTAAATTTTACAAGCTTTTCAGAACTTGTAAAGAGCAACTAAAGAGTTATATAATCTCCAGTGTCAAGCTCCTAGTCTTTAAACTTAATTCTTGCAGACAATTCACAGTAATTTAATACTGCTGGAATCTTGTAAGACCATTTACCACATTCACCTAATCACTCTAGAGACTAATGGCATAGTTGTGGGAGAGGATTAACATATACAGTAAGGTTATTTCAGGAGACAATATATATCTCACAACATTTGTGTATTTTCAGTCTTTCATTTATGTTCATTTAGAGTGGATCTGTCCCCTGAATATACTGCCCCGAGTCGGAAGAGCATATTATATGTACAATATTCTGTCTTATTAGCCCAAATGCCCTCTTTGAGATGGTATTTTGTATGCTGCACAAGAGCAACATTTTATAGGCTGTGATTATACTGTGGTAATAAGAAACACAGTAGATATAACTGCAGATGGGAAATGGAAAGATTTTCTTAGTTTTTGGAATCTGGTTCTTTAATTTTTGTACAGATCCAAAAACAGTGTATATAGACTCCTATATGGTTTATAATACATTTTTACAGAGTTAATACATTTACAGGAATTTACAAAACATTGTTGATGTAAGGTCTTGAAAAAAATTTGACCTGTCTGCGCATCATGACATACTTGTAACTTTGATAGTCTGCAGGTATTGTATGGAGCAGGCTCACGAGCTAAGCCCACTAAGAGAGCCAACACATGGACACAATGAACGGGATTGGAAATAATCTGATCCTGGTCATGTTACCCCCTAGATGCCATGGTCAACTGCACCATCAGGGCAGTTAGAGAGATAGGTAACTACGGCAGCCTAGGGCCTTGAATGACTCTATGCTACAAAAGAGATTTTATGAATTGTAACTGGTTCAGTGGCACAGAACGATGAACTTTTCACTTCAAAAGATAAAAACTTATTAGACTTCTTATTAGGGAAACCATGCGTGTACCTGTCCTACTTGTAGTGCCAAATTCTCTATATATAGTGCATTATTCATATCTGAAGAAGGCTTACAGGGCCGAAATGCCTAATAAAAAGTCTAAGAAGCATTATCTTTTGGAGTGTAAAGCTCTTCTTTCAGATCTTGTTCTAATGTTATTGGTGATTTGTGTAAATTTAACTAGCAATAGCAGACATGGCATAGAGCTTTAGATGAAGTAGAAAATCTACTTTGAGTTTTTAGGGGTTTTGTTCTTCTGATGTGCTGCAAAATCCTTGTTATCGCTGATAAATCAATATGATGTTCTTTATTATACACCGCATGATCTTCAGTTTCACAAACTTTTCAATGCTCAATGGCCCACTGGATACTACTGCTACCACTATACTACCAGGATAAGACACAATCCTAACATACGTATTAACATAGGAACATCCTGTTTAAATCCCCCCTTATGAGTCTTCTGGTCAGGCCACACAAAAAGTTTCTTTGAAGGGCCAATGCTTTACTGATTGTGTTCATTTGCCTCATTAAGGTATTAGTACAAAGGATGGAGCAGCAATTACAGATAAAGACTTTAAAGGAAAAACACAGAGGCAAGTCCAGTTCAATCCAGGTCAAACAACAGCTACATGGAAAGTCAGGATAATAGCTGATGATGAATATGAGGAATCTGAGACCTTCCAGATAATACTATCTGAACCCGTCATGGCTGCACTAGAGTTCCCCAGTGAGGCAACTATTGAGATTGTGGATCCTGGTGATGGTATGTATGGTAATAATATAAAAGAAGTAAAACCCATGATAACATTTATTGAATATAACTTCTGCAACTATTGATGACGAGAGATGATATGCCTAGCATAAATGTGAACAGATATACGACTCTTAAAGATAACTTGTCACAAATGCATACAGGCAATGAAAATCTTCAGTGCATCAGTGCTAGCAGCACATTAAGTTTCTTGAATGGGCAAGAGACTTGTTTTGTGAAGCATATACAGTGATCAGCCATTGAAACTGCCGACAGGTGTAACATGAATTATCTTTTCTCAATCGCATTTGCCAAGGGGTGAAATATATTGGGCAACAAGTGAACGGTGAGTTCTTGATGTTGACATGTTGTAAGCAAAAGATGGACAAGCATAAGGATCTGAACGACTTTGATAAGAACCAGATTGTGATGGTATGTAGAGGTTATTACCTACCAAATGTTGTCCAAGGAAGGACGACTGGTGATGCAGTGCCAAAGTCATAAGTGCCTAAGGCCCATTGATGCACGTGGGGAACAAAAGCTGTCATTTCTGTTCTGAGTTAGGACTTTTACACATCAGTGAATTTCGGACATGTGCTGTGCGTAGTCTCCACGGACCGCTCACATATCGATTGACTTCAATCACGCATCAGTGGATTTCCACAGACCATGGGTCTGACCCCATGGAAGCGTGCCCTATTTTTTTCCATGATTACAGATCCCTCATGCACATTATAGTTTGTGTTTGTATAGTATGTGTCTCAATATTTTTTAAAAAAGACCAATTGAAAAAATGATTTTTAGAGCAAAATGAGTACAATGCAATAATAAAAAAAATTGCCACCAAAGGTGTACATAGCCTTTAAATATTTCAAATTGAAAGTGTCTTGGAGATATACAAGTGGCTCCTGACCTTTGACATGCGTTTGTGTCTGTGTGTTTATTATTGTCATGATACTAGAGGGTACAGAAATAGGCAAATGAAGTACATAAAGTGACCACATAGCCACAGTACTACATTATAGTAACTTCAGCAGAACATGTATATTACTGTATTAAACATTCTTTCTTTTTTCCTAGAATCTATGGTATATATTCCACAGTCAGAGTATAAAATTGAAGAAGACATTGGGGAACTACTAATTCCTGTTAAACGGTTGGGAGATGTTAATCAAGAACTTATGGTAGTCTGTTCAACACAGCAAGGTAATTTATGAGCTTTCATTAATCTACAGGATTTAGCTGGTGAAGTCCTTATGTTTTGCACAGTCCTTATGTTTAGGTTGCTTGAACCTGAGCAGTGATGCCTCTTCAAGTGTTTCAGTAATCATAGGTCATATCACCCTACATTCTTACAAAGCATGGCTGAAGGGGTGGGGAGAACAAGTAGAAGGCCCTCCTGTCTTGCTGCAACCTTCTAGGCATGAAATGTAATTCTGGAATTTCAGTAGATGCTAAGCTATTTCCTTTTTTCTATTCATATAGGCACAGCTACAGGCACCATCCCGTCATCAGTTTTGTCTTACTCCGATTACATCACTCGCCCAGATGACCACACCAGCATTATTCGGTTTGACAAAGATGAGACAGAGAAAAATTGTCGCATTATCATAATTGATGATTCTCTATATGAAGAAGATGAGATTTTTAATGTCACTCTTAGCATGCCAATGGGAGGACGAGTAGGGAATGAATTCTCCAGTGCTAAAGTGGTTATCCTAGCAGATACAGATGATGGTAAGACAAAATGAATATAGCATATACTGTAGAATGATATAATACAAAAAATGCACACAAAGTCAACTTGTATATTCCAATGAAATGCCATTATTATCCATTACAAGGAGTGACATCATTATAGTACTCAGAGGTCATAGCTACTGCCTCATAAAGAGAAGATAAAACCGAGCCAAAAAGGGCCCTTTACACAGGCCGATAATTGAACGGATTATCGCTAACGAGCGTTCACAGTAACATTCGTTAACAATGATCAGGCAGTGTAAATGCACTGCCGATGACCCGTTGAACAAGCGAAACGTCATCCAGTATGGGGAAGAGCAATGGCATTAGCAATTGGCCCACCCCATACTCTGGAGGAGATCACTTACTTCCCGGCTATCTGCTGTAATATGGTCCTGTGTAAAGAGACCTTAAATCTGTAAATAACTATTTTTGTCTCTGACAGATGCCCCACTTAGTTTGGTGAATAAAGTAAGTAACAGACAGAAGTCTTAGACAGAATCAGGTTTTTCTGGCCATGTCACGCCAACTAGTGTTGTTTCATAATGAAATTTTGTAATCTACAATTCCTGATATCCCTGAAAGA
The DNA here is from genome assembly GCF_905171765.1 of Bufo bufo. Classification (NCBI taxonomy): domain Eukaryota; kingdom Metazoa; phylum Chordata; class Amphibia; order Anura; family Bufonidae; genus Bufo; species Bufo bufo. The sequence continues at coordinate 641,837,286 of NC_053390.1, read as the reverse complement.
TATTATAAATGGTCTTTAAAGGGGTTTTTCAGGTTTTTAATATTAATGACCTATCCTCATAATATCTGATCATGGGGGTCCAACACCTGGCACCCATGTCAATCAGCTCCTTGCAGCATACCAAGTACAGCGCTGTCCATTGCATTGCAGGTGTGCTTAGTATTGCAGCTCAGGCTGATTCACTTGAATGGAACTGAGTTGTGCCTTGGCCATGTGACTGATGAATGTGACATCACAGGTCTAGGAAGAGGTTGCAGCCATCACAATGCGCGGTGGTCTCTTCAATCAGCTGATTGTGTTGGGAGTCAGACCCCCACCTATAAGATAAGAAAAAAACTTTATTACGCACTGAATAACTTCATTCCACAGGAAGGAACAAAACCACATTTGTCCACTTAGGTAGACTGATTTAGGCCATTTTTTCCTAAAACATTGAGGGTCATTTATTAAGACCAGCGTTTAAGACGCTGGTCTTAATAACCTCTATATCTGGAGGTGGATCCGCCGGAGTTATGTAGAGGCGCAGGCCTCTCTATAACTTCAGCCCATCCAGCGCCAGTCTAAATGTAAGACAGCTTCCTCGCTGTCTTACATTTAGACCATTTTCTACAGCTAAAACAGGCATAGAAAATGATTAATGAGATGGGTCCGCTGGCCCATCCGCTTCCCTGCCCATACCACGCTCTCTTTTTTAGACCTGGCTTGAGCGTGGAGAAGTTGCACCGCAATCTGGGCCAGAAAATAAATGACACCCATTGTTTTTTAGCAGGACAGAGAAAAGTTGCAGGATGCACTTTTCTGATCTCTCAAAAATGCTATGCAGGTGTATACTGTTTGTGGTAACAGAATCTGTTACCCCAGTTGCATCCTGTTGTAGCAGAACTGTCTCTGGCTCTATGAGTAATAGAAATAACACAATCTAATAAATTAGCAGTAAATAAGTGAACTAATAACAATAGCTAAAATCATATCAAGCTGATAAGAATAAGGCTTAAATGAGTCTTTATGAGCTGTCAGGAGTTCAGAGATAAGGGCTACAGATTAAGGGTACTTTCACACTTGCGTTGTTGGATTCCGGCAGGCAGTTCCGATCCGGCATTAATGCATTTCAATGGGAAATAATGCCATCCGGCATTCTGGCAAGTGTTCCGGAATTTTGGATGAAGAAAATGACGCAGCATGCTGCAGTATTTTCTCCGGCCAAATACCGTAAGAGTGACTGAACTGAAGACATCCTGAGACATACTGAACGGATTGCTCTCCATTCAGAATGCATTAGGATAAAACTGATCAGTTTTTTTCCGGTATTGAGCCCCTAGGACAGGACTCAATACCAGAAAACTTTAACGCTAGTGTAAAAGGCATTGGAGCAGCTTCCTGACGTATTCAGTGTGAGGCAGAGAGCAGTAATCTGTAGATATAATCAAAGTGAAAGCTGTAGAGGAAAAAACGGTTGAACCTTTTTAATAAAGACTGTAACAACTCAGGGGTGACTTTGCTCTTTGCAGTCACCGTCTTCTCAGTTTAGACAGTTGGCACACCTCAAGAAGCCACTCAAACACCGTAGATTTGGATCGTAACCAGCTTTAATATCTCTCTTCACAATTAGACAGTTTTCTCTCCACAGCAATTAGTGCACATTTCCTACACAGGATATGAAACAAATCCTAGGCTGTCTGGCCACTAACTACACAGTAGTTTGTCCCTTACTACCGGGTCCTGGTTCTACCACCCAGTTCCCCAAGTCACTATTCATTCTATGCATCTGGTCAGAGTTCTTGCTGTGGCTCCCACAGGCCCCGACACTGCCTGTGTCTTGTCTAGACTGGGAGGTCTGTTAGAAGAGGTCTGTCTACATTTACCTGAGCTCTTCAACTGGCTGCTAATTAAGCCCAGTTACCTGATGAACAGAGGGAACACCCAATTTTCCTAGACTGTTCTCTCTCACCCAGCTCTCTCTGGGTGTGACACGCCATCCTAATGACACCAATATGCCTCTCTGGCAGCTCCACTGCCACTAGACCATTGAAAAAAAAAAGATTTTTGAGTAAAATAGGTAAAATTTAATGCTAAAAAGGTTGCACCCAAAGGTGTCTATAACCTTTAAGTACTCCTTTTCTCTGACCTTCTATTTTAGGTAAGGACAGCAATACATTACAAAAAATGTTTTATCTTTATAATATATTGGCCATGGTTTTACACAAAATGCTGTAATTCGAAAACCTCTCTGCTCCTGGGTTTTCAAATTGTTACCCCCAAAAATACAACCTTTAGAGTGTTTTTGGAAAGTTTTATTTTGTTGTCTTTGTCATGCAAAAAAATTCTCATTTTGCCTTGTTGTGAGCTGATGACAATGATGGCAACAATGATGTCCAGTGTACTGTATGATTCAAGCAGGAGCATATCTGCTAGAAAGACAGGACACTGCAATTCTATGAGTCCTGTGGAGTGGTTGAGCTCATGCCAACCCTCCTGCTTCTATCCAAAACCAGAAGTTCTACAGTGCACAGCCTTCGTACATAGCACTCAACATTAGAGGACGAGCAGTGACCTGCACCAGGAGAATCCTTGATTTTCTTTTTTCCACAGAGGCCTCTTTTCTTGGTATACAGTCCATATATATATATATATATATATATATATATATAGTCATCCTCAATTTAAGCATGATTTCAAGTGGATTAGGTCAATGGAGAACATCCCATCCATATTGCATCTAGTTCATATAGATGCCATGGGTGAATAGTTCTCTTCAAACTGCCAATTACATGGTGGAGGAAGCACTGGTGCCATTGTTCAGCTGTTGTATATTTTGGCTATCTAGGACCTAGCCTTTTTTGTATTCTTTAAGGCAGTTCAAGAAGCACCTGGGCATAGGAACATGATCTCCCGAATTGTTGCTCTAATCATAAATTTCCTGCTCATGCTGTATCCTATGCACACAATCAATGTACAAAGACTTGAAGGGCAGGGAAAAAGAAAAGGTTTACTTCCCTTGTAGACACACAACAATGGTAAGCTTTCTTAGGCAGCTTTCACAGGCTCCTTTGAGGATTAGTGTAAATGGCCCTTTTTCAGATACAACAAGGTAAAATGAGAACATGGGTAGATGGGTGATATCACTAAGGCAGACGGATTAATAAACAGGAAAGGGATATCAGCATCACGGTTGTATAAATAGCATTAGGAAGCATGGTATGTATTTAACAAAAAAACGCAAAAAAAAATACAGCTAGCTATGTGTGTAAGATTTTTTTTTTTAAAGATAACTAGTACAAGGACAAAAGGGAAGAGTTCAGAGTTAGACTGGTACACCAGAGTATCAGAGGATCATCCAGTGGTCCCAGGCTCAAATACTATACTGGGCCCCATAAAATCCAGGAGAAAAAAAACATTTGGCTGCTTTTAAAGCCAATCAGTCCCCACTATGGACTATTTCTTTGATTCAAAGCCTATAAAATTTTATTGATGTAATAGGATTTGGGTCTGGATAATAAGTTCCTCTGGTGAGTCCCAGGAACCCCAGTCTGACAGAGGAAGGGGTACTTTGGAAAATAAAAGGAACATTCTCATTGGCTGCCATGGTCAACTTCTCCACTTTTTCTTTCATTAGTTTTGATATATTGTATTAATTAAAATATATATATATATATCTCCAGAGCTTTAGTGAGGGAAACCCGTTGCTAGGGCAAGGATGGCATGAACAGAGAAGGCTGAAACAGCCCAGATAATTGAAAGCTTAGCTAAAACTACTGTATATCAAGTGTAAAATAGGACTGACTAACTATTTTTAAGGGTTTGAATGTACTTTATGTAAATTATAAGTAGATGTATAACATAATTCTCTAATATAATATTATGAATGATAACAGCAGAAATTACCCATCGGCAGCCAAAAAATGTCTAACCATAATCCATCAGTGACAGAAACATATTTGCTTTTTCTTATATTTCAGTCCCTCTGATCCAAAGCTATTATTACTTTTAGATCTGCCATTTCTAACTTTTTTTTTACTGTGATCTATTCACTTAAAATGTGCTAGCCCATACTGTAAAGGTGACAGCTTATATTTTCGCGGAAAAGCCTAACTAGGGTTCTTTTAAACCCTGGTTGGAAAATACTGTCCTAGATACTCTTTACTACTTTCCAATTCAGGGTACGGCCACGCTGTCAGGTTTCTGGATGCAGTTTTAGAAGCCAAAACCAGTAGTGAATTCAAAAAAGTCCTTTATACTTTCTCTACTTTTATGATCCGCTCCTGGTTTTGGCTTCCAAAACTGCATGCAGAAAGCTGAACATGTGGCCGTACCCTTACTTAAAATACAACATTTGAGTAGAACTATTCACTATGACCAGCATTGCACATTATGCACCTCAAAGCTGCCATATCCTAAACCCATATTATTCTATAATCTGAATGCAAGAAGGTGATGAAAGTCCCAGCCCTGAGGGAAGTGAGTTACATCAGCCCCCATACAGTAGGTGTCTAGTAGCTAAAAAGCATAATGTAAAAGATACTTAAGAAGCATCACCGTTATTATTCATACAAACTGAGCCTCGTACCGTGAATCAATCCTTTTATCCTTTGAAAGTGTTTAGATAAGTACAAATTATAGAGTGCAGAGAGAAAGACCAGGGCTAAGTGAGCATTATGCTATTGGATATGTGTGTTGGCAGAATGAATGAAAGGGAAAAGGACGCATGAGTACTAATTGGTAGAATGCAATTTCCTTCTCTTTGTGCCTGAGAACCACGGTTAGGTCATTTAACTACTAGTTTGCTGGAGGGTGCTAAAACATTTGATTGGGAAAATGTATCTGAGTTTCATTTAGATGTTACCGAATTGGTTTCAAATGCTGTAAACACACTTAAAGGGAACCTGTCATGTTGAACATGGGCTGCAGGCAGCATGTTATAGAACAGGAGGAGCTGAGCAGATTGATATCTAGTTTTATGGGAAAAGAGTCAGTAAAACCTGTAATTTATACATTTATATGCATGCTCATTCTGGGCTTTGACGTCAAGGAGGCGGTCCTATTAGAGATTGACAGCTGTCTCTGTATACAGAGTCATAGAGGGCGGGCTGTCAATCACTGATAGGACCACCTCCTGGACTTTAAAGCCAAGAATGAACAGGAATTAAAATGTATAAAATACAAGCTTTACTGAATCTTTTTCAATAAAACTATATATCAATCTTCTCACTCCCTCCTGCTCTATATCATGTTGCCTATAGCTTACATTGGTGATAAGTTCCCTTTAAAATCATTCTTTAGGGCAAATCTGCATGTACAGTGGACCACAGAATAGTACGGACCTATGGGCACTCTGTGTGCTGCCACATGATACCTCCCCTAGACGCATTGCTTCTATGGAAGACTGCCTCCATAATGTGTCACATGGAGCATGCCACAATTTTTGTTTCTCATAGATTCCGTAGGAAAAAATATCTCTGTGCTTCCAATTCTACATTCAGTCACACAGGTATAAAGTGGGCTCTCTGCAGATATTGGCATTGTACTACATGTTCATGACAGTCCATAATACAGTCTGTATACAGTGGGGTAGATATACTAATCCTGTGCCACAAAAAAAAAAAACGCTAGATATCCCTATCTATACCACCTAATAGTTGCCTTACTTTTTGCCAGAATTTTGCACCAAAATTTTTGGTGTTTCTTGTCTTAAAGGGGTTGTATCATCTCAGACATTGGGGGCAGATCGCTAGGATATGTTACCAATGTCTGATAGGTGTGAGTCCCACCCTTGGGACCCGCACCTATACTTAGAACAGAGCCAGCACCGTACATGCGTGGCCCCTTCCCATTCATTCCTATGGGATCGCCGAAAATAGCCGAGCAGCATGCTATATTTGGAAGTCCCGTTGAAATGAATGAGAAACGCATTGCACAAGTGTGGCCACCACTCCATTCACTTCTATGGGGCTAAGGGAGCTCCCATGGGAATGAATAGAGGGCAGCAGCGCATGCACAGTGCACCCTCTGGGACTTTGTCGACTCCATTCTAATTATAGGTGCAGGTCCCAGAAGTGGACCTAGCGATATGCCCCCAGCGATATGCCCCCAATGTCTGAAATGGTACAACCGAAGTCATGCATCTTTCTAGCAGACAACGCAAGCCTAAAAAATTATCTAAAACACTTATCCGTGATCCGTGTTTCCTGGCCGTGAAAAAAATATGACCTGTCCTATTTTTTTCACGGCCAACGGTTCACGGACCCATTCAAGTCAATGGGTCCGTGAAAGAACACGGATGCACACAAGATTGGCATCCGTGTCCGTGATCCGTGGCCGTAGGTTAGTTTTTATACAGACGGATCCGAAGATCCGTCTGCATAAAGCTTTTTCAAAGCTGAGTTTTCACTTCGTGAAAACTCAGAACCGACAGTATATTCTAACACAGAAGCGTTCCCATGGTGATGGGGACGCTTCTAGTTAGAATACACTACAAACTGTGTACAAGACTGCCCCCTGCTGCCTGGCAGCACCCGATCTCTTACGGGGGGCCGTGATCAGCACAATTAACCCCTTCAGGTGCGGCACCTGAAAGGGTTAATTGTACTATCATATCCCCCTGTAAGAGATCAGGGCTGCCAGGCAGCAGGGGGCAGACCCCCCCCCCCCTCCCCAGTTTGAATATCATTGGTGGCCAGTGCGGCACCCCCCCCCTCCCTCTATTGTAATAATTCGTTGGTGGCACAGTGTGCGCCCCCCCCCCCCTTCCTCCCTCTATTGTAATAAATCGTTGGTGGCACAGTGTGCGCCCCCCATTGCCCCCCCCCCCCCCCTCTATAGCATTAACAACGTTGGTGGCCAGTGTGCAGCCTCCCATCTCCCCCCCCCCTCCCCCCCATCATCATTGGTGGCAGCGGAGTTCTGATCGGAGTCCCAGTTTAATCGCTGGGGCTCCGATCGGTAACCATGGCAACCAGGACGCTACTACAGTCCTCGTTGCCATGGTTACTTAGCAATAGTACAATAGTAGAAGATTAATACTTACCTGCTGCTGCGATGTTCGTGTCCGGCCGGGAGCTCCACCTACTGGTAAGTGACAGTGACAGGTCTGTGCGGCGCATTGCTAAATGAACCGTCACTTACCAGTAGGAGGAGCTCCCGGCCGGACACGAACATCACAGCTCCCAGGTAAGTATGAATCTTGTACTATTGCTAGTAACCCGCTGCCACCAATGATCGGGGGGGGGGGGGGGGGGCGCAAGATGGGAGGCCGCACACTGGCCACCAATGTTGTTAATGCTATAGAGGGAGGGGGGCCAATGATTGCCACCAACGATTTATTACAATAGAGGGAGGAAGGGGGGGGGGGGGAGGCGGGGGGGGGGGCCACACTGTGCCACCAACGAATTATTACAATAGAGGGAGGAAGGGGGGGGGGCGCACACTGTGCCACCAACGAATTATTACAATGGAGGAAGGGGGGGGGGGCCGCACTGGCCCCCAATGATATTCAAACTGGGGAGGGGGGGGGGGGGTCTGCCCCCTGCTGCCTGGCAGCCCTGATCTCTTACAGGGGGATATGATAGTACAATTAACCCCTTCAGGTGCGGCACCTGAGGGGTTAATTGTGCTGATCACGGCCCCCTGTAAGAGATCGGATGCTGCTAGGCAGCAGGGGGCAGTCATGTACACAGTTTGTAGTATATTCTAACTAGAAGCGTCCCCATCACCATGGGAACGCCTCTGTGTTAGAATATACTGTCGGAAATGAGGTTTCACGATCTAACTCATATCCGACAGTATATTCTAACATAGAGGCGTTCCCATGGTGATGGGGACGCTTCAAGTTAAAATATACCATCGGATTGGAGAAAACTCCGATCTGATGGTATAAAAGGGACTCCGGACTTTACATTGAAAGTCAATGGGGACGGATCCGTTTGAAATGGCACCATATTGTGTCAACGTCAAACGGATCCGTCCCCATTGACTTGCATTGTAATTCAGGACGGATCCGTTTGGCTCCGCACGGCCAGGCGGACACCAAAATGACTTTTTTTTCATGACCGTGGATCCGCCAAAAATCAAGGAAGACCCACGGACGAAAAAACGGTCACGGATCACGGACCTACGGACCCTGTTTTTGCGGACCGTGAAAAAAAACGTTCGTGTGCATGAGGCCTTAAAGGGAGGCAGATAGATTCCATCTGCACAGTGATCTCCAGCCCTGTAGTGCATGTGCACCTAGCGGGCAGCCATGAGATTTAAGGACCAGGTGTGAATACTTCTACACTGCCAGGCCTTGTCTATCAAAGTGGTGGGGGCAAATGCGGGAGGACAAATGAGCATTGTATTCAGGGGGGAAGTGCGCATCTACAAAGTGGATTAGCTTCATTTCCCGATATGGGATGACAGGTCCCCTTTAATAAATAGAGTGCAAAGCATGCTTGCCAGTTTTTGGTGCAAATTCTGTCTGATTTTGATTTGTAAACATTCCCCCAATATGTACGGTCTAAAACTGAATGCTGAGCTTGTGGCTAACCCTCCCAAACAGTCCTTTCTGCTGATCTTTATTACTAAGGGATCACCATTTTTAAGATGTCATTTTACACAGGCTAAATCAAACTCAATTACCACCCCTCAGGCCTAGTTCACACGATAGTTTTTTTTGCGAGTGTACGGGCCGTTTTTTTGTGGTCAATTCATTTCAATGGTTCCGCATTAAAAACAGAATGTGTTCCGTATGCATTCCGTTTCCATAATTCCGTTTTTCCGTTCCGTTGAAAGATAGAACATGTCCTATTATTGCCAGCAAATCACTTTTCGTGGCTCCATTCAAGTCAATGGGTCTGCAAAAAAAACGGAACACACACGGAAATACATCCGTATGTCTTCCGTATCCGTTCCGTTTTTGCGGAACCATCTATTGAAAATTTTATGCCCAGCCCAATTTTTTCTATGTAATTACTGTATACTGTATATGCCATACGTAAAAACCGAACGGAAAAACGGAACAGAAACGGAAACACAACGGAAACAAAAAACGGAACAACGGATCCGTGAAAAACGGACCGCAAAAAACTATAAAAGCCATACGTTCGTGTGAACTAGGCCTGAGAGAGGAGAATTCTTAGTTTTTGGCTGGTAGCTAAGGGAAACCAGCAGATGAAAATTACTAAAAAAAAATATGACATTACTCTTCCTTTCCTACATAAGGAAAAATTATAGGCCCAAAGCCTGAGACTACACTTCTGAAAGCCTCTGATGGGGCAGTGCTGTCATGGAGACCTTGGGCAGGTGTAAATCTTTTTCAGTGGTTTTCTGCACTTGATGATATTATCACTGATTGGGCCTATTATGATCAGTTCCAGACTTCAACTTCTTATCTTTTCTAATTTGCTATTTTAACATTAAAATTAGTCTACCACATAATAATGTTACATTTAATTACAATGCGTATATAAGAATGGTAAAAATAAGTTCTATCTCCCGTCCTTAGAGCCAGCCTTCTACTTTGCCGACACCGATTACGTTGTTGATGAAAGTGCTGGTTATGTGGAAGTTCGAGTGTGGAGAACGGGAACAGATCTCTCCAAAGCGGCGACAGTCACTGTACGCTCCAGGAAAACCGAGCCCCTGTCTGCAGATGGTGAGCAGAAAGATAATACTGTCCTGGATGAAAAGTATATGGAAAGCATAGGTTCTCAGTTGGAGATATATATAAGCATGCTAAGAGAAGTTTGCAAATATAAATCTATTATCAGCACCACCCATAATCTATCAGCACCACCCATAAGCAGGCATAGTAGCAGAATACATAGTCCGTCAGCAGAATTCCAACCTGTGTTTACTGAGCCACGTTTCTTTTACCATACAGCTGGAACAGATTATGTTGGCATTAGCAGAAATCTTGACTTTGCCCCTGGTGTGAACATGCAGAGTTTTCGAGTGACCATCCTTGATGACTTAGGACAACCTGCTTTAGAGGGTCTCGAAAAGTTTGAACTGGTTCTTCGTATGCCTGTAAATGCTGTACTTGGGGAGCCAAGCAAAACCACCGTCACAATCAATGACACAATCTCTGACTGTAAGTTCTGTGTGATGATGTAGGTTGTTCTGTATAATGACAAAAAGATAGTACATAACTTCTATGTAATTAAAGTATAATGAATTTCCAGAATTGACCTCCTCCCCATTTTAAGACCATTCTTGTATAAATTTTAATTTTACTAGACCTTGGGTATGCTCCATATATAGCATAATGTTCTAAGTAAACTTGTAGGGGGTATATATACCTGTATATAAATATGGATGAGTGTGTCTAGCCATTTAACTTTAAAATACAGTCTACATTAGCAGTATCTACTGCCATTGTCACCGCAATTCTAATAAATTCCTAACAATGTATTACTTGCAGTGCCCAAGGTGCAGTTCAAGGAGGCAGTATACATTGTGAATGAGAAGGATAGGCAAGTATCAGCTATCATATACAGGAGTGGTGACATCAGCCAAAAGTCTTCAGTGCGATGCTACACCCGCCAGGGCTCTGCACAGGTCGTGCTGGACTATGAAGAAAGGCCAAATACTGATGACTCTTTGGTAGTATTTCTCCCAGGTACTGTACACAGCTTTTCTATCAAGATACCCGAGAAACATGCAAAATCTAAAAGTACATTAAAATAATTTTACATGTTTGTAAGTAAACTGGAATCTTAATGGTATCCTCAGGTGAGATTGAGAAGCCATGTATAGTGACTCTAATGGATGATACAATCTATGAAGAGGAAGAAGAATTCAGACTGGTACTTGGGTCGCCAAAAAGTGACTCACATTTCGGAGCTGCAATTGGAGACCAAAAAGAGACACTGATGAAGATAAAGGATGTGGAAGACAGTGAGTTACTCATTTCTTATACACTAACCCATACTGTTTGCCTGTGGCTAAGGCTACTTTCATACTCGTGTTTGGTGCGGATCCATCTTGTATCTGCACAGACGGATCCGCACCTATAATGCAAACGCTTGTATCCGTTCATAACGGATCCATTTGCATTATTCTTTTAAAAAAAAGTCTAAGTCAAAACGGATCCGTCCTGACTTACATTGAAAGTCAATGGGGGACGGATCCGTTTTCAATTGCACCAGTGAAAATGGATCCGTCCCCATTGACTTACATTGTAAGTCAGGACGGATCCGTTTGGCTCCGCATCGCCAGGCAGACACCAAAACGTTTTGGTGTCCTCATCCAGAGCGGAATGGAGGCGGAACGGAGCCAAACTGATGCATTCTGAGCGGAGCCTTATCCATTCAGATTGCATTGGGGCTGTACTGATCCGTTTTGAACCGTTTGTGAGATCCCTGAAACGGATCTCACAAACGGAATTCAAAATGCCAGTGTGAAAGTAGCCTTACCTTATCACTGCATACAATGATTGGTCCCATTTATGTAAATATAGAAATACATTAGATGACAAGTTATGTTCTCTTTCCTTAATATTGCATTTGAAGCACTGAAGAAAGAAAATTTTTTACAATGGTCTTATAGATTTATAACAGTTTCCCCATTTATAGTAATTTATTATACTTCATTCTGATTTTAAGCTTGCTTTCACATATACCGAGGCCGATCTACTAATACTGTCTAAAATTTAGACATTTTCAGGCGAGGGGTATATATAAAGTCCCCTGTACCAGAATAAAGGACATTTTGAGCAAAAATTGTGAGACTTTTTGCCTGTTTACCACATTTCTTAATAGTAGCTTGGTGGTGGGCGGAAGGGAGTGTGGCCTTAATGGCACAACAGATTTACCAACATTTAAGCCAGAAAACTGGTATAAATTACAAGTGAAATCTACACCAGCATCTGAGATGATAATTAGGAGGTGTGCATCACTTAATAGATTTGGTGCATTTTATGCCCGAATTTTTTTTTATGAAGACCTGCTTAAGAAATGCCATTCTTAATAAATCCCCACCCCCACCAAAGTTTACACCGCCTATTATTGACTTACAATTTGTGGCAGAAATTTGTGCCAAGGCTCTGACATGGTTTTGGTGCATGATGTATCATCTTAAGCCACTGACCGCTTGCCACTAAGCTATTCCCTGTGCCAGGTGAGGTGGAATAAATGTACAGCTTGTGCGCCAGAATTCGAACTCAGTCTGAAACAGAATTCTAGCGCAGTTGCAATAGGAAATCTGCTCCATTGCTTTTGTTCCATTTTGGCTGTTATAAAAATGACTCATTCTTCCAATGGGAAAAAGTGCAGAATGGATTTTTTAAGAAGCAGTACTATGATCCCAATTTTTAACAAAAATAACAGTAGGAAAATTTCTTCGAATTGCTTCTTTAAGAGAAAAAAGCAAAACCATGGTAAAATTCTCCACTTGTGGCAGACCTACCATGTACTCTATAAAGGACGAATAGTATAATTTAATATAATAGTAGAAGTGCTGATGTCGAACACACCATGTGGTTTCCAAGTTTAAGCCATGTTACTACCTCTTATTTGTTAGATTGTTTATATGATATTCCCTCCTCTGACATACAACTATTGTCACAGAACCCATTATTAGATTTTCGGAAGTAAAATATAGCATTAAAGAGCCTCAGGAATTTGGAGAAATTGCTGTTGTGAAGATCCCCATACTACGTGTTGGTGACAGTTCCAAAGTGTCCATTGTAAGAGTTCACACAAAGGATGGATCAGCCACTTCTGGTGAAGACTACAATCCATTATCTGAAGGTAAGAGATTGTTGTACTGTGTCATTGGTTCAATTGCTATCGTGTCAGTCCAATGTAATATCAGTTTTTACTTCGTCTAGTCATATCTGATGTGCTCTAGACCATTAAAATAAAAGGCCAATTGACCACATTTCTTCTAAACCTAAAGGGAATATGTCATCAGAAATTGACCTACTGTTTAGATAACATTTTTATGTTTAATGTTTTGTGTAGAATTTTTGGTGAGTTAATTTTTTTTTAATTTGCCATGTCAATCTATATTTTTACATAATTCTGCAATTTTCACACTGCTCACTAGGTCTAATAATAGGTCATGATTTCCTCTTCAGTACAGTTAACTTTTCAGTAGTCATTATAATTATCACCACAGGCAGAATTACAATGATAAGTAACACCTCTATATAGATAACACAGAATCCACCATTCACAATAGGTGATATCACAGCTTATCTACTTCCTCCTAACCTCTGCAAAGGTCACACAGCATGCCTAGAAAGTTTTTCCATATAAATGAGCATTGTGTCTTTGACCCATGTAGCTGCTGTCAAAAGACAGGAAGTTTTAACATATTTTAGGCCTAGTGGCCAGTATGAAAACAGCAGGATTTAAAATATATATTTTTTTAAATATAGATGCTAAAATGGATAAAAGAAAAAAATTACCAGAAATTCTAAAAAAAATGTTTAACATAAAAATATGATTTAAACAATGGGTCATTTTGGCATGGCACATTTCCATTAAGGGTCTTTTACACAGGATAATTATCAGCCAAAAGGAACAATAGTTCCCTATTGACAGTAAATAGAACCTTTTATGCCGGCTTAAACATGAAAAGGGTTTTTCGGACATTTTAATACTGATGACCTATCTAGGAGAGGTCATCAGTATCTGATCTGTGGGGGTCCGACACCCGAACCCCTCTTGATCAGCTGTTTAAGAAGTCACCAGTGCTCCTGTGAGCGTTGTGGCTTTCTCGCAGCTTACCAAGCACAGCGCCATACATTGTATAGCGACTGTGCTTGGTATCGAGCTCAGCTCCATTGAAAGGACACTTGGCTACAAATGTTTCCAAACTGGAGGAAGATAATTTTATTCAGATCTTCTTTCAAGTGAATAGATGAACCTTGACTGAAATGGAGACATTTTAGGGGGGGGGGGTGGTTTGGCAGACTTCTCCCTTCCAGGCCAGACTTGGCTTCCTTGCATGGGTCCCGCACTGTCAACATCTGCTTTGACACCACTGCAGCCAATCATCCCCTTGTGTCATGTGACCAATTGACATGACGCAAAGGGGGCAAGTCCCCACTGCGGGAAGTCATTGCCTACAGTAGCATCAAAGAGGATGTTGACAGCAGGGGACCAGAGTGAGTCAGCCAAAGCCAGGGAGCGAAGAAGCCAGGACCTAACGGTGAGGAGCAGGTTAGTATGTTTTAATTTGCAGGCCTGTGAGTGGGGTGGCCAACCCCTTTAATGTATTCCTGGAAAACAGTTTAATTTCCACCTGAAACTGTAATGTAGTTCAACATTCATGATTAAGTACTTGTACATGAGATAGGCAGATCAATGGTCAAATATCTAGATTCATTTCCTGAAGCACAATTAAAAAAATTATTGTTGTTTTAGTATTATTTTCACTAGATCACCATTGATATATTTTTCTTTGGACAGATGTTGAGTTCAAGGAAGGGGACACAGAGCATTTTGTTGAATTAGAAATATTATATGACGGCCAAAGAGAAATGCGTGAGGCATTCACAGTTCATTTAAAACCAGATGATAACATGGTAGCTGAAACCCAGGTAAGAATCTTACACATTTTCTGTCACAAAAGTTGATTATTGGAAAAGAGAGGACTTGGTAGTTAGTGTCAGGGTGCGTAGACCTGTATTCTAGAAAGTCACACCGAGCAGGTTACATGACAATTCTCCATTGTTTAGTTGCAATCAATTATCATAAATGCATGTTTTAGGGCAGTCATTACCAGTCATATAATACATATATAGTCACAGGAAACCTGTCTTAAAACGTAGCCTTTATTCTATAATACGCATAAAATAACAAACTCCCATTTAGAACAAACACACAAAAAAAGGAAAAAGGAACAAAAATCGACAATATTTAGATGGACCAGCAGTAGGTGCTCTGTGCCAGGTTATATCTGTATCCAGGAGGGATCCCTGAAGAACGTTGGATACCGGGCAGGATGCTGATTTCTAAAGCGGGCCTATCCCTGGTTGTTGCCCTAAGATATTTATTCCTGCCTAAAAAACGGAATAGCCGCCCCGATACGGGCGATCCCGTGTTCAGGAACCTCCTGTATTACCCTGGTATGTCCCTATCGATGGTGATTGGACTAGATCTAATTGTAATGTCCTAGGGGGTGACCTGGGCTAAATACAGAAAAAATAATAAAGATATATCCTAACGTTTTTGCATCATACAGATACATGCTAGAACCAAAATGTCGTTTTTTGAGTGAAAAAAGAAAGGTATTGTGTGATACACATTCAAAATGACTGCTTGACACTCTCAGTAGTGCCTATTTATAATGCAGCCGTTCATTGTGATGCCAAACATATTATTGGTATACATATATAATCCCTATATACAAACCGGATTCCAAAAAAGTTGGGACACTATACAAATCGTGAATAAAAACTGAATGCAATGATGTGGAGGTGCCAACTTCTAATATTTTATTCAGAATAGAACATAAATCACGGAACAAAAGTTTAAACTGAGAAAATGTACCATTTTAAGGGAAAAATATGTTGAATCAGAATTTCATGGTGTCAACAAATCCCCAAAAAGTTGGGACAAGGCCATTTTCACCACTGTGTGGCATCTCCCCTTCTTCTTACAACACTCAACAGACGTCTGGGGACCGAGGAGACCAGTTTCTCAAGTTTAGAAAGAGGAATGCTCTCCCATTCTTGTCTAATACAGACCTCTAACTGTTCAATCGTCTTGGGCCTTCTTTGTTGCACCTTCCTCTTTATGATGCGCCAAATGTTCTCTTTGTGGTGCAGTGTCGTTTAAGGGCCCGGAGATCATGGGCATCCAGTATGGTTTTACGGCCTTGACCCTTACGCACAGAGATTGTTCCAGATTCTCTGAATCTTCGGATGATGTTATGCACAGTTGATGATGATAGATGCAAAGTCTTTGCAATTTTTCGCTGGGTAACACCTTTCTGATATTGCTCCACTATCTTTCTGCGCAACATTGTGGGAATTGGTGATCCTCTACCCATCTTGGCTTCTGAGAGACACTGCCACTCTGAGAAGCTCTTTTTATACCCAATCATGTTGCCAATTGACCTAATTAGTGTTAATTGGTCTTCCAGCTCTTCGTTATGCTCAAATTTACTTTTTCCAGCCTCTTATTGCTACTTGTCCCAACTTTTTTGGGATTTGTTGACACCGTGAAAATTGGAATCAACGTATTTTTCCTTTAAAATGATACATTTACTCGGATTAAACGTTTGATCTGTCATCTACGTACTGTTACAAATAAAATCTCCACATCATTGCATTCAGTTTTTATTCACAATTTGTTTAGTGTCCCAACTTTTTTGGAATCCGGTTTGTAATACATATAGTATCTTATCTTTTCAGATGAATAAAGCTATTGTGTACATTGAAGAAATGGACAGTGTTGCTGATGTGACTTTCCCAGCAGTGCCCCAGGTTGTTTCCCTCATGATTTATGATGACACCTCTAAAGCAAAAGAAAATCCAAGACCTCCAACTGGTTACCCTGTAGTATGTGTAACGGTAAGTAATCCGTTTTATTCCATTATTAACCATTTCAGAGAACCGTAAATATGGTATGTTATGGTATTCCTACCTGGGACCCACACCTATCCTGTGAAGGATGATCTCCCGTCATCTCATGGTTACTGTGAAAAGAGAGGTGGTCAAGCAAGTGCGGCTCTCCGTTCACTTCTGTGAGAGGTCTGAAGATAGCCAAACCATGCATGGCCATTTTTAAAACTCTCATAAAAGTCAACGCACGTTCTTGAGACAATCTTTTATAGATGGCCACTTCATATCACTCATATCCAACTAGCAGTATTTGCTTTCTTGTCTGATATGGATAAAACAAAAAATGTCTTAGGCTCAGTTAGCTGTCCTGGCCACTAGTATGCATACTTTGAACAATGACCAATGAGATTATATCTAATCTATCTAATAATATCATGTTTACATAGATTTCCATAGATTTGTAGAGTTAAAAGGCGCCATCCGGCATGATTAATATGCATTAAGTGGTCAATGGACCTCCCTTTTATAACACTGCTTCTATAAATTGCTGGATAGACAGTGGGCTCCAAGGTTTTAGACCCAGTTAAATGGCAATGCCTAGTGCTACATAAATGTAAGATTCATCTATATGGATTTCTTTTGAAAAATTAGCCACTATATTAGTGCGAATCTTTGTAAAATGTAAATATAATTTGAGTTTTCTGAACTACTTTTGTTTCTTTAAAGTGTGTGTTAACCTTTGGAAAACCTTTGGTTAATATAATTAATTGGCATAAAAAGTTATAGGGGTATTCACATCTTAGGAGTTTATAGCATTCATAGGATTTGTCGCAAAAGTTTAAAGTGAACCTGTCATCAACTTTATGCTGACCTCACTGAGAAATGTTGATTTCAGTGGTGTGTCACTCATGAGCTAAAAGTAGGGTAAGTGGCTGCCGAGAACCAGCATCATAATCATTGCAGTACAGGCCTTGAAAAGAGTCAAATCTACCTGAGAAGAGCCAGGCCTAGTCTGCAATGATTGTGATATTGGTTCTCGGCAACCACTTATTTTTACCTTATAAATTACAGACCGCTAAAATTAACTCACCTGTCTCTACTTTATTCTGCCGTTAGTATGGGCACCATAAAGTTGATGACAGGTTCCCTTTAATAGATGTAGGTCCAAGCCCCGCGTCCAACTACAGTGTATGGCGAGGTGGCCAGACATGCGCAGCTCTTTCCATTCACTTCTATGGGAATTACCTCTCCATACACTGCAGCCAGCAAACAGGGCCACGTGCTCGAGATATATGTGAGTCTCAAAGGTGAAACGCACATCTATCTAACTTTAAAGTCATAGGTGGGAATACCCCTTCATGTACTCAAAAATGAACACATTCTATTATACTGTAATTCACTGATATGTACTAAGCTCATTACAATGAGAATTTGGATGGAGTTGCAGTATTAATATATTGGTAACATCTTTTTTTTTCTAGGCATGCAATCCAAAATATTCAGAGTATGACAAGACAGGCTCCATCTGCAGTGCTGAGAATATTAATGACACACTTACTCAGTATCGTTGGCTTGTCAGTGCCCCTAGTGGCAGCGATGGGGTAACCAGTCCTATGCGGGAAGTGGATTCCAATACATTTTTCACTAACACCAAGTCAATCACTTTAGACTCCATCTACTTCCATGCTGGTTCCAGGGTTCAGTGTGCTGCAAGGGCAGTCAATGCTAATGGAGATCCTGGTCTAGAACTGATGAGCCCCATAGTTACTGTCAGCAAAGATGAAGGTTAGTTCTCACAAAACACCCTGATACACATTGGGCGATTATCCTTATACTACCAAGCAAGTGATAATTATATATCTAGAGAACCCCAAAACAGGACAGCCAGACTCTAAGTAGGGAAGACAAAGGCATTTCTGTCTCTTCTGCATTCTCTATTCTTACATATATTGAGCAGTGTATAAAAATTAGAGGGCTCAGTTAACTGATCATGTGATTGTCAAAATACTGGGTACATGTATATAATGCTGGGTCTAACTAGAGCCAACAAAACTCGTATAGTGATAAATGATATTTTTGTTGAACTATTTCTACTGTAACTAGCTACAGTGGAAGACTACAATGTGCATAATGTACATATAGAATTCTAATATACCCACAAAAAGAGAGGTTCGGGAATAAAAGAATTGGAAAATGACAATAAAACAATAATATTAATTGCCGCCAGCCCAAATTGTACTTTTTTGTCATGTCAAAAAGACAATGACAGAAAAGGAATCCTTTTTAGAAATGTTTTTCTAATATAATCATTATTATACTTATTCATATAGCACCAACATTAGAGATGATTGAAGTTTTAAAAAATTTGATTCGGCTGCTCCGCTGAACTTCGACAAGAAGTTTGATTCATTACGAGTTAGGCTACTTTCACACTGGCGTTTTGGTTTACGTTTGTGAGATCCATTCAGGGCTCTCATAAGCGGTCCAAAAAGGATCAGTTTTGCCCTAATGCATTCTGAATGGATAAGGATCCGCTCAGAATGCATCAGTTTGCCTCCGGTTCGCCTCCATTCCACTCTGGAGGCGGACACCAAAATCCGTCCCCCATTGACTTTCAATCGTGTTCAAGACCGTTTTGGCTATATTACAGATAATACAAACGGATCCGTTCTGAACAGATGCATGCGGTTGTATTATCTGAACCGAAGCGTTTGTGCAGATCCATGACGGATCGTCACCAAAGGCGAGTGTGAAAGTAGCCTTACTTCATCACGAATCGATTCCCATTGTATGGACCGGACGCAATGACAGGGAACCGTGATTGTGCCACCCCGTCATTTAACCCCTCAGGTGTCACGTTCAACGCTGATCGCGGCACCTGTGACTCACATTGAGCATTTCTGGGGTTAATCAGCATTTTCAAAAAAATTATAATACTCACCGCACCCACCGCTCCCATCTTGATTGAAGAAAACTCGCCAAAGGACCTGCGGTGAGGGTGATCACATCACCACGTGATTATGCTGGACACGCACCGTGACGTCATTACTGATGACAAGTGGATGAGGTATTATTTTTTTTCACCCACCATTTTAGGAAAAATTGATTAGTTACAACGAAGTGCGAGGAAATTCGGCTTCGTGGCAAATCAAATCTTTCCTGAAATTCACATCGAAGTTCACTTCGGATACTTAAATTCGCTAATAGGGATGAGCGAACCTGTGGAAGTTTGGGTTTGGCCGAACTTCAGGTCAAAGTTCAGGTTCCGGACCCGAACTTGACCCAAACTTATTATTTTTCGTTATAACATGGTTATTTCGGAAAATAACATAATACTTAAAGAGGACCTTTCACCATAATAAAACCTCTAAACTAACTATACAGACATGTAGAGCGGCGCCCAGGGACCCCCCTGCACTTACTATTATCCCTGGGCGCCGCTCCGTTCTCCGGTTATAGCCTCCGGTATCTTCATAGTTAGGCTCCACCCAGGGGAACCTGCCGGCGTCTCTTTCTCCCATGCTGTAGCGCTGGCCAATCGCAGCGCTCAGCTCATAGCCTGAGAGGTTTTTTTTTCTCTCAGGCTATGAGCTGAGCGCTGCGATTGGCCAGCGCTACAGCATGGAAGAATGAGACGCCGGCAGGTTCCCCTGGGTGGAGCCTAACTATGAAGATACCGGAGGCTATAACCGGAGAACGGAGCGGCGCCCGGGGATAACAGTAAGTGCAGGGGGATCCCTGGGCGCTGCTCTACATGTCTGTATAGTTAGTTTAGAGGTTTTATTATGGTGAAAGGTCCTCTTTAAGACAGAATGCAATAGGGACACCTTTAGAGGCATTCAATTTTCCATTACGTCATAATAGAAGTCTATGGGCAGCATAACAGATCTGTCCTGGTTTCTGTTATGCAGGACAGGACTCCTGCTTAATGGAAACCAGGACGGATCCATTATGCACCCATAGACTTCTGTTATGATGGAATGCAAAATGGAATTCCTCTAAAGGTTTCCCTTTGGCATTTCGTCTTAAGAATTACATTATTTTCTGATATAACCATGTTATAACGGAAAAAATTAAGTCATTCATAAATTGCCCGGACCCGGACTTCAGTGAAAAAATCCATGTTCGGGTTTGGGTACTCAAGCTGACAAAGTTCGGAACGAACCCGAACTTTGCAGTTTAAGTTCGCTCATCTCTATTCGCTTACCAATATATTCTATGACGCTTTAGAATTCAAAGAGTACAACAGATCAGCAGAGTTGAAACAAAAGGTAAAAGTGCTTATTTTGTACAATGGTCCAGCTATATGGCAATCATCCAACCGGTAAGGGTACTTTCACACTAGCATTTTTATTTTCCGGCATAGAGTTCCGTCACAGGGGCTCTATACCGGAAAAGAACTGATCAGGCATATTATCACCATGCATTCTGAATGGAGAGCAATCCGTTCAGGATCCATCAGGATGTCTTCAGTTCAGTCATTTTGACTGATCAGGCAAAAGATAAAACCGTAGCATGCTACGGTTTTATCTCCAGTGAAAAAAACGGAAGACTTGCCGGAATGCCGGATCCGGCATTCTTCCCCATAGGAATGTATCAGTGCCGGATCCGGCATTCAAAATACCGGAATGCCGGATCCGTCCTTCCAGTCTGCGCATGCGCAGACCAGTAAAAATGTGAAAAAAGATACAAGATGCGTCTCACAAATGCTTTCAGTCACATGCAGATCGGCGGATCCGGCGGGCAGTTCCGACGACGGAACTGCCCGCCGGATCACACTGCCGCAAGTGTGAAAGTAGCCTTAATTTGTAAGTATAGATATGCAGTGTATATAGTGTGAGGGGTTATTGTTGGATAAGGGGGTCACAAACTGAGTTATAACAGTAATATAGAAAAAGATAAATGGAGAATAGTTACAATAGGGAGGGTATTGCAGAAGAGTTAGGGAAAGTGGTAAGCCTGCCTTTAAAAAAATTGTTTTTAGGGCACATTAAAAAATTTGGATGTTGGTAATAAATCTGATATCCAGGATAGTGCAGTCTGGAGAATTGGTGCAGCATGGGAAAAATCTTGGAAACCGGTGAGAGGTTGAAATGACAGTATACAGTATAGGGTGGTGTAGCACCGTGAAGAACTTCGTGGGTGAGAAGTTTAAATTGTACTGTATTCTTTAAATTGTAACTTTAACTGTATCTTTAATGTAAATGTGCACTACTAAACTGAAGAAGTAAAACATGTTAAATCTGGCTTCTTTCACCTTTTTTCACAATCTAGCTCTAAAAAAAAACACAAAAAAGTAAAAAATCTTGTAGAAAAAAAATATTTATAAAACCATCATGTACTATTATTATTTTTTTTTATTTGACATCATTATTGACAAACTCACCCTATCCTCAAGGGGTTAAAGTCTCTTTCATGCTAAGGCTTGTTTTGAAACACAAAAATCTGATGCAAGTGCTTGATAAATATCTTGCATGTAATAATTATCAAATAAATCTGTAATTTACCAATAATTGTTCTTTTTCAAGGTCTTTGTCAACCCCGTGTTCCCGGGACAGTAGGTGCTGAACCTTTTTCGGCAAAAATTCGGTACACTGGCCCTGAAGATCCAGACCATCCTAACCTAATAAAGCTGACTGTAACAATGCCACATATGGATGGTATGATTTCTATGTTTCCTAAAAAATGTATATTTTAATTCTGCTTAGGTGATTGCTATACAGTTAATTAATTTTAGAGTAACTAAGCGCATTAATGGTACTATATTTATGCTTTGTTGACATTGGTAGGCCACGGTATATATCAGATATAGTGTAAAATAAAACTATCAACCACGTTGTATAATTCATACTTATGGTTATATTACAGGTATGCTTCCTGTTGTGTCAACTAGGCACATGTCCAACTTTGAACTGACACTTAGTCCTGATGGCACTCGTGTTGGCAACCATAAGTGTTCTAACCTACTGGACTACAATGAAGTTCCTACCAAATATGGTTTCATAACGGAGAGCACAAAAAATGATGAACTGATAGGTGAAACTTCTCCATACCAGTACAGCACCGCTCTGAGATCAGCTAAATCCTTGCGCTTCTATCATAACCTCAACCTGGAAGCTTGTCTTTGGGAATTCAACAGCTACTATGATATGTCTGAGCTCTTGACAGACTGCAGCGGCACTATAGGGACTGATGGACAGGTCAGTGGATAGATAGATAGTCACAATAACCACAGTTGACTCAGTGGTTAACATTGTCATCTTACAGTACTTGGTTCTTAATTTTAAATATGACTAAGGGCAATGGAGTTTTTGTGTTCTCCCTGGATTTCCCCAAAAATTCTGGTTTTTATTAGGGATTGTTTTGTTGGGCCAAACCCTATCGGTATGCCATATTAAGGCATATGAACACTAAAGGTTTGGGTGGAAACTGACCTGCCGAGGCCTTGGCTTTGTCCTTACCAAAATGAAGAGCTGCTGCAAAGAGCAGTTCATACTCTGGTGAACTCGACATGGTCTTACATAGTCCCTCATTTATGTGCAGGAGATATGTTTAGCCACCAGCAGCTTCTCCTGGACATACAAGTTGACTTCTCTTGGTTTCAGTTGCTGGACCTCCAGTCTTCCTTTACAAAAGGTCTAGCCTGGTTCCATAGAACGTTTCCTGTTAACAGGCAATAAAAGTTAGGGCACCTACTAATACAGTATATTCGACTATTACTATTCAGCTAGATTTTTATTGTGCTCAGCTGCTAAATATGCTCTTGCCTGTGTGGCCAAATGTAAAGAGTTCTACCACATGCTGAAACCTGTCCAGACAATGTCAGTCCCTAGTCAGTCCCTCCGTAGTCACATAAGATCACATGACTTAATTGTCCATGGCCTTGGGTCAATTAACTTGCCAATGCCAGTTCACATCTCCTGCAGATAAGATTATGGCAGTGTCTACTTTAATCCTCCTTATATGCCATGCAGGAGGTTGTGCAGTATAAATGTGGTCTATAATAAGTACTTATTCTCTAGACGTTTATTGTTACGTTGATGTTTCTACAGGTATTGAACTTGGTTCAATCATATGTTACCCTGCGGGTTCCTCTCTACGTCTCTTATGTGTTTCATTCACCGGTAGCAGTTGGTGGTTGGCAGCACTTTGACCTGCAGTCTGAGTTGAGGCTGAAATTTGTATATGACACAGCCATTTTATGGAATGAAGGAATAGGTAGCCCACCAGAATCAGAATTACAAGGTAAGACTAAATACAATATATTCGTATGCAGATATCCCTTTAAATTTGTTTCACAGGCAGTTTTTTTTAGTTGCTATAATCAATGGTCCTTAAGAAAAAAAAAATTATCTATTGATTTTTAAATGGGTAATCTCATGATTTATGTAAAAAACAAAAATATGACTTTGTATAGTGCATTTTACGCTAACAAAGTAAGAACCAGCCCACCACTCCACACAGGTCTAGAGATCTTCCCATTCATTGCTCCAGATGCTCTGCTAGATATATTTAAAGGGGGGAAAAAGTAATTATACTTTTTTTGCTCGTTAAAACCATATATTTTTTCTAATCACTTTTTATTTTAGTACATTTTTTTAAATTCTGTTTCTTGAACATGATTATGGGAGTGTCCAACTTGCCATAGCTGTTGTTAACAGCATTTACAGATATGCTTTACAGCAGCCACCATAGGCTATAGACAAAATTGACAGGATCTGACCTCTTTGATTTTTATGTGGGAGTTTTCTAGGCATGCTCTGTGATCTGTTAGAGGTCAGGGGGGAGTATATACTCTGTGATATCACCTATTGTGAATGGTAGATCCTGACTTATCTATATAGAGGTGATATATGTCATTGTAATCCGTAACGGACCAAAAAGTTGTTCCTATTTCTAGGCTTAGTGGACAGTGTGAAAACTGCAGGATTTTACTTAGTTTCTTTTTAAAATATGGTGACATGGAAAATTAAAAATAATATCACCAAAATGTAATGGCAGCTTTTCTGTAGCTCTCTACTTATCACAGCTTAGGTGTGTTACCTTTCAGCTGCTGCTCTTTCCCTATCCCAGCTCAGTGGGCGTGTTCTTTCCGCTGCAGCTCTCTTCCTGTAGGGATAGTGGCTGTTGTAGGATGGAACTGAGCATGTATAACCACCTGAGGAAGATAGGCAAAGATAGGCAGAGAAATATGGAAAATAATAAACAGCAGGGGGCGCTTTAATGAATAGACCATTGGCTATAATACATTTTAATTATATGCAGTTACAAAGGTATTCAGGGTATGCCAACCATATTATGTTATTTTAACTATATTGACATTAGATTATCAATGGATCCCACAAAAATTGCTATTCTATGCCAACAAGAATTCCACGTCTGTGTCCATCATTGCATAAAGCAGTTGTTCATACAGGGAGTGCAGAATTATTAGGCAAGTTGTATTTTTGAGGATTAATTTTATTATTGAACAACAACCATGTTCTCAATGAACCCAAAAAACTCATTAATATCAAAGCTGAATATTTTTGGAAGTAGTTTTTAGTTTGTTTTTAGTTTTAGCTATTTTAGGGGGATATCTGTGTGTGCAGGTGACTATTACTGTGCATAATTATTAGGCAACTTAACAAAAAACAAATATATACCCATTTCAATTATTTATTTTTACCAGTGAAACCAATATAACATCTCAACATTCACAAATATACATTTCTGACATTCAAAAACAAAACAAAAACAAATCAGTGACCAATATAGCCACCTTTCTTTGCAAGGACACTCAAAAGCCTGCCATCCATGGATTCTGTCAGTGTTTTGATCTGTTCACCATCAACATTGCGTGCAGCAGCAACCACAGCCTCCCAGACACTGTTCAGAGAGGTGTACTGTTTTCCCTCCTTGTAAATCTCACATTTGATGATGGACCACAGGTTCTCAATGGGGTTCAGATCAGGTGAACAAGGAGGCCATGTCATTAGATTTTCTTCTTTTATACCCTTTCTTTCCAGCCACGCTGTGGAGTACTTGGACACGAGTGATGGAGCATTGTCCTGCATGAAAATCATGTTTTTCTTGAAGGATGCAGACTTCTTCCTGTACCACTGCTTGAAGAAGGTGTCTTCCAGAAACTGGCAGTAGGACTGGGAGTTGAGCTTGACTCCATCCTCAACCCGAAAAGGCCCCACAAGCTCATCTTTGATGATACCAGCCCAAACCAGTACTCCACCTCCACCTTGCTGGCGTCTGAGTCGGACTGGAGCTCTCTGCCCTTTACCAATCCAGCCACGGGCCCATCCATCTGGCCCATCAAGACTCACTCTCATTTCATCAGTCCATAAAACCTTAGAAAAATCAGTCTTGAGATATTTCTTGGCCCAGTCTTGACGTTTCAGCTTGTGTGTCTTGTTCAGTGGTGGTCGTCTTTCAGCCTTTCTTACCTTGGCCATGTCTCTGAGTATTGCACACCTTGTGCTTTTGGGCACTCCAGTGATGTTGCAGCTCTGAAATATGGCCAAACTGGTGGCAAGTGGCATCTTGGCAGCTGCACGCTTGACTTTTCTCAGTTCATGGGCAGTTATTTTGCGCCTTGGTTTTTCCACACGCTTCTTGCGACCCTGTTGACTATTTTGAATGAAACGCTTGATTGTTCGATGATCACGCTTCAGAAGCTTTGCAATTTTAAGAGTGCTGCATCCCTCTGCAAGATATCTCACTATTTTTGACTTTTCTGAGCCTGTCAAGTCCTTCTTTTGACCCATTTTGCCAAAGGAAAGGAAGTTGCCTAATAATTATGCACACCTGATATAGGGTGTTGATGTCATTAGACCACACCCCTTCTCATTACAGAGATGCACATCACCTAATATGCTTAATTGGTAGTAGGCTTTCGAGCCTATACAGCTTGGAGTAAGACAACATGCATAAAGAGGATGATGTGGTCAAAATACTCATTTGCCTAATAATTCTGCACTCAGTGTACATTACTGTGTACAGTGTTCCACACGTCTAAAATAATGATTACATGTTTGTTCCAGGATCCCTCTACCCAACTAGCATGAGGATTAATGAGGAAGGTCGTCTAGTGGTGAATTTTAAAACTGAAATTCGCTTCCGAGGGCAATTTGTCATGTCTCATCCAGGTAAGGTCTAAAGCTTAAAGGGGTTCTCCGGGAATTAAGAAAATGAAAATAATTAAATATTACTTTATTATAAATATATTCCCAAATACCTTGCATTAGTTATAATGGCTTCTTTAGTCTAGGGAGAAATCATTAGGAGAAGCAAAATGGCCGCCGTCCTATTAGTGCACACAAAACCTGTCCTAATCACACAGCAGGACAAGTTACTTTACAACATTGAGCTATAGTCCGTTCTTTCTGTGCTTCATGTCTCTTCATGAACTCCATCCATACAGAGATTCAGCTAACGTTCTTATCATCTCTATTCAGGATCATAATCCCTGACAAGTAGGAAAGAGCTGTCTCAGCCTCTATCTCAGTGTTGTTGTGATTGTCCATTTTGCGTCATTTGCTGGCTGGATAAATTTTTTCAGCACATTATACACTGCTTGTTTCCAGGGTTACAACCACCATGCAATCCGTCAGAGGTGTTCGTGCTTGCACACTATAGGAAAAAGCACCAGCCTATGTGCGCTCCCATGGTCCCGGCCACCAGAGAGGCTGGCGCTTTTTCTTATAATGTGCAAGCACGACCACCACTGCTGGATTGATGGAAATGAGCAGTGTATAATGTAATGGAAAAATGAATCCAGCCAGCGAAGAGAGCAATATAGACAATAACAATATATTAGTAAGTGGCTTGTATTAACTTTCTGTACATGATAATTGCCATTTGCTGAAATGAGACAATCCCTTTAACTCGTCATTGTTTTGGTTTAGGTACATCTCTGACATCTATGATCATGTCTACTGACCACCCTGAGCTCACCTTCACCTTGAACCTTCTTCGCAGTGAGCCCAGCTTCCGGCAGCCTGTGCAACAGTGGAATTTTGTTTCAGACTTTGCTGTAAGTATGAGAATAGATAATAATGAGTCCAGTGATCAAATGCTTGTTTATAACATATTGGGGGGCATTTATCAAGCCCTATACGCCACAACTGTGGCGTAAAACGGCTCACATTAAGGAGCACAGCTTTTCGGCACTTTCCCAAAGTTTCACAGAAAGGGGCGTGGCTTGGTGTAATGTAACTTTCGCCTGAAAGTGGCGGAAGTTATAGCTGAAGTCTACGCCAGATGCACCTGCTTTATTAAGTGGCTTCTGCCTCTTAACAAATAAGACACATCTCATGCCAGTGCAGCGAGATCAAGACTGGCAGATGGATGCGCCAGTCCCCCATTGTGCGCTCCGCAAAGCAATTTCTATAATGGGAAAACGATATAAGTAAATGTAATACTCTATACATTGCACCGCCGCTACAAGTTAGACAGTATGCAGTTAAACAGGGCAGAGGGTAGAGCGCTCGCACAAGCTCCGCAGCCTCTTCATACAGCTGATCGGCAGAGGTGTCGGGAGTCAGACCCCCACCAATCTGATATTGATGACCTATCCTGAGGATACATCATCAGTATACTGCACAACCCCTTTAACAGCTCCCCTGCTGGTCTGAACGTGCAGGAAATGACCACTCATCACTGGCTGAGACAGGTCACCGATGCAGCCAGTGATAGGCTGACTGGTGATTTCCTGTGTGTCAAGATGGATCAGAAAGCAGATACCAGCAGAGGGCCCGTTAATCATCAGAACAGCAGTGGTGTGAGATCCATAAGGTATGGCTTGTTTTACTTTTTAACCAATTCTGCCCTCTTTCTAAGAATTTTTTACCCTCTAGAAAGTAGAATATTTCAATACAGGAATGATACGACAGGATATATGTCTGGTTCAGGTGATTTAGGGCTCTAGCTATAGACGTGCAGAGGTCCCTCTGCAAAATAAACTGGGCTCAGGAGCTTCAGGTTACACCTCTTCTGCAGACCCGGCAGCTTATGCTATTAGATCTGCTGAGAAACTAGATATAATTTTAAATTCCATGCAGATACATGTACATTATATTATTAGGATACTTCCTTGGCTATAGGAGACTATTCTAATAATAACATTTAAAGGGAACCAATCATGAGGAACCTGTCGTTCAAGATTTAGGCTCCCAAACTGCCACCAACAGGCACCTGTTGGGCTCACCAAAGCTATGGTGAGCGATGCAGGCTCCTGGCAGCTTTCCAAGGACAGCGCCATACATCGTATAATGGCTGTACTTCGTATTGCAGCTCAGCCCCATTGACTTAAAAAGGTCATGTACAGTGATGTCACTGGCCTAGGGAGAGGCTGTTTGTGTTCAAGGCCTCTTCTAACAGCTGATTGGCGGGGGTCCCGGGTGTCGTACCCCTGCAGATGTGATACTAAAGAACTATTCTGAGGATAAGTCATAAATATATATTCCTGGATAACTCCTTTAAAATAAACTACTGTGAGTGAGTGAGAGATTTTATGATAGTCTAAAAATCCCATTTGGAGCAAGGTCACATGTGGGTGGGTACATTCTGCAGAATATATTCGAGATATATTAAAAAATCAGGACATGAATAAATTCACTGAGTAGGGGTAGATCATAATTTGCCTAATTGGCTTTAGCTTGCAGCAGTTCTGGTGCAATTTTTAGTTCAGCACCCATTTATCAAAGTTAGTCAATGTGGAGTTGAATACTTCCACCTAGTGGTATTTGTGAAGAACTGCATGCAGACTACCAAAATAAAGAAGACATACTGTAGCTGGACACATATGTGACCGAAGATTACACAGACCATAAACTGAACCCTCAAGATAATTTTTTAGATCAGATTTAATTTGAGCATGTTTTTAATCATCATGCTATATGATGCTTATAATTAGGCACTGTATGGTTTCTTTATTTATTTGATGTATTTTTTAAATTGTGTTCTCTTCTTTTCTTCTAGGTGCGCGATTACTCAGGAACATACACTGTAAAACTTATTCCTTGTAGTGCATCTCCCAACCAAGAATATACTGTACCTCCTGTATGCAATCCACGTGAGCCTATCACATTTGACATCGACATTAGGTTTCAACAGGTAGGATACAGGGCTCAGCCTAACTTTTTATGTAATTAAAAGCAGCTTTCATGTATGTTATTGTACATTTAGAAAGGCAGACACATTTGAATGTAACATATTGGTGTCTTGCAGGTCAGTGATCCTGTATCGGCAGAGTTCAGTCTCAATACTCAAATGTTTTTACTGTCCAAGAAGGAACTATGGCTTTCCGATGGCTCAATGGGATTTGGTGAAGGAACAGATGTTGCATTTTCTGAAGGTGAGAAGACAGTACCAGGCTTTATACCACTTATGTAGAAATGTGTCATAGGTAGCATTTAGCATATAGCTGGCTTAGTTTTCACTATGAACTTTTAAATCTATGATTAGTGATGGACGAACATCGGCTGGGACGGGCCCCATTGACTTTAATGGCAGGCGAACCCGAAAAACCTTCAGGTCATATTTGCAGCCACCAAATACTTACTAGAAGTGCACAGATAGTCCCACAACATGGACAGTGACAAACCAGAGGGGGATAATTGGCAAAAATGCCTACAGGGGCCATTTTTATGCGTCTTAAAAGGAAACTCTCAAAAATTTGCCCTGCTTGAGCCTGGAAAAATGTTATTTTAGGCCACGGGAGTACAGGCCCCAAAAATAAGGCATTCAACTGACAGAAAAGAACTTGTGATAATGTGGTTTGAGGTACATTAGGCGGTCACTGAATAAATTTTTTACTGTAGGCCAGTACAGGCCCCAAAATTTAGGCATTCACCTGACAAAAAAGAACTTGTGATGACGTGGCTGGAGGTACATTAGGCGGTCACTGGATACAAATTTAACTGTAGACCAGTACAGGCCCCAACAATTAGGCATTCACCTGACAGAAAAGGTCTTTTGTGCCGCTTTATATACATAAGACAAGAACCATTCTTTGTTCTGGGTGGTGGCGGATATGTGTGGGCTGGCATGAGTAAATTCAATTACACGTGGTCGTCACAGGTGTTGAATTCCTCAAAGATCCATGCCTCATTCATTTTTAGAGATGTGAGGTAGTCCACACTGTCGGGAGCTAGGCGAGTGCGCTTATCGGTCACGATCCCCCTTGCTGTGCTGAACGTCCTTTCGGACAGGACACTCGACGAGGGGCAAGCCAAGAGTTCCACGGCAAATTGTGCCAGCTCTGGCCACAGGTCAAGCCTGCATACCCAGTAGTCCAGGGGTTCCTTGCTTCTCAGAGGGTCCACATCGGCCGTTAACCTGATGTAGGCGTTCCCTGAGGGTCGATCCTGAGGGCGGCTGTCGATCGGTTGGCTGCAAGAATGACCTCATATCTAAAGTGACCAACACATCTTCAAACCGCCCTCTTCTTGCAGGCGCGGTAGGATTGGTACCTGCACCTGTTTCGCTGTGGGTGGAAATTCCTCTGCCAGCGCCCACAACAGCAGAATGCAGCATTTCTCACAGCAGGGCCTGGAAATGCTGCTTTCTGCCAGCCCTCTGTAATACTGGAAACATGTCCGCCGTTTTGTGTTTGTACCGGGGGTCTAAGTACGTTGCCACCCAGTACTGGTCCTTACCCTTTATGCTTTTTATACGGGAGCATGAAGGCCCCCATTTGCACCCATTTGCACTAAATTGAAAGCGGTGGAGCGCCCTTGCTCTTGCTCATCGCCCAGGAGAATGTCATCCTCGGTCTCCTCCCCCCAGCCACAGACAACACCAGGGATCCCCGAAAAGTTTAAAGTCCCCCTCAAAGTCTGCTTTTCTTGCTCCTCCTCCCCCCAGCCACCATTCTCCTCTGACTCCTCTTCAGACTCCTGCTGACTTGTCTCAGATGTAGTAGCTTCCCCGTGGGAATTCATTCAGCATTGCGACTTCCTCATCTTTCAGCTCCTGCTCCTCGTAGGCTTGATCAATGACACAAAGCAATGCACACTCCAGAAAGAAGGCAAAAGGTATGATGTCACTGATGGCGCACTGGCTGCGACTGACCAGTTTGGTGATCTTATCAAATGGTCGCAGAAGTCTGCATGCATTGCACATGAGCAGTCACTGGCGCGGCGGAAAGAAACCAAGCTCCCCAGAACCTCTCCTGCTGCAGATTTCGTACAGGTAGTCGTTAACGGCACGTTGCTGCTGGAGCAGCCTATCAAGCATATACAAGGTGGATTTCCAGCGTGTCGGGCTGTCACAAATCAGATGTCTGATGGGCAGGTTGTGTCGCCGTTGAACGTCAGCAAGGCGAGTCATGACCATGTAAGATCTTCTAAAATAGCCAGAGATTTTCCTGGCCTGCCGCAAGATGTCCTGGACCCGGGGGTATTTGGCAACAAATCGCAGCACGACTAAGTTCAGGATGTGTGCCATGCAAGGCACATGTGTCATTTTGCCCTGTTTCAGCGCGCTCAGCAGATTGGCACCATTGTCGCACACCACTTTACCAACTGTCAAATTGAGCGGGGTTAGCCACTGATCGGCCTGTGACCGCAGAGCTGAAAGCAGTGCAGGACTGTTGTGGCTCTTGGCTTCCAGGCACCACAGCTGCAGCACAGCATGGCAACGTCTCACCTGCCGCTGAACGTGGCCATATAGCTCTGGGATGCCCTTCTGGGAGAAATATTTCTTTCCGGTGACCTTCCATTGCGGTGTGCCAATGGCCACAAATTTTCTAAAGGCCTCCGAGTCAACCAGTTTATATGGCAGTAGGTGGCGGGATAGCGGTTCCGACAAGCCACTAGCCAGCGGTCAGCCGTTGGGCAAGAGGGTTATCCGGCGTCATCAACTTTTTACATTCAAACATTTGGGCCACGGAAGCCTGCCTTCTGCCAGATGAACGCGACGACGGCACGGAGAAAGGTGGCGTGGAGGACAAATGGGAGGAGAGAGGAGAAGGAGAAGAGGCAGGAAGTGGAGCGCCAGGAGTGTGGCTTTGTGGGTTCTGACGGCATTGCTCCCACTGGGCTCGGTGATAGGAGGCCAGGTGCCTTCTTAAGGCAGTTGTCCTTAGGTGAGTGTTGGGCTTACCGCAACTTATGTGTTGACAGCACAGGCTGCAGATGGCAACACTATTGTCAGCAGCTGACACGTTAAAAAAGCCCAAACTGTGGAGCCATGTGCCAGTGTCCTGAGAGTGTCAGAAGTGACTGTGCATGGTGGATGGCTCGCTCCAGATACATTTGCAGTCTGCTTTTTTGCCTCCTGTGCCCTGCGAGCTCTGCCTGCTTCTCCTCCTTCTCCTCCCTCTATGCTGCTCTGTCTCTCCCTCTGAACTCCCCTCCTCTTCCTCTCTTGTGGGCACCCACATGACGTCCACCGACACGTAATCATCGTCACCTTCACCACCACTGACATTTGAGATCTTGGAGTAGGCAGCAACAGCAGGGACATCCCTCCTTGGGCTGATTTGGGTACTGTCAGACCGCCGGGTGGCAGCTGTTGCTACCTCCTCATCCTCATCCAATGTCAAAAAATTCCTCTGACTCAAGTGGAGGGGCTATGGTGGTGGTGGTGGTGTCTTTGGGGGTGCACACAGCAGAGAATGAGGAGGGTGTAGATACAGAGGATGAGGAGGGTGCATAAGCGGAAGGCTGAATGAGCCACTCAACCAACTCTGCTGCGTCCTTTGAAGTAATTGCACGCGCCTTCTCCAACTTCCCACTTAGGCTCTGGCCTGGTGCACCTGACTGACCCCTTCACCCCTGCGGAACGGACTGCCTCTTCCTCTGCCTGTCATTTTCAAAATGACTCTGTGCCTAACTCCCTAGAGAAGAGCAGTATTTGTGGAAGCAGGTATATTGAAGGCCTCAATCAATATTTGGTGAAAACAGGTATTCCAACCCCTTTTATCAGTATTTTGTGGAAGCAAGTATATTGCAGGCCTCAATCAATATTTTGTGGGTGCAGACATATCAAACCCCTTAATCAGTATTATGTGGAAACAGGTATCTCGCACGCTTCAATCAATATTTTGTGGAATCAGGTATATCAATCCCCTTAATCAGTATTTTGGGGAAGCAGGTATATCGCAGGCCTCAATCAATATTTTTTGGAAGCAGGTATATCAAACCCCTTAATCAGTATTTTGTGGAAGCAGGTATATCGCAGGCCTCAATCAATATTTGGTGGAAGCAGGTATATCACACCCCTCAATTATAATTTTTTTGGGGGCAACAGGTATATCACACCCGTTGCAAATAGTTGTTCCAATAGCCTTTGTCCCTCTATATAGCTGCGGTATCGCAGCAGAACCTCACACAACTGCCGCACAATCCAAATGCACTATATACTTTCTATGTTAGAAAGTATATTATAGGGGTCCGGATGTGGAGCTGAGCGGTGTCGCACGCCGCACTAGCTCCGTTCACCAGGGGTACTAAAGCGTCTCAAAGCGCAGGATAGTGAGCCCTCACTTACCCCAAAACAGCAGAGGGACTTACCGAACCTTCCCAATATTACCGATGATGGGACGCATAAAAAGAAAAGAGGGCCCGCCGAGCAAAATTGTGACCTTCAGAGCCGCAGGAGAAATCCAAGATGGCGCCCGCTCTCTGCACCACGAGGCGCCGGAGGCAGGATATGGAGGTGAGCTCCTTGCAGCGCGCACTAAAAGCGCAAGAGGTAGAAGTCCTCCAATTAACTCACCCTCCTTCTCTCCTGTTAACCCCTCATCTTCCACAAGGCAGCATGACCCATTAACTGCCACATATAAGCACATGCTGCAAGATACATCAGCTATATGTGCTTCCGGGAATCTGCCCCAGGAGTTACAAGAGCCACACTCACCTCCTATCCTCACTGCTACTAGTGGTCATTCTGCTCCAATTACCGAGGCCACTTTAAGGTCCCTATTAGGTGATCTAAGGCATTCTATACAAAAGGACATATCCACAGCACTCTCGGCTTTACAAAAAGATATAACTCATATTGGAGAAAGAACAGCCCATATTGAAGACAAGATGGAAGAATTCTCCAACGCCGACAACCAGCTGGTGGACGCACATAACGATGCTGAGGACGAAATATCTGCCTTGAAAACCAAAACTAGGCGTAACAACTTAAGATTTAGAGGAATTCCAGAAACCGTTGACCCTGACACTATTAAGGACTTCCTCGCTGATTACTTTGTCGCCTTAGTACCAACAGCGGAACAGAAAGATCTACTAATTGATAGAGCGCACAGGATCCCTAAACCCAAAAGCGCTCCTAACGCTGCTCCCAGAGATATTATTGCCAGGCTGCACTTCTATCACTTCAAAGAGCTAATCCTTAAAGCAGCAAATTCAACACAAGACCTCCCTGACCGATTCAAGAATATACTAATATTCTCCGATCTTTCTGCAACTACCCTGAACAGACGCAGGGAATTTTCAAGCGCTACTAAAATTCTCAGGGATCACAATATCCCTTACAAATGGGGCTATCCGGTAAAACTCCCTATTTTCAAGAACGGAATTACACACACAATCTCCTCCCCAAGCGACACCATGAAGCTGCTCCAGAAATAGTCCTTAACTACGGTGGATGAGAACACCATCTCACCTCAGAAGAAAAGACCTCCTACCCTGACTAAAAAGTGGACCTGAATCCTCTCCCCCGCAAGAAAGAATACTCCTTCCCTCTTTAAAGGACATATCCTTTCTATTATATAGGGGTCACTAGACTGCTATAAATGTTCTACATTCTGTACCGCAGGTTCTCTACGGAGATAACCCACCTGCACTACTAATCCCGCCTCCGTCAATACCTGGATACATTTTGGTATCCAGTTGGTTCTCTTTGAACCGGACTTTATTGTTTCTACTTGTTATAGATAAAGTGATTTAGTTCAGATTAACTTTATCTAATCCTCTACTCCTCCTAATCTCCATTCCTTATCTCCTTCATACCTATTCCCTCCCTTCTATTGCAACACCACTGTTAAACACTAGGTAACAAGTGAAATTGTGTTTTGTTTTTTGTTTTAGGCTAAAGGGCGATTGCAGTATCTTGATTAAGGTACCTGCTCTTGCTCTGCTACATTTTGTGCAATTTACCGTGTTACTTGCTCTGTACTCTTTTGTTACCGGCGATGGTCATAAAAATCTCTTCAATTAATGTAAATGGGCTAAATAGTCCTATTAAAAGATCTTTACTTTGGAAGGAAGTTAATTCCCTCAAAAGTGACGTGGTCTGTATTCAAGAAACCCACTTGAATGAGTCTGATATGTATAGACTCAAGCATAAAAAATTCTCCAATTTATTTGCATCATCGGCGATGAACAAGAAAAGAGGAGTAATCAATGCTATTAAGGACTCCCTTTCTTTTCATCTGATCCAGAGCATAAATGATAGTGAAGGAAGATATGTTATAGTGATATGCAACATCAATAATACCCTATATACACTATACCCTATATACACTATGCACCGAACACAAACCAACTTGCATTTATCAAGGAAGTAATAACGACTGCCTTATCCATTAAACAAGGTTACCTGGTCATATGTGGGGATTTCAATTTACCACCATCACCGATAATAAATAAATCAAACCACACCACTTCTCAACCCTCCTCCCAATTCGCACAATACCTATTGTCAGAAGATTTATACGATGTCTGGAGAGTTTTACACGCATCAGAGCGTGATTATACCTTTTATTCTCACCCTTACAAACAATACTCGAGAATTGACTTGATATTAGTGGACAAATGGACCCTACGAAAAGTCCCATCCTCTAATATAGGATCCATAACATGGTCCGATCATGCACCGGTATCTTGTCAAATCTCAGAACGTTTCAATCAACCCACATATACTCCTTGGCGTACCAACAATTATCAGCTGTTTCTTCCTTCTACTCAATCCCAAATCAAAGAAGTACTCATGGAATATTTTAAGCATAATTCCACCCCAGATGTCCAACCCACTACAATCTGGTGCGCCCATAAGGCTTTTGTAAGAGGTCACCTCATACGTATCTCCTCCTATCTAAAAAAGCAAAACCGCATGCGTACAGAACAACTATGCGCAGCGATAACCAATTTATAAGCCATAGACAAAACAAACCCTTCCCAAACTGTTATAAATCAACTCAGAGATCTAAGATACGAACTTTATCAACTCCACCAAAATAGGTTTGAACAGAATTTAAGAAGATCAAAAGCGAGATTTTATGCGCAAGGCAACAGAGCAAGCAAGACATTGGCCAACAAAGTTAAATCCTCAATGAATAGGAAAAAATTACCATATATTTATAACCCCAATAAGGAAAAGGTATTTAACCCCCAAGAAATAGCTAATACCTTTGCCAATTATTATTTTACTCTATACAACCTAAAAGACAATAAATCAGTACCACGACCGACTCCAGACCTGATCAATACATTCCTATCTGGTATCTCACTGCCCACTCTTTCCCCAAAACAGTTAGAACAAATCAACAAACCAATTGACGTCACAGAAATTTTGAAAATTATCAAATCAACCAAAAATAATAAATCTGCAGGCCCTGATGGATTAACAAATGAATATTTCAAAATATTTGGGAATATTTTGTCTCCCTTCCTCTTATCCACGTTTTCCCATATAATGTCCACAGGAAATATACCACCAGAAATGCTCCAAGCTACTATAGTAGCTATACCCAAGCCAGGCAAACCTCTCGATCTTCCAGAAAATTTCCGTCCGATCTCTCTTTTGAACGCTGACCTAAAAATATACTCAAAGCTACTAGCTAATAGAATATCTTTATGTGTCCCCCATCTTATTCACCATGATCAAGTAGGTTTTGTTAAATCAAGACAAACCCTAGATAGCACCAGAGCATAATCGACCTCATTTATTTATCCAGAGCAAGACGAGTGCCTTCTTTGCTTCTGTCCCTAGACGCGGAGAAGGCATTCGATCGAGTGCATTGGGGGTATTTGAAGACAGTACTAGCCAAATTTGGACTACGGGGACAAATTACCCAAGCGATAAGTGCATTATACTCCAAACCGTCAGCTAATGTCCTTATAAACGGAATGCTATCCAACCAACTACAAATCAATAATGGAACAAGACAGGGGTGCCCCCTGTCACCCATTATCTTCGCATTGGCGATTGAACCTTTGGCAGAAAGCATAAGGGCCCACCCACTAATTTCAGGTATAAAAATTGGGGAAGCAAACCACAAAATCGGTTTATTTGCCGATGATATTATCCTGGCACTAACCAATCCAACAATATCCCTACCCACCATTATGAAAATATTAAAGTCATTCAGCTCTATCTCATACTATAGCTTAAACATAGCTAAAACCCAAGTCCTTTACCTAGGTCTAAAAGATTCAGATCTTACCCCTTTAAGTGGAATTCTGAACACATCACTTACCTTGGAATTAAGCTAACCCCATCGTTCTCTAATCTCCTAACAGTAAACCTTAACAACTTAAAAGAAAATATAAAAAACGAACTAAATAGTATGATAAATTGCAAAATGCTTATTAAGTATATTTGGCAAGATAGAAAACTAAGAATGCAAGCAGATGTAATGTGCCTACCCATTCCAAAAGGGGGACTGGGATTCCCCTCCATAATTAAATACTACAGGGCGTGCATTTTAGAACAAATGAGATATACATGGTTAAACCAGCCGGACAACCATTGGATCACAATCGAAAACTATATAATGGGTGTAGATAACCCCCAAATATTCTTCATCTCAAATTCACTAATGAAATCCTTCCGCTCTCCAGAGATGCCACCCAAAATTCAAGCTGCACTTGAAGTATGGACTCTATTGACGACCAAATTGAACCTTGTTAACATTTCCTTAACAGACTTTCCCCTAGAGGACGTGGAGAAGTGTATACCAAA
The DNA here is from genome assembly GCF_905171765.1 of Bufo bufo. NCBI lineage: Eukaryota > Metazoa > Chordata > Amphibia > Anura > Bufonidae > Bufo > Bufo bufo. The sequence continues at coordinate 641,798,885 of NC_053390.1, read as the reverse complement.
TCTAAAGATCCATAATTGGATTAACTCAGGAATCACAAACCTGAGTCAACTTTACACCAACAATATTTTAAGCTCTTTCACAGACTTGTCCTTGAGATTCAAAATTCCCCATAGGGACTTCTACAAGTACTTACAAGTCAGACATTTTTTATCTGGGACGAATTTCCCCACGACCACTGACACCTCTGATATAATGAAAATGTTACGAAACCCATTAACTACTCTCAAAGCCCTATCTCTCAGTTATCACCTTATGACGGAGAGATCAGACTCACCACTGACCCCCCTATTGAGGAAATGGGAATCTACATTAAACTTGAATATTTCTCTAGAACAATGGGACACTGCTTTCTCGATTATAAGTGCCTCTTCTAAATGTGTAAACCACCTTGAAAACTCTAGGAAAATACTTTCTAGATGGTACTATACACCCCATAAACTATCTAAGATGTACCCCCTATCATCCCAAGTCTGCTGGAGATGTTCTGCGGAAAAAGCTGATATGGAACATATTTGGTGGGAATGCAGTAAGATTAAACGATCTGGAGCTCGGTCAATGCTATTCTTACACAAATATGTAATATCCCAATTTCACTATCCATATCTCAAGCCCTACTCTCCGTTGATCTAGATATATTTCCCCCAACTATCAGGACAGTTATCACCCATGTGATTGTGGCTACTAGAGTGAAGATTGCCTACTATTGGAAAAATCCAAACCCTCCTCCACTGATGGAAATGGTAAACGCTGTCAATAACAACTGTTTATATGAAATGATCAATGCCTGTATATCTAACAAACGAGCCAATTTTAAAACTATATGGCACTACTGGCTTTATTCCAAATTCAACAAAGTCCTAATAGATAAGTAAAGTACAGATGTATTTATCACTCCTTGTCACACACCTCCCTTTCCCTCCCCTTCTTTTCGCCCCCTTTTCCTTACTTTGCCAATGTTACCTTATAGTAATTTTCATAAATTTTGCCCTGGTATCCCTATGTTGGGGATGATGAGGACAAACATCTCTTGTAGTATTGTTAAATACTGTTTATTTACACTGTATAATGAGACATGCAACTCATAGAATGTATATAACATTCCTTTTTGAAAACAATAAAACATATGTTCAGAAAGTATATTATAGGTATATCACACCCCTCAATCAGTTTCTTGGGGGGAAACAGGTATATCACACCCATTGCAATTAGTTGTTCCAATAACGCCGGTCCCTCTATATAGCGGCGGTATCGCAGCAGAACTGCACAGAACTGCTGCACAATACAAATGCACTATATACTTTCTATGTTAGAAAGTATATTATAGGTATATCACACCCCTTAAATCAGTTTTTTTGGGGGGCAACAGGTATATCACACCCGTTGCAAATAGTTGTTCCAATAGCGTTTGTCCCTCTATATAGCTGTGGTATCGCAGCAGAACCGCACACAACTGCTGCACAATACAAATGCACTATAATATACTTTCTATGTTAGAAAGTATATTATAAGTTTTTTACACCCCTCAGTATATCACACCTATCGATAGCACACCTATACCAGTCCTTAAAAGGACTTTTGTGGACCTATTAGCTAGCGTTTGGTGTCCCTTCAGCCTGTCCCTGCTCCACAAAGCAACCTCTCCCTACACTGGCAAAACACAAAATGTAAAATGACTGCCAGATCGGGTTTTGTGATAGGGTGGGGGTGTGTCCATGTGCTGAAACATCTCAATTGGCTGTCCTGTCCCACCTGATGGATGTGTCATGGATCAAAGTTCGGCGCAATGCAAAATAATATGGCGCCGACGGACACTGGCATATGTTCGCATGTTCGGCGAATTGCGAACGCGCAAAGTTCGCCGCGAAACGAGCGCCAGGAAAACCGCAAGGCCATCTCTATCTATGATGACAGATACACAAAACCCTCTAAACTTTACAGATATGTTTACATGTTCGGGTAGTTGTGCAGCAAGAAGCTGTGCCACTGCTGTTTCTGAAGAACCACAGCAAAAAAATTATTTTGCCATGACTGGTGTTTGTGTTTTTTTTTAAAGAAGGAAACGTTTCTGGTAAAAAGTTATAAAAAGTATATTAGTTATATAAGTATGTATATTGTACTATTTCATACATACATGAGCCTGTAGAACATGTAAGAAATAACGCCCCTTGCCACCCAATATTTTTTGTTACTCAGCATACATAGTCCTCCCCTATTTTTGTCTTATCAATATATTTCTTTAAAGGGATTCTGTCACCTCCCCTAACCCAAAATCGGATTTTAAAGCAGTCATGCAGCACAGCTTACCTTGAATCGGCTGTGCTCTTCTATCTTGTAATCCGTCCAGTAGTTTAGGAGAAAAACGACTTTTATGATTATGCTAATTAGGCCTGAAGGTGCCCAGAGGGGCGTTTTGTTCCCCTTAGTGTGCCCAGTAACGCCCCTCTTACAGTGCCCAAAACGCCTTACTTCCGACTGCCTAACCGCCCACAGCCTCTCATCCCTCTCCTCCCCCTCCCTCACGGCCGAACGAACTCTCGCGCAGGCGCAGTACCCACTGAGGGCGATTTGCTGGAGACTGAGGGAAGAGCGAGCATCGGACGTCACTAGGCTCGGCGCATGCCCAGTGACGAGGATGAAGCTCCTGCCCTCAGTCTCCTGCAGATCGCACTGGCGCAGCTCTCAGTGGGTACTGCGCCTGCGCGAGAGTTCGTTCGGCCGTGAGGGAGGGGGAGGAGAGGGATGAGAGGCTGTTGGCGGTTAGGCAGTCGGAAGGAAGGCGTTTTGGACACTGTAAGAGGGGCGTTACTGGGCACACTAAGGGGCTAATAGCATAATCATAAAAGTTGTTTTTCTCATAAACTACTGGACGGATTACAAGATAGAAGAGCACAGCCGATTCAAGGTAAGCTGTGCTGCATGACTGCTTTAAAATCCGAAGTTGTGCTATACCCTACTTTTCACTCTAGCTCCCATTTCCCCTTTTTTTTTTTTTTTTATTTACCTAATTTGCAATTTTCTCTTATCCCACGCTCTTGAATCCTACTTTCTGGTTTGTCATATGTCTGCTGTCCAATTAGGCCACAGGGCAGTGAGATGCGTCCTGATATCAGCAGATCATATAACACCCCTTGTTCTTACTAATGAGGTTTTCTTTATTTATTATACCCAACTGTTAGTCCCCTGTTTGTTAACATATGGTGTTTAAGCATTTCATCTGTTAATGACAATTTTGAATTATTCTTTCTTTCAATTAAGGATCCACAATTTATGGACGTGTCATGGTGGATCCTGTTCAAAACCTTGGAGACTCATTCATCTGCAACATTGAGAAAGTATTTTTATGTACTGGAGCCGATGGTTATGTGCCTAAATACAATCCGGACAACAAGGAGTATGGATGCCTTGCAGATTCTCCCACCTTACTATATCAGTTTAAGATACTGGTATGTTAATTCATAGCTACATTAGTGTACTAACCTACTAAACTCATTGTAGTCTACCAATATACAGTAAGTCGAAGTCTGGCAATTATCAAAAATTAATGGTGCTGCATTTAGTTAAGAGGTGACTATGTGTGTTATAGATTCATCCGTATTGTCCAGGAACTGATCTATTATGTGCAACAACATTTGTGTTATAGGGCATAGATAATCTTCATACTACAACACTAGAAAATACTAAATAACTGCTTATACAACTCAAAAACATTTAAAAAATCTGTTGTATTTTACTTCAATAACAGGACAAAGCTCAACCAGAAACCCAAGGGAAGGTATTTGGAAATGTTCCATTTGAAGCAAAATTAGCAGCAGACAGTCCAGAAGCTCTCCCCCTGGTGAAACAGCCAGGATCAGATGGCTTTAGTATGTCATCAGATTCCCTTTTTCAGGTAATTTGTGGTTAGAATTTTGTTGTTATAATGCATACTAAATTTTACTGTCAGTGTGCCATCCTCAACAAGCACCGCACATTGTAGAAACTTTTAAAAAAATGCATACAGATAACAGAAATATAACCCATAAGACGAAAAGATCTGAAGAATACACTATAAAGAATGTAATCAATGATTATGTTAAAGAGGTTCTCCGAGACTGGCAACACTTAGCTGTCACAGGTGCTCCAGGTCTAGCACGAAGATTCTTTCTCATGTGCTATTGGTCCCTGCTGAACCGGAAGTGTGATGTGCCATCTACATGCACATCACCGCTGCTGGCAAGTCAATGACCTCAGTAGTGGCACCAGCCAGGTACCGTGCCTGTACACATCAAAACTGAGGCTACTTATTGGCTAACAGTGGTGTGCATATAGATGGGACATTACACTTCTGGTCAAGCTCAGCACTGGAACCCAAGCACCGGTGAGTCTTTTTATTTTAGCCCTTCACCATGACTGGCCGTATAAAAAGGTGTTCCCAGTCTTAGAGAGCCCCTTTAAGTGTTGATCTGAGATTTAACTTTATTTTGACAACAGCCTTAATTTGGCCATACACCTCAAAGAGCTACAGTATTTCTTTTGACCTCTCTTGGCTCAGATGAGTGTGCATCTATATTTCAGTGGGATGAGGAGAATAAAGAGCTGCCAGATGTATCTGGCAGAAGCTTATCTCCCATGGGAATAAAAGACCATGCATGTTTAGATTCATCAGCCTTTGTTGGATAGCCTAGAATCCTCCATGCACATTAGATAGGTGGTTTATATACAAAAATCTGCACATTTTTATCCAGTATGTATGGATAGCTTTACTCCTAGTTGTAGTGTCACTAAACCTAACATTTATGGTCTATTTGAGGTTAATTTCATGTGTTTCCAACATCACCGCTTTTTTCAAATATCGAATATTTTATAGAGCCTCCAGAAAGAGTTACATACATATTTGTTTCAGCAGCTCTCTCATTAGTGCCAATGTAAAGCTAAAATATTAAACTAAATGTTTTCTAATATTCAAGAAATAAAATGTGTCTTTTCCAATTCATTACATTTAGGTGGCTGCTGGACGTGAATGGTTCATTCATGCTATCTATACAGTCCGCTCCAGAGAAAATGCAAACAGGGGCATTGGAAAACGTAGTGTGGATTACCACCACACCCTGAGTAGCACAGCCGTAGGAAATGATCAGTTTCTTTTGAAGAGAAGCAGAAGAGAAAATAAGGATAATTTAGCACTTACTCAAGACATTGGTGCAGATAAGAACAGAGGGACAAACATTCAGCACATTGCTCTGAGAAACTCTAAAAGAGTCTCCGGCAAGGACACTTTACCGGGCAGTGGACTATATGACAAACCATTTTTAGAAATTACTGGCCAGGATCCACAGGGCACTGTGATGCCAGTCATCGGAGGTTTGGCTGCTTTGTTGCTCCTGATTTGCACTACAGTTATCATTATTGTGCTACTAAAATGCAGAGGACGCTCACATTCTGATAAAAAGACTGCCTCCAATAGTCACTGCAATAGCCGTGAAACTGTAACCACTAGAAACAGCAGCAGTGACAACTGTGAGGTATAGAAGATCGGACATGAAGTTTAAGTTCCTCTGATTTCTTTGTGCCTATACATTTTGGTACTATTTGGACCTTTTTATATATCTTCTTTCCCCAACTAAATCTATCCAAAATTGATGAACTATTCATTGGCTGTTTGGTACCAAAACTTTTTCAAATGTGTTGGATAGGGATAGCAAATATTTTCACCCGCTATTAACTATGGGTTCTCCAAGAAGCAATTCGGCCTGATTTCATCTACATATTGAACCTGGCAAACCAATTTAACAGTCTCTAGTCTTATTTATCATTATTTAAAGGTTTTAACACCTCCTCTTTGGAAAACCCCTTTCATCAAGTTGTATTTGGCTATTTGAGGGTCCCTCCCCCTCGTAAGCCAGAGCAAAAAGTCTCTCAGGTAGCTCTAAAGGGGGCCATAAACATTTGTGAATGTTGACTGAACATTCCGATTTTCGGAGGGACTGGCAAACCATCTAATGTGTACTGGAGCAGGCTGAGAGCTTAAAATGGCCCTGAAATAAAACCCATAAGAGGCCCCATGTTTTAGGCAGGTCCAAACTGACAGAAGACACAGCAGAACCAAATAATACAATGCAGCACAAAATACTGCTGCACTCACTACAGTATTCAACTGTATCACTGTCCTGAGGATGGAGATATAGCTGACTTCAGGAGGACAACTGTGGTCATCAGCCAGGAGCATAAGTACCTGATGCTTCTAGCATTAATTACTACTGAGAGCATCAGATCATTAAGTATCCAGCTGGTGCCAATGAGGAGTGCTCAGGTACCCCCTCTGGCATTAGGTACGGCATACTTATCTTCTTTTATGACAGTTTTCAGACATAAAAGAAGACTGAAATCTACGCTAGGTCCGAGTTGGCATAGATTTCACTTTTGGTGCACAGACTGCCAGGGAATGTGGCTAATTTATGATGAGCTGTGCGCCCCATCATAAATTAGACGCATTCCCTTTTGGTGCAGGGGAAATCTTAGACCACCAAGGAATGCTGAGAAATCTGAGCACAGCAGAAATTGGACCTTAGCTCCAGGCTAGAATACATGATGCATCTTAGTATTTTGCTTTATTTTTTACCTTTCCTAACAAATATTTTTTTAACTTTTTGTGTAGACAACTGTGAATCTACAGTATAAATTGGCGCAAAAGGACATAAATACACAGTGTAAAACAAGGCATAAAGTGTTTTTTTTTTTTTTGCAAATGGTGCTAAAACAAAATGCACTAGTGAATTAATTTGTTAGGTATTTTCTTAGTCAATAACACTATTTATGACAATGGTCTGTCTTACATTTCAAGGGATTACTGTACGATGTTTTTATACAATTTTTGCTATCATTGGATTTTCTTCTGTTGTATTTACTGCTGCTATGGCAACACAAAGAAATGTTCAGGAATATTTATGCCAATGATCGTATTTCAGTATGACATTTCAATATTAAATTTCTTGTATTTAATCTGTATTCATTCATAAGTTTCATACGAATGTTCGTTATATGCTAAATTTTTTCTTCTTATGTTCCTTTTCACTTCTTTTTCGGTTCTGTCTCATCACCATTGTTTCTTCATAAGACAGAGAAAAGTATCTTTTAATATACTACCCTACCTTCCCCTATGTACGTTGAGTATATTCACTTATTGTACTTAGGAAGTGGTTGAAAGCATCGGGCTGGTTAAGATCATGTTCATATATAGCAGATTAGTTGAAGAAATTAATTTGATGAAAAAATAATTTGATTAAAAAAATAACTCCAGAATAAGTGTTTTGTTTTAGCCTCGTTTTGTGTGGCTTTTCTTTTAATGTGTTTGCCCATAGCATTTTCCTCATGCTATTTTTCTCCTATAGAGAAAATGCTGAGAAAAACAGAGAAAAGAACGACCAAGAGCTTGTTTTTGAAGATACCCCAGAAATACACCACAAACAATGCCCTCTAAATTAACAAAATAGCAGTTAAACGCTTGTGTGTCCTGGGTTTAGTATTCCAATGGACCTTCAGTTAACCACCTCAGCCCCCAGTGCTTAAACACCCTGAAAGACCAGGCCACTTTTTACACTTCTGACTTACACTACTTTCACCGTTTATTGCTCGGTCATGCAACTTACCACCCAAATGAATTTTACCTCCTTTTCTTCTCACTAATAGAGCTTTCATTTGGTGGTATTTTATTGCTGCTGACATTTTTACTTTTTTTGTTATTAATCGAAATTTAACGATTTTTTTGCAAAAAAATGAAATTTTTCACTTTCAGTTGTAAAATTTTGCAAAAAAAACGAGATCCATATAGAAATTTTGCTCTAAATTTATAGTTCTACATGTCTTTGATAAAAAAAAAATGTTTGGGTAAAAAAAAAATGGTTTGGGTAAAAGTTATAGCGTTTACAAACTATGGTACAAAAATGTGAATTTCCGCTTTTTGAAGCAGCTCTGACTTTCTGAGCACCTGTCATGTTTCCTGAGGTTCTACAATGCCCAGACAGTACAAACACCCCACAAATGACCCCATTTCTGAAAGTAGACACCCTAAGGTATTCACTGATGGGCATAGTGAGTTCATAGAACTTTTTATTTTTTGTCACAAGTTAGCGGAAAATGATGATTTATTTTTTTTTTTTCTTACAAAGTCTCCTATTCCACTAACTTGTGACAAAAAATAAAAAGTTCTATGAACTCACTATGCCCATCAGCGAATACCTTGGGGTCTCTTCTTTCCAAAATGGGGTCACTTGTGGGGTAGTTATACTGCCCTGGCATTCTAGGGGCCCAAATGTGTGGTAAGGAGTTTGAAATCAAATTCTGTAAAAAATGACCTGTGAAATCCGAAAGGTGCTCTTTGGAATATGGGCCCCTTTGCCCACCTAGGCTGCAAAAAAGTGTCACACATCTGGTATCTCCGTACTCAGGAGAAGGTGGGGAATGTGTTTTGGGGTGTCATTTTATATATACCCATGCTGGGTGAGAGAAATATCTTGGCAAAAGACAACTTTTCCCATTTTTTTATACAAAGTTGTCATTTGACCAATATATTTATCTCATCCAGCATGGGTATATGTAAAAAGACACCCCAAAACACATTCCTCAACTTCTCCTGAGTACGGGGATACCAGATGTGTGACACTTTTTTGCAGCCTAGGTGGGCAAAGGGGCCCATATTCCAAAGAGCACCTTTCGGATTTCACAGGTCATTTTTTACAGAATTTGATTTCAAACTCCTTACCACACATTTGGGCCCCTAGAATGCCAGGGCAGTATAACTACCCCACAAGTGACCTCATTTTGGAAAGAAGAGACCCCAAGGTATTCGCTGATGGGCATAGTGAGTTCATGGAAGTTTTTATTTTTTGTCACAAGTTTGTGGAATATGAGACTTTGTATGAAAAAAAAAAAAAAAAAAATCATCATTTTCCACTAACTTGTGACAAAAAATAAAAAATTCTAGGAACTCGCCATGCCCCTCACGGAATACCTTGGGGTGTCTTCTTTCCAAAATGGGGTCACTTGTGGGGTAGTTATACTGCCCTGGTATTCTAGGGGCCCAAATGTGTGGTAAGGAGTTTGAAATCAAATTCTGTAAAAAATGACCTGTGAAATCCGAAAGGTGCTCTTTGGAATATGGGCCCCTTTGCCCACCTAGGCTGCAAAAAAGTGTCACACATCTGTTATCCCCGTACTCAGGAGAAGTTGAGGAATGTGTTTTGGGGTGTCTTTTTACATATACCCATGCTGGGTGAGATAAATATCTTGGTCAAATGACAACTTTGTATAAAAAAAATGGGAAAAGTTGTCTTTTGCCAAGATATTTCTCTCACCCAGCATGGGTATATATAAAATGACACCCCAAAACACATTCCCCACCTTCTCCTGAGTACGGAGATACCAGATGTGTGACACTTTTTTGCAGCCTAGGTGGGCAAAGGGGCCCATATTCCAAAGAGCACCTTTCGGATTTCACAGGTCATTTTTTACAGAATTTGATTTCAAACTCCTTACCACACATTTGGGCCCCTAGAATGCCAGGGCAGTATAACCACCCCACAAGTGACCCCATTTTGGAAAGAAGACACCCCAAGGTATTCCGTGAGGGGCATGGCGAGTTCCTAGAATTTTTTATTTTTTGTCACAAGTTAGTGGAAAATGATGATTTTTTTTTTTTTTTTTCATACAAAGTCTCATATTCCACAAACTTGTGACAAAAAATAAAAACTTCCATGAACTCACTATGCCCATCAGCGAATACCTTGGGGTCTCTTCTTTCCAAAATGGGGTCACTTGTGGGGTAGTTATACTGCCCTGGCATTCTAGGGGCCCAAATGTGTGGTAAGGAGTTTGAAATCAAATTCTGTAAAAAATGACCTGTGAAATCCGAAAGGTGCTCTTTGGAATATGGGCCCCTTTGCCCACCTAGGCTGCAAAAAAGTGTCACACATCTGGTATCCCCGTACTCAGGAGAAGTTGAGGAATGTGTTTTGGGGTGTCTTTTTACATATACCCATGCTGGGTGAGATAAATATCTTGGTCAAATGACAACTTTGTATAAAAAAATGGAAAAAGTTGTCTTTTGCCAAGATATTTCTCTCACCCAGCATGGGTATATATAAAATGACACCCCAAAACACATTCCCCACCTTCTCCTGAGTACGGAGATACCAGATGTGTGACACTTTTTTGCAGCCTAGGTGGGCAAAGGGGCCCATATTCCAAAGAGCACCTTTCGGATTTCACAGGTCATTTTATACAGAATTTGATTTCAAACTCCTTACCACACATTTGGGCCCCTAGAATGCCAGGGCAGTATAACTACCCCACAAGTGACCCCATTTTGGAAAGAAGAGACCCCAAGGTATTCGCTGATGGGCATAGTGAGTTCATGGAAAAAAAAAAATTTTGTCACAAGTTAGTGGAATAGGAGACTTTGTATGAAAAAAAAAAAAAAAAAAAAAATCATCATTTTCCACTAACTTGTGACAAAAAATAAAAAATTCTAGGAACTTGCCATGCCCCTCACGGAATACCTTGGGGTGTCTTCTTTCCAAAATGGGGTCACTTGTGGGGTAGTTATACTGCCCTGGCATTTTCCAGGGGCCCTAATGTGTGGTAAGTAGGTAAATGACCTGTGAAATCCGAAAGGTGCTCTTTGGAATGTGGGCCCCTTCGCCCACCTAGGCTGCAAAAAAGTGTCACACATCTGGTATCTCCGTACTCAGTCGAAGGTGGTTGAATTTGTTTTGGGGTTTCATTTTACATATACCCATGCTGGGTGAGAGAAATATCTTGGCAAAAGACAACTTTTCCCATTTTTTTTATACAAAGTTGGCATTTGACCAAGATATTTATCTCACCCAGCATGGGTATATGTAAAATGACACCCCAAAGCATATTCCCCAACTTCTGCTGAATACGGAGATACCACATGTGTGACACTTTTTTGCAGCCTAGGTGGGCAAAGGTGCCCAAATTCCTTTTAGGAGGGCATTTTTAGACATTTGGATACCAGACTTCTTCTCACGCTTTGGGGCCCCTAAAATGCCAGGGCAGTATAAATACCCCACATGTGACCCCATTTTGGAAAGAAGACACCCCAAGGTATTCAATGAGGGGCATGGCGAGTTCATTAAAAAAAAAAAAATTTGGCACAAGTTAGCGGAAATTGATTTTTTGGATTTTGTTCTCACAAAGTCTCCCTTTCCGCTAACTTGGGACAAAGATTTCAATCTTTCATGGACTCAATATGCCCCTCAGCGAATACCTTGGGGTGTCTTCTTTCCAAAATGGTGTTATTTGTGGGGTGTTTGTACTGCCCTGGCATTTGAGGGTCTCCGCAATCATTACATGTATGCCCAGCATTAGGAGTTTCTGCTATTCTCCTTATATTGAGCATACGGGTAATGAGATTTTTTTTTTCCGTTCAGCCTCTGGGCTGAAAGAAAAAAATGAACGGCACAGATTTCTTCATTCGCATCGATCAATGTGGATGAAAAAATCTCTGCCAAAAAAAGAAAAAGGAGGGGAAAGGCGTCTGCCAGGACATAGGAGCTCCGCCCAACATCCATACCCACTTCAGCTCGTATGCCCTGGCAAACCCGATTTCTCCATTCACATCAATTGATGTGGATGAATAAATCATTGCCGGGATTTTTTTTTTTTTATATATATACAAAGTGTTTGCCAAAGTATATGAACACCGCCACCTCCTCAGCTCATATGCCTCGGCAAACATATCTTTTACTGCAGAGGAGAAATCTCGTCTTGCAGCGCCGCATACACCGACTTGCGTGTAATCTGACAGCAGCGCAATGCTTCTGTCCGAATGCACATCAGTGCTGCAGCTGGTCGATCGGTTGGTCCACCTGGAAGGTAAAAAAAACAAAACAAAAAAGAAAAAACCAGGCCGCAAAGCAATAACTTTATTAACTTTAGAACAGAACATATTAACTTTTTTAAACTTTTTTAACTTTTTTACTTACCGGTAATTTTTTTTTTGTTTAGTTTTTTTTACCTTTATAGAACAAACCTCTCCTTCCCCATGGGACAATGTGCAAAGCGCAAATCGCCCAAAGATGTGGCGAAGTACGTTATGCACTTTATCCCAGGTGAAAGGAGAGGTTTGCAGCAGCTGAGAGTAAAAGGGCCCTAATAGCCCTGTGTGCCTGTCCTGTGAGATGCAATCCCTATGCTAGGTGTACCTGTGTGTGGTACTTCCGGAAACACTCTCCATAGCATAGGGCAGGGTGGTCCGGACAGTCAGGACAGAAATAGCGGGTGTCACGCCTTATTCCACTCCTGCTACAGACACAACATCTTTTTCGGGGTGACGGTTGGGTTGAGGTACCAGGAACGACACTGGGGAAATGTCGCTCGTGTAGACGGCTAACTACACTGGGGGATGGGGCCACGGAACCTCCTGGGTAAAGGAGGTTCTCGATGATCTCTTCCTGGAATTTGAGGAAAGATCGTGTTCTCCCAGCCTTACTGTAGAGAACAAAACTATTGTAGAGCGCCAATTGAATTAAATATACAGACACCTTCTTATACCAGCGTCTGGTTCTGCGGGAAACTAAATACGGAGACAACATCTGGTCATTGAAGTCCACCCCTCCCATGAGCGCATTATAGTCGTGGACACAGAGGGGCTTTTCAATGACACGGGTTGCTCGCTCAATTTGGATTGTCGTGTCTGCGTGAATGGAGGAGAGCATGTAAACGTCACGCTTGTCTCTCCATTTCACCGCGAGCAGTTCTTCGTTACACAAGGCAGCCCTCTCCCCCCTTGCAAGACGGGTGGTTACAAGCCGTTGGAGGAAGCCCACGCGACTAGTTTGCGCGGTGCCACAGGCGCAAATCCGTTCTAGAAACAAATGCCTAAAGAGGGCCACACTTGTGTAAAAATTGTCCACATAAAGATGGTACCCCTTGCCGAATAAGGGTGACACCAAGTCCCAGACTGTCTTCCCACTGCTCCCCAGGTAGTCAGGGCAACCGACCGGCTCCAGGGTCTGATCTTTTCCCTCATAGATCCGAAATTTGTGGGTATAGCCTGTGGCCCTTTCACAGAGCTTATACAATTTGACCCCATACCGGGCACGCTTGCTTGGGATGTACTGTTTGAAGCCAAGGCGCCCGGTAAAATGTATTAGGGACTCGTCTACGCAGATGTTTTGCTCGGGGGTATACAAATCTGCAAATTTCTGGTTGAAATGGTCTATGAGGGGCCGAATTTTGTGGAGCCGGTCAAAAGCTGGGTGGCCTCTGGGACGGGAGGTGGTGTTGTCGCTAAAATGCAGGAAACGGAGGATGGCCTCAAATCGTGTCCTGGACATAGCAGCAGAGAACATGGGCATGTGATGAATCGGGTGCGTTGACCAATATGACCGCAATTCATGCTTTTTTGTCAGGCCCATGTTGAGGAGAAGGCCCAAAAAAATTTTAATTTCGGAAACTTGGACTGGTTTCCACCGGAAAGGCTGGGCATAAAAGCTTCCCGGGTTGGCGGATATAAATTGTGTGGCATACTGGTTGGTCTCTGCCACGACTAAGTCCAAGAGCTCCGCAGTCAAGAACAGCTCAAAAAATCCCAGGGCCGAACCGATTTGAGCCGTCTCAACCCGAACTCCAGACTGGGCGGTGAAAGGGGGAACTACAGGTGCGGCTGAAGTTGGTGACTGCCAATCAGGGTTTGCCAGCACCTCAGGGATTCTAGGGGCTCTACGGGCCTGTCTGTGCGGTGGCTGCGACGGGGTAACTACTGCACGTGCCACCGTACCAGCTTCAACTGCCCTTCTGGTGCTCGCCACGTCACCATGTTGTACGGCAGTGCTGGTACTAGGTCCAGGGAGGGCTGCGCTGCTGGTGTATGCCTCACCACGTGATCCGGCAGCGACAGCCCCACTCTGCTGCTCTTGAAGCGGATCCTGCATAACCTGTGGTCTAGCGACACGGGGCCGGGTACGCCTGGTGCTGCCAGGGACCTCCACCTCCTCGTCCGAACTTTGGGTCAGAGAGCCACTGCTTTCCACAGGTTCATATTCTGACCCGCTAGATTCATCAGATGAGGGTTCCCACTCCTCATCCGACTGGGTCAGAATCCTGTAGGCCTCTTCAGAAGAATACCCCCTGTTTGACATTTTGGACTACTAAATTTAGGGGTATTCCCTGAGACTACCCAAGAAAAAAAGCAAACCTGTCTTACAAAGGGGAGGCTAGCGAAGTACCAGAGGCCGCTGCGGTTGATAAAAAATATCAAAACTGATTTTTTTATCGCCGCAGTGCGTGTAAAATGAATGTGCAGTGATCAAAAAATATATATTTTTTGTCACTGCGGTGGGGCGGGCGTGGGTGAACGCACGTGTGGGCGACCGATCAGGCCTGATCGGGCAAACACTGCGTTTTGGGTGGAGGGCGAACTAAAGTGACACTAATACTATTATAGATCTGACCGTGATCAGTTTTGATCACTTACAGATACTATAAAAGTACAAATGCTGATTAGCGATACGCTATTCAGCGAATAAAAGGGACTGCGGTGCGGTGGGCTGGGCGCTAACTCACGCTAACTACCTAACCAAGGGGCCTAAACTATCCCTAAAACCTAACAGCCAATACTAGTGAAAAAAAAAAAGTGACAGTTTACACTGATCACTTTTTTTCCTTTCACTGGTGATTGACAGGGGTGATCAAAGGGGTGATCAAAGGGTTAATTGGGGTGCAGGGGGGTGATCAGGGGCTACAGTGAAGTGTTTGGTGTACTCACAGTGATGTCTGCTTCTCTGCTGGATCCAACCGACGAAAAGGACCAGCAGAGGAGCAGAGAAGCCATATAACAGATCATATTTACTAATATGATCTGTTATATGGCTTGTGATTGGATTTTTTAAAAATCGCCAGCCTGCCAGCCAATGATCATTGCTGGCAGGCTGGTGACGAACTTGTTCTTTAACTTTTGCCGGCCCGCGATGCGCATGCGCGGGCCGGCTTGGAGCGAAATCTCGCGTCTCGCGAGATGACGCGTATATGCGTGACTGTGCGCAGCGCTGCCACCTCTGGAACGCGAATCTGCGTACAGCGGTCCGGAGGTGGTTAATATCTGGAGCCTTCCAATTTTATCACAAAAAATAAATAAAAAATCACATAAAAAATGGAGATGCAAAAATACCACTAAAAAAGCAAAAGTGCATCAAAATGACAGCAAAAACTTTGTGTGAAAGAACGCTAATAAGTTTGTTCCTGCAATGTGAGCATGGATTTCTTGAAGCTTCATTCAGATAAATGGGAATGATTATACAGCCTAAAAACTCTTTCTTGAAGGCTAGATATAACTTGCGAGGAACTCAAAATTTTGCAAGCACCATCAAGAGACATATTTAAATTATATACAGTTTATACTAGCATATTGTGTGCTTATAAAAAAAAAACAAGACCATATGCAATAGTTTTTAAACATAAATTTGTACTATGTAACCCTCTACTTTAAACATTACTATTTATGTAAATAAATTGTCTTATAAAGAATTTGTTGTTTATAAACTTAAACATAAATATATTTAAAATATAAGCTATAAGCAATGGAAGCATTTATTGTGGGAAGGTAATATACACTGCTTACAGACTCCAAGAAATGAAAATTTCATAAAAAATAAAATTTCAGTAACTTTTACCACTTCCTGTTTGTTCTACATCAGGGATGCTCAACCAGCGTCCACCAGCTGTTGCAAAACTACAACTCCCAGCATGTCGTAATAGCTGTAGGCTGTCCATGCATGCTGGGAATTATAGTTTTGCAAAAGCTGGAGGGGTGTAGGTTGGGCATCCCTGTTCTACATCATCACCAAGGGAGAATTCAAAGCAATGAAAAAAGGAAATTAGGGTAAGATTAAACACAATAAGCTGTTTCAAGCATTATCTTACCAAAGGCAGAAGCCTTAGGCTATTTTCACACTCGCGTTTTGGTTTTCTGTTTGTGTAATCCGTCATGGGCTCTCACAAGTGGTCCAAAACGGATCCGTTTTGCCCTAATGCATTCCGAATGGAAAAGGATCCGCTCAGAATGCATCAGTTTGCCTCCGATCAGTCTCTATTCCGCTCTGGAGGCGGACACCAAAACGCTGCCTGCAGCATTTTGGTGTCCGCTTGTCGAAACTGAGCCAAACGGATCCGTCCTGGCACACAATGTAAGTCAATGGGGACGGATCCGTTTTCTCTGACACAATCTGGTACAATAGAAAACGGATCCGTCTCCCATTGACTTTCAATGGAGTTCATGACGGATCTGTCTTGGCTATGTTACAGATAATACAACCACATCCATTTATGATGGATGCATGCAGTTGTATTATTGTAACATTTGTTTTTGCAGATCCATGACGGATCCGCCCAAAGCAGCCAATCAACAAGAGTTTAACTCGTGTGCCCTTAGAAGCCATCACAGCATGTGACCCAGCCTCTATATAAGCTGGAGTCACGTAGCACCGCACGTCACTCTGCTCTTACTAGTTGTAGGGATAGGATGCTGCTGCTGTGAGGGAGAGATTAGGAAAGACTCTGATAACTGCACTTGGTGTAAAGTCATCGATCTACAGCGTTTTTTGTTTTGGGGGTGCAATGCAACATTTTTGTCCCCTGCCCTTAGCCCAGTGAGACAGAATTTTATTTTTAATACATCTGTTAGTTAGGTGGGCATCGGCGGCCATTTTGTGCAACAGCAGTGCACCAGCACTGCATATGTGCCAGGGACAATCATTTAATCCTGTTCTTGTAGTTCAGTGGCTGACATATACCCATTTTTAAAGTGCACCTGCACTGCATATGTGCCAGGGGAAGGGAAAATAATACCGTCTGTGAGTTTAGGGACCCAGGGGGTGACATTTCCCAAATTTTTTCGGTAAAGTACCCCTGTGCTGCATTTCTGAGAGTGAAATATAATCAGTTAAATCCATATGTTCCATTGTGGGGTGACATATTTTAATTTTTTGTTGCAAAGTACCTCTGAGGCCCTCACTGCATATGTGACAGGCAGGCACATAAATTCAGCAAATCCATCTGTTCCAATGTAGGGGTGACATATCCACCATTTTTTATGTTAAAAACCCCTGTGCTTCATTTGTGAGAGTGAAATATAATCACAGTAAAATCCATCTGTTACAGTTAGGGTTAAAAAATAAAGTATCTTTTTGCCATGTGCTGTATTTCTGACAGTCCAATAAAACCGCCAAATACTGCAGTTTAATTTTTTGCAGAAAAATTCAATTTTTTTGTTGCGTTCCTGTCAGTCAAATAAAACCTTTAAATACCACTGTTACATTTTTGGGCTTCAAAATACCATTTTTGGGTGTAAAGTACCTCTGAGGCCTGCACATATGACAGGCAGGCACATCAATTCAGCAAATCCATCTGTTCCATTGTAGGGGTGACATATCCACCATTTTTTATGTTAAAAACCCCTGTGCTTCATTTGTGGGAGTAAAATATAATCACAGTTAAATCCATCTGTTTCATTTAGGGTTAAAAAAAAAGTACCTTTTTGCCCTGTGCTGCATTTCTGGTAGTTAAAGAAATACAGTTAAATCCATCTGTTTCATTGTGTGTGTGAAAAAAACATTTTTTGGGCAATAAAGTATCTTTGCTGCATAGCAGACCGGGCAATAAGCTCTGCCTAGGTGACAGGGACCAAAATTTCTAAAATTCGTCTGTTCCATTGTTGGGTGACATTAACCCATTTTGGCCGTCAAAAAAAAACCTGCTCTGCATTGCTCACAAAGAACTTAATTTAGTAAAAACGTCTGTTATTTCGGTGGGTAACCGTAAAAAATGAGGAGAGTGTCAAACAAGGGACGTATCCCAGGTCGTTGTGCTGCTGGTGTTGGTGGAGCTCCTGTTGCAAGGAGAGGACGTGGTCGATCTGTGCCAGCTACACGCCCAAGTGAAACACCTTCCTCAGGTGCGAGTAGGCGACAGAACTTTCAGCGTTATTTGGTAGGGCCCAATGCTGCTCTATGAATGGTGAGGCCAGAACAAGTACAGGCGATAGTAGATTGGGTATCTGACAGTGCCTCCAGTTCCTTCACATTGTCTCCCACCCAGTCTCCTGCTGAAAGATCAGAGTTGGCACCTGCAGCCCATGGCCATCAGTCTTTCACCTCACCCCCTTGCAAATCAGCCAAGCAGTCTGAGCCCCAAGTCATGCAGCAGTCGCTTCTGCTTTTTGATGACTCTGCTAGCAGGGTTTCCCAGGGCCATCCACATAGCCCTGCCCCAGAAGCGGAAGAGATTGAGTGCACTGATGCCTAACCACTTATGTTTCAGGATGAGTACATGGGAGGACCACCTCAGCACCTCTCGGATGATGATGAAACACAGGTGCCAACTGCTTGTGGCTTTCTGCAGTGTGCAGACCGACAAGGAGGGCAGGGATGAAGACTGGGTGGAAGATGATGTGGAGGACGATGAGGTCCCCACATGGAATCAAGGTCATGCGAGTGACCTGTGTAGTTTGGAGGAAGAGGCTACCAGCACAGCAAAAGAGGGAGCAGAGTGCAAAAGCAGAGCGGCCGTCCCCTAGACAGTATGCCTGCTACTGCCCACCGCACCAAGGGACCGAGCACACCAAAGCCAGCTCCAAGGAGTTCCCTGGCGTGGCAGTTCTTCAGACAATGTGCTGACGACAAGACACGAGTGGTTTGCACGCTGTGCAATCAGAGCCTGAAGCGAGGCATAAACGTTCTAGACCTGAGCACAACCTGCATGACCAGGCATCTAAGTGCAAAGCATGAGCTGCAGTGGAGTAGACACCTCAAAAACCAAGAAAGGTCTCTGGCTCCTCCTGCTTCCTCTTCTGCTGCAGTCTCGGCCTCTTCATCCCCCTCTGGAGTGACAGTGGCACCTGTCACCCAGCAAACAGAGGATGTGCCAGCAATGCCACCACCTCAGTCACCAAGCATCTCCACAATGTCCCATGGAAGCGTTCAGCTGTCTATCTCCTAAAAACTGGAGCGAAAGAGGAAGTACCCCCTACCCACCCACGATCCCTGGCCCTGAATGCCAGCATTTCCCAATTTGTGGCCTTTGAAATGCTGTCATTCCGTCTGGTGGACACGGACAGTTTTAAGAATCTGATAGCGGTGGCTGTCCCACAGTACATTGTGCCCAGCCGCCACTACTTTGCCAGGAGAGCCATCCCTTCCCTGCACAACCAAGTGGGGGACAAAATCAGGTGTGCACTGCGCAACGCCATCTGTGGCAAGGTCAACATAACTACGGATACGTGGACCAGTAAGCATGGTCAGGGACGTTATATGTCCCTAACAGCACACTGGGTAAATGCAGTGGCGGCTGGGCCTGAGGCGGATAGCAGTTTGGCGCATGTCCTTCCACCTCCGAGGATTGCAGGGCGTTTCTCTTTGCCTCCTGTTGCTTCCTCCTCCTACTCCGCTTCCACATCCTCTACCGCTTCCTCATCCAGTCAGCGTAACACCTTCACCACCAACTTCAGCACAGCCAGGGGTAAACGATAGCAGGCAGTTTTGAAACTTATCTGTTCGGGGGACAAACCCACACCGCGCAGGAGCTGTGGACAGGCATGGAACAACAGACCGATGAGTGGTTGGTGCCAGTGAGCCTCAAGCCCAGCCTGGTGGTGTGCGATAATGGGCGAAAACTTAGCGCAATATGTCAGAGCTGCTGAAGAAAGTGCGGGCTGTCTGTGCGCGCTTTCGGCGTTCTCACCTTGCTGCTGCTTGCCTGTCTGCGCTGCAGCATAACTTCAGCCTTTCCCCTCACCGCCTCATATGCGACGTGACCACAAGGTGGAACTCCACCTTGCACATGTGTGACTGTGTGAGCAGCAGCTGGCGTTAGTGGAGTTTCAGCTGCAGTACGCACGGGTGAGTTGCTCTGCGGAACAGCACCACTTCACCACCAATGAGTGGGCCTCCATGCGAGACCTGTGTGCCTTGTTGCGGTGTTTCGAGTACTCCACCAACATGGCCAGTGCCGATGACGCCGTTCTCAGCTATCCCATGTCTCCTTGAAAAAACGGGCGATGATGGAAGAGGATGTGGCACAGGAGGAGGAGGAAGAGGGATCATTTACAAGGGTTTCAGGCCAATCATTCAAGTGGCTCTGAGGGTGGGTTCCTGCACCCACAAACAGCAGGTACACAATTGTCAAGCCAGGGCACAGTTCTGGAGGATGACGAGGTGGAGGATGAGGAGGAGATGAAGGAGGAGGAACCGTGTTCACAGCAAGGTGGCACCCAAACCAGCTCATGGGCATCACTGGTGCATGACTGGGGGGATACAGAGGACACAGACGATACACTTCCCACAGAGGACAGCTTGTCGTTGCCTCTGGGCAGCCTGGCACACATGAGCGATTACATGCTGCAGTGTCTCCGCAACGACCGCCGAGTTGCCCACATTCTAGCTTGTGCTGATTACTGGGTGGCCACACTGCTGGATCCCTGTTACAAGGACAACGTACCGTCCTTAATTCCGTCACTGGAGCGTGATCGGTCAACGCGCTGCTGATGGCATTCCCACCTGACAGCGGGGGCTCAGTGGAAGCACAAGGAGAAGGCTGAGGAGAAGGAAGAGGTCACCAACGCAGCTGGGGCACCTCCACCACCTCAGAAGGAAGGGTTAGCATGGCCGAAATGTGGAAAAGTTTTGTCAGCACGCCACAACAACCAGCACCACCAGCTGATATGGAACGTCTTAGCAGGAGGCAGCATTTCAGCAACATGGTGGAGCAGTATGTGTGCACACGCCTACACGTAGTAACTGATGGGTCTGCCCCCTTCAACTTCTGGGACTCCAAATTGGGCACATGGCCTGAGTTTGCCCTTTACGCCTTGGAGGTGCTGGTCTTCCCTGCAGCCAATGTATTGTCTGAACGTTTGTTTAGCACGCCAGGAGGTGGTTATCACAGACAAGCACAGCCAATGTGGACAAGCTCACGTTCATTAAAATGAACCAGGCAGGGATCCCACAGGACTTGTCCATACCTTGTGCAGAATAGACATGTATCCTGGCCTCACCCAGCCATTGATGTACTCCAGTGCACTTTCTCTTTGTTTTATTTTTTATATTTCCCAATGTTTTGGAGTCTAGCCAAATTTAAACAAAAAAATAAAAATAAAAAAACTGTGTTGGCTACCTCCTCCACCGCCGCTTCCACCTACACTGCCACATCCACCGCCTCCTCAACCTCCTACTCCATATGCACCTCCTCCTCCTAGATCAAAATTTTATTTTATTTTTTTACATATTTTATGTAATTTTAAGTTATTTCCCTATCCACATTTATTTGCAGAGCACTTGCCATGCTCTTAGCCACATTTTGCTGCCTTTTGCAGCCCTCTAGCCCTTTCCATGACTTTCTTAGAGCCATTTTAGTGCTCCAGAGTTCGGGTCACCATTGATTTCAATGGGGTTCGGGGTCAAGTTCGGGTCCCGAACTCGAACTTTTTTGCGAAGTTCAGCCGAACCCGAACTTCCAGGTGTCCGTTCAACTCTAGTTATAAACTTACTTACCGTAACCACAATTCCACAATTCTGCATTGTCTGTCCCTCTGCCCAGCAGCTGCTGCTCCAGTCCGTGTGATGGTGCTGGTGGAGGTAAGAAGTGGGCTACGGTTTCGTTTTGAGCAGGATGTTTATTAGTTTAATTAGGTGGGCTATATTGCCATCAAACAAGTTGGTATTCTCTCGAAATAAAAGCTTTTGAGGGAGGAAAAAACTGAAATCAGGGATCTCTGTAGTTAACATGACATTGGGATAGAAGAAAAAGTGGCTCAGATTTTTTATTTGAGTCTTATCAAGCATGATATTCTCTTTGCTGAGGTAGCCACAAGGAATAGCACTTTGTATGAGAAATGTTTTATGCCATTATTTTTCCAAATGCTCAAAGGGGGACACTGACAGATGCTAATGATAGATGCCAGAATGGAACAGGATTATGAAAAGATGGACTGAGTTTGATAAGTACCTTTAAAAACCTAGAAAAAAAACTTTCCTTCTAATTATTAACTGCTGTAAATTGTACCCTAAGGCTCCATTCACACGTCCGCAAATGGGTCCGCATCCGTTCCGCAATTTTGCGGAACGGGTGTGGACCCATTCATTCTCTATGGGGACGGAATGGATGCGGACAGGACACAGTGTGCTGTCCGCATCCGCATTTGCGGAGCATGGCCCCGATCTTCCGGTCCGTAGCTCCGCAGCTCCGCAAAAGATAGAACATGTCCTATTCTTGTCCGCAGCTGCGGACAAGAATAGGCATTTCTATAGGGGGTGCCGGCCGGGTGTGTTGCGGATCTGCAATTTGCAGGTCCGCAACACACCACGGACATGTGAATGGACCCTAATAGTGTAAGGTTTATAATGTTTTTGAAAACCTTCTTGCAGAAATTGAAGTACTGAGATATCATGTTTTAAGGGTCAATGAACCCCTGAACATATCCGGAGTATACAGAAGACAGAGAAACAGACCAGACCAGACAAGAAAACAAATACTTATTAAACAAGGAAGACACAACACTACAGTCAAAACCTGGACAACAGGCAGAGTAAACAGTAGTAGATGGAGCACCACTGAACCATGTGACCAGTTTGGCTTAGGGCCAAACTCTAAGGGCATTGTCTAAGTCAGGCATACTCAACCTGCAACCCTCCAGCTGTTGCAAAACTACAACTCCCAGCATTTCCGGACAGCCTACAGCTATCAGCCTACAGCAGGGCATGGTCAGAGTTGTAGTTTTACAACAGCTGCAGGGCCGCAGGTTGAGCATCCCTGGTCTAAGTGAACCCTCGTTCTTCACAGTACCCCAGATGGTGGGGATAGACTTTCCTGAGGGTTTATCGGACTGCTACTGTACCTCCTGAGATGGTCCCGGTACACTTGGCCAAAACCTGCAAGGTACTGTAACCGACACTGGTCAATAAACCCAAAATAACCAGAAACACTGTACACTGTTTAGACACAAAAACATGCTGAAACACAGATGGACAAAGACAGATGCCTGAAGCCCATGCGGAACGGATGCATGGTGGTCACAGACAGAGCTGATCAGACATGAGACAGGCAGATGCCTAGACCCCATGCAGAATGGATGAATGGTGGTCACAGACAAGGCTACTCAGATATGAGACAGGCAGATTTCTAAACCCCATGCAGAACAGATGCATGGTGTTCACAGACAGAGCTACTAAGACCTGAGACAGGCAGACAAAACATACACACCGGAATGAGGAGCATGGCGCTCCAAGTCAGACAAGGCCATGGTAATATCAATGAAATACCAGGCGAGCACACAGATAAGGGTAGAATGACAAACACCTAGGTCAGAAGCCAGGGGCGTTGCTAGGTTAAAACATTCGGGGCCTGGGCCCCTGATGTTTTGTCCCAGGCCCTGAATGTCCTGCCTGCCAGCTAGATACAACTGTATTGCTGTCCTCAAGACGCAATACAATTGAATGTAATTGTCACAACCAGACAGCTGAGAAGCTCTGACAGAAACCGTTCAGAACCTCCTCCTTGAGTTTTCTTTGTTTTGGTTTCAGTTCCTCATCTCGTTAGCCTATCTCAGCTGTCATGCAGTTGGACTGATTGCTTCTCTTTAAATTCCTCCCCATAATGCAGTAGTGTGCGGCTTATACAACTTCCTGGAGTGTGTGCGCATGCCTGCTGTTCCTAGTTCCCAGTCGTCTGCAAGATAAGTGCTGTATATGTATTTGTGATTTTCTGTCTGCTGGATCCAGGTGACCCTGACTCCTTCCGTGTCTGTGTAGGGAGCCGGTGGTCGTGTCCCCTCACTATTGTAGGGTCTTCAGGTGTTAGATAGTCGAGGTACGTGGATATGCGACCATTCACCTTTGGGGTGTTCGCATAGGCTGAGCAGTCAGGGAGAGTCTGCCAGGTCCATGCAGGGCTCTCCCTTTTGTTCCTTAGTTGTGGATCCAGTGAGTCATTGATTATATTGCATTGTCTTGTTTCCTGTACACCATCCGTGACATTATAAGCCGCCAAAACCGTCTCAAGCATGGATCCGGTTTCACTTTTGGCTGAACGCTTCCAGGGTCTTTCATTGGAGGTAGCTGATCTCCGTAAGACTTTTTCTCAGTTTCAAGTGACCGATTCAGCTTGCGTTCATGGAGTTTGTTCTGAGCCTAAGATCTCGCTCCCGGATACGTTCTCCGGGGGTAGTGAGTATTTTGTGCGTTTTAGAGAGGCTTGCAAACTCCATTTTCGCCTTCTTCCCCATTCCTCTGGTGATGAGGAACGGAGGGTGGGGATCATTATATCACTGCTCAGGGGTAACGCTCAGTCCTGGGCCTTTTCGCTGCCGGAGGGGGCACGGCCCCTCCGTTCAGTGGATGAATTATTTTTAGCCCTGGGTCAGATATATATTGATCCGGATCGTATTGCTCTGGCTGAGTCTAGACTACGTCTGTTATGCCAGGGTAAACAATCCGCAGAGATATACTGCTCAGAATTTCGGAGATGGGCAGCTGATACTTGTGGCAGGGGCTGAGGTGTACATTGGCGTGGAGTCGGGAGGGATGCCTATCCCCCTCCATGATCCATCTGGCTGAACTGTGCCCGGAGCCAGTGCGGGGTAGGCCTGAATAAGTGGGCCACCCAAGAGAGTGGAATGAAAGAAAGAAGGGTCGGGAGGGTGGGGCATGAAGCGACCGTCCTCAGGGGGAGGTCGCGTGGAAAGATATAGCCAGCAGCCCCGCCCACAAATACAGGCTGTAACCAGCCTTAATACTTGTGGCAGGGGCTGAGGTGTACATTGGCGTGGAGTCGGGAGGGATGCCTATCCCCCTCCATGATCCATCTGGCTGAACTGTGCCCGGAGCCAGTGCGGGGTAGGCCTGAATAAGTGGGCAAAAAGACTACCCACGCTGTAGGAGAGAAATAGTTAATCGAACCGACCGACACGGGAGGTAACAAGGGCCTGAGTGATTCAGGCAGGAGCTGGGCTGTTAAATGACCTGAGCGAGCCGGGAAGGCACTGGGTAGTTAGTAAAGTGACGGTCCAGGATGACAGCGGAAGGGCAAGCTTGGGTGATCCAGGATGAGAGAGGCAACGTGGGCCTGGGCGATCCAGGATGTGAGAGGCAACGTGGGCCTGGGCGATCCAGGATGTGAGAGGCAACGTGGGCCTGGGCGATCCAGGATGAGAGAGGCAGAGTGAGCCTGGGCGATGCCGAATGACAGACAGGGCGAGCCTGGGCGATCCAGGATGACAGGAGCAGAGCGAGCCTGGGCGATCCAGGATGACAGGAGCAGAGCGAGCCTGGATGATCCCGGATGACAGGGGCAGAGTGAGCCTGGGCGATCCCGGATGACAGGGTCAGAGCGAGCCTGGGCGATCCAGGATGACAGGAGCAGAGCGAGCCTGGGCGATCCAAGATGACAGGAGCAGGGCGAGCCTGGGCGATCCAGGATGACAGGGGCGGAGCGAGCCTGGGCGATCCAGGATGACAGGGGCGGAACGAGTCTGGGCGGACCAGAATGACAGGAGCAGAGCGAGCCTGGGCGATCCAGGATGGCAGAGACAGAGCGAGCCTGGGCGATCCAGAATAACAGGGGCGGAACGAGCCTGGGCGATCCAGGATGACAGGAGCTGAGCGAGCCTGGGCGATCCAGGATGACAGGAGCTGAGCGAGCCTGGGCGAACCACGATGACAGGAGCAGAGCGAGCCTGGGCGATCCAGGATGACAGGAGCTGAGCGAGCCTGGGCGATCCAGGATGACAGGAGCAGAGCGAGCCTGGGCGATCCAGGAGGGCAGAGACAGAGCGAGCCTGGGCGGTCCAGGATGACAGGCGCAGAGCAAGCCTGGGCGACCCAGGACGGACCCGCCAGGGGACCTCGGATGACGTGAGAGTGTGTCAAGAAGCAGGGAAGACAGACAGAAGAGGTAAGCATGATACCTGAAGAGTTCGGGAAGCTGATGAGCGGCTACTTGGCTGATCGGGAGGACAGAATATCAGACAGTACCGCAGCCCTGTTTGTTTTAAGAAAAGAGTGCCCAAAATGGTACATTAGGAAACCGGAAAATAGCACGGCAACTAAACCCCACTACTAAGACAACCTTCATGGAGTTAGCTACACTTTTTTTATGTTCTGTTCCCAGGAATAGAAGCTCTGGCATACGCTCCCTCCCCTCTCTGTCTTCATACTTGAACTCTCCCCCTAGCAGAAGCAGGACCAGCCCACTCCCACCGGAATGGAAAACAGGCCGGCAAGCCCCGTGCCTGCCAACTGATGCCAACCCTGGCTCCTCGGCTGAAATGCACTGTGAAATAAAAGAAAAATAGAAAACAATACATGCAATTAAACCTGATTACAGTTATAGATGCCCCCAGGTCCGGTGTACTGAAGAAGTACTTGTACCAATTAGATTTATTATTATTATTTTAATAGACACCGCTTTAGGAGAGACAGGAAGAGAAGGAAGATGGGGGAACGGAGGACCGTGGACGGGGAGCAAGGAAGGATGACAGAGGCAGCGTGGGCCTGGGCGATCCAGGATGACAGAGGCAGCGTGGGCCTGGGCGATCCAGGATGACAGAGGTAGAACGGCCTGGGCGATCCAGGATGACAGAGGCAGCGTGGGCCTGGGCGATCCAGGATGACAGAGGCAACGTGGGCCTGGGCGATCCAGGATGACAGAGGCAACGTGGGCCTGGGCAATCCAGGATGACAGAGGCAGCGTGGGCCTGGGCAATCCAGGATGACAGAGGCAGCGTGGGCCTGGGCAATCCAGGATGACAAAGGCAGCGTGGGCCTGGGCAATCCAGGATGACAAAGGCAGCGTGGGCCTGGGCAATCCAGGATGACAGAGGCAGCGTGGGCCTGGGCAATCCAGGATGACAGAGGCAGCGTGGGCCTGGGCAATCCAGGATGACAGAGGCAGCGTGGGCCTGGGCAATCCAGGATGACAGAGGCAGCGTGGGCCTGGGCAATCCAGGATGACAGAGGCAGCGTGGGCCTGGGCGATCCAGGATGGCAGAGGCAGAACGGGCCTGGGCGATCCAGGATGACAGAGACAACGTGTACCAGAGACAGCGTATACCTGGGAGATCCAGGATGACAGAGACGGAACGAGCCTGGGTGATCCAGGGAGACTACAGATGAAGTGTGAGAGTGAGAAAAGAAGCATGGAAAACGGACAAAATGACGTGTGCGTGATACCTGAAGAAATTCGGGAAGCTGAGCAGCAACTTGGCCGAACCGGAAGACTGGATATCAGACGGTACTGCAGCCCTGTTCATTTTGGAAAAATTTATCAGCACCTAGATAAAGACAACAAGCTCATGAAGACAGCCCTGAGCCCGAAATGGCACATAAGACAACCGGGAAACAGCCGCTGCACCTGAGAAAGGAAGGGCCCGTTTAAGGGTTATCGCGCCCTCCCCCATACACGCGGCAGGGCGGAAAACATGGCAGTGCCACACGCATGTGCACAGGAGGGCGGCACGAGACAGCTGTGCCAGGTACCCGAGCATGGAGGGTGGCACAACACCGCTAAGCCGTGTAATGTGCCCAGAAGGGTGGCACAAGATAGGGGTGCCGCACACGTGTGCACAGGAGCATGGCATCACGCCACTGCTATAACCAAGTGCTCAGGAGGGTGGAATGACCTGCGGTGAGACGTATATGTGCACAGGAGGGTGGCACAACAGGTGTCACAGGCATGTGCATAGCCTGTACCCACACCAAACTGCTGTTAAAGAGGCTGTGTCACCCCGGTGGGTACCTAGGCCTCTACCTCTGACATTACATTCATTGGTCACGTGGCCAAAGCGCAGCTCAGTCTCACTCAAGTGAATGGAGCTGAGCTGCAATGATGAAGCGGGCGGAGCTTCTAAGTTTTGAGGAGGCCGCAGCGCCCACCGGAGTGAACATCATTCTGACCATCATACTCCCCAATGTACAACTGGCATTCACACACTGATAAAACTCGCCATACAGCTTCCATGTCTGTGGCTGCCCACATGTAGTGTACCATAAAACCATACCTGAGCCATCACTGCTGAATTGTTCTAAGCGAGACGGTATGTTAAGAGAACGCTGGCAGAAGTGGCATCAGTATCTCCGGCTGACGTGATAGGACTGCAGCCTCCACCCACATTGCGTATTAAAGGCAATTTTTTAACAAGAGAGATATGAACCTTTTTGGTTAATCAGACGCTGTTATACGGTTGTACAACGCCGCCTGCGGCTTCGCATAAAAAAAATTAAAAAAAACAGAATGAAGCTGATAAAAGGTGAATCTTGCAATACCTATTCTGTAGCATATTAAAGATTATTTTACTCTTTTTAAATAGGATTTAATCACGCATTTAAAATAGAAAAAGAAGAAGAAAAAGAGAACGTAGGTAGACAGAAGGCAATCAGAGCGCTTTATGATCCACAGAAAACGTTTCCCTAAACAAATGCATCCATTCATTCAAGCAGACTGGTAATATTGCAAGATACTGCAGCTCCGTGTATGGGCCAGACTGTACTTCAGCTGAGCGCAGGGCAACAAGGCCTTCCTGCACCAACATGAGATGGTAACATCGTTTTTTTTTTGTTTTTTTTTCAATTATTAAAAAGATGTCGCCTGTAGAAGGTCAATTATTTCTGCACCAGCCCTCTGAGAGTCAACAGCAATCCACAAACGGCGGCCATTCTCCCCTCCTACGTGTGCTTCCTGCGATAGCTTCCTCTAGGTTAATTACTAGAGAGCCGTATCTGTTAATATCTGGGGATGCAACCAAGTTTAAGGGTTTGAAGCCCAAATGTGCGTCCAGGCAATTGTGCCACAACAATTACAGGACCATGTCTACTAAGTAAATGGGGCACACGTTGTGGAGCATGAAGACGCTGCTCAGGTGCAGAGCAGGGAATTTATAGGTGTTTCTATGAAGTGATCTTCATTATATAGTGGCTGTATACTGGCAGAGTCTGGAGCTCTGCTAACCCAAACAAGCCGGTTTGCTAGGGAACTGAGGCGCCGGCTGAGCCCAGCGGAACGGTCCGCCCCACTTGAAGCGCCGTGGGTGCTGGTCCCACCGAACCCCCACTGCGGACAAGAAAACACACCTGTAGCGAGGAGGCTCCCCCGGAGCTGGAGGGGAAAGGAAGACTGGCCGGGCCCGGCCGGGCGGCGGACGAACGCTGCCCCCAACTGAGGAAGCCTAGAGAGCCGAGACTTACCCGGAAGTGACGTGGCCGTGAACCGGAAGTGACGGACCGGACCAAGAAAGAGCAGCATGAAGCGACCGTCCTCAGGGGGAGGTCGCGTGGAAAGATATAGCCAGCAGCCCCGCCCACAAATACAGGCTGTAACCAGCCTTAATACTGGTTGGAATGATGCTGCACTCCGAAGTCAATTTTGCCATGGTCTTTCAGAGGGATTGAAAGATGCATTTGCCTTTCATGAGAGACCTACCTCCTTGGATTCTGCTATGTCTCAGGCCGTTCGTATTGACAGGCGTCTTAGAGAGAGAGGAGAGATCTCTCCTTCCTGTCATACTCAGTCCCGGGACAGTGCAGCGGTCTCATTCTGTGCGCAGGGGTCTCAGTCGCTGTTAGCCCCTTCTGAGCAGGAGCCCATGCAGCTGGGGTTGATTGCCTCTGACAATAGAAGATTCAGCTCGCATGGGAGGGTTTGTTTTTGTTGTGGAGGTATAAATCATTTGGCAAATGTTTGTCCCTCTAGGAGATACAGGCAGTTTTCTGGGAGTAATAAAGAAACAAAAAGGAAAAAATCTTTTAAAAATGTTCCGTCTGTTACTATTGGCAGGGTTGAGGCGGAAATTGAAGGTTTTCCGTTTGCTTGTAGTTCCCGTTTTGTCCTGCCTGCTAGGGTGGCGCTAGAGAGCAAGAGCAATTTTTGTGGATAGTGGAGCAGCTGTCAATCTCATTGATAATCAATTTGCAATAACTCATGGTTTCCAGGTATGCACTTTGGGAAAGGATATTCCTGTTTTTGCTATTGATTCCGCTCCACTTTCTCAGAAATCATTAAAGGGCATAGTTCACAATATCCGTTTAATTGTGAGTGATGTTCATGTTGAGGATGTGTCATGTTTCGTCCTTAGCGGTTTGCCTACTCCTCTAGTGTTAGGGCTACCCTGGCTCACTAAACATAACCCCACCATTGATTGGCAAGCGAGGCAAATAAATGGTTGGAGTGACTTTTGCAGAGAGAATTGCCTCACGACATCTGTTTCAGAGGTTTCTACTAAGACTGTACCACCTTTCCTCTCTGAATTTTCGGATGTCTTCTCTGAGAGTGGAGTTCAGGATTTGCCCCCGCACAGGGAGTACGATTGCCCTATTAATCTCATCCCAGGTGCCAAGCTGCCTAAATCTCGTTTATACAATCTTTCCCAACCTGAGAGGGTCGCTATGCGTGCTTATATCTCTGAGAGTCTGAGAAAAGGACACATACGACCCTCGAAGTCACCTGTTGCCGCTGTTTTTTTCTTTGTTAAGAAAAAAGATGGTTCTTTAAGATCTTGTCTGGATTTCAGGGAGCTGAACAGTATCACTATTCGTGACCCTTATCCGCTTCCTCTGATCCCGGACCTGTTTAACCAGGTTGTTGGGGCTAAAGTCTTTTCCAAATTAGATCTCAGAGGGGCATACAACCTGGTCAGGGTCAGAGAAGGAGACGAATGGAAGACGGCCTTTAATACCCCTGAGGGCCATTTTGAGAATTTGGTTATGCCTTTTGGTTTGATGAATGCCCCAGCCGTTTTTCAGCATTTTCGTGAACAGCATTTTTTATCATTTAATGGGAAAATTTCTATTAGTGTATTTGGATGACATTTTGATTTTTTCTCCTGATTTCAAAACTCATAAGGAACACTTACGTCAGGTCTTGCTCATCCTGCGGGAGAATAAATTATACTCGAAACTGGAAAAATGTGTGTTTGCGGTTCCAGAAATTCAATTTCTGGGGTTTCTTCTCTCTGCTTCTGGTTTTCGCATGGACCCCGAGAAGGTCCGCGCTGTGCTTGAGTGGGAGCTTCCTGAGAATCAGAAGGCGCTGATGCGTTTTTTTGGGCTTTGCCAATTATTACAGGAAGTTTATTTTGAATTATTCCTCTGTTGTTAAACCACTCACTGATATGACCAGAAAGGGGGTAGATTTTTCTTCCTGGTCGGTAGAGGCGCGTAAGGCCTTTTCTAATATCAAGGAGAGTTTTGCTTCCGCTCCCATCCTGGTACAACCTGATATTTCTTTACCCTTCATAGTTGAGGTTGATGCTTCTGAGGTAGGGGTGGGTGCGGTCTTGTCTCAGGGTTCCTCTCCTGCCAAATGGCAACCGTGTGCCTTTTTCTCGAAGAAACTCTCCTCCGCAGAGAGAAATTATGATGTGGGAGATAAGGAATTGTTGGCCATCAAGTTGGCTTTTGAGGAATGGCGCCATTGGCTAGAGGGAGCCAGACACCCTATTACCGTGTTTACTGACCATAAAAATCTGGCCTACTTGGAGTCAGCCAAGCGTCTGAACCCGAGACAGGCCAGATGGTCTTTGTTCTTTTCAAGGTTTAATTTTGTTGTCACGTTCCGCCCTGGGGTTAAGAATGTGAAGGCAGATGCCCTGTCACGTTGTTTTCCGGGAGGTGGGAATTTTGAAGACCAGGGTCCCATTTTGGCTGAAGGTGTGGTGGTCTCTGCTCTTTTTCCTGAATTGGAGGCAGAGGTGCAGGCAGCCCAGTCAGAGGCTCCTGATCTTTGTCCTCCTGGGAGGTTGTTTGTGCCTCTCGCTTTGAGACACAAGATTTTTAAGGAACACCACGATACGGTCCTTGCTGGGCACCCGGGGGCAAGAGCCACACTGGATCTCATCGCTCGGAGATTCTGGTGGCCTGCGCTTCGTAAGTCGGTTGAGGGTTTTGTGGCAGCCTGCGAGACTTGCGCTCGTGCCAAAGTCCCTTATTCACGGCCATCAGGCCCTCTCCTTCCCTTACCCATTCCTTCCCGTCCTTGGACACATCTGTCCATGGACTTCATAACGGACCTGCCTCGTTCCTCGGGGAAGACTGTGATTCTGGTGGTGGTGGACCGTTTTAGCAAAATGGTGCATTTCATCCCTTTTCCTGGTTTGCCCAATGCTAAGACGCTGGCACAGGCATTTATTGACCATATTGTCAAATTGCATGGTATTCCTTCAGACATAGTCTCTGATAGAGGCACGCAGTTTGTTTCCAGATTCTGGAAGGCTTTCTGTTCTCGCTTGGGGGTTCGGTTGTCATTCTCTTCTGCTTTCCACCCGCAGTCGAATGGCCAGACAGAGCGCGTCAATCAGAATCTGGAGACATATCTGCGCCGTTTTGTGGCGGAGAATCAGGAGGATTGGTGTTCTTTTTTGTCCCTTGCTGAGTTTGCTTTAAATAACCGTCGTCAGGAGTCCTCTGATAAGTCACCATTTTTTGGTGCATATGGGTTCCATCCGCAGTTTGGGACTTTCTCGGGAGAGGGGTCTTCTGGTTTACCTGATGAAGACAGATTCTCCTCATCTTTGTCATCTATTTGGCAAAAGATTCAGGATAATCTAAAGAGCATGAGTGAGAGATATAAGCGTGTGGCAGATAAGAGACGTGTGCCTGGTCCGGACCTGAATGTTGGTGATCTGGTGTGGTTGTCTACCAAGAATATCAAATTGAAGGTTTCCTCCTGGAAGTTGGGTCCTAGGTTTATTGGGCCTTACAAGATCCTGTCTGTCATCAATCCTGTTGCCTACCGTCTTGATCTTCCTCAGACTTGGAAGATCCATAATGTTTTTCATAAGTCCTTATTGAAACCTTATGTTCAACCCATTGTACCCTCGCCTTTGCCTCCTCCTCCGATTATGGTTGATGGGAATCTTGAATTTCAGGTCTCTAGGATTGTGGAATCTCGTCTTGTCCGCGGTTCTCTCCAGTACCTCGTTCATTGGGAAGGTTATGGTCCTGAGGAGAGGATGTGGGTCCCAGTGACGGACATTAAGGCCACTCGTCTCATCAGGGCTTTCCATAGGTCCCATCCTGAGAAGGTGGGCTCTGAGTGTCCGGAGTCCACTCGTAGAGGGAGGGGTACTGTCACAACCAGACAGCTGAGAAGCTCTGACAGAAACCGTTCAGAACCTCCTCCTTGAGTTTTCTTTGTTTTGGTTTCAGTTCCTCATCTCGTTAGCCTATCTCAGCTGTCATGCAGTTGGACTGATTGCTTCTCTTTAAATTCCTCCCCATAATGCAGTAGTGTGCGGCTTATACAACTTCCTGGAGTGTGTGCGCATGCCTGCTGTTCCTAGTTCCCAGTCGTCTGCAAGATAAGTGCTGTATATGTATTTGTGATTTTCTGTCTGCTGGATCCAGGTGACCCTGACTCCCTCCGTGTCTGTGTAGGGAGCCGGTGGTCGTGTCCCCTCACTATTGTAGGGTCTTCAGGTGTTAGATAGTCAAGGTACGTGGATATGCGACCATTCACCTTTGGGGTGTTCGCATAGGCTGAGCAGTCAGGGAGAGTCTGCCAGGTCCATGCAGGGCTCTCCCTTTTGTTCCTTAGTTGTGGATCCAGTGAGTCATTGATTATATTGCATTGTCTTGTTTCCTGTACACCATCCGTGACAGTAATGCACTGGAAGAGCTGAAGGACCTGTGATGACATCACAGTCCATGTGATCAGTTCTAAATGCAGTAGCTGAAAAGGACCTGTGATGATGTCACCATCATGTGAACAGTGCAGCAGAGGACGGCTCAGCAGTGAAGAGAAGTCCTGGGAAGAAGCTGTGGTGAGGTGTATATTGGAGGGGGCTGGAGAGATGGTGTGATGGTGTTTACATGGGACTCTGTGGCGGAGAGAGGGAAATAATGTTATTTACATGGGACTGTATGGTGGAGGGGCTGAGGAATTATGATTTCTGAGGACAGTAAATGGAGGAATATAACTACAGGGGGCACTGCAGTGGGCATTATAAATATTGGGGGCGATTCCGGGCATTATAACAGTAGGGGGCATTATAAATACTGGGGCACTATAGGGGCATTGTAAATCCAAGGGTCATTGTAGGCATTCTTATTACTAAAGGGTGCTCTATAGGAGGGACTTATACAGTACAGACCAAAAGTTTGAACACACCTTTCAAAGAGTTTTCTTTATTTTCATGACTATGAAAATTGTAGATTCACACTGAAGGCATCAAAACTATGAATTAACACATGTGGAATTATATACATAACAAACAAGTGTGAAACAACTGAAAATATGTCATATTCTAGGTTCTTCAAAGTAGCCACCTTTTGCTTTGATTACTGCTTTGCACACTCTTGGCATTCTCTTGATGAGCTTCAAGAGGTAGTCCCCTGAAATGGTTTTCACTTCACAGGTGTGCCCTGTCAGGTTTAATAAGTGGGATTTCTTGCCTTATAAATGGGGTTGGGACCATCAGTTGCATTGAGGAGATACAAGGTATTTGTATCAGAGATTTATACCATGCATTTGGAAAGTCTTTAGACCTATTCATTTGTTTTCACGTTTTATGTTATGGTCTTGTGCTAAAATAAAATAAAATTCAAGTTTTATCCCATCATTCTGCATTTGATACTCCATTAATGGAAAAGTGAGAACAGAAAGTTACAAATCATTGCTAATTTATTGAAAAGGAAAAACTAAAATCTTGCATTAACGTAAGTATTTTGACCCTTTACTCAGTACTCAGCTGAAGCACCTTTGGCAGCATTTACAGCCTCCAGTGTTCTTAGGTATGATGCCACATGGTTTGCACATGTCTTGTTGGAGGATGAACCTTTGGCCCAGTCTGAGGTCCAGAGCACTCTGGATCAGATTTTGATTAACCCTTTCAGGACCAAGCCATTTTTCACCTTTCTGCCCAGGCCATTTTTAGCAAATCTGACATGTGTCACTTTATGTGGTGATAACTTTAAAACGCTTTTACTTATCCAAGCCATTCTGAGATTGTTTTCTCGTCACATATTGTACTTCATGACAGTGGTAAAATTGAGTCAAAAAACTTCATTTTTATTTATAAAAAAATACCAAATTTACCAAAAATTTGGAAATTTCAATTTCTGTACTTTTATAATAGATAGTAATACCTCCAAAAATAGTTATTACTTTACATTCCCCATATGTCTACTTCATGTTTGGATCATTTTGAAAATTACATTTTATTTTTTTTGGGACGTTAGAAGGCTCAGAAGTTTAGAAACAAATCTTAAAATTACATTTTATTTTTTTTGGGACGTTAGAAGGCTCAGAAGTTTAGAAACAAATCTTAAAATTTTTAAGAACATTTCCAAACCCCAATTTTTTAAGGGCCAGTTCAGTTATAAAGTTACTTTCTAGGGCTTACATATTAGAAACCATCCATAAATCACCCCATTTTAGGAACTACACCCCTCAAGCTATTCAAAACTGATTTTACTAACTTTTTTAACCCTGTAGGTGCCCGAGAATTAAATGAAAATGGGAATAAAATTTTAAAATGTAACTTTTTTTAGCAAATTTAAAATTTTTATAAAAAAAAATCTGCAACTCATCAAGGGTTAACAGCCAAACAAAACTCTAAATCTATTACCTTGAATCTGGAGTTTACAGAAACACCCCATGTGTGTTCAAAAACTAATGTATGGGCGCACAGCAGGCTTCAGAGTGGAAGGAGCACCATATGGCTTTTGGAGAGCGGATTTAGCTGGAATGTTAATTGGGAGCTATGTCGCATATGAAGACACCCTGAGGCGGCCCCTACAGTGGAAACCCCCAAAAAGTGACCCCATTCTGGAAACTACACCCCTCAAGGAATATTTCAAGGTGTGTAATGAGCACTTTGACCCATCAGGTGTTTCACAGAATTAGGAAACTCTTGGCTATGAAAATGAAAAATTTACATTTATTCCAGAAAAAGTTGCTTTACACCCACATTTTTCAGTTTCACAAGGGAAAACAGGCAAAAATGCACCCCTCATTTTGTTCCCCATTTCCCCCCGAATACGCCAACACCCCATATGTGCTTAAAAAATGATGCATGGGTGCATGGCAGGGTTCAAAAGGGAAGTAGAGCAATAGGGCTTTTGGAGGACAGATTTTGCAGGATTGGCTTTTGGGAGCTATGTCGCATATGAAGACACCCTAAGGTACCCTTAGAGTGGAAACCCCCAAAAAGTTACCCACTCTGGAAACTACACCCCTCAAGGAATATTTAAAGATGTGTAGTGAGAACTTTGTCCTCAAAGGTGATTCATGGAATTGGCTGTGAAAATGAAAAATTACAATTTGTTCTAGAAAAATTGACTTTAGGCCCAAATTTTTCACTTTCACAAGGGGGAACTGGAGAAAATGCATCCCCTAATTTATTGCCCATTTTCTCTTGATTACAGCAATACCCCATATGTGCTGGTATACTGCTATATGGGCATACCACAGGGGTCAGAATGAAAGGAGCACCAAATGGCTTCTGGAAGGCAGATTTCACCAGAATAATTGACAGGCGCATCTTGCAATTGAACACACCCCAAAAAGTGACCCCATTCTGGAAACTACACCCCTCAAGGAATATTTCAAGGTGTGTAGTGAGCACTTTGACCCATCAGGCGTTTCACAGAATTAGGAAACGCTTGGCTGTAAGAATGAAAAATAAAAAAAAATTCCAGAAAAAGTTGCTTTATGCCTACATTTTTCACTTTCACAAGGGGTAACAGGACAAAATGCACCCCACATTTTGTTCCCCATTTCTCCCTGAATATGCCAACACCCCATATGTGCTAAAAAAAATGATGTATGGGCGCACGACAGGCTTCAGAGTGGAAGGAGCACCATATGGCGTTAGGAGAGAGGATTAAGCTGGAATGGTATTTGGGAGCTATGTCGCATGTGAAGACACCCTGAGGTGGCCCTACAGTGGAAACCCCCAAAAAGTGACCACATTTCAGAAATTACATTCCTCAAGGAATATTTTAAGGTCTGTAGTGAGCACTTTGACCCATCAGGCGTTTCACAGAATTAGGAAACACTTGGCTGTGAAAATGAAAAGTTAAAAAAAATTTCCAGAAAAAGTTGCTTTACACCCACATTTTTCAGTTTCACAAGGGGAAACAGGACAAAATGCACCCCAATTTTTTTTCCCTATTTCCCCCCGAATACGCCAACACCCCATATGTGCTCAAAAAATTATGTATGGGCGCACAGCAGGCTTCAGAGTGGAAGGAGTACCATATGGCATTATGAGAGAGGATTTAGCTGGAATGGTAATTGGGAGCTATGTCGCATGTGAAGACACCCTGTGGTGGCCCCCTACAGTGGAAACCCCCAAAAAGTGATCCCATTACGGAAACTACACCCCTCAAGGAATATTTTAAGGTGTGTAGTGAGAACTTTGACCTATCAGGTGTTTCACAGAATTAGGAAACGCTTGGCTGTGAAAATGAAAAAGTTGCTTTACACCCACATTTTTCACTTTCACAAAGGGTAACAGGACAAAATGCACCCCACATTTTGTTCCCCATTTCCCCGCGAATACGTCAACACCCCATATGTGCTCAAAAAATGATGTATGGGCGCATGGCAGGGCTCTAGTCAAACAGCTAAATACGGATTTTAATATATCACCCGTGGGTGATATTGGACATTAGCGCTGGTATTACAAACTAAGCAGCTACTGCCCTTTAAATAGGATAGATGAATGGTTAAATGGCTCTTTGGAAAAAAGGCGACCTGGGTGATAAAACTACACTTAAGGAATGGGACATATTGTTCCATGATTTCTCCAAAAAAACAGTAGGTTTCATTATAGAAAAAAGAAAGGAAAGTTTAAGGAAGAATAACCAGGAAATTCTAGAATTATTTGATAAAATAAGACCATACAAGGAAGAGGAGGACCTGATTAGAATATCCAGGTCAATAAAAAACAGAATAAAAAGTAAAGAAGATGCCATCATAGTCAAAAAAAACTAAGAAGTTTAAGAGAGATGAACTAAGAATAGATGACCCAGCAAGTACAGACCGGACACAACAAGAAATTAGCTTAGTGTCAGAGGGGGAATTTGACACCATCGATAATACATGGTGTGATTGTACCATCAGCAACTTATCAGTATATGAGGAAAGCCTGGTTAATGAGCCTGGCACTTGTGAAAGGGAAAAAGTAAGTAACAAAACACCACCAGTATTAAGAAAAGAACCTAACACCACCAAAGGAGTAATTGAACAACAGGAGAACGGTTCAATAATATCCCCAAACAGATATGCTATTCTAGAAAGAATAGAGGAAAATCCGGCCATTGAGGAAGGACCGTTATCATCAGGGGGTCCCATCCAAAAGGCCCGCACAGATACACAATACATACAAAAGAACCGACTGAGCTATGCTACTGTCGTCCAAGGAGAAAATATTAACAAAAATAGCAATAAAAACGAAACTAAAATAATAATAAAGAATGGTTCCAAACAAACTAGATCCCGGAACATCGCCATGAGTAAAAAAATACCCAAAAAAACAATTAATAAGGATTTTTTTTGCGCAAGAAAAACAACAAAAAGAAAAAAACCAAAAGGGGAAGAAGAGGAAGAGGTTTGACCAGAACAACGGAAAAACTAAAACATATAGGGGAAGGTATATTCAATTTGAGTAGTTACACCTTGAGTAAGGAAGAACTCACCCTCCTCCATAAAGGTCTAAAATTCGCCCCAACGTCCAAATTCAATACCTTTGATGCTTTTTTGGGGTGAAAAAATTCCTGCGCAATTTAGCTTTAAAAAAATTTTTTCTCAAAAAGGAAAAACAAAATAATATGAACAAGCAGTTAATCACTGTTAATAATAACACTGCTTTAGTAACAACAATAAAAAAAGAAATGAGAACAATCACTGGAGCTGTGAAATTATGTCTAAACAAAACCCAAAATAAACCGGGACAGAACCCAAGGACAACCAGGACTGACACAAGCAATCACTCAGATTCAGAAATTAAATTTATCCACACCAATCTAAAACCAGTATCTAAATTCAACCCCATCTCAGAATACTCGGACTCTATCATTACTTTTCAATCACTGGTCATCAGGGATCTACTCCGTACTAACCCCAAAAAGAAAATAGGTTCCCAAAATTTATCTAGGGGAGAGATTAGAGCTATCAAATCACTGCAAACCAAACATCAAATCATTATTAGACCTGCTGATAAAGGGGGAGGACTGGTCATACTGGACCAGAAATACTACCACACAGAATCCCTTAGACTCCTCTCTGATGAGAAAACGTATAAAAAATTTACCTTCGATCCCACAGTATTATATAAAAGCAAACTGAATCTGCTAATCCAAAAGGGTAAGAATATGGGGGTTCTCTCTAAGGAAGAAACAACTTTTATTAACAACCAAAATCCCAAGATCCCCATATTGTATTACCTACCCAAAATCCACAAAAATAGAACTAATCCCCCAGGGAGGCCAATAATCTCAGGGATAGAAAGTCTCACTTCCAATCTATCCAAATATGTTGACATCCTATTGCAAGAAAAGGTATTAAAACTGCCAGCCTACTTGAAAGACACTAAGCACATTCTACAAGTCTTGGAGGGGATCCAATGGCAGACAGACTTCTTTTTGGGTACCTTGGACGTGACCGCCTTATATACGGTAATTGACAAGAAGAAGGGTCGTGATGCCGCAGAATATTTTTTAAAAAAGGACCAAATTATGCCAGACGAGCAAATTGTTTTTATATGCGATTGTATTACGTTCCTCTTGGAACACAATTATTTTAAATATGGATCAGACTTTTATCTTCAGACGTGGGGGACCGCAATGGGGAC
Source organism: Bufo bufo (assembly GCF_905171765.1). Classification (NCBI taxonomy): domain Eukaryota; kingdom Metazoa; phylum Chordata; class Amphibia; order Anura; family Bufonidae; genus Bufo; species Bufo bufo. The sequence continues at coordinate 641,759,052 of NC_053390.1, read as the reverse complement.
CCGATTCGCACCGAGCTTCGCTAATCTCTACATGGGTAAATGGGAGGAGCCTACCATATTTCCCGGTGGAGAGCTCGGTGCGGGTCTGGTCCTCTGGAAAAGGTTCATTGATGACGTCATTTTTATATGGAAAGGGGATGAATTATCCCTAAACAGTTTTTTAACTAATTTAAATAAAAATGATTTTAACCTACACTTCACTCCAGCTTTCGACAAAGAACAAATCAACTTCTTAGACCTAACCATATTAATTGAAAATGGGAGAATACACACTAAAACTTATCACAAACCGACAGATACTAACAGTTTTATCCCTTTGGCAAGTTGCCATTTACCTACATGGCTAAACAATATTCCCTATAGCCAGTACATTAGGGCCCGCAGGAATTGTACCATAAATACGGACTTTCATTATGAGGTAGAAAAATTAAACGCCAAATTTATAGAGAAGGGGTATAATAAAGAATTACTTATCCCAATTACTAATGCAGTGAGTAAAATAGATAGGGACTCACTATTGAAAGTGAAAAGACTACAAAATGAAAAGTATGTTAGTGAAAATAATGACAAAATCAAGGTCCCCATCATTACTACATACAGTGCAGGAGTGGGCACCTTCAAAAAAATCATCAATAAACATTGGGACATCCTGAAGTATGATAAAACAATAGGGGAAAAGATCCCCACCAACCCCATATTTATCTTCAAGAAAGCCTCAAACTTAGCTAACCTAGTAGCCCCTTCCATTAAAAGGAACACAGTGGGGAATAAAACACACTTCAGAAAAGGTTTTTTTCCCTGCAGACTGTGTAAAAACTGCAAAACATTGAGATATCAAATCAAACCAATATCTGAATTAAATACCCCACAAGGCAAATACACAATTCAAGACTACATTTCCTGCAATACTAAAGGGGTAATTTACTATATCCAATGTCCCTGTAATAAAATTTATGTTGGACGTACCAAAGGGGAACTAAAGACCAGAATCAGAGAACACATCAATAATATCCACAAAAAAGTGGATCACCACCCGTTATCACGGCATTATGTGGAGTTTCATCAAGGAAAATTCCTGGGATCCACTTTTGGGGGCATTGAGAGATTAAAACAGGACAGTAGGGGAGGTGATTTTATTAAACTCATGTCCAGAATGGAAAATAACGCAGAAGGACTTAAGGTACAGACACCATTGCTATTTCAAAGCATCTGACGTTTTTGCTAGCGATCATTGCATATATACCCCTTACACAGATAGCTGGCTAACACACTGGGATTCTATATAACTCTCTCTACCACCTTTCCCCCCCCCCCCCCCCCTCTCTCTTTTTTCCAAAGAGCCATTTAACCATTCATCTATCCTATTTAAAGGGCAGTAGCTGCTTATTTTGTAATACCAGCGCTAATGTCCAATATCACCCACGGGTGATATATTATTATTCATATTATATACAGTGGGATGCAAAAGTTTGGGCAACCTTGTTAATCGTCATGATTTTCCTGTATAAATCGTTGGCTGTTACGATAAAAAATGTCAGTTAAATATATCATATAGGAGACACACACAGTGATATTTCAGAAGTGAAATGAAGTTTATTGGATTTACAGAAAGTGTGCTAAAATTGTTTAAACAAAAATAGGCAGGTGCATAAATTTGGGCACTGTTGTCATTTTATTGATTCCAAAACCTTTAGAACTAATTATTGGAACTCAAATTGTCTTGGTAAGCTCAGAGACCCCTGACCTACATACACAGGTGAATCCAATTATGAGAAAGAGTATTTAAGGGGGTCAATTGTAAGTTTCCCTCCTCTTTTAATTTTCTCTGAAGAGTAGCAACATGGGGGTTTAAAAACAACTCTCAAATGACCTGAAGACAAAGATTGTTCACCATCATGGTTTAGGGGAAGGATACAGAAAGCTGTCTCAGAGATTTCAGCTGTCTGTTTCCACAGTTAGGAACATATTGAGGAAATGGAAGACCACAGGCTCAGTTCAAGTTAAGGCTCGAAGTGGCAGACCAAGAAAAATCTCGGATAGTCAGAAGCGACGAATGGTGAGAACAGTCAGAGTCAACCCACAGACCAGCACCAAAGACCTACAACATCATCTTGCTGCAGATGGAGTCACTGTGCATCGTTCAACCATTCGGCACACTTTACACAAGGAGATGCTGTATGCGAGAGTGATGCAGAGGAAGCCTTTTCTCCGCCCACAGCACAAAAAGTGCCGCTTGAGGTGGGCTAAAGCACATTTGGACAAGCCAGCTTCATTTTGGAATAAGGTGCTGTGGACTGATGAAACTAAAATTGAGTTATTTGGCCATAACAAGGGGCGTTATGCATGGAGGAAAAAGAACAAAGCATTCCAAGAAAAACACCTGCTACCTACAGTAAAATATGGTGGTGGTTCCATCATGCTGTGGGGCTGTGTGGCCAGTGCAGGGACTGGGAATCTTGTCAAAGTTGAGGGACGCATGGATTCCACTCAGTATCAGAAGATTCTGGAGACCAATGTCCAGGAATCATTGACAAAGCTGAAGCTGCGCCGGGGCTGGATCTTTCAACAAGACAACGACCCTAAACACTGCTCAAAATCCACTCAGGCATTTATGCAGAGGAACAAGTACAACGTTCTGGAATGGCCATCTCAGTCCCCAGACCTGAATATAATTGAAAATCTGTGGTGTGACTTAAAGAGAGCTGTCCATGCTCGGAAGCCATCAAATCTGAATGAACTAAAGATGTTTTGTAAAGAGGAATGGTCCAAAATACATTCAACCAGAATCCAGACTCTCATTGGAACCTACAGGAAGCGTTTAGAGGCTGTAATTTCTGCAAAAGGAGGATCTACTAAATATTGATTTCATTTCTTTTTTGTGGTGCCCAAATTTATGCACCTGCCTAATTTTGTTTAAACAATTATAGCACACTTTCTGTAAATCCAATAAACTTCATTTCACTTCTCAAATATCACTGTGTGTTTCTCCTATATGATGTATTTAACTGACATTTTTTATCGTAACAACCAACGATTTATACAGGAAAATCATGACGATTAACAAGGTTGCCCAAACTTTTGCATCCCACTGTATATCTTTAACTGAAGGAGGACAACAACTCCTTTCTAGGGCATTTAGCTGCGGAATCACCTTATACAGACTGATTTTTTATAACTCTAAGCAATAGGAGCGCAGGGAGGTTTATTCTTTTATTAAATACGGATTTTGCTGACCTGAATTAGCAGACATTGATTTTAGGTGCCAAATCGCATTAAATAAATTCCTGAGGTCCCCAGAAATGAAAAAACCCAACAAGTGACCCCATTTTGGAAAGAGCACCCCTGTACGAACATTTTAAGTGGTAGAAAAGGTACTTTTCAGCAAACAGGTGTCTCACAGAAGACAGAAACACTTGTGAAAGCGTTTCAAAGCAAACATTTGTGAGAAAAATAAATTACTAGCAGACCCCAATTTTTTTTTCACAAGGGGTTAAAGGAGAAAATGCAACCCAGTGTATGTTCACCATTTTCTCCTTATTCAGGAAACACCCTATATGTGCTTGTAGCCTGCTGTATGGGCGCACAGCAGGCAAACTGCAAAATATTAATTTTTCTGACAGGCCCAAATTGGCAGACATTGATTTTAAGTGCCAAATCGCATTAAATAAATTCCTGAGGTCCCCAGAAATGAAAAAACCCAACGAGTGACCCCATTTTGGAAAGAGCACCCCGTACGAACATTTTAAGTGGTGGAAAGGGTACTTTTCAGCAAAAAGGTGTCTCACAGAAGACAGAAATACTTGTGAAAGCATTTCAAAGCACACATTTGTAAAAATGAAAAATTACTAGCAGACCCCAATTTTTCACTTTCACAAGGAGTTAAAGGAGAAAATGCACCCCAGTATATGTTCCCCATTTTCTCCCCTTTTTGCAAACACCCCATATGTTCTTGTAGCCTGCTTTACGGACGCACAGCACGGCTCTAGAGACAAACTGCAAAATATGTTTTTTGCAGGACTGAATAAACAGACATGGATTTTAGCTGCCATGTCGCATTAAATAAATTACTGGGGTCCCCAGAAATGAAAAACCCCAACAAGTGACCCCATTTTAGAAAGAGCACCCCCGTATAAACATTTTAAGTGGTGGAAAGGGTACTTTTCAGCAAACAGGTGTCTCACAGAAGACAGATATACTTGTGAAAGCATTTCAAAGCACACATTTGTAAAAATGAAAAATTACTAGCAGACCCCAATTTTTCACTTTCACAAGGGGTTAAAGGAGAAACTGCACCCCAGTAAATGTTCCCTATTTTCTCCCCTTTTTGCAAACACCCCATATGTGCTTGTAGCCTGCTTTACGGGCGCACAGCAGGGCTCTAGAGGCAAACTGCAAAATATGTTTTTTGCAGGCCTGAATAAACAGACATGGATTTTAGCTGCCATGTCGCATTGAATAAATTCCTGAGGCCCCCAGAAAGGAAAAACCCCAAGAAGTGACCTCATTTCGGAAAGAGCACCCCCGTACGAACATTCTAAGGGGTGGAAAGGGCACTTTTGACCTAACAGTTGTCTCACAGAAAATAATATGTAGTGGTTGTTGGAAAGTGAATATGCAAGCGAGGTGGACTAAATCAGAGATATAAAGTGGAAATATTATAGATGGCATAAAGGATGAAATAAAATTAATACTCCATGGATGTGTGGTAAATTCTGAAACACTCCTGCATGCACAGGCCAGGTTTTTCAGGGCAGGTTTCACAGTGGTAAATGGTGTCTTTCCTTATCCCCCTTTTGGAACACACCCTGCATCTTTTTGGGGACCTTCCCTTTCTTGCTGTCTGGGGGACTTGACCTGGAAAATGTTGCCCTGGTACAACACGGGCACCGTAACTTCCTGAAGTACTGGGACCCTCCCTGGCCTGGGTTTAAAAAATTAGGGCCTTGATTACCACCTCTTGGAACTGAAGGAAAGTTCTTCTGTGGCTTGCAGAATGAAATAGCACGTACGCATTGCACATTGCCATCTGCACAATGTGTACGGCCAGCTTTTTGTACCACATTTTTGTTTTGCTTTTCGGGTGGCACTGTAGGGATTCAGAAGTTGATCTGAAAGATCCACCCCTCCCATGTGCCTGTTGTAGTCTAGGATACAAACTGGTTTCGGGACAGTTGTAGTAGTACCACATACAGGGGCAGGGGAGCTGGCGTTAGTGTGAATGTTGGTCAGTACAAGGACGTCCCTCTTGTACTTGTACTTAACCACCAGCATGTTATCATGTAGGAGAGCCCTACTTTCACCTATTCTCAGTGGTTGCCCTACCAGGGATCTAGGGAGGCCTCTCTGACTTTTACGCACTGGGCCGCAAGCCACAGTACCTCTGGCAGTTAGGGACCTGAATACGGGTATGCTGGTATAATCGTTATCCACATACAGGTGGTAACCTTTATCCAGCAGTGGGTACAGTAAGTCCCACACAATCTTCCCACTAACTCCTAGGATGGGGGGGGGGGGGGGCATTCTGGGGCTTCTATCCGGGAATCTCTCCCTTCATAAATGCGGAACTTGTGGGTGTACCCGGAGCTACTATCACAAAGTTTGTATAACTTTATGCCATACCTTGCCCGTTTGCTAGGCAGGTACTGGCGGAATCTAATCCTCCCTTTGAACAGTAATAGGGACTCATCTACACATAAATTTTTATCGGGTTGTACACCTCACCAAACTTTGTGCTGAAGTGGTCAATGACAGGCCTAACTTTAAACAGGCGGGCAAATGTTGGGTCGTTTTGGGGTGGGCACTGTGCATTGTCATTGTAGTGTAGGAATTTCCGAATTGAATCAAATTGATTCCGGGTCATGGTCTGACTGTAAATTGGAGTCTGGTAGAAAATGTCCGAACTCCAATATTGCCTAATGGTTGGTTTTTTTACAACGCCCATATGCAGCACGAGTCCCCAAAATGTCATCATCTCTGCTGCACTTACTGGAGTCCAACCTAGGGGTCTAGCGTATGGCAAAGTAGGGTTCTGGTAAATAAATTGCTGGGCGTATAAATTTGTTTGGGTCACCATCAAATATATAAAATCTTCTGAGAAAAAGATTTTGAAAAAATCTATTTCTGTGAAGCCCGTGCAGTCAATTTGAATTCCAGAGTTTCCCACAAACTCTGGAATTTGGGGCTGATAATCGTCAGGGGGTGGGGTCCATGTGGGCTCACCCTGGGGCACCTTCTAGAGGGTCCCTCATCAGCAGATGATAATGATGAGAGGGTAGAGGAATAGAGGAAAGTGGCATCCTCTTCTCCCTCATTGGCAGATTTAGTATCGGAGACAAGGATGGCGTATGCCTCTTAAGCTGAGTATACTCGTTGGGTTGAATGGGACATTTTTATTTTATTAGGGTGTGATGTGTGAAATGTGTAAACCTTTATTTAGTGTGAGGGGTGTATATGTAGTGTTTTCACACGTGAAGGGGCTTGTAATAAATTTGAAATAAAATTTAGAAGAAAAGTCTTCTGCAAAAAAAAAAAGTATTTTCTGCACAAAAAAATTATTTTCTGCAAAAAAAAAAAAAAACTTGCAGTGAAAACTGTGCAGAAACAATCAGTAATTGACACTACTGATTGGTGCTCAGTGGTTGCAAAATGCACGTACGTAGATGGTGCATTCGTGTAAAAATCGAATCTCACACTAACTAAAATGTATATATATATATATATATATATATATAACTAACTACCACTAACTGCAGGTCTTTTTTCACACCCCAAAAAATAAACAAAAAAACAAAAAACTAAAAAATGTGCAGATGCTACTGAGCACACTACTGATCGGTGCTCTGCAGCACGCACACACACAGATCGTTCGTGTGTGTAAAAACTAGTATAAAAATTCAATACAGTGCCGTGCAAAATGCACGCACGCAGATGGTGCGTTCCTGCAAAAACCTAAACTCACACTAACTGAAATGTGTGTGTATATATACAGGGAGTGCAGAATTATTAGGCAAGTTGTATTTTTGAGGATTAATTTTATTATTGAACAACAACCATGTTCTCAATGAACCCAACAAACTCATTAATATCAAAGCTGAATATTTTTGGAAGTAGTTTTTAGTTTGTTTTTAGTTTTAGCTATTTTAGGGGGATATCTGTGTGTGCAGGTGACTATTACTGTGCATAATTATTAGACAACTTAACAAAAAACAAATATATACCCATTTCAATTATTTATTTTTACCAGTGAAACCAATATAACATCTCAACATTCACAAATATACATTTCTGACATTCAAAAACAAAACAAAAACAAATCAGTGACCAATATAGCCACCTTGCTTTGCAAGGACACTCAAAAGCCTGCCATCCATGGATTCTGTCAGTGTTTTGATCTGTTCACCATCAACATTGCGTGCAGCAGCAACCACAGCCTCCCAGACACTGTTCAGAGAGGTGTACTGTTTTCCCTCCTTGTAAATCTCACATTTGATGATGGACCACAGGTTCTCAATGGGGTTCAGATCAGGTGAACAAGGAGGCCATGTCATTAGATTTTCTTCTTTTATACCCTTTCTTGCCAGCCACGCTGTGGAGTACTTGGACGCGTGTGATGGAGCATTGTCCTGCATGAAAATCATGTTTTTCTTGAAGGATGCAGACTTCTTCCTGTACCACTGCTTGAAGAAGGTGTCTTCCAGAAACTGGCAGTAGGACTGGGAGTTGAGCTTGACTCCATCCTCAACCCGAAAAGGCCCCACAAGCTCATCTTTGATGATACCAGCCCAAACCAGTACTCCACCTCCACCTTGCTGGCGTCTGAGTCGGACTGGAGCTCTCTGCCCTTTACCAATCCAGCCACGGGCCCATCCATCTGGCCCATCAAGACTCACTCTCATTTCATCAGTCCATAAAACCTTAGAAAAATCAGTCTTGACGTTTCAGCTTGTGTGTCTTGTTCAGTGGTGGTCGTCTTTCAGCCTTTCTTACCTTGGCCATGTCTCTGAGTATTGCACACCTTGTGCTTTTGGGCACTCCAGTGATGTTGCAGCTCTGAAATATGGCCAAACTGGTGGCAAGTGGCATCTTGGCAGCTGCACGCTTGACTTTTCTCAGTTCATGGGCAGTTATTTTGCGCCTTAGTTTTTCCACACGCTTCTTGCGACCCTGTTGACTATTTTGAATGAAACGCTTGATTGTTCGATGATCACGCTTCAGAAGCTTTGCAATTTTAAGAGTGCTGCATCCCTCTGCAAGATATCTCACTATTTTTGACTTTTCTGAGCCTGTCAAGTCCTTCTTTTGACCCATTTTGCCAAAGGAAAGGAAGTTGCCTAATAATTATGCACACCTAATATAGGGTGTTGATGTCATTAGACCACACCCCTTCTCATTACAGAGATGCACATCACCTAATATGCTTAATTGGTAGTAGGCTTTCGAGCCTTTACAGCTTGGAGTAAGACAACATGCATAAAGAGGATGATGTGGTCAAAATACTCATTTGCCTAATAATTCTGCACGCAGTGTATATATATATATATATATATACAGTGCCTTACAAAAGTATTCATACCCCTTGACTTTTTTCATATTTTGTTACATTACAGCCTTAAGTTCAATGTTTTGTTAATCAGAATTTTTATGTGATGGATCAGAACACAATAGTCTAAGTTGGTGAAGTGAAATGAGAAAAATATATAAATAAAACTATTGTTTAGAAATAGAAAACAGAAAATTGGCATGTGCGTATGTATTCACTCCCTTTGTTAGGAAGCCCATAAAAAGTTCTGGTGCAACCAATTACCTTCAGAAGTCACATAATTAGTGAAATGATGTCCACCTGTCTGCAATCTAAGTGTCACATGATCTGTTATTACATATACACACCTTTTTTGAAAGGCTCCAGAGGCTGCAAAACCTAAGCAAGAGGCATCACTAACCAAACACTGCCATGAAGACCAAGGAACTCTCCAAACAAGTAAGGGACAATGTTGTTGAGAAGTACAATTCAGGGTTAGGTTATAAAAAATATCCAAATCGTTGATAATCCCCAGGAGCACCATCAAATCTATCATAACCAAATGGAAAGAACATGGCACAACAGCAAACCTGCCAAGAGACAGCCGCCCACCAAAACTCACAGACCAGGCAAGGAGGACATTAATCAGAGAGGCAGCACAGAGACCTAAGGTAACCCTGGAGGAGCTGCAGAGTTCCACAGCAGAGACTGGAGTATCTGTACATAGGACGACAATAATCCATACGCTCCATAGAGTTGGGCTTTATGGCAGAGTGGCCATAAGAAAGCCATGACTTTTAGCTAAAAACAAAAAGGCACGTTGTGAGTTTGCAAAAAGGCATGTGGGAGACTCCCAAAATGTATGGAGGAAGGTGCTCCGGTCTGATGAGACTAAAATTGAACTTTTCGGCCATCAAAGAAAACGCTATGTCTGGCACAAACCCAACACATCACATCACCCAAAGAACACCATCCCCACAGTTCAACATGGTGGGGGCAGCATCATGCTTTGGGGATGTTTTTCAGCAGCCGGGACTGGGAAACTGGTCAGAGTTGAGGGAAATATGGATGGTGCTAAATACAGGGATATTCTTGCGCTAAACCTGTACCACTCTGTGCGTGATTTGTGGCTAGTACGGAGGTTCACCTTCCAGCAGGACAGTGACCCCAAACACACTACTAAAGCAACATTTGAGTGGTTTAAGAGGAAACATATAAATGTGTTGGAATGGCGTAGTCAAAGCCCAGATCTCAATCCAATAGTAAATCGGTGGTCAGACTTAGGCTACTTTCACACTTGCGGCAGAGTGATCCGGCAAGCAGTTCCATCGCCGGAACTGCCTGCCGGATCCAGCAAAACATATGCCAACTGATGGCATTTGTAAGACTGATCAGGATCCTGATCAGTCTGAAAAATGCCTGATCAGTCATAAAAATGCATTGAAATGCCGGATCCGTCTTTCCGGTGTCATCCAGGAAAACAGATCCGGCATTTATTTTTTTCACCTTTTTTCGGTCTGCGCAGTATTTTAAATGCCGGATCCGGCACTAATACATTCCTGTGAAAAAAAATGCAGATTGTGCGTGCGTGCGTGCGTGCAAAAACTGTAGTATAAAAATTCACTACAGTGAACACTGGCTAAAAATGTAACATATCTATCTATATATATATATAGAGATGAAAAACGGACAGCACTCCAAGTAAAAGATAGTGGTGTTTATTCACCCATGTGGATGGCAACGTTTCAGCTCATACAAGAGCCTTTTTCAAGCCTCTTGTATGAGCTTAAACGTTGCCATCCACATGGGTGAATAAACACCACTATCTTTTACTTGGAGTGCTGTCCGTTTTTCATCTCTATCAGACGGGGTAAGCTGCTACATCCCTGGACTTAGCACCCTCCTTGTGTTTTTCCAGTGCCGCCATTATTTTCTTTTTATATATATATATATATATATATATAAATATATAATTCTATATATATTTATATAAAGCCCTAACTACTTTTATCTTCTTTTTTAACCAAAAAAAAATGAAAAATTTGCCAGAAAATCTGCACTAATAATCCACAGGTGCTGATCAGGCAGGTACACACTGAACAGCACTTGGCGGTCACAGCTCGCACGCAGAAAAAGTGGAGCGGAGCTGGAAAATGGTAAAAAAAAAATAAAAAGAACAAAAAGAAGTGCACAGACCAAATGGCGTCCATAAAAAAAGGACGGGGGGGAAGTGGGGAGAGGGAAGGGACAGAGACGGAAGGTAATTTAGGGACCTGGAACAGCTGCAAATGAAAAAAAAAAATCTGTGCAGCTATTACAGATGTTCTTCTTTTCTTCTTTCTTCTTTTCAGCAGGAAATCGCAGTGGTGTGCACCACGAGTCCCAGCAAGCCACAAGTAGCACAGAAATGCACAGAACCTCTCTGCATGCAGTCACCAGCTTGAATGGCTGCATGCAGGTAAGTTCTGCCTCTTCCTGTGTAGCTATAGCGCTGCCATTGGCTGGAGCATTGTTCCAGCCAATAGCAGCGCTGGCAGGGGACCCAAAACACTGGTGTCCCCTGCCTCACCTCGGAGGAGATGGTGCTGACTTGTTCAGCACCTGCCACCTCCCCCTGATCTCCTCCCGACCCTCCACGATGCCTCTGACAGCTTCCTGCGCTGCGATGTGCCGGTCTCATTGATCGGCCAATCGCAGTGCTTGGAGCTGCAGGGGGGCGGTGCCGCGACTCCCCCCAGATCATTCCCCAGAGCCCCGCGGACCTTGCGCCGTACATGTACGGCGCTGGGCGTTAAGTCACGTCCGGTTGTGCCATACATGTACAGCGCTGGGCGTTAAGGGGTTAAGCATATCTCTGTACTTTGCTCCATTCAGCTTCCCCACAGCCATGATGAGTCTCTCTGTCCCAGCAAGTAAAAAATACCACCACAGCATGATGCTGCCACCACCATGGATGGAATTGGGCAGGTGATGAGCAGTGACTGGTTTCCCCCAAAAATGATGCTTTCATCAGACCAAAGAATCTTGTTTCTCACAGTCTGATAGTTCTTTAGATACTTTTTCTGCAAACTTCAGGCAGGCTTTCATGTGTCTTTTACTGAGGACAGGCTTCTTTCTGTCCACTTTGTCATAAACCCTATATTGGTGGAGTGCTGCAGTGATGATTGACCTTCCAGAATAGACGCATAGACGTCCACATTGACTACAAAATTTAAAATTTTCTAACAATAAGTTATGACATATGGATCAAGCTATAGTTAGGTGACATACCTTCCAAGAACCATTTTTGCTCTTTGCAGTTTCAGCCTAGCAGCTTGTTTAATCCATAGATATAAACAATTTTAGAATTGCTAAATGAGACCAAAGGCACCCCTTTTCAGTTCAAAAGATCACAAAAAAGGACTTTAAGGGTAAACAAAGTGGATTCAAGCCCAAGTCAGACTCCCCAGTCCTTCAAGAGAAACCGACAGCAATCTAATGCAAAAAAATCAGAATTTTTGATGCCAGGGAAAGGGCCACAGTAGGTGCCAGACTGGGTATATTCTATCAAAAGTGGAGTACACATTGTCAGATGCAGAAAAGAGTTCAAAATGGATACCATCCATTCTGCAATGGCAATTCTCAAGCAAAGGTATCTGATCGCCACAATAGACCTCAAAACGAGTACTTGCATACACTGATTCTTTTAGCCCAACAGAAGATTCCTCAGAGTGGGGGTCAACAGGGATCATGAACTTTTTATTACCAGTTCATCTAGCTGCCTTTGGTCTGTTCTCTGAGTGTTCACGGAAGTCGCTGTAGTGCAGGTGTCTGCTCTAACACTGTCTGGAGTATAGATTGTCCCCTAGTTAGACGACTGGTGGGTGAAAGCCTGCTTACAATCCTTGCTCAGATGACATCTGATTCTTCACATGCTGGAATCACACGGGTTTCTGATAAACCTAGAGAAACTCCAGTGCAATGACCCTCAGCCCCTCAGTTGAAAGAATCCTGAAGATTATGGTAAATGATCAGTCAAGTCCATAGTGGCCTGTCTAAGCTGATTGATCTGGAAACCATGATCTTGTAACAGATGCTTGTTGTTTGCAAATCCATTAGAAGTTGTTGATTGGAGACACCTTTACCAGCCAGTCATTGTTGTATGGGACGACTCTGTCACATCTTGCATCCTTAGGGACCTTGTTAGAAAAATTTCCTGTGGCTGAATAATATGATGATGTGCAGCCAGATATTTGTGAGATGTATTGTGGTCAGAAAATTGTTCACACCATGATCGGATAGTCTTCATTTTTAATTTCTATTCATCAGAAACCTGTTCAGAAAGATGAGATCTATTAATTTATCAATCTCACTTTTTTCCTGGCCTGGGTATTGGAAATATTCTGGATATCTTTCCCTTTCTCTGAAGACAGTAATTCTTCTAATACTACCTGTTCCAGAATGACTGGATTTATGTCTGTATTGAGGAAAAATGCATCTGGAGGGAATTCTCTGAATTTGAGCGCATAGCCTCTTCTCATTTTTGAGGAGGCTCAAGTGTTTCATGTCTTGCCCTGGACCATATAATGTGAGGGGGAACAGCACTCCACGTACAATATTTGAAAAAAAAGTTGAAATGCAGGTGCTCGCCACAGTAGGGTTTGGTCCAACTCACTTCAAATACGACATCCAAAAATAAATAGTTGAGGCAGCACTCCAAAATGATTCAAAAGTCAATGTGTGGTTTATTGCAGATGCATATATACCAGCTTGAGAAAGGCTCTATAGCCGAAACGTTGCATTTGGTATATACCCTTGCCATAGAAACAGATATTAGGGCAGTTTTATGGGCCACAGAGGGAGAGGTAAACGTTTTGTTTTTCTAATAGTGAATCAGCTTTCCTATCCATGAGTTTTTTCAGTATTCTTGACTCTTCTGAAAGGAACACAGCTTTTTTGGATTGTCTTGCCAATGCTAAATCAGCTTTTGGGACACCATCCCACACTTTACATAATTTTCATCTACTTTGTGGATAGACGTAAAAGGGATAGGTTATTAGTAAAAAATAAAAAAAAAAATCTGTCCTCCCGGACAGGTGTACTAGGCGGTGATTCCCCCTCTCTCTAGGGGGATCTTTTTTTCAGTTTGTTAGCGCGCTGTGCCTTCATTTTACTGAGTGTTTTGACCGGCAGCTTACCTGCTGCCGTCTCTGCGCAGCGGCGCTTCGCTGCGGTGTGTTTGGCGGCATCCCCAGTCCTCTTTCCATGCTGCCGCTGGGCACCGCCATCTTCCTCTTCTGATTTTTTGGAGGATTTATTGGAGGATTTCTAGTGTTGCTTTCTTTGGGGGGGGGGGGGGGGGCTATTATTTAGTTAATCTGGAGTTTCTCCTCTGGGGGCGGGGGCTCGGTTCTGGGCCCATCCCCTCCCCTATTTAAGGAAGCATTGTGCACCAGGTTGGTCTCTGGCTGCACATGCTTTTTAGACTAGCTCCCAGAGTCCTATAAGTCGGTGTTCCTCCACTTATTGGTGCCTTTTTTCTTCTGGTCCTCATTTTCAGCTTCCGCCGGTCTGCCTTTTTTACCTTTTCTCCTTAACATTTATAGGTAATTTACAAATGTTTTACTTGTCTCTTTTTCCCGCAGTGATGTCCAAGGCGGGTTCCAAGAGGAAACATTTATCTTGCTATGATTGGAGCGCTCTTTTGGAGGATAGCTGTCCCTATTCTAGGTGTGACAGCTGCCGTTCGAGGGTCCAACCTTCTACTGAACCTACAATGCAGGATATGTATCAATGGGTGAAGACCTATGTTGATGGATCAATCAAAGGAGTTATAAGCCTGCTGGATGAGAGGCTTCCTGCTCAGACCACTATGGAGTCCTTGGCTTTGGTAGAGAGACCTTCCGTGGTCTCGTGCGGTTCTTCCTCCTCGGATGAGGAGGAGCTTACTTCGTGTTTCTTTCCTCCAGATAAGACGCAAAAGTTACTTAAGTCCATCAGGTTGGGGGACCATGATGTTGACCCGGGGGAGCCCTCTGATCCCGCTGGTCGGGCACTTCATGTCTTTAAAGCGGATGAGACCCTCCTCTCTGTCATGCGTACAGAGTGGGAAAAAACCGAAAAAGGTCCAGTTTTAACCAAGAGATTTAGAACCATGTTTCTGATGGCTAAACCCTTGGTGGAATAGTGGGGTTCCATTCCCAAGGTGGACATGGCTATTGCCAAATTGTCCAAGCGCACTATACAGCTGCAAGCTTCCGCTTCTACGGCCATTGCTGCTACAGAAGTCTCTACGTTCCTCCGGTCTCGCCTAAACCAGATCCAGACAGACGTGGATCAGAAGGTGTCTCGGGACTACATTCTGGTGGCTTTCAAGACTCTCAACCTGGCGATGGATTTCCTGTGTGATACTGCGCAGCAGCAGCTGAAATTGGCGGCCAAATCCATGACCCTGGTGTCAGCGGCCCGTAGGCCTTTGTGGCTTAAGCCTTGGGTCGCTGACAACTCCTCTAAGTATAATTTAAGTGGCCTTCCCTTTGAGCCCAACCGTTTGTTCGGCTCTGAGCTAGATAAGATCATAGAAGGCCTGTCGGATAAGAAGGGGAAGAGTCTTCCCCAGCAGTCCTTTCAAGGGCGGGGAAGACAGAACCGTGGTGGTAGGTCTGGCCAGCAGTCAAGAGCCTGGAGAGACTTGGGAGCGCAGCGAAGAGGTCGAGGCGCTCTCGCGAAGGAGCCAAGGGTAAAATATCCACCTCCTGACTACGGGCCTCCTCAAGGCTCTTGGATGACTCCCGTTACTCCTGCTGTCCTGCCAGAAGACTTCCCCACTCCCCTGCGTCATCTTCCCGTTGGGGTTCATCTCTCCCACTTCAAGAACATTTGGATCCGAGAGATTTCGGATCCCTGGGTTCTGAATGTCATCTCCGAGGGATATTTATTCAGTCTTATTTATCTTCCTCCGGACAGGTTCATCAGGACAAAACTTTTACAGGCCGCAAAGCAGTCAGTTCTGGTTCCTTTTGGCATTTCCTCTGCCCCTCACACTTTCACCAAGGTGGTAGTTTCTGTGGTGGCGGCTCTAAGACTTCAAGGACTGACCATCATTCCTTATCTGGACGATTGGCTTTTAAAAGCCTCTTCCCTAGTGGTCCTGACCCACCATCTTCATGTAGCGATCTCCTTTCTGTTCCGCCTAGGGTGGATCATCAACTGGCAGAAGTCGAACGTGAGCCCGTTGACTTCAGTAAGATATCTAGGCTTCATAATCGACTCCATTGGGATGTCTCTCCGGTTGACTCCAGAAAGAAGATCCCGAATACAGAACACGGCAGAATTCCTATCCATGCCTCGGCGAGTCCCAGTTCGGACTCTCATGAAGATGTTGGGGCTTATGTCAGCGTCTAAGGAAGCAGTCCCTTGGACTCTATGGCACCTCCGGCCGCTGCAATCGGAGGTCCTCTCCAAATGGAATGGCAGCCCCGCCAGGCTGAACTCTCTGTGCTCTCTGTCTTGGCGAACTCGGCATTCCCTCAGATGGTGGTTCCATCTTTTAGACGGGAAGTCTTTGACCCAGCCAACCTGGGTCATATTGACAACAGATGAGTCCCAAGTAGGCTGGGGCCCTCACCTAGACGACTCTCCAGTTCACAGGTCCTGGTCTCCTCAGGAGCGGCTCCTCTCCTCCAATCTCTGCGAGATTCGAGCTATCCGGCTAGCCATCCTTCACTACGCCCCTCAGATCTGGGGCAAAGCAGTGAAAGTCCAGTCAGACAATATGACTGTGGTACTTTACATCAACAAGCAGGGAGGCACAAGATCACTTCCCATCCTATCAGAGATCAGGGGGATTCTGGATTGGGCAGAGTCGAACCTTTCCCACTTATCTGCGATCCACATTCGAGGCTCCCTCAATATGATAGCGGATCGGGTGAGCCGCGGTCTTTTAACAGTGGAGTGGTCTTTACTTCCGGAGATATTCAAGCAGATAGTCCTCAAGTGGGGGATGCCAGGGGGGATCCCTTTACAGGGAGGACAACCCCCTGGCAATAGATGCTCTGTCAATATCCTGGAGGTTCAGGCTGGCTTACATCTTCCCTCCGTTTTCCATGATTCCGAGGGTATTAATGAAAATCCATCAGGATCAGGCCTCGGTGATAGCCATCATACCGTTTTGGCCGAAGAAATCCTGGTTTACCCAGCTCACACAAATGAGTTGAGGGCAATATTGGAGGCTCCCTCAGCAGACCCTGGTGTCTTGGGACACTCACCTCTGCTCAGATCTGCACAGGTTCAACCTGACAGCCTGGAGGTTGATCAGTCCCTTCCCCGAATAGAAGGGCTACTCTACTAAGAGAGCCTACTCACGGATTATGAGGATATTCTCTTCTTGGTGTTCCTCAAAGGAGGTGGCGTCTGCAGATCCGCCCCCTTCACCATCCTTAAATTCCTGCAAAACGGCCCTGACAAAGGCCTTGCTCCAGCTACCTTGAGGGTTCAAGTTTCAGCCATTTCAGTCTTTTTCTCAGGACCCGCTCATCAAACAGTTCCTTAAAAGAGCTGAAAGATTAAAGCCTACAGTACTGAGATCCATTCCTCAATGGGATTTATCAGTAGTTCTCAAGGGGTTAGCATCTCCCCCCTTTGAGCCTTTTGAGGAGGTAGATTTCAAGTTCGTCACACGGAAACTTGTTTTTCTCCTTGCAGTGACTTCGGCCAAGAGGGTCTCTGAGCTTCAAGCTCTCTCAGCACACGAACCCTATACCATTTTTTTGCAAGACCGGGTCCTTCTAAGATTTCTCCCATATTTTAGGCCTAAGGTTCCCTCGTTCCAGAATATCAACCAGGTGATATCCCTCCCGGTTCTTTCTACACCTTCTACCTCCTCCGAGGAACCTGTTAGACATCCTCTGGACGTTTTGAGATGCCTCCGGATCTACGTGGATAGATCAAAGGAGTTCAGGAGAGATGAAAATCTTCTAATCCTGTTTGCCGGTAAGTTTAAAGACAGTAAGGCATCTAAACCATCCATCAGTCGATGGATTAAGGAGGCTATTAGGGAATCCTTTGTTTCCCAATCTCTAGACCCTTCGGGGTTTGTAAAGGCCCATTCTACCAGGGCTATATCTACTTCTTTTGCCGAGAGGAGTCTTCTTCTGCTCGACATGATTTGCAAGTCTGCCTCTGGAAGCTCTGAATCAACATTCCTCTCCCATTATAGACTGGATGCCAGATTAGCTGAATACTCGGCCTTTGGGCAGACTATACTTGGTTCTGCCAGGCATGATGGCCCTACCTAGGGGTTCTTATTTCTATTTCCCCATCTGTGCTGCTGGTAGGACGTAAGGGAATCGTTAATTTCTAACGATAATTTGTTTTCCCTTAGTCCTAACAGCAGCACACAAATATCCCACCCTAGTAAGGCTAGTTTTATTTCTTGCTATAACACAGTGGGCTGGAGGTGATTCCCTCCTTTATAGGGGATGCTGAAGTGTTTTATTAGTTTATTACTTGGGCTCATTAAAAATTCTGCCGGTCCTACCAGTCCACGGGGGTGGTTAACCCCATCTGTGCTGCTGTTAGGACTAAGGGAAAACAAATTATAGTTAGAAATTAACAATTCTGAGTGAAAGATAATACCATACTTCATGGAATGCTGAGTGGAGGTGGGGGCTGGGAGGTGGATGCCCTGCTGCATGTTCTGATAATGTCCAACATTGTGTGGACTACATATATAAAGGGGTAGCTAGTATATAATTGATGTATTAGTCTAAAGGGGAGCTGAGAGATAAATGACTGCTTTTGTGTCATATGACATATATACTTTCAGCTTTCTTTGGTGCACATCTGCGATGGATGGGTGGGGTGGGTGGTAAGTATATACTTTGTTGGGTAGTTTTTATTTTTCTTTATTTTCACATGATGTATTTTTCTGGTATGTATGATTGGTCAAAATTAATAAAAACTATTTGACCCAAAAAAACTTTTTATCTGGCTTCGGCCAATCTTTTTCAAGACGTTTTGCCAGAAACAGATGACTTGCCAGAAACAGATGATTTGTTTGTTTCTTGGGAAAATAGAACATGCCATTTTTCTTAGAGCCGTCTTGGAAAAATTTGTCACTCAACCGTCTTTGTAAGCTTAGATGCCCTATTCCGGTGGAACAAATAATAGTCCTCATTGTCAGAATTTGATGTTTCTGAAAGCACATCTCCCTCAGACAATTCATATGCAGAATCCAATGAGTAAGAGGAGGGGCTAGGAGCTCTTTTACATTTTTGACTTCTGCTCCCTCCCAGCAGCGGTAGCACTTGCTCCATAGTGTGAGACAAAAAAGTCATTATTTCCTAAAGGACCAGTAGAAGGCTCTCTAGGAAAACTATCTCTGGCACTCCCATAGAAATAAATGGAGTGGCGGCAAGCTTTTCTGACCACCTGCTCCATTTCAGGAGGTCTCGACACGGTACAGGGCCCCTGTTCTCATGTTGGGTGGGGGTCCCATCAGTAGGATCTCCACCATTCTGATAGTTATCCTCTATACCAGGGATGCTCAACCTGCGGCCCTCCAGCTGTTGCAAAACTACAACTCCTATCATGCTTGGCTGTAGGCTTTCTGGGCATGCTGGGAGTTGTAGTTTTGCAACAGCTGGAGGGCCGCAGGTTGGGAATCCCTGCTCTATACTGTGTATAGGGTACAACTTTCTATAACCAGAATACCCCTTTAGCCAATAATGTACTGCCTGGGGATGCCCTGGAAGCTGGTATGTATTCCCACCACTTCAATTACTGCCGCGAATACTCAGGAACACTGGAGCAACAGGCAGACGTCATAGACATTCTCGCTTCGCAGGTCCTGGTTTTCACTCCTGTGGTCATTCCTGAGGATCAAATAATTGCGACTGCTAGGCATTGGAGACCATCTCTCCCAGGATTCCTCTTCATTCACATAAATTACATCTGTCTGGAGGTTGATCGGGACTAGGGCTGAAACGATTACTCGATTGAATCGAGTAGTTTAACACAAAAAAAAATCCTTGATGCAAAAAATTCTTGTGTCATGTGACCACGGAGCGGGAGTGAAGCACTTGCTATTACTTACCGCTCCGTGGTCACCCGCTGCACTGTCCTCCTGACACATTGTCGGGTCATAGTGCAGGTAAGTGTGCACTATGACCTGACGCTGTGTAACATCAGGATGACAGTGCAGCGCACAGAGAAGATGGAGGAACTGTGGAGCAGCGCCCCTAGAGGAGAGGTAAGTCTTTTATTTCACTGGTGTAACACCCCAGAGTGGTGTTATCACTTCTGCACCTTGCTACTGTCTTTATTGGTCTAACCTGAATGTCATCTTATGCGATTATTCCAGGTCCTCCACAATGTGCATTCCTATTTTGTTAAGCAACTGTTATGTTCACATAGAACCAAACAAAAAAGCTTCACTATAAAACCGTAGTTTAGGGCAGAGAAGAGACAACCATATAAACCTATAATATTGTTAAACAAACAACAAATGAATGCCCAATGTATTCGAAAAATATACACTTTATTTAATTATAATAAACATATCATGATTATTAAAATATTAGAGATAACAAGAAAAGAATATGAAGAGTCAGCAGAAAAACCGGATGCCGCAATCCACTGGCCAGTCTCTCTGCTACCCGCCAGCAGATAGAACACATGTCAAGTATACCAATAATATGCAGCAGGGTGATTCACAATACAATAGCACATAAAATATGACTATTCTAATGTTAGTAAATGTGATCGTCACTCTGGTGCATAGCCGCCAGATGGATCTCAGCCACTAGAGTCTATCAATGCAAAGGTAAAAAATAAAAAATATATGTAGAGCCCTCACATAAGTGAGACCACACACACCAAGCCTTATTATAAAGGATATGAGGGAGCTTATCTATGGACAACAGATAGACAATTAAGGCATACCATAAGACATGATGGAGGGTAAAGGCAGCAGGCACGGGACAGGCTAGGAACCTCGACGCGCGTTTTGCCTCAGCTTCGTCAGGAGGTAAGTAAGAGTGTGACCATAACCCCCTATTTGTATCCACCATGTAGCTCCAGGGCATATGATCGTGATAGGTAATTACAACAGCTGATACTTACTATCGAGCGCTCCATGCCTGATGATGCACGTCGAGTACATCATGGCGACGCCGCACTAGTCAGGAGGAGGGGTGGAACGCAAGCTATGCGCTCTAGCCTCCCAAGGAGACGTAGCGGCGTCCCCACGTGACTCGGCTCACAGCGCATCACAGCACAGCGCTGTATCAGCCTATCCGATCACAGAGGTATCCGAACTATATCTAATATATTAGCCACAGTCCTTCATACTGGGGAGCCCTCTATGGGGAATCTACATAGGGGATATCAATTGTTCAGAGGGCGTAAATGGAGATCTGAATACATCTGAATACATTTAGGCATAAATACCATTAGGAGAGAATGGATATACAACATCACGGTTATTGCGGAGCTGAATACATCTGAATACATCTAAGCATAAATACTATTAAAAAAGAGTAAGTACATAATATCACAATTATTACCGTATTTTTCGCCCCATAAGACACACTTTTCCCCCACCAAAAAATGGGAGGAAAATGCCCCTGCGTCTTATGGGGCGAAAGCTGACAGTTTAACACCGCTGGCTGCGATGTGTGAGCGGAGGAGGGACTGGGAGGAGGAGCTGGGACCCGGCAATTGCGGCGGGGCGGTGCAGTCACTGTACTATAGCCCCGCCCCGCCGCTTCAGTGCTGCACAAATATAAAATGTATTATTCACATAAAAGTTATTAAACATGCCCCCCTCACTCCTAATAGTACCGTATATCCTAATAGCTTCTGTAAAATGCCGGTAGGCCGGGCGGGCGGCAGCGTAACTCCCTGATGTCACGTGCCTGCGCCGCCTACTTTATGAATGAAGCAGGCGGCGTAGGCAAGTGACGTCAGTGAGTGACGGGCCGGCCGCCCGGCCTGCCTGCCGGCATTGTACAGAAGCTATTAGGATATACGGTACTATTAGGAGTGAGGGGGGCATGTTTAATAACTTTTAATTGAATAATACATTTTATATTTGTATACTGGGGGGTGGGGGCGGCGGCGGGGGACGGGATCTGTGGATAACATCCGTGGATGGCACAATTAAGGGGTGGGGGTCTGTCGATTGCACTGTTATGGGCTGGGGGGGGGGGGGGCTGTGGATGGCACTGTTATGGGGTGGGGGGTCCATGGATGGCACATATATAACAGTGCCATCCACAGATCCCCCCTGTAACAGTGCCAGCCACAGATCCCCCCTGTAACAGTGTCCGTCATCCACAGATCCCCCATAACAGTTTCCGTCATCCACAGATCCCCCCATAAGTGTCCGTCATCCACAGATCCCCCATAAGTGTCCGTCATCCACAGATCCCCCCATAAGTGTCCGTCATCCACAGATCCCCCCATAAGTGTCCGTCATCCACAGATCCCCCCATAACAGTGTCCGTCATCCACAGATCCCACCATAACAGTGTCCGTCATCCACAGATCCCACCATAACAGTGTCCGTCATCCACAGATCCCCCCATAACAGTGTCCGTCATCCACAGATCCCACCATAACAGTGTCCGTCATCCACAGATCCCACCATAACAGTGTCCGTCATCCACAGATCCCCAGTAATAGTGCCATCCACAGACCACCATTAGTTCCAAACCCACCAAAAGCACACCTTTTGGTTAAAAAATTTTTTTTTCTTATTTTCCTCCCCAAAAACCTAGGTGCGTCTTATGGGCCGGTGCGTCTTATAGGGCGAAAAATATGGTATAACATATCATTCGGCACTATGAATATCACATAATTTGGCCAAGAGACATGATATCATATTAATATAATCATAATACAAAAAGTATTATGAATAGATACCATACATGATCATAAGAGCACAAGTGGCATGAAAAATACATAATATACACTATATAATCACACATATCATGATTATATCCTACTATCCTCAGGCCCCAATATAGAAAAATAGACAATGCATAATATTTTTTCCCCATAACAAACAGAAGTGATTAATTACTTAATACATGAAGATCTAGTACAGACAATCTTTTTAATGATATCATAGTGAAAGTGTCATAATTCATAATTTTGGTGCAAAGCATAACCGAATTAACAAAAACAACGTGGTCATGCTATCAACCCGCCTAGATCTATACCTTTAACCACCTCCGGACCGCCTAACGCAGGATCGCGTTCCGGAGGTGGCAGCGCTGCGCACAGTCACGCATATACGCGTCATCTCGCGAGACGCGAGATTTCCTGTGAACGCGCGCACACAGGCGCGCGCGCTCACAGGAACGGAAGGTAAGAGAGTTGATCTCCAGCCTGCCAGCGGCGATCGTTCGCTGGCAGGCTGGAGATGTGTTTTTTTTAACCCCTAACAGGTATATTAGACGCTGTTTTGATAACAGCGTCTAATATACCTGCTACCTGGTCCTCTGGTGGTCCCCTTTGTTTGGATCGACCACCAGAGGACACAGGTAGCTCAG
Source organism: Bufo bufo (assembly GCF_905171765.1). Classification (NCBI taxonomy): domain Eukaryota; kingdom Metazoa; phylum Chordata; class Amphibia; order Anura; family Bufonidae; genus Bufo; species Bufo bufo. Next base: position 641,735,997 of record NC_053390.1, on the reverse strand, counting down.
TAAAGTAGCACCAAGCACCACTACACTACACTACACCCCCCCCCGTCACTTATTAACCCCTTATTAGCCCCTGATCACCCCTAATCACCCCTGATCACCCCATATAGACTCCCTGATCACCCCCCTGTCATTGATTACCCCCCTGTCATTGATCAACCCCCTGTAAAGCTCCATTCAGACGTCCGCATGATTTTTACGGATCCACTGATAGATGGATCGGATCCGCAAAACGCATCCGGACGTCTGAATGAAGCCTTACAGGGGCGTGATCAATGACTGTGGTGATCACCCCATATAGACTCCCTGATCACCCCCCTGTCATTGATTACCCCCCTGTCATTGATTACCCCCCTGTAAAGCTCCATTCAGATGTCCGCATGATTTTTACGGATGCACTGATACATGGATCGGATCCGCAAAACGCATCCGGTCGTCTGAATGAAGCCTTACAGGGGCATGATCAATGACTGTGGTGATCACCCCCCTGTCATTGATTACCCCCCTGTAAAGCTCCATTCAGATGTCCGCATGATTTTTACGGATGCACTGATAGATGGATCTGATCCGCAAAACGCATCCGGACGTCTGAATGAAGCCTTACAGGGGCATGATCAATGACTGTGGTGATCACCCCATATAGACTCCCTGATCACCCCCCTGTCATTGATTACCCCCCTGTCATTGATTACCCCCCTGTAAAGCTCCATTCAGATGTCCGCATGATTTTTACGGATGCACTGATAGATGGATCGGATCCGCAAAACGCATCCGGACGTCTGAATGAAGCCTTACAGGGGCATGATCAATGACTGTGGTGATCACCCCATATAGACTCCCTGATCACCCCCCTGTAAAGCTCCATTCAGATGTCCGCATGATTTTTACGGATGCACTGATACATGGATCGGATCCGCAAAACGCATCCGGTCGTCTGAATGAAGCCTTACAGGGGCATGATCAATGACTGTGGTGATCACCCCCCTGTCATTGATTACCCCCCTGTAAAGCTCCATTCAGATGTCCGCATGATTTTTACGGATGCACTGAAAGAGGGATCCGATCCGCAAAACGCATCCGGACGTCTGAATGAAGCCTTACAGGGGCATGATCAATGACTGTGGTGATCACCCCATATAGACTCCCTGATCACCCCCCTGTAAAGCTCCATTCAGATGTCCGCATGATTTTTACGGATGCACTGATAGATGGATCCGATCCTCAAAACGCATCCGGACGTCTGAATGAAGCCTTACAGGGGCATGATCAATGACTGTGGTGATCACCCCATATAGACTCCCTGATCACCCCCCTGTAAAGCTCCATTCAGATGTCCGCATGATTTTTACGGATGCACTGATAGATGGATCCGATCCGCAAAACGCATCCGGACGTCTGAATGAAGCCTTACAGGGGCATGATCAATGACTGTGGTGATCACCCCATATAGACTCCCTGATCACCCCCCTGTCATTGATCACCCCCCTGTCATTGATTACCCCCCTGTAAAGCTCCATTCAGATGTCTGCATGATTTTTACGGATGCACTGATAGATGGATCGGATCCGCAAAACGCATCCGGACGTCTGAATGAAGCCTTACAGGGGCATGATCAATGACTGTGGTGATCACCCCATATAGACTCCCTGATCACCCCCCTGTCATTGATCACCCCCCTGTCATTGATCACCCCCCTGTAAAGCTCCATTCAGATGTCCGCATGATTTTTACGGATGCACTGATAGATGGATCGGATCCGCAAAACGCATCCGGACGTCTGAATGAAGCCTTACACGGGCGTGATCAATGACTGTGGTTATCACCCCATATAGACTCCCTGATCACCCCCCCTGTCATTGATCACCCCCCTGTCATTGATCACCCCCCTGTCATTGATCACCCCCCTGTCATTGATCATTGATCACCCCCCTGTCATTGATCTGTAAGGCTCCATTCAGATATTTTTTTGGCCCAAGTTAGCGGAATTTTTATTTTTTTTTCTTACAAAGTCTCATATTCCACTAACTTGTGTCAAAAAATAAAATCTCACATGAACTCACCATACCCCTCACGGAATCCAAATGCGTAAAATTTTTTAGACATTTATATTCCAGACTTCTTCTCACGCTTTAGGGCCCCTAGAATGCCAGGGCAGTATAAATACCCCACATGTGACCCCATTTCGGAAAGAAGACACCCCCAGGTATTCCGTGAGGGGCATATTGAGTCCATGAAAGATTGAAATTTTTGTCCCAAGTTAGCGGAACGGGAGACTTTGTGAGAAAAAAATTAAAAATATCAATTTCCGCTAACTTGTGCCAAAAAAAAAAAATTTCTATGAACTCGCCATGCCCCTCATTGAATACCTTGGGGTGTCTTCTTTCCAAAATGGGGTCACATGTGGGGTATTTATACTGCCCTGGCATTCTAGGGGCCCCAAAGCGTGAGAAGAAGTCTGGTATCCAAATGTCTAAAAATGCCCTCCTAAAAGGAATTTGGGCACCTTTGCGCATCTAGGCTGCAAAAAAGTGTCACACATCTGGTATCGCCGATATGAAGAAAAAGTGAATTTTGTCCAGCTTGTATTTGTGGCAATCCGAAGGCTTTTATTCAATAATCAGTAAAATCCAGGTACAGAAAGCAGAGTCTACATGTTTCGGGCACAATGCAATTTCAGCCCTTACTCATGACAATTTCAAATACACTGTGAGTTGTTCTTATAGAGGAGAGGGGAAGAGCTATTCAGCTGAAGTAATCAGACTGAGAGTCAACCCCTCCCTACTACAGGTGTGCACATAGGTAAAAAACATACCAAAGTTACGTTTTCATATAGTTCATTAAAACAATACATTCAAAAAGATATAGAGGAAAAAAGTGGGGAGGAGAAAGAAAGGAGAAATAAATGGAAAATGAATTCATAGTTAATACTGTAAAATAAGGTCCAGTCTTTTATTTAAACCAAGAGGCTGGCGGCTTTCCAAACGGAAGATCCAATAGGATTCTCTGTTTAAAAGTTTCCGTTTTCTGTCACCACCTCTTATTGGTTTTTTAACTTTTTCAATACCTTGTGCTGACATATGAGAGACATCACCACCATGTACCATGGCAAAGTGAAGACTTGCCGCAGATATGTTGCGGTTCGCATGGTGCGGTATGTCTGATATATGTTTTCTGATGCGTGTTTTAATTGCGTTGGTTGTGCATCCTACATATTGCAACCTACACTTTATGCATGTTATACAGTAGATTGCATGTGTGGTATTGCAATTAAGGAAGGAATTTATTTTAAAAACCTGGCCATTAACAGTAGATTCAAAACTTTGACAGATTTTCATGTATTTGCAACAAGTGCAAACAGAGTGACCACACTTATAATTCCCTTTTGTAGACAACCAGGTACTCTGGGTTATACGGGATTTATCATTTTTGAAAAGGGATGGACTCACTGAGCTTGCTATAGTAGGTGCTTTTTTGGCTGCACATTTAATGCCTTTTTGTGCCATTGCTGCCCATTTTTTGTCGCACGCTAGGACTGGAAAATGCTTTTTCACAATGTTGCAAATTTGAAAATATTCCTTACTGTATTGTGTAACGAAAATATTTTTTCTGTCATGATTAGGTGTCCCTCTAGTGTTATCACCCTTTGTTTTTGCGTTTGTGGTTAACAATAGATTTCTATTCATGTTTAATACGTCTCTATTGCATTTTTCCATCATTTTTTGCGAATATGCTCTATGTGTCAATCTTTTTATAATATTTTGGGCCTCCGCTTTGTAGGTTGATTCATCACTGCAATTTCTTTTGGCCCTGATTAATTCTCCTTTAGGTATATTTCTGATTGTATGTGTGGGATGGCATGACTGTGCATGCAATATTGTGTTGCCTGCTGTTGATTTCCTGTATGTGCTAGTGTATATGGAGGCTGTGGCGGAGTCCCCCCTGAGTCTGAGATCCAGGAACTCGATGTTATCAGTATTGTATTGGACGGTAAATTGGATACCGTTCACACATGCATTCAGATAGTCAGTAAATGGTGGTATGGCCGCCACACTACCCGACCAAATAAAGATCAGGTCGTCGATGTAACGGCCATACCACCTTATGTGACCCGAAAAAGGGTTGGTGTCGATGAGGAGAAAGCTTCTCTCCCACCATGCCATAAAAATATTAGCAATGGAGGGAGAGAACTTGGCCCCCATCGACACCCCCGATGTCTGCAGGAAAAATTTTCCATCAAACATGAAATAATTTCGTCTCAGGAGGAAGTCCACCACAGCCACCACATACTCTGATAGCACCGCAGTAAAATTTCCAAAATTTTCCAAAAACCACACTAAAGAGGTATTCACCAGGTCATGGGGAATACTGGGGTAAAGTGCAACTACATCTGCCGTTACCCATGAATATTTTTGGGACCATTCAAGGTCTTGTACTGCTTGTAAGACCGATTTGGTGTCTCTCAAGAAACCTGGAATATTGGGAATCAAGGGCTGCAGTAGTGAGTCAACCCACTGGCAGAGGCGTTCTGAATACGACCCTATACCCGAGACTATTGGTCTCAAAGGAGGGGGAAAAATTAGTTTGTGCACTTTTGGTAGAGCATGTAAGATTGGGATGACTGGAGATGCAACAAAAATATAGTCATGTTCTTTTTGGCTAAGGACACCTAAATTGAATCCATGTAGCAGCAAGGCTTTCAATTCTTGCTGGAAAGCGGGGAGCGGGTCATTTGATAGTATGCCATAGATCCTGTCATTATGTAACATCTGATTAATGAGGGATCTATAGAGTTCACAATTGAGAATGACCACTGCTCCCCCTTTGTCAGCTTGCTTCACAACAATATCATCTCTATTTTTGAGATTACGCAATGCTAGTGATTCTTTTTTGGATAGATTGTTAGTATTTAAATCCTTATGTTGTAAAACTACAGAATTGTTTAGTGAGACTAGATCCCTCTCAACCAGTTCTTGAAATCTGTCCAGTGCATGAGATCTAGATTGCACCGGATAGAAATCACGGTTGGAAGGGTTAAAGTCTGACGAACAATGCGCAGCATCAGAAGGAAGACAAGTATTTTTCAATTCCATTAGATCATATATATGTACCATTTCATTAAAAGACATACTGGTTGGATTAGGCATATGGTCTAAAGTAGAAGTAGCATTAATAGTGTCTGGATCTGGAATCAAATTGGAAGCGAACACACTGGCCGCAGCATCCCCTGGACTACACACCTGTGAGTCTATTGATTGGAAGTGCTGCTGCAGAGTTAGACTGCGGGCCAGTCTGTTCACGTCCAATATGGTTCTATACAAATCGAAGTGACAGGACGGCGCAAAAGTCAAACCTTTGCCCAGAACTTTGAGTTCATGTTCAGATAGTATACAGGTCGACAGATTGATTATCTGTAGTTCATTTTCCCCCGTCTGGATCTTGCAGGATAACGGCGGTTTACGGTGTCTCCGACCTCCTCTGCGTTTTTTGACGTTTGTCTGTGTGAATTAGTCCCTTGTGCAGAGCGATTGCTGAGTGTCTCCATCTGTGTCAGGTTGGTGTCACATTCTGATTCAGGAGAATCAGCCTCTGTAGAGCTGAATGAGACTTTGCGGCGTTGTTTTTTTTTTGGAGCGTAAGCCTCTCAGTATAGATCTTGGTGTATGTGTTCGCATTTCTGACCAGGTGTACACTTCTTTGCGGTTATAGTCAAGTAGATCTCTGTTAAATTTTGACTGCTTCATTTGCATGAGAGCTTCCTCTGTTAACGCAAGATCCTCTTTTAGTTTGTCGTCAAATTTGAGAAACGCTGGATTGTTGATATGTTCCAGTAGTGAATCTTGCGTAATTTTAATCTCCTTTCTTAACTCCTCCAAAGTCTGTCTTTCATTTCGGACAATTAAGTCCATCAATTTTAAGGAGCAGTTTGACAGAATAGATTCCCATTCCTCTAGAAATAGATCTGAATAAGTAATGGACGGTTTCTTTTTCAGGCGTAAGCCCCTGGGGATCATTTCTTTTTCAATATACTTTTGTAGTGACGTATAGTCCCACCAGGTGCGAAGCTCTTTTAGTATCAGTTTTTCTAGTGTAGACATCAGTGTAATTGATAGCAAGCTGTCCTGGATATCCTGCTGTGGCTTTTCAAAAATGGCATTAATTTTTAGGAATCTTTCCTGTTCGTCCTCTAATGGGCGTAGTGAGGCATGTGCCATGATCTTGCCAGTATCGCAGGAAACACTGTAATATAAGCCGAGGTAGGGAGTGCACGCTCTCGGGTTTAGATTAAATATTGTGAAAGTTAGGGGTTTGAGCAGCTCTCACCTGTCGAGGATTCCACCGGTATAGCACGGACCAGCTCCTTCACCCGAAAATAGGAGAGATATGTAGATATGAAGAAAAAGTGAATTTTGTCCAGCTTGTATTTGTGGCAATCCGAAGGCTTTTATTCAATAATCAGTAAAATCCAGGTACAGAAAGCAGAGTCTACATGTTTCGGGCACAATGCAATTTCAGCCCTTACTCATGACAATTTCAAATACACTGTGAGTTGTTCTTATAGAGGAGAGGGGAAGAGCTATTCAGCTGAAGTAATCAGACTGAGAGTCAACCCCTCCCTACTACAGGTGTGCACATAGGTAAAAAACATACCAAAGTTACGTTTTCATATAGTTCATTAAAACAATACATTCAAAAAGATATAGAGGAAAAAAGTGGGGAGGAGAAAGAAAGGAGAAATAAATGGAAAATGAATTTATAGTTAATACTGTAAAATAAGGTCCAGTCTTTTATTTAAACCAAGAGGCTGGCGGCTTTCCAAACGGAAGATCCAATAGGATTCTCTGTTTAAAAGTTTCCGTTTTCTGTCACCACCTCTTATTGGTTTTTTAACTTTTTCAATACCTTGTGCTGACATATGAGAGACATCACCACCATGTACCATGGCAAAGTGAAGACTTGCCGCAGATATGTTGCGGTTCGCATGGTGCGGTATGTCTGATATATGTTTTCTGATGCGTGTTTTAATTGCGTTGGTTGTGCATCCTACATATTGCAACCTACACTTTATGCATGTTATACAGTAGATTGCATGTGTGGTATTGCAATTAAGGAAGGAATTTATTTTAAAAACCTGGCCATTAACAGTAGATTCAAAACTTTGACAGATTTTCATGTATTTGCAACAAGTGCAAACAGAGTGACCACACTTATAATTCCCTTTTGTAGACAACCAGGTACTCTGGGTTATACGGGATTTATCATTTTTGAAAAGGGATGGACTCACTGAGCTTGCTATAGTAGGTGCTTTTTTGGCTGCACATTTAATGCCTTTTTGTGCCATTGCTGCCCATTTTTTGTCGCACGCTAGGACTGGAAAATGCTTTTTCACAATGTTGCAAATTTGAAAATATTCCTTACTGTATTGTGTAACGAAAATATTTTTTCTGTCATGATTAGGTGTCCCTCTAGTGTTATCACCCTTTGTTTTTGCGTTTGTGGTTAACAATAGATTTCTATTCATGTTTAATACGTCTCTATTGCATTTTTCCATCATTTTTTGCGAATATGCTCTATGTGTCAATCTTTTTATAATATTTTGGGCCTCCGCTTTGTAGGTTGATTCATCACTGCAATTTCTTTTGGCCCTGATTAATTCTCCTTTAGGTATATTTCTGATTGTATGTGTGGGATGGCATGACTGTGCATGCAATAGTGTGTTGCCTGCTGTTGATTTCCTGTATGTGCTAGTGTATATGGAGGCTGTGGCGGAGTCCCCCCTGAGTCTGAGATCCAGGAACTCGATGTTATCAGTATTGTATTGGACGGTAAATTGGATACCGTTCACACATGCATTCAGATAGTCAGTAAATGGTGGTATGGCCGCCACACTACCCGACCAAATAAAGATCAGGTCGTCGATGTAACGGCCATACCACCTTATGTGACCCGAAAAAGGGTTGGTGTCGATGAGGAGAAAGCTTCTCTCCCACCATGCCATAAAAATATTAGCAATGGAGGGAGAGAACTTGGCCCCCATCGACACCCCCGATGTCTGCAGGAAAAATTTTCCATCAAACATGAAATAATTTCGTCTCAGGAGGAAGTCCACCACAGCCACCACATACTCTGATAGCACCGCAGTAAAATTTCCAAAATTTTCCAAAAACCACACTAAAGAGGTATTCACCAGGTCATGGGGAATACTGGGGTAAAGTGCAACTACATCTGCCGTTACCCATGAATATTTTTGGGACCATTCAAGGTCTTGTACTGCTTGTAAGACCGATTTGGTGTCTCTCAAGAAACCTGGAATATTGGGAATCAAGGGCTGCAGTAGTGAGTCAACCCACTGGCAGAGGCGTTCTGAATACGACCCTATACCCGAGACTATTGGTCTCAAAGGAGGGGGAAAAATTAGTTTGTGCACTTTTGGTAGAGCATGTAAGATTGGGATGACTGGAGATGCAACAAAAATATAGTCATGTTCTTTTTGGCTAAGGACACCTAAATTGAATCCATGTAGCAGCAAGGCTTTCAATTCTTGCTGGAAAGCGGGGAGCGGGTCATTTGATAGTATGCCATAGATCCTGTCATTATGTAACATCTGATTAATGAGGGATCTATAGAGTTCACAATTGAGAATGACCACTGCTCCCCCTTTGTCAGCTTGCTTCACAACAATATCATCTCTATTTTTGAGATTACGCAATGCTAGTGATTCTTTTTTGGATAGATTGTTAGTATTTAAATCCTTATGTTGTAAAACTACAGAATTGTTTAGTGAGACTAGATCCCTCTCAACCAGTTCTTGAAATCTGTCCAGTGCATGAGATCTAGATTGCACCGGATAGAAATCACGGTTGGAACTCAAAGTTCTGGGCAAAGGTTTGACTTTTGCGCCGTCCTGTCACTTCGATTTGTATAGAACCATATTGGACGTGAACAGACTGGCCCGCAGTCTAACTCTGCAGCAGCACTTCCAATCAATAGACTCACAGGTGTGTAGTCCAGGGGATGCTGCGGCCAGTGTGTTCGCCTCCAATTTGATTCCAGATCCAGACACTATTAATGCTACTTCTACTTTAGACCATATGCCTAATCCAACCAGTATGTCTTTTAATGAAATGGTACATATATATGATCTAATGGAATTGAAAAATACTTGTCTTCCTTCTGATGCTGCGCATTGTTCGTCAGACTTTAACCCTTCCAACCGTGATTTCTATCCGGTGCAATCTAGATCTCATGCACTGGACAGATTTCAAGAACTGGTTGAGAGGGATCTAGTCTCACTAAACAATTCTGTAGTTTTACAACATAAGGATTTAAATACTAACAATCTATCCAAAAAAGAATCACTAGCATTGCGTAATCTCAAAAATAGAGATGATATTGTTGTGAAGCAAGCTGACAAAGGGGGAGCAGTGGTCATTCTCAATTGTGAACTCTATAGATCCCTCATTAATCAGATGTTACATAATGACAGGATCTATGGCATACTATCAAATGACCCGCTCCCCGCTTTCCAGCAAGAATTGAAAGCCTTGCTGCTACATGGATTCAATTTAGGTGTCCTTAGCCAAAAAGAACATGACTATATTTTTGTTGCATCTCCAGTCATCCCAATCTTACATGCTCTACCAAAAGTGCACAAACTAATTTTTCCCCCTCCTTTGAGACCAATAGTCTCGGGTATAGGGTCGTATTCAGAACGCCTCTGCCAGTGGGTTGACTCACTACTGCAGCCCTTGATTCCCAATATTCCAGGTTTCTTGAGAGACACCAAATCGGTCTTACAAGCAGTACAAGACCTTGAATGGTCCCAAAAATATTCATGGGTAACGGCAGATGTAGTTGCACTTTACCCCAGTATTCCCCATGACCTGGTGAATACCTCTTTAGTGTGGTTTTTGGAAAATTTTGGAAATTTTACTGCGGTGCTATCAGAGTATGTGGTGGCTGTGGTGGACTTCCTCCTGAGACGAAATTATTTCATGTTTGATGGAAAATTTTTCCTGCAGACATCGGGGGTGTCGATGGGGGCCAAGTTCTCTCCCTCCATTGCTAATATTTTTATGGCATGGTGGGAGAGAAGCTTTCTCCTCATCGACACCAACCCTTTTTCGGGTCACATAAGGTGGTATGGCCGTTACATCGACGACCTGATCTTTATTTGGTCGGGTAGTGTGGCGGCCATACCACCATTTACTGACTATCTGAATGCATGTGTGAACGGTATCCAATTTACCGTCCAATACAATACTGATAACATCGAGTTCCTGGATCTCAGACTCAGGGGGGACTCCGCCACAGCCTCCATATACACTAGCACATACAGGAAATCAACAGCAGGCAACACACTATTGCATGCACAGTCATGCCATCCCACACATACAATCAGAAATATACCTAAAGGAGAATTAATCAGGGCCAAAAGAAATTGCAGTGATGAATCAACCTACAAAGCGGAGGCCCAAAATATTATAAAAAGATTGACACATAGAGCATATTCGCAAAAAATGATGGAAAAATGCAATAGAGACGTATTAAACATGAATAGAAATCTATTGTTAACCACAAACGCAAAAACAAAGGGTGATAACACTAGAGGGACACCTAATCATGACAGAAAAAATATTTTCGTTACACAATACAGTAAGGAATATTTTCAAATTTGCAACATTGTGAAAAAGCATTTTCCAGTCCTAGCGTGCGACAAAAAATGGGCAGCAATGGCACAAAAAGGCATTAAATGTGCAGCCAAAAAAGCACCTACTATAGCAAGCTCAGTGAGTCCATCCCTTTTCAAAAATGATAAATCCCGTATAACCCAGAGTACCTGGTTGTCTACAAAAGGGAATTATAAGTGTGGTCACTCTGTTTGCACTTGTTGCAAATACATGAAAATCTGTCAAAGTTTTGAATCTACTGTTAATGGCCAGGTTTTTAAAATAAATTCCTTCCTTAATTGCAATACCACACATGCAATCTACTGTATAACATGCATAAAGTGTAGGTTGCAATATGTAGGATGCACAACCAACGCAATTAAAACACGCATCAGAAAACATATATCAGACATACCGCACCATGCGAACCGCAACATATCTGCGGCAAGTCTTCACTTTGCCATGGTACATGGTGGTGATGTCTCTCATATGTCAGCACAAGGTATTGAAAAAGTTAAAAAACCAATAAGAGGTGGTGACAGAAAACGGAAACTTTTAAACAGAGAATCCTATTGGATCTTCCGTTTGGAAAGCCGCCAGCCTCTTGGTTTAAATAAAAGACTGGACCTTATTTTACAGTATTAACTATAAATTCATTTTCCATTTATTTCTCCTTTCTTTCTCCTCCCCACTTTTTTCCTCTATATCTTTTTGAATGTATTGTTTTAATGAACTATATGAAAACGTAACTTTGGTATGTTTTTTACCTATGTGCACACCTGTAGTAGGGAGGGGTTGACTCTCAGTCTGATTACTTCAGCTGAATAGCTCTTCCCCTCTCCTCTATAAGAACAACTCACAGTGTATTTGAAATTGTCATGAGTAAGGGCTGAAATTGCATTGTGCCCGAAACATGTAGACTCTGCTTTCTGTACCTGGATTTTACTGATTATTGAATAAAAGCCTTCGGATTGCCACAAATACAAGCTGGACAAAATTCACTTTTTCTTCATATCTACATATCTCTCCTATTTTCGGGTGAAGGAGCTGGTCCGTGCTATACCGGTGGAATCCTCGACAGGTGAGAGCTGCTCAAACCCCTAACTTTCACAATATTTAATCTAAACCCGAGAGCGTGCACTCCCTACCTCGGCTTATATTACAGTGTTTCCTGCGATACTGGCAAGATCATGGCACATGCCTCACTACGCCCATTAGAGGACGAACAGGAAAGATTCCTAAAAATTAATGCCATTTTTGAAAAGCCACAGCAGGATATCCAGGACAGCTTGCTATCAATTACACTGATGTCTACACTAGAAAAACTGTTACTAAAAGAGCTTCGCACCTGGTGGGACTATACGTCACTACAAAAGTATATTGAAAAAGAAATGATCCCCAGGGGCTTACGCCTGAAAAAGAAACCGTCCATTACTTATTCAGATCTATTTCTAGAGGAATGGGAATCTATTCTGTCAAACTGCTCCTTAAAATTGATGGACTTAATTGTCCGAAATGAAAGACAGACTTTGGAGGAGTTAAGAAAGGAGATTAAAATTACGCAAGATTCACTACTGGAACATATCAACAATCCAGCGTTTCTCAAATTTGACGACAAACTAAAAGAGGATCTTGCGTTAACAGAGGAAGCTCTCATGCAAATGAAGCAGTCAAAATTTAACAGAGATCTACTTGACTATAACCGCAAAGAAGTGTACACCTGGTCAGAAATGCGAACACATACACCAAGATCTATACTGAGAGGCTTACGCTCCAAAAAAAAACAACGCCGCAAAGTCTCATTCAGCTCTACAGAGGCTGATTCTCCTGAATCAGAATGTGACACCAACCTGACACAGATGGAGACACTCAGCAATCGCTCTGCACAAGGGACTAATTCACACAGACAAACGTCAAAAAACGCAGAGGAGGTCGGAGACACCGTAAACCGCCGTTATCCTGCAAGATCCAGACGGGGGAAAATGAACTACAGATAATCAATCTGTCGACCTGTATACTATCTGAACATGAACTCAAAGTTCTGGGCAAAGGTTTGACTTTTGCGCCGTCCTGTCACTTCGATTTGTATAGAACCATATTGGACGTGAACAGACTGGCCCGCAGTCTAACTCTGCAGCAGCACTTCCAATCAATAGACTCACAGGTGTGTAGTCCAGGGGATGCTGCGGCCAGTGTGTTCGCCTCCAATTTGATTCCAGATCCAGACACTATTAATGCTACTTCTACTTTAGACCATATGCCTAATCCAACCAGTATGTCTTTTAATGAAATGGTACATATATATGATCTAATGGAATTGAAAAATACTTGTCTTCCTTCTGATGCTGCGCATTGTTCGTCAGACTTTAACCCTTCCAACCGTGATTTCTATCCGGTGCAATCTAGATCTCATGCACTGGACAGATTTCAAGAACTGGTTGAGAGGGATCTAGTCTCACTAAACAATTCTGTAGTTTTACAACATAAGGATTTAAATACTAACAATCTATGCAAAAAAGAATCACTAGCATTGCGTAATCTCAAAAATAGAGATGATATTGTTGTGAAGCAAGCTGACAAAGGGGGAGCAGTGGTCATTCTCAATTGTGAACTCTATAGATCCCTCATTAATCAGATGTTACATAATGACAGGATCTATGGCATACTATCAAATGACCCGCTCCCCGCTTTCCAGCAAGAATTGAAAGCCTTGCTGCTACATGGATTCAATTTAGGTGTCCTTAGCCAAAAAGAACATGACTATATTTTTGTTGCATCTCCAGTCATCCCAATCTTACATGCTCTACCAAAAGTGCACAAACTAATTTTTCCCCCTCCTTTGAGACCAATAGTCTCGGGTATAGGGTCGTATTCAGAACGCCTCTGCCAGTGGGTTGACTCACTACTGCAGCCCTTGATTCCCAATATTCCAGGTTTCTTGAGAGACACCAAATCGGTCTTACAAGCAGTACAAGACCTTGAATGGTCCCAAAAATATTCATGGGTAACGGCAGATGTAGTTGCACTTTACCCCAGTATTCCCCATGACCTGGTGAATACCTCTTTAGTGTGGTTTTTGGAAAATTTTGGAAATTTTACTGCGGTGCTATCAGAGTATGTGGTGGCTGTGGTGGACTTCCTCCTGAGACGAAATTATTTCATGTTTGATGGAAAATTTTTCCTGCAGACATCGGGGGTGTCGATGGGGGCCAAGTTCTCTCCCTCCATTGCTAATATTTTTATGGCATGGTGGGAGAGAAGCTTTCTCCTCATCGACACCAACCCTTTTTCGGGTCACATAAGGTGGTATGGCCGTTACATCGACGACCTGATCTTTATTTGGTCGGGTAGTGTGGCGGCCATACCACCATTTACTGACTATCTGAATGCATGTGTGAACGGTATCCAATTTACCGTCCAATACAATACTGATAACATCGAGTTCCTGGATCTCAGACTCAGGGGGGACTCCGCCACAGCCTCCATATACACTAGCACATACAGGAAATCAACAGCAGGCAACACACTATTGCATGCACAGTCATGCCATCCCACACATACAATCAGAAATATACCTAAAGGAGAATTAATCAGGGCCAAAAGAAATTGCAGTGATGAATCAACCTACAAAGCGGAGGCCCAAAATATTATAAAAAGATTGACACATAGAGCATATTCGCAAAAAATGATGGAAAAATGCAATAGAGACGTATTAAACATGAAAAGAAATCTATTGTTAACCACAAACGCAAAAACAAAGGGTGATAACACTAGAGGGACACCTAATCATGACAGAAAAAATATTTTCGTTACACAATACAGTAAGGAATATTTTCAAATTTGCAACATTGTGAAAAAGCATTTTCCAGTCCTAGCGTGCGACAAAAAATGGGCAGCAATGGCACAAAAAGGCATTAAATGTGCAGCCAAAAAAGCACCTACTATAGCAAGCTCAGTGAGTCCATCCCTTTTCAAAAATGATAAATCCCGTATAACCCAGAGTACCTGGTTGTCTACAAAAGGGAATTATAAGTGTGGTCACTCTGTTTGCACTTGTTGCAAATACATGAAAATCTGTCAAAGTTTTGAATCTACTGTTAATGGCCAGGTTTTTAAAATAAATTCCTTCCTTAATTGCAATACCACACATGCAATCTACTGTATAACATGCATAAAGTGTAGGTTGCAATATGTAGGATGCACAACCAACGCAATTAAAACACGCATCAGAAAACATATATCAGACATACCGCACCATGCGAACCGCAACATATCTGCGGCAAGTCTTCACTTTGCCATGGTACATGGTGGTGATGTCTCTCATATGTCAGCACAAGGTATTGAAAAAGTTAAAAAACCAATAAGAGGTGGTGACAGAAAACGGAAACTTTTAAACAGAGAATCCTATTGGATCTTCCGTTTGGAAAGCCGCCAGCCTCTTGGTTTAAATAAAAGACTGGACCTTATTTTACAGTATTAACTATAAATTCATTTTCCATTTATTTCTCCTTTCTTTCTCCTCCCCACTTTTTTCCTCTATATCTTTTTGAATGTATTGTTTTAATGAACTATATGAAAACGTAACTTTGGTATGTTTTTTACCTATGTGCACACCTGTAGTAGGGAGGGGTTGACTCTCAGTCTGATTACTTCAGCTGAATAGCTCTTCCCCTCTCCTCTATAAGAACAACTCACAGTGTATTTGAAATTGTCATGAGTAAGGGCTGAAATTGCATTGTGCCCGAAACATGTAGACTCTGCTTTCTGTACCTGGATTTTACTGATTATTGAATAAAAGCCTTCGGATTGCCACAAATACAAGCTGGACAAAATTCACTTTTTCTTCATATCTACATATCTCTCCTATTTTCGGGTGAAGGAGCTGGTCCGTGCTATACCGGTGGAATCCTCGACAGGTGAGAGCTGCTCAAACCCCTAACTTTCACAATCTGGTATCGCCGTACTCAGGAGAAGTTGGGGAATGTGTTTTGGGGTGTCATTTTACATATACCCATGCTGGGTGAGAGAAATATCTTGGTCAAATGCCAACTTTGTATAAAAAAATGGGAAAAGTTGTCTTTTGCCAAGATATTTCTCTCACCCAGCATGGGTATATGTAAAATGACACCCCAAAACACATTCCCCAACTTCTCCTGAATACGGCGATACCACATGTGTGACACTTTTTTGCAGCCTAGGTGGGCAAAGGGGCCCATATTCCAAAGAGCACCTTTAGGATTTCACAGGTCATTTACCTACTTACCACACATTAGGGCCCCTGGAAAATGCCAGAGCAGTATAACTACCCCACAAGTGACCCCATTTTGGAAAGAAGACACCCCAAGGTATTCCGTGAGGGGCATGGCGAGTTCCTAGAATTTTTTATTTTTTGTCACAAGTTAGTGGAAAATGCTTTTTTTTTTTTTTTTTTTTTTTTTCATACAAAGTCTCATATTCCACTAACTTGTGACAAAAAATAAAAACTTCCATGAACTCACTTTGCCCATCAGCGAATACCTTGGGGTCTCTTCTTTCCAAAATGGGGTCACTTGTGGGGTAGTTATACTGCCCTGGCATTCTAGGGGCCCAAATGTGTGGTAAGGAGTTTGAAATCAAATTCTGTAAAAAATGACCTGTGAAATCCGAAAGGTGCTCTTTTGAATATGGGCCCCTTTGCCCACCTCGGCTGCAAAAAAGTGTCACACATCTGGTATCTCCGTAATCGGGAGAAGTTGGGGAATGTGTTTTGGGGTGTCATTTTACATATACCCATGCTGGGTGAGAGAAATATCTTGGCAAAAGACAACTTTTCCCATTTTTTTATACAAAGTTGGCATTTGACCAAGATATTTATCTCACCCAGCATGGGTATATGCAAAAAGACACCCCAAAACACATTCCTCAACTTCTCCTGAATACAGAGATACCAGATGTGTGACACTTTTTTGCAGCCTAGGTGGGCAAAGGGGCCCACATTCCAAAGAGCACCTTTCGGATTTCACAGGTCATTTACCTACTTACCACACATTTGGGCCCCTAGAATGCCAGGGCAGTATAACTACCCCACAAGTGACCCCATTTTGGAAAGAAGAGACCCCAAGGTATTCGCTGATGGGCATAGTGAGTTCATGGAAGTTTTTATTTTTTGTCACAAGTTTGTGGAATATGAGACTTTGTATGAAAAAAAAAAAAAAAAAAAAAAATCATCATTTTCCACTAACTTGTGACAAAAAATAAAAAATTCTAGGAACTCGCCATGCCCCTCACGGAATACCTTGGGGTGTCTTCTTTCCAAAATGGGGTCACTTGTGGGGTAGTTATACTGCCCTGGTATTCTAGGGGCCCAAATGTGTGGTAAGGAGTTTGAAATCAAATTCAGGAAAAAATGAGGAGTGAAATCCGAAAGGTGCTCTTTGGAATATGGGCCCCTTTGCCCACCTAGGCTGCAAAAAAGTGTCACACATCTGGTATCCCCGTACTCAGGAGAAGTTGAGGAATGTGTTTTGGGGTGTCTTTTTACATATACCCATGCTGGGTGAGATAAATATCTTGGTCAAATGACAACTTTGTATAAAAAAATGGGAAAAGTTGTCTTTTGCCAAGATATTTCTCTCACCCAGCATGGGTATATATAAAATGACACCCCAAAACACATTCCCCACCTTCTCCTGAGTACGGAGATACCAGATGTGTGACACTTTTTTGCAGCCTAGGTGGGCAAAGGGGCCCATATTCCAAAGAGCACCTTTCGGATTTCACAGGTCATTTTTTACAGAATTTGATTTCAAACTCCTTACCACACATTTGGGCCCCTAGAATGCCAGGGCAGTATAACTACCCCACAAGTGACCCCATTTTGGAAAGAAGAGACCCCAAGGTATTCGCTGATGGGCATAGTGAGTTCATAGAACTTTTTATTTTTTGTCACAAGTTAGTGGAATATGAGACTTTGTAAGGAAAAAAAAAAAAAAAAAAAAAATCATCATTTTCCCCTAACTTGTGACAAAAAATAAAAAGTTCTATGAACTCACTATGCCCATCAGCGAATACCTTAGGGTGTGTACTTTCAGAAATGGGGTCATTTGTGGGGTGTTTGTACTGTCTGGGCATTGTAGAACCTCAGGAAACATGACAGGTGCTCAGAAAGTCAGAGCTGCTTCAAAAAGCGGAAATTCACATTTTTGTACCATAGTTTGTAAACGCTATAACTTTTACCCAAACCATTTTTTTTTTACCCAAACATTTTTTTTTTATCAAAGACATGTAGAACTATAAATTTAGAGCAAAATTTCTATATGGATGTCGTTTTTTTTGCAAAATTTTACAACTGAAAGTGAAAAATGTCATTTTTTTGCAAAAAAATCGTTAAATTTCGATTAATAACAAAAAAAGTAAAAATGTCAGCAGCAATGAAATACCACCAAATGAAAGCTCTATTAGTGAGAAGAAAAGGAGGTAAAATTCATTTGGGTGGTAAGTTGCATGACCGAGCAATAAACGGTGAAAGTAGGGTAGGTCAGAAGTGTAAAAAGTGGCCTGGTCTTTCAGGGTGTTTAAGCACTGGGGGCTGAGGTGGTTAAAGGAGATGCCTCTAGGATTACAGTTATCGGCTTCCCTAAAGATTCATTACCAACTTTAATGCTCAATGAAGACAATTGCAGGATATTCTCCAAAGACACTGGCAGGTCCTTCGAACTGACAAGGACCTAAAGAAAGTTATCTCTGAGAGACCACTGGTCACTTGGAAGAGAGCAAAAAGTCTTAAGGATATGGTGACCAGGAGCCACTATGTGGCCCCGAAAAAATGTGGTCTCTTTGGGGATAAGGGTCCACAATGGATCTGTGTATGGCACTGTTATGGGGGGATCTGTGTATGGCAATGTTATGGGGGGATCTGTGGATGGCACTGTTATGGGGGATCTGTGGATGGCACTGTTATAGGGGATCTGTGGGTGGCACTGTTATGGGGGATCTGTGTATGGCACTGTTATGGGGGATCTGTGGATGGCACTGTTATGGGGGGATCTGTGGATGACACTGTTATGGGGAATCTGTGGATGGCACTGTTATGGGGGGATCTGTAGATGGCACTGTTATGGGGGATCTGTGGATGGCACTTATGGGGGGATCTGTGGATGGCACTGTGATGGGGGATCTGTGGATGGCACTGTTATGGGGGGATCTGTGGATGGCACTGTTATGGGGGATCTGTGGATGGCACTGTTATGGGGGATCTGTGGATGACACTGTTATGGGGGATCTGTGGATGGCACTGTTATGGGGGGGGATCTGTGGATGGCACTGTTATGGGGGGATCTGTGGATGACACTGTTATGAGGGATCTGTGGATGACACTGTTATGGGGGATCTGTGGATGACACTGTTATGGGGGGATCTGTGGATGGCACTGTTATGTGGGATCTGTGGATGGCACTGTTATGGGGGATCTGTGGATGGCACTGTTATGGGGGGGATCTGTGGATGGCACTGTTATGGGGGGATCTGTGGATGGCACTGTTATGGGGGATCTGTGGATGGCACTGTTATGGGGGATCTGTGGATGACACTGTTATGGGGGATCTGTGGATGGCACTGTTATGGGGGGATCTGTGGATGGCACTGTTATGGGGGGATCTGTGGATGACACTGTTATGAGGGATCTGTGGATGACACTGTTATGGGGGATCTGTGGATGACACTGTTATGGGGGTATCTGTGGATGACACTGTTATGGGGCTGGTCTGTGGCTGACACTTATTGGGGTCTGTGGCTGACACTGTTATGGGGGTATCTGTGGATGACACATAGCATCTTATGCTATGTGTCATCCACAGATAACCCCATAACAGTGTCGCTGTTTAGTGTGAATGTAATGGCAGCGGGGCCCGGTGCAGTCACTGTATTGCACCGGCCCCGCTCAGAGTAGTAATACTTTGAATAACTGTAATAATAATAACGATCTTCACTTCTTCACTTACTACATGGTGAGGCAGGAGGCCGGACGGGAGGCCAGGCACTGGAAGCGTAACTCCCTACGTCATGCGCCTGCGCCGACTGCTTCATTCATGCAGTGGGCGGAGCAGGGGCGTCACTTAGTGAGTTACGCTACCAGTGCCTGGCGGCGTGGCACGTACACAGGGCTTTTATTAGTATAGATATTATTTTCTCTTACTGTAATACTGACTTATATGTAGCTGTAATATGCGTCACTGGCACTCACTTTTGGCTGAGACTGCAGGCACTGTGACTGGTGGCTGATATGACTGCCACTGACTGGTAGTGCTGAGACCACTTGCACTGTGACTGGTGACTGATACAGCTGTCACTGACTGGTGGTGCTGAGACCACTGGCACTGTGACTGGTGGCTGATACGGCTGGCACTGACTTGTGGTGCTGAGAGCACTGGCACTGTGATTGCTGGCACTGACTGCTGGCACTGACTGGTGGTGCTGAGACTGTGGGCACTGTGACTGGTGCCTGAGATGGCTGGCACGGACTGGTGGTGCTGAGACTGCAGCTGATGGCTGAAACAGCTGGCACTTACTGGTGGCTGAGACGACTGGCAGTGCCACGTGGTGCTGAGACTGCTGTCACTGTGACTGATGGTGCTGAGACCACTGGCACTGTGACTGGTGGCTGATAGAGCTGGCACTAACTGGTGCTGCTGAAAACACTGTCACTGTGACTGGTGGCTAATACGCTTGGCACTGACTGGTGGTGCTGAGACTGCTGTCACTGTGACTGGTGGCTGATACGGCTGGCACTGACTGATAGTGCTGAGACCACTGGCACTGTGACTGGTGGCTGATACAGCTGGCACTGACTGCTAGGACTGACTGGTGGTGCTGAGACTGTGGGCACTGTGACTGGTGCCTGAGATGGCTGGCATGAACTGGCTGAAACAGCTGGCGCTGACTGTTGGCTGAGACGACTGGCAATGCCACGTGGTGCTGAGACTGCTGGCGCGTTTTGGTGTCCGCCTGGCGGTGCGGAGCTGAACTGATCCGTTTACATTGACACAATATTGGTGCAATTGTAAATGGATCCGTCTCCCATTGACTTTCAATGTAAAGTCAGGAGTCCCTATTTTAGGCTACTTTCAGTGCGACCCCCCCCCCCCCTCCCCAGTATTAAAAGCATTGGTGGCCAGTGCGCCTCCCCCCCCGTCTATCTGTTGTCCATAGATGAGCTCCCTCATATCCTTTATAATATGGCTTGGTGTGTGTGGTCTCACTTATGTGAGGGCTCTACATATATTTTTTATTTTTTACCTTTGCATTGATAGACTCTAGTGGCTGAGATCCATCTGGCGGCTATGCACCAGAGTGACGATCACATTTACTAACATTAGAATAGTCATATTTTATGTGCTATTGTATTGTGAATCACCCTGCTGCATATTATTGGTATACCTGACATGTGTTCCATCTGCTGGCGGGTAGCAGAGACACTGGCCAGTGGATTGCGGCATCCGGTTTTTCTGCTGACTCTTCATATTATTTTCTTGTTATCTCTAATATTTTAATAATCATGATGTGTTTATTATAATTAAATAAAGTATATATTTTTCGAATACATTAGGCATTCATTTGTTGTTTGTTTAACATTATAGGTTTATATGTTCACATGTAATGTGTCTGGTTCACCAGAAGGTGGCAGCGAATACGGCTGTATGTAGATAGAATGGAACTTACCATTCCCTTACGTCCTAACCAGTGGCACACTGGGGTATTCTGCCCCCCGTGGACTGGTTAGGACAGGTGGAAATTTTATTGACAAATGAAAGTAATTATATAATTAACAAGACCCTCCCACCCCAATAAAGAGGGGGATCAACCCTTGTTTTTTTTTTCTGGATAAGTGGGGGTCCCCCCCTCCCTTCCTGGGAGGACCCCTGTTCTATCTTTATGCAGGCTCTTACCCCTGTTGGGGTCAGTTTGCTTGTTTTTTTTAGCCGTGCTACTGTGTGGTACCTTTTGGTTCTGGTTCAGGATGTAGTAGACTGGGTGAAGGGTTATATGGAGTCTAACATGAGTCAAGTGGACATTTCTAAGTTGTCCAAGAGGACCATAGTACCATCGGACGACGGTTCAAGTCTCCAGGATCCGATGGACAGGAAGGCTGATTGCGCCATTAGGCGTGTTTACTCCTCGGCTTCGGCATCTGCCTCTGTCGCTATTGCGTCTTCTGAAGTGGCGAACTTCCTCAAAACCAGGTTTGCCCAGAATCAGTCTGACCTGGACCAGGGGGTCTCTAGGGATGACATTTTGGCCTCTTGTAAGACGGCCGGCCTAGCCATTGATTTTTTGTGTGACTCAGCTCCACAACAACAAAAATTGGCTTCCAAGTCCATGGCGCTCTCTACCGCGGGCAGGCGCCCGCTTTGGCTAAATCCCTGGAAGGCGGATACTACTTCCAAACACAATCTTTGCGCAATGGCGTATGAACCCGGCAGACTGTTTGGAACAGAGCTGAACTAAATAATGGAGGGACTGTCAGACAAGAAGGGCAAGTCCCTTCCCCAACAGTCCTTTCGTGGTCGGGGCAAGAGGTATGGGTCCAGTTCGGGACCTCAGCCTAAAGCCCAAAGACATTGGGGCTCCCGTAGAGGGGGAAGATCCTCCAGAGTCTCTAAGCCCCCCAAGAAGTCCTCGACACTCTGATTGTGGGCCTCCTCAAAGCTCTTGGTACCTTGCCGATCTGACTGGATTTCCAGAACTCCCTGCTCCCCATATTCCCGTAGACGGTCACCTACAACATTTTCTAGAGTCTTGGCAGACTCATATCCAAGACCCGTGGGTTCTCCATATTATATCTCAGGGATACCTGGTAGACTTGGACAGTCCCCCTTTAGACAAGTTTGTTCAAACAAAATTACTTCCATCCAGCAAACAGAGAATTCTGGAGAACTACGTTCTGGAGTATCTTCGGAAAGGGGCACTAGAGGAGGTGCCTCTTCAAGATCAGGGAGCAGGTATCTATTCCCCAGTTTTTCTGGTACCCAAGGTGACCGGAGACTGGCGGATGATCATAGATCTGAGATACTTCAATCAGTTCATCAGACGCAAGCATTTCCGGATGTAAACTATACAGTTAGTGACCAATCTTCTCTTACCACAGGATTTCCTGACAACCTTGGACCTCAGGGATGTCTGCCTCCATATTCCCATCCATCCTGGGTACAGAAGATTCTTAAGGATCGAGGTGCAAATCAGGGGAGTCCTAAAACACTTTCAGTTTGTGGCCCTCCCGTTTGGAATTTCTTCGGCCCCACACACATTTACTAAGGTGGTGGTTTTCGTGGTGGCAGCTCTAAGACTTCAGGGGCTGAGCATAATTCCTTATTTGGACGACTGGCTCTTCAGAGCCCCTTCCCAAGCGATCCTGTCCCAACACATTCAGCGGGCTGTAGCCTTCCTCCACCAGTTAGGATGGATAATCAACTGGAACAAGTCTTAGCTCCTACCAGCTACCTCTATGAAGTTCCTGGGATTCCTGGTGGATTCAGTGGAAATGACTATTCATCTTATGAAAGAAGGCTATTTGTTCAGAATTCAGCCCGCTCTATCTCAGTACCTCGGAAGGTAACTATTCGTACTTTGATGAGAATGTTGGGACTAATGTCATCAACGGCGAAGGTGGTTCCTTGGGCATTATGGCATCTACGTCCGCTACAATCGGAGGTACTAGCCAAGTGGAATCACAGTCTGTTGGCACAAAATTTTGTGCACTCCCTGTCCTATCGTGCCCGGTCCTCCCTAAGATAGGATCATACTTACCACATATGCATCCCTAGTAGGCTGGGGAGCACATCTTTTAGACAAGACAGTCCAAGGAATCTGGACACCTCAGGAGAAGTTATCATCAAATCTCCTAGAAATCACAGCGATCAAGCTAGCCCTTTTTCATTTCGCTCCCTGCTTTCAAGGCAAAGCGGTGAGAGTACAGTCAGACAGCATGACCGCTGTAATGTACATCAACAAGCAGGGAGGCACCAAGTCACAAAGTCTCCGGAGAGAGATAGGAAAAATTCGTACCTGGGATTTTACTTTCCTTGAGTACGGAGGCAGCACATCACGGATTAATCCCATTCCCTTCAGTTTGTAAGACCGCCCACCTAGATAAATCAGAATTAATTAATTAATTAGCTCCCTATATAAGGTAGCTACCAGCATGCATCATTGTGTTGTAAAAAATAGATCCAGACAAAAAAATCCATAACAAATATTTATTAGGGAGGGTATTGATGTGCTGCCTCCGTACTCAAGGAAGGTAAAATCCCAGGTACAAATTTTTCCTTTCCCTTCTCGTACTCCGGCAGCACATCACGGGATTTGTATTTCTGCACTTAATACCCCAGTGCCGAAGGCTGAGCTCTTAGCATAGATGTCCAGGTGGTAGTGATTCGCGAAGGTCAGTGATGAAGACCAAGATGCTGCGTTGCAGATGTCTTCTAGAGATACTTGCGCTTGTTCTGCCCAGGATACTGCTGTGGCTCTTGTAGAGTGTGCCTTGATTGGAAACGGAGGAGGGATCCCCTCAAGGGCATATGCTTCCATAATTGTAGATTTAATCCACCTTGCAATGGTATCTTTGGATGGATATTGACCTCTTCTTGAGCCAACATACAACAGAAGGAGGTTCTCTGCCTTTTTGAACTCCTTGGTTCTGAGAAGATAGATCTCAATTGCCCTCTTAACATCTAGTGTGTATAGGGTGCTCTGCTGTTCATCAGAAGGGTCAGGAAAGAACGCTGGAAGGAAAGATTCTCTGTTAATGTTAGATGAAGATGAGACTTTTGGTTGAAAGAATGGCATGGTACGAAGTAGCACTCCATCTGGAAGAATTCTTAAGTACGGATGCTTAGAGGAAAGGGCTAGTAGCTCTCCCAACCGCTTTGCAGACGTAATTGCAATTAGAAAAGACACTTTATAGGTAAGCCATTTGAAATCAGCTTGCTGGAGAGGCTCGAATGGAGAGGCCGTTAATCTTCTGAGTACCACGGACAGGTCCCAGACTGGTATGGGTTCTCGGAAAGTAGGTCTTAACTTTCTTACTGCTTTAAAAAACCTGACGATGAGGGGGTGATGAATGAATTTGTTTTTGGTCATGACATTGATCGCCGTCATATGTGCCCTTAATGTGTTAGGCTTGAGACCCTTTTGAAAACCATCTTAAAGGAACTGTAGTATAGAAGAAATGTTAATGACCGAACAGTTCGACTCACAAAGCCACTCTGAGAATTTATTCCTGATCTTGGCATACTTCCTATTAGTTGATTCCTTACGTGAGCAGAGAAGTGTACTAATTACCGAGTCCGAGAGTCCCTTTTCTTCTAGAGCAGATCTTTCAGCCTCCAGGCTGTGAGGTGTAGTCTGTCCAGATGCTGATGATACAGACCCTCTTGAAGAAAAAGATCTGGAACTAGAGGGAGCTTCCAGAATTCCCCCTTGGACAGCTGGAGTAGAAGGGGAAATCACGACCTTCTCGGCCAGAATGGCGTTATTAGTATCGCCTGAGGCATCTCTGCAAGTATCTTCCGAAGGACTCTCACAATGAGGGGGACCGGAGGAAAGATGTACACGAATAGGTGTCTCCAGCTGAAAGAGAATGCATCCACCGCTATGGGGTTTTCCCAACTGTTCAGAGAGCAGAACCTTGATAGCTTCTTGTTCTTTCTGGACGCAATCAGGTCCCAAGATGGAAGACCCCATTTGGCCACTATTTGCTGGAATACGGCTTGATTCAGCTCCCATCCTGCTGGCTTGATCATCCTCCGACTCAGCCGATCCGCTTTAGTATTGCAGCAACCTCTGATATGCATGGCTCTTAATTCCAAAAGGTGGGACTCCGCCCAGGTAAAGATTTCCTTGCACAAGCCCAGGAGAACCGTATTCCTTGTCCCCCCTTGCTTGTTCATATAAAAAACCGCCGGGAGATTGTCTGAACGAACAAGCAGTGGCTTTCCTACTATCTCTGCTGCAAACTGGTGAAAAGCCAAGTGGACCACTTTCAGTTCCCTGAAGTTTGAAGATTGTTTCTTCATTTGTGGGGACCAGAGGCCTTGAATCCATCTGTCTTGGAGGTGTGCTCCCCAGCCTTGGCCAGATGCGTCTGTGGTAATTATGACCGGAGACATGAACTGAAAACTCTTCCCACAGGAGAGGTTCTTGGTCTGAAGCCACCACTTTAGACTTTGAATTGTTGAAGGCTTCAGTTTCACTCTTGCTTTCAAACTGTGGTGGCTGTGATGCCACATCTGTAGCATGTCATGTTGTAAGTCCCTGGTATGAATCATGGCCCAGGGGACGGCATCTTCTGTTGCTGTCATATGTCCCAGTGTCTTCATTACCCTGCGAACTGTAGGGAGACATAAGGATAACAGGGTTCTTATTTCCTTTTTTAGTGCCTCGATCTTTGAAGGTGGCAGAAATAGCGTCATGCGGTGTGTGTCTATCTTGAACCCCAGGAAGGTTTTGGAGGTGGTAGGAAAAATTTCAGATTTTTTCCAATTTATTAGAAATCCTAGGGACTGAAGAAGTTTCACCGCTTTCTCGAGATGAACTTGCAGAAGGTGTTTGGATTGGGTTACTAGAAGCCAGTCGTCCAGGTAGGGGAAGACTTGAATATCCTGGAGGCAGAGATTCACAGCTACTATGACCACAATCTTTGGTAAAAACTCTCGGTGCAGAGCAGAGGCCAAAAGGAAGAGCCTTGAATTGGAAGTGAGAAATGCTTCCCTTGTTCTGGACAGCCAGTCTTAAGAATCTTCTGGACGACTCTCTTATCGGGATGTGTAGATACGCGTCCTTGAGGTCTAAGGACACCATGTACTGATCCTTTCTGAGTACCGCTGTTATTGATCTTATAGTTTCCATCTTGAAGTGTACTTTCTTCGGGTACTGGTTTAGGTAGCGCAAATCTATGATGAGACTTTTTTTTTCCGTCTGACTTGGGGACGTGGAATATTCTGGAGTATACTCCTTTTCCCCTTTGGTGGTAAGGAACAGGTTCTAGTGCCCCCTTCTCTAAAAATTCTTCCAGTAGTTGAACTAGTAGAAGATCTTCTCCTTTGTTTAATAGGAATCTGTCTCTTTAGAAGTGGTCGAATTCTAGTTCGTAACCTTCTTTGACGATCTGGAGACCCCAACTGTCTGAGGTAACCCGCAGCCATTCCGAGTAGTAATTTGAAAGGCGGCCTCCCACTTCCTGACCTGTGGCATCAGAACTCCGTACTTGGCTGTTTGGTATCATCTGACTTCTTTCCTGGCTTCTCAGAAGTTGGTCTGAATCTACAATCAGGTCTTCCTCTGGTTGAGCGTCCCCTAAAACTTGACCTCCTATAATCCTGTCCTCTATAGGGACGAAAAAACTTTGGTTTATCTCTACGTCTGGCTTGAGGAAAGTTTAATATTTTCTCTTCCATGTTAGCCTCAAGAAGCTTATCCAGATGGGAGCCGAACAGTCTCCCAGGCTCAAATGGTAAAGAGCAGAGGTTACTCTTAGATGCAGGATCTCCAGACCATAGCTTCAACCAGAAAGCTCTTCTAACCGAGTTTGACAGGGCCATATTCTCCGCCGTCAACCATATAGTATCTACAGGGAAGTCACAAAGGAATTCCGCTGCCAATTTCAGCGTTGGCAATTGCTGCAGCAATTCTTCTCTTGACACTCCATCCTCTATATCCATACAGAGTTGGTTTAGCCATACCCTGAGTGCTCGAGCTACAGGGACTGTTGCCATAGCCACCTTGTTTAGGGAGGCCAGGTAGGTATGAAGCCTCTTTAGGAGCCCATCCGCTTTCTTCTCCATAGGCTGCTTCAGCAAGGAGGAGTCGTCACTAGGGAAGAGAGACTTTTTAGCTAAACGAGTAACTGCAGGGTCTACCCTTTTCGGGGCCTCCCAGCTGGTGGATTCAGCAGGATCTGTCTTGTATGCCGCCCTAAATCTGGATCCCAGATTTATTTTTTAAACTGGTTGCTCCCATTCTTTACACATAATAGAATTCAATATAGGCAATAGGGCGGTGGCTCACTCTAAACGGAAATGTGGAGCAGGTGCTGCTAGCCCAAATATGAGGGACACCCCCCCTCAAAAGGTAAATGGATAAAACTAAAATGATGGGCGAGCACACTACATTTGGATCATAGAATACATAAAATATTTAATTAAATCCAATATATTGACACGTGTATAAACATAAAATCAAGTCATACAATAATGAAATAAAATACAATAAAATATAATAAAACTAGTGTACTTGGAATAATACACTGAGAGATTACGCAGATGAATGGGATGGTATGCTCACTATACTAAGGTCCAGAAGCTAATATTGGACCAGAGGATCATATGCCTGTAAGTGTTAGGGAAGTCCACTTGATAAATAAAGTATCTTATATTCTCCTAGCCAGGAGATCTCCAATCACAGATCTAATGTACCGCTGTATGCTGGTAGTAACTCCAATAAGGTAAAAGGTAAGGTCACCTATTGCAGTCTTTTGTATAATCCCCAAGTCTTGGGTGCTGGTTAGGTATACCAGTTTGTTGAATAATGTTGCAAAGTCCCGTGATTGCTATAAATGTAGCAGCTTAAATCCGAGGACTTCTTACCTCCCTCGTGGTGGACGGTCCGTATCCGATGTGAGTCGGGCAGCGCGGGACACTGCCGGCGTCTGACTGTGTTCAGCTGCAGCTGACTAACCCGAAATCTCACAGGGTTTCCAAACGGGATTTCGTCCGACACAAAGGGGGAGAGTGCAGTAAATCGCCAATAGTTATTGGAAAAGTCCTTCGATTCAATATTACAGCATGGCCATGCTTGTAAAAGTGGAGGTGCTGTTTGTTACACCTGTAACAAACAGCACCTCCACTTTTACAAGCATGGCCATGCTGTAATATTGAATCGAAGGACTTTTCCAATAACTATTGGCGATTTACTGCACTCTCCCCCTTTGTGTCGGACGAAATCCCGTTTGGAAACCCTGTGAGATTTCGGGTTAGTCAGCTGCAGCTGAACACAGTCAGACGCCGGCAGTGTCCCGCGCTGCCCGACTCACATCGGATACGGACCGTCCACCACGAGGGAGGTAAGAAGTTCTCGGATTTAAGCTGCTACATTTATAGCAATCACGGGACTTTGCAACATTATTCAACAAACTGGTATACCTAACCAGCACCCAAGACTTGGGGATTATACAAAAGACTGCAATAGGTGACCTTACCTTTTACCTTATTGGAGTTACTACCAGCATACAGCGGTACATTAGATCTGTGATTGGAGATCTCCTGGCTAGGAGAATATAAGATACTTTATTTATCAAGTGGACTTCCCTAACACTTACAGGCATATGATCCTCTGGTCCAATATTAGCTTCTGGACCTTAGTATAGTGAGCATACCATCCCATTCATCTGCGTAATCTCTCAGTGTATTATTCCAAGTACACTAGTTTTATTATATTTTATTGTATTTTATTTCATTATTGTATGACTTGATTTTATGTTTATACACGTGTCAATATATTGGATTTAATTAAATATTTTATGTATTCTATGATCCAAATGTAGTGTGCTCGCCCATCATTTTAGAATTCAATATAGGGTGACCAGGAAACACGGAAGCTTTCTTTTTAGGAAAATAAAAAAGGTTTTCTTCCTCACGCTCCGACATCTTTTCCTTTTTAGACTCCATACTCCTTTTTACTTCTTTAATCAGCTGATTAGCATTATTTTTGTTAAAAAGGAAGTTATCTTCTAGAGTTGTGGAATCGGACTCAGAATCTGAAGAGATTTCCCCTTCAGAACGTGAAGACTGCTTAGAAGACGACAGGGATGGAAAAGGCTCCCCCTTGTCACTTTTCTTTTTTGCAAGAAACTTTTTAAAGAGAGACATCAGCCTCCTGGTTTCTGTATCAGAGACCTAATCCGAATGAGAGCAATTTTTACATATATTAGAGGAGCAATTATTGGGAAGCGGCTGAATGCAAGAGATACATAAAGATTGCCTTGACTTGTGCTTCTTTGCGGATCTGGATGGAGAAACCTTAGGAGGGTTCCCACTGCATTGATCACAAAAATCCTCTGGAAACTCATCAGGCAGGGGCTGATCACATTAATGGCACAACCTGTGTCTGCTTTTTCTGGATCTCTTCCCTCCTTCGCTGGAAGAGCTGGACATCTGTAACAAACAAATACAAGCAGCCAGTTAACACCAGGTAAAAGCAGGCCATTGCAGGATTGCCTGACACAGGACAGGAAAAAATTACCTTACACAATGCTAGAGCTCGGCTGCCAGGCACATGCGGCAGCGAGCATTACAAACAGCCGCCTTAAATACTTACTGGCAGTATCCAGCGGGGAGGAGGCGGCATGCGGGGTGACGTCAGACGCCCAGCGCCTGCGTTCCACCAAGCGCTTCCGTGCGCTCCATTTCGCTGGCGAAACCGGAAGTCTGGACGCATCACTTCTGGTTGCCCGTGCGGTACACGCTGCCACCCAGTGCCTCCAGAAATCCCTGCAGAGAGCGTCCTGGACAAGCGCAGGAGCGAAAGTTTTGGGCCAGGAAACATACATGGCCAAAAGAAGTAAAAGAAAAGAAACAAAAAACAGAAATCAGGCTACCTGATCCCAGGTAACCAACCGCTGGTGAGCTTACTGAAGGACAATAAAAAAACACAATGATGCATGCTGGTATCTACCTTATATAGGGAGCTAATTAATTCATTATTCTGATTTATCTAGGTAGGCGGTTCTACAAACTGAAGGGAATGGGATTAACCCATGATGTTTTGCCGGAGTACGAGAAGGGAAAGGTGTGATATTGGATTGGGCAGAATTGAACCACACCCACTTATCAGCCGTCCACATTCGTGGAGTTCACAATATGATAGCAGATCGCCTAAGCCGAGGTCTTCCAACCGGGGAGTGGTCTCTCCATCCAGACCTCTTCAAGGAGATAACACTCATGTGGGGAATGCCAGAGATCGATCTCATGGCAACGAGGTTCAACACCAAGGTGGAGAGGTATTGCTCCCTTTACAAGGAGGACAACCCGGTAGCAATAGATGCACTGTCAATCCCATGGAGGTTTGGGCTGGCCTATATCTTCCCTCCAATTTCCTTGATTCCGAGGGTATTGATAAAAATCAGGCAGGACCAAGCGTCAGTCATCGCCATCATTCCATACTGGCCAAAAAGAGCTTGGTTTACCCAACTCATTCAAATGAGTCGGGGGCAATTTTGGAGACTTCCCCCAGAGAGAGTACTGGTGTCGGGGGACACTCAGACCTCCTCTTCAACCTGACACCCTGGAGGTTGATCAGTTCCTTCCAAGAATAGAAGGGCTATTGGGGTCTGTCTTGAGAACCCTAGAGCACTCCAGATCTGAGGTTACCAATACATCTTATTCAAGAATTTGGAAGATTTTCTCAACTTCGTGTTCCAGTCGTCAACTGTCATCCACAAATGTGTCCATACCTACCATCCTACAGAGTGGTCTGGATAAAGGGTTGTCACCTTCGACCCTCAGAGTGCAAACTTCTGCGATCTTGGCCTGTCTCAACAGGTCCATTTCTCAAGAACCCCTTATCAAGAGGTTCCTTAGGGGAGCTTCAAGGTTAAAGCCTACGATAATTAAACCTATCCCGGTATGGGATCTAACGGTCATGCTCAGGGGGTTATCATCTCCCCCCTTTGAGCCCTTAGAGGAGGTGGAACTCAAGTTTCTAACCTGGAAAATTACTTTTTTTTATTAGCCATCACTTCTGCAAAACAAGTTGGGGAACTCTGCTTTTGAGCCATACACCAAGTTCCTGCAAGACCGGGTGCTGCTCAAGTTTTTACCTACCTTTATTCCAAAGGTGCCTACGTTCAGCATCAACCAGGTGATTTCTCTTCCAGTTTTGGCTCCTCTCCCTTCCTCAGAAAGGGGCTCCATACACTCAACGTTTCGAGATGTCTCAGGATTTACCTGGAACGGTCCAAAGTATTTAGGAAGGATGAAAACCTCCTTATCCTTTTTTTACGGTACCCACAAGGGTAGGAAAGCCTCTAAACCCTCCATCAGTCAATGGATCAAAGAGGCAATTCGGGAGTCTTATGTGTCTCAGGGTTCGGAGCCACCTGAGTTTGTGAAAGCCCACGCTACTCGAGTGGTGGCTACTTCCTTTGCAGAAAGCTCGATTCTGCTGGATGTCATCTGGATTCTAGAACAGATAGCTATTCCTCATTTGGCCGGACAGCATTATCTTTCGCCAGGCATGAGAGCCCTTCCATGGGGGTTTCTACTTGCTAATCCCCATCTGTGCCACTGGTTAGGACGTAAAGGGAATCGTTAATTTCTAAAGAAAATTTGTTTTCCCTTAGTCCTAACAGTGGCACACAAATATCCCCCCCCTTAGTTATACTTTACTGTTGCCTTTTTTTCTGCATGTAACTACACAAGGGGACTGGGGTTGTTCCCCCTCTTTATTGGGGTGGGAGGGTCTTGTTAATTATTTAATTACTTTCATTTGTCAATAAAATTTCCACTAGAGTTGAGCGAACACCTGGATGTTCGGGTTCGAGAAGTTCGGCCGAACTTCCCGGAAATGTTCGGGTTCGGGATCCGAACTCAACCCGAACTTCGCCCCGAAACCGAACCCCATTGAAGTCAATGGGGACCCGAACTTTTCGGCACTAAAAAGGCTGTAAAATAGCCCAGGAAAGGGCTAGAGGGCTGCAAAAGGCAGCAAAATGTAGGTAAATCCCCTGCAAACAAATGTGGATAGGGAAATGAATTAAAATAAAAATAAAATAAATTAAAATTAACCAATATCAATTGGAGAGAGGTCTCATGGCAGAGAATCAGGCTTCATGTCATAGCAGAGAATCAGGCTTCACGTCACCCAACACTGGAACAGGCCATTGCCAGATATTTAGGCCCCGGCACCCAGACAGAGGAGAGAGGTCCCATAGCAGAGAATCAGGCTTCCAGTCATAGCAGAGAATCAGGCTTCCAGTCATAGCAGAGAATCAGGCTTCATGTCATAGCAGAGAATCAGGCTTCACGTCACCCACCACTGGAACAGGCCATTGTCAGATATTTAGGCCCCGGCACCCAGACAGAGGAGAGAGGTCCCATAGCAGAGAATCAGGCTTCATGTCATAGCAGAGAATCAGGCTTCAAGTCATAGCAGAGAATCAGGCTTCAAGTCATAGCAGAGAATCAGGCTTCATGTCATAGCAGAGAATCAGGCTTCACGTCACCCACCACTGGAACAGGCCATTTCTGCAAAGGAAGTAGCCACCACTCGAGTAGCGTGGGCTTTCACAAACTCAGGTGGCTCCGAACCCTGAGACACATAATAGGTTAATAATAGGACTGGTCGATAGTACGGGATCTCTGAGCAGGTCCAGGTCAGGGATCCTGGAAGTCGTTAGATCCTTTTACTCGTGCCTCTTGGGGAGGAGGGATCTGGATCGGGACAGGATGTCGGCTTTCCTGGCTGGGGTCACTCCTGAGTCAGGAGCTCACCTCTCTTTCGACGGTTTGGTAGAAGAGATCAGGAAGGAGGAAGTTATCCTGGCGGTGGAAGGGTTAGCTCTGAAAAAGTCGCCAGGCCCGGATGGCTTAACATCCGAGTTTTATAAGGCCTTTAAGGACTCTTTATGTCCCCTCTTGACTGAGGTATTCAATGAGTGTTTATCCTCGGGCACTCTGCCTCGGTCAATGAGGAGGTCAGCTCTAATCCTTCTATCAAAGGGTAAGGATCCGAGCCGTATTGAGAACTGGCGTCCCATAGCACTTCTTAATACGCACAGAAAGATTCTGGCCAAGATACTTTTTAATAGGCTGGTGAAATTTGCACCCCAACTCCTTTCGGTGGCTCAACATTGCTCGGTTCCAGGCCGCAGCACTTTTAGTGCTGTACTCGGTGTCCGAGAGGCAGTGGAGCAGAGTAGAGCAGGCTACTGGAGGGGGTACATGCTGTCCTTAGATCAAGCAAAGGCGTTTGATCGGGTGAACCATGAGTACCTCTGGTCGGTCCTTCTGAAGTATGGCCTGCCGGGGGGGTTTGTCGATTGGTTAAAGATCTTGTATGCGGGGGCAGAGAGTTTCCCGCTTGTGAACGGTTGGTCTGGCTGCTCTTTTGAGGTTGGGTCTGGCGTCCGCCAGGGTTGTCCTTTGTGCCCGCTTTTATACGTGTTCGCGATTGATCCCTTTCTTAAGCCGATCGATTGTGGACCGTTGGCGGGAGTCAGGATGGATCGGGCGGCGCCGGAAGCCACCCTGAGGGTAGTAGCGTACGCTGACGATGTCACCATTTTCGTATCCTCAAGAGGGGAGGCGGAGTACGTGATGTCTGAAGTGGATCGCTACTCTGAGGCATCAGGGTCCATGATCAATCGGGATAAGTGTGAGAGTCTCTGGCTGGGAAAGGGTGATCCAGTTTTTGATCTCCCGGACACCCTCCCAGGGCTCAAGTCGTCAGCCAAAGCCTTAGGCATCCATTTTGTCCATGGGGATTATCCCACTCAAAGTTGGAACGACAGGCTTAAGATCGCCGCTCAGAGGGTCGACCAGTGGAAGGGTTGGTCTTTGACCCTCAGGGAAAGGGTAAACCTGATCAAGGCCTACTTACTCCCTTTGCTTATCTATTTGGGTAGCGTGTGTATCTTGCCAGAGCCTCTCTGGACTCGGGTTTATAGTCTGTTCTTCCAGCTCTTATGGGGGAATAGACTGAACCTGATCAAGAGAGAAGTGACTTACCGCACGAGGAGACTAGGGGGGTTATCTATGGTCAACCTCTGGATGGAGAGGGCTTCTCCGTGGGTAGTCTCCTGCTGGGGGTGGTTTCGGCCTTTCTTCCAGGAATGGGAGACATGAGGGCAAGTGAAGGACTTACGTACGCCTCACGGATATCTTCCAACTTACGTCACCCCGATTCTGAAGGTGATCCGCCGGTGGAATTTGGAGGTGAGGGAGATCAGGACTCTGTCAAGGAGGTCCCTTGACGAGAGGGTCTTGTTGTCCCACTTCCAGAAGCCCCTGGCCCTCAGGGATTGCCCAAGCCGGGATCTAGACAAGGGGTTACAGTTGCTAAATTCTGCAAGGATCCCCTTGAAGTTTTGGGACTTGGCTTGGCGCTGCTTTCACGGGAGGCTGTGTGTGAGGGACAACTTGAAGTACAGGAACTCTGATGAAAGGGGTTGTCCCCGGGAGGAGTGTGGCTCCATACTGGAAAGTATGGATCACTTCCTGCTTCAGTGTCCCTTTAATACAGAGGTATACCAACGGGTGGGAGCTTCCATTGGCTGGCCTAGGCTAGCCAGCCTCTCCTACGCGGAGTGGGCCTATGGAGTGCTCAGAGACATTGGTAGAAGGGACTTGTGCACATGTTTTTTAGTTAGTATAGTGGTTAGGTTCTACACGTGGAATGCACGGTGCTTAGTTTCAACACAGCAGAAAGTCCTCCCAGTGGACGAGGTATGTAGGAACATTCTGGGTGACCTGGTGAAGGTGCGTTCTTTGGAGTATGAGAGACTGGGCACCAGTAGGGCCTCTCTTCTCTGGAGAGGCTTTGCTTTTAGCGTACCCTAGCCTAGTCATACGTTTCCTGGTGGTGGGCTGACGCTTTCACCGTAGATTTTTGTTTTGTGGGATGTTGAGCTTTGAAGAAAGGCTTACAGAGACTGAGCTTGGGCCTTCGGGTAGTTCTGTATATTAGAATATTTTGCAGTGTGTGTTAAATAGTTATGTTGTTTATGTTGTATTAGGATAGGATGAGTTGGGGCTAGTTAGGTTGGGTGGGTGAGGGAAGGGGTCTTTTATTTGTGCTTTTATGTGTTTTATGTGTGTTTTGAAGTGGGGAGGCCTGCATCTAGCCCTGGACTATGCGGACATGGGAGGACATGGGGCGAGGGGCTAGATGTGGGTGGTGGAGGTAGGGCTGGCCTCTATGCGGACACGAAAGAGACATGAGGCGGAGGTCAGCCTTGTGTGATGGGTGAAGGGTGATGGAGTAGGTAGTGGGGGTTAGGGCTAGATTAGGGAGGTAAAAAGGTTTGTTTTGCTTTATGTGATATATTAGTGATATATTAGTAAAAGGTAATATAATTAAAAAAATAAATAAATAATAAAAAAATAATAATAATAAATTGGTGATGGGAAAAAAAATATATATTTTTTGTTTGTTTTGTATTATTATCATTATTATTATTATTATTATTGTTTTATAAGCAAGTAGTCTTATTTGTGTTTTCGTTTTATTGACAAGTAGTCAAGTTTTTCTTTTTGGGTTTTACAGCTGAACCGGCTAAGTAAGTTTCATTTCTCTTTTAGCATTTGTATATAGTTTGTATATAGTTTTTATAGGGTATTGGTATGAATGTGAATATGAGTGAGACTGGGCCAGCTGAAAAGCTGTTCTGTTTGTTTTCTTGTTTGTAAAGTTTTGTATTTTTCTAATAAAAAAAGAGTTCCCATAGCAGAGAATCAGGCTTCATGTCATAGCAGAGAATCAGGCTTCATGTCACCCAACACTGGAACAGGCCATTGTCAGATATTTAGGCCCCAGCACCCAGACAGAGGAGAGAGGTCCCATAGCAGAGAATCAGGCTTCATGTCATAGCAGAGAATCAGGCTTCATGTCACCCAACACTGGAACAGGCCATTGTCAGATATTTAGGCCCCGGCACCCAGACAGAGGAGAGAGGTCCCATAGCAGAGATTCAGGCTTCATGTCATAGCAGAGAATCAGGCTTCATGTCACCCAACACTGGAACAGGCCACTGTAAGATATTTTTAGGCCCCGGCACCCAGACAGAGGAGAGGTTCATTCAACTTTGGGTTGCCCGCAATATAATGGTAAAATGAAAATAAAAAAAGGATTGAATGAGGAAGTGCCCTGGAGTACAATAATATATGGTTAAGGGGAGGTAGTTATAAATGTCTAATCTGCACAAGGGATGGACAGGTCCTGTGGGATCCATGCTTGGTTCATTTTTATGAACGTCAGC
Organism: Bufo bufo; assembly: GCF_905171765.1. Lineage (NCBI taxonomy): Eukaryota > Metazoa > Chordata > Amphibia > Anura > Bufonidae > Bufo > Bufo bufo. The sequence goes on along the minus strand of NC_053390.1, from coordinate 641,699,331 downwards.
TTGTCCACATTGGCTGTAGACAGGCGGCTGCGTTTGTCTGTAATGACGCCCCCTGCCGTGCTGAATACACGTTCAGACAAAACACTGGCCGCCGGGCAGGCCAGCACCTCCAAGGCATAAAAGGCTAGCTCTGGCCACGTGGACAATTTGGAGACCCAGAAGTTGAATGGGGCTGAACCATCAGTCAGTACGTGGAGGGGTGTGCACACGTACTGTTCCACCATGTTAGTGAAATGTTGCCTCCTGCTAACACGTTCCGTATCAGGTGGTGGTGCAGTTAGCTGTGGCGTGGTGACAAAACTTTTCCACATCTCTGCCATGCTAACCCTGCCCTCAGAGGAGCTGGCCGTGACACAGCTGCATTGGCGACCTCTTGCTCCTCCTCTGCCTTCGCCTTGGGCTTCCACTTGTTCCCCTGTGACATTTGGGAATGCTCTCAGTAGCGCGTCTACCAACGTGCGCTTGTACTCGCGCATCTTCCTATCACGCTCCAGTGCAGGAAGTAAGGTGGGCACATTGTCTTTGTACCGGGGATCCAGCAGGGTGGCAACCCAGTAGTCCGCACACGTTAAAATGTGGGAAACTCTGCTGTTGTTGCGCAGGCACTGCAGTATGTAGTCGCTCATGTGTGCCAGGCTGTCCTCTGTGGGAGGTGTATCGTCATCGTCCTGCGTTTCCCCCCAGCCACGCACCAGTGATGAGCCCGAGCTGTGTTGGGTGCCACCCCGCTGTGAACATGCTTCATCCTCATCCTCCTCCACCTCCTGTAGTGGGCCCTGGCTGGCCACATTTGTACCTGGCCTCTGCTGTTGCAAAAAACCTCCCTCTGAGTCACTTCGAAGAGACTGGCCTGAAAGTGCTAAAAATGACCCCTCTTCCTCCTCCTCCTCCTCCTCCTGGGCCACCTCCTCTTCCATCATCGCCCTAAGTGTTTTCTCAAGGAGACATAGAAGTGGTATTGTAACGCTGATAACGGCGTCATCGCCACTGGCCATGTTGGTGGAGTACTCGAAACAGCGCAACAGGGCACACAGGTCTCGCATGGAGGCCCAGTCATTGGTGGTGAAGTGGTGCTGTTCCGCAGTGTGACTGACCCGTGCGTGCTGCAGCTGAAACTCCACTATGGCCTGCTGCTGCTCGCACAGTCTGTCCAGCATGTGCAAGGTGGAGTTCCACCTGGTGGGCACGTCGCATATGAGGCGGTGAGCGGGAAGGCCGAAGTTACGCTGTAGCGCAGACAGGCGAGCAGCGGCAGGATGTGAACGCCGGAAGCGCGCACAGACGGCCCGCACTTTATGCAGCAGCTCTGACATGTCAGGGTAGTTGTGAATGAACTTCTGCACCACCAAATTCAGCACATGCGCCAGGCAAGGGATGTGCGTCAAACCGGCTAGTCCCAGAGCTGCAACGAGATTTCGCCCATTATCGCACACCACCAGGCCGGGCTTGAGGCTCACCGGCAGCAACCACTCGTCGTTCTGTTGTTCTATACCCTGCCACAACTCCTGTGCGGTGTGAGGCCTGTCCCCCAAACATAGTATTCAGAATGGCCTGCTGACGTTTACCCCGGGCTGTGCTGAAGTTGGTGGTGAAGGTGTGTGGCTGACTGGATGAGCAGGTGGAAGAAGAGGAGGAGGCAACAGGAGGCAAAGAATGTTGCCCTGCGATCCTTGGCGGCAGAAGGAGGTGCGCCAAACAGCTCTTCGCCTGGGGCCCAGCCACCACTACATTTACCCAGTGTGTAGTTAGGGAGATATAGCGTCCCTGGCCGTGCTTACTGGTCCACGTATCTGTGGTTAGGTGGACCTTGCCACAGATGGCGTTGCACAGTGCACACTTGATTTTATCGGATACTTGGTTGTGCAGGGAAGGCACGTCTCTCTTGGAGAAGTAGTGGCGGCTGGGAACAACATACTGTGGGACAGCAAGCGACATGAGCTGTTTGAAGCTGTCTGTGTTCACCAGCCTGAATGACAGCATTTCATAGGCCAGTAGTTTAGAAATGCTGGCATTCAGGGCCAGGGATCGAGGGTGGCTAGGTGGGAATTTACGCTTTCTCTCAAATGTTTGTGAGATGGAGAGCTGAACGCTGCCGTGTGACATGGTTGAGATGCTTGGTGAAGGAGGTGGTGGTGTTGGTGGTACATCCTCTGTTTGCTGGGCGGCAGGTGCCAAGTTCCTCCAGAGGCGGAGGAAGAGGCCGAGGCAGCAGCAGAAGAGGTAGCAGGGGGAGCCTGAGTGAGTTCCTTGTTTTTAAGGTGTTTACTCCACTGCAGTTCATGCTTGTCATGCAGGTTGTGCTAAGGTTCAGAACGTTAATGCTTCGCTTCAGGCTCTGATGGCACAGCATGCAAACCACTCGGGTCTTGTCGTCAGCACATTGTTTGAAGAACTGCCACGCCAGGGAACTCCTTGAAGCTGCCTTTGGGGTGCTCGTTCCCAGATGGCGGTGGCCAGTAGCAGACGGACTCTCTTGGCAGCGGGTGTTCTGCTTTTGCCCACTGCTCCCTCTTTTGCTACGCTGTTGGCTCGGTCTCATCACTGCCTCTTCCTCTGAATTCTGAAAGTCAGTGGCACGACCTTCATTCCATGTGGGGTCTAGGAGCTCATCGTCCCCTGCATCGTCTTCCACCCAGTCTTCCTCCCTGACCTCCTGTTCAGTCTGCACACTGCAGAAAGACGCAGCAGTTGGCACCTGTGTTTCGTCATCATCAGAGACGTGCTGAGGTGGTATTCCCATGTCCTCATCATCAGGAAACATAAGTGGTTGTGCATCAGTGCATTCTATGTCTTCCACCGCTGGGGAAGGGCTAGGTGGATGCCCTTGGGAAACCCTGGCAGCAGAGTCTTCCAACAGCATAAGAGACTGCTGCATAACTTGAGGCTCAGACAGTTTCCCTGATATGCATGGGGGTGATGTGACAGACTGATGGGCTTGGTTTTCAGGCGCCATCTGTGCGCTTTCTGCAGAAGACTGGGTGGGAGATAATGTGAACGTGCTGGATCCACTGTCGGCCACCCAATTGACTAATGCCTGTACCTGCTCAGGCCTTACCATCCTTCGAACGGCATTGGGCCCCACCAAATATCGCTGTAAATTCTGGCGGCTACTGGGACCTGAGGTAGTTGGTTCACTAGGACATGTGGCTGTGGCAGAACGGCCACGTCCTCTCCCAGCACCAGAGGGTCCACTAACACCACCACGACCATGTCCGCGTCCCTTACTAGATGTTTTCCTCATTGTTACCGTTCACCACAATAAGAAAAAAATTATTTGGCCCAATGTATTGAATTCAAATTCAGGCCTTTTTTTACAGGCACCTAACACTATCTGGCTATCTATTTAGGTACCGTATTACACTAATACAGGCACAGCAGTAACGACAGATTTAGCTGAATATAAATTGTAGGCCTAGTATTTAGGCCCTGGATGACAGGTATACGTTTACGGACAGAATTGGAAATGCACGGTAGCGTGTGAAGTTATTGAGGATGACCCTATCCGCACCTTCAATCCAATATACCCTTTTATGGATAATTTAAACTTGGCCTGATACAGCAGAAAACAATTATTTAGGGAATTGCTAAGTTGGGAATTGTATTCAACCCAGAACAAAAACTGCTTCGGCAGACAGTATTACAATTGGCTAGCCACAGCTGAAACACCAGATTTAGGGTACTGCTATTTTGGCAATTGTATTTTACCCCTCAATAAAATAGCAAGCACAACCAAGCCCCTGATGTAGGATATAGCAAAAAAAACAACACTATTGATGGTTAAAAATGGACTTGGTGGCAGCTTGTTCTGGCGCACCACAAGACACAAAATGGCCACCGATCACCCCAGAAAAAAGTGACTGAAAAACGCTCTGGGCAGCCTTAAAACAGTGAGCAATTGAATAGCAGAGGTTGTATGATACACAGCTGTATATCGATCACTTCAGTAAATAAATCACTGCCTATTCTGCAGCTGCATCCTATCCCTACACTGATCAGAGCAGAGTGACGTGCAGCGCTACGTGACTCCAGCTTAAATAGAGGCTGGGTCACATGCTGCACTGGCCAATCACGAAAATGTTCGGGTTCGTGTTACGGACACCCCAAAATTCGGTACGAACCCGAACTATACAGTTCGGGTTCGCTCATTCCTAATTTCCACCTGTCCACGGGGAGGGGGGGGGGGTGTCAGACTACCCCATCTGTGCCACTGTTAGGATTAAAGGAAAACCAATTATCATTAGAAATTAACGATTCCATTCTAACCCTCCCCCCTCTGTGGAGAAGTAGGCTAGTTCCACTTCCTGCAGGAAGGGTGGGGACCAGTTATAGTTAGTCTAGCTCAGGGATGGGCAAACTGCGGCTCTCCAGCTGTTTTAAAACTACAAATCCCATCATGCCCTGCTGTAGGCTGATAGATGTAGGCAGACTGGGAAGTTGTTTTACAACAGCTGGAGAACCGCAGTTTGCCCATCCCAAGTCTAGCTTACCCCCTGCTAGGGGAAGGGTGTACCGGAGCAAGTCTCTGCTGGACATGCCCACGCCAGTCAGAGCACCTTAAGCTCTGCTGGCCATGGAGGCCAAAGCTAAAAGCCTCAGAAGCCAGGAGGAAAGTTCCCTGGCATAACCCTAAGTCAGACCAAAGAGAGAAGTGCAGCATGCAGAAGCAACAGAATATTAAGCAAGCCTGTCAGTACAGCAGAGAAAAAGCAAACAGAGTTATTGAGCAAGCCTGCCAGTTTAATGCTAAAGCCTGCTGGGACCAAAACAAAGCCTACAGTTTGAGAATGTTTATTCAAGTAAAGCTGCTGTTCAACTACATACAAGGTCTGGACTCAATCTTTTTTTCAAATCTCTCAATCATTACCCCTATGTATTGCTTCAGAGCCAAAGCCTGGGGTCCAGCCGTATCCAGGTAGGAGCACCATGAGACACAGACATTTTAGGCCGCACTATACCACTCAGCATTCCTACACCTGGGACACGTTTTATATATAGAGGGCCCTAGGGGGAGGCACCCTTTGCACTGGTGCTAGGGACATAACTGGGGGGGGGGGGGGGGGGGGAGAGAGAGAAGAGATGGTGGCAAGCTTATGATACTGTTAATGCTACGTTAGCTGCCAGAAGCCCTACAACCACCATCAATGCAAGGTTAGAAAGTGAGCTTTCTAACCATCTTTTCAGGACTTTCTTTAGAGCCCTAAAAAAAAATTCAGTCCAGCATTTAATTGCCCTGCACCTGCTCGGGACCTAGTTCTAGCTAATCATCACTTGATCTTCTCTCAGGGTCATCATTTTCAAAACCTTCCTGTTAGTTACCTTCACCTCTGCAAAGAATGTTAGTAAGCTACAAGCTTACAGCAACTTAAGACATGGTCTAATTTTTCAAGCCATTATTGCTTCCTTTCCTAAGGTTTCATCAACAAAGAACATTACCCAGATTTGTTTCGTTTCCAGCTCCACAAGGCTAGGAACAGGAGGAATGGCACAAACTTGATGGTGGAAGAGCTCTCAACGCATCCAAAAGACAGATACCATTATTTCTTCAGTATCAATGGGCCAATAAGATCCAGAAGGCAACTATGCCACTAGCTTGGTCTATAAAGGAAACTTAAGAAATGCTACAATCATCTTTAGCCTCCTCTTCATGTCTCACTATCTGCTCCACTGCCCCTTCATGTACTGAACTGGGGCATATTCACACTGTTGCCACATGGTCAATAGCGTTACTCATCATGAAACATTAAAGGCTATACTTATCACTGCAAAAGGCTCTAAATTTGGCAGTGGCTATAACTGCATCTTCTATCCCACACCACTTAAAGGGAGTCTCAACAACTTTTCACATTCTACACTGCTTTATAGCCTTCTTAAACACAGGTACCTTTGCTAAAGCTGTAAAAACAAGGTTTTAATGGTATGCAAATGAGGATTCGCAAGTGCCTAGAGGTGGCGTTCTAGCTAAGTGCCCAGGGCCATCAGTGTTTTGCGCTCCTAACTCCTCCCCCGCCTTGTCTGGCCAGCCCTGTAGTCATCCTCTCCAGCTCCCAAGCGTGCACAATTCACCACTGGGTCCGGGCATGTGCACTGCAATAACCACTGAGGGCATCAGCTTTGTGTGCATGCGCACTGCTGTTATAGTAGTATTCCTCATAAAAAGTATGACTAGTATTCTTTTGTAGTGTTTTCATCCCTGTCTGAGTTTCCCAGAGTGCTCCAGGAGACTACAAAATAGATAGCTGCATGTGAAGGTGTCTTTCCATTGTAGTTTATAGGAGTTGCTGTTTTTGTAACTTGTAAAAACCAACAAAAAAAAAAAACTTAATTCCTCAGCCAGGCAGGAACTATGCCAAGTTTTTATTGCTTCCCTCGTGAATAGTCCAGTTTGACGATTTGGACCAATAACTGTTGTACACCCGTGTTCTAAGTGAGCGATACTAACACTACTAACCCATTACGTGTACTCAGAGCCAGAGTAAATATTTAAAAAAACACGACACTGAAGCAAACTTATGAATTTACCAGACAAAGAAAATATGTATTCATCTGAACAATGTAGATAAACAAAAGTTTATACAAAAATAGTTTTTACAGTTAATTACAATCTACTTAGCAGTAGAGAAGGAAAAAAAGGCAGACAATAACAATAACACATCTGACGAAGTCTGTTTTATTACTTCAAATGTGAATGGTAAAAAATGTCCAGCACAGCTGTCGTATTTAAAAAAAAAAAAAAAGGAGAATTTACTACAATAAGTACTACGATTCTAGTGTAATAAACAGATGAACCTGATGTCGTTGAATGACATTATATGCGATCAGTGTACAGTACACATCTTATGAAGACCCGTAAAGCAAAGAACTACTTCTGAAAACTTATTGAATACAGAATATACACTTCAAAGCTTAAGCTTCTTTCTTCTCCCCCCTCTGCCATCTGGAGCACCATCCATTTTTCGTTTCTGAGCCTGCAACAAGAAGTTACATTGAACATTATGATTCATGGCTTCCAGTAACAGGACTGTAAAATGTAAATGGCATGCAAGTCTGTTCACATGGGCAGCAAGTTAAGAATTACCAGGTGGCCTTAAGCCCAACACTTTAAATATACGAGACATCAAGGATGCAGCCACAAGGTTCTCACAACGCTATAGTTGCATAAAGAACTATAAGCAGTGCTAGAGCATGCCAATACTACCAAACGCCACAATTCTAATTTTGCCTGCTCTAGTGACAGATCTGTATTACTTATACAACATGGCCACTTGCAGCTTTTATCAAGCCAAGGTAAGCAAACTAAAAACAGATTTATACAGCTTCCAAAGAATGTGAAGTACATTGCAGCTATGTAACCGGAAGTAAGGGACTAAAACTTGCAGAAAAACTGAAATCTTTCACAGCCACAATATAAAATAAGTACAGAATTTAGAACCCAAAAAATTATATTCTTGATTTTTAAAAAAAACAAACAAAAAAAACACTTACTGAAGAACTCTTTGGACCACGTTTCTTTTTCTCAGCTTTTTCCTTCTCCTCCAATTCAAGGTTTTCCCTTTCAATTAAAGTGATCAGAGTATTGCATCTTCTTTGTAGTTCCTATATATTAAGCAAACAAGTTTATGTACTTCAGACAACTTTTCATCCAACGTGTTCAACCCTTTTATGCAAGGAACCAAGAGGAACCTCCTCTAGCAGTAAACTGGTTAGGTTTTCATATTTATCTTTCATAAACTCCTTTCATCTGGGAGAGAAGCTCAAAAAAGGTGTTCACGACAAAAGGTAAAAGCAGTTTAGCAAATTCAATTGTGTTTTTGCATACAGGGTCACTAACGTATACATTTGAAGATTTCCAGAAAAGGCTCACCATTGCAGTCCTTGATTTCAGGAACCAGTCAAATCTGAACTGAGGACAGTTCCTAATGCACTGCCTGAGTTCATCATACACATTTTCTTTATCAAAACCAAGTTTGTGCAGCATGCAGATAAGAAAACGATCTTCTTCCTCTGTGTAATTTTTGCCCTTGTTGGTGCCATAAGATATCCTCAACTGATGAAAGGGCGCCTTGTATCGACCAATCTAAAAAAAAAAAAAAAAAAAAAAAGTCATACACCACATTCTGGCCACAAGATCCAGGTAGTAAGAAAACGCCCGATTACCTTTGTGTCCAATGCTTTCTTTATGCTTATTCTCCTCTGTATCCTTGCTTCTCCCCTTTCTATTTGGGCCATGATCTTCTCTATGTCTTGGAGCTCATTACATCTTTCCCAAAACACAGCTGAAAGACAAGCAAAGAAAAACCTTGATTATGTAATTGCCTTTATAAAACATCCGTCTGGGCTCTTATCTACTGATCTCTTCATAATTCCCACAGGTTCATCTTTTCATACCTCTGCAAGGTATTCAACAAGGCTGGTGAAATGCTAGTGTAAAAGCATTAACAATAATTACAAATAAAGTAACATTTCTCTGCATAAATTGAGTCTGTCACCTATTTTTCAATATTATAACTACCATCAATGTTAATCAGTATGTTGATAAGCATTGGAAACATACATTTAAGTCTTTTGTGTGTTATTTCAATCTCCAGGAACAGTAGATTTATTCCTTTGGAAAACAGCTCCCAGCTGGACGGGCTTTCCTTTGCAAAGTTCCTAGAAAGGCCAGTCTTCCCTGCTTTACACTCCGTCCCTAACCTACCAAAAGCTCCCTCTCCCCTGCCATCACTCCAATGCAGATCCAAATCTCATGCAGGCACAGTGTGGTGTGCTTCTGGCACCTGGCCATTACAATCCCTTCTGTGGGTGAGCGCCTTAGGGAGCTGTTGTGCGCATGCACTGTGGCTTAGGCTTCTGGAGAATGGCTTACTCCCAGTTGGCTGTAAAAAGCATAAGATTTGGATCTGCATCAAGGGTGATGCCAGGGGAGACGGGAGGAAGCCTTCGGGAGGCTGGGTGAAGAGCCGAAAGCAGGAAAGCCTGCCCAGATGGGCACTTGGGAATCAAAGAAATGTGCTTTTCCTGGGCATTGAAATAACACACAGGAAAATGTTTAGAATGCTTATAAAACTTTCTGATGGCCACTCGATAGTTATAGTGAAAAACAAGAGACTCCCTTTAAGTACTGAAAAGATAGTATTTAACACAAGTTGCAACCTCACTGACTGATGGCTGCTGTGTAGCTGCCTATATTCACAGTGGTTGTCAAACATCTTAAGGAATAGAGCAGACAAATACACATTAATCCCATGTGCAATAACCTAGCAGCAATTAAAGGGCTTCTGTCACCCCACTAAAGTCAGTTTTTTTTAGGGCTAGTTAAATTACTTATCCTGCGATATATGAAAATATAATGCTCTTACTTACTTTGATTCAGCAGTTTCTTCTAAAAACGAACTTTTATCATATGTAAATTAGGTCTCTACCAGCAAGTAGGGCGGCTACTTGCTGGTAGCAGCTGCAGAAAACCACCCTCTCGTCGTGTTGATTGACAGGGCCAGCCGGGATCTCCTCCCCTGGCCAGCCCTGTCGGCATTTCAAAAATCGCGCGCCTGTGTTCATTTGGCGCAGGCGCTCTGAGATGAGGAGGCTTGCCTCCTCAGAACTCCCTCAGTGCGCCTGCGCCGATGACATCACCGAAATAGAAGACGTCATCGGCGCAGGCGCACTGAGGGAGTGCTGAGGAGGCGAGCCTCCTCATCTCAGAGCGCCTGCGCCGAATGAACACAGGCGCGCGATTTTTGAAATGCCGACAGGGCTGGCCAGGGGAGGAGATCCCGGCTGGCCCTGTCAATCAACACGACGAGAGGGTGGTTTTCTGCAGCTGCTACCAGCAAGTAGCCGCCCTACTTGCTGGTAGAGACCTAATTTACATATTATAAAAGTTCATTTTTAGAAGAAACTGCTGAATCAAAGTAAGAGCATTATATTTTCATATATCGCAGTATAAGTAATTTAACTAGCCCAAAAAAAAAAAAAGACTTTAGTGGGGTGACAGAAGCCCTTTAAACATGCGACAGATTTACTTTAATAGCAATAAACACATGGGATAAAAAAATAAAAGCAATACCAGAGTAGAAATAAAAAGGTCAACCAGGGTTTTCTGGGATTTTAATATTCATCTATCCACAGGATAGGTTATCAATATCAGATCAGCGGGGATCCAACACTCGACACCTGCCTTCCCTTTGTTGTTTGCCTGCTCGCAAACATCGCAGCGGCGACCAGGTGTAATTACAAGACGACATCCCATTCACTTCTATGGTAATGGCTCCTTCCTATACACTGGAATAGGAAGAGTAGTGAATGGGATGGCTTGCCATTGCAGCGGTGAGCAGGTAAACCATGATGGGAAGACAGCACTCACATGGAGCGCAGCCTTCTCTTCAAGTTGCCGATGGCAGGGATACAGTGTGTCGGACCCCCACCGATCTGATATTAATAACCTATCTTGGAAAAACCATTTAAGCAGCAGCAACTTAATAGAAGCGGTGGAGGGAAAATAATTACCTGAATACTCCATTACATCATCAGGAGTCTTGCCTTCTACTTCACGGGCAATGTTTTCAATGTCATCTCTTCCCCATTTTTCATTAGCTTTAATAAACTGATTGAAATCTCTCTTGTTCCAATTGGTGAAGCCCTTTAAGAGAAAAATCAGTTTACACAGATGCCGTATCCCATGGGTCACACTTATAAACAAGGCATGCCACTGTGGCATGTTTGCCACCCACATCCCATTCAATAAATGATCCAGTCCAAAAGACAGAATTATAAAGATTTTTCTTCAGGAAGTATTCTCCTAAGAGCCAGTGGTGATGGAACAGAAACCAGAGCCACCATCACCACAAAGCATGGTTTTCGGAATTGCTTTCACTGAAAACTCTCACTATGGTGCCTATAATCGCCACAGGTTTTACATGCAGTGTTCAGGGCACACCAGTATCCGACTTCCTCACACACCTGTGTTAGCAGCTTCTCCTTTTCTTCTAGCTCTTCATCATTAAGTGGTTCTGCTTCGTCAATTTTTAACTGTTCCTCCTTTTGCACCTGGGCTGCATTAGGCAATTCTGGATTGCGAGGCACCTGAGGAAGCAGAAAATAGTAAAATAGTGCAACAGCATTTCATTTTGACAAAAACCGATAAGACTTGATAGACAAAAATTTAAGAGGTACCTTATATCCAATGGTTTTTCTATAATATAGAATTTCTTTTTCCAGCAACTCAAACAATCGTGGAGGGAAGAACTGGAAGTCCTGAACACTGGGCTGCTTTGGGGGACGTGGAGCCTAAAATTAAAAACAAAATACATAAAACAGACCTGCAGGATGCTTGGCACACATGATGGCACTTCACATAGAGTCGCAAAAAAGAACCAAGTAGATACATACTTTTGGTATTTTGGGCTCACTGACACGAAGTGCTTCTCTAAAATAGGCATCCACAGCATAGTTTGCCTTTCTTTCACGTTTTGGTGGCTCAATCCACTCAGTAAATGCCATCTAGGAAATAAAAAATAAAAATAAGTTAATTTTTTTTTATGCTACATCCATTGACCCTCTCTCCACACAAACATTTTTTTCCACAGAAAATTACATAAGGCTACTTTCACACTGGCGTTTTGGCTTTCCGTTTGTGAGATCCGTTCAGGGCTCTCAAAAGCGGTCCAAAACGGATCAGGAAAAGGATCCGCTCAGAATGCATCAGTTTGCCTCCATTCAGTAACCATTCCGCTCTGCCGTGCACCTGACGAAGCAGAGGCAAACGGATCCGTCCTGGCACACAATGTAAGTCAATGGGGACGGATCCGTTTTCTGACACAATAGAAAACTGATCTGTCCCCCATTGACTTTAAATGGTGTTCAAGACTGATCAGTCATGACTATAGAAGACCTAATACAACCGGATCCGTTCATGACGGAGGCATACGGTTGTATTGTAACAGAAGCGTTTTTGCAGATACATGATGGATCCGCAAAAAAAGCTATTGTGAAAGTAGCCTTAGTTGTATTAATCCTCACAGACAACCAGCCACATCGTTTAAGTTACTGTTAAAGATGGCTGGTTTCAAAATTATTATACAGATACCAAAAAAAAAATATTACCTTTTGCTTTTCTCTGTAATCTTCACCTTCAAAGTTATACACACTGGACTCCGTATCCACAGTGAAGTTTCTCAGTGAACTTTCACCCATGTTTGAAAGTTTCTCTTTGAGTTCTGCCGTCTAGGTTGGGAAAATCCAAATCATAACAGATGTTGAAAACAAATTTTAGTAAAATCATTTAAGCATACAACACTTGAACGTTGAAGACATGCGCATACCTTCCTTTCTCCCCTTTCCAAGATGGCATCTATATCTTCATCAGTGATTTCACTGTCCTTTGAGGCAAACACGTGTGTGGCTCCATGTCGAATCATCTGCAGCATTTCATCCTTCCCTAGCTTATTCAAGTTCTGGTCCACCAACCTTCCTGTTTTAAATATATTGGATTAATTAGACACAGCTTTAAAAAAAAAAAAAAAATTATAATAATAGATGACCATATCCGATTACATATCAGTAGGGAAGATTGGAACAATTTCTCCTGAACTCTGTGTATGAGGCTTATCATACAAGTTAAGGCTATGGTCCCACAGAGAGGAAGCCAGGCAGTCAAAATCTGTGGAAACATACAAGTCTGACTGCTTGTGGCCACTAGCAATGAATAATCCTTTCATTTTGATAACCAATATGATTATTGCAATTTAACCCCTTGGTGACCAGGCCTGAAAAGAAAAAAAAAACAATTTGTTTTTTTCCCCCCCTCTGCATCTCAAGAGCCATAACATTTTTATTTTTTCATTAGTGTGGGTGTCTGAGGACTTGCTTGGTGCCCGTATTTTTTTTTTTACATTGTTCATACTACATACAAAAAATCCTGTTAATTACATTATTTAGATTATAGTCACGTGGATACCAAATAGTCATTTTAAATGTGTGCACAACAAAATGTACTTTGCAATAAATGTTGATTTTTAAATTACATTTGCAACTTTTGGGGGATTTTGGGACAATTTAGGACTTAGAGCATAATGTATTAAAAAGTGTTAGCATACTCAAGTATCCCGTGTCCATATAACATAGGCTGCTGTTAGGACAAGACTAGTGTGCCCCAACAGCAGGCTTACCAAGCAGAAAGCCCTGGGGTGTCTCATAGGTCCTCAGGACTGACTGCGGATTGCTCCAGTCAGGTTGCTGGGAGACCCGATTGCAGAGTCAAGTCTCCTTTGATCAAGCCATGGAGTGTAGCATGAGCAACAGTTAACCGCCGGGACCAGAGCTTCTGCCAAGCAGATACTGCACTAACAGCCGGGTCTCAGCGCAGGAACACTGCAGCAGCCTTTAACCGTCCCTCAGCTGCAGTGACACCAAAAAGATGCAAACTGAGGACCTGCACCACAACCTATCAGAAATAGTGGGCAGTCGTTAAGGGGTTAATAATTTAAAGGGGTTTTTCCAGAATCAAATTATTGCTGACCTATTCAAGATAGATGATCAATATCCGATCAGCAGGGGGTAAGATTTCACGGCACCCCACGATCAGTTGTTTCAAGATGCCACTGTGGCCTGGAAAGCGCTGTGGCCTCTTAGGCCAGTGACATTACGTTCATTGGTCACATGGCCTATGATCAGCTCAGGCCAAGTAAAGGGGCCTACGCTGCAACACCAAACACAGCCTCTACACAATGTACAGCGCTATGCTTCAAACAGCTGATCAGTAGCAGTGCCAGAGTCACACACCCATTACCTATCCTGAGGAATCCTCAGAGGATAGATCATCCGTATTCTACTAACGAAAAACCTCTTTAAATGATGCATTTCTCTCCATATTATAAATGTGACCAGTCTGAAAATGGTAATTTAACTTTCTTTGGCGTATAGCTCGCTGGGTTAACCTGCTGTAAACCGCATACAAACAACCTGTAGCAAGGTTGAGTATGTTCACTAGCAGATTGTCTAGGTGCTCAGATCAGTGAGAAGCGCTTTTCTTGTTCACACAGAAACCATACCTTGTTGAATAACTATGGAATCCAGGCGTAGTTTCATCTCCGCTCTCTCCACAATACGCTCTTCTACTGTGTTGTCTGTAATGAATCTAAACACTCGCACAGTTTTCGTCTGCCCAATTCTGTGTGCTCGGTCCTAAAAGATACAAAGCCATTATGTAAAATATCATTTTAATGTCAGAGGGAATTAATTCAGTCAAATGATTATCGCTTTAGACTAAAAATTTGATTTGTCTTTATAGATCATGTTTAAAAGTAACATAAAATGTATGCACCGTGGACACCTTTCAACAGCCTTTCCTGTACAGCCATCTGTGTATATCCAGAGTAGCAGGATTTCTCTTTACTCTGAATCCAATCACAAAACTGCTCTGAGATAGATGGATAGATAGATAGATAGATATCTCTGAATGACTAATAGCTCAAACCCTCAGCTCAATTCTGGTTGATAAGAATTGACCCATGACTGTGTATGAGCTGAGAGAAGTTCAGGAATAAGGGCTATATGTCAAGTTTAGAGCAGTTCTGTGATGGTATTCAGAATAAACAACTCTTTCTGCTCTGCAAATACACGGGAAGTGTATCATCAGAAAATGATATATTGTTTAAATCACATTTTTATGTTAAACTTTATTTTAATTTGCCATATATTAATTTTGACACGTGCCACTAGGTCTAAAATATGTTAAGGCTTCCCATCTTGAAAGCAGCTACATTGGCCAGACATAGTTGACTCATGTTTTTGAATAAGCTGTATTCACAAGTTCCCTCCTGTCTCATGACCCCTTTCTCAGTGTTAAGGTATATGAGCATATACATTGTCGGCAGTCAATTAGAAAAGCGGTAGTAAGAGGTCCCTTATGTTAATAGTATAACGATCAGTTATTCAATACCAGCACAAGACTTTTGTTCTGTTTGTCATAATATTTTCCGGCATTAATACACGCTGTCATCAAGTAGAGAGGAGTACCAATCAGTGGGGGTACGACTAATGGGTACCCCAAAGATCAGTATGGTATCCCATAGAGATGAACAGATTGAGTGTGTACCTGTCCCTCCTTTCAAACAGAGTTTGGTTATAACAGAGTCTGGTTATCAATGGAGGTCTCAATGGTCAGACCACTATTGCATTCCATATCAAGGATAGGGGATATATTTATATCATGACACAAACCCTTTAAATAGCTGATCTGCTTTTATATTATAGCACATAAGACCATGTAATCACTACCACTAAACTAACCCAATGCAGAACACTCAAGCAAAAAACGAGATTTTTGTATAACTTACCAGTAAAATCTCTTTCTCGCTCTTTCCTTGGGGGACACAGAAGACCTTGGGTATAGCTCATCTCCATAGGAGGCGTGACACTAAGTGAAAGCTGTTAAGCCCCTCCTCCACAGCTATACCCTCAGCCTGGAGAGAGAGACTGCCAGTTGCGTGTCCAAGCAGTGAGAAAAGGCAAAGTCCAACAAAGAACCAACAAGCCAACTACCCAACGGGTAACACAAACTCTGAAACCGTGTAGAGAAAAACAATGAATGGGTGGGTGCTGTGTCCCCCAAGGAAAGAGCGAGAAAGAGATTTTACTGGTAAGTTATACAAAAATCTCGTTTTCTCGCCCAGTTTCCTTGGGGGACACAGAAGACCTTGGGACGTTCAAAAGCAGTCCAAAAGGGGAGGGACCACAGCTCCAAGGCGAAGCACCCGAAGGCATCAAGGAACCGCCGCCTGCAGACCCAGGCGGACCAAAGCAGCATACGCCGAAGCCAGAGTATGCACCCTGTAGAACTCTGTAAAGCGTGCAAGGAAGACCTGTGGCCGCCTTGCTCAAATGCATGGCCGAAGCCCAATACCTCCGGCCCAGGAGGCACCGACCGCTCTGGTGAAATGAACGGTGACAGCAAAGGCAGAATCCTGCCCTCGGTGCGGTAACCTCAGCAATAGCCAATCTGATAAAGCGGAGGAAAACGACCCTGGAGTCCGTCAACTCTAAGCGCGGACCTCCAGGAAACCCAAGAGACCGAACGTCGACAAGAGTCGGAGATCTCCAAGTAAAACCGGCAAGGCCCAAACAACGTCCAAATCGGTGAAGTGTTGAAGCGAAAGGCAACACCACCTTCAGAAGGAAGGAACGGGATGTAGAAACAGCCCTGTCCTGGGAAAAGACAGAAGGCTCAGAACAAAAAAAGGGGCCATTCAGGCACCCGTCAGAGACACGACTGATACGGAAACACAACCGTACAGGACAGGCGGGGTAGAGAGAACTTCTGTAACGGCTCCAAGGAAAAGATTGGAGCGCCGAGAGCTCAGTATGTAGTTCCCAGGGCGGTACCGAAGGACAGTACAGAGGAACCCAAGAGCCATTTCAAGTAAGAAGGTCTTGACAGGCCCAGAGGGCCGGGGAACGCTGGAAGAGGAAGAACAGCGCTGACACTTGACACCTCAAGTAAAGGAATCTCAGTCCCAGGTCCAGGCCGGACTGGAAAAAAGACAGAACCATGGGGAGAGAAAAAGTCAGAGTGGGGAATGCACAGCTTCCCACAGAACCCCAGACAAAAAAACCATAAGTCTTACGACAGATCCTGGACGAAAATACAGCCAGGAGCGGACAATAGCGAACCCGCTGGAGTCGCCTGGCAAGCGGGCGAAAACCCAATGTGATCAGGCGCAGACCAGTAACACGGGCAGAAGTCGACAAAACTGGTCCAGTCGGCCCCCGAGCAACGTTGTCCCGTATCCACCCAGTGGGGGAGCAGAAGGACAGACGGAACGGAACCAAAGGGTCCGCCCAGTATCCGCCAGATGCCAGGACAAGACAGGCTAAAGTCCATGCTGATGTAGCCATGTTCTACAGTCCCGGTGTGGGAGATCAAAGGACAATCTGGACCGAAAGGTAGTCCCCCCAAGTTACCGAGAAGGTAAGTCTACAGCAGGACCATTGTCTTAGAATGGACCACGCAATCTGCACTCAGCGGGAGGACAGAACGCGGTAGACTCGGTAAATAGGCACAGCCAATACAGCCAGTGTGAACAAGGGAGACAGAACGAGGCCAAAAGGAACACCGGAACCATCCACATGAACAACCATGCTCTTCCCAGAGGGGAGGACAGTGAAGGAACAGCCTCTGAAGTCTGGCGGGACAGAAGCCACATCGGAGTGATCTGTACCGAGCGGGAGCCAAACAGAGCCAGCGAGATAAGGTAGTCGAGACAGAGGCCGGCATAACACCCTCCAACCGAACGGAGGAGTGGGCAACAGGGAAGCCATAGGACAGCTCAAAAGCAGAACCCTGCTACACTGCGAGATGCCCGGTTCACCGCCTCGCAGAAGGCGAATACCCTGAAGAACCCAAGGTGGAGGTCCTCCGACCTGGGTAATCGAGCACCCAAGAGAATTTGGGTGACCTTCCCGAGAAAAGCAGCCCGCACTTGGTAGCAGATCAGACTGAAGCGTAGAGGCGCCAAGAGGAAGGACTCATACCACACTACATCCGAAGAGGAGGAAATTTGAGCAGGCAAGGGAACCGCAGTCCTGCCAGAGCCAACGAAGAATTCGAGGGGCGCTCCAGACAACAGCACTCTCGACCATGTGACCACTAGCGCAGGGAAGCAATACCGCGGAAGGACGAATGGGCACGCATCTAGGAACCACGAACACTCCCTGGGATGAAGGGCCAACTAAAAGAATGAGTACCACCCAGCTCCGTGCAGCATAGAGCAAGTAGAGCCCGTCCGGGTCAGGTGGACAGAATGAACTCCTTAGAGACGAGTGCAAGGCTTGCGGCAAGCATCGTATCCCAAGAAAACAAAAGTATGCCGCAGGAAGCAGATGAGGCATACGTACGAGCAGCTCGTAAGCAGTGAGAAGGCCAACCCACCTACAGGAGGAGAAGGCATACACGGCCCAAACAACGCACAAGAACGTCCGCTCACTGCAAAAGGTTAATTCAGCGAAAAAGGGGGCTCGCCACAGAGTGCCACAGCATGTACGTAATTGCAAAGTGCAACCTGCAAGGGAGTTATGCACAAGCCTAGTATAGCATGCGATGGAACGCAAGCAGTCCGCCCCGAAAGAGGGGAAATTGTATCTGGCAAACTGCAGTCGGCAAGAGTGCAAAGGCCGGTCCCAAAAGGGAGTGATGCCTAAGGCCGTACCTACTTCAGAGAAGCAGGACATACCATATAATCCAGCAGGAACGCAGGAGGTCCACCTAGTGAAAGGGGAACATGCACAGGGTTATCCTAGCATTAAGTGAGTGTGCAATAATACACCCAACACTGACTTAGCGAGAGTGCAACTACTCTGCCAATGAAGGGGGACATGTACAAGTCCAGCACAGCCATACAAGGACAGCCGTGAATCTCATGAGCGTGCCAAATTCTGCCCATGGAATGTGGGGTGGTCACGCACAAGGCCAGCACCGTATCCAATGGGAGTGCAAGCGTTCCACCCATGTTAGAGGGCCATGCTCATGGCCAGCAAGGTATCCGGTGAGAGTGTAGCATGCCGCCCAGACAAAAAGGGGGGGTAATGCACATGGCCAGCATCTCATCCAGGGAGAGTGCGTGCACCCGCCATGTATGGGAGTCATACACATGGCCAGCAACGTACTGGTGAGAGACAAACACAGTCAGTGAGAATGTATGTATGTCACCTGAGGAAGGAAGGCATGCCCATGGCAGGCAGCGAATCCAGCGAGAGTGCGTACACCGCCCACGGAAGAGGGGTCATGCATATGGCCGACAGCGGATCCAGCGAGAGTGCAAGCACCCCGCCATGTATGGGGTACATGCACATGGCCAGTAACGTACCTGCGAGAAAACACCACAGACAGAGGGATGTATGTATGCTGCCTGAGTCATGCCTATGGCTGGCAGCGAAACCAGTGAGAGTGCAGCATAGTAACATAGTACATAAGTACATCATAGCCCATCAGAGAGAGTGCAGCGTTCCGCCTATGGAAGGGGGTCGTGCACATAGCCAGTACCGTATCCGGTGAGAGTGCAGTATTCCGCCTAAAAAGGGGGGGTCATGCACATGATCGGCAACTAATCCAGTGAGA
Source organism: Bufo bufo (assembly GCF_905171765.1). Lineage (NCBI taxonomy): Eukaryota > Metazoa > Chordata > Amphibia > Anura > Bufonidae > Bufo > Bufo bufo. Next base: position 641,680,223 of record NC_053390.1, on the reverse strand, counting down.
GCGCTGCCTTCCGCCCATGGAAGGGGGTCACACGCATGGCCGACAACGAATCCAGTGAGAGCGCTGCGTTCCGCCCATGGAAGGGGGTGACGCACATGGCCGGCAGTGAATCCAGCGAGAGTGCAGCGTTCCGCCTAGAGAAGGGGGTCGTGCACATGGCCGGCAGCAAATCCATAGAGAGAGTGCAGCATTCCGCCTATGGAAGGGGGTCGTGCACATGGCCAGCACCGTATCCGGTGAAGGTGCAGTATTCCGCCTAAAAGGGGGTCATGCACATGGCCAGCCGGGAGCCAGGGAGAGTGCAGTATCCCGCCTAGGAGGGGGGGGATGCACATGGCAGGCACCATAACTGGAGAGATGATGAATGCTGCCTACGGAAGGGCCGCATGCACTTGGCCAGCGCCGTATCCTGGAAGAGGGCAGGAAAACCGCCTAAAAGGGGAAATGCCCTAGCAGCGACGCAGGTTGGGAGCGCAACACTATGCCGCCTGTGGAAAGAGGGCATGCAGACATGCAGCACTACTGATGAGGCTGCAGCGTCCTGCGCAGTCCAAAAGAAATCTGTTATTATTATTATATATATATATATATATATATATATTTATTATTATTTCTTTTTTTTTTTTTTTTTTTTTATTAAAAACACAGCCTCTCTGAGGCTAAAGGGTGCCACCATATAGGGGCACAGATAGTCAGGAAAAAGGAAAAAGGGGGGCCAGCCATACCGGCCCATTGGGATCCGGCCTGTACCCAAAGGGTTAACATGGATCCGGCCTGGAGGGCGGCGCTGCGATCCCCTGGGGGCGGAGGAACCTCCCGGCGGGAAAAATTCGCGCCTGGAGAAGTTCCCGCCCCCTCCACCAGAGGCCGGAATTTTGCGGCCTAGTAGGCCGTGAAGCCGGGGACTAAATTTGCGGCGCCCGGTATGTACCGCCAGGACCTGAGGCGGAGTGGCGCATCAAACCGGCCGCGGGTGCCCACCCCGCGGGCCGGTCGGAATTGCGGCCCAGCAGGCCGCGAAGCCTGGGCCAAAATTTGCGGAGCCCCACCGACCGGCACCGACGGTCGGCCGGGGCCTGCTGGGCCTAGAAGTCAAGCCCAAAGCCGGCCGCGGGAGCCCACCCCGCCGGCCGGAGGAGTCAGGGGCCCAGAATGGCGGCTTGCCGGCCGCGGGAGCCCACCCCGCCGGCCGGAAGAGTCAGGGGCCCAGAATGGCGGCTTGCTCGGAATGGCGGCTTGCCGGCCGCGGGAGCCCACCCCGCCGGCCGGAAAAGTCAGGGACCCGGAATGGCGGCCTGGCAGGCCGCGGCGCCCTGCCGCACCGGAATACCAATGTCGGCCGGAGGCGAGGCCTTACTCCACAGCCGTCAGGAGCCTCAGGCCTGGAGCAACACTCCGGTAGGAGATGTAGGGGGGGACCCAGAGACCGGGTGCCTGTGCTGATAAAGAAATAAACTATGTTGCCGCTTCTGTAGCTGGCTGTGGAGACAGCCATTGGCTGCATGTCCCAGGCAGGAAGGGGGCAGAAGGAGATTGCCGCTCTGCGGCACCCCAGGGGCCAGCATAGATCCAGCAGGGGACTAGAGGCCCAATATGGGGGTCAGGCGCGCAGGAGACCAGGGTGGGGGGGTGGGAGACGTAGGGCTGGAGAAGCCAATCTCTTACCACAGCCGTCTTCACCCTCGGTCCATTCCAGCAGGGTCGCCCCTTCAGCTACTGGCACCGTAGTGGCAGGACGCTGGAAGAGGGACTTGGCGTGCGGGCGACCCTTGCGCTGGCGGGATGTAGGGGAGCTGGGCTGCCCTGATCCACCTTGTCTTCTGTGGGGGGAGGCAGCAGTGCGGGTGACCGGCACTGGCGCAGCTCAACCCCGGGAGAACAGAGAGGTCTAGTGCGTCTCTGTTATCCCTGATGATCTGGAACAAAAAGAAAAGAAAAAACTAAAATTTAAACAAGGAGAAACCAGCCCTGCAGAGCAGGGAGTGTCTTGCCTCCTTGGACACTAAGCAAAAAACTGGCAGTCTCTCTCTCCAGGCTGAGGGTATAGCTGTGGAGGAGGGGCTTAACAGCTTTCACTTAGTGTCACGCCTCCTATGGAGATGAGCTATACCCAAGGTCTTCTGTGTCCCCCAAGGAAACTGGGCGAGAAAAAAAAGTTAGCAATCTACTATAAAATTTGGTAAACCTACCATGGCCTGAAGATCTACTTGGGGGTTCCAGTCAGAATCATATATTATGACAACATCAGCTGTAGCGAGGTTAATACCAAGTCCACCAGCACGTGTGCTCAACATAAATAGAAATTTTGTGCTCTCCGGATCATTAAAAGCCAAGATGGATTCCTGCAAGATAAATACAATTAGAGCAAAGTTCTTTAACACAACTATAACAAACTAAAACAAACGGAAATACTAACTTGTCTATCATCGTGCGGCGTTTGTCCATCCAGACGGCAATATTCATAATTTCGCCACATGCAATAATCTTCCAAGATATCCAAGACTCTTGTCATCTGGCTGAATACCAGCACACGAGAACCTATTTAATGGAAATAAAAATAAAAAAAAAATAAAGTCATACAGCACTTATAAAATGTAACAATATCGTAAGGCATGCAGGTTAAAAATGTAACTCCGAAAACCTAGACTTCCATTACATATGCCTGTTTTTTTGTTTTTGTACATTTACATAAAAGGGGTTCACTGAGATTTTTCAACTGATGACCTATCCTCTGAATAAATCATAACCCGATCAGTGGAGGTCCAACACCCGGGATCCCACCGATCAGCTCACAAAGCAACAGCCTTCCCTCAGGTTACAAAGCTCAGCGCCGTACATTGTACATGCTTGGTATCACAGCTCAGCCCTATTCACGTCAATGGGGCTGAGCTGTGCCTAGGTCATGTGACCAATGGACATTACATCATATGGCCAAAACTGAGAAGGCCGCGGCACTACTGTGAGGTATGACATAAGATTTCCTTTAACAATTTTAGTGAAACATCTTGTAGACTATTACTGCACAAAAATAAATAAATAATAATGGAAGCAAAAATAACAGAAAATCTAGTCTAGATAAATGGTGGTGTAGGTGGTCTTGTAGGGGTCTCTGCATATTGGGAGTAACAGCAGAAGTATTGCTTATCAGTAAATCCTACCATACAATTAAAGAGCTCTGTCACCAAGTTCAACCCTATAGCCTATAAGGATTGATAGAGCCGAGTAAGGCTACATGCACACAACCGTATCAGTTTTGCCGTCCAGAAAAAAAATGGATGGCATCCGTTTTTTTTGCGGATCCATTGTAACAAAGCCTAAAATGGACAAGAATAGGATATGTTCTTTATTTTTTGCGGGGCTATGGAACGGACATATTGATGCGGACAGCACACTGTGCTGTCCGCATTTTTTGCGGACCCATTGAAATGAATGGGTCCGCATCCTATTCGCAAAAAAACGGAATGGACACTGAAACAAACAACGTTCGTGTGCATGTAGCCTAAATCAAATATTTTTCCTTTGATTGTCGGTGCCAGGATTCAGGAGAAATTAGCCCTTTTATTTTTTATACAAATGAACTACCGAAGCACCAGGAGGTTGGCTTATGCAGTTTAAGCGCCACTCCAGTGACGGCCAATACAGACAACTCGTGTACCCCCTTCCCCTTAGATTGACAGTGCTAGACTTCATGTCTAGCACTGATTTCTCACACCTGCACATAATCGCTAGCACGGCACATGTGCACCATGTCTTCAGCAAAGAGGATTAGTGCGCACATGCCGTTGATGTCACTTAGCCCCGAAGTGGAGGTGCTTCCTGCTTTATTTGCAGTCGTCTCCACTGCCAGGTTCAGCGACTTTAACGGCACGTGTGCACCTATTATCTTTTCTACTTAGCAAGCGCCATGCTACTGATTGCGTGTGTAGGTTCAATAAATCAGCACTGTCAATCTAAGGGGAGGCGGACATGTTTAATGATGGTGGTGCCTGTATTGAGCAGCAGGGGTGACACTAGAGTGGTGCTCAAACTGCATAAACCCGCCTCCTAGTGCTTCAATCGCATAAAAATAAGTGCCAATTTCCCCTTAACACCAGCACCTACACTTGACAGGTATCGATTTACTCAGCTTCATCAACCACACTAAGCTTTATGCCTGGTTTTATAGGGTTGATCCTGGAGCTACAGCTTAGAGGCTCTATCAACGTTAAGTCAAAAGAAGTTCAGTTACCTTGCTCTTTTAGCTTGGGGAGCAGCTTGTGCAGCACAACCATTTTACCGCTATTAGTAGCTAAGTGCACATCTGTGGTGTACGGAGGACCAGGCTCCGCACCATCAAAAAGGTACGGATGATTGCAACACTTTCTCAACTGCATCAGGATATTCAACAGCCTCATTTTATCAGTCTTCCCTGAGGAGTTCAAAATGTCAATGTCTTTCATTAAAATCTTTGTATACCTAGAAGACAAAACAAAAACTACTGTAAAGTCAATATTTTCAGGATTAATGGAGAAAAATATTTATGAGTAATCAATGTTCACAGGAGTTTACATTGTAAATTAAATTATACACTTTTTTCTGCAAAATGATAAGACACGGGTGGTTGTAGGCGATGACTAGGGATGAGCAAAATGACTTCGGATGAAACAGTATTAGAATGTATTGGCTCCGATGAGCCGAAGTCTCGCAAGACTTCGTGTAATAACTTCATAAATTAATTTGCACTGTAAAAAAACATTTCCCGAACTCATTGAAACCGAATTAGAGTTCGGGGAATTGTTTAATTAAAAAAAAGAATTCTCCACAGGCATCAAGTGATGAAGTAAACGTATACTTACTGCACCCATTTTATCTCCCGTCACCTTACACCTCAGTGCTGCAGCAGCAATGCCATGTCTGTATATACTAGACACTGCTGCAGCTAAATACTCACAGCACATGACTGAGTAAGGAGAACTGAAGCCGTGGATTGTAATTATTGCTGGCTGGGGTGTAATGTTTTATACAATAACCCCTTTAAAGTTGGGAATGCTAGCAGCACGTTTAATGGCCTGCTGACAAATTCCACAGCATGGGTGGAACAGGGTGTGTGTGTGGGGGAGGGGGACATGACATGAGTAAGAAAATTAAATACTGTGTGAATCATATTTTCCAACTTATTAAATAAGAATTTTGGACTCCAGTATCTACAGAAATACAGCGACGACACTTACCGATAACATCCAGCTCTTTATTAAATCAATTAATAGAAGCAGGCACACAGTGCAAGTGTGAAAAGGGGTTATCCAGGAAAGATACTATCCTAAGGATAGCGCATCATTATCACAGTTCCGGCACAGATCAGAGTTCCAGCACCCAAGCAGATCAGTAGTTTCAGGGAGCCGCGGCTCTCACCAGAGCTCTATTGAGAGCGACGGGCTACTGGCAACTTACCAAGCACATCATACATTGTATAGCGCCTGTTCTTGGTATTGTAGCTCAGCTCCATTGGCTTAAATGGGGCCTAGCTGCAACTAGGCCATGTGACCATGTATGGTGATGCACGCCGATTTGATATTGAGGATAGGTCATCAATATTAATTACTAGATAACCCCCGTAATTCCGTCGCGCGCCATTCGTCAGCCCATATTTCCACAGATGTGTGTCAAATGGAACTATGTGCTGAACAGCACTGAACACTGCAACATATCTGTGGGACATATATAATTGTGCCAAAGGTGTGCTTTTGCCCCTTATATTTGAGGTAACTGCAACGGAACTAAATCACTTACCATTCTCTCTGCATCTTACTTAGACCGACATAGATTTTGACTTCCTTCTTTGGGGGGAGACTCTTTTCCACATCAGCTTTTATACGTCGCAGGAGGAACGGCCTCAACACCTACAAATAGGTAGTTCCATATAAAAGAATACCCTACAATGGCTTCATCATTTCATAATCAAGTGTACTGATCAATACTTACCAAATGAAGACGCTCCACCAGTTTTTGATCCCCAAGACAGTTGTTGGTATCAAACCAGGAGTCAAAATCCTATAACCAAAAGTTAAAACAAAATAAGACTCCACTCCAGCGTAGAACATGTTAATCCTTACAGGAACCCTGTCACTTGTATTACACCACTTACCTCTGAAGAGTTAAACACATCTGGCAGCAGAAAATTCAGAAGTGCCCAAAGTTCATGCAAGTTATTCTGAAGAGGGGTCCCTGTTAAGAGGAGACGATTTGTCGTCTTAAATTCTCTCACGATTTCCGACAGCTGAAATAAGACAAAGAAATCATAAATACGAGATAAATTAAATGTGCCACAGTTCTTTAAGGGGAAGAATCGGTCACCACTTTTACCCAGCTGAGTGGCATAAACCCATGACAGATCCTGAGCAGAAGGGGTGACTTAGGCCTCTTTCACACGGGCGTTGCAGGAAAATGTGCGGGTGCGTTACGGGAACACCCGCGATTTTTCCACGCGAGTGCAAAACATTGTAATGCGTTTTGCACGCGCGTGAGAAAAATCGCGCATGTTTGGTACCCAAACCCGAACTGCTTCACAAAAGTTCGGGCTTGGGATCGGTGTTCTGTAGATTGTATTATTTTCCCTTATAACATGGTTATAAGTGAAAATAGCATTCTGAATACAGAATACATAGTAAAACAGCACCTTAGTCCACTTTATCGCGCTGCCCGGCTTCTCGTCTGTCTCCCTTGATGAACAGGACCTGTGGTAAGCATTCATTACAGGAACATGACCTCTGGTGACGTCACTCCGGTCATCACATGATCCATCACCATGGTAAAAGATCATGTGATGATCGGAGTGACGTCACCAGAGGTCCTGTTCCTGTAATGAATGCTCACCACAGGTCCTGTTCAACAAGGGAGACAGACGAGAAGCCGGGCAGCGCGATCAAGTGGACTAAGGTGAGTTAAATTTTTTATTTAATTTTTTTTTTTAACCCCTCCAGCGCTATTTTACTAAGCATTCTGTATTCAGAATGCTATTATTTTCCCTTATAACCATGTTATAAAGGGAAAATAATAATGATCGGGTCTCCATCCCGATCGTCTCCTAGCAACCGTGCGTGAAAATCGCACCGCATCCGCACTTGCGTGAAAATCGCAAGCATCCGCAAGCAACCCCATTAACTTCTATGGGGCCTGCGTTGCGTGAAAAACGCAGAATATAGAGCATGCTGTGATTTTTTCGCAACGCACAAGTGATGCGTGAAAATCACCGCTCATGTGAACAACCCCATAGAAATTGATGGGTCGGTATTCAGTGCGGGTGCAATACGTTCACCTCACGCATCGCATCCGCGCGGAATACTCCCCCGTGTGAAAGGGGCCTTAGGGTACTTTCACACTAGCGTTTTTATTTTCTGGTATTTAGTTCCTTCACGGGGGCTCAATACCAGAAAAAAACAGATCAGTTTTATCCTAATGCATTCTGAATGGAGAGCATTCCGTTCAGGATGCATCAGTTCAGTCACTTTTACTTAAACTGAACACTTGCCGGAATCTGCATTAATTTCCATTGGAATGTATTAGTGCCGCACTTACGGATCCATTCTTCAGGCCCGTGCATGCGCAGACCTTTAAATTTGTGAAAAAAATATATATACCCGATCCGTTTTTCCGGATGACACCAGAGACAGATCCGGTATTTCCACGCATTTGTCAGACGGATGAGCATCCGGATGACAAATGCCATCCGTTTGCGTCCGGATTGCCTGCCGGAATCTGTCACAAGTGTGAAAGTACCCTTAGGCTTAGTTCACATCAGCGTTCAGCCTGTCAGTTATCCTGCTCCGTTATAAGAGCAGGAAAACGGAAATGACTGATGTGGCACATAACAGAGCTGAACGGAGCCTAGGGGCCCATACACTATAATGGGCTCCGTTAGGTTTCTGCTCAGAGTAAGATTTTGTAGCGTAGACAAAAATTGTGCACGCCGGACTTTTGTCTCCACTTCAAAAATCTTTCTCCGAGCGGAAACCATTATAGTCTATGGGGGCCCGTAGGCTCAGTAATGTGCCGAATCAGTCCTTTCTGCTCCCCCGCTCCTATAACGGTGTGAACGCAGCCTTAAGTGATACAACTGGGTCAGTTCAAGTAAAACTGTACTTAACAGCTCAAGTTGTGCTCTGCAATTTGCTTAAGACTCTACAAGGTGTCAGCACTGGAGCAGCTCAGTATATGTGTCACCAGTTTATGCTACCCTTATGTTATACACATTCTGCAAACTTTTTGACAAACCTTAGATTTTTCATTCTTGATTCTGTGTGCTTCATCAATAACCAAGTATCGCCAGTTAAACTTCTTGAACACAGACTTCTCCTTAATAAGCATTTCATATGATGTCACACAAACATCCCATTCCCCGGGCAAAAGAACATCACGAATAAAGGTCACCTTAGAGGAAAAAAATAAATAAAAATACATGTTTTATACAGCAGGTAAGAGAAACACATCATGCAGTTTACTCTAATTTCTGTGTCCTCCTCACTGAGACAGAAGGACATGCTCAGTTACATCCCTCAACTGACACCAGCTGGAGCAGACAGGACACGTCCTCTGAATAAGGACACCCCCCCCCCCCTAAGCTGTCAGTTTGAAATAAAAGCAGAACAATTAGAGCAATGAATGGGGAGATCTCTGGGCTTGTTCTATCTTTGTTGGAGGTTTTCATGTACTACATCATGTATCACTTTCTACATCAACCATGGGATAACCCCTTTAACAAAAATTAGACTTACTCTTTGATCCTTGTCACCAATAAGGCAGATTGCACGGAGGGAGGGCACCCATCTTTTGAATTCAGCCATCCAATTGTGCAAGGTAGACTTAGGAACCAACACCATATGTGGTCCAGGAATGCTCCTGTAGTGTTTCATATACCCAAGAAGACTAATTGTCTGCAGAGTCTTGCCGAGACCCTAAGAACACACAAAACAAAAATATATATTTTTTATCATTTACAAAGCACAACGTCATTAGTAAAATCAGTAGTGTGAGCTCACAATTTTCATAGTAGGTTATACTTACCCCGCTCCCTGGCAACCGAGTCGCTTCCGATACCCGCACGGCCGCCGATGCATCTCCCCGTCGCGTGGATCAAAACATCCAGCCACGGGGGAAGGCTGACAAGCCAATAGCAGATCGTGACTGCAAAAGCTGTGCAGGGATCAGAAGCAATGCGGGTGCCAGGTAAGTGTAACCTATATGAGGGGCCCAGGCATTAGAGGGGTTGGATAACCCCTTTAAGATGCGGATACAGTAGAGCTGAGGCAGAACGAAGTAGAGTAGAAAGCCATGTATTCTCAGCAGTATCGTCAACCTCAAATGCTGCAGTAGCTACTTACTGTGGCATTTAAGGAGGGTTCAACTACAGGGATCAGAGATAGCTCCCTAATGGTTGCAACTCCATGATCTCGTGGGGAAACTGAACAGTGCCCACAAAATAGTCATGCTCGATATATCTGTTGTGATGGAGAAAAATAGCACCCAATCATTACACAATAGTTTGTGGTTAAAGCAAAATGTGACATACCATTTCATCAGCCAGTATGCCATTAATGCCATTCTCGTACAAGGATACAAGCCAGTTCAAGCCTCTGACCTGGTAATCTCTTAACGTACCACCTTTAACATCTGGGAGGGGGTGGGGAGAAAAAGAAAGAAAGAAAACGTTGATACTGTACATGATAATGTATAATACTAAAGGCTGGTCTTTTCATAGAAGCATGGAAGAATGACAGCTGAAAGACTCTGCATGGTCCACCTAGTCTGCCCTTATATTTTTTCCTCTTACGATTGACATGTTTCTCCCCAGTATCTTTAAATTCACTTACTGTAGGTAAGTTTTCCTGCCACATCTGCTAGAAGTTTGTTTCAAGCATCTAATACTCTTCATGAAATAATTAACCTGCTGGTAATCTAGAACTACTTCACCTTACCACTAGTTTTGATAACAAAAGTTGCAGATATCCATTTAACTTTTCAAACACATCTTGCATAGCAAAGTAAGCTCTAGAACTTGCAGCAACAATGTCAGTACCACATCCCATCATGCTCTGGATTAAGTACACTGAGGAAAGTATAAGGCCAGGACTACACTGACCCTTTTTAGCTCCATTGGTTGATTTTTAACTATGGATCTACATTTGCTGTCCAAAGAAATACAGAGACTTGCATGCAATCTAAAAAATTAATTTAAGTTTAACCACTTCCCATCTGGGCCATTTGCCCCCTTCCTGACCAGGCCAAATTTTGCAAAACTGACATCTCACTTTATGTGGTAATAACTTTGGAACGCCTTTATTTATCCAAGTCATTCAGAGATTGTTTTCTCGTGACACATTGTACTTCATGATAGTCATAAATTTGAGTCAAAATATTTCACCTTTATTTATGAAAAAAACCCAAATTTACCCAAAAATTTGAAAAATTTGCAATTTTCTAAATTTCAATTTCTCTGCTTTTAAAACAGAAAGTGATACCTCATAAAATATTTATTATTTAACATTCCCCATATGTCTACTTTATGTTGTCCTCATTTTGGAAAAGTCATTTTATTTTTTAGGACGTTAGAAGGCTTAGAAGTTTAGAAGCAATTCTTCTAATTTATAAGAAAATTGCCAAAACCCACTTTATAAGGACCAGTTCAGGTCTGAAGTCACTTTGTGGGGCCTACATAGTGGATACCCCCATAAATGACCCCATTGTAGAAACTACACCCCTCAAGGTATTCAAAACCGATTTTACAAACTTTGTTAACCCTTTAGGCGTTCCACAAGAATTAAAGGAAAATGGAGATCAAATTTTTAAACTTCACTTTTTTGGCAGATTTTCCATTTTAATCAATTTTTTTCTTTAACACATCGATGGTTAACAGCCAAACAAAACTCAATATTACCCAGATTCTGCGGTTTACAGAAACACCCCACATGTGGTCATAAACTGCTGTATGGGCACACGGCAGGGCGCAGAAGAAAAGGAAATCCACATGGTTTTTAGATGCCATGTCCCATTTGAAGCCCCCTGATGCACCCTTACAGTAGAAACTCCCAAGAAGTGACCCCATTTTGGAAACTAGGGGATAAGGTGCCAGTTTTATTAGTACTATTTTTGGGTACATATGATTTTTTGATCATTCATTATAACACTTTATGGGGCAAGGTGACCAAAAAATAGGTTGTTTTAGCACAGTTTCTATTTATTTATTTTTACAGCGTTCACCTGAGGGGTTCAGTCAAGTGACATTTTTATAGAGCAGATTGTTACGGACGTGGCGATACCTAATATGTATACTTTTTCTCATTTATTAAAGTTTTACACAATAATAGCATTTTTGAAACAAAAAAATAATGTTTTAATGTGTCCATGTTCTGAGAGCTATAGTTTTTTTTATTTTTTGAGAGATTTTCTTATGTAGGGGCTCATTTTTTGCGGGATGAGGTGACGGTTTTATTGGTACTATTTTGTGGGACATACGCGTTTTTGATCACTTGGTGTTGCACCTTTTGTGATGCAAGGTGACAAAAATTGCTTGTTTTGACAGTTTTTTTTTGTTTTTTTTTTACGGTGTTCACCCGAGGGGTTAGGTCATGTGATATTTTTATAGAGCTGGTTTTTACGGACGCGGCAATACCAAATGTCTATTTTATTTTTTCTATTTTTAATTTTTTTTTTTTATTCCTAACTTGGGAACTTTTTTTTTGTGAAACTTTATTTTATTTTTTCAACCCTTTATTTTTTTTTTACACTTTTCGTCCCCCATAAGGTCATACAAGACCTCTGGGGGACATTTGCTTCACTTTTTCTTTTTTTTTCACAGTTGATTTCTCCTGTAACTGGGGCTGACATAGTAGCCCCAGTTACAGGACAAATGCACCCCTATAGAGGCTGTACAGCAGCAATCCAGCGCTGTACAGCCTCAGTGCAGGGCTGATCGAGGTCTCTGAGAGACCTCACACAGCTCCTGCACACTCCGGTCACATGACCGCCGGGCCGGAACAGGAAGCGCACAGCGCTTCCTGCTCTGCAGACACAGCGCTCGGTGAGCGCTGTGTCTGCAGCGATCGTGAAGGCAGGGACACCTGGGAACTGTCCCTGCCTTGTCTTAGGGTTGCCCTGCTGTCACTGACAGCGGGCAACCCGATCAGCGTGCAGCTGCTATTTCTGACAGGACGTTTTAAAACGTGCTGTCAGAAATAGACGTCCACCCATAGGACGTTTATAGTCTATGGGCGGACATGAGGCGGTTAAATGTCAGAAACCCATTTTCTTCCATAATAAAGGGCAATTAGCACCTGCCTTTTTTTTTACCTCCTGCTGATTCAGCAGTCTAGGATTATAGGCTAGACCTGGGTTTTCTTATAACTTCATCACTTGCATAACTTTGTCTCAATGACAAGCCATAAAATCAATTTTGGATGTATTTGAGACTAGTCACTACAGATACACTGTCCAACAAACCTGCACTGAAAACCTCACATCTAACAGCCCTTTACATCAGTGTACTGTAAGAAGGTACAAGGAATCATGGATGATAGGTATGCGTCAGAGGTTCCTGGCTTCGGTGGAGTAAGAGCCAGTTTTCATGCGTCAGCAGCAGTTGCTGTGTGACACCTTGCTATCTAGTATTGCTGTAAATAGGTGATCTGGGACAACTCTTACTGGGAGTAGTCAAAGTGCTGGGTGGGTGACTACTCCCCACAGTCCAGGCCAGGTGTTAACAGGCCTATAAAAAAAAAAAAAAGCCAGCAGTGTCAGGTGGGTGGGATAACTCCTCTCTGACACTGGAGCCGTTTGAAACTCTGCTGAGATCTGAGGCCTGTATGTGGGCTGAAAGCTGAAGACAGTGTGTCGGGCGAGCAGGCCGCCTAAAGCCTGCAGGTGGACTTTGGGGCTGAGCATTCAGCCGGGTGTGGATTAAACACCCAGGATCAAAGGTGAATGTTTTTCTGTATGTACTGTTTTGGGTGTGAACTAACACCGATACTGAAAATGGACTGTCATACTATGAACCTGCAACTAGTGTAAATAAACACTGCAGTTTGAGTTACAAACGTGTCTTTGCCTCTACACTGCACCCGCTTGTCCTGTCTACCAGAGCAAATCCCCACAGTACTTACATGACGGAGACTGTTCAAATCTGGTGCAAATATTAGTAGTCTTGGAGCTTTCAGTTAAAAGTTCTTCATCCTCTTCCTGCTCTGTTCTCCGATGGCGGTTACTGAAATTATAAATACATTGAGAGCCACAATTCTTTTTTCACTATTAAGCAATTAGAATTATATGGTAGGAAATCTATGTTGCGACAACCAGTTATAGTCACAGATTTGGTAATTAAATGGTATTCCAGTTACGTGAAGTTACCCTCGATCCACAGGAGCACTTTTTTTTTTTTTTTATCTTTGTCATTTTTTCAATAACAAGACAACGTATAAACACAATAGTGTACATCAGAGAGTATAGTACAAATAAAGATCATTAGGTCATATCTCCGATTTTTTAGCTACGTGAGGAGGAGCATTCATTTCTATGGGAGTTCTGGAGATAGAGGGCTGTACTGTGCTGTCTCCAGGAATCCCAGAGAGGTGAATGGTACAGCAGTAGGCCTGCCCCTCTGTTTATATCGGGGGCCTCTATGGGGTACGTGGAACCCAATCTTCTAATCAGATGAGGTCCCAAATAGCTGAAAGAAAAAATGTTTTGGGAAAGGTTGGATATAAAAGGTTATTTTTTTCCCCCCTTCTCTTTAATTTTGCAGTGATGATGGTCCAGTTTTCCCCTGACCACTGATAGGTAGGGAAAGTTAGGGTCGGTAGTAAATTATAGATACATTAGTTGTGAAATCTGCGATATTTTGATTTTCGCTGAAGTAATCATGTATTTAATTAATTTATGTAATTTTATTGATTTAAAATGGAGTGGCAGTTCACCTGGTTCACCAGTAGATCTGCGTACCACGCCCTGCGGGGCCAGTCCGATGCCACTAATATTGCTGGGACCCGATCCATTTTGAGACGTTTTAGTACCCGAGGAAAAAGCGGAAGGGGAAAGATATAGGAGACTGAATTGGGACCACGGGAGAACCAAGGAGTCTACGGCCGGAGCCTGAGGATCCCGAGACCTGGCGACGTAAAGCAGAAGTTTGTGGTTCAGACGAGAGGCGAAAAGATCCACGTCTGGGATTCCCCAGCGCTGACAGTTGTTGAAACCCCTCTGGATGGAGAGACCACTCGCCCGGATCGAGACGCTGGTGACTGAGGAAGTCGGCCGCCCAATTGTCGACTCCAGGGATGTAGACCGCGGAGAGAGGGGAAACGTGTCCCACCGCAGAATGAGAGAGGCTTCCTTCAGGACTGCTGAGCTTCTCGTGCCCCCCCCCCCCCCCCCCGGTGGTTTAAGTAAGCCATCGCAGAGGAGTTGTCCATCTGAATCCGGACAGAATGACCAGGATATTGATCTGTAGGGAGCTCTCTTGCATCAACCACTGATCCTGGGCCGAGAGAGACCCGAAGACTGCCCCCCAACCTGTCAGGCTGGCATCTGTGGAGATCACCTGCCAACGGAAGGGAAGAAAGGATCTGCCGAGGGAGACTTAGCGGGTTCAGTCACCAGTGCAAGTCCCGACAGACGAATCGGGCGATCGAGGCCTGACAGGGACTTGTTCTACCTGGGAAAAATTGAGAAGTGCTCGGGTTTGGAATTGGGCATAAAGGAATTGCCTTGAAGGCAGCAACCATCCGGCCCAGAACACACATGCATGCCCTGGTGGGCAGAGGAGACTGCTCGCAAAGGCGAGACACCCCAGACTGGAGAGCCACTACCTTGTCCTGAGGGAGGAACACTCAGCCAAGGCAAGTGTCGAGGACAATGCCTAGGAAATCCATCCTCTGACTGGGAACCAGGGAGGACTTTGTGTGACTGACCAGTCAGCCGAACTGGGATAGCACGGACAGGGTGATGTGGAGACTGGACAGGTTGTCCTCCCAGAACAGAGCGTTCACCAGAGGACCGTCCAGATAGGGTATTACAGCAACTCCCCTGGCGCAGAGAAGTGCAACCAGAGGAGCCAACACCTTAGTAAAGCAGCCAGGCCGAAGGGCAACGCCACGAACTGAAAACGCAAAGAACCTTTCGGGAAGCGAAGGTACCTCTGATGAGACTGAGCTATGGGTACATGCAGATAGCAGTCTCAGATGTCGATGGACGACAGTAACTCGCCCACCTCGAAGGAAGCAATCACAGACCTGACGGACTCTATACGAAAGTGGCGGACTCTGACAAAATATTTGAGAGCCTTCAGATCCAAAATTGGGCGAAGAGCACAGTCCTTCTTGGGAACCGTGAAGAGGTTAGAGTTAAACCCCTGAAAACGTTACGAAGTCGGAACAATCACCCCATGTGCGTGAAGGGAATGAATGGCCTGAAAAAAAGCGGCCGCCCAGTCGGGGCAGCAACGAATGGAAGAACCAACCCGTGGGAAGGGCGGAGAATTCCATTTTGTACCCGGAGGAAACTACCTTTTAGAACCCAGCCGTCGTCCACGGTTGCGCTCCTGAAAAGAGAGTAAACGACCCCCCACCCGAGGGGGCAACTTGAGCGGGGGAAACCAGTCATGCAGATAACGGCTTTGCAGACTGAGGTTTAGAAGGCTTAGGGCGGGCGTGCCAGGAGGGCTTGGCCTTGAAGGAAGGACAAACAGTGTTTTTGTCCTGACGGAAAGAGTCCCGAAAGGTGCGAAAACGCTGAGACCACGATGAAGGCATAGGATGGCGGCGGGAACGGTTTTGGGGCAGGAGGGAACTTTTCCCACCCGTGGCCTCAGAAATAAGCAAGCTCCTCGAAACGTTTCCCGAAAAGCCTACCACCCAGGAATGGGAGAGATATGAGAGCCTTTTTGGAGGCAGCATCCGCAGCCCAGGCCCGAAGCCAAACCGTTCGGCGGATGGCCACAGAGTTATCAGCCACCCTACCAGAGCGGTGTGCCGATTCCAGGGAAGCATCACAAAGGTACCTGGAGAAGATGAGAGGAAAGGAGATGGAGCTCCCCCTGAGCAGAATCCAAGGGAAAGGACCGAAGAAGCTGTTTGGCCCAGACCATACAGGTCTTAGCCACCCAAGACACGGCAAAGGCAGGGCGGATAGCGGAACATGCTGCAACAAACACAGACTTGGACAAGGAGTCTATCTTCTTGTCCAATGGATCAGACAAGGACGCCATGTCTGCAAAAGGAATGGTGGTGGCCTTAGCAAGTCGGGCCACTTGTGGATCTACCTGAGGAGGTACAGACCACCTAGTAATAGACTCCTCGGAAAAGGGAAAGAGGCCATCCGAACCCTTGGCAGGCTGAAAACGCCTATCCAGGTGACACCACTCCTTGGCCAGGAGTGCGTCCAGATCCGCATGGTTAGGGAAAACCAAAGCAGGGCGCCTGGAACGGCAGAATGATACGGATTCCTGAGCCGAGGAGGAGGGTTCTTCCTGCACATGGAGAGCGTCCCTAACTGCCCTGATGAGACCCTGCATGGCTGCAGACAGGGCAGAGCTCTGCTCTGATCCAGAATCAGAGTTAGAGGAGTCCCCAGAGGCGGCGGCAGGGGCGGATTCTTCGCCAGCCTCAGACCTGTCCTGGGAATGACCCAAGGATGCCGAGGAGCAGGACATGGTTATGACAACCCAAGGTCTTCTGCAGGACCTGGTGTCAGAACGTGAGCGTGCCCTGGTCCAGCGACT
The DNA here is from genome assembly GCF_905171765.1 of Bufo bufo. Lineage (NCBI taxonomy): Eukaryota > Metazoa > Chordata > Amphibia > Anura > Bufonidae > Bufo > Bufo bufo. The sequence goes on along the minus strand of NC_053390.1, from coordinate 641,663,482 downwards.
CAACCATGGATTGGGAGAGTCGGTCCAGGTTCCCTATGGCTTGGAACAGGGAGGAAGCCTATTCAGGAGGAACTGACACAGAAGGGGTGTTCAGGGCATCCTGAGAAGGTCTGGGGGCAAGGCACTGCACACAAACAGGCTCGGGCTGACTGCAAGGCAACTTTTTATTACAGCGGGCGCACGTATAATACGTGACAACCACGTGTGTGGGGGAGGGGCACGGGCTGAGAGTCTTCTCTGAAAGAGGACAACATGAGGGCTGAGTAAGAGCCTGAAAAAAAATGAAAAATCAGCCAGCCAGAGGCTGTCCTACCAGACCCCAGGTGCTGTGTTCCTCAAAGAGGAGCTGCAGCAGTCGCAGGAGAGTGCCAGGAAGGTTGCAGGAGATTGGAGAGCGTCCCTCAGGGTGCAGGCAAGATGAAGGTCCCAGAGGAAGAAGTAGCCAGAAGGAGGCAAACTCCGTGCTAAACTGGGATAGGAAGGGAAGGAGACCCCTCCCAGGAGCCAAGAGAAGCAGGGAGGGGCCAAGAAAAGCCCAGGAAGGGGATGAGAAGGATGCAGCCTAGGCTAGGTAAGAGCCCGGGCCTCGATTAATGGAGCGGCCGAGAAAGGAGCACTGTCCTGGGCCCCCGAACCAGGGGCCCTTCGGAAGGAAAAGAACAGGTGAGGGGGAGAAGAGACGCCCAGGGAGGGAAAATGCGTCCCAGTCCCAGGCAGGAGCCGGGGACTGAAGTAAAGGAAGGCCAGGGAGAAGCATAGGAGGTTGGGGGCCCAGTGTGGGGGACCCTGGGTGAAAAATGTACCCCCCTTCCAGGTTAAGTTAACAGTGCTGGGTCAGGATCCAGGAACTTCTGGATTGCAGGCAATTTTTTGATATGTCTAAAAGTTTTTAAAAAGTTTGTACACCGGGGTGGTTCCAAACCAGGGTCGGCGTCACAACTCGGCAAACCCGAACAATTGCCAGGGCCCAATGCTCCTGGGGGGGGCCCACTGAACTGCTATGAGCACTTCCATCAATACAGATGGAAGCTCTCATTGCTGTCACTTCATTTACGCAGTACCCCTTTGGTGGGCCCTCTGAGTCACATGAGGCCTCTGCTGCAGAGACTCAGACACGCCCCTTCTACACAGGACATGTGGAGAGGTAGGGCTGGAGCAGAAGTGTGAACACAGGTTGTCAATGAGTCTGCACTGTGACTGTCTCTTCCCTGTGGGACAGGAGGGGGACTCTTCGATCTGCTGCTGGATGCTGCTTCATTCTATTTAGTTGTTTTACTGTTTTATTAAGCAGTTTGCCTCCATGACACCTGTCCCCCCCCCCCCCATATCCTGTCCTATCTCATCCTCATGGAGCCCCATCTGTCTCCTTTCCTCCCTCATGTATCCAGAGCTCCTGTTCCACCTTATCTCCTATTGCTGCCCTGCACAGACCACCTACCACTACTTGTTGTATGAATCCCCCTCAGAGCCCCTTCCACCTACTTGCTGTGTCCACCCCTACTGTCCATCCAGGGCCCCGGGTCCCTGTCTTACTCCTCTGCCTCTTATTATGGTGGCGTCTGAACCACATTCACCATAAGGAACTTCTAATGTCATAGGGTCATCTGATTGTGCCCCCCACCCTGTACTGTGCCCCTCACCGTACACCTTTATACCCTGCATTGTGCCCTCTTACCACACCCTGTACAGCGCCCTCTTATACGGTCACTGTATGGTGGTTTTATCATTGTATGGCAGTGTTATCACTGTATGGTGGTGGTATCCAATAACTGTATGGCCATAACTGTATCCCCTTCCCTGACCACGCCACTTTTTTTAGACCTGGCATGAGCGGGAAAAGATACCGATTGCGGTGCTAAGGACCTTTGCGCCACATCTGTGTCAGAAATACGCCTATTATAGATGTATTCTATATAATAAAGGCCCACGTAATTGTATTATTCGGGGGTAGGGCTAATATCTTTATATTATATAGATTCTAGTGTATTATACTGTGCCCTGTATTTCCCAATAGATGAATGATCCTTGGGAAACAATCCTCATCCCTGACCACCAGGACCAGGTAGCGCTCTGTCAGTACATGGCGGCATCCCCTCTCAGCCATGCTTCTCCACTGTGTACTGGTGCTTATTCTGACACTACGGCTGGGTTCACATCCTATTTTTGCCATCCATTTAATGTATACCAAAAATGTATGCGTTAACAGATGCCTCAGACTGATGCCGTACAGTGTCGTCCGTTCACCATACAGTTCCATCGTAAAAAAATAAAATACTACATTAATGTATGCATTTTTACTGGATTCTGCAGGATACAAAAAACGTGGAGTGCTGCACATTGGTATACATCAAACAGATAGGAAAAACGTGATGTGAACCCACTGGGTGGGAGCGTACTAAAATTTGCTGTGGGGCCCAGTCAAGCTAAATCACTGCACATCTCCTTCTCTCCTCCAGGCCCGGCCCAGGGGTGATGTCATGACGTGTGTCTCACTGCTGCAGCAGGCCTGAGGAGAGAAGGAGCGCAGGGAGCTGCGAATAGTGAATGACAGGACAGTCGACTGCCCTGTGCTCCAGCAATGATCGGTATGTGAGGGGGCCCACTGGGGGGTCATTACACTGAGGGCCCTATACACCATATAATGACCCCCAGTGCCCCCCATTTAGTATAATGACCACCAGAGCCCCCATTTAATATAATGACCCCCAGTACCCCCTCCTGGGGGTTATTATTCTGAATGGAGGGCTGCTGTGGGGTCATTATACTGTGTGTGGGGCAACTGGTGGTCATTATACAGTGGGGGGGGGGGGGGGGGGGGGGGGGGGGGCAGGGGGTCATTATACTGTGTGAAGGGCCAATAGTGGTCATTATACTGTATAGGGGCCACTGGGGGTCATTAAACAATGTGGGAGCCACAGGGGGACATGTAAATGTAAAAAAATGCCTCAAGGGGGCCCACTGGGATTTATCGCCTAAGGGCCCACATGAACCTGGAGCCGGCCCTGGCCCAAACCTTCGCACCTTTGTGCCCCTGCCCTACCAGCACCTTCATCTCCAGTCATCTAGCCGGGCCTTGTCAATAAAAAAAATAAATCAAGCGATGGGCTGGCAGAGGAAACAGGTGAAGTAAGACTTCAGGGTGACAACGGCCAACCGTCGGTGTGCTTAACGACATCTGCACATGGATTAAAAGGTACTTTGTCTCTAGAATGAAGCAATAGGTTGCAAACTGAAAGGTACAGTAAAACATTCAGCTGAGCTAGCCCCAAGACATTGTGCCTGGTTCACCAGTGAATTTCTCCGGACTCCTTTTAACATTACAGGGTTCCCAGAGGTAAGAAGACCACAAAGACTATAGATCAGGGATGGCCAACCTGTGGCTCTCCAGCTGTTGTAAAACTACAGCTCCCACCATGCCCTGTTGTAGGCATGCTGGGAGTTGTAGTTTTGCAACAGCTGGAGAGCCTCAGGTTGGCCATCCCTGCTATAGATGTTCACAAAGCGTAGTCAGATTTCCGGCGCTTGTAATATAGGAAAAGGTAGTTGACAGAACTGTCCTTTGGCGATCACAAGGCACAAAAGTGACACATATGCAGTATATACATATACCACGTACTCTCCTGCAGATATCAGATTCTGCTTCTCGTCTGTCTTCAACCTAGGACGACCAGGCCTCATTTTTAATGGAGATGTGGGTGTCTTCTGTGCTGCTGGTTGAATGAAGTGAGCAAACAACTCGGTTTGCTTCAGAAGGTAATCAAATCTATTGGTGCGGTCTTCTTTCTGTTTAAGACAAGACAAAATCAGGACCCAAGAAGTATTGTTCACAACTGGAAAGACTTGCAAGTTCAACGGGTAAAATACAAATGTCTTGTAAGTAAACGAGAAATATAAACCAGCGTATTGTCCCCTTCACTTCCTGGGAATGCCGCTCAGCAAACCACTGGCGAGGCGGGTCATCACAGCAGGAGGAGAAGCTGGGCGATTTGTACAGCAATAGGATCCTGCTGGATAGGTCAATCAATCTTTAAAGGGTCACTGAGTTTTCAAAAAACTTTTGGTATGTCAAAAGACATATCAGGAGTTTTGATGGGTGGGGTCTGAGTGCTGAGATCCCCAATGATCTGTACAGCGAGGGGAGAAGCGCATGGATATCGCCCTCTCACTGCTAGGCACAGATTTGAGACAGGTCCATAGACTCCTATCGAGCCCATCGCCTGCAGCAATGAGAGCGTATGCTATACGAGGGCTTCTCTCATCGTTCCTGGGTCTCAGCACTCAGACCCCCACTGCTCAAAACTTTTTGATACGTTTGACATATCAAGTTTTTTTTCACTTCTTGTGAACTGCTCTCAGTACAGGGAGGAGGTGCTATCAGTGACTGACAGCTATACAAACCGTGTACTCCGCACTCCGGTACCAATAGCTGTTCACAGGAAGAGAGAAGTGTAGAAATTACAGGTTTTACTGCAACTTTCCCCACAAAACTTGATATCAATCTGCTCAGCTCCTCCTGCTCTACAACATGGTGATGTCAGATTGCATTGCAGTTTTTAAGTGACAGGTCCTCTTTAAAAAGGTGGCCTTCCATGTTTAACAGTGCCCGTTGAATTTCAATATGCCAAGCCTCCTTTCGGCCATCGAGTCAAGACACCATGTAATACACCAGCTTTGTGACATGTACAGCCCCCAACAGTCTGCAAAACACCTCGAAGTAGCTTTCATACAACGTAATAAAATGTGTTACCCTTTTCTCTTCATAACCAGGATCCATCTCATTGCTCTCTTTTGATTTATTAGGGGAGTCGTTCTCATCTTTTCCAGGGTCCTGTTCCAGCAGAAAGATTGACAATGTATGAGATTAAGGCAAACTCCAAATAGGCAAATCAGACTGATACCTAACTAAACAAAGGGTTAACCCAAGCAGGTATAAAGAGGGGGAAACGCGTGGCACAAGTTCTATTCCAATGAATGGCAGTGACCACCTTATTCACAGCACATATGTGCTAGCTACATACATATGGACGAGCTTCTGCTAGTGACGTGACCTGTTACGTTTACATGGCTGTGGCCATCTCCACCCAGGTTCCTCTGCGTTTCTCTTGTTCCAAAGCCCCCTCTCATGCCATTTGTTTCATCTCCCAATAAGCTATTGAGATTGGGGAAGAAAGGTGATGCCCAGAATGGAGTTCTCAATGGGGAACAACAAGCACTCTGACGCTGTCAGCAGGGAGATGGTACTAGTGCCCGGGCACACAACACCAGTGTCTCACCATAGCTTTCATTGCGAATATCCCACCACAGTTTGGGGCCTTTCTACCGCAGAGCGCGTCAGTCACATATGCCCTCTGGGAGAGAGCTTCATGCAGTCACCTATCACTGCTGAACGGTCTACATAGCGATGCACGGTCACCGGATCTCAAGATGGAAACACAACCCCTAATACTAGAGAGTGCAGTCGTAGATACCCACACGTAGTTGTGAAACATGCTGGATTTCTGTAATCAATGTCAGATGGATGGGGTCCGACACCCCCACAGCTCCAGAGCTAGGTGTATGGAGTGGAAGCAGAAGGCGCCATCATACTGAAGCTCAGCTCCCATTCACTTAGCTGCAGGACCCCAGCACCGCCACTACACAGAGGTGTCTGCCTCCAGCTCCGTGACAGCCTGAAATAGCGGGGGTGCCGGGTGTCAGACCACCACCAATGTGATACTGATGACAGGTCACCAATATCTGAAGCCCTGTAATGTCGATGCGTAGCCCCAGTCCAAGGTATAATCTGATGAAGTACGGCAAACACCCCCTTCAGGCTAAACCCAGTATAATAAACCCAAGATGCTCCAGAGCTGACCATCATCATCCACCAAATACAGACTAGACAACTAATAAGAACCCCATGGTCACAGACTGCTCAGCCTGCCCGGGGGTCAAGCTTCTCCCAGCGGAGTGATCTACAGTAGTGATGAGCGAACTTGTGTTTGAAATATCTAAGAATTCCGTTATGGACTCCGCTAGCACAGGCCATAACTCCACCACATAGACCTGACACACGGAACACGACAGACTGAAGCTGTGCGCTGCTGATGCCATTAGATCATGGCAAGATGGCTTCCAACTTTCTTTTGCATATGAAAATAATGAAGCCACATGTGGCCAGGACGGACTCCCCTTGGATGTGGCTACATGTTGCTTAGGAGCTTAAAAGGGAGTCGGTCACCATGATTCTGGACTGCTACCGGCAGGAATACAGGAGCAGTGCTGTACATAAGGAGTCCACATTGACTTGGTTTTTTACTTATACTACGGCCCCACCGCTCTCTCCCGCTCTCAGTACTTAAAGGGCTTCTGTCACCCCCGCCAACCCCCAATTTTCGACTTATTATATTTGTTAATGTAAGCAGATTCCATATATGCCCCTCTTACCTCGGGCTGTGCAGTAATTACAGTAAAAAGCGCACTTTTATTATATGTAAATTTCTTCACTACCAGCAAGTTGGACGGACTTGCTGTTAGCCGCCGCATCCTCTGTTTGAAAAGACGCCCCCCTCCTCCACTTGATTGAGAGGGCCAGCGAGCGCACTCCTCCTCCTCTCGCTGGCCCTGCCTGCAGCCTCAAATCCTGCGCCGTACCGGTCGTCATTCGGAGCAGGCGCTCTGAGAGAAGGACGCTCCTGCGCCGATGACGTCAGCCCTACACCCGGAAGAGAGGTCTTCTCTTCCGGGTGTAGGGCTGGCGTCATCGGCGCAAGCGCACTGAGGAAGGAGCAGCCATCCTTCTCTCAGAGCGCCTGCGCCGAATGACGACCGGCACGGCGCAGGATTTGAGGCTGCAGGCAGGGCCAGCTGGAGGATGAGAGCGCTCACTGGCCCTGTTAATCAAGTGGAGGAGGGGGGCGTCTTTTCAAACAGAGGATGCGGCGGCTACCAGCAAGTCTGCCGAACTTGCTGGTAGTGAAGAAATTTACATATAATAAAAGTGCGCTTTTTACTGTAATTACTGCACAGCCCGAGGTAAGAGGGGCATATATGGAATCTGCTTACATTCACAAATATAATAAGTCAAAAACTGAAAATTGGGGGTTGGGGGGGGGGGGGGGGGGACAGCCCTTTAAAGGGGTTGTGCAAGAATATGTGTGGGGGGGGGGTAAATTAGCCACCACCCCTTGGCCTGTCCTGGGTCACTCTGTAAACATCCTGTTTGACACCACCTGCAGCCAATCACTGGCCACAGCAGGGACCAGCTCCTCTTAGGCTACTTTCACACTAGTGTTTTTACTGGATCCGGCAGGGCTCAGCATAAACGCTTCCGTTACTGATAATACAACCGTCTGCATCAGTCATGAACGGATCCGGTTGTATTATCTTTAACATTGCCAAGACGGATCCGTCATGAACTACATTGAAATTCAACAGGGGACGGATGCGTTTTATATGGTCATGCCGGATCCGTCTTGCTCCGCATCCCAGGACGGAAAACAAACTACATGTTGCGGTTTGCTCTCCAGTATGGGAACACAACAAACTGAACGCATTTTGGAGCAATCCGTTCAGATTTGTCCCTATTGACAATGAATGGGGACAAAACAAGCAATCCCCCCCCCCCACCCCCGATACTGAGCCCCTATGACGGATCTCAATACCGGAAAACTAAATCACTAGTGTGAAAGCAGCCTTACATCCTGACAAATGAGGTCACGATGTAAGGCTCATGACACCTCTGCACTTGCCCGCATTCATTTTCCTAGAGATGTATTTATGCCGTATCCGGTACCAAGTGTTCCGGAAATTGCCGGATACAGTTTTCCTGTTTGCGCATGCGCTGGGATATAGGAGGAGCTACTTTCGGCTTTGATCTGTTAAAAAATAATAATACTGGATCCATTATTCTGGATGATACGGAACCAGAAAAAAAAAAAAGCTATCCATTTGTATACGGCTTGCCGGATCCGGCAGGCAGTTGCGTTGCCGGATTCTAACAATGCTAGTGTGAAAGGACCCTTTGGCTTTTATCTTTTGCCTGATCAGTCAAAACAGATCGCTCTCCATTCAGAATGCGCGGGGATAAAACTGATCAGGTCCAGTATTGAGCCCCTAGGACGGAACTACCTGCAGTGTGGTCCATAAGGCTGTCACCTGAGGGACACAGGACGGCTGCCATAACAAAGACACAGGCCTGAGCCATTGTTCCCCGGCCTCACGCACACGGTGCCTGCAGGGATGAGGGGCCACATACACAAGGTCCTGACGGAGGGGCGGCTATTACATCAGCGGTCTACACGGAGGATGGGGAAGGGATCGCCGCTCACCTCCACCGCCGCGGCTTCATCTTTCCCCGGCTGCGGTTGGTTCCCGTCAGCCTCCGTCGCCTCTTCCACCGTCATCTTCTCTTCTTCTTCCTTCACTTCAGTGGCCGGCTCTTTCCGCTGCTCGGTACTTTCCTCGGACATGTTGTCTACTCACACGGCCACAACCGACAATAGACAGGAGCCGGCTCAGGAGGGGGCGGCGCGATGCTGCACGAGGCTGGCGGGAGTCACTCCGGAGCTGAAAGCGCGCGCTCACCCTGCAGCTGCTGCCGGCTTTTTTTTTTTTTTTTTTTTTTTCCCCTTCAATCTAGTCGTTCAAACGTGGGCGTGGCCTTGCACGAAATCGCGCGATATCTGCTTTACCTACGCAGAGAACCCTTGTTAGCTCCCGAGTGGATCAGTGGATGCGCGCGTGACCCGGTTCACACAGACTCGTATGGCTTTTAATACGTTACTGAATAACATGGAGGCTGTGTAACGCGCCAGGTCACCCTGTTACCCCGTGAGACTACAATACCCATGATGCTGTTCGCAAAACCGGTCTCCTAGACTGCGTCTTTCACTTGCACGGCATGCTGGGATTGGTAGTTCCCCCTACAAGAGTCCACAGCTCCTACTCTGAAGTGAAGCCATACCAGTACAGTGGTGGATGAATGAGAGGAGGGGACCGGGAGGCTGCGCGACGGCGGGCGCTTATTCTCGCGAGATTACGCAGTTACTGCCTGGTTTAGTGGTTTAGTCCTCTCCGTCCATTGTTTGAAGTTTGGCGCCTTGTTTTGTCCTTGTTCTCCCAGTGCGCCCTGGCCTTCCCTGACAGTGATCTGTAATGGAAGCGTTAATCCATGGGACCTAGGCAGGTTTTTCGCGTTTCATTTAACGCCCCTTGCTTAGACTAAAGGGTTAATTTGTGAAGGCAGCAGTTCATTGCCATTAGAAAACATGGGTTTTCACACATTCCTATTTGACCCACAATACAGCCTCGCGTCCAACCTTGAAGGAGTTTTCTGAGATACTGACGACTTCGCCTCAGGATAGGCCGTCGATATTTGATCAGTAGGGGTCTGACATCCAGGACGATCGGCAGCGCGGCAGCGGCCTTCTCTTTTATGTTCATCGGTCACAGAGAAGTGAATGGGGCTGAGCTGTTATACCAATTACCAGGGATCAGCAACCTCTGGCACTCAGCTGTTCTGAAACTACAACTCCCAGAATCCTCCTTTCACTTCTGTGAGAGTTGCAAAAACAGCCGAGTATGTTTGCATGCTGGGAATTGTAGTTTCACAGCAGCTGGAGTGCGGAAGGTTGCTGATTCCTGTGCTATACAATGTACGGCGCTGTGCTTGGGTGAGCAGAAAAGGCCATGGCGCTAACACAGGAGCACCGGTGCCTTCTCAAAAAGCTGATCGGCAGCGGACCCACCGATTAGGTCACTGGTGGCGAACCTATGGCACGGGTGCCAGAGGCAGAACACAGAGCCCTCTCTGTGGGCAGCCGCACCCTAGAATAAGTCTATAGTGTACCAATATGCCTTAGGCCCCTTTCACACGAGCGAGTTTTCCGAGCGGGTGCAATGCGTGACGTGAACGCATTGCACCCGCACTGAACCCGGACCCATTCATTTCTATGGGGCTGTGCACATGAGCGGTGATTTTCACGCATCACTTGTGCGTTGCGTGAAAATCGCAGCATGTTCGATATTCAGCGTTTTTCACGCAACGCAGGCCCCATAGAAGTAAATGGGCCTGAGTGAAAATCGCAAGCAAGTGCGGATGCGGTGCGATTTTCACGCGCGGTTGCTAGGAGACGATCGGGATGGAGACCCGATCATTATTTATTTTCCCTTATAACATGGTGATAAGGGAAAATAATAGCATTCTGAATACAGAATGCATAGTACAATAGCGCTGGAGGGGTTAATAAAAAATAATATAACTCGCCTTAATCCACTTGATCGCGCAGAAGAAAAGCCGGGCTGCGCGATCAAGTGGATTAAGGTGAGTTAAAAAAAAAAATTAACCCCTCCAGCGCTGTTTTACTATGCATTCTGTATTAAGAATGCTATTATTTTCCCTTATCAAATACAATCTACAGAACACCGATCCCAAACCCGAACTTCTGTGAAGAAGTTCAGGTCTGGGTACCAAACATGCCGATTTTTCTCACGCTTGTGCAAAACGCATTACAATGTTTTGCACCCGCGCGGAAAAAACGCAAACATGGAACGCAATCGCAGTGAAAACTGACTTGTTTTACTGTCAAAATCGCACCATTTTCCCTTAAAGAGGACCTTTCACTACAATAAAAAAATCTAAACTAAGTATGCTGCCATATAGAGCGGCGCCCAGGGATCTCCCTGCACTTACTATTATCCCTGGGCGCCGCTCCGTTCTCCCGGTATAGGCTCCGGTAGCTTCATATGTTCAGTTCAACTGGGTGGAGCCTGCCGCCGTCTCCTTCTCCCAGGCTGTAGCGCTGGCCAATCGCAGCGCTCAGCCCATGATGTTTATTTTTTTATTGGTTAAGTATTTTTATTTTACAGAAAGGGGGGGTGATTTGAACTTTTATTTTATTTTGTTTTGTTTTTTATATAAAAATAACTTTTTTAACCCCTTAAGGACGCAGGGCGTACCGGTACGCCCTATTTCCCGAGTCCTTAAGGACCAAGGGCGTACCGGTACGTCCTGACTTAAATTCGGAATTCCGGCGCCGCAGGGGTTAATCGGAACGGGACGCCGGCTGAAATCATTCAGCCGGCATCCCGTAACAACGCAGGGGGGGGTCATTTGACCCCCCCGTATCGGCGATCGCAGCAAACCGCAGGTCAATTCAGACCTGCGGTTTGCTGCGCTTTTTGCAGTTTCTGATCGCCGCGGTCCCTGACCGCGGGGATTAGAAACTTTAGAGTGGCTAAAATCATTATTTTTCACCCCCCCCTGCACCCCTGCACGATTTTATGCCGGAGGGTGGTGCGGGGGGGGTGTCGCAGGCGGTGGGGGCGTTGCGGGAGGCTGGCGGTGCGGCAGGCGGGATCGCGATCCCCCGCCCGCCTCCCCATGAACGATCGTTGGCTTCTAGTGGGTATACCAGGGTGCCAGCACATTGCTGGCACCCTGGTATAAACGGCTGACATCTGTGAAGATGTCAGCCGTTTAACCCTTTCCATACCGCGGTCCGTACGGACCGCTGTATGGAAAAAGTTAACTGTCATTGGTCAGGGAGCTCCCTCCCTCTCCATCGGGGGGCTGCTGTGGCTTTGCAGCCCCCCGATGGAGAGGGAGAGAGCCCCCAGAGAGCCCCCCTCAGCCCCGTCCTTACCCTTCCCCGTCTGCGAAGTTCTGAGCAGACGGGGAGGGTTCCCATGGCAACAGGACGCCTGCTCAGGCGTCCTGCTGTCCATGGTGCTGAACAGATCTGTGCTAAAAGCACAGATCTGTTCAGTGTAAGTAAAATACAGTACAGAACAATATATATTGTTCTGTACTGTATTATACAGACACCAGACCCACTGGATCTTCAAGAACCAAGTGGGTCTGGGTCACAAAAATGTAAAAAAAAGTGAAAAAAGTTAAGATAAAAAAAAAAACATTTATCACTGAATAAAAATTAAAAAAATAAAATAAACTACACATATTAGGTATCGCCGCGTCCGTAACGACCTGATCTATAAAATGGTCATGTTACTTTCCCCGCACGGTGAACGCCATAAAAATAAAAAAATAAAAACTATGAGAAAATTGAAATTTTGCCCACCTTACTTCCCAAAAAAGGTAATAAAAGTGATCAAAAAAGTCGCATGTACGCCAAAATAGTACCAATCAAACCGTCATCTCATCCCGCAAAAAATGAGACCCTACTCAAGATAATCGCCCAAAAGCTGAAAAAACTATGGCTCTTAGACTATGGAGACACTAAAACATGATTTTTTTTTTTTCAAAAATGAACTCATTCTGTAAAACTTACATAAATAAAAAAAAAGTATACATATTAGGTATCGCCGCGTCCGTATCGACCGGCTCTATAAAAATATCACATGACCTAACCCCTCAGATGACCACCGTATAAAAATAAAAACAGTGTAAAAAAAGCCATTTTTTGCCATCTTACGTCACAAAAAGTGTAATAGCAAGCGATCAAAAAATCATATGCACCCCAAAATAGTGCCAATCAAACCGTCATCTCATCCCGCAAAAAATGAGACCCTACTCAAGATAATCGCCCAAAAACTGAAAAAACTATGGCTCTTAGAATATGGAGACACTAAAACATTTTTTTGGTTTTAAAAATGAAGTTATTGTATAAAACTTACATAAATAAAAAAAAATGTATACATATTAGGTATCGCCGCGTCCGCGACAACCTGCTCTATAAAATGACCACATGATCTAACCTGTCAGATGAATGTTGTAAATAACAAAAAAAAAAAACGTGCCAAAAAAGCTATTTCTTGTTACCTTGCTGCACAAAAAGTGTAATATAGAGCAACCAAAAATCATATGTACCCTAAACTAGTACCAACAAAACTGCCACCCTATCCCGTAGTTTCTAAAATGGGGTCACTTTTTTGGAGTTTCTACTCTAGGGGTGCATCAGGGGGGCTTCAAATGGGACATGGTGTCAAAAAAAACAGTCCAGCAAAACCTGCCTTCCAAAAACCGTATGGAATTCCTTTCCTTCTGCGCCCTGCCGTGTGCCCGTACAGCGGTTTACGACCACATATGGGGTGTTTCTGTAAACTACAGAATTAGGGCCATAAATAATGAGTTTTGTTTGGCTGTTAACCCTTGCTTTGTAACTGGAAAAAAAATATTAAAATGGAAAATCTGCCAAAAATGTGAAATTTTGAAATTGTGTCTCTATTTTCCATTAAATCTTGTGCAACACCTAAAGGGTTAACAAAGTTTGTAAAATCAGTTTTGAATAGCTTGAGGGGTGTAGTTTCTTAGATGGGGTCACTTTTATGGAGTTTCTACTCTAGGGGTGCATCAGGGGGGCTTCAAATGGGACATGGTGTCAAAAAACCAGTCCAGCAAAATCTGGCTTCCAAAAACCAAACCGCGCACCTTTCACTCTACGCCCTACTGTGTGCCCGTACAGTAGTTTACGGCCACATATGGGGTGTTTCTGTAAACGGCAGAGTCAGGGCAATAAAGATACAATCTTGTTTGGCTGTTAACCCTTGCTTTGTTAGTGGAAAAAATGGGTTAAAGTTGAAAATTAGGCAAAAAAATGAAATTCTCAAATTTCATCCCCATTTGCCAATAACTCTTGTGCAACACCTAAAGGGTTAACGACGTATGTAAAATCAGTTTTGAATACCTTGAGGGGTGTAGTTTCTTAGATGGGGTCACTTTTAGGGAGTTTCTCCTCTTGGGGTGCATCAGGGGGCTTCAAATGGGACATGGTGTCAAAAAACCAGTCCATAAAAATCAGCCTTCCAAAAACCATATGGTGCACCTTTTACTCTACGCCCCGCTGTGTGGCCGTACAGTAGTTTACGGCCACATATTGGGTGTTTCTGTAAACGGCAGAGTCAGGGCAATAAAGATACAATCTTGTTTGGCTGTTAACCCTTGCTTTGTTAGTGGAAAAAATGGGTTAAAATGAAAAATTTGACAAAAATATGAAATTCTCAAATTTCCTCCCCATTTGCCAATAACTCTTGTGCAACACCTAAAGGGTTAACAATGTATGCAAAATCAGTTTTGAATACCTTGAGGGGTGTAGTTTCTTAGATGGGGTCATTTTTGGGTGGTTTCTATTATGTAAGCCTCGCAAAGTGACTTCAGACCTGAACTGGTCGCTAAAAATTGAGTTTTTGTAAATTTCTGAAAAATTTCAAGATTTGCTTCTAAACTTCTAAGCCTTATAACATCCCCAAAAAATAAAATATCATTCCCAAAACAATTCAAACATTAAGTAGACATATGGGGAATGTAAAGTCATCACAATTTTTTGGGGTATTACTATGTATTACAGAAGTAGAGAAACTGAAACTTTGAAATTTGCTAATTTTTTTCAAATTTTTGGTAAATTAGGTATTTTTTTGTGCAAAAAAAATAATTTTTTTGACTTCATTTTACCAGTGTCATGAAGTACAATATGTGACGAAAAAACAATCTCAGAATGGCCTGGATAAGTCAAAGCGTTTTAAAGTTATGAGCACTTAAAGTGACACTGGTCAGATTTGCAAAAAATGGCCTGGTCCTTAAGGTGAAAATGAGCCCGGTCCTTAAGGGGTTAAGTAAGGAATCTGCTAGATTTCCCAGTTTAACTATTTCTAGATCAAAGTGTCACTATCATGAGACATGAGACAGATATACAGTAGGTGTACCAGTACCAGGCCAATTTTTGTGTTTTGTTTAGTTAGATGACGTCATAGTGCTCCGAGGAACAGGCGCAGTGGAGATGTCTGAGCAGGGAAGCGATCAGACATTCACTGCGCATGCGCCGAATACGAGGAGCATCGCATTCCGGAGGAGATGGGCGGGCTGGAGGGACGCGCTGGGCGGCGGCAGTTTGTTAAGGTAGACAGAGCCTCTAGGTGCTAATCACGCCCCAATAGCACCTAGAGGCTCATTTGCATATCTATATAAGTTATTTTTTTAGCTAAACGGCAGGACAATAAGCTCTTATATTAGGATGGTTAGATAAAGCAGACACTAGCGGATCGCTAGTGTCTGAAAGCTAAATAGGTGAAACGAAGTGATAGAAACCCTTTAAAGTACTACAGTATAGTCGTGGCCAAAAGTTTTGAGAATTACATAAATATTGGAAATTGGAAAAGTTGCTGCTTAAGTTTTTGTAATAGCAATTTGCATATACTCCAGAATGTTATGAAGAGTGATCAGATGAATTGCATAGTCCTTCTTTGCCATGAAAATTAACTTAATCCCCAAAAAACCTTTCCACTGCATTTCATTGCTGTCATTAAAGGACCTGCTGAGATCATTTCAGTAATCGTCTTGTTAACTCAGGTGAGAATGTTGACGAGCACAAGGCTGGAGATCATTATGTCAGGCTGATTGGGTTAAAATGGCAGACTTGACATGTTAAAAGGAGGGTGATGCTTGAAATCATTGTTCTTCCATTGTTAACCATTGTGACCTGAAAAGAAACGCGTGCAGCCATCATTGTGTTGCATAAAAATGGCTTCACAGGCAAGGATATTGTGGCTACTAAGATTGCACCTCAATCAACAATTTATAGGATCATCAAGAACTTCAAGGAAAGAGGTTCAATTCTTGTTAAGAAGGCTTCAGGGCGTCCAAGAAAGTCCAGCAAGCGCCAGGATCGTCTCCTAAAGAGGATTCAGCTGCGGGATCGGAGTGCCACCAGTGCAGAGCTTGCTCAGGAATGGCAGCAGGCAGGTGTGAGCGCATCTGCACGCACAGTGAGGCGAAGACTTTTGGAAGATGGTCTGGTGTCAAGAAGGGCAGCAAAGAAGCCACTTCTCAAAAAAAAAACATCAGGGAAAGATTGATCTTCTGCAGAAAGTATGGTGAATGGACTGCTGAGGACTGGGGCAAAGTCATATTCTCCGATGAAGCCTCTTTCCGATTGTTTGGGGCATCTGGAAAATGGCTTGTCCGGAGAAGAAAAGGTGAGCGCTACCATCAGTCCTGTGTCCTGCCAACAGTAAAGCATCCTGAGACCATTCATGTGTGGGGTTGCTTCTCATCCAAGGGAGTGGGCTCACTCACAATTTTGCCCAAAAACACAGCCATGAATAAAGAATGGTACCAAAACACCCTCCAACAGCAACTTCTTCCAACAACAGTTTGGTGAAGAACAATGCATTTTCCAGCACGATGTAGCACCGTACCATAAGGCAAAAGTGATAACTAAGTGGCTCGGGGACCAAAACGTTGACATTTTGGGTCCATGGCCTGGAAACTCCCCAGATCTTAATCCCATTGAGAACTTGTGGTCAATCCTCAAGAGGCGGGTGGACAAACAAAAACCCACTAATTCTGACAAACTCCAAGAAGTGATTATGAAAGAATGGGTTGCTATCAGTCAGGAATTGGCGCAGAAGTTGATTAAGACCATGCCCAGTCGAATTGCAGAGGTCCTGAAAAAGAAGGGCCAACACTGCAAATACTGACTCTTTGCATAAATGTCATGTAATTGTCGATAAAAGCCTTTGAAACGTATGAAGTGTGTGTAATTATATTTCACTACATCACAGAAACAACTGAAACAAAGATCTAAAAGCAGTTTAGCAGCAAACTTTGTGAAAACTAATATTTGTGTCATTCTCAAAACTTTTGGCCATGACTGTATGTGGAGCAGTCAGGATAGGGGTAAAAAAATATAAGAGGGTGATCAGGCTTACAAACTACATTGCAGTTTGTCACTATGAGTTCGGGGATGCTGTAAGCTGTGTGCTCAGTCTTGCACACTCAGTACTGCCAGTCAGTGTGGTGTGCCAGACAGGGGAATAGCTAAAGGCTCATGGGCCCTGGTGAAAGAGTTGGACCCCCTTTCCTCAGTGCTTTATGACCAGGGGCAGGGAAGCACATAGCCTTTGTGCTACTTGAGGCAAAAATTGAAACCGCATCCCCTCCCCCCATGCCAAATTCTTGACCTAACCCCTTCCCTCCAGCCAGAGGTGTAATTGGACCAGCATGCACTTTCTATAATACAGGTGTCTTCTTATGCCGCACAAGGGTCTTTTGGCCCCCTGGGCCCGGTAGCGACTGCTATCTCTGCACCCCCTATAGCTACTCCCCTGGTGCCATAGCTCTCCTCCAGAACTGCCTCTTGCATGCCCTTTATGGAACTGACAAAGATAGCTGAGTACAGGCTATTACCTAACAGTCAGACCCGCAGAGATCAGTTAGTTATCCCTTATCCTATGGATAAGAAATAACATAAAAACTTGGCACAACCCCTTTAAAATCTTTTCTTTTTTTTCTGAGCTCAGTAGCCACATGGGCAGTCTTATCAGTAACTGGCAGCCTTTCTTGTGTAATGCTGGATTTACAAGGCACAACCTGAAAGGCAATTATCAAGAAGGAAACTTTCCTTCCTGATAACAGCCTACTTGTCAGTGGAAGTGAAGAACTGTATTTACATGCAGCAAACTTCTTGTCACGGCTGTCATGGTCTTTTGGTAGTGGACCGTGACACTTTTGCTGTGCATGATTGTTGCTGGTGGCAACGTGTGGTTAGCATGATTTTACACTTCCCCTTTAAGGCTGGTGTTTCTTCCGATTGTGGCCTCATGGCTCTTCTTATACTGGAGTTGTTAGAATGAGGTTAGTTGTATGTCTGCCTTTGTATGAGTAGGAGCTTTGCTCCTCTCAGGATGTGTCACTTGTGTGTCCCTTCCTTCTAGATCGTTGTATACACAGCGCTGAATGAGCGCTGTGCGTACAGCTGAGGAAGCGATATGCCGCTTTCTGTCCCGGCCCTGTGGTCATGTCGGGTCTTCCACAGACCTCAATCAGCCCCTCATTGAGGCAGTATACTGCTGTACAGCCTCTCTGGAGGTTGTATTTCCCCTGTAACTGGGGCTACTATGTCAGCCCCAGTTACAGGAGAAATCAATAGTAAAAAAAAAATATGAAGTTAAATGTCTTGTATGACCTTATGGGGGACGCAAAGTGTAAAATAAAAAAATAAAGTGTTTTGAAAAAAAAGTTTGAAATTTTTTTTTACATAAAAAAAAATTCCCCTCAAATCAGTTATTTAAAAAAATGTTAAAAATAGAAGAAAAAAAATAAAATAGACATATTTGGTATCACCGTATCCGCAACGACCGGCTGTATAATAATATCATATGATCCACCCCATCAGGTGAACGCCATAAAGAAAAAAAATTAACATTGCGCCAAAACAGATTTTGTAGTGAGCTCACCTCCCAAAAAACATAATGTTAATCAATCAAAAAGTCGTATGTACCTCAAAATAGAAGCAATAAAAACTTCACCTCATCCCACAGAAAATGAGCCCCCACACAAGACCATAGCCAGAAAAATAAAAATAAATGGCTCTAAGAAAATTGCAACACAAAAACTATTTTTTTTCTAAAAATGCTCTTATTGTGTAAAACATAAAAAAAAAGACATATTTGGTATCGCCGCATCCGCAACAATTGGCTTTACAAAAATATCATATGATCTACCCTATCGAGTGAACGGTTTAAAAAAAACTTATAAAAATGATGCCAAAACAGCTTTTTGTAGTCACCTCGCCTCCCAAATAAAATAATATCAATCAATCAAAAAGTCATATGTACTTCAAAATGTTAGCAATAAAAACATCACCTCGGGGGGCGGAGCCGACTGAGCATGGTGGAGGACGTGTGCGTCTGAGCTCCTCGCCATAAGCCCGGTCTTTTAGCCTATTTCATAGCTACCCGACGAGATTATGGGGAAGATTGGCAGAGATAAGAGAGGGGAAGTGGAGAGCACCCCGAAACTGAAAAGCTCGCAAAGCGATATGAACAAGTACCTCAGCAAAAAGACTTCTTCGTCTCAGCCGGAGCGGGGGAAAGCAACGCGACATACGCCAGCTGTGGAGACGCGGGAAGAAGACTCTGATGGCGACAGCTCGGATCCCTGCTCTGAAATACAAGGTGAGCGGGACGCTTTACCAATCACCAGAGCTTTCCTACAACAGTCGCTAGCTCAATCGCTAGACAAAGCTTTGTCGCCAGTCCTGAAAGAGCTGTCGGACATTAAGGCAGAGGTCCTGCACATGGGCCACAGAGTGGAGGCCTTGGAGGACTCACATTCCCTCATGACTCAGCACAGTGCAGGGATGCAGTCGCAACTTGCCTCGGTCTGTAAACAGGTGAATACTGCTTTCTTGCACCTGGAAGACCAAGAGAATAGGGGTCGACGCAAGAACATCCGCTTAAGAGGGATCCCTGAGTCGGTCACTGCAGAGGAGCTGACACCAACAGTGCGCCATTTATTTGAGATGCTTGTGGGCAAAGAGCGCGCAGACGCCATTGTTATTGAATGCGCCCATAGAGCCCTGCGTCCGAAACCGCCGGCCACAGAACCTCCTAGGGATGTGGTATGTGCTCTTATGAACTACCTAGATACTGCGACCTTGCTTAGAGCTGCAAGAGAGGCGGGTGACCTCTTACTGGAAGAGCATAAGATCCTATTTTTCAGGACTTAGCGTCCAGCACGTTGGCGAAACGAAGAGCCTTTCGTCCATTAACTAATGCCTTAAGGGAGAAGAAGCTCCCGGTGAAGTGGCTCTTCCCTTTTGGTCTGACAACCACCATTGAGGGACGTCAATATACGGTGCGAGCACCAGAAGATTTGCCCAGGATGTGGGATGCATTACGGATGGAACCACTGGAAATCCCATTATGGCTACCGACGTCATTCCCACCAGATCTACCTCAGCTTCCGCAGAACCTGCAGTGGCAGACGGCGAGCAAAGGCCGCTCGCCGAGGAAGAAAGCCGCCTGAGAAACAGGACTTTGATCCCATAAGAGAAGTTTTTTCTTCTAGATTGTTTATTATTTCTGTGTTCATGGAGGTCACCTTATATGTGTTTAGGTTTTCCTCTGAGATAGCAGAGTTGGCTTCTCCAGTCAGGGGTTTAATGCTATCCTACATAATAACCTACACGTTTTAACCCATTGTACTTACATGTTGTTAATTGATGTAATTACGGGTACTCTTTTTCTAGCTTGATAGGCCGGGTGGATGGAGATGGGTCCTGTGACTTCTCCACACATGTCACCACCCACTGGCCTTGATTATTTGGCCAGCGTGTGCTTTACAACGTCGCAAGACGCCATTGGGCTCTAAAGTCCACTTGTTTTGTTCATATTCACTTTTGAATGTTATTGTTCATGTCCTGTCTTGCTTGACATCCACTGTACTGCCGGTCTCTTAGATAGATGCTTATTTGGATATGGCTGAACTGAAAGTATACTCCCTTAATGTTAATGGCGCTAATATCCCTCAAAAGAGGAGCCAATTATATCACACCTTAAAGAAAGAATGTGTTGATATCGCCTTTATACAGGAGACTCACTTCAGACATATGCATATACCTAATGTGATCAGCAAACAATTCCCCCAATGGTATCATGCGTCCCACTCGTCGGCCTCAAGGGGCGTTTCTATAGGTGTAGGGAAGAATGTCCCGTTCCAACTGTTAGCTAAAATGGCAGACCCGGAAGGCAGGTACCTGTTGGGAAAATTCTTAACTCAACTGTTACTATGGCGAACCTGTATGTTCCCAACTGTAACCAGATTAGGTGGATTTTAAGGACACTCGAGATCCTGAAGCCTTTTGCGGAAGGTTTATTAATCATGGGGGGAGATTTGAACATGATCTTTGACCCCATGAAGGACACCACATCTAGAGGTAGGAGCATGCCGGTTAAACAACTCCGCAAACTTTACCTTGCTCTGTCGGATCTGGGGGTTTCGGACGTTTGGAGGTTGTTACATCCAGAAGATAAAGATTATACTTTCCACTCTAGAGTACATGATTCGTACCAGAGATTGGATTATATTTTCTTATCTAATCAAGCACCCCCGTTGGTTACAGAAGCCACGATAGAAAATGCGGTTATTTCTGATCATGCTCCCATAAGTGTAAAGGTGAAGTTTGCGGACTTGCCGCGTAGATCCTGGACCTGGCGTTTAAACACCACGTTAATAGATGATGCAACCCATGCGCAGTCAATCACACAAAAACTGAGGGATTACTTTCTGAATAATGACTTAGATCAGATCTCGAGCCCCATTCTGTCGGAAGCTCACAAAGAAGTGATCAGAGGAGAACTTATTAGTCTGGGCACTAGGTTAAAGAAATATAGAGTGAAAGAACAGAACTCTTTATTGCTGCAAATATCTACACTTGAGTGCATACACAAAAAATCGCAGTCAGATGAGGTGTATAACTCCCTAGCTTCCCTACGTAGGCAGGTGAGAGATCTCCTCAATGTTAAAACAGCTAAAATACTGCAGGCCCTACATTTCAAACATTACCTTCATGGTAACAAAAGCTCCAAACTCTTTTAAAGCATCAGAGAGATAAGTCCTTCATTCAGGCGATAAAATCCTCAGACGGGAATAGATTAACAAACACGCCAGCCATAGCAAAGGAGTTCTGTAAGTTTTATGAATCCCTATATAACTTAAAGGATAGTGGCCCTCGTCCTGACTTAGCCCTGCAGATTAAGACATTTTTAAGCTCTATTAAGATTCCATCAGTTTCAGAGGCGAGTAGCCTTGAGCTATTGAAACCTTTCACTGCAGAGGAGGTGACACGAGTTCTAGATACCATCCCGTCCGGGAAATCCCCGGGTCCAGATGGGTTTCCCATTGCTTATTATAAAAAGTTTAGAGATATACTTGTTCCTCACTTTGTCAGCTTATGCAACTCTTTACTTAGAGGGGAGACTCTACCCCCGCAGGCTCAGGCAGCGCATATTACAGTGATTCAACACTGATTTGAATTGGTGGGCTAAACTGCTTAGTTCCAGGATCTCTGGGCTTCTGCCTGAGCTTGTGGGGGAGGAACAAGTGGGGTTCGTCCCAGGGCGAGAAGGGAGACACAATGTTGGTAGGGTGGTCCATGCTGTTTGTCATGCTAAGAAGAAGCGGGTCCCAATGGTCCTACTGGGTACGGATGCGGAGAAGGCGTTTGACAGGGTCAGTTGGCTGTACATGCGCAATGTATTGGAGGCATTTGGCTTTCCAGTACAGTTTATTAATGCCGTATTCTCGCTATACTCGTCACCATCAGCACGCATCATGGTTAATGGGACTCTGTCGGACGCCTTCTTGATACGTAATGGCACGCGGCAGGGATGCCCCCTATCCCCCACACTCTTTATACTCACCTTAGAAACCTTACTTCTAAAATTTAGACAAAACCCTGCTATCCCAGGGCTGCGCTTAGGTACATATACTCACAAAATGGCAGCGTTCGCCGACGATTTACTCCTTATGTTAACTGACCCTGTAAATGCTATGAGCGAGGTTCTGAATATTTTCCAACAGTTTGGAACACTGTCCAACTTTAAGATCAACATGGACAAGTCTGAAGCATTAGGTATATCTTTATCCCCTGCACGACAAATTAAACTTAAGAAGATGACACCCTTCAAGTGGCCGCCTACCTCTATTAAGCACTTAGGAATTAATATTTCTAGTGATCCTGGCCTGCTGTTTAGACTAAACTTCCCTCCTCTGCTGAATAAGATTAAAACCTTTCTCACCAAAAGTTCTCTGCCATTCCTTTTCTGGCTAGGGAGGAAAAATGTGATTACGGCTTACATACTACCTCAGCTGTTATACACTCTAAGATCCCTTCCATTGTATTTACCGGCCAATTACATATCTAAGATCAGGCGGATAATAGGGAGATACATCTGGGCGAACAAAAAGGCTAGACTCCCCTTTGGATTGCTTACTAGGAGAAAGAAGCAGGGAGGCATATCACTTCCAGATGTGGAGCAGTATGTACAAGCTATACACCTGGAGAGATGGATTGCCTTGGTGAGGTTCACACCCCCATCACTGCATGTGGAGATGGAGCGGGCCCTAATGGGAAACTCAGCAGACTATATGCTGTGGTTCCCTTTCAAAAAAACAGATAAAGATTCCCTGATCAGTGTCATCACGAAAAGTACTGTTGTTGCTTGTAGTAAAGCGGAGGCGCTTAACATGGGGAGGGGGAAATTGTCGCCTCTAACACAACTTAGAATGCTGCCCCAGATACTGAACAAATCATATGTCGAATCAGGCCCCATCTGGAACTCTCTGCCGGGGATAGTATTGGGAGATCTTGTGAGAATGCCACATCAGAAGGACTATTATACCTCTTTCGCAGGGGAAAATGGTGCCAAGTGGGACTTCCTACAAGTAAGGGATTTTGAGATCACATGTGCTAAGCTCAAAAAGTACAAGTATGTTCCTCTTGCAGATCCTACCTGGTTGGAAACATACACTTTGCTTCCCAAAATTCCCCCGAAATGCATCTCACTCATCTATACGCAATTGTTAAGGGATAGGAACAAATGTATACCCTCGTACGTTAGCGCCTGGGAGAGAGAGCTGAATTGCACACTGGACGATAGAGAAAGGAGCTATATCCTGACTCATTCACATGGGTTTTCCAAATGTATTCTGACTCAGGAAAACTCCCTAAAAATTCTTACTAGGTGGTACAGAACACCTGAACTGTTATTCAAAATGGGTCTGGTGCCGGATGATCTTTGTTGAAGATGTGGGAAGGATAAAGGATCTCTGTCACACATATGGTGGTTCTGTCCGAGTCTGAAGGAGTTCTGGGAAGGTATTGAAAAATTGATTAACCTGATTTGCTCTGTCGACCTGAAGCTCACCCCAGAATTAGTCCTATTATGGTTACCTCTAGCTGGCTTTAGACCGAACAGAATGAACCTCCCTACACATATGATTGCAGCTTCCAAGTTGTTAGTCTCTGTGAAATGGAGAGATAAGGATCCGCCGTCCCTTAAGATGTGGCATGAGAAAATAAGCGATATGTGCAGAATGGAAGAGTTAGTGGGGTGGACTTATAACACTAGAGATAGATATTTACAGGTCTGGGAACCAAGATAGATATGGAGGAGAACAGCAAGAGTACGGTACTAGGAGAGTAAGCCTACACTATGAATCCACTACACACATTCCAGGTAGCTTGAGCCCGATGAGGGAGAACATGTTGGCCATTGAGTCTGATCTTGACTGAGCCTCTCAACTACACCTTCAGGTTTAGCCATTTGACCCAGTAGATGGATTGCCTTAGAGAACATTGGACAAAGTCATAGATGACAGGACTATTATGTTTTTTGTGTCTTTATGTATGTCTTTTTGTTTCCTTATGTTTTTTCATCAGACATTTTCATACATACATTTAGGGGTATCAGAAATTTAGGGGTATCAGAAATGCACCCACAAAACACAATACGATTGGGTGTCTTCACGTACCTGTATTGTCGGGCTATTGCCCTAGAAGCCTAATTAATACTCGACTGTATTAAATGTGAAGCTCTACAATCTGCTTTTTGCACTGATGTAATTTTGTAATTTGGTGAGACTGTTACCACTGTATGCACTATATATGCTTTTATTTTTCAATAAAAGCTGATTTGACTGAAAACATCACCTCGTCCCGCAAAAAACAAGCCCTCATACAAGACTATAGCCAGAAATAATATGTCTCTAAGAAAATGCCAACACAAAAACATGATTTTCTTTCTAAAAATGTTTTTATTGTGTAAAATGTAAAGATCAGATCTGAAAAAATATCACATAATCTACCCCATCAAGTAAACAGTTTAAAAAAAAATATAGAAAAATGACACGAAACAGCTTTTTTGTGACTTCACCTCCAAAAAAATGAGATAAAAAGCAACCAGAAAGCCAAATGTACCCTAAAATGGTGGCAATTAAAACGACAGCTTTTTCCGCACAAAATAAGCCCTCACGCAGCTCATTCAACCAAAGTTATCGCTCTAAAAATCCAGATGCTGCTCCTTCCCTTCTGAGCCCTGGCGTATTCCCAAATAACAGTTTACGACCACAATTAGGGTGTTACTGTATTCAGGAGAAAGTGAGTAGCAAATTGTGGGGGGATATTCTCCTGTTCTCTTTAGTGAAAAAGAAAGTTTGAGCCTAAAGCACCATTTTCTTGTAAAAAAAAATGGGATTTTTCATTTTCACACCTAAGTATTAAAAATTCTATGAAACACCTGTTGAGTGAAGTGCTCGCTACACCCCTTAAAAATTCCTTGGGTGGTGTATTTTACAAAACGTGGTAACTTTTTGGGAGTTTTCAATGTGGGGATACCTTAGGGTCTCTTCAAATGCAACATGGTGCCCAAAGACCATTCCAGCAAAATCTGCCCTCCAAAAACCATATGGCACTCCTTGCCTTCTGTGCCCTGTCCTGTGCCCATACAGCAGTTTAAGACCACATATGGGGTGTTTCTGCAAACTGCAGAATTAGGGTAATAAATATTGAGGTTTGTTTTGTTGTTACCCCTTGATGTGTTCCAGGAAAAAATTTATTAAAATGGAAAATCTGCAAAAAAAAGTGAAATTTTGAAATTTCACCTTTATTTTGCCTTAATTCCTAAGGGATACCTAAAGGGTTAACCACATTTCTAAAACCAATTTTGAATAGTTGAGGGGTGTCATTTCTAAAATGGGGTCATTTATAGGTTGGTTCTATTATGTAAGACTTAAAGGGATTCTGTCACCTCGTATAACACAAATTCAGATTTTAAACCAGTCATGCTCCACAGCTTACCTTGAATCGGCTGTGCTGTTTTTTATTGTAATCCGTCCAGCAGTTTTGCAGAAAAACGACTTTTATAAAACCCTGAAGGTGCCCAGAGGGGCGTTATGTTCCCCTTTGTGTGCCCAGTAACGCCCCTCTTACAGTGCCCAAAACGCCTTCCTCCAGAATCCCTAACCGTCCACAGCGTCTCATCCCTCTCCTCCCCCTCCCTGATGGCCGAGCGAAGTCTCACGCAGACGCAGTACCCACTGAGGGCTGCGCCAGTGCGATTTGCTGGAGACTGAGGGCAGGAGCTTCATCGTCGTCACTGGGCATGCGCCGAGCCTAGTGACGTCCGATGCTCGCTCTTCCCTCAGTCAGCCTGGGAGGAAGCTCAGAGGATTGCCGATCTGCTTCTGCACCCTGCGTTTTTTCTTGCTTGCCTGCCAGACTGAAGCCAGCGATTTCATTCGCCACCCTCCTTCCTGGAAGAAAATCTATATTTTTTTTTCAAAATAGGTATTATTATATAAAGAAAAGCTTTATTGTATTCAAGCATTTTCAGAGCACAAAATGTATTTTAGAAAAAGACTAAAACAATGTTATCATGTGACCAGATAGGTCTACACCATTAGGAAGAAAATGTGTACCACATTCACTAAATCTGTATGTATCCCCCACCACCATGTATGCCCTCCTCAAAGCCTGTACAACCACATTTGCTTACACCCTTCAAAGTCAGGACCTCCTGGCCCAATATGTGACCCCTCCATGGCAGCAACACACACACATATGTGCCCCCCCCTCCCCCAAATGCTGGAACCTACATATGTGTCCCCTTTCAAACGCTGGATACCTCATTTGGCCCCCCCACCCCCAAATGCAGGCAACCCCCCCTTATGTGTTACCACCACTGCTGTCATACCCAGATATTACGCCACCACTGCTGTCAGTCACAGATGTTACGCCACCACACCACTGCTGTCAGTCAGATATTACGCCACCACTGCTGTCAGTCACAGATGTTACACCACCACTGCTGTCATACCCAGATATTACGCCACCACTGCTGTCAGTCAGATGTTACGCCACCACTGCTGTCAGTCACAGATGTTACGCCACCACTGCTGTCATACCCAGATATTACGCCACCACTGCAGTCAGTCAGATGTTACGCCACCACTGCTGTCAGTCACAGATGTTACGTCACCACTGCTGTCAGTCAGATGTTACGTCGCTACTGCTGTCAGTCACAGATGTTACGTCACCACTGATGTCATACCCAGATATTACTCCACCACTGCTGTCAGTCACAAATGTTACGTCACCACTGCTGTCAGTCAGATGTTACTCCACCACTGCTGTCAGTCAAAGATGTAACGCCACCACTGCTGTCAGTCAGATGTTACGCTACCACTGCTGTCAGTCAGATGTTACTCCACCACTGCTGTCAGTCAAAGATGTAACGCCACCACTGCTGTCAGTCAGATGTTACGCCACCACTGCTGTCAGTCAGATGTTACGCCACCACTGCTGTCAGTCAGATATTACTCCACCACTGCTCTCAGTCACAGATGTTACGCCACCACTGCTGTCAGTCACAGATGTTACTCCACCACTGCTCTCAGTCACAGATATTACGCCACCACTGCTGTCATACCCAGATATTACGCCACCACTGCTGTCAGTCAGATGTTACTCCACCACTGCTGTCATTCACAGATGTTACTCCACCACTGCTGTCATTCACAGATGTTACTCCACCACTGCTGTCATACCCAGATGTTACGTCGCTACTGCTGTCATACCCAGATATTACACCACCAGTGCTGTCATACCCAGATTTTACGCCATCACTGCTGTCATACCCAGATTTTACGCCATCACTGCTGTCATACTCAGATATTACGCCACCACTGCTGTCAGTCACATATGTTACGCCACCACTGCTGTCAGTCACAGATGTTACGCCACCACTGCTGTCATACCCAGATATTACACCACCACTGCTGTCATACCCAGATTTTACGCCACCACTGCTGTCAGTCACAGATGTTACACCACCACTGCTGTCATACCCAGATATTATGCCACCACTGCTGTCAGTCACATATGTTACGCCACCACACCACTGCTGTCAGTCACAGATGTTACGCCACCACTGCTGTTATACCCAGATGTTACGCCGCTACTGTTGTCATACCCAGATAGTACACCACCACTGCTGTCATACCCAGATATTACGCCACCACTGCTGTCAGTCAAAGATGTTACGCCACCACTGCTGTCAGTCAGATGTTACGCCACCACTGCTGTCAGTCAGATGTTACTCCACCACTGCTGTCAGTCACAGATGTTACGCCACCACTGCTGTCAGTCACAGATGTTACGCCACCACTGCTGTCATACCCAGATATTACGCCACCACTGCTGTCAGTCACATATGTTACGCCACCACTGCTGTCAGTCACAGATGTTACGCAACCATTGCTGTCATACCCAGATGTTACGTCGCTACTGCTGTCATACCCAGATATTACACCACCACTGCTGTCAGTCACAGATGTTACGCCACCACTGCTGTCAGTCACAGATGTTACGCCACCACTGCTGTCAGTCACAGATGTTACGCCACACCATTAGTTATTTATAGATGTGCATCTATATTGCAATTATACAATTTCCTGATTGCAAATATATTATTTGAATTACAGCAAAGTACATTATATTAAATTTTTATATTTTTGTCATTATGTACCTAATTGAAGTAATTTTTTTAAATCATTTTAATGTTTTTAGAAAACAACTAATAGTACTTTAGTAGTCCATTTTTATTCAGGGATGAAAATAAAACAGTATAAGGTAAGTGTATTTAGAGAAGTGAATGTTAGTGTCTGATGAAGGAGTTATACCAATTATATATCCTATATTTTATTCTTTATACGTCATCTATATCAGATAAACTTATATCCAACCTCAATAAAGTACGGCTATCTGCAGTTTTCATAGAACATCTGTGATGTTGCATTGCATGAAAATCAACATAGTAAACCTGGTCAACATTGGATGCTTATTGACTAACAGGTATGAGAAAAATGATGCCTTCTAATTGATTTCACTTATGTTTATTTATTATACACTAGCCTATAAAATAAATTAATATTTTTTTCTAAAATTTTGTTTTATCCTTGGATAGTGTGATTTGTATAATCAAGAAAATGCCGTCCTGCATTGTAAATGAGTGTTTCAGCAAAACAGGTCGCAAAGGACAAAGTGAAAATATTATTCTTCATCGTTTTCCACCTGATTTTCAAAGAATTCAAACATGGCTAGAGCAGACTAAACAAAATTTCAACGATATTGACAGCATGGTTAACAAAATACTGGAGGGTAGGAAAAAAGACAAATTTAGAATCTGCTCTTGTCATTTTACACCCGATTGCTACGAAGTGATTAACCACCAAAAATATCTTTAAAAAGATGCTTTACCAACACTTTTTCCAATAATTGAAGATGGTGGAAGCATAATATCAGAATCCTTTAAAAAAAAACTGTATAAAAGAAGGAGAGACTGCAAACAAATGTTAGCTTTGAATGAACCTTCTGAATCGAGTACAGTAGTGGAAGATTTAATTAATAAAGAAACACAAGTGTCGAGCAAATTTAAAGATGCTAGTACACAGACCAACTACACTATCAGTGTCATCACATTCAAGGAGGAGTATGAATGCACTAATGTCTCCAATCAAAACTTGACTAATAGGGTTTTCGGGTTACCCATAACTTCTTCTACTCCACAATCCAGAATAAATTCATCCAGAAAATACCAAGCAGAAGAAGTTGCATCTTCTTTAAGGAAAAGACGAAATTTGGAAAAATTATTTTTTCCTAATGAGATCGATCAAGTGAATGAAGACTTTGAAATACTTCTACAATTAATTTATCCATTAGTGTTACCGAAGAAGAGTTAGACTATTCAAAAAATTATGAAACTTACATTCCACATGATCAAAGCGTGAATTATTTCCATATATTTTCAAATATTCAAAAACAACCAACACCATTGTTCAACTTTATAGATGAAAAAGAATTGGTGTTGGATAATAAAATTGTCGTTTTTGAATCATGCCTGGACAATCTCTTGTATAAGGTAAAATGTCAATTTGATGTTGACTGTCCATTTCTGGTTAAAACTTTTAAAAAGAATATTGAAGGAACCTATATGTCAGTGAAGGCAACTTGTGGAAACGGTCACAAATTTTAAGTTTTTGAAAACCAATTAAAAATTATGGTGCGGGCAATTTACTTCTCGCTGCTGCTATCTTGTTTAGTGGACTGAACTTTCATAAGGTAAAAGAACTTTTTAATATATTTGGCCTGTTGAGTATTTCAGAAAATAGTTTTTACCGTTACCAAAGTAATTTTCTTTTCCCTGCAATTGATTTGGCCTGGCAACTTGAGAAAAAATCTATTAAAGAAGAAATTCTGCATAAAGATTTGTGCATTGCAGGCGACGGGCAGTGTGATAGCCCTGGACATAATGCAAAATATTGTGTGTACATAATGATGGACACCGTCACTCTGAAAATATTAGACTTTGAAGTCGTGCAAAGAACTCAATGTTCTTCATCTGTTGCTATGGAGAAACATAGCTTCGGGATTGTTCTTGATCGACTACTAAATGAAAAATTCAACATAAAAATCTTTGCATCTGATCAGCATGTGGGAATCAGAAAGAAAATGAGACAAGAATATACCAATATCGAACACCAGTTTGATGTATGGCATTATGCCAAGTTACTCAAAAAGAAGCTTACTTCTGCAAGCAGACTAAAGTTATGTAAGGAGATAACACCTTGGATTCCAAAAATAATTAGGCATTTTTGGTGGAGCATACAAACTTGCGATGACAACACTGAACTTCTGAAAGAAAAATGGCTATCGCTATTACACCATGTAATTGATCAACACCAGTGGGATGGAGAGTTATATTCTGAATGTTCACATGCCGAAATTGTTGTGGAAAATGATGACAAAATCTTTTGGCTACAAAAAGATAAACCACCTTATCTCCATATTCAGAAGATTTTAAATAGCCGGCAACTAGCGAATGATCTTCAACATCTGGTACACAACTGCCACACAGGGGCTTTAGATAATTTCCATAACCTGGCATTAAAGTATCGCACAAAGAGGATACACTTCTCCATTGACGGTATGGAAGCGCGGACTAAATTGGCTGTCTTAACACACAATAACAATGTCGGTAGAACACAGGCAGTTGTAAGTGTTGAGAAGAAAAAAACGGAGCCTTTAGGCACACGCAGAACGAACATTGTTACCGAAAGGCAATACCCGTTGGATAGCAAGAAACATCTATGAGAAAATGTCCATAAAGTATCTGGAGAAATTGTGCAATGATGTTCTCAGAATTGCTAATGGAAAATTGAATTCAGAGTGGACTTCAAGAGCTCCCTCATATTCCTCCTAATATTAGTAACATGGAGAGACCCAACAAGGAGGATATAAAAAAACAAAGACTCATTTGGACAAGAGGAATTTTTAAATCCTAATTTTCAAAGATCATGTATTATTAAAGTAATAATTAATATGACTACAAGAACATGAAAAAAATATATATTTTTCATTTGTACCACTGTTTAAAGTAGTTCAACTGTTATATATGTTTTTGGAAAATATAAAAATTAATGTAAAAAAATTAGAATCAACTACAAAAATTGATAAAAGAATACCATCATCTTCCCACTTCCTTGTAGATATCTCTGTGTATTTCAAGCAGAGGAATTTTTTGATATAGTTTAATTCGATTATATGTTATTACTTTTATTATTCTATATAAATTATTCATAATAAAATTTGTTTAGTGAATATTTGTTAACTTATCGCTATTGTCTTAAATTTGGTTTACAAAAAAAAACACTACATCATTAAATTATTTTTATTTTTCAAAATATGTAAATTAAATAAAAGTTACTATAGAAAAATATTCTCTGTCCTTTGTTCACACATCTGTTTTTTAATATCTAATTCAAGATTCAAACAATCCAAGAATTATAATACGGAATGTGTATTAAATTTAAATATTAAAGGGGTACTCCCATTTCAGACAATGGGGGCATATCGCTAGGATATGCACCCATTGTCTGTTAGTTTCAGGTGCCACCGCTGGGACGCGCACCGATATTGAGAAAGTGGCCCCGTAAGTGAAGGAGGGCGTACTGCACATGCGCAGCCACCCTCCTTCACTTTCCTAGGAGACAGCCGACAATAGCCGAGCGCGTTTGCTTAGCTATTGCCGTGGGCTACATATAGGTGAATTGGAACCTGGGTCGCACATGCGGAGTGCGCTCTCATTCACTTAAAGGGGCCACGTTCTCGATATAGGTGCGCGTCCCACTGGTGGGAACAGAACCTAACAGACAATGGGGGCATATCCTAGCAATATGCCCCCATTGTCTGAAATGGGAATACCCCTATAACATCTCCAATTTTTTTATTTTCTCATGTATGCCACACCCAAAACAAAATAACATTGTAATAAAACATTCTATGAGTAACGTTTACTGTTTCTAAACAGGAAAAGTACATAATCCGTCACAACAGACTTTGACCATATTTATCTTTATAAATTTATTTATTCCAAAGCTAAAAACTCTGCAGGGTAATCTGAACTTTCTTTAAAACCCATGTACTGGTCCTCAGGATCTGGAAAGGTGTTTCGGATAAGAGACTACACAAGAGGGTATAGGTTTGCGGTTTCCAACACCAAGGTATCCATGTACCAGAGTTGTGAAAAAACGGTATGCTGTCTTACGCCGTAGCCTATTAAAAAATTTGTAAATTTTTTTTATTATTAATATTTAATAGCAGACCTTGATGTAAACATAATCTTACAACTTTAA
Organism: Bufo bufo; assembly: GCF_905171765.1. NCBI lineage: Eukaryota > Metazoa > Chordata > Amphibia > Anura > Bufonidae > Bufo > Bufo bufo. Next base: position 641,631,012 of record NC_053390.1, on the reverse strand, counting down.
AAATCGCTAGGCAGACCACACATGAAGTACTGTTTACAGTTCTGGGCTCCTGTGAACAAGGCAGACATAGCTGAGCTGGAGAAGGTACAGAGGAGGGCAACTAAATTAATAATGGGAATGGGGAATCTACAGTACCCTGAAAGCAGGGCCGGCGCGTCCTATCGGCTGACTAGGCAGCCGCGTAGAGCGCCCCTTGGGAAGCGGCGCCGCTAGGAGCGTCGGCCCCCCCTCATGCTGCAGCCGCCCGAGCGCTCTATATAGAGCCTCAGACGGCTGCAGCACTGCCCGGGCTGGCGCGTCTATGAGGGCGCACCGCCCGGGCACAGCATGAAGAAAGGGACTGACAGGAGGGAAGCGCTCAGCGCTCCCTCCTGTCAGTCTCTCATTGTAGCTTGGCCGAGCCCTGTATGGTCCGCGGGTACAGGGAGGATCTGTCTCCTGTACCCGGCCGGACCGACATCAAGTGTGCACACAGTGCACACAAGCTCCAGTACCCGTGGACCATACAGCGCTCGGGCACGCTACACTTGAGGTAGCGGAGGGAGGGGTGGAGAAAGAGAATGACAAGGGGAGGGGGACAATGACAAGGGGGACAAAGAGAATGACAAGGGGGGGAGAATGACACAAAAGGGAAAGAGAATAACAAGGGGAGTAAAGAGAATGACAAGGATGGGGGGGGGGGAGTGAAACAAAAGGGAAAGAGAATAATAAAGGGGGAAAGAGAATGACAAGAGGGGGAGAGAGAGAACTGGCGTTAGTTAAAGGGGTTCTGCAGTTTATTTAAACTGATGATCTATCCTCTGGATAGATCATCAGCATCTGATCGGCAGGGGTCTGACCACCCGGGACCCCCGCAGATCAGCTGTTTGATAGGGCAGCTGCACTGGCAGTAGTGCCGAGGCCCTCTCGCTGTTTACCGCAGGCGCAGTGACGTCACGACTAGTATCACTGGCCTTGGCGGGGTAAAGCTCTGTTCACTTGAATGAAGCTTTGCTCCACACAGGCCAGTGATACAAGTCATGACGTCACTGGGCCTGCGGTAAACAGAGAGAAGGCTGAGGCGCTACTGCCAGCACCGCTGCCTTCTCAAACAGCTGATCTGCGGGGGTCCCGGGTGTCAGACCCCTGCCGATCAGATGCTGATGATCTATCCAGAGGATAGATCATCAGTTTAAATAAGCTGCAGGAGCCCTTTTATATGGCAGATCATATGGGTGGGGCATTGTGATGTCACATGGGGAGGGGGGGTGTGGCAAACTTTTCTTTTGCCTAGTGTGGAAAAAATCCTTGCACCGGCCCTGCCTGAAAGATTATCAAATTTAAGGTTATTCAATGATGAAAAAAGACGACTGAGGGGAGATCTAATTTATATTTATAAATATATCAGGGGTCAGTACAGAGATCTATCCCATCGTCTATTTCTAACCAAGAATGTGACTGTGACAAGGGGATATCCTCTGTTCATTTTATTATTCCCCTTAGGGCGGCTTCACATGGGTGTAAGGTTCCCCTGGCCGTATTGTGGTCCGCATTTGCGGATCCCCAATATAAAGGGCATGGGTCAGTACTCCTTCTGCATCTCATATGCTAACCCATTTATTTCAATGTCTACCTAAATTTGGAGATGCAGAACGGATGGACGGATGGAAAAATTCAGAAGCACTACAGATAGCTTTCAGAGGTTCAGTTCCAACCTTGCTCACCGCAAAAACACTCTTATCTTTTTTTAGGCGGAATGGAGGGATCACGGAACCCCTTCAAATGAATGCGGCTTAGATCCCCTTGCGGCTTCCTAACTCTCTGTGACCATGCCCTGTGGCCCGGAATTTTATGGCCATGGCACGGGCGTCCGACAGATACAATATGCAAACTATTTACAACTAGAATAATTCGATTCGATGAACAAATTACCGGTTGAGATCTCTATCCGCAGGTGGTGTCCGAACTTGTCCAAGGGCACGTAAATTGATATTTAGAAGGTCTTCTCTTTGGCAGTATAAATTTAAATACTCATGAAGCGTTATACATGCACAGTCCAAAATGAAGGGTTCAGCATTTTGTATTTCTTGGCAACAGATGGACTCAACAAAAGTTGTCATTATATGACATCTTGAACATGTACACCAATTGGTGTTTCCAACTCGGGAATCCTCAGGCTCTTCATCAAACTCTATATATTTTTCATTTCCTCTTCTAGTGGGATTGTGAGGGAAGCATTCCATGTTTGAATGTTGATTCCGAAAGAAGTGTTGTAATCGGTTAAATAATAATAATATAAATATATCATTGTTAATAATAACATTTATTTTGGTTTAGATGGCAGTTTAAAATGCTCATTTAATTTATAATAATTAAATGTAAAAAATATAAGAAACATTAATATAAACTACAAATGTATATTATATTTTATAGGGAATATGTCACCCCCTTTCAGCATATTAAGCAGTCAACAATGCTGTCTACATTAAACAACCTTATTTTCTGATGTGGTCTTCTTTTTTCATGTCATGATGTCATTTTGATAAAACAGCGCTTTTAATGCTATGCTAATCAACCTGCAAGGTGGCCAGAGGGTAGTTACCTTTCTTCTATGGAGCCCAGTAACGCCCCCGGCAGTTCCCAACGCGCCTCTTCTCAAGGAAGATCCTCCTATAGCCAAGTTGAACGGCTGAACACTGCAGATGGGCGTTACTTGGCTCCAGAAAAGAAAGGTAACGGCCCTCTGTGCACCTTGCAGGTTGATTTGCATAGCACTAAAAGCGTTGCTTTATCAAAATGACATAATGTCATGAATAAAGAAGACCACAGCAGGAAAGAAGTTCGTTTATTGTACACCGCAATGGTGACAGCTTAATATGCTAAAACATGGTGACATCATATCTGAGGATTCAATTATAAATATTTTATTTATTTTTCAAAATTTAAAGACTTTATATACCTCTGCGTTTCCCTTTGCTTCGCCGACATTGTTAGGGGTATTCACACTGTCTATTGAATTAAATGTGGAGGACTCGTCTGATTTTATAATTATAGCCACCTCGCTTGATTCTTCTATTATTTGATCTAATAGTTGTCCTTCAAATAGACTCTGTATAAAAAAGTATACAATATATTTGTGTAAAATTACATTGTCATAAGGTAAACTAATTTAAAATAAATTTAATATCCTAATACAAAAGTATAGTTTTACATTTATTACAATAATTTAGATTAAATGAGTTATTTGAAAGGGGTTTTCTCATTTCAGACAATGGGGGCATAGCGCTAGGATATGTACAGGATAGGATACATATATTGAAAATGGAGCAGGGAGAGTTCTGGCAGGAGGACCACAGATTTCATGTGGTCCTTCCACCACCCATCACTTCTCCCAGCCTCCCCCATAGAGGTGAATGGGAGGTATGGGCCCTGCATGCGCGGTGCGCTCCCATTCACTTCTATGGAGCCGACGAAAATGGCTGAGCCAGCTCGGCTATTGTCAGCGGCACCATAGAAATGAATGGAGGGCGGCCGGGCATGCGCGGTACACCTTTCTTCACTTCTTGGGCCTCGTTCTCAATATAAGTGCGGGTCCCAGCACTTATATTGCAAACGAACCTCCAAGGTGCCCAGAGGAGCGTTACCTTTCCTCTCTGGAGCACAGTTACGCCCCCTGCAGTGCCCAGCCCACCTTAATTTCCAGCCCAAGCACGCCTCCACATCATAAAATATCCTCCCACATCTGAGGTGAATGGCTGGGCACTGCAGGGGGGGCGTTATTGGGCTCCAAAGGTGGAAGAAAACGCACGTCTGGGCACCTTGGAGGTTAATTTGCATAACATAAAAAGCCCTTTTTTTTTTCCAAAATGACAACGTGACAAAAGACCTCAGCATGAAATACAACATGAAAAAAGTTAGTTTATGGGACCTAGCAATATTGACAGCTTAATATACAAAAACCTGTTGACAGATTAGCATTGAATAAAACAATTAAAATATATTATTTTGAGTATACTTTAAAATTACCTCAAGGTTGACAATTTCATCATCCACATAACATGCCTCCAATTGATATGGATAATCCAGATAGATACTACAAGTATAATAGCCTAAAACTACACTAATAGCCAATGTAGATTGCCAGTGTTCTATTGCATTCCTAAACTACATAAAGACCCGTTAAATTCACCAGGACGGCCAATAATTTCTGGCATAAATTCGCTTACAGCAAACCTGTCTCATTATATAGACAAATTGTTACAGCCAGTAGTTAAAACAATTGGATCTTATATAAAAGACACAACTTCTATAATTCAAATAATAGAAAAATTGCAGTACAACCCTGAATGGACTATAGGGACATTGGATGTACAGTCCCTATATACAGTGATAAACCATAAACAGGGCATAGAAGCCATGGGTCAACAATTACAAGATAATGATCAATTACCCACGGAACAGATTCAATACCTACAAACAGCTGTACAATATATTTTGGATCACAATTACTTTTGGTTTAATTCAGATATATATTTGCAAATATGCGGCACTGCTATGGGCACCAGGTTTGCCCCCAGCTATGCCAATTTATTTATGGCAAATTGGGAGAAGAAATATATTGATCCCAAGCTGGGGACAAACCTGGTGCTCTGGAAGAGGTACATAGATGATGTCCTCTTCATATGGAAGGGAGATCAAGAATCTTTGGATACATTTTTGGAGGATATTAATAAAAATGACTGTAACTTACGGTTTGCAGGGAAGACCAGCCAATCGATGGTAGAATTCTTGGATCTACAAATTAAAATAGAAGAGAACAAATTAGTCTGTAATACATACCGTAAACCAACCTCAAAAAACAGTTATATTTTATATAACAGTTGTCATCTACCTCAATGGCTACTAAACATACCAATAGGACAGTTTAGACGAATTAGAAGAAATTGTTCTAAACCAGAGGTTTTTGAGGAAGAAGCTGTAATATTAAAAAATCAATTTCTGGAAAAACAGTACCCCGAAAAAATTCTGGAGACAGCTCTAGATACGGTCAGACAAATGGATCGAAAATCCTTTTTCGATATAAAAACTAAAAAAGAACAGAAAGATGGAAATACAAGAATTGTTTTACCGTTTAATACCAACCATAAAAAAGTGAGGTATATAATAAATAAGCATTGGCACTTTATAAATAAGGATAAAGTAATAGGTCATTTAATTCCCCAATTCCCCCAAATTACTTTTACTAAGGCACCTAATCTAGCACTTATGGTAGCACCCACAATTCCGAAAGGAAATAAAAATAAAGTGGGTTCGTCCATACAAGAATTGACAAACACCACAGGTTTTTTTCGGTGCGGGAAATGCATGGGATGCAAGAATACAACATTCCCTAAAAGAACATCTATAGTAAAATCTACGACAAATTCCTATGAACATACGATTAAAGATTTCCTTACATGTAATTCCAACAGCGTCATTTACATCATACAATGCCCCTGTAAGAGACAATACGTGGGGAGAACCAAAAGACAGCTTAAAGTCCGTATAGCCGAACATATTTCGAACATAAAAAAGGGATATGATAAGCACACCTTGTCAAATCACTTTAAAACTGTGCACAACCAGAACCCAAAGGGACTTACCTTTTCAGCTCTTGAAAAGGTAGAAATAGATTGGAGGGGCGGAGATCATACTAAGAGAATGTCGAGAATTGAATCACGACATATCTTTGACTTTAATACCCTGCTACCTGCAGGATTAAACGCAGAAATAGAAATATATGGGTTCCTGTGATCTATTTGGGTGGGGGACTCCTCGCCAGGGAGGGAACCGTGAGTTACTAAAATTCCTCCGGGTCCTCCCCTGGCGAGTAGCCTTCTCACTTTATACTTCTCTCCATACAGCATTCCGAGAATTTTTGCTATTATTTGAAAAATATTTGAAAAACATTTGAAAAATATCCGAAAAATATATACGGAAAAATATGTATGAAATTAAATAAAATATATCATCCCTTTCTTTAAAGTTGTAAAGTCCAAATTCAACCAATTATTGGAATAAATGTAGGTGTTTGTGTATTATCAAAAATTATTTTACAAATTTTTATATATTTATATTTTTATATATTGTATAACTAATCTGTGCGTTCTAATAAATGCTTAGCAGCATTAATACGGATGGAGAATTGAAATACAGTAAAAACGCAATATGAATAATTACCGCACCAAAACCGCAGGTTTACCGCATAGTGAGCGTTATACGAATTTCCAAACCCCATCCATAGGTATGTGTTATAGCTGCTAAAATATGGAATCTATATGATAAATAGTATAAAATAGACTCTAAGTCAGCTTATATTAAATAATCTTATACAAATGTGATTTTATATAACTTTTGAGATTTGTTCTTATATCCTTATATTTTATAAAATAGTGACATATATATACTCTATGTGATTTAATACGTTTTAATATAAGAAATAAATGTTTTTAATATGTTTGAAAATACAAAGTCCATGACTGTGAACTTTAAAGGGAAATCCACGTCATTTCCTATGCACAGCACAAATCAATTAATTAAAACCACACCTGTACAGGTATATAAAGATAGACCATTTCCATGGGAAATTCAGCCACTGAAGAAGGAGTCGTAGCCCACTCCGAAACGCGTATGGTAACTAATCCCATGAGACAAGAGTACACAACCGGAGGAGAATAAGCGCTTCAAGAAAAGAATCGGCGAATCCGTATCCTCGTTACAAAGAAAAGCTGGATACTTGTCTTTTTCCATTGAGATTTGACTTCCTGGTGAAAACCAACCCTGCGTGTTACAAGCAATTAGCGCAAAAGGTACCTGTTTCCAGGCAATCTCTAAGACAGCACAGCCACATGTAACTACAGAGGATTCCGAAAGCTGTTCATTTGTTTCTGCAACTACAGCTCACCGCAATCTACAAAAGACCTTCTTGCAGTAGATCAAATACCGCATCATACCGCAACCTACTAAAGATCTCTATCACACGTGGGACGCCACCAGTGATACAACAAAAACCGGCATCACTTCAAAACAGTGAGTAAAACTACTCCGGTTTATCTCTAATTAGGCAGCGATTTGTGTGCGGCATTACTGCGATTCAGGAGAAGTGGCAATTAAACCACATTATATATAACTGACTATCTATATATACTATATTTAACCATCGGACTGAGCTTTCCAAGTATATTATCCCCTCCTGGGATACTATTTGGGACAATTAACCCTTAGGAGAGACTGTTGCATGTAGAAATTCGTTTGTAACCCAGATGTTATTATATTATTGATTGTGTTTTAGGAATTTTATATATTTATGTTTTTTAGTAAATTTTATATTATATGATTCACTATGCATCTATATTGATCTAAATAAATTATTTTGTATCAAATCTCCGTGTGGCCTCAGGTGGTGGTGTGCCCTACTACTTTGAACTTTATCCTTAATTATTGTAGAGGATTGGGTGAATCCTCCTTGCAGGTGCACCCATACCACTCTTGAGCAGTGGGTGAGCCCTCTCTAAATACTAGAATTTTAGATACTACAAGTATTTGAAGAATTGAGTATTTCGAACTCCTTTGAATTAGTTACCTATAAAATAAATAATTAGTTACATTTCTAAGTATTTATAATTTTAACTTAAAGCTAAAATAATAGCCTCTATACTCACATTGTTTGTCGTAGACGAATCAATATTTAGATTTTCAGTTACTTTATCCGAAATGTCGTCACATTCACTTGACGTCATAGTGGTACAAATCTTACTAAATAAGTGTTACATTTAAAGAAATTAAAATATAGAATTTTAAATTTAATTTAAAAAAATTTCAGTGTCAGTAATCATGGTGTAACATCTGTGACTGTGAGCAGTGGTGGTGTAACATCTGACTGACAGCTGTGGTGATGTAATATCTGTGACTGACAGCAGTGGTGGTATAATATCTCTGACTGACAGCAGTGATGGCGTAACATCTGTGACTGATAGCAGTGGTGGCGTAATATCTGGGTATGACAGCAGTGGTGGCGTAATATCTGGGTTTGACAGCAGTGGTGGTGTAATATCTGGGTATGACAGCAGTAGCGACGTAACATCTGGGTATGACAGCAGTGGTTGCGTAACATCTGTGACTGACAGCAGTGGTGGTGTAACATCTGTGACTGACAGCAGTGGTGGCGTAATATCTGGGTATGACAGCAGTGGTGGCGTAACATCTGTGACTGTGAGCAGTGGTGGTGTAACATCTGACTGACAGCTGTGGTGACGTAATATCTGTGACTGACAGCAGTGGTGGCATAATATCTCTGACTGACAGCAGTGATGGCGTAACATCTGTGACTGATAGCAGTGGTGGCGTAATATCTGGGTATGACAGCAGTGGTGGCGTAATATCTGGGTTTGACAGCAGTGGTGGTGTAATATCTGGGTATGACAGCAGTAGCGACGTAACATCTGGGTATGACAGCAGTGGTTGCGTAACATCTGTGACTGACAGCAGTGGTGGTGTAACATCTGTGACTGACAGCAGTGGTGGCGTAATATCTGGGTATGACAGCAGTGGTGGCGTAACATCTGTGACTGACAGCAGTGGTGGTGTAACATCTGACTGACAGCAGTGGTGACGTAACATCTGTGACTGACAGCAGTGGTGGCGTAACATCTGTGACTGAGAGCAGTGGTGGAGTAACATCTGACTGACAGCAGTGGTGGCGTAACATCTTTGACTGACAGCAGTGGTGACGTAACATCTGTGACTGACAGCAGTGGTGGCGTAATATCTGGGTATGACAGCAGTAGCGACGTAACATCTGGGTATGACAGCAGTGGTTGCGTAACATCTGTGACTGACAGCAGTGGTGGCGTAACATCTGTGACTGACAGCAGTGGTGGTGTAACATCTGGGTATGACAGCAGTGGTGGTGTAATATCTGGGTATGACAGCAGTGGTGACCTAACATCTGTGACTGACAGCAGTGGTGACCTAACATCTGTGACTGACAGCAGTGGTTGCGTAACATCTGGGTATGACAGCAGTAGCGACGTAACATCTGGGTATGACAGCAGTGGTTGCGTAACATCTGTGACTGACAGCAGTGGTGGCGTAACATCTGTGACTGACAGCAGTAGCGACGTAACATCTGGGTATGACAGCAGTGGTTGCGTAACATCTGTGACTGACAGCAGTGGTGGCGTAATATCTGGGTATGACAGCACTGGTGGTGTAATATCTGGGTATGACAGCAGTAGCGACGTAACATCTGGGTATGACAGCAGTGGTGGTGCAACATCTGTGACTGACAGCAGTGGTGGCGTAATATCTGGGTATGACAGCAGTGGTGGCGTAACATCTGTGACTGACAGCAGTGGTGGCGTAATATCTGGGTATGACAGCAGTGGTGGCGTAACATCTGTGACTGACAGCAGTGGTGGTGTATCATCTGACTGACAGCAGTGGTGACGTAATATCTGTGACTGACAGCAGTGGTGGAGTAACATCTGACTGACAGCAGTGGTGGCGTAACATCTGACTGACAGCAGTGGTGGCGTAACATCTTTGACTGACAGCAGTGGTGACGTAACATCTGTGACTGACAGCAGTGGTGGCGTAATATCTGGGTATGACAGCAGTGGTGGTGTAATATCTGGGTATGACAGCAGTAGCGACGTAACATCTGGGTATGACAGCAGTGGTTGCGTAACATCTGTGACTGACAGCAGTGGTGGCGTAATATCTGGGTATGACAGCACTGGTGGTGTAATATCTGGGTATGACAGCAGTAGCGACGTAACATCTGGGTATGACAGCAGTGGTGGTGCAACATCTGTGACTGACAGCAGTGGTGGCGTAATATCTGGGTATGACAGCAGTGGTGGCGTAACATCTGTGACTGACAGCAGTGGTGGCGTAATATCTGGGTATGACAGCAGTGGTGGCGTAACATCTGTGACTGACAGCAGTGGTGGTGTATCATCTGACTGACAGCAGTGGTGACGTAATATCTGTGACTGACAGCAGTGGTGGAGTAACATCTGACTGACAGCAGTGGTGGCGTAACATCTGACTGACAGCAGTGGTGGCGTAACATCTTTGACTGACAGCAGTGGTGACGTAACATCTGTGACTGACAGCAGTGGTGGCGTAATATCTGGGTATGACAGCAGTGGTGGTGTAATATCTGGGTATGACAGCAGTAGCGACGTAACATCTGGGTATGACAGCAGTGGTTGCGTAACATCTGTGACTGACAGCAGTGGTGGTGTAACATCTGTGAATGACAGCAGTGGTGGAGTAATATCTGGGTATGACGGCAGTGGTGACCTAACATCTGTGACTGACAGCAGTGGTGGCGTAACATCTGGGTATGACAGCAGTGGTTGCGTAACATCTGTGACTGACAGCAGTGGTGGCGTAACATCTGTGACTGACAGCAGTAGCGACGTAACATCTGGGTATGACAGCAGTGGTGGCGTAACATCTGTGACTGACAGCAGTGGTTGCGTAACATCTGTGACTGACAGCAGTGGTGGCGTAACATCTGTGAATGACAGCAGTGGTGGAGTAACATCTGTGACTGACAGCAGTGGTGGCGTAATATCTGGGTATGACAGCACTGGTGGTGTAATATCTGGGTATGACAGCAGTAGCGACGTAACATCTGGGTATGACAGCAGTGGTTGCGTAACATCTGTGACTGACAGCAGTGGTGGTGTAACATCTGTGACTGACAGCAGTGGTGGCGTAATATCTGGGTATGACAGCAGTGGTGGCGTAACATCTGTGACTGACAGCAGTGGTGGCGTAACATCTTTGACAGCAGTGGTGACGTAACATCTGTGACTGACAGCAGTAGCGACGTAACATCTGGGTATGACAGCAGTGGTGGTGTAACATCTGGGTATGACAGCAGTGGTGGTGTAATATCTGGGTATGACGGCAGTGGTGACCTAACATCTGTGACTGACAGCAGTGGTTGCGTAACATCTGTGACTGACAGCAGTGGTGGAGTAACATCTGGGACTGACAGCAGTGGTGGCGTAATATCTGGGTATGACAGCAGTGGTGGCGTAACATCTGTGACTGACAGCAGTGGTGGCGTAACATCTGTGACTGACAGCAGTGGTTGCGTAACATCTTTGACTGACAGCAGTGGTGACGTAACATCTGTGACTGACAGCAGTAGCGACGTAACATCTGGGTATGACAGCAGTGGTTGCGTAACATCTGTGACTGACAGCAGTGGTAGTGTAACATCTGGGTATGACAGCAGTGGTGGTGTAACATCTGGGTATGACAGCAGTGGTTGCGTAACATCTGTGACTGACAGCAGTAGCGACGTAACATCTGGGTATGACAGCAGTGGTTGCGTAACATCTGTGACTGACAGCAGTGGTGGCGTAACATCTGTGAATGACAGCAGTGGTGGAGTAACATCTGTGACTGACAGCAGTGGTGGCGTAACATCTGTGACTGACAGCAGTAGCGACGTAACATCTGGGTATGACAGCAGTGGTTGCGTAACATCTGTGACTGACAGCAGTGGTGGCGTAATATCTGGGTATGACAGCACTGGTGGTGTAATATCTGGGTATGACAGCAGTAGCGACGTAACATCTGGGTATGACAGCAGTGGTGGTGCAACATCTGTGACTGACAGCAGTGGTGGCGTAATATCTGGGAATGACAGCAGTGGTGGCGTAACATCTGTGACTGACAGCAGTGGTGGCGTAACATCTTTGACTGACAGCAGTGGTGACGTAACATCTGTGACTGACAGCAGTGGTGGCGTAATATCTGGGTATGACAGCAGTGGTGGTGTAATATCTGGGTATGACAGCAGTAGCGACGTAACATCTGGGTATGACAGCAGTGGTTGCGTAACATTTGTGACTGACAGCAGTGGTGGTGTAACATCTGTGAATGACAGCAGTGGTGGAGTAATATCTGGGTATGACGGCAGTGGTGACCTAACATCTGTGACTGACAGCAGTGGTGGCGTAACATCTGGGTATGACAGCAGTGGTTGCGTAACATCTGTGACTGACAGCAGTGGTGGCGTAACATCTGTGACTGACAGCAGTAGCGACGTAACATCTGGGTATGACAGCAGTGGTTGCGTAACATCTGTGACTGACAGCAGTGGTGGCGTAACATCTGTGAATGACAGCAGTGGTGGAGTAACATCTGTGACTGACAGCAGTGGTGGCGTAATATCTGGGTATGACAGCACTGGTGGTGTAATATCTGGGTATGACAGCAGTAGCGACGTAACATCTGGGTATGACAGCAGTGGTTGCGTAACATCTGTGACTGACAGCAGTGGTGGTGTAACATCTGTGACTGACAGCAGTGGTGGCGTAATATCTGGGTATGACAGCAGTGGTGGCGTAACATCTGTGACTGACAGCAGTGGTGGCGTAACATCTTTGACAGCAGTGGTGACGTAACATCTGTGACTGACAGCAGTAGCGACGTAACATCTGGGTATGACAGCAGTGGTGGTGTAACATCTGGGTATGACAGCAGTGGTGGTGTAATATCTGGGTAGGACGGCAGTGGTGACCTAACATCTGTGACTGACAGCAGTGGTGACCTAACATCTGTGACTGACAGCAGTGGTTGCGTAACATCTGTGACTGACAGCAGTGGTGGAGTAACATCTGTGACTGACAGCAGTGGTGACGTAACATCTGGGACTGACAGCAGTGGTGGCGTAATATCTGGGTATGACAGCAGTGGTGGTGTAATATCTGGGTATGACAGCAGTGGTGGCGTAACATCTGTGACTGACAGCAGTGGTGGCGTAACATCTGTGACTGACAGCAGTGGTTGCGTAACATCTTTGACTGACAGCAGTGGTGACGTAACATCTGTGACTGACAGCAGTAGCGACGTAACATCTGGGTATGACAGCAGTGGTTGCGTAACATCTGTGACTGACAGCAGTGGTGGTGTAACATCTGGGTATGACAGCAGTGGTGGTGTAACATCTGGGTATGACAGCAGTGGTTGCAGAACATCTGTGACTGACAGCAGTGGTGGTGTAATATCTGGGTAGGACGGCAGTGGTGACCTAACATCTGTGACTGACAGCAGTGGTGACCTAACATCTGTGACTGACAGCAGTGGTTGCGTAACATCTGTGACTGACAGCAGTGGTGGAGTAACATCTGGGACTGACAGCAGTGGTGACGTAACATCTGGGACTGACAGCAGTGGTGGCGTAATATCTGGGTATGACAGCAGTGGTGGTGTAATATCTGGGTATGACAGCAGTGGTGGCGTAACATCTGTGACTGACAGCAGTGGTGGCGTAACATCTGTGACTGACAGCAGTGGTTGCGTAACATCTTTGACTGACAGCAGTGGTGACGTAACATCTGTGACTGACAGCAGTGGTGACGTAACATCTGTGACTGACAGCAGTAGCGACGTAACATCTGGGTATGACAGCAGTGGTTGCGTAACATCTGTGACTGACAGCAGTGGTGGTGTAACATCTGGGTATGACAGCAGTGGTGGTGTAACATCTGGGTATGACAGCAGTGGTTGCGTAACATCTGTGACTGACAGCAGTGGTGGTGTAACATCTGGGTATGACAGCAGTGGTGGTGTAATATCTGGGTATGACAGCAGTGATGACCTAACATCTGTGACTGACAGCAGTGGTGGCGTAACATCTGACTGACAGCAGTGGTGGCGTAATATCTGGGTATGACAGCAGTGGTGGCGTAACATCTGGGTATGACAGCAGTGGTTGCGTAACATCTGTGACTGACAGCAGTGGTGGAGTAACATCTGTGACTGACAGCAGTGGTGGAGTAACATCTTTGACTGACAGCAGTGGTGGAGTAACATCTGTGACTGACAGCAGTGGTGGCGTAATATCTGGGTATGACAGCAGTGGTGGTGTAACATCTGACTGACAGCAGTGGTGACGTAATATCTGTGACTGACAGCAGTGGTGGCGTAACATCTGTGACTGACAGCAGTGGTGGCGTAATATCTGGGTATGACAGCAGTGGTGGTAACACATAAGGGGGGGTTGCCTGCATTTGGGGGTGGGGGGGCCAAATGAGGTATCCAGCGTTTGAAAGGGGACACATATGTAGGTTCCAGCATTTGGGGGAGGGGGGGCACATATGTGTGTGTGTTCCTGCCATGGAGGGGTCACATATTGGGCCAGGAGGTCCTGACTTTGAAGGGTGTAAGCAAATGTGGTTGTACAGGCTTTGAGGAGGGCATACATGGTGGTGGGGGATACATACAGATTTAGTGAATGTGGTACACATTTTCTTCCTAATGGTGTAGACCTATCTGGTCACATGATAACATTGTTTTAGTCTTTTTCTAAAATACATTTTGTGCTCTGAAAATGCTTGAATACAATAAAGCTTTTCTTTATATAATAATACCTATTTTGAAAAAAATATATAGATTTTCTTCCAGGAGGGAGGGTGGGGAATGAAATCGCTGGCTTCAGTCTGGCAGGCAAGCAAGAAAAAACGCAGGGTGCAGAAGCAGATCGGCAATCCTCTGAGCTTCCTCCCAGGCTGACTGAGGGAAGAGCGAGCATCGGACGTCACTGGGCTCGGCGCATGCCCAGTGACGACGATGAAGCTCCTGCCCTCAGTCTCCAGCAAATCGCACTGGCGCAGCCCTCAGTGGGTACTGCGTCTGCGCGAGACTTCGCTCGGCCATCAGGGAGGGGGAGGAGAGGGATGAGACGCTGTGGGCGGTTAGGGATTCTGGAGGAAGGCGTTTTGGGCACTGTAAGAGGGCCGTTACTGGGAACACAAAGGGGAACATAACGCCCCTCTGGGCACCTTCAGGGTTTTATAAAAGTCGTTTTTCTGCAAAACTGCTGGACGGATTACAATAAAAAACAGCACAGCCGATTCAAGGTAAGCTGTGGAGCATGACTGGTTTAAAATCTGAATTTGTGTTATACGAGGTGACAGAATCCCTTTAAGAATTGAACTGGTCCTTAAAAAGGTTGACTTTGGAAATTTTCGTAAACAATTAGAAAATTGCTTCTAAAATTCTAAACCTTCTAACGTCCTAAAAAAATAAAATTACATTACCAAAATAATGCCAACATAAAGTAGACATATGGGGAATGTTAATTAATGAATATTTTACAAGGCATCACTATCTGTATTAAAAGCAGAGAGATTCAAATTTAGAAAACAGTAAATTTTTTAAAAATTTCGTAAACTTTTTGATTTTTTTTATAAATAAAGGTAAAACATATTGACTCAAATTTACCATTACCATGAAGTACAATGTGTCAAGAGAAAACATTCTCTGAATGGCTTGGATAAGTAAAAGCATTCCAAAGTTATTACCACATAAAGTGACACATATCATATTTGCAAAATTAGGCCTGGTCAGGAAGGGGGTAAATGGCCCGGTCTGTAAGTGGTTAATCAGATCTGCTCATCCTCTCCTTCTGTATAACCTGCTTCCTGCAGATTGCACTAATTTTTAGGGAGACAGGCTCTCTAGAGGGTATTTTATTTTACAAGTGAAAGCATATTGTAACGGTCGCGTACACACACACACAGGGGGGAGGGAAGTGACCACTGCGCTCCACCCTTACCCCTGGCCCTGCCTACTTGCCTCGCGAGTCCTAATGACAGGGGACAACTGGACGGCAATCCATAACTTGGAATAAGTGCAGGGATGACAGACAGACAAACAACAGGACGTGAACGGACCGAGTCAATACCAGGAAAGCTACAAAGTACAAATGGAGCAAGCAGAGAATTGTCAGGAGAAGCCGGGGTCATAAATACCAGGAGAGACGTGAAGTACCAAAGGAGTCAGCAAAGGAACGTCAGGAGGAGGCCGGGGTCAGAATACCAGGATAGCAGCAAAGTACACAAGGAGCAGGCAGAGGATCGTCAGGAATTCAGCAGGAGGTAAGTACGCCAGGAAAGACCAAATCACAGGTGGAACCTAAATTAACAGGCAACCTGTGGCCAGCAGGCTGCCTGTATTTATAGTGGGGAGTGAGGGTCATGTGACGTGCCCAGCGTCACATGACCGAAAGACCAACCAGTCGAGCACCGAGTGATCAGCTCGGCGCTCAAGGCAGACTAGGAGCAGGGATCCACCCAGCTAGTAAAGCTAATCAACAGGTCTGCGGGCAATGGGGAACCGAGTGCACCCTCGGAACCCTGTTACAGTACCCCCTCTTTTACGAGGGGCCACCGGACCCAAGACTTCAGGCGATGGCTTTTCAGGGTGTTCTAAATGAAATTTTCTAACAAGTCTAGGAGCATGAACATCCCTGGCAGGTACCCAAGATCTCTCTTCAGGTCCATACCCCTTCCAGTGAATCAGGTACTGCAAGGAATTACGCACCTTCCTGACATCCACTATTTTAGACACCACATACTCGACAGCATCATTAACAAGAATCGGCGGAGGTGAGGCTTTTGATGGTACTACCGGTTCAAAATATTTTTTAAGTAGAGACTTATGAAACACATTATGAATGTGGAATGACTCGGGCAGCTCCAACCTAAAAGATACCGGGTTAATCACCTCCGTGATTTTATATGGTCCAATAAAACGAGGAGCAAACTTTTTAGAATCTACCTTAAGAGAGAGATTCTTGGAGGACAACCATACCTTATCCCCAACCTGAAAATTTACCCCCCTTGAACGTCTCCTATCGGCCTTGAGTTTCTGAGAACTTTGAGCCTTTTCTAAGTTCGATTGAACCCGGGCCCAAACTGTGCACAGTTCAGAGGAGAGCCTATCCGCCTCAGGGTTACAGGAGGAGACGGATGACCCAGAATGAAAACGGGGATGGAAACCATGGTTACAAAAGAAAGGTGAAACCCCAGCAGAAGAATTGACACGGTTATTCAAAGCAAATTCAGCCAATGGAAGAAATTTCACCCATAATTGCTGGTCATCAGCAACATACGACCTCAAGAATTGTTCGACAGACTGATTAAGGCGTTCAGTCTGCCCATTACTCTCAGGGTGGTAGGCAGAGGAAAAAGACAATGAAATTTTACATCTTTGACAGAAGGCCCTCCAGAATTTGGACACAAACTGCACACCCCTGTCAGAAACAATATTTTCCGGGATACCATCGAACAATTTCTTTCACAAAAATAGACGCCAGGGTTTTGGCATTCGGGAGTTTAGACAGGGGAATGAAATGGACCATCTTGCTAAACCTATCGACCACTACCCAAACTACAGTCTTACCCCCTGCCGGTGGTAGGTCAGTTATAAAGTCCATCGAGATATGGGACCAGGGTCTACTGGGAATGGGTAGGGGTCGTAGGTTACCAGCAGGGTAAGTCCTAGGTGTCTTGGACCTGGCACAAACCTCACAGGCTGACACGTAGGACTTGACATCCCTAGTTAGAGTGGGCCACCAATAAGATCTAGAAACCAGATCCTTAGTGCCCTCAACACCCGGATGTCCACAAAAGTTGTGGGAATGGTTATTCAACCATCAAACAACTTCTATCTAATATATATGGCCACCTTTAAGTTTTTGGTTCAGTGATCACTTTCTTCTGCCGTGGAAATCAATTTTGGCAGTATTTTGGTGCCAAAAGGCATTAAACGTAATGGTAATTTTTTTTAGGATGCTATTACACATGCGGCTAAGCTACAGTAGCTGTGCCGCTATTTGCCAGGCCGTTACTCTGCATCTGTGGTTAGACCATTCTATAGAACATGTAACATATGTAATATTTCATTCTGTAGATAAAAATCACTTTCCAATCTAAAAATAATTAACCCTTTCATAAAAGATTTACTGTGCATTCGGAAATTCTTCAGACCCTTTCACATTTTGTTATGTTGCGGCCCTGTGCTAAAATAGAAAAAAAGTTTTTCCTCATCAGTGTGTGCTTAATACCTCATGATGAGAAAATGAAAACAGAATGTTAGAAATATAGGGGATTGGGTCAGCACAACCTGTATGTAGGTGCACATCACTATGGCGAAATACATATACAAACGGAAAATACAAATGTGGTCACATTTGTATTTTCAGAATGTTAGAAATGTTTGCAAATTTACTGAAAAGGAAAAACTATATTGCATTGATGTAAGTATTCAGACCAGTCACTCAGTATTTAGTTGAAGCACCTTTGCCAGCATTTACAGCCACACCTGGGGATCTTGAGATTTTCTGCCATTCTTCTCTTCAGCTCCTCTCAAGCTCTGTCAGGTTGGATGGGGACTCCTTTAGGTGCTTTTGCAAACTTTCATATGTCCTTTTGTAAGTTTCTCCCATCTGCACACAGGTTTTTAGGAGCTTAGCCACAGTGACCATTGGCCTTTCTCGCTTGATTACTTAGTTTGGTGGGGGGGCCTGCTCCAAGTAGAGTCTTGTTTGTTCCAGACTTCTTCCATTTGTGAATTATGGAGGCCGCTGTGCTTTTAGGAACTTTCAATGAGCAGAAATTATTTTGTACCCTTATCCAGATTTGTGCCTGCACATAATTCTGTATATGAGCTCTACAGGCAGTTTGTCTGTGAAGGTTCTCATTTATCCAGGTCATGGCATATCTGTAAAGAATAAATCAAGGCAACTGGACGTACTGTAGATTTCTTGGCTTCGAGGTGTGAAGGAGGCCATCTACGTAAAAATGGAGAAGCCAAGCTTGAATAGAGGCGGAGGGGTTAGACATCTATTGTCTGCCACATACAATGCTGTCTTGACACCTTTTTCTGGGAAGTCTTTATCACCTACTGACTCCAATTAGGATAATGGAATCAACACCTTTGACCCCAGGCTGGGTATGTTGACCTCTGACCCCATGCTGGGTATAATTACCAGATGTTGATTCAGTTACATATTTATTCCCAGAGAATTCTTGTACAGTCACTCAGAATTGAGAAAGCTCGTTGGAAGAACGAGTGAAACGTTTTCAAGAAATCTACAGTACGTCCAGTTGCCTTGATTTATTCTTTACAGTTCTACAGGCAGTTCCCAACTTTTGGTTTTTGCTCTGATATGCATTGTCAGCTATGAGACCTTATATAGGTCTTTACAAATCATGTCCAATCAACTGAATTTACCACAGGGAGACAACAATCTACAACTGTACAAACATCTTAAAGATGATCAAGAGAAATGGGAGACCCTCAAGCTAAATTTAAAGTGTCATTGCAAAGGGTCTGAATACTTATATCCATGTGGAATTTTTGTTTTTCCTTTTTAATAAATTTGCAAATATCTCAAAAATTCTGTTTTCAATTTTATTAATGGGGATTGAGTGCAGATTGATAGGGGAAAAAGCAAACTGTCACAACATGACACAAGGAGAAACAAATCCTTATAGCAGTGTTAGATAAATAGTTATAAAACCTTTCTGACTTCCCCACGTAATTTTATATTGAGAGTCTGGCATTTAAAAATGGAGCCTTCTCGCGAGCGGACCGGGCACCATATGGACTAATGTCGCAGACTTTTAACAGTTCAGATGTCATAGTCACGCGTGACCACACCATCTGGACACGCTAAAACCCAAAAGCGTGCTCTTCGGGGTTTGCTCCGGCAAGGATCGGAATAGTGTGTTTTTTATAATTCCACCCCAATTGGAATTTTTTTTCCTGCTTCCCACCATATTGTATGCAACCGTAAATGGTTCCATTAGAAAGTGCATCTTGTCCTGAAAGCCCTCATTTTTTACTCCCAGCCCTCCCAAAGCCATAACTTTTTTATTTTTTTCTATTTGAATGAAAAAATAAAAAAGTTATGGCTTTGCGAGGACTTGGTGTAAAAAAGGAAAACCGAAAACCACACAGTCTTGAAAGGGTTAAACTACAGCAACATAAAGGTTGACCTAGTCGCAGAACTACAGTAGAATGATTGAGAATAATTATAAAAATACATTTGTTTGACCAAGTTGACCAGTTCTGAAAAGTGTTGTAAATGAAGAAATACACATTAAGGCTACTTTCACACTAGCTTTGGGGCTCCGCTTGTGAGCTCCGTTGGAAGGGTCCAGCCCCAATGCATTCTGAGTGGATGCGGATCCGCTCAGAATGCATCAGTCTGGCAGCGTTCAGCCTCCGCTCCGCTCAGCAGGCGGACACCCGAATGCTGCTTGCAGCGCTCAGGTGTCCGCCTGGCCGTGCGGAGGCAAACGGATCAGTCCAGACTTACAATGTAAGTCAATGGGGACGGATCCGTTTGAAGTTGACACAATATGGCAAAATTTTCAAACGGATCCGTCCCCCATTGACTTTCAATGTAAAGTCTGTACGGATCCGTCTGAACAACTTTCAGACTTAGAATTTTTTCTAAACTATAATGCAGACGGATCAGTTCTGAACGGATCCAAACGTCTGCATTATAGGAAAGGATCCGTCTGTGCAGACACCAGACGGATCCTCTCTGAACGCTAGTGTGAAAGTAGCCTAAAAGAGTTGTCACAGAGGCATAGCTAATGGGGGCATAGAGTTTGGTGGCCCCGGACCCACTCGCATGATGGGGCCCATCAGGGGACTATTGGCGATCCCTGGATTTGCACCACTTTCAATTGTATCAGCATCCACAGGATGCACTGGCTTCCATTCCAGATCTTGCAGGCCAGATTAGGCCTGCAGTATGTCGAGGCCAAGAAGATGATGTAAGTGTCAGGGCACAGGGTGTGATGCAATGATGTCACCACATCATGCCTCCTAAATCGGTATGCTTGCTCTGCAAGGACCTGGATGTTGTGTTTGTCAGGAAATCGAGGTGAGTACAAGTAGTTTTTTGAGGAAGGATGGAAATTGTATGTGGGCACTTAGGAAGCATTATAACTTTTTAAGGGGACACTAAAGAGCATTATTACTTTAAATGGAGCACTATGATACATTATTACTTTTAAAGGGACACACAGGGGCGTTATTACTTTTACTGTGATGCTGTCATGGTAGAGACTATTGAAAGCCTAAACTCACCCTAATCGCTGTCCCTACCTACTTGTATGATCCATCCTAACAGATGGCCCACAACTGGATGACAGTCCCTCGGTATCTAAATGCTGGGGCTTAACTGAAAAGGAATAAAAGTGAGACAAAATAATAAACAAGTGACAGATCAGCAAAACAATAAGGAAACTAGGCGGAAACAAACAAGCTGGGTCATACCAGGAGAGACAAAACCGAACCAGATCAGGAGACAAAAATCCAAAACCACACCAGAATCAATACCAGGAGAAACAGGCAGAGTTAAATCAGGGTTCAGTAATTAGAAACCCAGGAGTCAATACCAGGATGTCACGTTAGTGTTCCAATTGTCAGGTAAGGGTCAGAGTCAAAGTCTGGGGCTAGTGTGCGATCCAGAAAATCAAACCAATCACAGGTAACCGTTACCAGCAGTTGCCTGTGTTAAACAGGCTGCACTGCCGGTCACATGACGTGTCCAGCATCATGTGACCACTGACGCCACCATGCTACACGGGCCTGCGTTATCACTGATTGGCCGGCACTCCTGCCTTTAGAGGCCTGGCCTTGTTGTCATAGAAACCAGATGTTGATGGCGTTATCTACTGAAAAGTGCATCTGCCAGCCCCAGAGTGATCATGACAGATGCACAATAATCATCTGTTGCACTATATGTAGCACATGTAGTTGGTACTAGTATTATTATTGGGGGTATTATCTGACACAATTTTTGGAGGAGTGCTGTCTATGGGCCACTCTTTATCATGCTTTTATAAGACACAGTATTTGGGGGCATCGTGCTACACAGCAGGGACAGTAATGGGTTGCTTTGATAGCAGCAGCTCGTCTGCATTGTTGGGTCTGGTGTCTCTCATCTTCCTCTTGACAATACCCCATAGATTCTCTATGGGGTTTAGATCAGAAGAGTTTGCTGGCCAATCAAGCAAAGTGATACCATCGTTAGGGTACTTGTGGCAGTGTGGGCAGGTGCCAATTCCTGCTGGAAAATGTATTTCCATAAAACTTGGTAGCGGAAGGAAGTATGACAAGCGCTAAAATTTCCTGGTAGACAGCTGTGCTGACTTTGGCTTTGATATAACACAGTGGACCAATGCCAGCAGATGATAAACCATCACTGACTGTGGAAACTTCACACTGGACCCCAAGCAACTTGGTTTGTTGGCCTCTCCACTCTTCCTCCATACTTCCAAATGAAATGCAAAATTTACTTTCAGCTGAGCAACAGCCCAGTCCTTTTTCTCCTTAGCCGAGGTAAGACACGTCTGTTGGTTATGAGTGGCTTGACACAAGGAATGAGACAGTTGTAGCCCATGTCCTGGATACGTCTGTGTGTGGTGGCTCTTGAACCACTGTCTGAAGATGCATTCCACTCTTTGTAAATCTCCCCTAAATTCTTGAATGGTATTTTCTTAATAATCCTTTCAAGGCTGCAGTTGCTTGTGCACCTTTTTCTACCACACTTTTTCCTTCCACTCAACTTTCCATTAACCCCTTGAAGACCAGACCTATTTTCATTTTTACATTTTTGATTTTTCGTCCTCATGTTCCAAAAGCCACATCACAAAGCTATATGAGGGCTTATTTTTTGCGGGACAAGATGCATTTTTTTTAATGCCACCATTTAATTTACCATGTCTTGTATTAGAAAAAAGGAAAAAAAATATTTATGTGCCAAAACAGAAAAAAAAAAACTGAATTCCACCAAGGTTTTTAGTATTTTGAGATCACAGCGTTCACTATGCACTAAAAATGACCAAACATTATTATTCTGCGGCTCAATACGAATGCAGCGATACTAAATTTGAACAGTTTTTTTTTTGCTTTACTACTTTAAAAAAAAATTAAACCTTTAGAAAAATCAAAATTTTCTTTGCATCGGTACATTCTGACAGCTATAACTTTTTTAGATTGTGGTCTAAAAAGCTTTATAAGAGCTTGTCTTTTGCGTAACGAACTGTAGTTTTCATTGATACCATGTAGTATATACAACGTTTTGATCACCGTTATTCAATTTATTTTAAAAAATGGCAAATCGCGTGTTTTAAAATATTTTAATAGTTCTGACATTTTCAGACGCGGTGATACCCAGTATGTTTATTTATTTATTTTGTTTATGTATTTTTATATGTAAAATTGGGAAAGGGGGGTGATTCAAACTTTTAATATATTGTTTTTTTTTTACTTTTTTTTAAACTTTATTTAACTTTTTTTTTTACAACAATTAGCCCCCATAGGGGCCTCGTACATGGGATCTTTTTTTCCCCTCTCCTATTCACCATAAAAGAGATCTATTGTTGTCAATAGGATTTTTACACACTCCATTCTGCGCTATGCCTCGTGCATAGCTCAGTATGCAGAAAGCCATGGCAGGCCTGGATCGCTTCAGCAGCGTCCAGGCTGCCATGGCAACCGATCCGAGCCCCGTGATTTCACTGCGGGGGCTCCGATCGGAAGGAAGATGAAGCCGCAGGGGTTAAATGGCAGGGGCGGCATGATCGGCGCTTCCTGTCAGTGCGGCCGGATGCTGGCTGTATCATACAGCCGGCAGATTGCGCGTATGGAGCGGGCTCACTGCAGAAGCGCGCTCCATACATCCCCTGGCACGCAATGACGTACCTGTACGTCAAAATGCGTAAAGGAGTTAATATGCTTGTATACAGGACTCTGTGAACAGACAACTTCTTTAGAAATTACCTTTTGTGGCTGGCACTCCTCGGAGAGGAGACTGAGGGACCATTAAAAGGCTGAAACCTTTGTAGCTGTTTTGTGTTGATTAGCGGATGAGTGTGACACCATGAGTCTGCAATATTAAACTTTTTCATAATATTCAAATTTTCTGAGATACTGACTCGTGGGTCTTCATTAGCTGTAAGCCATAATTATCAACATAAAAAATAAATAAAATGCTTGAAATAGATCACTCTGTATGTAATGTATGACTATAAAATATATATTTCACGTTTTGAATTGAATTACTGAAATAAATTAATTTTTAATTCTAATTTCCTGCTGCTGTCCTCACTGCATCTCTCCTATCCTATAAGCCCTAAAACTATATATATATATATATATATATATATATATATATATATGCACACTGAACAAAAATATAAGCGCAACAATTTCAGTTTGGCTCCCATTTTGCATGAGCTGAACTCAAAGATCTGAAACATTTTCTACATACACAAAAGACCCATTCACAAATCTGTCTAAATCTATGTTAGTGAGCACTTCACCTTTGCCGAGATAATCCATCCCACCTCACAGGTTGCATATCAAGGTGAAGATTAGACAGCATGAATGTTGCACAGGTGTGCCTTAGACTGCCCGCAATAAAAGGCCACTCTGAAATGTGCACAGTTTTGCCTTACTGGGGGGGGGGGGGGGGGAGGTGTCAGAAAACCAGTCAGCATCTGGTGTGGCCACCATTTGCCTCAAGCAGTGCAACACATCTACGTCGCATAGAGTTGATCAGGTTGTTGATTGTGGCCTGTGGAATGTTGGTCCACTCCTCTTCAATACCTGTGCGAAGTTGCAGAATATTGGCAGGAACTGGAACACGCTGTCGTATACGCCAATCCAGAGCATCCCAAACATGCTCACTAGGTGACATGTCCGGTGAGTATGCTGGCCATGCAAGAACTGGGATGTTTCCAGCTTCCAGGAATTGCGTACAGATCCTTGCAATATGGGGCCATGCATTATCATGCTGCAACATGAGGTGATGGTCATGGATGAATTGCACAACAATGGGCCTCAGAATCTCGTCATGATATCTCTGTGCATTTAAAATGCCATCAATAAAATGCACCTGTGTTCGATGTCCATAACATACGCCTGCCCATACCATAACCCCACCGCCACCATGGGCCACTCGATCCAGAACAATGCCGTCAGCAAACCGCTCACCCACATGACGCCACACACGCTGTCTGCCATCTGCCCTGAACAGTGAAAACCGGGACTCATCCGTGAACAGAATGCCTCTCCAACGTGTCAGACGCCATTAAATGTGAGCATTTGCCCACTCAAGATGAACTGCAGTCTAGAGATGGCCTTGCGGTTCGCCAGGCGGTCGTTTTGCGGTGAACTTTGCGCATTCGCAATTTGCCGAACATATGAGAAGTCCGCCGGTGCCATATTCTTTTGCATTGCGCCGAACTTTGACCCATGGCACATCCAAGTATATTATAGTGCATTTGTATAGTGCAGCAGTTGTGTGCGTTTCTGCTGCCATACCACAGCTATATAGCGGGACAATTGCTATTGGAACAACTATTTGCAACGGGTGTGATATACCTGTTGCCCCCCAAAAAAACTGATTGAGGAGTGTGATATACCTGCTTCCACAAAATACTGATTGACGGCTACGATATACCTGTTGCCCCAAATAAACAGGGTGGTGTGATATAACTGTTGTGACAAAAAAAATAATTGAGGGGTGTGATATACCTGCTTCTACAAAATACTGATTAAGTGGTTTAATATACCTGCTTCCACAAAACACTGATTGAGGGCTTTGATATACCTGCTTCCACAAAATACTGATTAAGGGGTTTGATATTCCTGTTTCCACCAAATATTGATTGAGGCCTTCAATATACCTGCTTCCACAAAAAAACTGATTAAGGGGTATTGATATACCTGCTTCCACAAAACACTGATTAAGGGGATTGATATATCTGCTTCCACCAAATATTGATTGAGGCCTGCGAGATACCTGCTTCCACAAAATACTGATTAAGGGGTTTGATATACCTGCTTCCACAAAATAATGATTGAGGCCTGCGATATACCTGCTTCCACAAAATACTGCTCTCTAGGGACTTAAGCACAGGGTCATTTTGAAAATGACAGGCAGAGGAAGTGGCAGGTTGTTCCGCAGGGGTGGTAGGGGTCGGGCAGGTTCACCAGGCTGGAGCCTAAGTGGGAAGTTGGAGAAGGCGCATGTGATTACTTCAAAGGATGCACCAGAGTTGTCTGAGCGGCTCATTCAGCATTCCGCTTCTGCACCCTCCTCACTCTCTGCTGTGTGCACTCCCAAAGACACCACCACCACCATAACCCCTCCACTGGAGTCAGAGAAATTATTTTCCCATTCATTCCCAGACATTACCAATGCGCAGCCATTCTTGACATTGGATGAGGAAGAGAAGGTAGCAACGGCCGCCACCCAGCGGTCTGACGTACCCAGATCAACCCAAGGAGGGAGGTCCCCACTGTTGCTGCCTACTCAGAGATCTCTAATGTCAGTGGTGGTGAAGGTAACGATGATGATGTGTCTATGGACGTCACATAGGTGCTTTCAGCTCATTGATCAAGCCATCGAGGAGCAGGAGCTGGAAGATGAGGAAGTCGCAATGCTGAATAAATTCCCAGGAGGGGGCTACTCAATCTGAGAAGTCAACAGGAGTCTGAAGAGTAGTCAGAGGACGAGGGTGGCTGGGGGGAGGAGGAGCAAGAAGAGCAGGCTTTGAGGGGGACTTTAAACTTTTCGGGGATCCCTGGTGTTGTCCGTGGCTAGGGGGAGGAGACAGAGGACGACATTCTCCTGGGCGATGAGCAGGAGCCAGGGCGCTCCACCGCTTCTAATTTAATGCAAATGGGGGCCTTCATGCTCCAGTGTTTGAAGAGGGACCCCTGTATAAAAAGCATAAAAGGCAAGGACCAGTACTGGGTGGCAACGTACTTAGACCCTCGATACAAACACAAAATGAGGGCTGGCAGAATGCAGCATTTCCAGGCCTTGCTGCGAGAGATGCTACATTCTGCTGTTGCGGGCACTGGCAGAGGAATTCCCACCCACAGCGAAACAGGTGCGGGTACCAATCCTACCGTGCCTGCAAGAAGAGGGCAGTTTGAAGATGTGTTGGTCACTTTGGATATGAGGTCATTTTTGCACCCAACCCATCGACAGCCGCCCTCCAGAGCCAGCCTCAGGGAACGCCTAGACCGACAGGTGTCCGGCTACATCGGGTTAACGGCCGATGTGGACGCTCTGAGAAGCGAGGAACCCTTGGACTACTTGGTGTTCAGCGCAGCAGGGGTGATCGTAACGGATAAGCGCACTCGCCTAGCTCACGACAGTGTGGACTACCTTACATTTCTAAAAATGAATGAGGCATGGATCTCGGGAGGAATTCAACACCTGTGACGACCACATGTAATTAAATTTCCTGATGCCAGCCCACACATCCGCCACCATCCAGGACAATAAATTGTCCTTGTCTTATGTATATACAGCGGCATAAAATGCCTTTTCTGTCAGGTGAATGCCTAATTTTTGGGGCCTCAACTCCAGTACTGCCCTACAGTAAAATTTGTATCCAGTGACCGCCTAATGTACCTCCAGCCACATAATCACAAGTTTTTTTCTGTCAGATGAATGCCGAATTTTTGGGGCCTGTACTGGCCTACAGTAAAATTTTTATCCGATGACCGCCTAAAGTATCTCCAGCCACATCATCACAAGTTTTTTTCTGTCAGGTGAATGCCTAATTTTTGGGGCCTGTACTCCAGTGGCCTACAGTAAAATTTTTATACAGTGACCGCCTAATGTACCTCTAGCCACATCATCACAAGTTCTTTTCTGTCAGGTGAATAAATAAATCTTGGGGTCTGTACTGGCCTAATAAATATATGTGGGGATAGGACGCTGAAACAAAATAACAAATACTTTATTAAATTGTCTCAATAAAATATAGGGGTATCTACCCAAACTGCACAAAGCAGCAACTTAAATTGTCACTGATTAATGGGACCACCCGCCATTACAGCGCCGATTTGTTTACATACCAGCACGCTGCCCCTCAACCTAGAGGTGGTCAGCTTAGGCAGGAGCGTAGATCATAGTGACAATACCGTACCTCACACTAGAGGAACTCGGTGTCAGGCAGGTCACCCTACCTCTGCCTTGTGTTCATAGCCTCGGTCAAACATCTATGTCAGAGGTTTAGGCTTCATTATTTGTGGTGCATGTTGCTCCTGATGAAATGCATGTTTAATGCATGGAAACGCGTAGAGCATTTACCACTGAGGACAGTGTCAGGGTAATCGGTGCTCCAAGTACATTAAACAGGGCCAAGGGTTTTGCCCTGTCACAGTCCTGCACCTGTACTATGTTAGTGCAGTGGATGTCTGCGCGCTGACATTCACTGTTAGGAGTGATACCTGGTGTCTACTTGGTACCAGATATCCACCTAGATAGTACCTCACCCAGGTCACACACCTAGGACCCTGTGGTGTTTTGGCCCCCCTAAGTGTTGGCGGGTTTTAGTTTGTGGGATCCACCCTTTATTTATCCCGATATGGCCCCACCGCCATCTATGTGGTTATTATGAGGGTGGTCCCATTAATCAGTGACGATTTAAGTTGCTGCTTTGAGCAGTTTGGGTAGATACCCCTATATTTTATTGAGACAATTTAATAAAGTATTTGTTATTTTGTTTTAGCGTCCTATCCCCACATATATTTATTTGACTGTGTATAAGGATGCATACCCATTACACCATTTTTCAGTTTTCTGTACTGGCCTACAGTAAAATTTTTATCCAGTGACCTCCTAATGTACCTCCAGCCACATAATCCCAAGTTTTTTTCTGTCAGGTGAATGACGAATTTTTGGGGCCTGTACTGGCCTACAGTAAAATTTTTATCCGATGACCGCCTAAATTACCTCCAGCCACATCATCACTAGTTCTTTTCTGTCAGGTGAATGCCTAATTTTTGGGGCCTGTACTGGCCTACAGTAAAAATTTTATCCAGTAACGGCCTAATGTACCTCCAGTTACATAATCACAAGTTCTTTTCTGTCAGGTTAATAACTAATTTTTGGGGCCTGTACTGGCTTACAGTAAAAAAATTTCCAGTGACCGCCTAATGTACCTCCAGCCACATAATCACAAGTTATTTTCTGTCAGGTGAATGCCTAATCCGTGGATCCGCAAAACACGTTACGGACGTGTGAATGGACCCTTAGACGGATAAAAATGGCCCCTGATTAAAATACATATTTTTGAAATGAGATCTAACGAGAGGGCGCATGCGCGCGGCTCGCTGGAAGGACATGTCTGAGGGAGCTCCGCACCGACCGCCGTTTTAATCCCGCTATAATCGCTGTCATCGCGGCTCCACTGCAGAAGTGATCTCATGCAAGGGACACAGAAAACAGCCCGCGGCAAAGGGAAGTCTAAATTGCCGGCTACACCCGCTTCATCTCAGACAATTCCGGAGATCTTTAGATCCACGCGCCAATCCATCATGGCGGACCAGGCCGCATATCCGGCAAGCCCAGCTTCTTCCACTGATAGTGGACAACAGCCAGCTCCTGAAAAGGCTCAGCCAGATCCGACGGACCTTTACAACAATATTGCAGCTCTTTTTCGAAATGAGCTGACACAGGCGGTGGCAGAATTTACATGGCAGATCCAAGACCTGGGCAATAGGGTCTCAGATATGGAGTCCAGAGCTGATGAACTTGCAGATGCCATTGGGGCTGATAGAGCGGACATTGATTCGCATACGGCTCAATTGCAGGAGATAGAGCTTAAAATAGAAGACCTAGAAAATAGGTCCAGAAGGGGTAACCTCAGAGTTCGAGGCTTACCTGAACTTTATCAAGATTTGCCCGCGATAATGGGAACACTGTTTGCAGAGCTATTGCCAGATATACATTCTGACCAACTAAAGATGGACAGGGTCCATAGATCCTTGGGGAAACCCGAATACCTGACATGCTGAGAGACGTGGTTCTCCGTATGCACCACCCCGAGATGAGGGATAAAATTTTGTATGCAGCACGGAATCTGGCCAACTTACCTGGTCTCCCTTCATCAGTACACCTCTACGCGGATCTGGCACCGTCCACATTACGGAAGCGTAGGGAGATAAGGCCGGTGACGCAGGCTCTACAACAAGCACAAGTGAAGTATCGTTGGGGATTTCCCTTCGCCCTCTCCTTTCAGCTGAACACACGTAGCCACACCATCCGCACGCCGGCTGAGGGGATCGAGGTACTACAGAAAGCCGGCATCGAAATGGATCGCCCAGAAGGTCCCTCTGCACGCCCTAGGCCTCAGCGTCCGGCGCAGGAGTGGACGAAGGTCGTTTCAGCAGCTCCGTCAGGAATCAGATCACCGGCGACCTCAATGATATACTTCAGTTTGTAGTTGCCATGCGGGACCTACGGGATCTCAATGAGTCTGGGTAACTCGCAGCTTTTTCCTTTTTTCTTTGCTTTTCTGCTTTATTCTTTTCATTATCGTTTCCCTTCGTGGTTCACATGTTTTTATGAAGGGACACGGTGGATCGGACGTATTTGTTGCCTGTCTTTATGGGATACTTGATTTTTGTGGGATCGGGATTATTTTTCCTTTTCCTGATGACCACAATTCACCCATTTATATTGTACTTTGTTGCACGCTCTAGTGCATCATTCTTTTTGACCGTTATAACTTTCTTTAGTTCTGTTGGAGATCATATATTGTACCTTGTGAGATATATATTACTGCACACTATGACCTGCTCTAATTATTTCTTTTATTGCATTAAGACATGTGTAAGGTTTTAACACACAATGTAAGGGGTTTTAATTCCCTGTGAAAACGTAAAACAGCTTTTCTATCATATTGTAGGCATAAACCTGATATCATATGCTTACAAGAGACCCATTTCACCGCAACTTCACACCCTAAGTACTTCCACCCTCAGTACACCAGATTTTACTCCTCCTCTTTTCAATCTAAGAGCAGAGGGACCATGATATTACTTAAAAATAACTTTCCACTTCAGGTTTCCCGTTCCATAGTAGATAAGGATGGGCGTTATGTCATTCTATTGGGTGATCTTTGCGGTGAGGTGTGGTGTATAGTCAGCATATACGCCCCTAATGTTGAATCACTTATGTTCTTGTCCCATATGCAACGCAAGCTTGATTCCCTTAACTATGACAAAATAATTTGGTGTGGGGATTTTAATTTTGTAATGGATCCTGTGATGGACCGTTCTGCTCCACCCACTACACCACGTCCGACTTCATGTAAAGTTACTATCAGGAAAGTCATGGAATCCCTTTCTGTGGCGGACTCGTGGAGGGAGCATAACGGTTCACAGAGGGGATATACTTATTACTCACCGGCTCACAATTTGTATTCCCGTATCGATCATATTTTGCTGTCTACATCAATGCTTCCCTTTTTGGTTTATAGCAGGCATATCGTGTCCTCCTGGTCCGATCATGACATGGTAATGATTGACACGACTCCAAACACACCTACAAGTCGACTATTCTCCTGGAGACTTAATGAGTCACTTTTGACTCGACCAGCCGTTCGGGATAGGATTCAGGAGGACATGAAGTGTTTTTTTGCGGAAAATGCTCACCCGGATATGGATCCCATGTTAATATGGCTTACACATAAGGCATACATACGGGGTAGGCTGATTAGAGAGGCATCTCATCTGAAGAAGGGGAGACAGACGGCCCTCCTGGCACTTGAATCTAAATTGAGCAGACTAGTACAGGCACATCAGAGGTCGCCCTCGTTATACCTACTTAAAGCAGTCAAGGACACCAAAATCCAAATAAACCTAATTTTATCAAACGATACGGAAAAAGCTCTAAGATGGACCGCATCGTATTTCTATAGGTATGCCAATAAACCTGATAAAATGTTAGCACGACAACTGAAGACCAAACAGAAAATTAACCAGGTTTTCCAAATACGCTCGCGTTCCGGCCATATAACTTCTAACCCTAATACCATCTATGATACGTTCCATGCTTTTTATCAACAGCTCTATAAAGGATTGGATGATGGACGTGTTTCAGCTAGAGACGAATTTCTATCCTCGACTCCGCTACCTCAGGTGACTCCCGAGGCATTGCAAGATCTGGGTAGAGCCATTAGTTCTGATGAGGTAGTCTATGCGATTAGTTCTTTGAAATTAGGCGAAGCCCCGGGTCCAGACGGACTATCAGCTTTGTATTACAAAAAATATTCTTCAATTTTAACGCCCCATATTACACAATTCTGCAACCATTTACTAACTGGCCATACTCCTCATTCTGATTTTCTTCGTGCCAACATTACTGTACTACCCAAGCCTAAAAAAGATCCCCTTTCACCTACAAATTACAGACCAATATCCCTGCTGAACTTAGATACCAAAATATTTACATCAATTTTAGCAAGACGCCTTAATATCATCCTCCCCGGTAGTATACATAAAGATCAGGTAGGATTCATACCCGACAGGGAAGCGCCGGACAATATCAGAAAAGTGCTTAACGTCATCCAAGTGGCCAACACAAGGAAGACTCCCCTGGCTATTTTGGCTTTAGATATAGAGAAGGCCTTTGATTCCGTTAGCTGGGATTACCTGTATAAAGTGCTACTCAAAATGGGCATTAAGGGCCCTTTCTTACAGGCGGTGCAGGCTATATATTCTACACCTGTTGCATACCTCAAACTCCCAACAACACATCCCACCCCAATCCAAATTCTCAGAGGCACCCGACAAGGTTGTCCTCTCTCTCCTGCCTTATTCGCCCTAGCTATGGAACCCCTCGCTATTTCTATTAGGAATGATCCTAACTTGTCAGGCCTTAAGATAGGAAACACTGAATATAAACTGAGTTTATTTGCTGATGATCTCCTACTATCCCTGACCAACCCTCTTATCTCGCTTCCAAATTTACTAAAACTGTTGAAGACCTTTTCCATAGCCTCTGGGCTTAAAATTAACCACAAGAAGTCTGAACTCTTATTATATAACTCCCCACCATCCCTTCAATCCTCACTTTCACAAAACTTTCCTTTTTCTCAGTTAGCCACCCATATCCAGTACTTGGGTACCTCAATACCTGCGAAATTGTCCATGACATACAAACTCAATTACCTTCTGCTTTACCGCAGGATTAGGGAAGATTACAAAATTTGGAGCTCACTACCAGTCTCATGGATTGGGAGAATACATATAGTCAGGATGGTGGTTTTACCCCGCATCCTTTATTTATTTCGGACCCTCCCGGTTCAGGTCCCTATCAAAGATCTTCGAATCTTACAGGCAGATACTATGAAATTTATATGGGCCGGCAAACGGGCCAGAATCTCCAGGTCCACAATGTGTAAACACAAATCTCAGGGAGGTCTATCTGTACCAGATTTCACCAAGTACTATAAGGCAGCAGGTTTGGCTCAATTATTCTTAACCCACTTAAAACCAGAGGCCTCCCCCTTGTGGGTATCCCTGGAACAAACCCTTTGTGCGCCCTGGACCTGGAGATCCTTGCTCTGGAACACCACTTCCTTACCATCAACCATTCGAGCAACTTCACCATTGTCACATCACTCTCTGATTCTGTGGCGGTCTGTTTCCAATCCAAATATTCCCCACTCTTTCACTTATTTGGCAACCCAGTGTTCCCCCTGGTCTACAGATGGGGTCATTTAGGTGGTGGACTTCCAATAACTTTACCACCCTTTATAGGTTTCTGACTAGAGGGAAACTTATGTCCCTAGCCGACTTTAAGGATAAATACGATCTCCCAGATAGTGAGTCTTTTAATGCTTTGCGAATCTTCTCATGTCTCCACTCCCTGAAGATTAGTAATATGACATTGGATTTTACACCCTTTGAGAGATTTATCACTTATTCATTGTATAAACAGGGGTTACTTTCCAGGATATATGGTTTGTTAAATACTATGTCGGAGGGAACTAAATTGCCATATATGTTAGAGTGGGAGAAGGACATCCAGGAAGATCTCTCTATAGCTAAATGGCATCAATGTTCATAGACCTTGACTAAGACCTCTTGGCAAATTACTCTAGCTGAGACTTCAATCAAGGTTCTTCATAGGACATATTTAGTCCCATATAGATTGCACCGCATTTATCCGGAGGTTTCTCCTTTATGTTTAAGGGGATGTGGAGTGGATGGCACGGTCTACCACATTTGGTGGTCCTGTTCAATAGTACAAAGATTTTGGAGTGGGATTCGTGACTTGATCTCCTCTGTGCTGGATTGTGCCTTCCCACTATCACCTATCTTATGCCTTCTTGGTGACAAATCTACAAAACTATCATATTCCAAGTTTAAATTGTCCCAACACATGTTATTAGCTGCCAGGATTCATATAGCTTATAAATGGAGAACGGCGGAACTTAGTTTTCAAGCAGTAGTGGATAGAATTAACAAAATATATCTTTATGAGAGACTTACTGCTATCCGTCAGGATACCTATGAAGCCTTTGAGAAGCTGTGGGAGCCTTGGGTGTCCTCCTCATA
This sequence comes from Bufo bufo, assembly GCF_905171765.1. NCBI lineage: Eukaryota > Metazoa > Chordata > Amphibia > Anura > Bufonidae > Bufo > Bufo bufo. Next base: position 641,596,776 of record NC_053390.1, on the reverse strand, counting down.
TTCAGTGAATGTGCAATGTGGAATGACCTATTAGAAATTACGATTTTTAGGGTACGCTCTTTGGAAATTCTTATTTAAGGGTACTTGTGTGCTTATTAAGTAATTGTAGGTACTAAACTTGCTAACCTTTACTTTTTGACAAGATCTCCGCATGTTAATTTTATTTTATTTTACTTTATTTTTTGCTTTATTCGTTATTTATGTTCTATTGTATTTCTTATGGATATAATGATACTCATCCTACATGTACGAACTGATTTGTATGAAGCATAATACTTTTGTACCATGTATATGATCTCTATCATTATAAATAAATAAAACACTTTGAAACTAAAATACATATTTTTTTGTGAGAATTTTAGCCAATATAACCTCAAGGTTTTTCAGATTCGCCTGCCATTAAATTCAATGGGGTCCGCCGCGAACCATCCCGGCAGATGTTCGTCCATCACTACTGCAGTGAGGTCCAGACCCTGATGAGAACGACGAGCATGCAGATGAGCTTCCCTGAGACGGTTTCTGACAATTTGTGCAGAAATTATTTGGTTATGCAAACCGATTGCTGCTGCAGCTGTCTGGGTGGCTGGTCTCAGACGATAATGGAGGTGAACATGCTGGATGTGGAGGTCCTGGGCTGGTGTGGTTACACGTGGTCTGCGGTTGTGAGGCTGGTTGGATGTACTGCCAAATTCTCTGAAACGCCTTTGGAGATGGCTTATGGTAGAGAAATGAACATTCATTGCACGGGCAACAGCTCTGGTAGACATTCCTGCAGTCAGCATGCCAATTGCACGCTCCTTCAAACGTTGCAACATCTGTGGCATTGTGCTGTGTGATCAAACTTCACATTTCAGAATGGGCTTTTATTGTTGGCATTCTAAGGCACACCTGTGCAATATTCATGCTGTCTAATCAGCACCTTAATATGCCACACCTGTGAGATGGGAGGGATTATCTCGGCAAAGGAGAAGTGCTCACAAACACAGATTTAGACAGATTTGTGAACAATATTTGAGAGTAATGGGTCTTTTGTGAATGTAGAAAATGTTTCAGATCTTTGAGTTCAGCTCATGCAAAATGGGAGCAAAACCAAAAGTGTTGCGTTTATATTTTTGTTCAGTGTATATATATATATATATATATATATAATCAAATAGAAAGCAGGACTGCACTCCAAAATGTGATGAAAAAATCAAAGCTGTTTATTCACCCATGTTATGGCAAAGTTTGCGACGTTTCAGCTCTTGCGAGCCTTTCTCAAGCATGGAGACAGTGAAAGTGAGCACATTTAAAGCATTACAAAAAGTGTTCCACCCATCAGGGTGTGGTTACAATCATCTTAAATTACAGACATGTGATACAATTATAAAGTGCATGTTTAGCATAGTGACTAGTGTTATACGTTCTATCATACCAGGATACCATCCCTCTTATATAGAACAAAATATATGTAGAACTTGTGTTCCAATTAGAATCATAAAACAGTGCAGACATACTGAATGGGGATCCCAGGAGTGAAATTCGGAAAGCCATGGAGCCCACATATACCATCATGCTCCCCATGCGTCTCGATCTCCTCAATGCGCATACCCAGAGTAACAACATCATGTGAATCACAATGTCAAAATAGTGCGCATGCGCTCTATAGGGTAACATCTACCAGCGCCATTTTGGTTCAGGGAAGAATGCCCTAGATGTCCGCTCTATGTTCGTCACGTGAATAATAACCATACAGAGTATATACTCAAAGTCGTGACCATAGAACGGAACACATAAAAAATGTGCAGCAGACCGCAGCAGGGATCTCCTACAGGTGCCAGCATCAGGACCGGGATCCCCACCTCTCGGGAGGGACACCAGACCTTGGGGCCGTGTACGTCGGAGGGGGACATCTCCATGAGCCCCACCGACCTACTTAACCCACTTGCTGGAAAAAGCGGTCATAGAGGGATTGTCCCTCAACATATACAGAAAACAGCATCGCACTATAGCTTAATAATGTCTCTGGAGTAGCGCATATACGATAGGACACTGTAGTTGGTACTGGGCTGCATCGCTTCCAACAAATTAAAGTCCAGGGATCCGCATCCAGCATCGTGAGGGTTAAAAATTCTAAAAGGCAAGAAAAAATATATATTAGTTTCCAACTTTATACTCTATTACGTTTGCAATTGTATATAGTACTTTCACAGTTCTCCGACACTATTACAAGTACAGGGAAAGTGTAACACATAAATGCATGGAAAAAGGGGGCAGGCAACAGATCACTAGGCACCTATCTGAACTCCACATTTAATCCTCTGGGGTGCAAGCTATCTAAATCATAAATCCACCGCAATTCCCTTTTCTTGAGAATAGCTAGACGGTCTCCACCTCTCCTGGGAAGTTCAACATGGTCCAGTATCCAGCATCTTAGATCCCGCTCAGTGTGCCCAAGGGATCCAAAAAGTCTGGAGACCGGAAGATCAGCACGTTTTTTTCTTATTGAATTCCTGTGATTGTTCAGTCTTAGTTTTAATTCTGTGGACGTTTCCCCAATATATATTCGGTTACACGGGCATGCTAGCACATATATTACATAAGAAGATGAACAATTTAAATGGAACTTGATGGGATATTCTTTATGTGTAGAGGGATGTATGAAGGATCTAGCTTTGCATATATAGCGACAGTTGACGCAATTGAGACACGGATAACAGCCATGTCCCGATTTAGACAATGTTCGCTGTACGCTAATTTTCTTAGGGCCTACATCCGCTCTAACCAAGTGGTCCTTGATGTTTTTACTTTTTCGATATGATAAGAGGGGAGGAGACTTCAGTTCAGGTACATCTTTGATAGACCTGCCGAGGATGCTCCAATTGTCCTTGAGGATACGTCCCATCTCCACACTACACTCTGAGTATGTGGACATGAAAGGTATCCTCCGGATTTTCTGTGAGGCAGATGAAGTTTTTTTGGGGCTATTGAGTAAAATCTCATTTTTTTGATCATCCAGCAATCGGTGGGGGTAACCCCGTTCCCTAAATCTACCTGTCATCATATCCAATGTAGATACTAACTCAGTCTGTTGTGATATAATGCGTTTAGCACGTAAGAATTGTGAGTGCGGTAAGTGTTTGATTAAACTACGAGGATGACTACTTTCGTATCGTAGGATAGTGTTCCTGTCAGTTGGCTTGATGTATAGGCCTGTATTAATCAAACCATCAACCAATCTGACATTGGTGTCAAGAAAGGATAATTCTGTCTTGGAATAAGACACAGTATATTGGAGGTCAGGATCGATACTATTCAGATATGTATGGAACTCAACCAATTGTGTTTCTGTACCTGACCACAGGAGGAAGACGTCATCTATGTACCGCCACCACCCAATGACATATTGGAAGTGGTGGGATACATAGATGAAGTCCTTCTCCATGTGCCGCATGTAGATATTTGCGTACGTTGGGGCCACATTGGACCCCATCGCAACGCCACGTTTTTGACTGAAAAAGGTGTCCTGGAAAAGAAAATAATTATTTTCCAGAATAAGCCTCAGCAGGATATTAATAAAATATTTTGAATGTTGTGTGATGGACGACCCATCCAGATATTTGTTGACAGCAGAAATGCCCTTCTCGTGTCCTATTGACGTGTACAAAGATACAACGTCAAAGGACACGAGAGTAGCAGTCTGTACATCTGCAGCATCAACAGATCTCAATTGTTGCAAAAAATGCCCAGTGTCCTGAATATATGACTTTCCAGCCGTCGAAAATTCTCGCAGAATCCTATCAAGAAACATAGCAATTCTACTAAACACAGAATCAGTACCAGAAACGATGGGGCGACCGGGGGGGTCCACAAGGGTTTTGTGGACTTTGGGCAATATATATAAAACTGGAGTAACGGGAGAAGTAACCGTTAAATACTCCCTTAGCCCTTCATCAATGATGCCCCCGGCCACCGCATCGGACAAAATATTTTTGATGGTATACATAATCTGAAATTTAGGATCATTCTGCAGTACACCATACACATCTACATCACACAGTTGGCGTTCAATTTCTTTTACATAATTACATGTATCAAGAACAACCACTCCACCCCCTTTATCAGCGGGTTTAATGGTTAACTGGGGGTTGTTCCTGAGTTCAGATAGTGCCTCTATTTCAGCAGTTGTCAGATTGGGTTTATTTAATCTCGCTGCATCACCAAAACGGGATTTTAGCTCTCTGACATCCCTTTTAACTGCGGAAATGTAGGCCTCTATAGCAGGTTCATCCACATAGGGGAGAAAGGTACTTTTATTCATTAGACCCAATTTCTTGAGCGAAAATTCACTCGAGTGTGTTAATCAATCAACAGTGTGACCCTTAAAAAATGACCTTCGAATTAATTGAACGAAAAAAATCATTTAGATCCATTTCTAGATCGAACCAATTCACCTTGGAGTTTGGGCAAAATGTAAGCCCTTTGGAGAGGACACTGTGTTGGGCTGCAGTCAATTCAACTGAAGATAGATTGAACACTATTGTCTCTTTCTCTGGGGCAATACTTTCGTCGATTGTTGTCTGGTCCGGTTGTATCGCTGCTTTCCCTTTTCGTTTATACCTGCGGCCTCCTCGCCTGGTTCTTGATCCTTTCCTTTTGTGTCTAGACTGTCCCCTAAAAAAGATTTCTCCTCATCTGGGGGTAATTGCATAAATCTCCTACTTTTTTTATTGTTGCGGTTGGAGCCCATAGATGGTATATCAGATTGCCATGTATATATGTCGCCTCGTTTATAGTCATCTGCGTCACGCACCCATTTACTCCTTTTGCCCTCCTCCAATTCCATCTGTAATTTATTGAGTTGGTCTTTAATTTCCTCTTTATATTGCGCCTGTTCATCCACGGATGATTGCACCTGCAAGGCCCTTTCAACATCCAACAGTTCTTCCGTAAGTGAAGCAACCTCTAATTGTATAAACTCAATGTTGAGTAAAATATAATCCAATGAGTATCTATTTGATAATGCTTCAAACCGTTTGCAAAACAAATCATTACTGGGAAAGAGGTTAGGGCGTAAATTTGAGCGCATGCCTCTAGGAATCTTTTTCTCTTTAAAGTACTGTCCCAGTGTAGCCATGTGTAGTCTCATGGAAATAAGGCGTTTAGAGATGGTTAAATACTTTCGTTTAAGTTCCTTGGCCGTAGGTGCCTGCAGAAAAGAAGCATCACCCTCGATTCCACGCATGATGCGGTCGACCTCCTCCACAGTAAAAGTGCCGCCATAAGGTGTTTCCGTATTAGACATGTTGTATACTTTAAGGTGTGCTCACTCACGGTGCCGAGTATATGAAAAAAGAAAGTCCAACGGGAGCACCAACCTGACAAGCGGGTGCAATGTCCAAAAGGGGGCAACGGCAATCCCCAATAGTATAATCAAATAGAAAGCAGGACTGCACTCCAAAATGTGATGAAAAAATCAAAGCTGTTTATTCACCCATGTTATAGCAAAGTTTGCGACGTTTCAGCTCTTGCGAGCCTTTCTCAAGCATGGAGACAGTGAAAGTGAGCACATTTAAAGCATTACAAAAAGTGTTCCACCCATCAGGGTGTGGTTACAATCATCTTAAATTACAGACATGTGATACAATTATAAAGTGCATGTTTAGCATAGTGACTAGTGTTATACGTTCTATCATACCAGGATACCATCCCTCTTATATAGAACAAAATATATGTAGAACTTGTGTTCCAATTAGAATCATAAAACAGTGCAGACATACTGAATGGGGATCCCAGGAGTGAAATTCGGAAAGCCATGGAGCCCACATATACCATCATGCTCCCCATGCGTCTCGATCTCCTCAATGCGCATACCCAGAGTAACAACATCATGTGAATCACAATGTCAAAATAGTGCGCATGCGCTCTATAGGGTAACATCTACCAGCGCCATTTTGGTTCAGGGAAGAATGCCCTAGATGTCCGCTCTATGTTCGTCACGTGAATAATAACCATACAGAGTATATACTCAAAGTCGTGACCATAGAACGGAACACATAAAAAATGTGCAGCAGACCGCAGCAGGGATCTCCTACAGGTGCCAGCATCAGGACCGGGATCCCCACCTCTCGGGAGGGACACCAGACCTTGGGGCCGTGTACGTCGGAGGGGGACATCTCCATGAGCCCCACCGACCTACTTAACCCACTTGCTGGAAAAAGCGGTCATAGAGGGATTGTCCCTCAACATATACAGAAAACAGCATCGCACTATAGCTTAATAATGTCTCTGGAGTAGCGCATATACGATAGGACACTGTAGTTGGTACTGGGCTGCATCGCTTCCAACAAATTAAAGTCCAGGGATCCGCATCCAGCATCGTGAGGGTTAAAAATTCTAAAAGGCAAGCCAACTGACAGGAACACTATCCTACGATACGAAAGTAGTCATCCTCGTAGTTTAATCAAACACTTACCGCACTCACAATTCTTACGTGCTAAACGCATTATATCACAACAGACTGAGTTAGTATCTACATTGGATATGATGACAGGTAGATTTAGGGAACGGGGTTACCCCCACCGATTGCTGGATGATCAAAAAAATGAGATTTTACTCAATAGCCCCAAAAAAACTTCATCTGCCTCACAGAAAATCCGGAGGATACCTTTCATGTCCACATACTCAGAGTGTAGTGTGGAGATGGGACGTATCCTCAAGGACAATTGGAGCATCCTCGGCAGGTCTATCAAAGATGTACCTGAACTGAAGTCTCCTCCCCTCTTATCATATCGAAAAAGTAAAAACATCAAGGACCACTTGGTTAGAGCGGATGTAGGCCCTAAGAAAATTAGCGTACAGCGAACATTGTCTAAATCGGGACATGGCTGTTATCCGTGTCTCAATTGCGTCAACTGTCGCTATATATGCAAAGCTAGATCCTTCATACATCCCTCTACACATAAAGAATATCCCATCAAGTTCCATTTAAATTGTTCATCTTCTTATGTAATATATGTGCTAGCATGCCCGTGTAACCGAATATATATTGGGGAAACGTCCACAGAATTAAAACTAAGACTGAACAATCACAGGAATTCAATAAGAAAAAAACGTGCTGATCTTCCGGTCTCCAGACATTTTGGATCCCTTGGGCACACTGAGCGGGATCTAAGATGCTGGATACTGGACCATGTTGAACTTCCCAGGAGAGGTGGAGACCGTCTAGCTATTCTCAAGAAAAGGGAATTGCGGTGGATTTATGATTTAGATAGCTTGCACCCCAGAGGATTAAATGTGGAGTTCAGATAGGTGCCTAGTGATCTGTTGCCTGCCCCCTTTTTCCATGCATTTATGTGTTACACTTTCCCCGTACTTGTAATAGTGTCGGAGAACTGTGAAAGTACTATATACAATTGCAAACGTAATAGAGTATAAAGTTGGAAACTAATATATATTTTTTCTTGCCTTTTAGAATTTTTAACCCTCACGATGCTGGATGCGGATCCCTGGACTTTAATTTGTTGGAAGCGATGCAGCCCAGTACCAACTACAGTGTCCTATCGTATATGCGCTACTCCAGAGACATTATTAAGCTATAGTGCGATGCTGTTTTCTGTATATGTTGAGGGACAATCCCTCTATGACCGCTTTTTCCAGCAAGTGGGTTAAGTAGGTCGGTGGGGCTCATGGAGATGTCCCCCTCCGACGTACACGGCCCCAAGGTCTGGTGTCCCTCCCGAGAGGTGGGGATCCCGGTCCTGATGCTGGCACCTGTAGGAGATCCCTGCTGCGGTCTGCTGCACATTTTTTATGTGTTCCGTTCTATGGTCACGACTTTGAGTATATACTCTGTATGGTTATTATTCACGTGACGAACATAGAGCGGACATCTAGGGCATTCTTCCCTGAACCAAAATGGCGCTGGTAGATGTTACCCTATAGAGCGCATGCGCACTATTTTGACATTGTGATTCACATGATGTTGTTACTCTGGGTATGCGCATTGAGGAGATCGAGACGCATGGGGAGCATGATGGTATATGTGGGCTCCATGGCTTTCCGAATTTCACTCCTGGGATCCCCATTCAGTATGTCTGCACTGTTTTATGATTCTAATTGGAACACAAGTTCTACATATATTTTGTTCTATATAAGAGGGATGGTATCCTGGTATGATAGAACGTATAACACTAGTCACTATGCTAAACATGCACTTTATAATTGTATCACATGTCTGTAATTTAAGATGATTGTAACCACACCCTGATGGGTGGAACACTTTTTGTAATGCTTTAAATGTGCTCACTTTCACTGTCTCCATGCTTGAGAAAGGCTCGCAAGAGCTGAAACGTCGCAAACTTTGCCATAACATGGGTGAATAAACAGCTTTGATTTTTTCATCACATTTTGGAGTGCAGTCCTGCTTTCTATTTGATTATACTATTGGGGATTGCCGTTGCCCCCTTTTGGACATTGCACCCGCTTGTCAGGTTGGTGCTCCCGTTGGACTTTCTTTTTATATATATATATATATATATAAAACAAGAAAAGACACCGCAGCACATCCGTTGGTGAAAAGTAGTGGATCTTTATTCACCCTTGCGACGTTTCAGTCCACTTGCTGGGACTATTATCAAGCAAGTGCTTGATATATAAAGATCCACTACTTTTCACCAACGGATGTGCTGCGGTGTCTTTTCTTGTTTTATATCACACACCTTGGTAAGGTGTTTACACCGCTGGCACCCATCGGTTTGTTACAAGGAGTGCTGCCCTGATTCTACACATATCACCAATAAAGAATGACTCACAGAAAAATGTGAGTACACGTGCTAAGCCTGCACGTACGATGTAACACCAAAAAAGAGAAACAAGGCTAGCACAAATAGTAATGGATATAAACTTTATTATAGTCTCAACAAGAGACAAGAATATATTAAAAAGCACATAAAAAACAATACAATGGTAGGTGGGGAGCACTCAAGATAATGGAGCACCACAGGATAACAGAACATATCAAGGCTGGAGAGCTGGTACAAATATCCTACAGTGTGTACGTATGGCGCAAAGCCAAAAATCAAATATATAAAACCCAGCCAAGGCTAACAGACCTAGATCAATATGAAGTACAATGCATGCCAAAATATAAAGTGCATAGTGCAGAACATGACAAAGTGCATAAGTATATCACATGAAAAAAGCCATAGAAAAGCTATACAATAAATACCTGAGTGGTGAACCAACAGAGCCCCAACGCACGTTTCGCGTAAGCTTCAGCCCCCCTGAAGAAGCTTACGCGAAACGTGCGTTGGGGCTCTGTTGGTTCACCACTCAGGTATTTATTGTATAGCTTTTCTATGGCTTTTTTCATGTGATATACTTATGCACTTTGTCATGTTCTGCACTATGCACTTTATATTTTGGCATGCATTGTACTTCATATTGATCTAGGTCTGTTAGCCTTGGCTGGGTTTTATATATTTGATTTTTGGCTTTGCGCCATACGTACACACTGTAGGATATTTGTACCAGCTCTCCAGCCTTGATATGTTCTGTTATCCTGTGGTGCTCCATTATCTTGAGTGCTCCCCACCTACCATTGTATTGTTTTTTATGTGCTTTTTAATATATTCTTGTCTCTTGTTGAGACTATAATAAAGTTTATATCCATTACTATTTGTGCTAGCCTTGTTTCTCTTTTTTGGTGTTACCTGATTCTACACAGTCTATATATATATATATATATATATACTTAACAAAATGATGAGGCAGCACTTCCAGATTTAAGGTGACAGGGTGAAGACCCCAATAGACTTTAATCCGGCAACGTTTCGGCCTGCTCAATGAGGCCTTTATCAAGCTACATAACAGTGTATACAACCAGGTATATATACCCACAATCCAATACAAAATAATTACAATCAGTGATTACACATGTCATCAATCAAGTCACATGATCTCCAACTCCATCATCACGTGACTTTTGTGCATAGTAAACATTTGTAAAAAAGTCATACAAAGATATAAAAAATACAAAATAGTGATCATCCTTGCTTACAGTAGATATGTGCATTTCAATCAATATATGTACGTACATCCATTTTAAAAAAAGAGTTTATGTCCCCTGCATACATAACCCCAAGATGTACATAGAGTGCATAAGTGCTCCGTGCATAAAGAGTTAAAATCTTTTATTTGTGATGCAGCTGCATCAAATCTAAACTTAAAATCAACCTGTTGGAGCTCACCATTCCTGGACCCATAGAACAGACCGGCGTTGGCGTCCCTCAGTCTGCAGCGCGCATGCTCCGGGTCAGACGCCACTGGTCCCGCCCCCTACGTCGCCGCGCTCCTACGTGCCAACTCCATGGACCGCAGCGTCATCCAATGGAGCGCATCGCAGGACCAACAGCAACGAGGGGAGGAGGGCCAGGTCATGTGACACAGAAATACGTCACGCTACATCAGAGGGCGTGTTCACGCTCCGGGTCAGACGTCACTGGTCCCGCCCCCCACACTGCCGCGCCCCTATGTGCCTACTCCATGGACCACAAAGTCATCCAATGGAGCGCATCACAGGGACAACAGCATAGGAGGGAGAAGGGCCAGGTCATGTGACACGGCGTAAACACCTCGCCGCACCAGAAGGCGTGTTCAGTGTTCAAGGAGATCTGAAAAATCTCAAAGCGGACAATCGCGGAGGTGCCTGTAGTGACAGTGCGCAACCTTGCATGCTACAACAAATCTACAACCTCAGCGTATAAAGGGCGGACGGGGTGGAAAAAATGAAATCGACCCCCAACCAGAGGCGATCCCATCTCTTCCACCGGGTCCCCAACTATCAAAATCATTATATGTGCAATTACAATGGGACAAACCCTTCCCATCTATCTGCACCGCGAACTCTGACATCAGTATATAACCACTCGCTATCCGGCTTGTGGCAAGTGAATATTGTATATCAACTCATGTAGTTCGCTAGTTGTAAAATAATTTATAGAGGTCAATAGACACATTGCGCATCAAGTCGCCCACTTAGACACACATCCGCCACCGTCCATCTAATCTCCTCTCTATGGTCACTTCATTCACCGGCGTGTTCAAGGGTCCATAGGCGGCTCCATGTAATGAAACAGATAAAGGGTCATTGGGCTCATCTACAGATTTATCTGAAATAGATGAAAAAATGTATCAACTTTTGTTCAAGAAAGAGTGTACACTGTTACATATCCCCCACATCAAAACAAAATGGAAGAGGACCCCCACGTCCGGCATGCTGACTGCACATCTACTATCCACATAGTTCCCATCTACATTCTGCATTGAGGCCATCAGGCTTCAATGTATGTAACCTGTGTATCCACATAATCTCACGTTGTTTAAGAAGCTTTTCCCTGTTACCTCCCCTTTTCAGTGGTGGGATATGATCTATCACCCTGAATTTGAGGTCCTTCTCCCTGTGTCCAGCTTCAATAAAATGCTTGGGCACAGGAAGATCTTTCCTCTTTTGGCGAATGGAATATCTGTGATAGTTCATCCTGGTCTTAACATCACATATGGTCTCCCCTACATAAAGGAGATTGCAGGGGCAAGACAAGAGATAGACCACATATGAGCTATCACAGGTCAGAAAGTGCCGTATGTCAAACTGCGTATTTAATACTGGGTGTGTGAATCTCTCCCCTTTAAGCATATAGCTGCAGTTAACACAGCTCAAACACGGATAACATCCGTATTTTTTGCGACCTATATACGTCTGGACTTTAGCCTTATCACCAACCACCTCAGCTCTGACTAACTTGTCCCTCAGGTTATCTGCTCTCCTATATGACATTAGAGGGGGTACCGTGAATTCTTTCACTTTACCAAAGTTGCTGCTTAATATGGGCCAGTGTTTTTTAACGGCACCTGCTATTTTGTAACTGCCTTCAGTGTATGTCGAAATGAATGGCACCCTCGCCTGCTTGCTTACTTCCTTCGGACTCTCTGTTTTCAATTCATTCAATTGTCTATGAACCAGTCTTCTGGGGTACCCTCTATTGATGAACTTATCTGCCATCTCAGACAGTCTCTTAGTTCGTACCTGTGAGTCTTTTACTATACGTTGCACACGGAGGAACTGGCTCCGTGGCAATGTCTTAACCATAGACCGCGGATGACAACTCTCAAACCTCAATAGTTTGTTACAGTCCGTCGGCTTGGTAAACAAATCGGTTATGAGTACAGTATCATGCTTCATAACCATGGTGTCCAGAAATTGAACCTGCTCGGTGGAGTACGTGAGAGTGAACTGGATCTCAGGATTATAGCATTTACAATCTATGGTACAAAAATGTGAATTTCCGCTTTTTGAAGCAGCTCTGACTTTCTGAGCACCTGTCATGTTTCCTGAGGTTCTACAATGGCCAGACAGTACAAACACCCCACAAATGACCCCATTTTGGAAAGTAGACACCCTAAGGTATTCGCTGATGGGCATAGTGAGTTCATAGAACTTTTTATTTTTTGTCACAAGTCAGCGGAAAATGATGATTTTATTTTTTTTCTTACAAAGTCTCATATTCCACTAACTTGTGACAAAAAATAAAAACTTCCATGAACTCACTATGCCCATCAGCGAATACCTTGGGGTGTCTTCTTTCCAAAATGGGGTCACTTGTGGGGTAGTTATACTTCCCTGGCATTCTAGGGGCCCAAATGTGTGGTAAGTTGTTTGAAATCAAAATCTGTAAAAATTGGCCGGTGAAATCCGAAAGGTGCTCTTTGGAATATGGGCCCCTTTGCCCACCTAGGCTGCAAAAAAGTGTCACACATGTGGTATCTCTGTACTCAGGAGAAGTTGGGGAATGTGTTTTGGGGTGTCATTTTACATATACTCATGCTGGGTGAGAGAAATATCTCGGCAAAAGACAACTTTGTATAAAAAAATGGGAAAAGTTGTCTTTTGCCAAAATATTTCACTCACCCAGCATGGGTATATGTAAAATGACACCCCAAAACACATTGCCCAACAGATTTTGATTTCAAACCACTTCTCACGCATTCGGCCCCTAAAATGCCAGGGCAGTATAACTACCCCACAAGAGACCCCATTTTGGAAAGAAGACACCCCAAGGTATTTCGTGATGGGCATAGTGAGTTCATGGAAGTTTTTATTTTTTGTCACAAGTTAGTGGAATATGAGACTTTGTAAGGAAAGAAAAATAAAAAAAAAAATCATCATTTTCCGCTAACTTGTGACAAAAAATATAAAATTCTAGGAACTCGCCATGCCCCTCACGGAATACCTTGGGGTGTCTTCTTTCCAAAATGGGGTCACTTGTGGGGTAGTTATACTGCCCTGGCATTTTCCAGGGGCCCTAATGTGTGGTAAGTAGGTAAATGACCTGTGAAATCCTAAAGGTGCTCTTTGGAATGTGGGTCCCTTTGCCCACCTAGGCTGCAAAAAAGTGTCACACATGTGGTATCGCCGTACTCAGGAGAAGTTGGGGAATGTGTTTTGGGGTGTTATTTTACATATACCCATGCTGGGTGAGATAAATATCTTGGTCAAATGCCAACTTTGTATAAAAAAATTGGAAAAGTTGTCTTTTGCCAAGATATTTCTCTCACCCAGCATGGGTATATGTAAAATGACACCCCAAGTTGGGCAAAGGGGCCCACATTCCAAAGAGCACCTTTCGGATTTCACCGGCCATTTTTTACAGATTTTGATTTAAAACCACTTTTCACGCATTCGGCCCCTAAATGTGGGCCCCTTTGCCCACCTAGGCTGCAAAAAAGTGTCACACATGTGGTATCGCCGTATTCAGGAGAAGTTGGGCAATGTGTTTTGGGGTGTCTTTTTACATATACTCATGCTGGGTGAGAGAAATATCTCGGCAAAAGACAACATTTTCCCATTTTTTATACAAAGTTGGCATTTGACCAAGATATTTATCTCACCCAGCATGGGTATATGTAAAATGACACCCCAAAACACATTGCCCAACTTCTCTTGAGTACGGCGATACCACATGTGTGACACTTTTTTGCAGCCTAGATGCGCAAAGGGGCCCACATTCATTTTATGAGGGCATTTTTAGACATTTGGATCCTAGACTTCTTCTCACGCTTTAGGGCCCCTAGAATGCCAGGGCAGTATAAATACCCCACATGTGACCCCATTTTGGAAAGAAGACACCCCAAGGTATTCAATGAGGGGCATGGCGAGTTCATAGAAAATTTTTTTTTTTGGCACAAGTTAGCGGAAATTGATATTTATTTATTTTTTCTCACAAAGTCTCCCTTTCCGCTAACTTGGGACAAAAATTTCAATCTTTCATGGACTCAATATGCCCCTCAAGGAATACCTTGGGGTGTCTTCTTTCCGAAATGGGGTCACATGTGGGGTATTTATACTGCCCTGGCATTCTAGGGGCCCTAAAGCGTGAGAAGAAGTCTGGGATCCAAATGTCTAAAAATGTTTACGCATTTGGATTCCGTGAGGGGTATGGTGAGTTCATGTGAGATTTTATTTTTTGACACAAGTTAGTGGAATATGAGACTTTGTAAGAAAAAAAAATAATAATTTCCGCTAACTTGGGCCAAAAAAATGTCTGAATGGAGCCTTCCAGGGGGGTGATCAATGACAGGGGGGTGATCAATGACAGGGGGGTGATCAGGGAGTCTATATGGGGTGATCACCCCCCTGTCATTGATCACCCCCCTATAAGGCTCTATTCAGATGTCTGTATGTGTTTTGCGGATCCGATCCATGTATCAGTGGATCTGTAAAAATTATACGGACATCTGAATGCAGCCTTACAGGGGGGTGATCAATGACAGGGGGGTGATCAATGACAGGGGGGTGATCAGGGAGTCTATATGGGGTGATCACCCCCCTGTCATTGATCACCCCCCTATAAGGCTCCATTCAGATGTCCGTATGTGTTTTGCGGATCCGATCCATGTATCAGTGGATCCGTAAAAATCATACGGACATCTGAATGCAGCCTTACAGGGGGGTGATCAATGACGGGGGGGTGATCAGGGAGTCTATATGGGGTGATCACCTCCATCATTGATCACTCCCCTGTAAGGCTCCATTCAGACGTCCGTATGTGTTTTGCGGATCTGATCCATCTATTAGTGGATCCGTAAAAATCATACGGACGTCTGAATGGAGCATTACAGGGGGGTGATCAATGACAGGGGGGTTATCAATGACAGGGGGGTGATCAGGGAGTCTATATGGGGTGATCACCTCCGTCATTGATCACTCCCCTGTAAGGCTCCATTCAGACGTCCGTATGTGTTTTGCGGATCCGATCCATCTATCAGTGGATCCGTAAAATTCATACGGACGTCTGAATGGAGCCTTACATGAGGGTGATCAATGACAGGGGGGTGATCAATGACAGGGGGGTGATCAGGGAGTCTATATGGGGTGATCACCTCCGTCATTGATCACTCCCCTGTAAGGCTCCATTCAGACGTCCGTATGTGTTTTGCGGATCCGATCCATCTATCAGTGGATCCGTAAAATTCATACGGACCTCTGAATGGAGCCTTACAGGGGGGTGATCAATGACAGGGGGGTGATCAATAACAGGGGGCTGATCAGGGAGTCTATATAGGGTGATCAGGGGTGATCAAGGGTGATCAAGGGTGAATAAGGGGTTAATAAGTGACAGGGGGGGTGTAGTGTAGTGGTGCTTGGTGCAACATATTACTGAGCTACCTGTGTCCTCTGGTGGTCGATCCAAACAAAGGGGACCACCAGAGGACCAGGTAGCAGGTATATTAGACGCTGTTATCAAAACAGCATCTAATATACCTGTTAGGGGTTAAAAAAATCGCATCTCCAGTCTGCCAGCGAACGATCGCCGCTGGCAGGCTGGAGATCCACTCGCTTACCTTCCGTTCCTGTGAGCGTGCGCGCCTGTGTGCGCGCGTTCACAGGAAATCTCGCGTCTTGCGAGATGACGCGTATATGCGTCTACGAGGAATGAATCAACCACCTTCCGGACGCGTCTGTGCGTTAGGCGGTCCGGAGGTGGTTAATAACTGGTTGAACCTCCTTTGGCAGCAATAACTTCAACCAAACGTTTCCTGTAGTTGCAGATCAGACGTGCACAACGGTCCGGAGTAATTCTTTTTTTTTTTTTTTTTTTTTTTTGGCATGTGAATAAAATTTAATTAAATCACTCAATAGCTGTACACATGTATATGCTGGGAAATAAAACAATGATAAAATATTGTTAAAATAGATAGAAGACCAAATGTAGGGTATAAGCTTCAAAGCTATAGAGTCCACAAATATTGCAATACCTAAAAATAGTTCACACTACACACAGTGTTGAACTCCAATTGGTGGTATTAGTTGTGATCCCTTAGGGATAAGTCCTTAGGTGTATATATGGATCTGTATCCAATTGATTGCTGTGCAAATATTGGAGGACTCAAATATTCCCGGAGTAGTTTGGGAAATCCACTTTGTAATTAAAATGTTCCAATAGACATCAGAGAATCAGGCCTTCATGTATCTGTAGCTTGTAATATCAGCTTAGACGTTTTTACCTTCCTCTGTGTGTCTAGCGAGGATCCAGGACGCTGGTGTTTGTTAGCGTCTTCCTCCTTGCCTCTCTAGCCGGCTTACCCGAAGTATCGCGGGAGTTTGAGCTTGACTTGCAACTTAGTCCGTGCTTGTAGCTGTTCCGGCTTGGTACAGAGGGAGGAATCTTACGGTCCTTGGCTCTTTGATGCCGATATTAGTTCGACTGTCCTGGCGATTCAATTTTCATAGCATGGCCACGCTTATGACTGCGGAGGTACTGTTCCCAGGTATCTGATCCGGTCCAGACGCGTTTCGGGAATAAGCTTTCCCTTCATCAGTGGTGACAGATCACCTGACAGCCTCCGCCTTTTATATCCAAATAGGCACTCAAACTATGGAGATCTGGATTTTCATATGGAACAAGCGATTCTTTGTATGCGGTTTTCGTGCGTTTTTTTTAAACGCATATGCGTTTTTTTCTGCTGGATATTGCCTTTAACCCTTAGAGGCTTGTGGTATAAGCGGATTTGATATTTAAAGTTGCTTTACAGAGTTATATCATTATAAAGTTTCATACATATACTCACATGCCTATAACCTGAAACTTCATGACAATATGATGTCTGGTCACCATGTCTTCATAAACAATACATCAACACCAACAAACATGCCAAAATAGGCAAAAAGGATAAATATGATACACAATAATTCAAAATTCACTAATATAAATATGGGACCCAAAATTGAGGTCCGGAGTAATTCTTGACCATTCCTCTTTACAGAACTGTTTCACTTCAGCAATATTCTTGGGATGTCTGGTGTGAATCGCTTTCTTGAGGTCATGCCACAGCATCTCAATGGGGTTGAGGTCAGGACTCTGACTGGGCAACTCCAGAAGGCGTATTTTCTTCTGTTTAAGCCATTCTGTTGTTGATTTACTTCTATGCTTTGGGTCGTTGTCCTGTTGCAACACCCATTTTCTGTTGAGCTTCAGCTGGTGGACAGATGGCCTTACGTTCTCCTGCAAAATGTCTTGATAAACTTGGGAATTCATTTTTCCTTTGATGATAGCAATCCGTCCAGGCCCTAATGCAGCAAAGCAGCCCCAAACCATGATGCCCCCACCACCATACTTCACAGTTGGGATGAGGTTTTAAAGTTGGTGTGCTGTGCCTCTTTTTCTCCACACATAGTGTTGTGTATTTTTTCCAAACAACTCAACGTTGGTTTCAACTGGTTTCACAGTATATTTTGCCAGTACTGCTGTGGAACATCCAGGTGCTCTTGTGCGAACTGTAAACGTGCAGCAATGGTTTTTTTGGACAGCAGTGGCTTCCTCTGTGGTATCCTCCCATGAAATCTATTCTTGTTTAGTGTTTTACATATCGTAGATTCGCTAACAGGAATTTAGCATAAGCCAGAGACTTCTGTAAGTCTTTAGCTGACACTCTAGTATTCTTCTTCACCTCACTGAGCAGTCTGCGCTGTGCTTTTGCAGTCATCTTTACAGGACGGCCACTCCTAGGGAGAGTAGCAGCAGTGCTGAACTTTCTCCATTTGAAGACAATTTGTCTTACCGTGGACTGATGAACAGCAAGGCTTTTGGAGATACTTTTATAACCCTTTCCAGCTTTATCCAAGTCAACAATTCTTAATCATAGGTCTTCTGAGAGCTCTTTTGTGCGAGGCATTATTCACATCAGGCAATGCTTCTTGTGAAAAGCAAACCCAGAACTGGTGTGTGTTTTTTATAGGGCGGGGCCGCTGTAACAAACACCTCCAATCTGATCTCATTGATTGGACTCCAGTTGGCTGACACCTCACTCCAATTAGCTCTTGGAGATGTCATTAGTCTAAGGGTTGACATACTTTTTCCACCTGCACTGTAATTGTTTACATGGTGTGTTCAATAAAAACATGGTAACATTTAATTCTTTGTGTGTTATTAGTTTAAGCAGACTGTGATTGTCTATTGTTGTGACTTAGATGAAAATCAGATCACATTTTATGATAAATTTGTGCAGAAATCCATATAATTCCAAAGGGTTCACATACTTTTTCTTGCAACTGTATATATAAATATATATATATATATATATATATATATATATATATATATATTGTAAGAAGGTACCCGGAATCATCGTGGATGGAAGGTATGTATCACTGAGGTTACTGGCCTCGGTAAAGTAAGAGCCAGTATTTTTTGTGTCCGCAGCAGCTATTGCTAATTGACACCTTGAGATTTAGCATAGCTGTCATATCTGATCCGGGACGGCTCTTACTGGGAGTAGTCAAAGTGCTGGGTGGGTGACTACTCCCCATGTTCCAGGCTAGGTTTTGCCAGGCTTAAAAACCAGCCAGCACTGCCAGGTTTGGTGGATTTACCTCCCTCTGACAGTGGAGCTCAGGAGTCTGTGTGCTGTGAACTGAGGGCTGTGTTGGGATTTGAGGTTTGAGCTGGGCTGGAGGACCCAGGCTCCTCTAAAGGCAAACAGACCACCTATGGACTTGATGAGGCTGAGCTGCTAACAGGGTGTGAATTAACACCCAGGAGAGAACGTGACTTTTATTGTTTATGGACTTTCCTTGTGTGTGAACAAACACCAAGCCACCTGCGTTTTGTGATACACCTTATCTGCATTTTATTATACACGAATGTGTAAATAAACACTGTAGTTTGATTCAAGAACTGTGTACTTTGCCTCTATACAGCACCTGCTAGTCCTAACTACCAGAGCGAATCACCACTATATATATATATATATATATATATATATACACACACTGTTAAAAAAAATAAAGGGAACACTTAAACAACACAATGTAACTCCAAGTCAATCACACTTCTGTGAAATCAAACTGTCCACTTAGGAAGCAACACTGAGTGACAATCAATTTCACATGCTGTTGTGCAAATGGGATAGACAACAGGTGGAAATTATAGGCAATTAGCAAGACACCCCCAATAAAGGAGTGGTTCTGCAGGTGGTGACCACAGACCACTTCTCAGTTCCTATGCTTCCTGGCTGATGTTTTGGTCACTTTTGAATGCTGGCGGTGCTTTCACTCTAGTGGTAGCATGAGACGGAGTCTACAACCCACACAAGTGGCTCAGTTAGTGCAGCTTATCCAGGATGGCACATCAATGCGAGCTGTGGCAAGAAGGTTTGCTGTGTCTGTCAGCGTAGTGTCCAGAGCATGGAGGCGCTACCAGGAGACAGGCCAGTACATCAGGAGACGTGGAGGAGGCCGTAGGAGGGCAACAACTCAGCAGCAGGACCGCTACCTCCGCCTTTGTGCAAGGAGGAACAGGAGGAGCACTGCCAGAGCCCTGCAAAATGACCTCCAGCAGGCCACAAATGTGCATGTGTCTGCTAAAACGGTCAGAAACAGACTCCATGAGGGTGATATGAGGGCCCGACGTCCACAGGTGGGGGTTGTGCTTACAGCCCAACACCATGCAGAACGTTTGGCATTTGCCAGAGAACACCAAGATTGGCAAATTCGCCACTGGCACCCTGTGCTCTTCACAGATGAAAGCAGGTTCACACTGAGCACATGTGACAGACGTGACAGAGTCTGGAGACGCCGTGGAGAACATTCTGCTGCCTGCAACATCCTCCAGCATGACCGGTTTGGCATTGGGTCAGTAATGGTGTGGGGTGGCATTTCTTTGATTTCCATTTTTTTTATTTTTGTGTGATTTTGTTGTCAGCACATTCAACTATGTAAAGAACAAAGTATTTCAGAAGAATATTTAATTAACTCAGATCTAGGATGTGTTATTTTTGTGTTCCCTTTATTTTTTTGAGCAGTGTATATATATGGTCCATGGTCGTGGAAAAGATGTTAGTCTGTTTGAGAAGGGTCAAATTATTGGCATGCATCAAGCAGAGAAAACATCTAAGGAGATTGCAGAAACTACTAAAATTGGGTTAAGAACTGTCCAACACATTATTAAAAACGGGAAGGATAGTGGGGACCCATTGTATTCGAGGAAGAAATGTGGCGGGGAAAAAATCCTGAATGATCGTAATCGGCGATCACTTAAACGTTTAGTGATATCAAAACGAAGAAAAACAACAGTAGAACTCAGGGCTATGTTTAATAGTGAAAGTAAGAGCATTTCTACACGCACAATGCAAAGGGAACTCAAGGGATTGGGACTGAACAGCTGTGTAGCCGTAAGAAAACCAATAATCAGTGAGGCAAACCAGAAAAAAAGGCATCAATTTGCTAGGGGGCATAAAGATTGGACTCTGGAACAATGGAAGAAGGTGATGTGGTCTGATGAGTCCAGATTTACCCTGTTCCAGAGTGATGGGCGGATCAGGGTAAGAAGAGAGGCAGATGAAGTGATGCACCTGCCTCACTTCATCTGCCTACTGTACAAGCCTGTGGGGGCAGTGCTATAATCTGGGGCTGCTGCAGTTGGTCAGGTCTAGGTTCAGCAACAGTATGTGCTCCAAGAATTAGGTCAGCCGACTACCTGAACATACTGAATGACCATGTTATTCCATCAATGGATTTTTTCTTCCCTGATAGCACGGGCATATTCCAAGATGACAATGCCAGGATTCATCAGGCTCAAATTGTGAAAGAGTGGTTCAGGGAGCATGAGACATTTTCACACATGGATTGGCCACCACAGAGTCCAGACCTTAACCCCATTGGGAATCTTTTTTTTTTTTTTTGGTGGCGACTTTTTTTTTGGACAGGCAGTGCATATACACTCACCTAAAGAATTATTAGGAACACCTGTTCTATTTCTCATTAATGCAATTATCTAGTCAACCAATTACATGGCAGTTGCTTCAATGCATTTATGGGTGTAGTCCTGGTCAAGACAATCTCCTGAACTCCAAACTGAATGTCAGAATGGGAAAGAAAGGTGATTTAAGCAATTTTGAGCGTGGCATGGTTGCTGGTGCTAGACGGGCCGTTCTGAGTATTTCACAATCTGCTCAGTTACTGGGATTTTCACGCACAACCATTTCTAGGGTTTACAAAGAATGGTGTGAAAAGGGAAAAACATCCAGTATGCGGCAGTCCTGTGGGCAAAAATGCCTTGTGGATGCTAGAGGTCAGAGGAGAATGGGCCGACTGAATCAAGCTGATAGAAGAGCAACGTTGACTGAAATAACCACTCGTTACAATCGAGGTATGCAGCAAAGCATTTGTGAAGCCACAACACGCACAACCTTGAGGCGGATGGGCTACAACAGCAGAAGACCCGACCGGGTACCACTCATCTCCACTACAAATAGGAAAAAGAGGCTACAATTTGCACGACCTCACCAAAATTGGACTGTTGAAGACTGGAAAAATGTTGCCTGGTCTGATGAGTCTCGATTTCTGTTGAGACATTCAAATGGTAGAGTCCGAATTTGGCGTAAACAGAATGAGAACATGTATCCATCCTCTGATGGCTACTTCCAGCAGGATAATGCACCATGTCACAAAGCTCGAATCATTTCAAATTGGTTTCTTGAACATGACAATGAGTTCACTGTACTAAAATGGCCCCCACAGTCACCAGATCTCAACCCAATAGAGCATCTTTGGGATGTGGTGGAACAGGAGCTTCGTGCCCTGGATGTGCATCCCTCAAATCTCCATCAACTGCAAGATGCTATCCTATCAATATGGGCCAACATTTCTAAAGAATGCTATCAGCACCTTGTTGAATCAATGCCACGTAGAATTAAGGCAGTTCTGAAGGCAAAAGGTGGTCCAACACCGTATTAGTATGGTGTTCCTAATAATTATTTAGGTGAGTGTATATATATATATATATATATATATATATATATATAGTTTCCTTCCTGGCTGCAATCTTTACATTTGCAGCTCAGTGTATGCTCGCTGTGTATGCCTAGGAGCTCTGTGTAACAAGTCAACGGGAGATGAATTACAAGGAGCAGTGAGCGCTCGCTATTGAAAAGGCAGGAGACAGGTAACAGCTGTTCTACACAACATAGGGACAGTTATAATATAGCTGTCCCTATATAGTATAGAACAGCTGCATACCGGCATACACAGGGAATATATATACAGTAATGGCCGTAAATGTTGGCACCCCTGAAATTTTTCAAGAAAATGAAGTATTTCTCACAAAAAAGTATTGCAGTAAGGCCTCATGCACACGACCGTTGTGTGCATCCGCGGCCGTTTTGCCGTTTTCAGTTTTTTTTCGCGGACCCATTGACTTTCAATGGGTCCGTGGAAAAATTGGAAAATGCACCGTTTTGCAGCCGCATCCGTGATCCGTGTTTCCTGTCCGTCAAAAAAATATGACCTGTCCTATTTTTTTTGACGGACAACGGTTCACGGACCCATTCAAGTCAATGGGTCCGTGAAAGAACACGGATGCACACAAGATTGGCATCCGCGTCCGTGATCCGTGGCCGTAGGTTACTTTCATACAGACGGATCCGAAGATCCGTCTGCATAAAAGCTTTTTCAGAGATGAGTTTTCACTTCGTGAAAACTCAAATCCAACAGTATATTCTAACACAGAGGCGTTCCCATAGTGATGGGGACGCTTCTAGTTAGAATATACTACGAACTGTGTACATGACTGCCCCCTGCTGCATGGCAGCACCCGATCTCTTACAGCACCCAGATCTCTTAACCCCTCAGGTGCAGCACCTGAGGGGTTAATTGTGCATATCATAGCCCCCTATAAGAGATCAGGGGCTGCCAGGCAGCAGGGGGCAGACCCCCCTCCCTCCCCAGTTTGAATATCATTGGTGGCCAGTGTGCGGCCTCCCCCGCCCCCCCCCTATTGTAATATCATTGGTGGCCAGTGTGCGGCCTCCCCCGCCCCCCCTCCCTCTATTGTAATATCATTGGTGGCCAGTGTGCGGCCTCCCCCGCCCCCCCTCCCTCTATTGTAATATCATTGGTGGCCAGTGTGTGCCCCCCCCGGCCCCCCTCTATAGTATTAATATCATTGGTGGCCAGTGTGCGGCCTCCCCTCTCACCCCCCCCCCCCCATCATTGGTGGCAGCGGAGAGTTCCGATCAGAGTCCCAGTTTAATCGCTCTGGGGCTCCGATCGGTAACCATAGCAACCAGGACGCTACTGCAGGCCTGGTTGCCATGGTTACTTAGCAATATTACAATATTAGAAGCATCATACTTACCTGCTGGCTGCTGCGCTGTCTGTGACCGGCCGGGGGGAGCTCCTCCTACTGGTAAGTGACAGATCATTAAGCAATGCGCCGCACAGACCTGTCACTTACCAGTAGGAGGAGCTCCCGGCCGGACACAGACAGCGCAGCAGCCAGCAGGTAAGTATGATGCTTCTAATATTGTAATATTGCTAAGTAACCATGGCAACCAGGCCTGCAGTAGCGTCCTGGTTGCCATGGTTACCGATCGGATCCCCAGAGCGATTAAACTGGGACTCCGATCGGAACTCTCCGCTGCCACCAATGATCGGGGGGGAGAGGGGAGGCCGCACACTGGCCACCAATGATATTAATACAATAGAGGGGGGGCCGGGGGGGCCGCACACTGGCCACCAATGATATTACAATAGAGAGAGGGGGGGGGGGCGGGGGAGGCCGCACACTGGCCACCAATGATATTACAATAGGGGGGGGGCCGGGGGGGGCGCACACTGGCCACCAATGATATTCAAACTGGGGAGGGAGAGGGGTCTGCCCCCTGCTGCCTGGCAGCCCCTGATCTCTTACAGGGGGCTATGATACGCACAATTAACCCCTTCAGGTGCGGCACCTGAAGGGTTAATTGTGCTGATCATAGCCCCCTGTAAAAGATCGGGTGCTGCCAGGCAGCAGGGGGCAGTCATGTACACAGTTCGTCGTATATTCTAACTAGAAGCGTCCCCATCACTATGGGAACGCCTCTGTGTTAGAATATACTGTCGGATATGAGTTTCACGATGTAACTCAAATCCGATGGTATACTCTAACATAGAGGCGTTCCCATGGTGATGGGGACGCTTCAAGTTAAAATATACCATCGGATTGGAGAAAACTCTGATCCTATGGTATATTAACTCCTGACTTTACATTGAAAGTCAATGGGGGACGGATCCGTTTAAAATTGCACCATATTGTGTCAACGTCAAACGGATCCGTCCCCATTGACTTGCATTGTAATTCAGGACGGATCCGTTTGGCTCCGCACGGCCAGGCGGACACCAAAACGACTTTTTTTTCATGTCCGTGGATCCTCCAAAAATCAAGGAAGACCCACGGACGAAAAAACGGTCACGGATCACGGACCAACGGAACCCCGTTTTGCGGACCGTGAAAAAATACGGTCGTGTGCATGAGGCCTAACAAATGTTATGCTATACACATGTTTATTCCCTTTGTGTGTATTGGAACAAAACCAAAAAAGGGAGAAAAAAAAGCTAATTGGACATAATGTCACGCCAAACTCCAAAAATGGGCTGGACAAAATTATTGGCACCCTTAACTTAATATTTGGTTGCACACCCTTTGGAAAAAATAACTGAAATCAGTCGCTTCCTATAACCATCAATAAGCTTCTGATACCTCTCACCCAGAATTTGGGACCACTCTTCCTTAGCAAACTGCTCCAGGTCTCTCTTATTGAAAGGGCGCCTTTTCCCAACAGCAATTTTAAGATTTATGCACATGTGTTTAATGGGATTTAGATCTGGAATCATTGCTAGCCACTTCAGAACTCTCCAGCGTTTTGTTGCCATCCATTTCTGGGTGCTTTTTTACATATGTTTGGGGTCATTGTCCTGCTGAAAGACCAAAGATCTCGGACGCAAACCCAGCTTTCTGACACTGGGCTCTACAGTGCGACCCAAAATACGTTGGAAATCCTTAGATTTCATGATGCCTTTCACACATTCAAGGCACCCAGTGCCAGGGGAGGCAAAGCAACCCCAAAACATCAATGAACCTCCAGCATATTTCACTGTAGGTACCGTGTTCTTTTCTTTTTAGGCCTCATTATGTTTTCGGTAAACAGTAGAATGATGTGCTTTAGGCCTCATGCACACGACCGTTGTGTGCATCCGCGGCCGTTGTGCCGTTTTCCGTTTTTTTTCGCGGACCCATTGACTTTCAATGGGTCCGTGGAAAAATCGGAAAATGCACCGTTTTGCAGCCGCATCCGTGATCCGTGTTTCCTGTCCGTCAAAAAAATATGACCTGTCCTATTTTTTTGACGGACAACGGTTCAAGGACCCATTCAAGTCAATGGGTCCATGAAAGAACACCGATGCACACAAGATTGGCATCCGCGTCCGTGATCCGTGGCCGTAGGTTACTTTTTATACAGACGGATCCGAAGATCCGTCTGCATAAAAGCTTTTTCAGAGATGAGTTTTCACTTCGTGAAAACTCAAATCCGACAGTATATTCTAACACAGAGGCGTTCCCATAGTGATGGGGACGCTTCTAGTTAGAATATACTGAGAACTGTGTACATGACTGCCTGTCACTACCAGAGTTTTGAGACGTTCTCACAGCTCTGTTTCTCCACCCCTGTGATGATGTCACTACTAGAGCTTGGAGGAGTCCTCCTAGCTGTTCCTCCTGCGTTTGATTTCCCTGCCTTTAAATCACCCCTCCTCCTTTCTAGGCTGTGGATTATAGTTCTCATTTGAGTTGTAGCTCTTGCTTGAGTATCTTCATTTGTTAGCTTTCATTTCACTGGACCTTTGTTCTGCTGCAGCAAGCACTCCGGATATTGCCAGCTGTCTTTGGATCCGTCTTCTCTGCGGCTGCAGCCCCTTCAGCTAAGTGTGCAGACATTGTTGTGTACCTGTTTATTTTCTGACTGGATCTGAGGCGGCCACGGTTCCCTCCATATACTGAGCAGGGCACCGGTGGCCGTGCCCCTTCCACTATTGTAGGGGTTACAGTGGTCATCAGTCTTAGGTACGTGGGCATGCCCCGTTCCACCATTTGGATCCGGGCATGTGCTTTAGCAGCATAGGGAGAGCTTTGAGGGTCTGACAGGGGTCACCCTTTATCCTCCCTAGTTTGGGTCCGGTCAGTAGCTCTATTAACTGTGTATGCTCTTGTTGCTCACATACAGCCGTGACATTATAATCCACCAAAACCGTCCTTTTTGACATGGATCCGCTTTCTGGCCTGGTTGACCGCATGCAGGGTCTTTCTTTGGAAGTAGCGGATCTCCGTCAATCTATGTCTCAGCTTCAAGCATTGGGCTCTGCTCCGGCTCATGGAGTCTGTTGCGAGCCAAAGGTCTCACTTCCGGAAACGTTCTCTGGGGGCAGTGAGAATTTTGTTCGCTTCAGAGAGGCATGCAAACTCCATTTTTGCTTGTGTCCCCACTCCTCTGGTAAGGAGGAGCAGAGGGTGAGGATTGTCATCTCCCTGCTCAGGGGTAATGCCCAGACTTGGGCTTTTTCGCTGCCATCAGGGGATCCCTCCCTTCGATCCGTGGAAAGATTTTTTGTGGCCCTGGGGCAGATATATGATGACCCGGATCGTGTTGCTCTGGCCGAATCTAACTTGCGTGTTTTATGCCAGAGCAAACTGTCTGCGGAGCTTTATTGTTCTGAATTTCGGAGATGGGCAGCTGATTCAGGTTGGAATGATGCTGTACTCCGGAGTCAGTTCTGTCATGGTCTCTCAGAGAGATTGAAAGATGCGTTTGCTTTCCATGAGAGACCAACGTCCTTAGAGTCTGCCATGTCATTGGCGGTACGCCTTGACAGGCGTCTAAGAGAAAGAAACGAGACCTCTCTGTCCAGCCATTGTCAGTCTAGGGGCAGTGGTGCGGACTCATTCAGTGTGCAGGGGCCTCATCCTGTCTCGCTCCCCTCTGAGGAGGAGCCCATGCAGCTAGGTCGACTTGCCCCTGATAAAAGAG
This sequence comes from Bufo bufo, assembly GCF_905171765.1. Taxonomy (NCBI): domain Eukaryota; kingdom Metazoa; phylum Chordata; class Amphibia; order Anura; family Bufonidae; genus Bufo; species Bufo bufo. Next base: position 641,569,398 of record NC_053390.1, on the reverse strand, counting down.
GATTTAGTCCTCAGAGTATGGTGTGTTTTTGTTGTGGGGGCATAGGTCATTTGGCAAATGTTTGTCCGTCTAGGAGATTCTTGAACTGTACTAAGAGCGATAATAAGAGAAAAACCTCAAAAGGTAAATCATCAAACTCTGCTTCATCTGCTACTTTGGGCAAAGTTGATGTAGGAATTGATGCTTTTCCTCTGACCTGCAGTTCCCGTTTTCTCCTGTCTGCCAGGGTGGCGCTAGAGAGCAAAGTCATTTCTTGTGAGATTTTTGTCGATAGTGGAGCGGCCGTCAATCTTATTGACACTCAATTTGTAGCCATGCATGGTTTTCAGGTTTGCACATTAGAAAAGGATATACCTGTTTTTGCTATTGACTCTGCTCCACTCTCACAGAGATCCCTGAAGGGCATTGTTCACAATATCCGGCTAGCTGTAGGTGACACTCATGTGGAGGATATATCTTGTTTTGTCCTTAACGGATTGCCTTCTCCTCTAGTTTTGGGGTTACCCTGGCTCACTAGACATAACCCCACTATTGATTGGCAAGGAAGGCAAATAAATGAGTGGAGTGACTTTTGTAGAGAAAATTGTCTCACAGCGACTTTTGCAGAGGTGTCTACTAAAACTGTGCCATCATTTCTCTCTGATTTCTCGGACGTGTTTTCCGAGAGCGGTGTTCAGGAGCTACCTCCTCACCGGGAGTTTGACTGTCCCATTAACCTCATTCCCGGCGCCAAGCTGCCAAAAGCACGCCTCTACAATCTCTCACAACCGGAAAGAATCGCAATGCGAACCTATATCTCCGAGAGTCTCGATAAGGGGCATATTCGTCCCTCAAAATCACCTGTTGCCGCAGGTTTTTTTTTTTTTTGTTAAAAAAAAAGATGGCTCTCTGAGACCTTGCCTAGATTTTAGGGAGCTGAACCGTATCACGATTCGCGATCCCTATCCCCTTCCTCTGATCCCGGACCTCTTCAACCAAATTGTTGGGGCCAAGGTTTTTTCCAAATTGGATTTGAGAGGCGCGTACAACCTGGTCAGGGTCAGAGAGGGGGATGAATGGAAAACGGCCTTTAATACTCCTAACGAGCATTTCGAGAATCTCGTTATGCCTTTCGGCCTGATGAATGCTCCGGCCGTCTTTCAGCATTTTGTTAATAGAATTTTCTACCATTTAATGGGGAAATTTGTATTGGTGTATCTTGATGATATTTTGATTTTTTCCCCTGATGTTCAGACCCATCAGGATCATCTTTTTCAGGTTCTGCAGATTCTGCGGGAAAATAAATTGTACGCCAAGCTGGAGAAATGTCTTTTTATGGTATCGGAGATACAATTTCTGGGTTTTCTCCTCTTTGCTTCTGGTTTTCGCATGGATCCGGAGAAGGTCCGTGCTGTACTTGAGTGGGAGCTTCCTGAGAATCAGAAGGCATTGATGCGCTTTCTGGGTTTTGCGAACTATTACAGAAAGTTCATTTTGAATTATTCCTCTGTTGTCAAACCCCTTACTGACATGACAAAAAAGGGGGCGGATTTTTCCTCTTGGTCGGAGGAGGCGCTTGCAGCTTTTTCTAAGATTAAAGAGAGTTTTGCGTCTGCTCCCGTCTTGGTGCATCCCGATGTTTCCTTACCTTTTATTGTTGAGGTGGATGCTTCCGAGGTGGGTGTGGGTGCGGTTTTGTCCCAGGGCCCTTCTCCTGCCAAATGGCGACCCTGTGCCTTTTTCTCTAAAAAACTCTCCCCGGCAGAGAGAAACTATAATGTGGGAAATAGGGAGTTGTTGGCCATCAAGTTGGCTTTCGAGGAATGGCGCCATTGGTTGGAGGGGGCCAGGCACCCTATCACCGTTTTTACCGACCATAAGAATCTGGCATACTTGGAGTCGGCCAGGCGTATGAATCCGAGACAGGCCAGATGGTCTCTGTTCTTCTCCAGATTCAATTTTGTCGTTACATTCCGCCCTGGGATCAAAAATGTGAAGGCTGATGCTCTCTCTCGCTGTTTTCCGGGAGGAGGAAACTCAGAGGACCCGGGTCCCATTTTGGCAGAGGGGGTAGTTGTTTCTGCTCTATATTCGGATTTGGAGGCCGAGGTCCAGGCTGCCCAGACTGAGGCACCTGCCCGTTGTCCTTCTGGGAAGTTGTTTGTGCCTCCTGAGCTACGTCACAAACTCTTCAAGGAGCATCATGATACTGTTCTTGCTGGTCACCCCGGGAGTAGAGCCACGGTAGATCTCATTGCTCTGAGATTTTGGTGGCCGGCTCTTCGTAAGTCGGTGGAGGGTTTTGTGGCTGCTTGTGAGACGTGCGCTCGCGCTAAGGTCCCTCGTTCACGGCCTTCAGGTTCCCTTCTCCCGTTACCCATACCTTCCTGTCCTTGGACACACCTGTCCATGGACTTTATCACGGATCTTCCTCGTTCCTCAGGGAAGTCGGTGATCCTGGTGGTGGTGGACCGTTTTAGCAAGATGGCTCATTTCGTACCTTTCCCTGGTTTACCCAATGCTAAAACGTTGGCGCAAGCTTTTATCGACCATATTGTTAAATTGCACGGCATTCCCTCTGATATTGTTTCCGATAGAGGCACGCAGTTTGTGTCCAGGTTCTGGAAGGCTTTCTGTTCTCGCCTGGGGGTTCGGCTGTCCTTCTCTTCTGCTTTTCACCCGCAGTCGAATGGTCAGACTGAGCGCCTCAATCTGAATCTGGAGACATTTGCGCTGTTTTGTGGCAGAGAACCAGGAGGATTGGTGTTCATTTCTCCCTCTTGCTGAGTTTGCTCTGAACAACCGTCGTCAGGAATCTTCTGATAAGTCACCATTCTTTGGTGCATATGGGTTCCATCCGCAGTTTGGGACATTCTCAGGAGGGGCTCTTTCTGGTTTACCTGAGGAGGAGAGATTTTCCTCGTCTTTGTCTACCATTTGGCAAAAGATTCAGAGTAATCTTAGAAAGATGAGTGAGAAGTATAAGCGTGTGGCTGATAAGAGACGTGTGCCTGGTTCGGACCTGAATGTGGGTGATCTGGTGTGGTTGTCTACAAGAAATATTAAACTGAAGATTCCCTCCTGGAAATTGGGTCCCAAGTTTATTGGGCCTTATAAAATCTTGTCAGTCATCAATCCTGTTGCCTTTCGTCTTGATCTTCCACGGGTTTGGAAGATACATAATGTATTTCACAGATCTATCTTAAAACCATATGTCCAGCCCACGGTACCCTCCTCTTTGCCTCCTCCTCCGATTTTGGTTGATGGCAATCTGGAGTTTGAGGTTTCCAGAATTGTGGACTCTCTCATTGTCTGCGGTTCTCTTCAGTACCTCGTTCATTGGAAGGGTTATGGTCCTGAGGAGAGGATGTGGGTTCCGGTGTCGGACATTAAAGCCACTCGCCTCCTCAAGGCATTTCATAGGGCTCATCCTGAGAAGGTGGGTCCTGGGTGTCCGGAGTCCACCCGTAGAGGGGGGGGGTACTGTCACTACCAGAGTTTTGAGACGTTCTCACAGCTCTGTTTCTCCACCCCTGTGATGATGTCACTACTAGAGCTTGGAGGAGTCCTCCCAGCTGTTCCTCCTGCGTTTGATTTCCCTGCCTTTAAATCACCCCTCCTCCTTTCTAGGCTGTGGATTATAGTTCTCATTTGAGTTGTAGCTCTTGCTTGAGTATCTTCACTTGTTAGCTTTCATTTCACTGGACCTGTGTTCTGCTGCAGCAAGCACTCCGGATATTGCCAGCTGTCTTTGGATCCGTCTTCTCTGCGGCTGCAGCCCCTTCAGCTAAGTCTGCAGACATTGTTGTGTACCTGTTTATTTTCTGACTGGATCTGAGGCGGCCACGGTTCCCTCCATATACTGAGCAGGGCACCGGTGGCCGTGCCCCTTCCACTATTGTAGGGGTTACAGTGGTCATCAGTCTTAGGTACGTGGGCATGCCCCGTTCCACCATTTGGATCCGGGCATGTGCTTTAGCAGCATAGGGAGAGCTTTGAGGGTCTGACAGGGGTCACCCTTTATCCTCCCTAGTTTGGGTCCGGTCAGTAGCTCTATTAACTGTGTATGCTCTTGTTGCTCACATACAGCCGTGACACTGCCCCCCCCTGTAGTTAACACATTGGTGGCCAGTGCGGCCGGCCCCCCCTCCCTCCCCTGTAGTTAACTCATTGGTGGCCAGTGGGCCCCCCTCCCTCCCCTGTAGTTAACTCGTTGGTGGCCAGTGGGCCCCCCTCCCCCCCCTGTAGTTAACTCGTTGGTGGCCAGTGGGCCCCCCCTCCCTCCCCTGTAGTTAACTCGTTGGTGGCCAGTGGGCCCTCCTTCCCCCTTCTAATTAAAATCTCCCCCCTATCATTGGTGGCAGCAGAGAGTACCGATCGGAGTCCCAGTTTAATCGCTGGGGCTCCGATCGGTAACCATGGCAACCAGGATGCTACTGCAGTCCCGGTTGCCATGGTTACTTAGCAATTTGTAGAAGCATTATACTTACCTGCGAGGCTGCGATGTCTGTGTCCGGCCGGGAGCTCCTCCTACTGGTAAGTGACAGATCATTAAGCAATGCGCCGCACAGACCTGTCACTTACCAGTAGGAGGAGCTCCCGGCCGGACACAGACATTGCAGCCTCGCAGGTAAGTATAATGCTTCTACAAATTGCTAAGTAACCATGGCAACCGGGACTGCAGTAGCGTCCTGGTTGCCATGGTTACCGATGGAGCCCCAGCGATTAAACTGGGACTCCGATCGGTACTCTCCGCTGCCACCAATGATAGGGGGGGAGATTTTAATTAGGAGGGGGAGGGAGGCGGGAGGGCCCACTGGCCACCAACGAGTTAACTACAGGGGAGGGAGGGGGGCCCACTGGCCACCAACAAGTTAACTACAGGGGATGGAGGGGGGGCCGCACTGGCCATCAACGAGTTAACTACAGGGGAGGGAGGGGGGGCCCACTGGCCACCAACGAGTTAACTACAGGGGAGGGAGGGGGGGCCTACTGGCCACCAACGAGTTAACTACAGGGGAGGGGGGCCCACTGGCCACCAACGAGTTAACTACAGGGGAGGGAGGGAGGCCCACTGGCCACCAACGAGTTAACTACAGGGGAGGGAGGGGGGCCCACTGGCCACCAACGAGTTAACTACAGGGGAGGGAGGGGGGCCCACTGGCCATCAACGAGTTAACTACAGGGGAGGGAGGGGGGGCCCACTGGCCACCAACGAGTTAACTACAGGGGAGGGAGGGGGGGGCCGGCCGCACTGGCCACCAATGAGTTAAAAACAGGGGGGGGGGGCTGCACCTGCCAGGCAGCAGGGGGCATTCATGTACACAGTTCTTTTAGTATATTCTAACCTGAAGCGTCCCCATCACCATGGGAACGCCTCTGTGTTAGAATATACTGTCGGATTTGAGTTTCACGATCTAACTCATAACCGACAGTATATTCTAACATAGAGGCGTTCCCATGGTAATGGGGACGCTTCAAGTTAAAATATACCATCGGATTGGAGAAAACTCCGATCCGATGGTATAAAAGGGACTCCTGACTTTACATTGAAAGTCAATGGGGGACGGATCCGTTTGCAATTGCACCATATTGTGTCAACGTCAAACGGATCTGTCCCCATTGACTTGCATTGTAATTCAGGACGGATCCGTTTGGCTCCGTTTGGCTCCGCACGGCCAGGCGGACACCAAAACGACTGTTTTTTTCATGTCCGTGGATCCTCCAAAAATCAAGGAAGACCCACGGACGAAAAAACGATCACGGATCACGGACCAACGGAACCCTGTTTTGCGGACCGTGAAAAAATACGGTCGTGTGCATGAGGCCTTACCAAAAAGATCTATCTTGGTCTCATCTGTTCACAAGACGTTTTTCCAGAAGGATTTTGGCTTACTTAAGTTCATATTTGCAAAATGTAGTCTTGCTTTTTTATGTCTCTGTGTCAGCATTGGGGTCCTCCTCGGTCTCCTGCCATAGCGCTTTTTATTTCATTTAAATGTCGACGAATAGTTTGCGCTGACACTGATGCTCCCTGAGCCTGCAGGACAGCTTGAATATCTTTGGAACTTGTTTGGGGCTGCTTATCCACCATCCGGACTATCCTGCGTTGACACCTTTCATCAATTTTTCTCTTCCGTCTACGCCCAGGGAGATTAGCTACAGTGCCATGGGTTGCAAACTTCTTGATAATGTTGCACACTGTGGACAAAGGCAAATCTAGATCTCTGGAGATGGACTTGTAACCTTGAGATTGTTGATAATTTTCCACAATTTTGGTTCTAAAGTCCTCAGACAGTTCTCTTCTCCTCTTTCTGTTGTCCATGGTTAGTGTGGCGCACACAGACACACAATGCAAAGACTAAGTGAACTTCTCTCCTTTTTATCTGCTTTCATGGGTGATTTTTATATTGCCCACACCTGTTACTTGCCCCAGGTGAGTTTAAAGGAGCATCACATGCTTGAAACAATCTTATTGATCCACAATTTTGAAAGGGTGCCAATAATTTTGTCCAGACAATTTTTAGAGTTTGGTGTGACATTATGTCTAATTAGCTTTTTTTCCTCCCTTTTTTTTGGTTTTGTTCCAATACACACAAAGGAAATAAACTATTTTCTAGTCAGTCACCTTTTTGTGTAGGCTTCTGGCATTCTCTTTACTTTTCACTGATGCTCTTTGATATTATGCCATGTACGGCCCTTTTTTCCTTAGATATTGTCATATTTAAGATGACTATGATACTTTCTAAATCTCTGTAGCACTGTCTGTTCAAGGCATGTGCTGTGACCTGTGCAGAGGTTATTGTGCATGGAGATGGTGAACTGTGACCACCACCTATTGTGAATGGTGTGAACTTATATATGGATGTTACCTTTCATTGTAATCCTGGCAGTGATGATAATCAGATGACTGTGAAAATTTATTTGTGCAGATTAGGAAGTGTCAGCCTATTACAGGGCTCAGTGTTAAAAACAATAAATTGCTGTGTGGCAGGACGCATTATCCTAATAAAAAATGAATAATCAAGGGATTACCTGGTCGGAAACTATGTCAAATTAAGTGCCACATGAATGCCAGAACCCAAGTACAGCAAAACATAGCACAGCACATAACTCTACCTCCGATGGGTTTGCCATCTTCCGAGCAAATTGGTGCTGACGCCAGGTCAGAGATGCACATGCACCTGGCTGTCCACATGATGTGAAATAAAATGTGATTTATCAGACCAGGCAATCTTCGTCTGTTGCTCCATGGTCTAGTTCTAATGGCGGCATGCTTATTGTAGACTCTTTCAGTGGTAGACAGGTGTCAGTATGAGCGCTCTGACCTGTTTGCAATGTATTGTTATGTTCTGACACCTTGTTATCATAGCCAGCAAGAACTTCAGCAATTTGGTCTACAAAAGTAGTTCTGTGAGATGAAACCAAAAGGCTAGCTTTCCCTCCCCATGTGCTTCATCAGTGGACCTTTTTTTATAGGTACTAACTAGGGATGAGCGAATTTCATATTTTGAAATTCGAGTTCAGGTTGTGGTATAATCTAAATTGCATTATGGATTCCGTTACCATGGACCATAATGCAATTCTATGATGGAATGCATAACGGAATGCTTTTAGAGGCATTCAGTTATTTATTCCGTCATAATAGAAGTCTATGGCCTCTCCTGCATAACGCAGCATAGACTTCTATTATGACGGAATAATTTATGGAATGCCTCATGGTCCGTGGTAACGGAATCCATAACGCAATTCAGTTTATACCACAACCCGAACCCGAATTTCAAAATATGAAATTCTCTCATCCCTAGTACTGCATACCAGGAATTTGTTGTGCCTTTTCATAGGTAAATACATTCATATCCAATTCATTATTGTCAAGATGGATCTTCATTGCCTTTAAGAGCCATGCTCGACTATAGTTGCAATTTTGTATGTCTTGAGTAGGCCAAATTAAGGTCACACAAAGGTTTATACTCTTCAGTGTTATCCTTCCCATGAATTTACCAGTCTGAGAAGAGGCCTCCTTGTCTACTTTTAAATTTATGACGGGAGATAAAGATGAGCTCTATGCAGCTGGTGATCATTACCTATACAATTAGGCATTTATTAATGAAGCAAAATATATAATATGTGTGTATTCATTTATTGAGCCTTAGTTAGTCCTTAGCATAAGACAATCAGTAGGATATATATATATTTGTTTATATTATATTGTTATATGTTACGAAGACAACATGTATCCAGTATATTGTATATATTTCTCATTAGAAGAGTGTCTGTGAAGATGTGTGTTTTGTAACAATTAATCACATCTTTGGTGTGACAGGAGGTACTGATATCTCTGTGAGAAAACAATGCCATTTACGATCCATAAATTAGCAGTGTGAGAAACGTTTAAAGAGACGCCTAGAGGTCTGTCTCTAATTGCTACAAGTGTCAGAATTAATCCCTATAGCTTTGAATTAAAGCTTCTAAGGTCAAAATGTATATTCAGACTTATATAAGTTAACCCTTTATACTATGATGCAGATAGCATATACAGCAGTGCCACCTAGGTACCAGTAGGTGACATTACAACAGTAGCAAAAGTGCATTCTGGGTAAGGTTATGATGTCACATCTTTTATCAATGGTCACACCCTGTCACGGAACCATGAACCATTAATAGAGTAATTGCAGCACACAGTTTTGCTTGTTGCTTATCAAATTTCAAATTTTATTCAATTTTTTGTCATCATATGACCAAATTCCAGTGCACGTTAGACAGCTCAATTATATAGTTTAGATAATGACCAGACGTTTCGGCCGGATGCATCCGGCGCACACACCTGAAGGACAGCACGGCAAGATTTGAGACCACTGAAGAAGGCCATGAAAGGCCGAAACGTCTGGTCATTATCTAAACTATATAATTGAGCTGTCTAACGTGCACTGGAATTTGGTCATATGATGACAAAAAATTGAATAAAATTTGAAATTTGATAAGCAACAAGCAAAACTGTGTGCTGCAATTACTCTATTAATTGTACGTGACTGAACAAGTCCTTGCAGGCACCAGCTAACCCGACAAACGGAGTGCGGTACTCCAAAACTAACACTGGAACCATGAACCAGACGTACAACAAGGGATAAGTGAAAATAAGAAGGCTTTATTGAAAATAAAGCTGTAAAGCAAAAGTCCAAACGGATGGCGAGACCGAAGCAGAGTCTTTGCAAAGCCAGAGGTCAGGAACCAGAAGGGTAGTCAGACGAAGCCAGGATCAGGAACCAGCAGGGTAGTCAGACGAAGCCAGGATCAGGAACCAGCAGGGTAGTCGGACGAAACCAGGATCAGGAACCAGCAGGGTAGTCGGACGAAACCAGGATCAGGAACCAGAAGCAGCAGCAGTCTAGAAGCATGTGAACACAGGAGGACCAAGCAAGGAACTGAAGCCACAGACCTCCTATATATATGAGCTGGGCATCCAGCTCCTCCCAGTGGGAAGGAGGAGCCGCAGGGTGGGAGGCTACAAGAAACCCAGAAACCAAGATGGCCGCCAGCACATGTCAAACGAAGGAGAACAGCAAGAAGGTAAGACCATGACAGTACCTCCCCCTCAAGGGCCCCTCCTCCGCGGAGTAAAGAACGGTTTCTGAGGGAAGCGTGCGTGGAAGGCTCGGAGCAAGGCAGGAGCATGGACATCTGCGGAGGGAACCCAGGAACGCTCCTCTGGACCATAACCACGCCAATGGACCAAAAACTGCACCCGACCGCGGACCAGGCGTGAGTCCAGGATATTGCTCACCTCATACTCCTCACGATTACCCACTAGGACCGGACGAGGCCGAGGAACCGAGGAAGTGAAACGATTACACACCAGTGGCTTCAACAGGGAGACATGAAACACGTTGGAGATCCGCATGCCAGGAGGAAGCGCAAGGGCATAGGCTACCGGGTTTACCCTGCGAAGCACTCGGAAGGGACCAACAAAGCGAGGCGCCAGCTTGGGAGTGGGCACTCGAAGGTTGAGGTTGCGGGTGGACAACCATACACTGTCTCCGACCTGGTAGGAAGGAGCAGGCGCTCGTCTGCGATCAGTCTGGAGTCTCTGGCGCTGCGCAGAGACCTCAAGGGACTTCTGGATCAGTACCCAAGAAGCACGTAGGACGGAAAGGTGATCCTCCACAGCCGGAATATCCTGGGGAGAGAATACCTCCGGTAACACGGCAGGTTGGAACCCATAATTGGCCATGAAAGGAGACGTCCCAGAGGAAGAGTTCACCGCCGTGTTCCTGGCAAACTCAGCCCAAGGCAGGAGGTCAACCCAATTGTCTTGGTGATCGGAGACATAGCAACGAAGGAATTGCTCCAAGGCCTGATTGGATCGTTCTGCGGCCCCATTGGACTGAGGGTGGTAGGCCGAGGAGAAGGAGAGATAAATCCCCAACTGGGAGCAAAAGGCGCGCCAGAACCTGGACACAAACTGACTCCCCCGATCCGACACAATCTCCTTGGGCAAACCGTGCAACCGGAAGACCTTCCTGGCAAAAATCGTGGCCAACTCTTGTGCAGAGGGTAACTTCTTGAGAGGAACACAGTGGCACATTTTGGAAAACCGATCCACAATCATGAGAATGACCGTATGGCCTCGGGATGCAGGGAGGTCCACAATGAAATCCATCCCCAGGTGTGACCATGGGCGCTCCCCGGTGGCTATGGGTTGCAGAAGGCCCAACGGAAGGTGCCGAGGGGACTTACTCTGGGCACAAACGGAGCATGCCGCTACATATGCGGCGATGTCGGAACGTAGGGAAGGCCACCAGAACAGACGTGAAACAGCCCAGGACAGCTGATTCTTTCCAGGATGCCCCGCGGTCTTGGAGTTATGGTAGGTTCGCAACAACCGAGTGCGCAACTCCTCAGGCACAAAACATCTGCCGTTGGGTCTCCCAGAGGGAGCACCAGATTGAGCCGCCAAAATCTGCTCACCCAGGGGAGAGGTCAGGCTGGTGCGAATGGCGGCCAAGATCTGATTCGGAGGTATGACCGAAGTCGGAATCGACTCCTCCCTGGACAGCTCGGAGTACTGCCGTGATAAGGCATCCGCCCTGATGTTCTTGGAACCGGGTAGGTAGGAGACCACGTAATTAAAACGTGACAAGAACAGAGCCCATCTGGCCTGACGTGGTGTCAATCTCTTGGCCTCAGAAAGGTAGGTCAGATTCTTGTGGTCCGTCAGGATGAGGACCGGAACCACCGAACTCTCGAGCAAGTGCCTCCATTCTTTAAGGGCCTGCACGATGGCCAATAACTCCCTGTCACCAATCTGATAGTTGCACTCCGCGGAAGACAGTTTCCGGGAGTAAAACCCACAAGGAAGCAGAGGACCCTCTGGTGTTCTACGCTGAGACAGAAGGGCGCCTACTCCTGTCTCAGACGCGTCCACCTCGAGGACAAAGGGCAACCCAGGGTTGGGATGCGACAGAATCGGAGCCGACACAAAGGCGGACTTTAGAGCCTCAAAAGCTCGGATGGCCTCGAGCGGCCAGACCTGGGAATTACTGCCCTTCCTGGTCAGATCCGTGAGAGGCTTGGCTAGCATGGAAAAGTCCCTGATGAACTTCCGATAATAATTGGCGAAGCCCAAAAAGCGCTGCAGGGAACGAAGACCACTGGGCTGGGGCCACTGTAAGACAGCCGAAACCTTCTCAGGATCCATGGAGAACCCCTCAGTGGAAATGATGTAACCTAAGAAGGTTACCTGGGATCGGTGAAATTCGCATTTCTCAAGCTTACCGAACAGCTTGTTCTCTCGTAACCGTTGCAACACTCGTCTGACATCCAGAATGTGGGCCTCCATGGATTCAGAATATACCAAGATGTCATCCAAATAGACCACCACACACTGCTGCAACAGGTCACGGAAAACATTGTTGATGAATTCCTGAAAGACTGCGGGCGCATTGCACAACCCAAAGGGCATAACCAAGGATTCATAATGACCGGTCCTGGTGTTAAACGCGGTCTTCCACTCATCGCCCGCCTTGATCCTTACCAGGTTATATGCCGCCCTCAGGTCGAGTTTGGTAAAGACCGTGGCCCCTTTAAGGCGATCGAACAGCTCGGAAATCAAGGGTATCGGGTAAGCGTTCTTGATCGTGATGCGATTGAGACCCCTGTAATCGATGCAAGGCCTCAACTCACCGCCCTTCTTTTTCACAAAGAAAAATCCAGCCCCTGCCGGGGACGAGGATTTGCGAATGTGTCCGCGTGAAAGCGCCTCCCTCACGTACTCCTCCATGGCCTCATTCTCCGCTACCGACAGTGGATAGACTTTGCCACGAGGAGGAACGGCACCAGATTGTAACTCTATGGCACAATCGTATGGGCGGTGCGGAGGTAGGGCAACCGCGCGCACCTTATCGAATACATCCCGGTACTCCTCGTATTCAGGAGGCAACAGAGAGTCCGAGGAAGTACACAGCAACTTGACAGACCCATGGATGCAACTAGCCCCACACTGCGGTGACCACGAGAGGATCTCGGCCGATCTCCAATCGAAAGTCGGATTATGCTTCCGGAGCCAGGGGTACCCCAAGACCACCGAGTAGTGTAGAGACGAAATAACCTGGAGGCAGACCGACTCTCTGTGAACGGCTATCCCCACTGGAAGGGTCTCATGAGTCACGTGTGGCGGCAGAAGGGGTCTGCCGTCTATCGCCTCAAGAGCCAGTGGGGAACCTCGAGCCTGCAGAGGAATGGAATTGGCGGCAGCGAACACATTATCAATGAGCAAACCACCAGCACCAGAGTCCACCAACGCCTGGGTCGTCACCGAGCCCCCGACCCAGGAGAGGACAACAGTGATCAGTGGTTTGTCAACACGGGAAACCGGGGACGAGGAGACTCCACCCAAGATCTGCCCCCGACAGGATCTCAGGTGCGAGCGTTTCCCGGACGGTTCGGACATGCCAACCGAAAATGCCCACCGAGACCACAGTACATGCATCGGCCCTCGCGTCTCCGGAGTACCCTCTCCCCCTCGGACAGGCGAGCAAACCCCAGCTGCATGGGTTCACCCCCAGACAAGTCATCCCCGGGAGGAGAGGGAGGCACGGGTGGGACAGCAAACGTAGGCGCCAATCTGTTAGAAAACCTCCGCAGGCTCTCCTTAAAGGAAGGTCTCTCCCTGAGTCTGGTGTCAATCAAAATCAGGAAAGAAATAAGAGACTCGAGCTCCACTGGTAGGTCCTTAGCTGCAACCTCATCCTTCAAGGCATCCGAGAGACCATGAGAGAAAGCAGCGACCAGAGCCTCATTATTCCAGCCCACCTCTGCTGCCAGGGTACGAAACTCAATGGCGTATTCAGCTACGGATCGTGAACCCTGTCTGATGGACATAAGGAGCTTCGCAGCAGAGGCAGCACGAGCCGGCACATCGAATACCTTCCGAAGAGAAGCAACAAAACCGGAAAACTCGGCAACCACCGGATTGTTGTTCTCCCATAAAGGGCTGGCCCAGGCCAAGGCCTTGTCCGAGAGCAGCGAGATCAAGAAGCCCACCTTTGATCTCTCAGTGGGAAAGGCATGTGGCAGCAACTCGAAATAAATGCCCACCTGGTTAAGGAAACCTCGGCACTGAGTTGGCTCTCCCCCAAAGCGCTGTGGAAGAGGGGCAGAACCGGTCATACCCCGAAACACCGCAGGTGCAACAACAGGTGTCGGGGTAGACTCTGGCGCAACAACCGGAGCGGCAGTAGGAGCGGGCCCAGGAGCGACAACCGACCCATCGGCAACGGGAGCGAAATGAGCCGTGCGTTCAAGCAGGGTTTGCAACGCCACAGCGAACCGACCCAACAGGTGATCCTGCTGATCAAGTCTGGCAACCAGCGTGGGTAGCGAGGATGGCCCTGTACCGTCAGAATTCATGGCTTGGTCCTAATGTCACGGAACCATGAACCAGACGTACAACAAAGGATAAGTGAAAATAAGAAGGCTTTATTGAAAATAAAGCTGTAAAGCAAAAGTCCAAACGGATGGCGAAACCGAAGCAGAGTCTTTGCGAAGCCAGAGGTTAGGAACCAGAAGGGTAGTCAGACGAAGCCAGGATCAGGAACCAGCAGGGTAGTCGGACGAAACCAGGATCAGGAACCAGCAGGGTAGTCGGACGAAACCAGGATCAGGAACCAGAAGCAGCAGCAGTCTAGAAGCATGTGAACACAGGAGGACCAAGCAAGGAACTGAAGCCACAGACCTCCTATATATATATGAGCTGGGCATCCAGCTCCTCCCAGTGGGAAGGAGGAGCCGCAGGGTGGGAGGCTACAAGAAACCCAGAAACCAAGATGGCCGCCAGCACATGTCAAACGAAGGAGAACAGCAAGAAGGTAAGACCATGACACACCCATCCGACAATGATTGGAAAGTTCCAAACTAGGAAGGTGTGCCTAACTGATAAGTTTGTGATCATAAGCCAGACACAGAGGGAGAGAAGGGGAAGGTAGAAGGAAGGAGAGGAGAAGTTGAGGGCTATCAAGATGAAAGCCATGGTGAGATGTGCTATGATGGACCACCCAGCTTTCCTAGGAGCAGAAGTGAGATTCCTACTAGGACTTGGTAAGAGACACAGAAAATTATATTTCATTTTATTAAGACTAATTTGATAGTGTGGGTGAAATTATACCACCTAGATTGGCGAATAAATAAATAATTAAATTAATTGATCATCTCCATATTGAGATGTAGTCTTAGGATATTGTGAGGCTTCATTCTACCTGCAGAAGAATCTAGACTCATAATCTAGCAAAGCATTAAATGATTGCTTTTTTATATATATATATATATATATATATATATACACTCACCTAAAGAATTATTAGGAACACCATACTAATACGGTGTTGGACCCCCTTTTGCCTTCAGAACTGCCTTAATTCTACGTGGCATTGATTCAACAAGGTGCTGATAGCATTCTTTAGAAATGTTGGCCCATATTGATAGGATAGCATCTTGCAGTTGATGGAGATTTGAGGGATGCACATCCAGGGCACGAAGCTCCCGTTCCACCACATCCCAAAGATGCTCTATTGGGTTGAGATCTGGTGACTGTGGGGGGCCATTTTAATACAGTGAACTCATTGTCATATTCAAGAAACCAATTTGAAATGATTCGAGCTTTGTGACATGGTGCATTATCCTGCTGGAAGTAGCCATCAGAGGATGGGTACATGGTGGTCATGAAGGGATGGACATGGTCAGAAACAATGCTCAGGTAGCCCGTGGCATTTAAACGATGCCCAATTGGCACTAAGGGGCCTAAAGTGTGCCCAGAACATCCCCCACACCATTACACCACCACCACCAGCCTGCACAGTGGTAATAAGGCATGATGGATACATGTTCTCATTCTGTTTACGCCAAATTCGGACTCTACCATTTGAATGTCTCAACAGAAATCGAGACTCATCAGACCAGGCAACATTTTTCCAGTCTTCAACAGTCCAATTTTGGTGAGCTTGTGCAAATTGTAGCCTCTTTTTCCTATTTGTAGTGGAGATAAGTGGTACCCGGTGGGGTCTTCTGCTGTTGTAGCCCATCCGCCTCAAGGTTGTGCGTGTTGTGGCTTCACAAATGCTTTGCTGCATACCTCGGTTGTAACGAGTGGTTATTTCAGTCAACGTTGCTCTTCTATCAGCTTGAATCAGTCGGCCCATTCTCCTCTGACCTCTAGCATCCACAAGGCATTTTCGCCCACAGGACTGCCGCATACTGGATGTTTTTCCCTTTTCACACCATTCTTTGTAAACCCTAGAAATGGTTGTGCGTGAAAATCCCAGTAACTGAGCAGATTGTGAAATACTCAGACCAGCCCGTCTGGCACCAACAACCATGCCATGCTCAAAATTGCTTAAATCACCTTTCTTTCCCATTCTGACATTCCGTTTGGAGTTCAGGAGATTGTCTTGACCAGGACCACACCCCTAAATGCATTGAAGAAACTGCCATGTGATTGGTTGACTAGATAATTGCATTAATGAGAAATAGAACAAGTGTTCCTAATAATTCTTTAGGTGAATGTATATATATATATATATATATATATATATATTGATATTGATAGAACATTCTTCGCCAAGCTAAGTGATGGATTCCCACAGGAAAGACGTCAAATCCTTTCCATTTAAGATCCTAGATCCCTGTTATTTGTCTTAATAGTCTTACCAAAGTTATATGTGTAAAAATAGTCCAGGATGGGGCGGAAGGATACAGTTATCTCTTCTAAGTTATATCCTTGAATGGATTTGCCCATCTTGAAGTCATGTGATGTGTAGTTGGTTAGGGGGGGCAGAATGTATTTAGCATTCTATATAATGTCTAGGATTAGACATGCCCATCTTGATATCATGAGGTTTTCTCTGAACAGAAGTAATGTATATAACTTATGTTCATATTTTGATATCCTAACCAAATAATAGCTTGGTTATAATGTGACAAGTTATTTCCACTCACATGTATTGTTAAGCTTGTAATGCTTTATATGAACGCTATATATATATTCATTTGCATGTATCATTGTGTTTATTTACTTATATATGTTTATAATCTTGTAACCAATAAATCTGCATATTTTTATAATACCTGTGTATTATTGTATAATGCAAAACTACATTTTATCATTAACGTCATCTCACGTCAAAAAGAACTTATTTATCTGAGGAAATAGTCGGACTCAGATGTGAATTGTATCAATTAGGTTGTCTACAATTCACCAGGTCATGATTTTAAGAATTTATGACAAATTTTATAAATTAAATTTTTTTATGGTTAATTATTTTTATGACCATAATTAATAATTCTTAATTGAATTATTACCCCCGACAAATTCCTTACAAGACCTGCTGTTTTGGAAATACTGTGACGTAGTCATCTAGCCATCACAATTTGGTGCTTTACTTGCTGCCCAATATCTCCAACTTCTGGACAGGTGACAATTGTTACAATATAATCAATATTAGTCACTTCATCTGTCAATGGTTTTAGGCTGGATTTCCACCTTCATGGTTTAAATGCAGTTTTTGATGCCAAAGTCAGAAATGGATCACACTGAGGACACCTATAAAGGAAAGACTCGAGTCATAGGCTACTTTCACACTAGCGTTTTTGCTAAATCCGTCAGGGTTCAGCAAAAAACGCTTCAGTTACTGATAATACAACCGTCTGCATCCCTTATGAATGGATCCAGTTGTATTATCTTTAACATTGCCAAGACAGATCCGTCATGAACTCCATTGAAAGTCAATGGAGGACGGATCCGTTTTCTATTGTGACAGATTGTGTCAGAGAAAACGGATCCGTCCCCATTGACTTGCATTGGGGGTCATGCCGGATCCGTCTTGCTCTGTATCCCAGGACGGAAAGCAAACTACAACATGTTGCGGTTTGCTCTCCGGTATGGGAACGCAACTAAACGTAACGGAATGTATTTTGGACCATTTCGTTCTGTTCAGTTTTGTCCCCATTGACAATGAATGGGGACAAAACTGAAGCGTTTCTATCCGGTATTGAGCCCCCTATGATGGATCTCAATACCGGAAAACTAAAACGCTAGTGTGAATTTTGTGAAAGTAGCCTTATCCGATTTTCTAATCAACTGCATCATAAAACCTGAATGTGTAAACCCAGCCTTAATGTTACAGATTATCAATGTATACTTTCTGAAGGCATACTGAAGGCAGTATACAGTTTGACCTAGTCACATTAAAACCTGTGGGCCCTGCAAGCATCTAACATAACATAGTAACATAGTACATAAGGCCGAAAAAAGACATTTGTCCATCCAGTTCGGCCTGTTATCCTGCAAGTTGATCCAGAGGAAGGCAAAAAAACCCTGTGAGGTAGAAGCCAATTTTGCTCACTTTAGGGGAATAAAAAATTCCTTCCCGATCCCAATCAGGCAATCAGAATATCCCCCTGGGTAAGGAACTTTGGCACAGTTTAATTGCCAAGTTCTTCAAATAAGGACAGTAGCTGTCAAGTAGAAGGGTCACCATCAATCAATGCTGAGCTACTGTATATGCTTCTCACCTGGAGATCTGTGGAATCTGCGGGCAAATCTGTATGTGTTACATGCAATTATTGCTGTGGATTTGCAAGCTGCGTTTTCTTGCTTCAGGTTGGGGGCTACATGGTAATCTTGGTCGTGACCAAAGATCACTGTGTAGCAGTGCAGCCATTGAACTAATTGGGGATAGCAGTATGACTCGCAGGTTGCTGCGACTGCAACCCCAAAATTGAAAAAATTAAATAAAATCCAGCACTGCTGGATTTTTTTGCAATTGTGGGCTTGGGGTTGTGGCAACTTGCAAGTCACGCTGCGACTGTGAGGGGTGTAGCTGCCAAGACCGCCATATAGCTCCAGCCTTACTGTGGGCATGTATAGATAAATAAATAGCACATAAAGGAATGGCAAATCTTTGTCATGCTATGTAATATCAAAAATAACTGCACAATATATTCTATAGTTTGTATAATATTGCATATTGGTCTTCTAATTTATGACATTACTGTTTTTTATTATTCCATTAAATTATGTCATGTAATTTATTTCTGCTGCTAAATACCTACAAGTCTCTTCAGAGTGTTCAACATGCAAGCCAAGTCATGTCTTCAAACCTTATTATCTCATGTCCTTAGAGAATAGCAGTAGTAAGAAGCCTCGATGGTCAGCCCCCTGCCGTACGGAGCAGTTTTTGTATACCATTCATCCTGAGGTTATTGAGCAGAATGCTTGTCATCTTTTGTTTCTTGGCCACTGTAGGAATTTTGACTAACTTATTTTTAATCTATTGTATAAGCGCCAATTCAAAGAAGATGTCAACTGCGGAACTTATAATGACGCACCTTTGTGTTAGCAACTTGATGCAGCTGATTTCCCGGATTTTGACCATAGTCATTCCAGATCAAGAAGTGATTTGTTATCCTATGTCATGTCCTTGCAAAATTTCTGTTTTACTTTTATGTATTGCACGAAAAGGGAGTATTGCATTTACACTCTTTCTTGGCCTGTTTCGTCTCCTGAAGATAAAAAACAAAATGCTCTTTGTTCTGACAAATATTCAAGTGCACGTGGCTCTAGCAGCGGCTTGGTTGATTTTGATTGCAACTTGTTCCCCCTACATATTATTTATACCAGCCAACCGACCACTGTTCCAGAACCTCACGAGAACTTGTGTTTGCTCTTTTTGTAAAAGTCTGACAGACAAGGATTTAGGACTGAAGATTTTTGACTGGGTATGTACCACTGCCAGTCTCTACTGTATACTCACCATAATGTGCTTTGGGACCATTAAGATGGTGTTAATTCTCCTAAATCACCAAAAGACAGTATTTGTGGATGGAACGCTGAGCATATCCAGGACCAGACAGAGGGAATTCACTGCCATTAAAGCCATTATTGCCCTCTTGGTTTGTTGTGTATCTTGCAATTCTGTCAGCCTTGGTCTTAGACTCAGTTCAGAATTTCATGTCTATGATATACATAGGATAACCTCACATACTTATAATCTGGTTTCCCCTGTGATCTTGGGACATCCATACTTTAGGAAATTACCATGCATGAGCTGGCAGTGCCATAGTCAGAACCAAGAGCAGGTGCTAGCAATTTCATAGCAACTTACAGTCGTTCTGTTAATTTTCTCTGTGTTGTCTATTTTATTAATACTAGCACTATCCCTTGTATGTCTCCATATACCTGAATATGTATGTTTCTATGTATGTGAACAACCTTAACCCTTTCACGCCCAGCGACATCAGGTGTTTAAAGATGGGGCCCGCTTCTGCCTGCTGCGGGTGGGTGGCCGTCTGCTTCTTCTAGCAGACACCCATGGCTAATGTCCGCAACTGACAGTAATGCCGATCGCGGACATTTAACCCCTCAGATGCTGTGGTCAATCCTGACCACGGCATCTGAGCTCCCTTAGACCTAAAGTGCGCACTTTCAGTTGCGCTCCGGCTCCCCGGTGTGGCGATCGGAGGAGCCGGAGCGTTTATGCAGCAGCCCCTGTCTTTATGAATGACAGGAGGCTGCTGCATAGTATTTCCTATGGAGCCCTTGCCTGTAATAGGGCTCCATAGGAAACTAGTAAAATCATCATAGATTTCAATGCAAGTGCATTGGAATCTATGATAATAACAGATGATTGATTGTTATAGTTCCCTATGGGAACTACAAAAAAGTGTGTAAAAAAAAAAAAAAAGTAAAATTCAAATCACCCCCCCTTTTCCCAAAATAAAAATAAAAGAACAAAAAAAATTAAAAAAATACACATCATGGGTGTCGCAATGTACGAAAACGCCCATAGTATAAAAATATATTCCCCATACGGCAAACAGAAAAACGGAAAAAAGCATCCAAATGGCCGATTCGCCGTTTTTGGTCGCTTCATTTTCTACAAAAAAATTAAATAAAAAGTGATCAAAAAAGTTCAGATCGCCACGCAAAATTAAAAGTTCAGATCGCCACGCAAAAAATTTGCCCCCATACAGCTCCGTACACATAATTGCAAAAAAGTTCTAGGGGTGAAAATAAGGCAGCAAAAAAATAAAACAGATTTTTTCCAACTTTTAAATTTTTTTATCACTGTCAAAACGCAAGAAAAACTATACATATAAGGTATCGCCAGATTTGTAATGACCTGTAAAATAAAAGTAACTGGTCAGTTTTATCGCACATCGAACGTCGTAAATAAAAAAACCTGCAAAACTGTCGTGGAATTGCTTTTTTTTTGCAATTTCACCCCGTTTGGAATTTTTTCCCGCTTACCACTACATGATATGCAAAAACAAGCCCTCATATGGCTATGTGAACAGACAAATAAAAAAGTTATGGCTCTGGGAAGGCAGGGAGCACAAAACAAAAACGCAAAAAAAGAAAAAAAACTCCTGGCCTTAAGGGGTTAAAAGAATTAAATGGAAGAAGCTGTTTACCAGATCTTATGCGTGTAACATATCCTCAACATCAACTCTTGTTTTCCTTCTAAATAAAAAGTATATTATTATGGAGTCTATCATTGATGTACAGTATTTTAGTTGTCAGTGATTGCCAGAATTTGTAATATTTTCTCTGGCAGATGTCTGCCTTACAGTCCTTTCTTCAATAGTAGGATTGTATTTCTTATTTTAATTTGCATTTGATAAATTTCTCTTTATCAGGAATTAAAATGGAGTAAAGTTCTACAATAAAGACATGTGTGGTTAAAAAATATGTAAAACTTAAAAACCTAATTTAAACAATAGGTCATTTTCTGGTGACACATTCCTTTAAGAAGTTAATAAAGAACCTGCTCATTTAAGTTTTCCACTGATGACACTGGTTCGATTGCCAGCAGAAATGCGTATGTGCATTATTTCTACTTTATAGTGTTCTTATGTGGCATATACTGTATATTATGCTTTGTGTTCCAGGTGTAATTGCTCCATCTAGTGGTTCTGTTCAATCAGCATACAATTCCCTGTATGTCTCTAGGGAGCCACTGTATCTGTCACATGACTTGGTGACATCATCAAGTGAGCTTATGTATGAGCCATGAAGTAATCCTCTTCATCCAAGCCTACGATAGCATCGCTGGGATGTCCAGATTACCATCTAGCATTTAGGGGGAGGTTTATTAAACTGGTGTAAAGTAGAACTGGCATAGTTGCTCATGGCACCCAATCAGATTCCACCTTTCATTTTTCATAGCTCCTTTGGAAAATCAAAGGTTGAATCTGATTGGTTGCTATGGGCAACTAAGCCAGTTCTACTTTACACCAGTTTGATGAATATTCCCCTTCATTTTCATATGTTAATGCATATTGTGCATATCTCCTGCTGTTATTGTCTACACCATAGTTATCAGTTAGAGACCATGCTTGTCACAGATAGGTTAGCAACTTCCTTGTGTATATGTCTATAGCTATTCATCTTCCCTCTTATTGCCATGCTGGTGTATGATAGTAAGCACATTATTTTTCTGATCATTTAAGTTTTCATTTAAGCAGCACGAAATGCCAGCAGAATGCTTGGATGTATAGGGAGAGGTATAAGCAGTAGAAGGAGTGAGGTGCTTATGCCGCTGTACAGAACACTGGTGAGACCTCACTTGGAGTATTGTGCGCAGTACTGGAGGCCATATCTCCAGAAGGATATAGATACTCTAGAGAGAGTTCAGAGAAGAGCTACTAAACTAGTACATGGATTGCAGGATAAAACTTACCAGGAAAGGTTAAAGGACCTTAATATGTATAGCTTGGAAGAAAGAAGAGACAGAGGGGATATGATAGAAACTTTTAAATACATAAAGGGAATCAACTCGGTAAAGGAAGAGAGCATATTTAAAAGAAGAAAAACTACCACAAGAGGACACAGTTTTAAATTAGAGGGGCAAAGGTTTAAAAGTAATATAAGGAAGTATTACTTTACTGAGAGAGTAGTGGATGCATGGAATAGCCTTCCTGCAGAAGTGGTAGCTGCAAATACAGTGAAGGGGTTTAAGCATGCATGGGATAGGCATAAGGCCATCCTTCATATAAGATAGGGCCGGGGGCTATCCATAGTATTCAGTATATTGGGCAGACTAGATGGGCCAAATGGTTCTTATCTGCCGACACTTTCTATGTTTCTATGTTTCTTAGTTGGACCCTGCTCCTGAGTCTATGAATTGTTAGGATGGAGTTTAGCTGCCTGTCAACTTGCTCCTCTCACACATAAGGAGGACAGAACATATAGAATAGGGTTTTATAGGACCCACTAAGTCTTATTGCACACGAACATGTGCGCTCCGTGGCCATATTGCATTCTGCATCACGGATGCGGACCCATTCAATGGGTCTGCAAAACCAGAGATGCAGAATGGTGCGGAACAGAACCCTATGGAAGCACTGCGGAGTGCTTCCGTGGGGTTTCTTCCCGAACTTCCGTTCCGCAAAAAGATAGAACATGTCCTATCTTTTTGCGGAACGGCCGGATCGCGGACCCATTAAAGTGAATAGGTCCGCGATCTGCTGAGGCTGCCCCACGGTGGGTGATTGTGCTTTGCGGCCCGCAATTTGCGGGATGCGGCACGGCCACGGGGCGCACTCGTTCGTGTGCAAGAGGCCTAAGTGGGGTTGCCCTTCTCAGTGCTCAGTTTCTTCACCAGTGGCAAACCTTTGAAGACCAGCACATTTTCCTGTCACCATTTATGACTGACTTGAGTTTGGTTAATGGGATGCCGGAGCTTTTGTATAGTGGACATGGCCTATCTCTTGCGGGGCAGAGTCACGGGACGGAAGCCCACCGCAATACGGGATTCACACGGCTGGTGCCCTTGCATTGCAGACCGCTATTTGCAGTCCGCAACACGGGCACGGCGACCATGCAGTCATGAGAATAAGCCCTTATACTCATTGCCTGGGATTGGTTTTTGTGAATGAATGCATCTTACCTGATCAATGGTGGTGGGTTTACCGGATATGAAATTACATCATGGTGACTGTTGTTTTGACTACTCTCTACTTTGCCATTTATTTAGATACATTTATAATTAGACACACAGTGGTATTATCCACTTGGTCACACTTGGCTGTTGTGTGGCATTGATTTATTTAGCAGATTGTGGTTTTAAAATGTTGGTTTTAGAGAGGCAGTATTTCAGTGCATGTTATCTATACCCTTCACCCATCAGAATATACTTGCCCTCTGATTTTCACAAAGAAGGATTGAGAGGATAAGCGCTTATTCATCTAATCACCCCTCTATGCATCTCTGTGTCTGACACATGCCTCCGTGCCTAATTAGGCCGCTTTCTGACGCCATGACCTGGGTGTTTACCAGAATCCAGATGATGGCACCAAATATCTTGCACCAAACACAGAAGCATCAATAAACTTTACAATTTACACTGTCTCTATCTTGCCTATATCCATTTTTTTGAGTAAAATATACAGGCTGCTTCTCTAGTGATACCAGTTACATGCTGCAGTAGTGATGATTGACTACAGAGGAATATCTAATACTTCTGACAGATGGTAACGGTCACCATAAATAATAGTAATCAGACGCTTTTCAGATGGGTATAAGGCTACATGCACACAAACGTTGTTTGTTTCAGTGTCCGTTCCGTTTTTTTAGCGAATAGGATGCGGACCCATTCAAAACAGTGTGCTGTCCGCATCAGTATGTCCGTTCCGTAGCCTCGCAAAAAAAATAGAACATGTCCAATTATTGTCCGTTTTAGGCATTGTTACAATGGATCCACCAAAAAAACGGACGGCATGCGGATGTCATCCGTTTTTTTTTTTGCGGACCGCAAAACACATACGGTCGTGTGCATGTAGCCTAATACAGAGGATTTTTTGGTCCCATATTATGGAGTCAACACCCTGAACTCCCACGGTTCAGAAGAACCAATGGCGCACTAGTTTGTTTTCTGATGAACTGTGGATCCATGGTACAGGAGTAATAAAGCACCCATATTATACCAGTCAGAAAGAAGCCTGAAATTTATCATTTTTAATTAGGATTACAGTTTGTATAAGGCCCCTTTCACACGGGCGAGTATTCCGCGCGGATGCGATGCGTGAGTTGAATGCATTGCACCCGCACTGAATCTGGACCCATTCATTTCTATGGGGCTGTTCACATGAGCGGTGATTTTCACGCATCACTTGTGCATTGCGTGAAAATCGCAGCATGCTCTATATTCTGCGTTTTTCACGCAACGCAGGCCCCATAGAAGTGAATGGGGTTGCGTGAAAATCGCAAGCATCCGCAAGCAAGTGCGGATGCGGTGCGATTTTCACGCATGGTTGCTAGGTGACAGTCTATTCACTGTATTATTTTCCCTTATAACATGGTTATAAGGGAAAATAATAGCATTCTGAATACAGAATGCTTAGTAGGTGATCAATTAAGGGTTAACAAAAAATTAAAATTAACTCACCTTCTCCTCTTGTTCGCGTAGTTCCCGGTCTCTTCTTTACTTCTTAAAAGATGAACTACCAGCTAGGACCTGTGGTGACGTCAGATCACATGCTCCAATCACATGGTCCATCACCACGGTGATGGACCATGTGATCTGACATCACCAAAGGTCCTTTAGCCCACAGCTCATCATTAAAGAAGTAAAGAAGAGACCGGGAACTACGCGAACAAGAGGAGAAGGTGAGTTAATTTTTATATATTTTTTTAACCCTCAATTGATCACCTACTAAGCATTCTGTATTCAGAATGCTATTATTTTCCCTTATAACCATGTTATAAGGGAAAATAATAACATCTACACAACACCTAACCCAAGCCCGAACTTCTGTGAAGAAGTTCGGGTTTGGGTACCAAACATGCATGATTTTTCTCACGAGTGCGCAAAACGCATTACAATGTTTTGCACTCGCGCGGAAAAATCGCGTGTGTTCTCGCAACGCCCGTGTGAAAGAGGCCTAAAGGATGAAAAATCATATACCGGTACCTATATAATTCCCAATACTTGTTTGCAAAAATTGATTGGTGCATTACTTTAACACAAGCAGCATTGACTATAGACGTATGGTATGTATTAACTTTTTAAATCTTAGGTTTTTTGAAAAATATATTTATCATAATGACTCCGCTACGCATTTTAGTTGCAAAACTTGAATTTTCACCCAATTCTTTTTATATAGCCACTGTTGCATGAAGGTGGTTGAATTAATTATTAGGTCATAATTTTATACACTGTACATTGTGCGCTCTCAGATGTAGCATTTGGTATCATGGCAGCTGTTTGCCGTGTATAGAATACATTTTTCATGCATTTGTGGACGACGTATTAGGCTACTTTCACATTAGCGTTCTGCTGTCCGCTCGTGAGCTCCGTTTGAAGGGGCTCACGAGCGGAGCAGAACGCTTCCGTCCAGCCCTGATGCAGTCTGAATGGATGCGGATCCGCTCAGACTGCATCAGTCTGGCGGCGTTCAGCCTCCGCTCCGCTCGCCTCCGCACGGCCAGGCGGACAGCTGAACGCTGCTTGCAGCGTTCGGGTGTCCGCCTGGCCGTGCGGAGGCGTGCGGATCCGTCCAGACTTACAATGTAAGTCAATGGGAACGGATCCGCTTGAAGATGACACCATATGGCTCAATCTTCAAGCGGATCCGTCCCCCATTGACTTTACATTGAAAGTCTGAACGGATCCGCTCAGGCTACTTTCGCACTTAGAAATTTTTCTAAGTTATTAATGCAGACGGATCCGTACTGAACGGAGCCTCCGTCTGCATTAATATGATCGGATCCGTTCAGAACGGATCCGATCAAGCGCTAGTGTGAAAGTAGCCTTACGTGGCTTGTTTTTTAAAAGCACAAGCTCTTGTTGATGTACGCACTTGTGGTACATGAGCTCTGCACACCTTAATACATTACTTTTACATTGTTTTAGGTGTAAACCTTTGCTTTGAGTTTTAGGTGTAATGGCTACGGCCGTGTGCATGAGCCCTAAGCCTAAGTTGTATGTATAAACTCTGCACGTTAAACATTTATTTTTAAGAGGTGTGGTACATATAACTTTCTGCTTGAGTCACACTTTCACCCACCAATATCAACTTTCACACAGTTTTTATGAAAAATTACATTTTGACGCAAAATGGTATGAAGGTGTCTCAGTAAAATGTGCTAAGTGGCATTTGATCAAGATGCCAGGTGTCTACTTTCAGATAATGTATGGGGTACTAATACAATTTTTTTTATTTTGTAATTTAGGTTTTATTTGTACATGTCAAAACTGCAAAAGTTGTCCTCGCTACCAGAGGTGCAAGATGTCGTCCCCCCCCGGCAGCAAAAAGAATTAAAGGGTTTGTCCCATTACAACAACTTATCCCCTAACAGTCAGAGGAGTCTGACCACTGGGTCCCGTACTGATCACTAAAACAGAGCTATTACTCAGCTATCTATGTCAGTCTCATAGATTTGAATGATGCAGCAGCAAGCATGACTGTCAGCTGCTCCATTCAAATAGGGGAACATGGGCTCCCGTTCTAGTGACCTGTGGGGGCCCCAGCGGTCAGACCCCTACCACTGAAGACACTTATCCCCTATCCTATGGATAGGGAATACGTTATTGTAACGGGATAAACGCTGTAAGTACCTTGCTATGTCAGCTAGGTCACACTGAGGACTGAGTTCTCACAATCGAGATCACTTTTCAGTATGTGCTGTGTACACGGAGGGTTTGCAGCACACACCTTACATATTTTAATGATGTCAAAGTAAAGTAGACCAGCTCGTCTTACACACTGGATACATATAAACTTGACCACACTGGATTCTCTATATTTATGCAAATAAGCTTTCCAGATCCAATTTCCAACCAATTCTTACAAAATAAAACCTAAGTAAAGTTCTGAATGTTGAGACCCTATGCTGGGGCGTGTTCCTCCAGACCAGACAGACTAGTAATAAGCTGAAAGCAAGAATATGACGCTTACTCCGGCTGTGCCATTATGGAGCTCTATACCCATATCATTTCTTTTTTATATATATTTAAATATTGACCTGTGCTGGGCTGTTCTAGTTCCTTTTTGAGATGTGGCCGATTGGTGGTAGACTTCTGGATCATATTTGGCAGAGAAAATGTGCAACAAATTATAGTACCATAAATGCATCAATGAGTTTTTCACCCCCCACCCCACAATACCTATAGTTGAGAAAAGCTTTGTGCCAAATTCAGAGATTTTTATATCTACAGCATGTCTATTATTTTGTCACTGAAAATATAATTTAAGCGTGTTATAAAGCAGGAGCTGAACAGAATAATATATAGTTTTATGGGAGAAGATTCAGAAAAAAAACGTGTTTCATTTATTTGAATTCCTGCTCATTCTGGGCTTTGAAGACAAGGAGACAGTCCTATCAGTGACTAGCAGTACAGGGAGTGCAGAATTATTAGGCAAGTTGTATTTTTGAGGATTCATTTTATTATTGAACAACAACCATGTTCTCAATGAACCCAAAAAACTCATTAATATCAAAGCTGAATATTTTTGGAAGTAGTTTTTAGTTTGTTTTCAGTTTTAGCTATTTTAGGGGGATATCTGTGTGTGCAGGTGACTATTACTGTGCATAATTATTAGGCAACTTAACAAAAAACAAATATATACCCATTTCAATTATTTATTTTTACCAGTGAAACCAATATAACATCTCAACATTCACAAATATACATTTCTGACATTCAAAAACAAAACAAAAACAAATCAGTGACCAATATAGCCACCTTTCTTTGCAAGGACACTCAAAAGCCTGCCATCCATGGATTCTGTCAGTGTTTTGATCTGTTCACCATCAACATTGCGTGCAGCAGCAACCACAGCCTCCCAGACACTGTTCAGAGAGGTGTACTGTTTTCCCTCCTTCTAAATCTCACATTTGATGATGGACCACAGGTTCTCAATGGGGTTCAGATCAGGTGAACAAGGAGGCCATGTCATTAGATTTTCTTCTTTTATACCCTTTCTTGCCAGCCACGCTGTGGAGTACTTGGACGCGTGTGATGGAGCATTGTCCTGCATGAAAATCATGTTTTTCTTGAAGGATGCAGACTTCTTCCTGTACCACTGCTTGAAGAAGGTGTCTTCCAGAAACTGGCAGTAGGACTGGGAGTTGAGCTTGACTCCATCCTCAACCCGAAAAGGCCCCACAAGCTCATCTTTGATGATATCAGCCCAAACCAGTACTCCACCTCCACCTTGCTGGCGTCTGAGTCGGACTGGAGCTCTCTGCCCTTTACCAATCCAGCCACGGGCCCATCCATCTGGCCCATCAAGACTCACTCTCATTTTATCAGTCCATAAAACCTTAGAAAAATCAGTCTTGAGATATTTCTTGGCCCAGTCTTGACGTTTCAGCTTGTGTGTCTTGTTCAGTGGTGGTCGTCTTTCAGCCTTTCTTACCTTGGCCATGTCTCTGAGCATTGCACACCTTGTGCTTTTGGGCACTCCAGTGATGTTGCAGCTCTGAAATATGGCCAAACTGGTGGCAAGTGGCATCTTGGCAGCTGCACGCTTGACTTTTCTCAGTTCATGGGCAGTTATTTTGCGCCTTGGTTTTTCCACACGCTTCTTGCGACCCTGTTGACTATTTTGAATGAAACGCTTGATTGTTCGATGATCACGCTTCAGAAGCTTTGCAATTTTAAGAGTGCTGCATGCCTCTGCAAGATATCTCACTATTTTTGACTTTTCTGAGCCTGTCAAGTCCTTCTTTTGACCCATTTTGCCAAAGGAAAGGAAGTTGCCTAATAATTATGCACACCTAATATAGGGTGTTGATGTCATTAGACCACACCCCTTCTCATTACAGAGATGCACATCACCTAATATGCTTAATTGGTAGTAGGCTTTCGAGCCTATACAGCTTGGAGTAAGACAACATGCATAAAGAGGATGATGTGGTCAAAATACTCATTTGCCTAATAATTCTGCACGCAGTGTATGTTGAGCGAATCCAACTCCAAAAAGTGTATACTTGCCTCATCTGAGCGTGAAAAGCCGGCCGCCTCCATCTTGATTGAAGATTCTGCACGAAATCCTGTGTGCGGTGACGAATGACATCACAGCGGGCCGCGTAAGATTTCGCGCTGGATCTACAATCAAGATCTACAATCAAGATGGCGGGGGCGGCTCTTCGCGATCAAATGGATGAGGGCATGTATGATTTTATTAATGGTTTCAAAATTTTACACTGTAATATTGATGTCTGATGCCGCGATCAGCTATGAACGCAGCATCTGAGGGGTACAATGACAGTTAGCTGCGCGATTGCCGCTCCCAGTCATTCCACCCACTACTTACAAAGAAATGCACATCGTGACGAAGTAATTCATCAGGAAGCAATTAATTTTTTTGTTGAAAATTCTGCGAAGCAGCTGAAACAAATTTTCAAGTACTTCACTCATCACTAAGGCCTCATGCACACGACCGTTCAGTTTTTTGCAGTCCGAAAATTGCGGATCCGCAAAACACGGAAGCCGCCTGTGTGGCTTCCGCAATTTGCGGAACGGAACAGGCAGCCCATTGTAAAAATGCCTATTCTTGTCCGCAAAACGGACAAGAATAGGACAGGTTATATTTTTTTTTAAGGGGCCACGGAACAGAGCAACGGATGCGGACAGCACACGGAGTGCTGTCCGCATCTTTTGCGGCCCCATTGACGTGAATGGGTCCGCACCCAAGCCACAAAAACTGCGGCTCGGATGCGGACCCGAACAACGGACGTGTGCATGAGGCCTAATTGACAGCTTTTTCTATATATACAGTCAGAAGGAAGGCCAAGAATCACCGATAGGTCTGTCTCAAAGCCCAGAACGAGCAGGAATTTTAATGTAGAGTTTTAATGATACTTTTCCCATAAAACTATATAATCCATCTTCTCAGCTCCTTCTGCTCTATAACATGCTGCCTACCGCTCAGACACCATGTTCAACGTGACAGTCCCTTTAAATTACCATGTATTTACTCACCAACTTTATTTTTTTTTTTTAAATAGGCACTCCAGCTTCCCCAAAATCTCAGACCCGTAGGAGTCGATTCAAGAGGCAGAAAAATATACAGTGAGCAAAAGAGGTTTATTTCTGTAGATGTTGGTGCGTGTTCGTTAGCTCCTGCACTGCCATCAGTGACAGTAAGTACCAGTTTAACACACTAAAACAATAAGACACATTCGGAAATCACATGGATAAAATAAACATTTCTAACGCTCTTCCATATGAAATCAAAGTACCAGGTCATTAGCTCGTGTTACAGCTTGTAGTTATGGACACTTCCCCTGTTCCCATTGCACATACAGCCTGAGGTGCAGTCAGTGTTTGAGACATTTCTGGCCAATTCTATGACTGGATGAGGACAACTCAGACTGAGCAAAACATGGGCACAGAGACTCTTCCACGTGTACGAGCCCAAAGGAAGCACATTCATTTGTGAATACTACGTTGTGGTACAGGTATATTAAACATTTACAAGAATCATTTGCAGTCAGGGTAAATGCCATTCCATATTGTCATTTTATTGGTGACCAATTGATGAATGTCATTACAGTACATGCAAAGAGAATTTGCATGCTGTAACAGTAGTATTTTGCACTTTGAACAGAATTATAATATTGGTCTTTGTAGCTTTGGATTACATGCCGTATTTCATATAGCTAGAACGTGGCCACAAAAAAAAAAAAAAAAAAAATTGAAAATCCTGTTTAAAGGGACACTATCATCGTAAAAAGAAATGATTTCTAGTGAAAGCTTTTTGGTAGTGTACATTTCATATTTTATCATTTCTATCCTTCCATATATAAATTATGAAACCATTCAGTTTTCACACATGCCGACAGAGTCCATATAGGCTATTCTGCAAACTGGTCATAAAGAGAATATTATATTACGGCCTATAAGCTCATTCATACCTTTGTCTTGGGCTACTTTCACACTAGCGTCGGGGCTCCGCTTGTGAGCTCCGTTTGAAGGCTCTCACAAGCGGCCCCGAACGGATCCGCCCAGCCCTAATGCATTCTGAGTGGACGCGGATCCGCTTGGCCTCTGTTCCGCTCAGGAGGCGGACACCCGACCGTGCGGAGGCAAACGGATCCGTCCAGACTTACAATGCAAGTCAATGGGGACGGATCCGTTTGAAGTTGACACAATATGGCTCAATTTTAAAACAGATCCGTCCCCCATTGACTTTCAATGTAAAGTCAAAACGGATCCGTTTGCATTATCACGAACAAAAAAAAATTATAAAAAAAAATAAAAATATATATATATATTTTTTTTTTGTTCATGGTAATGCAAACGGATCTGTTCTGAACGGATCTAAGCGTTTGCATTATAGGAGCGGATCCGTCTGTGCAGATACCAGACGGATCCGCACCTAACGCAGGTGTGAAAGTAGCCTAACAGATCCCTATTATTTTGTATTTTTTTAATTGAAGAAAACATTGGAAATGCATTTACAAGTTTATTTTAATGGATTTTGTTTTATTTCTATGTGCATTTTTTAATGCACATGTTTTTCAATATACAGCATGTACCAATAGATCTTTATTGGTACTGCTTTAGCTGAGTAGGAGTTGAATTAAAAAATTTATTTTTAGTGTTTTCGGTGTTCACGCGTGCGCATTTATTCCGCTTTTTATCATCCCTATGTCTGCAACTGTACAAAAAAAAAAGGAAAAAAAGAAAGAAAAAATAGCATTTTTCAGATTTTAGCATGCTTCAGCCTTTAAGGGGTTGTCTGAGAAGAGTTTAAGGCTGCGTTCACACGGGCAAGATTTCCGCGTGGGTGCAATGCGGTAGGTGAACGCATTGCACCCGCACTGAATCTGGACCCATTCATTTCAATGGGGCTGTTCAGATGAGCGATGATTTTCACGCATCACTTATGCGTTGCGTGAAAATCGCAGCATGCTCTATATTCTGCGTTTTTCACGCAACGCAGGCCCCATAGAAGTGAATGGGGTTGCGTGAAAATCTGAACTTCAGTGAAGAAAACCTGAACTTCAGTGAAGAAGTTCGGGTCTGGGTACCACAGTCGGTTTTTTATCACGCGCGTGCAAAACACATTGCACACGCACGATAAAAACTGAACATCGGAACGCAATCGCAGTCAAAACTGACTGCAATTGCATTCCTACTCGCGCGGGTTTGCCGCAACACACCGGGACGCATCCGGAACTAATCCGGACACGCTCGTGTGAACGCAGCCTTATAAGGATAATATACTATCCTCAGGATAGGTCATCAATATCTTATCAGTGGGGGTCTGACTTTTGGCATCCCAGCTGTTTAAAGAGACCACAGCCACTTCCTGGGCTAGTTATGTCACGTTCATCGGTCACATAAGCTAGCCACAGCTCAGTCCCATTCAAGTGAATGGGGCTGAGCTGCAATACAAAGCGCAGCTGCGATTCAGTGAACAGCACCATGCTTTTTAATCTGCGAGGAGGCCAAGATGCTTGCGAACCTCAACGATCAGATACGGTCAATCCTGAGGACAGGCGATCAGTACTGAACACTGGAACAACCCTTTAAAGGCTGGCTCTAGAAAAGAGATGTGTGTTTAACCAACAGTTATTTTGGCAGACCGGTCTGACCATCTAATATATATGGTGGAGGCTTAACATGCCCTTGATCGCAGATGTTGGGTGAGATAAGGATCAGGAAACAAAATTTTAACGTGCCCAATCCTTTTGTTCTCTGGTAATAACCTGCGGCCAGAGAGTCTGGCAGTGGTTTAGGGCCTATGTACATGGGCAGATTTGACCCAACAGTATTGGCTCACGTAATTTGGGCCCTTACTCCACTCTCCCTATTGAGAACATAGCTATCAAGCCAAGTGTGTATAGAGGGGGCAAGGGTAATGGCATTTGGCCAACAGCTATTTAATGCGTATGGCCAGCCTAGGGGCCCTTTTTACACCTGATAATTGGCCCATGTAAATGTGCCACCCATCACCTAAACAATGAGATGACTGCATGTGGCATCAAACATAATAATGATCGCTCATGCACCTTTCACTTTGCAGGGCATCATGTAGCAAGGCACTTTTAACAAACTCCAATGACTTTTATACCATTCAGGGCTGTAATTGATACTAAAACTGGCCTTACACAAGACAGTTGTCACCTGTGCACTGGTTCTAGCAACAGCATTCTCTCCCAATCATATATGGTCAAGTGTGCATATGTAGTGAAGGGGAGCAAGCCACTATGAGAAACCTCTGGCGGTGGTTTATAGCCCCATGGACGAGAGGCTCAGGCTTGAAATCAAACATGCCCAAACCCCATCATCCCCAATGTTAGCTTCAGGAGGCCAGTGTACACATTAGGCTACTTTCACACTGGCGTTTTGGGCAGATCAGTCATGGATCTGCAAATACGGATCAGTTACAATAATACAACCGCATGCATCCGCCATGAACTGATCCGTTTGTATTATCTGTAACATAGCCAAGACGGATCATTCATGAACTCCATTGAAAGTCAATGGGAGATGGATCCGTTTTCTATTGTGTCATAGAAAACTGATCCGTCTCCATTGACTTACATTGTGTGCCAGGACAGATCCGTTTGGCTCAGTTTCATCAAGAGGACAGCAAAACGCTGCAGGCAGCCTCCAAAGCGGAATGGAGACTGATCGGAGGCAAACTGATGCATTCTGAGCGGATCTTTTTCCATTCAGATTGCTTTAGGGCAAAACTGATCCGTTTTGGACCGCTTGTGATAGCCCATGACGGATCTCAGAAACGGAAAGCCAAAACGCCAGTGTGAAAGTAGCCTTAGATCAGGCATCCTAAAACTGCGGCCCTCCAGCTGTTGTAAAACTACAACTCCCACAATGCCCTGCTGTAGGCTGATACCTGTAGGCTGTTCAGGCATGCTGGGAGTTGTAGTTTTGCAACAGCTGGAGGGCAGCAGTTTGAGGATGCCTGCCTTAGATGGTCGACACTGGATTGTTTGGCCAGCTTTAGTCAGCACTGTCATTATCACTAGTGCACAGAATGATAGTTGTGTTGCACTGCTTCAGATAAGAAACACAATGAAGAAAGATGATGTGGGCTCACATGAGAAGAGCTGATGATGTTAATGCCCTTGCCAGGCTGCAGCCTCTATTGAATCCTGTGTAAGCAATGACTCTATAAACCCTATTAGGGCCTATGGGCCCCCTTCTATGAACAGAAAGTCATTGTGAAAGAGGTGCTCTGGTAAGTCCATCCATTGCAAGGAAAATTTACAGACAGATGTGGCTTCACCCTGAAATAACAGCTCATCAACAAGGGTTAGAAAAGCTTTGGCAAACAAAAGGCGGTAGTCTTCAGAAATACATGTAATATAAACTAAGGGGGTCATTTATGAAGATTGGCGTTTTAGACACC
The DNA here is from genome assembly GCF_905171765.1 of Bufo bufo. NCBI lineage: Eukaryota > Metazoa > Chordata > Amphibia > Anura > Bufonidae > Bufo > Bufo bufo. The sequence continues at coordinate 641,534,535 of NC_053390.1, read as the reverse complement.
AGTCTTAATTTTCCCCATAAATGGAGGCGGATCCACCACCACTTCTAAATACAAGACCGCTTACTAGCCATCTTACATTTAGGGCTCATGCACACGACCATTGCTCGGTCATGCCCGTATTGCGGCCCGCCATATGTGGGCACCCCGCATCACGTATGCAGACCCATTTACTTGAATGTGTCTGCAATCCGGAGGTTACGGAATGCTTTTGTGGGCTCTCTCCGTGCCTCCAAACCGCAAATTAATAGAGCATGTTCTATTTTTTTTTTGCGGTGCGGATGGAGCATAGACACATTCAAGTTGAATGGGTCTGTATCTGTCTGCGGAAGCCACACAAATGTTAATTTTTTTTGTGATAGTGTCCCTTTAAAAGATCAAGTTTATTAGAAAATGGTATTTCTCACCACACTCTAAAAGGATAATCATGAAGCCCTTGCACGGCTTTAATTTTAAGCGTGCCAGGCCATCAACTGGTCACAGCAAATGATAGGAATTATTCAATAATACGTTAAAAACCGGTAAATAAGTGGGCTTATATAAAAACAAGTTGCATAGAAAAATTTAAATATAAGGCAAAGCAGGTGTTAATTTAAAACCACCAATGCAAAGGGCACAGTGGTGTTAAAACATTGTACACTTGGCTTATGAACACAAATCACAGTATAGTACTTGCGCTAGAAAAGTTAATGGCAGCTGTCTCCAGAGAACATTACAGTATCAGAACTATCTTACAAGCTTCAATTTCACTCTAGCAACCTGATCACTGCATTAGCACCGCTGTGCCGTCTAAGTACCTGATTAAAAGTCCGCCTTCTGTATTCCACATAAAAAATGCTACTTAAAAATAACTTGACTGCAGACACCAAATGTGATGAGCACAGCCCATATCATGTCAATTATTTTGCCATTTCTCAGTGTAAGATCCTACCCTGCAGAATCTCCACCAAACGAACGGACATAGACTATGTAAATTAAAATACATTACTGTACTGGAAGAAACGCTCCGCATAACTGACAGACTACCATAATGTAATCAGAGCTGCTTTACATATTATAGATACAGATTACAAGTATACATAGGCCCCCAAATATTAATATCGGAACAGAAAATGGCATCAGAATAGTCAAGAGATTCTGAAGAGACTGAATAAATATATACATACACAGGGTGAGGCTAAAAGTATTAATTTGAGGGGGGGGGGGGGTTTATTTGGTGGTGGAATCGTGCAATATGGTTCATATGAAATGGCAAATCCTACAGTGCTGTGAAGTATCTCCTGCGGTTCTTCAGCGCGTTTAAGAAAACTGGATTAGACCTTTAACCGTGTGCATCCGACAGAATGGTGGACATACAGAAGCACTTTAGGAAACGTTCACCTCACAACTCAAACAGGAAAAGATGGGTCAAAACGGAAACTTCCAGTGTGTTTCTGACTAAATGCTAGCCAAGACTGATATATCAAACCTGAGCTGAATTCAATATGGCAGATTTCAAAATGGTGGCCAAAAACATTCCCGCCACCAAATAATGCAGCTTCGCTCCCAATTACTACTTTCGTACATAACACCAATGATACTTGAAAAGGTGTTATTGACTGTAACACTGATAACTATTCACGGGAATAGGTGGGGTCTGGTGGTCAGGCATGCAGGCTGCTGCTCCATACAGCTCTAGGGGGGTTACACAGCGCGAGCTGTCCATGGATGTTACTGGTTGTAACGTTCCTTTAATTGTAGGCTGTCAGTGCCAGCTCATCAATATTGGCCATGACTTGTACGAAGAGATGTGTGCTGTGCAAATGTGAACAACTCCTTTAAAAAGAAGAAGCACAAAACAAAAAAAAACAGGATTACGTTAAAGGTTTTTCTGCTCTCCCATGATGATCCCATCCTGTCTACCACTAAATATATGGCTTCTACACAGAGCCATAGCTCGTCATTTACTGTGAGGTGGCAAAATAAAATGACATCGGATAAAACTTATTTTTTACATTCATGATCTCTAATAAAAACTGAGTTTTTGGGGGGGAAAATGAGCACATGATTCTGCAGGTATGGACAATAATACCATCAGAAATCTGGAACTATACAAAACAAAAAATTTAACGCTGGCAATAACAAAAAAATAATAATTGCCAAGCAAATGTTCATGTCAACATAAAACCAGCATAAAAACGGAAGATAGGACAACTGTAGTTGTGACAGTGATAGAAGGCCTGTATTATGCATTTACTATGCACTGCAATGCATGGGGGGGGGGGGGAGAATCCGCCTGTCACCCGGTTTCATATAGCTTTTAGTTATATTAGTATATGAAATAGAAGAAATAGAGACATTAGCAGTGTTAATGGCAAAACAAGGGTTAGCCACAAGAACCATTGTTTCAAACACACAAAGTGCATAAAACATAGTAATACTACAAAACATGGCTAAATGTGTCAAACGCATGGTCCTTGCTCCATCATTGTGTATTTACATACAGACTGCACAGTGCACAATTCAGTCTTTGTCTTACAGAGTCATCTGAAAGGTTTCTAAAAAGTTCCATTGACTTCAGATGACATAATGTTGCACCATATAAAACTTGGCTAGCGTGTCAGGATGAAATACGATTCTCGGCTCTAGAAACATTCACTTGACGCTCTTAGTTGGGGTTTCGGATTCGGTAGACTGTCTTTCATCAGTCCATGCTTTCCTGGTATTTGTCAGTGCCAGGGTTTTTTCCTTGTCAACAACCACATAATCCACCTTCTCTTCTGCCGCGCTGCTCCCAGACCCAGTGCTCTTTTTCTAGAAAGAAAAAAAAGAAACCATCAGATGCGCAAACATCATAGCATCGAACTTATTCTCATTAATTAGTTTGGGCTCAGGGTAATTTCACTCTTCAGGACCATTATTATACATTCGTTTAACAGCTAGAATTTTATTTTTTATTTGGGGCGTTTTTTCTTTTAGAACCAATTCTTTTTCTAATCATTTTATACTTTATTTTTAGAATATGAAAAATAGGAGTCCTAGAAGTCCAGAGAGTGTTATATACCAATTTTCGGGGCAACTGGAGCACTTTTGATTTGGATAAAAGCGATGTGTCTGGATCAAATTTTTTCCAAAATTTGGCAAAATCAGCCCCCTACAAATTTTAAGAAATTCGCTCATCTCTTATCTGATTGATAAATCATTTAAGTCATGCCATGCAAAACGGTAATACTTATAAAAGGTAGGCAGACTGCAGTTGATAACCACGGTCCCAGACTGACCCCCGCTACCATACAAATATAAAATAGTACTGCATACAGAGCTATTATTTACATCTAATCAATAGGACATAGATGTGAACATACAGTACGACCAATGATCTCCAACCTGTGGCTCCCCAGCTGTTGCAAGCTACAATTCCCATCATGCCTGGCCATGATGAGAGTGGTAGCTTTACAACAGCTGGAGAGCCACAGGTTGGGGAACACAGAGTTAGACTATGTCAGAATGGACCATTTCTGATCTGATTAGTCATTTCACATACTTTTCTTGGAGGGGTTGACTTGCCAGAGTCCAGATCCAAGTCTAGATATTCCACTTGTTTGTCACCCTTTGGTTTCACCATGGGGCTGTTGCCTTCATCAAGACTGTTGTTCTCAAATAGGCACTAGAATGTTAAATATAGTACATGATATAAGTTACTAGGGGAAATATACATATATGCACAAAAAGCACACATCTACTGCTTTAGATGTTGTCTTTCACATACATAAAAATAAGCAGGTGAGGTCTAAAGCTGGTTTTAGATCTTAGGCTAATTTCAGACAAGTGTGTCCACTACACAAAGCACACTGTCTGGGAGCGTGATTTCCTATGGACCACACAGCATTATAATGATCTTAAAAGTTGTTCGTCTCTGACTGACCTTGCATCTACTGAATTGAACTCGCATAATGGCGTCAGTATAGTTATTTAGATCCAAGGTCGGGCAGAGACACACAGCATTATAAATCATTATAATGCTGTGTGGTCCTATGAAATGAGCAGTGTCCATAACGGGACACGCACGTCTGAAATTAGCCTCAGACATCTGTAGGCTGAACACTAATTTGACACCCTGCCTTGCCTCTGCTCATGTGTCCTCAAAGAGGAGAGGTGTCTGACAGCAGCTTATTCTCCTTAGATTTTACACGACAGACCCTTCTGTACCCTGACATGTGCCGTCAGGGGAGCATCAAGACAACTCCATACATTTGAGATAGTTAGCTGGTCCTCCCAAAATAGGCAAGTTGAGCAGACTTTCATCTAATGCGTATGGTTGGCTTTACATTAGTGGTGTGCTTGAGTCTCTGGCTAAAGGTACCACCATACTGTGCTAATATTTCCCTGTATCCTCTACAGCTCCCTCAATCTTACCATCCTAATTAACTTTGCTACCAGATCCTAATTATTTTCCCATGACTACAGCTACCTGTTCTCCATGGCAGCACTACTCCAGCAGTAAAATACATAAAACATCAAGATGCATTCAAACATCAACCTACTGCCAGTTAGACACACGTCATGTATAACGGATTTACATACTGGTACGTCTGTGGATAGATTGGGGTTCATCGGTACGTAGTTTTCTTCACTGTCCTGTGAGTCACTGCTTGAAGCTGTGCTATGAACAGAGTCTGGTCTGGGAGGCATAGGGAACCTGGAAGAACTGAAGGACACAATCTATGAGCCATGACTACACCAAATATACTTCATATTAAGTGAACAGCCACAAGGGTTTAAAGATGACCTGTCACCACTCCTAACCTGTCTTCGTATATATGTGGCTGGGCTGATCCTCTTTTATTCTTCCTAGAAATTACAAATGAATAAGTTGACAACTGACTGTTCATATTTATCTTTTCAAAGAAATGTGTCTGTACACACTCGGACTGGCAGCACTGATTGGTCAATGTCAGAATGTGTCCGGATACAACCCCCAATTATCATTTTATTCATACATTTCTAGGAGGGGTAAAAGAGGGATGTTACAATGTACAGATCAAAGAAAAGATGCTCCAGAATTGTTATTTTACAGGGAATCTAATCATTCCTAAGATAGAAAGGTCAGGGAAGCACGGAGGACCAGTGGTTAGTACTGATGGCTTGCAGTGCTGGGGAACTAGGTTCCGGTCCATCTGAGGACAACATCTGCATGGAGTTTGTAGGTTCTCCCCAGGTTTGCGTGGGTTTCCTCCGGGCGCTCTGGTTTCCTCCCACACTCCAAAGACTAATAGAGAACTTAGATTGTGAGCCCCATTGGGGACAGAGAGTAATGATAATGTCTGTAAAGTGCTGCATAATGGAGCTACATAAGTGAGTAAAATAAATGGGAGAGTGGACAGTTCCTCTTTAGGTTCCATTCACATGTCCGTAGAATGGGTCCGCATCCGTTCCGCAATTATCCGGAACGGGTGCGGACCCATTCATTCTCTATGGTGCCAAAAGAGATGCGGAGAGCACACTATGTGCTCTCCGCATCCGCATTTCCGGAGCGCACCCCCTATCTTCTGGTCTGCAGCTCTGCAAAAAAACAGAGCATGTCCTATTCTTGTCCGCAATTGCGAACAAGAATAGGCATTTCTATGGGGGTGCTGGACGGGTGTATTGCGGATCTGCAATGCACTACGGACGTGTGAATGTACCCTTAATCTGTACGGAGCAGATGATCTAGCTGTAATGTATGCGACACAATTTCAGCAGCCTCTTCTTTTATTAGGTGCGCTATGGCAATTGAACACAGAAGTGGAAATGCCTGCACAAGCACTTTACCTTGCAGGTCACCCCTCCTGATCTCCATTTATGTAGACTAGCTATTTTTTTACTAGCCAACCAATAAAAGGCAGAAAAACAAAATATTATATGTATATCTAGCATGATATATAGGAAACAAATACTCACTCTCGTGTAAAGCTTCTGGTTACTGGAGAGCGCACAGGTAACTCTACCCACTCAGGGAGAGGCTTGATTTCTAGCGGCGCTGGCTTTACTGAACAAAGGAAAAAACAGAACAGGACAATGGTTTTGACGTTAACAACTAGGCGAATAGGCGGGACAATTTCTGGTCATAAATAATAACAGAACGGTCCATAAGTAACCCATTAGCTACATGTGGATCTCCATGTTTTTTTTCTCCACCATCCCTGGCCAACTCTTATAGGCATGCCTTTTTTCTTTTGTAGCACTGACCCAGCAATGCTTCCAGCCCCTAAAGGTGTTTCCCGCAGAGCACTATAAACGACTTATGAATGTGAAATGACCTCTTATTGGATGTCCCCCTTGTTTCAGTACAGTCTCTTCACTGACTGTACGGCGCTCCCATCCAGAACCTGGCCGCTGATGGAGGCGCACGTGACCAGACCTGTCCACCAGCAGCTTCAATGGAATAACACTTAATACGGGGTTAGAAAATAGCGCATGCACAGTGCCATACCCATGTGGGCACAGGCTGCTGAGGTGGACGTCTGGTCACAGGTTCCTCCATCTGCAGCCATGTTCTGGACAGGAGCGCTGTGCAGACAGTGAAGAGACTGTACTAAGTAAGTGCAGCAAGTCATTTAAGTTTCTATTAGACTGAGCAATTAACGCTTACATTTTCGTATAACCGTTCAGATTTGAGCAATTATTGTCAGATGGAATAGCGGGCAACGATTAAAGACGGGTGATAAATCGTTCACTTTCTGTGGATTGGACAGATCTACCTGACTGAAATATTATTGTTCGTGGCTGGCACATCCCCTCGTCTAATGAGAAATCTGCCAGGCGTCAGTAGTGTAAATGGCATAGGGGTGAATGAGCAGCAGTGATTATTGCTTCATGTTATTAAATGTTTTTTATGCAAATGACTCGCTCAACCGTTGCTTGCCGCTCATTAAGGGGGTTGACCCATGTCACTATGGGGGAATAAATGACGGCCCCAAGAGGTCAGGGCTTATGAAAACTGCTGGCACTCTCATTGTAGTGAATGGAAACTATGTACACAGCAGAGCAAAGCAAGCGCCGGCCTACTGTTTTCGTAAACCAGCAGACTAGGGCTGGATGGCGAGATGGGACAACTCCTTTAATGAAAAAATATCTGATCATCTAATAATAGCCTGGGAGTATGTTTTCAGCACTTTTGGAAAAAAATAGATAAGGTGGGCAACCCTTCGAATTATGTTCGGGAACGTATCAACATGGCGAAAAGGGCCAACGCCAGCAGACATTAGTTAGTGCCCTTGATTTGGAAAAGAACACAAAAGGAAAAACCTTCCTTTCAAACAGGAATAACTGTCTAATGTATGGATGGACCAGGAATCCCTGCTGATATGTACTAAAGGGCATCCTGTGCAGTGTTTCAAATACTTCTAGGGAATACCTGCATAATATAGCATGCAAATAGATTTTTCTACAAAGAGGCATCAGAGGTATAGTAGGTCTGCAAAGAGGTCCTGTCTAATGGCAAGCAAAAAGACAACTGATGTGACTTATTTCAAGCCTGAAGTGAACATCCACTTTTTACCACCATGCGAATAGGAGGCGCTCAGGCGTTCACCATTCTAACAGCATACAGTAAGCGCCCTCTAGAGGTGGCTGCACCGTCTATACAGGCGATTTGCAGCCATGTGCCAGAAAAACGAAGACCCAAATACATTTTTAGGATACAAAATACTGTTTCATTATGAGATTCATTTAAAGCGGACCATGGACAGATCTAGACCATCTAACTGATCTAAGCAGATAGCATTGCAAACCACACACAGACTCTAGAAGCACCAGATGCTTGCTGTAGGGGAGAAAATCTGAAAAAATGCACCTCATTTACAATGTCCGATCAGCTGGAAATCAGCCAATCATTTCGTACGCTTCAGATTATAGGCAACTACCGGCTGAATGAAATTAACCTGACTGATCAAGGTTTTGACCTTTAGCTCAGGTCAATGGCTAGCTTTGAGGTGCTCATACACAGTCCACGCCGAATCCGCATATTTCGTGAGACTGGGCCATCCATCTAATCTGTATAAGGCCTCTTACACACGAATGTTTGCCCTCCGAAATATACGGTCTGCGAGCGGGCCATATGTTCAGGAGCGGCATTGATCGGGCCTCCCGCGGGACTATTGTCCTGCTCTCATAAGATCTAATGAGTCCCGCAGGCAGTCCGACTTGCACAGCATCATTGTAATCTATGATGCTGTGTACTCCCGTGCGCACGATCAATGCCGCTCCTGGACATATGGCCCGCCAGGGACTGTATATCTTGGAGGGCATACGTTCGTGTTCAAGAGGCCTAAGGGTGTCCCAACTTCCCCCAAACAGCAGATGTCAGAGGAAAGAAGAGTCGGGCTGTTGGAGTTCAACAGACCTGATCTTTTTGGTTCTCAGAGAAGATAAGCCACCGCCAGAGGTTTCTAGAAGTAGCTTATTTCTTACAGCCCATTGAGAACTCAAGTACACTCGGCAAAGCCAAGTGTCCATGCGTATGGATGGTCAGGGCGGAAACAGGGGGAACAGCCATCTAAAGCCTATGCCCAGCTTTAGAGCAGCAGACACTTTTTAAAGGGCATCTGTCAGCAGATTTGTACCTATGAAACTGGCTGACCTGTTGTATGTGTGCTTGGCATCTAAAGGCATCTGTGTTGGTCCCATTTTTATTTATGCCTGCATCGCTGAGAAAAATTAAGCTTTAATATATGTAAATGCGCCTCTAGGAGCAATGGAGGCGTTGCTCCTAGAGGCTCAGCTCTCTCTGCAACTGCTGCACCCTCTGCACTTTGACAGGACCAGGCAGTCAGAACATCATTATGGCTGGCCCTGTCCATCAAAGTGCAGGGGGTGCAGCAGAGTCTTTAGGCGTAACAGCAACACCTCCATTGCTCCTAAAAAATAATAATTAGCATATATTAAAACATAATTTTTCTCAGCAGTGCGGGCACATATGAACATAGGACCAACACAGATGCCTTCATCTGCCAAGTGCACATACAACAGGTCAGCCAGTTTTATTGGCGCAAATCTGCAGATGACCTTTACGGGGATTTTTGGAAACAGTTACGGTAAGTGTTTCGCAACACCATAGACTACAATGGAGAGAGCCACATACTTGCGCAAGCTCCTTACTGGACTACTGAACAGAGAGGAGATGCTTAAGTGGGGGCAGCACAGAATGGAATTGTGGGCCACAGGTGTGCACCCCTACCATAGACCATCTCTGCAACCTGCCCTTTGCTTATCGCATGTGTACTGGGCATCATTCAATTCATAAAAACATCATGACCTGAGAATGTTTCTCGATATAAAAATTTCATACAAGAATACAACAAATTTATAAGCACAAACAATTTAGATCATAAATGTTGAGCAATTGCTGATATTTCCCAAATATTTTAAATCAGAGTAGTTTAGCTTTTTCTCTATCCCTTTTAAAGGGGCTGTCTGAGCTACAGATATTGATAACTAGTCCTGAGGATAGTTCATCAATATCAGATCGGCGGGATCCGACTCCCAGCACCCCCCGCCGATGGCGCAGAGTAATTACAGCTGTTCGTCCCATTCAAGTAAATGGGAAAGGAAGCTGTAAGGGACCACAGGGTGCTGGGAGTCAACCCCTGAAGATCTGATATTGATGACCTGCCCCGAGGATAGATCATCAATATCTGTAGCGCAGACAACCCCTTTAACACGTTAACAGTCTACATTTTTATCCATTAAGACTATAAGGCTATACAGGCAACACGAAATATGTACATTTCTAGGCACTAACAGGTCTTTATTTGGCCACAAGTTAAGGGCACTCGGGTCTTACCATAGTCTACAGATTTCTGCATGGCTATACAACTGAAAACAGGACATGGTGGAAAACTAAATACATACCCTTGGTTCTTCGGGGAAATTCACCTATGGTTTGTGAATCAGTTCGCTCTAAACCGTGAGGTTTAGGTCTTAAAATTTTAGGGCTTTGACCTAATTGGCAAAAAGAAGACTCTCTTAATAAAGGAGGAACAAAAATGGAGTTCTGCATGGAAAGCAGCGGAATCCAGGCGACACAGCAGGGTTAATCTAATCAGCAAAGCAACCCTGTCCAGAGAAGTTTCACAGCCGATCTGCTTTCATGCTAAAATCGGAAGCACTAAATTGGAAAGAAAAATAATGCCACATGCCAGAAGCCTTCTGAAGCCAGCACAATTAAAGAATTCAGAAAAGAGACAATTCTCCTCACTACCAAACCCCACATCAACACCGCATGAACAAATACTCACCTAGGAGTCATATTATCACGTAATCATGTACTACTGTACGGCAGCTAAATGCAGTCATGTCACTTAAATAAAAGGAACCTGTCACCTTAAAAATACGATTCAATCGGCAGTGGGCATGTTATAGAGCAGGAGGAGCTGAGCAGATTGATATAGTCTTATAGGAAAATATTCAGAATAATTTATGATTTATTCATTCACACCTCTGCCTTTCCAATACTTAGGAGGCACTGCTCCCTTCTTGTAAACTTCCGGGATGATGGGCACCGCTGCAGCCAATGACTGGCCTCAGTAGTGGTGGATCTCCAAGCAGCACATGACAAACCGCTTGAGGACGTGTCCCTGCTAAGGCCAGTCATTAGCTTCTGCAGCACAAGAGACCTCATCCTTCTGGAAGTAGACAGAACTGGGATCGGAAAACTGCTGGAGGAAGCCAGGGAGTCGGAGCGGCCGGGAACTGGAGAGTATGACTTTCTGGGGGGTTGACAAAAAAAAAAAAAAAAAAAAAATCCCCAAAAGCTGGACAATCCCTTTTAAATAGGACAGGCTGCCAGGCTACTATGCCGAGAATGAGCAACTCCTCCTGCTCTGTAACATGGGCTGCATTAGTAACATGACAGGCTGCCTTCATACAACTGGATTAAAAAGCTGATTTTAGGTATATTTTCAGAGAAGTGTACAGAGTCCTTTAGCTTCCTAATGAATATGTAGGGTTTTCTAGGTAACACCAGAATAGGCTCAGACAGGAGCTACAGTTAGAAGGTGACTACACTGGTCTCTACTGAAAACCAGTGTAGTCCGCTACCATTCTCCTCCCTGCTACGATGCAAATTGAATAAATGCCACCAGCATTTCCACTATCATTTCTCAAATAAAACTGCCTCTGCTCACTGCAATTACAAAGCAACATGGGGTAGGCTATGGTAGGAAAGACCCTCATTGGGCTGTTCCTTGAAGGGATTGTCTTCGTTCAGCAAATGTAATGTATCATGTAGAGAAAGTTAATACAAGGCACTTACTAATGTATTGTGATTGTCCATATTGCCTCCTGGATTCATTTTTCCATCACATGATACACTGCCCGTTTCCATGGTTACGACCACCCTGCAGCACAGATACGTGGTGGCTGGGAGCTGCTGCGTAGGCATGCCTATGTGTGTTCCTGCGGTCCTGGCTACCAGAGGCGTCTTTTCCTATAGTGTACAAGCACGACCACCACTGCTGGACTGCAGGGTGGACGTAACCCTGGAAACAAGCAGTATATAATGTGATGGAAAAATGAATCAACCCAGGCAATATGAACAAATCACAATATATTAGTAAATTGCTTGTATTAACTTTGCCTACATTCTAAATGCCATTTGCTGAAGTGAGACAACCTATTAAAGGTGTTTTCTCAGACCCTCTGAGGTGATGCGAACATACATGCTGAAATACCCTCTGTTCCGCAGCTTTTGCTCAGTACACTCACGTGTGACGGTTTCACATAACCTCTGCAGCCAATCGTAGGCGAAGTCGAACGCATCATCGCTGCTTTGCTGGTATCAATGTCACAACTAAGGTCAGTAATACAGGTGAAATGCCCACTACTCCACGTCACCAGTGCAGTGCCAGAAGTGAGCACCGGAGTGGCACGGCTGGAATGGCAAGGGTTTTCGCAGGTAAGGATCGAGTGAATTTTAGTTTTTCTTTTTTGGGGTGGGGGGAGGGGTGTGCATCTCAGAAAAGCCATTTAAGGGGAATACCTTATGAAATATAGAAAATGGAGCAAAATGTCAACAAAGGCCTTACTAGCAAGTGTCATATACTCCGATATAGCTCAAATCCATTCGTCAACAATAACCAGAAAGTGGTCAACACCACTATTCTTTGGAGGCGTAGCACAGCAAATCCGAATGCAATGCTCGTCACCATAGTATCCATTGTTCAGTGCTATCATCTAAAGTCAGGTACATTTGCATTTCTATAACAAATCAATAGCATTCAAGCATTTAAATGATGTATTCAGGATGTAATTCACAAGGAGAGCTATGTATGTGGAATCAGCACTACCTACAGCTAAGTGACGGGATGAAAACTGTATGACTCAGGGAACCTCCCTCAGATTTAGCACACTCGGCAAATATTTCATAAAATCATACATTTGTGAAAATGAAGCATCACTAATCATTTACACCAATGCACATTAAATAAGAATTCAAAGGAATAGGATCACAATCACATTGTGAAAGACAATCCATACAGCCTCACATAGATCGGAAAGTGCTGCCTCTTTGAAATATATTTTAAAGGGAGTCTTTCACCGAATATGACCATTACAGACCACTCAGATCATGTTCTCCATTACTTTCCCCAGATTACCATGGTACCTTTCATATTGCCGTCCATCGCCGATTTGCTCCAAAAAACACTTTTATACCATATGGTAATTAGGTTCTGAAGGTGCCCAGGGGTGGTGTTCATGCGGCCGGTGCCCAGGCCCCTCGGCGCTTTGCTTACCAAACCCCTTCTCTTTCACCCCTCTGGCCCACCCTTGTTTAATCTGATTGCCTCCGCCGGCTGGATCGGGTTGCGCAGGCTGGCGCTTGCGCATTGAAAGTCCCTGTTCCTCTGCCCATAATGGGCAATGCAGTGCGCACGCGCCGGGAATGTGTGGAGTGGAGAGGACGCAGGATTTCAGACAGAGAGGAGGAGGTAATCAGATTAAACAAGGGTGGGCCAGAGGGGTGAAAGAGAAGGGGTTTGGTAAGCAAAGCGCCCAGGGGCCTGGGCACCGGCCGCATGAACGCCGCCCCTGGGCACCTTCAGAACCTAATTATCATATGGTATAAAAGTGTTTATTTGGAGCAAATCGGCGATGGACGGCAATATGAAAGGTACCATGGTAATCTGGGGAAAGTAATGGAGAACATGATCTGAGTGGTCTGTAATGGTCATATTCGGTGAAAGACTCCCTTTAAGGGCAACTGTCAGCAGGATTAATCCTATTAAACCAGGCATAAGGCCTGATAGGCCTGGCCATATGTTTGATATACAGATCGGTTGCTTCATTCTGGAGAAAATGAATAAATGAGCAGTTAAAGGGGTTGTGTCATGAAACATATTCTACAGTTTTCAAACCAGCACCTGGACCTGAATGCTTTTGTAATTGCATGTCTTTAAAAATGTAGTATAGCCAGTCAGCTATTCAATAAAATGCATCTGTACAGCGCCACCTGCTGTTTGTTCTTTCCCTTTTTTTTTTTTTTTTTCTTTTTTTTTTATCAGTTTCACTGAGCTGGTCAAACTTGCTCAGTTTAAATCTTCAACTGCCACCAGCCATATGTTCTGTTAGAAGCTGTGACAGTTACAGGGAGAGAGCTGCAGACACAGCACCCTTGCTGGGGGGGGCAGACACAATGCACCCTTGCTTCTCCTGCCACCCCCTCCTTTCTATAAAGAAAACTAGCCCTGTTAATTATGGAGAGAGAGGGTCTAGCAGAAGAAGCGAGGGTGCACAGTGGCTGAGGCCTGCCCTCGGGGAACTTAAAGTGTAACTGCCATTTCACTACCAAAAATTAAATTCCTAACATATGTGATGCTGAAGTGAAGGTATTCATGAAGCTTTATTTTTCAGCTAATTTTACCTTTCTGCTGTCTGTATTCAGCCCTTAAGCAGCCCTATTTCTCGGTGTCTCTATTTCAGCATCTACCCAAGATGGCCTCTGCAGCATTTCCTGTGATGACGTTTACCATGTCCTTGAGGCCATCCTGTATTTTCCTCACTTCCCATAACCCCTTGCTCGCCTCACATGAACTAGCAGGACCAATCAGAATGCAGATAACTTCCCCAAAGCAGTGTATGTCCTCTCACATACAGCTAACCAGAGACAGACAAGACCAATCAGAATGCAAATAGCTTCCCCCACTACCCCAGAGCAGTGTGTATCCGCACACATACAGCTAACCAGAGACAGACAAGACCAATCAGAATGCAAATAACTTCCCCCACTACCCCAGAGCAGTGTATGTCCTCTCACATACAGCTAACCAGAGACAGACAAGCTCTGCATTACATGAAATCAGTAAGCACATTTCTCTATATTTTTCCTATTTTTTTTTTCACTTCCTGTCAGCTCTGCAGCTGCTCCCTCATTCTCCTTCACACTGACAGGGAGGGGGTGGGCTGCTTTATCTGCTTATATCTCTGGTTTGGTACCAGCTTTGTATTGTTTGAAATCTGACATTCCAAGCTTTCAGACAATACTAGAATGACAGCAATATGTTCAGTACAGGAGAACATATCACTGATAGAAACGGGGATGCAGTGAATGCAGCTGAAAGTCAAAGTAAAAGCAGGCTTTACCCCCGATTATTCCCAACTCAATTTCTAACAGTGATTTCTCTTCTGTTGGTTCGACTGTTAGCTTTCAAAACAAGACCAGTTGCATGTTTTTAGCTGCTACCATTCAGGAAAAATCGGCATCTAAAGCAGCCCTCCGCTTTCTGCCAGAGCCCAAGCACTCAGGGCTGTGCTCCTCCTCCCAGTGCTCTCCCCAGCACTCAGGGCTGTGCTCCTCCTCCCAGTGCCCTCCCCAGCACTCAGGGCTGTGCTCCTCCTCCCAGTGCCCTCCCCAGCACTCAGGGCTGTGCTCCTCCTCCCAGTGCCCTCCCCAGCACTCAGGGCTGTGCTCCTCCTCCCAGTGCCCTCCCCAGCACTCAGGGCTGTGCTCCTCCTCCCAGTGCCCTCCCCAGCACTCAGGGCTGTGCTCCTCCTCCCAGTGCCCTCCCCAGCACTCAGGGCTGTGCTCCTCCTCCCAGTGCCCTCCCCAGCACTCAGGGCTGTGCTCCTCCTCCCAGTGCCCTCCCCAGCACTCAGGGCTGTGCTCCTCCTCCCAGTGCTCTCCCCAGCACTCAGGGCTGTGCTCCTCCTCCCAGTGCTCTCCCCAGCACTCAGGGCTGTGCTCCTCCTCCCAGTGCTCTCCCCAGCACTCAGGGCTGTGCTCCTCCTCCCAGTGCTCTCCCCAGCACTCAGGGCTGTGCTCCTCCTCCCAGTGCTCTCCCCAGCACTCAGGGCTGTGCTCCTCCTCCCAGTGCTCTCCCCAGCACTCAGGGCTGTGCTCCTCCTCCCAGTGCTCTCCCCAGCACTCAGGGCTGTGCTCCTCCTCCCCCTCCCAGTGCTCTCCCCAGCACTCAGGGCTGTGCTCCTCCTCCCAGTGCTCTCCCCAGGCACACAGGGCTGTGCTCCTCCTCCCAGTGCTCTCCCCAGCACTCAGGGCTGTGCTCCTCCTCCCAGTGCTCTCCCCAGCACTCAGGGCTGTGCTCCTCCTCCCAGTGCCCTCCCCAGCACTCAGGGCTGTGCTCCTCCTCCCAGTGCTCTCCCCAGCACTCAGGGCTGTGCTCCTCCTCCCAGTGCTCTCCCCAGCACTCAGGGCTGTGCTCCTCCTCCCAGTGCTCTCCCCAGCACTCAGGGCTGTGCTCCTCCTCCCAGTGCTCTCCCCAGCACTCAGGGCTGTGCTCCTCCTCCCAGTGTTCTCCCCAGCACTCAGGGCTGTGCTCCTCCTTCCAGTGCTCTCCCCAGCACTCAGGGCTGTGCTCCTCCTTCCAGTGCTCTCCCCAGCACTCAGGGCTGTGCTCCTCCTCCCAGTGCTCTCCCCAGCACTCAGGGCTGTGCTCCTCCTCCCAGTGCTCTCCCCAGCACTCAGGGCTGTGCTCCTCCTCCCCCTCCCAGTGCTCTCCCCAGCACTCAGGGCTGTGCTCCTCCTCCCAGTGCTCTCCCCAGGCACACAGGGCTGTGCTCCTCCTCCCAGTGCTCTCCCATCTCTTGTTTATATCAGAGAGGAGATGCCATGCACATGACACGCTGTGAGAAGAGGGCTGCTCAATGTGAAAGTGACATTTCTGGGTGTTATGAGGTGAAACTGAAAAAGATTAAATTATAAAGCATAAAAGCATTTATACAGCAGGGTGTACTATACCATTATACCAAAAAATGAAACAGCAGTTACACTTTAAATACTCATTTGTATATTGATTAAAAGGATTTATTGTCCAGAACAAAGCAGTCAATGTGCATAACACAGGTATGGCTTTTCATTAGCAGGGTGAGCTCTAACAGGCATTATGCATGGTTTAATAGGGTTAATCCTGCTAACAGATGCCCTTTAAAAATTTGGTCCCAAGATTAGATCTCAGAGGCCACGTCTACCTACACACATACCATGCAAACTAATTAAACAGTCCTGGTAGTTGCAGAATTTAAAGGGAACCGGTCAGCAGAAATATGCTCAATGAGGGCAGCATGGAGTACCGACAGATGAGCTGATTTCAGTGGTCTGTCCCTGCTGCGATAGGAGTCAGTGCTTTAAGAGTTCTGACCTGCCGAGGCATGCAGCAAGTGCCAGGGCTGTAGGAGAGATGAGTCTGATGCTGCTCCCCGGCGCCGCGCTCCACATGATGATTGACAGGTTTCTTTCCTGTTGCACATAGAAAAGAAACCTGTGAATCACCATATGGCGGAAATGGAGGACGGGGGACAGTGAGCAGCACCGGACTCCCCTCTCTAGCAGTGCTGGTGCACATTGTGGGCTTCGGCAGATTGGTGCTAAGCTAATAAGAGGGCAATGATACGTTTGTTCCCGATCCCTTCCCACTATCTCAACCTGTAAATGTCCTCATATATGTGGCATGGTTATTCATTTAAATAAACCCATATATCCCATAAAACAGTACTGTCACCCTCCCACTGGCACTTGAATGGAAGCGCTCCCTATCCTAGGCCATCATTATTTTAATGACAAAAAGAAAGATCCTGATTGTAATTCATGTGTTTGTCCTGGTAAGTGGGATCTGTAAATGGGTGGAATGAAACTTTGCACTGAATTTTTGTAGGTTTGTGTTGTGTTCACATGTGGCAGATCGGCTGCAGAAATTTCTGAAACTGAAAGTCTGTTCCATACATCTGAATGGGATGGTTTCTATAGCAGGAGCACTGATATTTACAAACCCTATTCAGATGTATGGAGCAGTCACAAATTTCTGCATAAAACTTGCCACATCTTAACATACTTTAAGACCTGATGAGGGTGGGCCGGTGGTGACATTCTGTAAAGTCATAGAAATGTTTCTACGATATGAACGTATTATTACTACATGTGTGTATGATGCCCTTGTGAAATATGAACACATTATGAAGGGTGGTCCTGATAATAAGAGTAGGATGATACGGGGGTGTAATATCTTGTTTTAGTGTATTATTGGTATCCTAAATCTGCAGCAGATGGCTACATATACAATGTGGTAGCCATCATGTTCTAAAAAATTATATATATATATATATATATATATATATATATATATATATATACACACACACACACACACACACATACATACATACATATACATACACACACTGCTCAAAAAATAAAGGGAACACAAAAATAACACATCCTAGATCTGAATTAATTAAATATTTTTCTGAAATACTTTGTTCTTTACATAGTTGAATGTGCTGACAACAAAATCACACAAAAATTAAAAAATGTAGATCAAATTTTTCAACCCATGGAGGTCTGGATTTGGAGTCCCACTCAAAATTAAAGTGGAAAAACACACTACAGGCTGATCCAACTTTGATGTAATGTCCTTAAAACAAGTCAAAATGTGGCTCAGTAGTGTGTGTGGCTTCCATGTGCCTGTAGGACCTCCCTACAACGCCTGTGCATGCTCCTGATGAGGTGGCGGACGGTCTCCTGAGGGATCTCCTCCCAGACCTGGACTAAAGCATCTGCCAACTCCTGGACAGTCTGTGGTGCAACGTGACGTTGATGGATAGAGCGAGACGTGATGTCCCAGATGCGCTCAATTGGATTCAGGTCTGGGGAACGGGCGGGCCAGTCCATAGCATCAATGCCTACGTCTTGCAGGAACTGCTGACACACTCCAGCCACATGAGGTCTAGCATTGTCTTGCATTAGGAGGAACCCAGGGCCAACCGCACCAGCATATGGTGTCACAAGGGGTCTGAGGATCTCATCTCGGTACCTAATGGCAGTCAGGCTACCTCTGGCGAGCACATGGAGGGCTGTGCGGCCCTCCAAAGAAATGCCACCCCACACCATTACTGACCCAATGCCAAACCGGTCATGCTGGAGGATGTTGCAGGCAGCAGAACGTTCTCCACGGCGTCTCCAGACTCTGTCACGTCTGTCACATGTGCTCAGTGTGAACCTGCTTTCATCTGTGAAGAGCACAGGGCGCCAGTGGCGAATTTGCCAATCTTGGTGTTCTCTGGCAAATGCCAAACGTCCTGCACGGTGTTGGGCTGTAAGCACAACCCCCACCTATGGACGTCGGGCCCTCATATCACCCTCATGGAGTCTGTTTCTGACCGTTTGAGCAGACACATACACATTTGTGGCCTGCTGGAGGTCATTTTGCAGGGCTCTGGCAGTGCTCCTCCTGTTCCTCCTTGCACAAAGGCGGAGGTAGCGGTCCTGCTGCTGGGTTGTTGCCCTCCTACGGCCTCCTCCACGTCTCCTGATGTACTGGCCTGTCTCCTGGTAGCGCCTCCATGCTCTGGACACTACGCTGACAGACACAGCAAACCTTCTTGCCACAGCTCGCATTGATGTGCCATTCTGGATAAGCTGCACTACCTGAGCCACTTGTGTGGGTTGTAGACTCCGTCTCATGCTAGCACTAGAGTGAAAGCACCGCCAGCATTCAAAAGTGACCAAAACATCAGCCAGGAAGCATAGGAACTGAGAAGTGGTCTGTGGTTACCACCTGCAGAACCACTCCTTTATTGGGGGTGTCTTGCTAATTGCCTATAATTTTTACCTGTTGTCTATCCCATTTGCACAACAGCATGTGAAATTGATTGTGACTCAGTGTTGCTTCCTAAGTGGACAGTTTGATTTCACAGAAGTGTGATTGACTTGGAGTTACATTGTGTTGTTTAAGTGTTCCCTTTATTTTTTTGAGCAGTGTATATATATATATATATATATATATATATATATATATATATATATAGTAATAATAGACTGATTTCATTATGCCAGCAAACAGAACTGTGAGGCTTATATATTTTATCTGGATTGCTACCAGTTCAAACCGTTTAGCATCTCACCCATGTGACGATCCTAGAAGGTGGCAATTCCTTTCACCATAGGAATACATAGAGATTGACTAAGGCTGGTTTCACTGACTTCCGGCGGCACAGTGCACTAGCGGCAGCACGGATCCGGCAGGCTGTTCACCCGCCAGAACAGCCTGCCGGAGAATGCTGCCGCTAGTGTGAAAGTAGCCTAAGTACAGTGGAGTGGACAGAACCAAAGCTGGAAGATCTATAAACACTACATCTTTCCAGAAGGTATAACGATCCCACATGTAGGAACCAGGACTAAAAATCATTAAGAAAGGTATAATTACCCCCACTGCTTAAAAGGGTTGCTTGGGACTTGAACGGGTTTTCCGAGATTTTTGTACTAATGACATCCTCAGGACAGGTCATCAGTATCCAATCAGAAAGGGTCCGACACCCGGGAACCCATCGATCAGCTGTTTGAGCAGGCACCGCGGCCTTCTCTCAGGTTTTCCTAGGCCAGAGACAACACGTTCATCAGTCGCATGGCCTAGGCGCAGCTCAGCACCAATCAAGTGAATGGGGCCGAGCTTCAATACCAAGCACAGCTGCTATACAGTGTACGGCAATGTGCTTGGTAAGCTATGAGAAGGCAGCGGCGCTCACAGGAACGATGGTATCTTCTCAAAACTGTGCAAGACCCCCACCTATCAGATACTGATGACCTTTCCAGAAGATAAGTCATCAGTATAAAAATCTCAGAAAACCCTTTTAAATATCTATTGCCCATCCTCAGGATAGATAGGTCAACAATATCTGATCAGTGTAGTTTGTCTCCCGACAACCCCACGTTCAGCTATTGGAATTGGCTGTGGCGCTCAGGCAAGTGCTGCTTTCTCTTCCTTGGCCATCACATCCATGAGTCAACATAGTCAATTTTCACCTAGGTACCATTCAAGCGAACACCAAGCAACACTACTATACAATGTACTGCACCTTGCTTGGTATACTATGAACAGGCCGCAAACAGCTGATCACTGGGGGGGGGCTGGGAGTCTATCTGATATTGATGACTTATCCTAGGGTTACGTCATCAATATTTAAAGAGCTTTTCCGAGATTTGATTTTCTTATTGATGACCTATCCTTAGAAGTGAATGAGAATGAGCTGCAATACCAAACAAAGCCGGTATACAATGTACAGCGCTGTGCTTGGTAGGCTGCGAGAAAGCTGCGGCGCTCACAGTAGTGCCTGTGCCTTCTCAAACAGCTGATCGGCGGGGGTTCCGGGTGTCGGACCCCCACTGATCAGATAAAAAAAATAAAAAATTAAAAAAATCCCGGACAACCCCTTTAATTCAGACATAGGTCCAACATCCACATACAGATACCTACCCAGGTACAAGTGGTCTTTCATATATACAAAAAGGGATAGCGTTATTACTAGATAAAAACAGCACAGAGGAAAAAATAAATATCAAGTATCGACTGTCAATCTTGGGGAGTATAGGTTTTATTTTACTTCAGGACAATCTGTTCATATGTACAAAGCAAACTGGATTTTCTAAACAAAATCAAATCTTACAGAATTAGAAACAGTAAATGAAAATAAAAGGACACATATCTAAACAGTGTTCAAACAAACCCGACCGATATGGGTTATCTGTGTCAGATGGATCAACTTGGTTTCTGAAATTCAAATACTTCAAAGTAGCTACACATTGTACATTGTCACATCGGCTATACCGTCGGCATATGGAGCAACAAGGCATAAAACATCCTTTCAATTTTTTAAAAATATATTCTATTCAAGTCATTTGGTTTCTATCCTCCCTGTAGTCTGATGTATGTAAAGGAACTGTAGGACATGAAGGCAGCAGCAAAGCAGGTTAAACAATGGGGTTTATGACTAGACGGTGTGTAATTAAGCAGGACCAAACCTTTACATAATGGTACAGATTGTATTAACCCCCCCTAAATATTAGAACTGCCCTGGATTAGAAGTCCTGCTGCATGGTCTATACACAAAGCCCATTGTTTCAGTTTTCTTTTCACACGCAAGCAAAATAATGTTGTGCAAATGGGAAGCAAAGCACGCTCACCCAATTTAAACCACAACATGAACATGGAAGTAACACGCAAGCTTTACTAGTACAATACAACTGCAGGTATAACAGAATAAGCAGGGCGCTATCCTTCCATAAAACACGTGTTCTGACAAGTCAGTGTGAAGAACACAAGCTGCTTCAATCCAAAAGACGAATCTGAGTAAGGGCTCAAGCACACGACCGTATGCCCTCCGAGACATACGGTCTGTGAGCGGGCCATATGTCCCGGAGCGGCATACATCGTGCGCAATGGAGTACAAAGCATCATAGGTTACTATGATACTGTGCGCATCGGGCTGCTTGCGGGACTACTGTCCTGCACTCATATGACCATATGAGTGCGGGGACAATAGCCCCGCGGGCGGCCCGATGCACACAGTATCATAGTAACCTATGATGCTGTGCGCACGATGTATGCCGCTCCAGGACAGATGGCCCGCTCACAGACCGTATGTCTCGGAGGTCATACGGTCGTGTGCATGAGCCCTAAGAATGAGCATAAAACAGATCGAGTGGAGGAAGGGAATGAGTGCAATCTCACATTTCCACTGAAGTCATCTAATGGGACTGATTATGTATAGGAACGCATGAAGGCCTAATTATACATTCCTTGTACACCTGCCATCTGGGAATCTGACAGGTGGTTGTTTGTCCGCTTTATTTATATTGATGACCTATCCTCAGGATAGCTTATCAATATCAGATTGGCGGGGTCCGACATCTAAGCAGTCTCTTTCACTTCTATGGGTATGGCTCTGTAGTATTCACTTAAATAGGAAGGAGCTGTCCCGTTGAAGTGAATGGCACAGCTGAGCTGTAATTACATCTGCTCACTGCTGCGGTTGTGACGGCGAACAGGTAAACAGTGAAGAGAAGGCCACGCTTGTACCGGGTGTTGGATCTCCACCGATCTGCTATTGATGACTTTTCCTGAGGATAGGTCATCAATATACACAGAGCAGACAACCCCTTTAACTTTTCATCACTTATCTCACCACTTTTATTTAAAATAAGTATAAATAATTATTGTCAAAGCATCATTCATCCATCAGTAGAGTTTCTATGGCTATATTCAGTTACTGACACAAAAAGCATCCACATAGGAACAGGAAATTGTAGCTACAGATTTTAATAGCAAAGGCTACAGTGCGGTGTTGCAATGCAACTCTATGGGTCAGAAAACAAAAATGCAGTTAAAAATCTGCCTAAAAACCCTGCCTCATCGTCATGAAATTTCTGAATGAAGACAGAAATGTACGGCACCTCACAGGTGCGATATTCGGATAATTGTGGATAGCAGACATGTCCTATTCTTGTCCAGATTGTGGGCCAGAATAGTCATTTTCTCTTGATGGGAGTGAGAGAAATATGGAATGCACATGGAAGGTATCCATAATTTGTGGGTCTGTGGTTTCCGAATCAAAATACGGACATGGTCGTGTGCATGAAGCCTTAACCAGTTTAGCTAGGATAAGGCAAATAGCCTATACACATGGGATATACGTTAGTATGTTACCAGATTACCTCTAGAAAGGAGCAGCTTGTGTTTTAAACAACTTTCTTGAGCAATGCAGACAGACACACGAGTTTTATGAAGGAAGATACAGAATTAGTAGGATATACAGATGGGTTACAGTTATCTCATCCTGTGGTTCCTCATTTATCATGTCAGTGGGTCAAACAGAGGAAGGCACACAATGGCTCGCTCTCCTCTAGACTGTTGGATCATGTTAACGTTACATAAACTTTTAGCAAAGTCAAACTGCAAGAACCAAAAGATTTCACATAAAATGAGAGATCCTATAGGGAAACCCAAACAAGGATGATTGTTTTTGGGGATCTCTTTTTGACCGCTCTATCGATGCAACTTAAAGCATTACACCCAGGCATGGGTGACTGTAAATTTAAAAGGGGTCGGTCGATATCCCATTTTCAATAAGCTATGATTTTGTGCATTTACTATTTTATGACATTTATAGACTATAGTAGATCTAGAATGTGGTTGATTATATTCTAGAGGAACAGATCCAATCCCGTATGGCTAAAATGACATATAGGAAACTAAAAAAATAAAAGGATGCCTTTAAACAGTCAGCTATATCAGCACAAACACACAGCTTCCCGTGAGGGTACAGTACTTTACAAGAATGAGGGGTTACTGTGGACCCAACTGTATCACACTAGAAAATGACCAACAAAAATGTTAGTTTTGAGACTTTCTGCATTAGATTCCAGTAGCACCTTTACACACCAGACCATCAGCACCAGTCTTTAGTTGCTCTTAAGAAAGCAGGTTAAACTTTTAGCAACATTTGGTAATATTGCTCATTAGAGGCGGCAGTAAGCAGCAGTTCGTGCTGTAATCCCAACCTACCTTTTCTGTGAGGTTTCAGATTTCTATCCACAGGTGGAGGCTCACAGTCCGTGGAGGGTACAGACCTCCTCGGTGGGGTCTGCGGACTGGATCTAAACCCCATGTGAGCTGGAGGTGGAACTTGCATCCCAAATGCGGAGAAATCAAACGTGCCTGGCGTCATGGGGACATAGTTGGTTTCTTGGATAGGTTCTGTGCAGCTGTTGGAATGCTGCCGAGGAGGAGAATTGGGGTTCATAGGAACATAGTTTTCATCTAATTCCTCTGTGGAGTAACTTCCCATCGTCAAGATGCTTCTGCTTTTCTAAAAGAATAAGGTAAAACATTGAATGACGACACTTTAAAGCATACTTACAGCATGTGGTGTCCACTATGGAGAATGCAGCTACTTACAAAATGAAAGCCCTCAAGTGAGTTGGATCTATCGCTGGGGAAAGGACGTGGGACATCATACAACTCCTGAGAGCTCATATCTAGAAATACAGATATATGAAATTGGTTATATTGTTTAATATGAAGAAATAGGGAAAAATTATTAACCTCAGTGGTGTAGATGGTTGACTGGGAAAGTCCATTGATATAGTATTGGAAATGGCATCTAAAAATAGGGTATTCACACTGATGGCTCTGTGATGGGCAGGGGACAACCATTCACCCAAGACATTGGGGGGGGTGTGACACTTGGTGCGACTGATCTAAGAACTCCCATATGGTGGCATTCTACACTGGTATATGATGGAGCACTAATATATATATATATATATATATATATATATATATATATATATATATATATATTATTTTTCTCCTTTTAATTCCACAACTTATTTTTTTACATATTAAAATATAGGGGGTGAAATCCCAGATCCCCCCCACAAGACATACTGACATGCTTTAGATAATGCCCCTATTGGTTGCTATGAAGAAGAAATGCAGTCTGACACAAGGGCACACGCGTCGGGACAAAAACCAAGCAGTGATTTTCTTTCATAGAAACATGGTAATATTAAATTACTGATGGGTGATAAAACGGAGCCAAGTTTAAATGCATGAAGTTTGTCTTTGTAAGAACAGGGGGACTTTTCTAAACTTGATATGTTGAAAGATATATCGTCTGTTATAACCCGGGACATTGTTTGCTCGCTTAGAAAAGTGTGACAGAGGCCATCAGTCTGTCATTGCTGTTGGTGAAGAGTGGCTTCCGGTCATACATCTAGTGTATCTGAGATGCAGTATTTGTAGAGAAAGCATAAGGCACCCTGCAGACGAGTGATACCAATTAGGTCCGGATGCTTTCTGTTAAAAATGTGCGTTTTCGCAAGCAAGTTCATTCAGTTTTGCCTGCGATTGCATTCAGTTTTTATCGCGTGGGTGAAATGCGCATTGATGCATTTTTCACTCGCGTGATAAAAAACAAAACCAAAAAAAACTGAAAGTATACAAACATCTCTTAGCAACCATCCGTGAAAAACGCTTCGCACCCGCACTTGCTTGCAAATGTGATTTTCAAGCAGTCCCATTCACTTCAGAATATAGAACACGCTGCGATTTTCACGCAACGCACAAGTGATGCGTGGAAAAAAAATAAATGCTCATGTACACAGCCCCATTGAAATGAATGGGTCCAGATTCAGTGGGGGCGCAAGGCGTTCGCATCACGCGTTGCACCCGCGGGCGGAATACTCGCTCGTGTGAAAGGGGCCTAAATGTATCATACCTGGTTATGAAAGAAAATAAATGTATCCCTTATATCTATTTTTGAGCCATAAATGTTGCTTCAAAGCACAGCCACACACAAAGCTTACAGTGTTCCAGACTAAATGTTACATTTCTTCATTTAAATAAAACACACAAATCTTACCTTTCCTATATTTATGTAATTCTAAACTAGAAACCGTGTTACTACGAGATGTGGCCATTCCTCCTGTAGGGACACAGTAGTTGCTGTCAGTCTCTGAGGCAGTGCGGGTTAAACTGTGCTCTGCTGGGGAGCGTTCAGAAGAATAATAAGGCTTTGGTGGTCTTGGTGGAGGGACGTCTGCAATAGTCTCTAACTTTGATGTAGACTGCCCTAAAGAGTTTTCATGTACAGTCCGGGGTATCTGATAAGTGCTTCCTGAGCTGGGAGGAATGTCATAGCTTACGGACATATGCCTTAGCTGGGATTCCAAGAGGGATGCTCCGGACATATTAAAAACACTCTGATCCCCATCCACATCTGTACCAGAAGGAGACACTGCTTTTGGTAATACATCTTGGGAATAGCTTCTTGGCAGGTTATACAAACTACTAGAGTCGGAGCAGGATCCAGCACGGGATGGAGAGTCATATACACTAGATTGCTGGAAATATCCATTCAAGGTGTGCTTGTGTGCTGAGGAGCTCTTATGAGTAGCAACGTTGTCATTGCAGTCTGTTTCAGATGGTACCGATTTCGCAGATTCTGGATGACATCTAAACAGGGAACAGATATAGTTAATTATTTACAATCATCTCCAAAAGAGTGTTTAAAAGGCTATGGACACCTTCGGCGGCACTTTTTATGATTGCATTTTACCCAATTTGGTTGAAAACTTGTTCTTTAAATTGGTCTTTATTAAAAATGTTCAAAAGTTTCTGAGATGCAAGGGTTAAAAATCAGTTTGTTTCTAAGCTGTCATAGACTGTTTTTCTTTGAATCTGGTCTCCTGACCTCTTAAGTCATAATCTTATCAATTTGATAAGAACTGAGCTATAGGAGATCAGAGAATAAGAGCTATACATGAGCCGTCAGATGACGGGATTCAAATAAGACAGACTGCAACAGCTTCCAAACAGAATGATTTTTGATCCTCTTATCTCAGAAAAGGCTGAACATTTTTAATTTAAAAGATAAATTGAAAATAAAAAAAACGATAACAAAATAGGTAAAATACAATCATATTAAAAAAAAATTGCCAGAAGGTGTCCATAGCCTTTGAGCTGAATAGGAGAACGCCATAACTATCCTGAATCCAAAACTGATGAGCGACATTACAAGTTAGTACGTATGAACCCAATTTCTGATGTGCTGTGTCCAATTAAAAGAAACCTTCTGCCTTATTCCTTAGGATCCACAGAACATTTCGGAGAATCAATTCAGTGTATTTTCCACATTTCACTTACTGTATGTTGAGAAAAGTTGCAGGGTCCTAACTACTGCCATATCTGGGTCACCAAATGTGAAATATCAGTGAACTTGAGAACAATAGTTTCCTAATCATAGATTGTATGTCCCTCAATTTCACTGCCAGAAATCCAAATGGGGAAAATAGGCAGAAAACATGAATTCCGTGCAGTTTCATTTTCAGATTCCAACAAGTATATATTCGCTTACAAAACAGACCTGTGAACAAAGCTTACTTTAGGAGAGCTTAACCTGGTTTTATAGGGACAGCATTTTTTTTTTTAAATGTGGCATTTTTGATTTGCACCGTAGGCTGTTACTATAAAATGTATATTTAAATAAAAATGCTTTGTATGCAGTGTATTATGTTTATGTTTTTTTTTTTTTCACCCCTAAAACACAACATGCTCAAACAATGGAATTTTTATGAGCATTTTGCTTCCATAGTGTGAAATTGCAATGTGTTTTAGTGGAGTTTTTCGCTTTAAAAATCACGTTGTTCGAAGATTAAACGTTGAATCCCACAATTTGTAATTTTTTTAAACGCCAGCAAAAATAAATGAAATTATATGCCAAAAAAGACTGTAGAAAAAAAAAAAAGCCATAAAAAATAGCATACATACACAATAAAAACTGCATGTTAAGTAAAAAAAAAAACACCACAATGGCACTTAAAAAGTGCCTTGTCATTCATTTAAAGGAAATCTGTCACCAGGATAATCGCTACTGAAGTAAAGCCATAGCCTAATAGCACTTAGGCTAGTTTCACACTAGCGGTTTGGCTGGATCCGGCAGGGTTCTGCAAAAACGCTTCCGTACCTGATAATACAAACGTCTGCATCCGTTATGAACGGATCTGGTTGTATTATCTTTAACTTGGCCATGACGGATCAATGTTTTTTATCCTCTGAAAATCCAGTTTATTTGGAATGGAAATGAGCCAGTAAGGTGCCCAGAGGGGCGTCACTCTTGCAGGAGGGAGCCCAGGCACAATGTTTCCACCCACCCCTCCTACATCACACCCTTTTCCCTGCTCCCAGCATGAGGGTGGGCTTGGGCACTAGCAGGGGGCGTGTCTGGGCTCCTTCTTGCAAGAGTGACGCTCCTCTGGGCACCTTACTGGCTCATTTGCATACCAAATAAACTGGATTTGCAGAGGATAAAAAAAAAACATCTATTGCTGGAACAAAGTGCTATTAGGCCATGGCTTTACTTCGATAACAAAAAATAAAATAAAACAAAAGACAGAACGAGCACTAATTAGATGCAATTCACACTGGCATTTTAAATACAGCTGGCAATTTATACCTGGAACAAAAACCAACTTCTATGGGGCAGGCGGAAGAATGTCTGTTTTCTATTTAACGATAGATCCTCTTTAAAGTGGGTCAGAGCACAATCTGCCCCAGACACAGAAATATCTGGCATATCACTGGCTTCATTAATATAAAATAGATTTTTTTTTAATCTAATTCAGTAAGGAGACAGCACAGAAGAAAAAATACGCATGAGGATTATTATTAAGATGCCATATATTTTAGGTAATTAGACAACACGTTAGTGCAAGCAGATTTCAGCTGCCTGTACACGATCTGGTCCAGCAGTGGACTACGCACACGGATCACCGCTAACTGCCGGGTCCCACCTGGAAATTACAGGAGCGCCATAGCCAATAGGAGGTGACACGTATGTCTATGCCGCTGTGAACCGCCTTGTGTACGGGCAGCTTCACTAGTTAAAATCTGATGTCCACAATGGTAAATAGATTAATAATGTCTGGAATACAGGATCGAGGTCTTCCTAGTGTTTACTAGACATAGCGGTAACCTAGTGTCCATGACATCTATTCTATATAACCTTTTATGCTACGTTGTATCAAAATATTAATACTTTAGGGTTACATATGCGCATCCCTGGTTATGGTGACCATTATGAAGATATCGCAGAGGAGCTGGAAAACCATACACAATAGTGGAGAAATAAAAGGTTATATTTCTTTTAATAACAAATATTTCTAATGGTGTATAAATGCCCTTAAAGGGAACATTTCACACTGAATATGCAGGCTGAATCTGACCTTCCAGCGGCATGTCACAGAGCAGACTGATAGAACCTTGTGCATTCCTCCTGTCAGTTTGAGTGACAGCTCTCGCTGTATACACACTTATACTAAGACCACCAGCGGAGGATGGAGAGATGTGAATGAATAAAATACAAGTTAGGATACACTGACACAGCAAAATACGGATGACTTATTCATTGAGTCCTGTGAAGTATAGGACATGTTCTATCTTTCCATAATGCATCTGTGTGGCAGTTCCGCAAATGATACAAAAGGCGGTTCATGGATCCATTGCAGTCATTGGTGCATTATTTTTTTGTCAGAGTGTATAAGCACCATTCTTATATATTTAAGTTATTTCTTAGTATTTTTCTTGTGATGGGTTAAATTATCAGGTTAATTGGCTTTAGATGTCATTATATTGTTAGATGCCCAATGTAAATGATAAAAAAAAAAAAAAAGAAAAACATCCAACATGATAAACATAAAACATAGCTCTATATATTTGCATGCCCTTAAAGACCAATGAAGCAACAGTGAGTAATAAACGTAAAGGGTGATGCATTTCAATAACCGGATTTCTGAAAACCACACACATCCACAGTAAGACATGTCATGTCTGCAAAGTTCAGGGTTAAATTTTCAATCCAAAATATTCGTGCGAGTCAATCACAATACCATGCAAAGTGCATTTGGCATTACATGAACCACACACTCACTGCCAGGACATCTTTTTGCTTTCAAAATCTTCAAGAAGTAGATAATCCTCCTCTGATGCGAGAGACGATGACCCACGTCTGATTTATTAACAAAATGGCATAGGAATGAAAAGAACACCATAAATTTCTTCTTGTATAAGATATGTATTGCTGTGGCCCTCTTATCTGGAACTAAAGCCATGAATCACATTCTAATACTGTCAGCCGAACCCACCATTTTGGTAGGACTGGCTGATAGTCCAGCATTTGGTAAAAAAGCTATTGCAAGTGTATGGACACCATGAGGTAACTGTACCAGCAATGGAAGAATACGCTAAAGGCCCTTTTATACAAGGGCCAATGCACAGGCAAGTATCAGGAACCAACCACACATTCCCAATAATTGCCTGTTTCCTGAGCCGAGGAGATAGCTGCACTTCTGTACTGGAACAAACGATCGTTACTGTGATCATTTGATCCTGCACAGATTTATTGTTTGCTGGCAGCAGATCCCTATTTACACAGGACAATGTACAGCCAGCAATTATTTTATGTGCCACAACCGACAGAACCTTAAAGTGGGGCAATTATTGGGAACAAGCACTCCTGCAAACATTTGTTCCCTGATCCTAAGCCCGTGTAAAGGGGAGGACAATGAAGCTCTCAATGTCTCCAGAATTTCAGTGGTTTATAATGTATTAACTTTCACAAAGATCTCAGTGAATAATTGTGTCCTTTAATGAGGTGCTAATATAGTGGTCCATGTGCAGGTTAATGGTATTCCAGTTGTGACAAGTTATCCCCTATCCATAGCATAGAGGCTAACTATTAGATCCATGAGATCCTAACTGGACCCCCACTGATCATGAGAAGGGAAGATACCGCACCCCTTGGGGATGTGACAGGCCAGACATGTGCACTGCTGCTCCATTCATCTGGATGGGAGTTCTGGAAACAGGTATACTCCGCTGCCTGCAGAACTCCCGTAGAGATAAACGGATCAGCAGTGAACATGTCCGACCTGCTGCTCCATTCATTTTGTGAAGCCACAAGGTGTGCAAGGTCTCTGGTCTCATGATTGGGGGAGTTCCACAGTGGGACCCCACAGATCTAGTAGTTATCCCCTCTCATGTCACAATCGGAATACCCCTTTAACAAACTTTGGGAATCAAATGAAAAAAAAAGCAAAGAAAAAAAAACTATACCCTCACGGAGAACCCTTACAACTATCCCATTCCTAGAATAAAACTTGCTGTCTTCTAGCAACCCATAATGGAGAACACTACCATCAACGAGCCATGCAGTATTAAATGGTGGCCATTCAGATCTATGACTGTCCATGTAGTACACTAACATATGGAGTGCACCAGGAGTCCCTCTTACAAATATGCTGGAAGAATGCTGACACGATATGCACTGATAAAGGTAGGCTTGTTGGACATGGATTTATATCCCTTGACATCTGTGGTTAGGGGGTCAGGAGGCTTCCATACACATTAGATGGTCGTTTGGTGCAACTGAAATTAGCAGGCTCAGCAAATATTTTTCTTAAGTGCATGGCCAGCTTTAGGCGTCTTTAATGTGTGCATATATTAGTGTCTGTAATAGTCCTAGGATGCTGCAAGTTTGACTCATGAAACCGACAGTCAAGGTAGGAATTTCCGCCATAATATGGACACTAAAATACACCCACATTACACCCCATACTTACTTGAATTGAGTCCCTGCTGTGGGTTCTGACAATCTGATGGGATCTGTCAACATCTAATGAGTACGGGCAGCATAAAGGCTGGAACAGCTGTGAACATTTCCCATGCATCATATCTATCACCTATAACCTCTAGCAACTCCGACTTCATGGACCAACAGAAGAAATGTCAAATCTTTTGGTCATCAACAAAACCTAATCGCCAAACTGTGGCCAGGTCAGCATAACAAGGCTAGGCTCACAACTGCGCTGTTCATTTCTTTGTTCTGCTCAGTCACACGTGCCGGATTCATCACAAAAGGAACAGCGACCAGTGGACCACATTGATTATATTGGGGTTTATCATTTTACCGGACAAAATAGTGCTGCATGCTGCGCTATTTTGGCCAGCATTTTTGATGGAATCTGTGAGGGATGTAGCCTCCAACGTAAATACAAGCACAGCCTAAACATGTAGGTTACTTCAGATATTTGAACCCCTCTGTCACCTTTAGAAATGTCTACTTCGATATCTATCTGTATGAATGAAAGGGGTTTTCCCATCTCAACATTTATGGCATATATATAGGTTATGCCATAAATGTTTGATAGGTGCAGGTCCTCACAAGAACAGGGCCCCGCACGCATCCTCTCCATTCACTGCTACAGGAATTCTGAAAATAGCTGAAGTCCCATGGAGGGATGGCAGCACATGCACAGCTTGCTTTCCATTCATCTTGGGGCCATGTTCTTGAAATGGAAGCCTATTGCAGATGTGCGGCTCATCCCAGTTGTCCTGCTGATGCTTAAGAGAGAGAAACATTTACCTTGATGGCTCTGGTTTCTTGCTTTGGCAGTTGATTAGCAGTAAATAGTCTGGAGGGTCCTCGTGGCTGTTCGCAGATTCTAAGGGTGGTACGTTGAGAAGTTGGTAGGGCTGGGGGAGTTGACCATGGTGTGAGTGAGTGTTGACTTCTAAACCTGCGGTCATAGGAATCTCGATGGGGGCTTGCGCAGGAACATTGGGAGGTTTCACATCTACAGAAGCAAACAAAAAAGAACTATGAACAGCAAGTTCCCATAGACAGCATGTTCTGACAAGCAGCTAGACAGCGGCGTGTTATAATAGGATGCTGCTGGAGCTTTTGCCAGCGAGAAAGGTCCAGGAATGCAGCCTTTCATTTCTCCACAATAGAAAGGATGTTTGCCTTACAACTGTACACATCCAGAGCTTACCTTTACCTTTGTAATGACATATTTATCAAGGCCTTCTTCTCTACACTGCAGATATGGAGAGCTCCGTTATGTATGCTTTTTCCAAACCAGATCAGGAGTGGACTCTGCCTCTTTTTATGGCCCCAGTCCTGGATTATAGGCATGTGAGAACTAGACTAAATCTGCCCTGGGCAAACTAGGCCTAAGGCTTGCCATACACAGAGATTTCATATCAACATTTTCTGAATGACTTGTCACTCTCAGTTGGTCTGTGAAGGTTGTTATGCACATTTGGCATCAGTTTGAGCCATTTCCTGACTCTCTCCCCCACCCACCACCACCGACTTAAAAAAAAACTAAAAAAAAAAACACAGCACATCTGACAGTGGATCCAGGATCCTGTTTTTTATTTCCGTTCTTCTGACGGATCAGTGATGTGAACTCCCCCTTACGTCGATATGATAATTGACGTTTCAGGTCTTTAGCATCGGCGCCCTGCTGGAGCTTTCCTACGCAAAAATCATGTACGAAAGACAAAAGGACCAGAGTCCGCCTAGAGACAGCTTTTTATACCGTCTATTGCACATACAAACAAGTGACTGTCCAGAGAGACTGGTACAGATTCCTAAAACAAGTCAGTGGCTGGCACGGATGGTGGAGGACTGGCAGCCTGCAGTGGAGAGAATAACCTAGTTATACACAGTCTGTTCAAGTACATATTAGCAGTGTGCTGGCCCTTTAAATGCATATATGACAAAGGCGAGATTGTTACTTTCATGGTGATAATTGTATCCTGCCAACACTAACCATTTGCTTCACACATGTCAAAAAATGGCGGTGACAAAGAATACAGACTGCACAAATTTATTTATTTTTTTCTGTGTTAACCATGTGTATGAAGCAGAGATTAATGCGCACATCTACTTAATGCCTCCATTAGGCTACACGCACACGTGGAAAAAACAAACAAAAAAAAAACTGACACACAGTCAGTTTTTCATGGCCATTTTGCATCAGTGTGTGCTTCAATTTTCTGGCCGTGTGTACGTTTTGCATCAGTTTTTCACGTCCGTTTAAAACGGACATGAAAAATGGATGAATTTGATTGGCAGTTATTTTTAGAGAACAACCTTCTGAGAACACCCAAGCTAAAATAATGTCCCCCATAGTGTAGGATTTTTTTTTACCGCCCTCAGCCTTAATAATGTCCCCCATGTAGGCCCCAGCTAAAATAATGTCCCCCATAGTGTAGGAATTTTTTTTTACCACCCCCAGCTTTAATAATGTCCCCCATGTAGGCCCCCTGGTAAAATAATGTCCCCCATAGTGTGTGAATTTTTTTTTTTTTTTTACAGCCCCATCTTAAATAATGCCCCCATAGTGTCGCACAGCCAAAAACAAAAACCTCACCTTATTCACTTGCTCGCGCTGCAGCAGTCTTTTCTTTCTTCACAGAACGGGACCTGCCAAAGGTGCGCGATGACGTCACTGCGCGCTCCCACGTGGTTACGTCACCACTCATATCGCATGTCCTTCGGCAGGTCCTGCTCAATGAAGAGAGAAGAGACTGCCGCACTGCGAGCAAGTAAATGAGGTGAGTTTTTTTTTTTTTTTAACCGCTAAATGGCCTGGGTAAAGTGTACCCGTTTTTAACGGCCATTAGACGGGTGCACTTCTGTCAATCAGCCGTTAAAAACGGTCCCATTGAGTTCAATGGGTCCTTCTGACCGTGAAAACTGCCAAAAATAGGACATGTCCTATTTTTGGACGAACGCTATTCACTGGCCTTAAAAAGAACGGCCATGTGAATAGCCCCATAGACTTTCATTGGTGCTAAAAATGGCCTTAGAAGGCAGTCACAAGGCCATTATTCACTTTCGTGTGCATGAGGCCTTATTCCGTTTGCCTTACCAGAAAAAGAAAATATAAATAAAAAATAAAAATCGGATTACAAGGATTCTAAAACCCTGACTACTAGGCCTCAAGGATCTCCTCAGGCTGTGCTTACATGGATTTACTGCCTGCACAAATGTTGTGTAACTTTTGATGCGTCACTGTGACATTAAAAAAGTTTTGATCGGTAGGGGGTCTGAGTGCTGGGACCCTCACCAATCACTTGAACGAGGCAAAAGAGGCGCTCACATAGTGCAAGGTCTCTCCTTACTGCAGGAGATGGGCTCAATAGAAAGTCTGTGGGCCTGTCTCGATTCCATCTTTTGCAGCAAGGAGAGGGAGCATTATATGGAGGGCACTACTACTAAAATGTCTACTCTCAGGGAGCATTATTTCTGCAAGGAGAACTATTACCAATGAAGGCAGTCATGGATAGAATTATTATTATTGGTGGGACCATTGGGAGCACTTTGAGGGACTTTCTGTATGGAACTGTTATTTTTTTAGTACAGTATTTTAGGGCAGTAGGGAACATAACAGGCACAGTATTATGGGTAGCAGCAGGATAACACTGTTGGGGCACCATGAAGGGGGAGGATGATAGAAAAGTGAGGAACCTGAGATGTCTGAGTGGCAAACTCTGCAGAGATGAGACATGGCTGAAAGAAGTCATAATGTGTTGTTTGGGACAAAAGCAGAAGAAGAGGCAGGAAAACGTCTACATCAGAGGAGACATCACTGGATGTAATATGTGTATGGTGCTGTATTCTCCTGTATATGTGATAACACTGAATGTAATGTCCATCTAAATATGTCTTTAGCACTGGGGCTGGGAATTCGATCGAAATTTTAACACATACGTATTGTAGCTTGGGCCCCAAATCCCTTGAGACCCTAGCAACTCCTATGATAGGTAGCATGAAATACTAACAGGTTACCACATTACAAAGAACAATGGAGGAGATTTATCAAATCTAGTGCAAAACAAAATAGTCTGTTGTCCATAACAACCAATCACAGGGCAGCTTTCATTTTTCAAGAACAAAGTATAAAATGAGTGGATAAGTGACTGGGTGCGTAGGGCAACAAAGTTTCTTTTTCACACAATTTCATAAATCTGCCTCAAAGTTTAAAAAAGATCTGGGCACGGAGGGAACTGTCCAGTGGGTAGCTCTCTTCCAGATTTTCCTTGCCCAACTCAGCTTGATTGACAGGACTTTCCCAGTCTCCGGTGAGCACTGTGGCCTCTTCCTAGGTTTTATGACCTCACATTCAATGGTCACATAGCCAATATGCAGCTCAGTCCCATTCAAGTGATTGGGGCTGAGCTGCAATACCAAGCACAGCCAATATCCAATGGACAGAGCTGTGCTTGATAAGCTGCAAGGCCATGGCCGTGGTACTCACCAGAGATCCAGTGAGTGCCGCACCTTCCTCAAACAGGATAGGTCATCAATATGAGATCTGCAGGGGTCCAAATTCCAAGACCCTCTCCCATCAACTGTTTGAGGAGACTGCAGATCATCAAGTAGTGCATAGAGTAGTGCTGTCAACTGGATAGCGACTGTGTTTGGTATCGCAGCTCGGCCCATTCACTTGAATGGGACTGAGCTATACCTATGCCATGTGAGGGATGAAAGTGACGTCACCTAGCCCTCATGGACTGTCGTAGCCTCTTCATACAGCTGATTGATGGTGCTGGGAGTTGGACTCCTGAGGTTAGGCCATTAATACGAAAATCCCAGAAAACCCCATTAACTCGAGAAATCAAGCAACGACTGCAGTAACAAAATTGCATACAACTCAGTCTACTACAGGCTGCAGCTGTAGACTGATAGCTAAAAATCTATTTTGTAGCGCTACAACATCAAAAAATAAAAATCTAGGAGTAGCCCTGGTCTAACCTGCTCATTGCTCCAAATAAAGGTGGCCAATTTCGCGACAGATTGAAACTTATGTGCGCATAAAACTTGTTTGTTTGTCACATGTCAACAGGGGATGTGCTGCCGAATGGAGTGCAGTGGTCGGAGCTGTGTAGTTCCAGCTGCAGGACAGTTGATCAGAGGGACCCCGGCTGATCAGATCGTGATGGCCTATCCTGGACAACCCCTTTAAAACGAGCACTGATCAGATCTATCTCGTCATACCCGCTTGCCATTTCAATGGCAAAAGTGGCAGCAAAGCCGCCTCACTTCCAATCGGGGCATCTAAGGGGGCAGTAGGAAATCTTATTAGCACAATAGGATGCAAAGTACATGAGACACCATCTATACTAGTTCTCCCCTTCCAAAGTGTGCATTCCCGGAGATGATCAAGAAATAGCTTCAATTCATAATCATTATCCTTACCTTCTTCAGTGGGATTAAATCCACAGATATCACATATGCTTCGAACCCACCGATTCATTTCGTCTTCACTTTCGGCCACTAAATAAAATATTCGGTCGATGGTTTTGATATCAAAAATATAACTATGTTCAAATTCTTTTTTGGGGAAAACCAGTCCAGCATCAACTTGCTCACAAAGGTTCAAGTCAATGATACGAATAGGCTTCTTAGCATGGTCATTCTTGTAGTATTCTAGCACATCGGGATCGCCTGTCAAACGTCCACTGCGAAGGACAAACCACCTCCGCTTCCATGCCTACAAGAGAATGAAGACAGTTGTAAATCACCTATACACATCCTCACCAGGAGACATGGCTAAAGATGCAAATAAAATATTTTTCCCATAGGTCAAAGAATAGAAAAGTATTTTGCACCCATCATTGCTACTTCAGACGTAAGCAAAGACTCCCAGATTTCCTGAACTTACCTGTAAAGTTAAAGTTAAAAACATACAAATGCTAATCAGGATAAATTGTAACATACTAACTAGACGTTAGACCCCCAACTGTTCTACAGCCATCATGAGGATATCAGTGAAGAGAAACACAAGTGCCAGGGCCACATAAGCCATAGGGCAACCCTAGTAAAGAAGCCCAGGCCGGTGCAGGAGGTAAGTATGAGCCAGAGTTGCCAACAGATTTTTTTCTGGACGGCCTATGTAATGTCTGGGCTATACATATTGATCTGTCCGAATAGATCATCAATACCCGATCTGTGGAGGTACAACATCTGGCACCCCCACGATTAGCTGTCAGTGCAGCAAAATATGCTGTGTATGGAGCTGGAGGCAGACAGCTCTATACACAGTGTAGTGGCCATGCTAGGGTACTGCAGCTCAGCTCCCATGGGAGCTAAGCTTTGGTATGCCAGCACTGGAAACTACACAGTGTAGTATCCCCGCGGCACGGCGGCCTTAAATAGCTTTTCGGTGACAGTGTAGTGTGGGACCCTCACCGATCTGTTATGTATGACCTATCCTGAGGACAGATCATCAATATCTGTAGCCTGGAAAACCCCTTCAACAAATCATAAACATTATATAAGCCTATAGGTCAGGGTTCAGAAACCTCTGGCACGCCAACTGTTCTCAAACTACAACTCCCAGAATCCTCCTTTCACTTCTATGAGATTTACAAAAGCAGTAAGTGTGTATGTTGGGAATTGTAGTTTCACAGCAGCTGGAGTGCTGAAGGTTGCGGATCATACCGATATGAACACATCAGGAGCACCCACTGTAATCTCACAAATGATGACTATTACCATCAAAACCTGTAAAAACTCCAAGTTATTGGAGGACACTGGGGGGGAAAGTCTCCAATGTTCATGACCTGTATAGGAACTTGAGGACAGCTGGCAACCCTGGTGTGGACTTGGTACTAGCAAGCATCTGTGACTGGCAACCTGAGGAGCATCTGTGGCTTAGGAGCTAAAAAAATCATTTGTGGCTGGAACATATTTTAAAAGGGAACCTGTCATCCACTTTATTCTGCTGTTAGTATGGGCGGCATAAAGTAGAGACAGGTGAGTTGATTTCAGCGGTCTGTCATTTATAAAGGTAAAAGTAAGTGGTTGCCGAGAACCAACATCACAATCATTGCAGACTGGGCCTGGAAAAGAGTCATGGCCACCTGAGAAGAGTCCTGGTTATTCATGAATTCCTGTTCTCCTGCCCACCTGCTGATGACTGGCAGTCTTCTATATAGTTTTCTCCCTTTCTCTCTAGGAGAGAACTGACAATCGTCAGCAGGTGGGCGGGAGATCAGGAGATTAGGAATAACCAGGACTCTTCTCAGGTAGATTTGACTCTATTCCAGGCCCAGGCTGCAATGGTTACTTACTTTTAGCTGATGAGTGACACACCGCTGAAATCAGCATTTCTGTCACTAATTTATGCTGCCCTCAGTGACTGAGGTCAGCATAAAGTTGATGACAGGTTCCCTTTAAGCTGAGCTTATGCGCTGCAGCCATGGTGCAAGGCATAAAACCACACGGAGACGGGTTTTAGGTCACATTGCAGCTGCAAGGTGAGAACAAAGCTCACTTTTGCCAGAGGAAAATTTACATTTGAGGGAGAGGTATTACAATGAATACTTCCCAATACACAGCACAAAAACATGAATGCTTCAGAAAGTGAATTCCAGTTGGACATTTTAATACTGTTATATTCATTTGGTGACACGAAACTCAAACTTTACAACAGAGAGCGGTTCTGAATTGGTGTCAGAGGCCAAACATCACCTCGTTACAAAATAGTCATCCTTTTCACTACATCCTCTATTTCCCCTCCCCACTGAAAATTTTTTAAAAAAAGTTTGAATTGTTTGGATTACTCATCAAAATGACTCTTTCCAGAGTTGTGCTTCCCTCAGATGTCTAATTGCCTTGCGCTGTACATAACTAAACCGCTAACTTTAGTATATAAGCACCTGCTATTCTTTATGTTGGTTCCTTTTGATAAATGAGTCACTCATTGGGACTGGCACAGATTAGACGAGAATGATGGGGGGGGGGGGGGGGGGGAGCAAATTACTAACTGTGCACTTTAATAGGGGATAT
Source organism: Bufo bufo (assembly GCF_905171765.1). NCBI lineage: Eukaryota > Metazoa > Chordata > Amphibia > Anura > Bufonidae > Bufo > Bufo bufo. Next base: position 641,495,091 of record NC_053390.1, on the reverse strand, counting down.
ACAAAGGTCTTCTGGCTGCTAGTACAAAGAAGAGTTTAATAGTAGCATAAAGCGTGATGCCAGACAAGCAAACTGACATCAGCACCCATGCTAATCATAGTACAAAAGTGCCTCTGTTTTTGTCAGATTGCACAAAACTCCCCATAAATTACTCTTTGTAACTGAAGAATATCTCGCATTCTTACGACGCTTCTATTTTTGGATGTAACATATTCAGGACTGCAGTACTGATCTTGCCTGTCTGGTTTAGTTTTTACCTAAAATTAAAAAAACAATAAAATAAAAACAACTAACACATCTGAAAGCAAAACTAGAAAATGATGACTTTGCTTAGAAAACAAGTTACACTGCACATTTAGAAAAGCTGGATTTAGACAGGGACCAGCAGTCCTGACACAAGCTAATAATCAGGAAAAGAAATAAAAATAAATGACGAGCATGCAAGTTGTCCTGCAACGGCTGAGAACGAAACAAAGTGTGTGTGTAAGCCAAGTCCTAATGGGGTTTTCCCATCTGGACATTTACAGCATACATCGGAGATGCTGAGAATGGACAAGTGGCTATGGAGCTCTGGAAATGGCCAAGTAAGTACATGCAGCTATTATCCAAAGTCCTGCTGAAGGGAATGGAGAGAGCTCTGCAACCGCTTCCACCCCTTCATGCCTGGAGGAGCGAGACCTGCACCTAGTAGACATTTATGGCATAACCTGTTTACAGGTCATAAATGCCCAGCTCTGAATGCCCCTTACAGTTTCTTTTTTAGGTAACCATACACCATAGGCCTTTATAAGTCCACTTCAGTTCTGCAGACTTAAAAACAAAGGCCGTTATGTATATATATATACACGTGGTTCATCAGTTCTCGAAACCACAAAAAAAAAAAAATCGTATCAATTTTCTATTCTACGGATCAGTGGAAAATAAACCACATCTGTGTTGCAGTCCGTGGTTTCTAATGACCCATTGACCTGAATACGTCTACAGAACGTTACCTCCAGAATACTAAAAGCATCCTCCAATTTTCTGGCTTTTTACCCACAGGAGAGAATAAGAGCAGCTCTCGCCCTGGATGACCCATCTCAGAACATACATACACTTGGAAACCAGTAAATCTATCAGCGTATGTTCCCATTTCAGGTAATGTAAGCCAAGACTATGATTTATGGAACTTATGTAATGAAAACATGATTATGATTTGTAGGACCTTGAGGTAGCAACCGCGAGTAGTAAGCCAAGAGTGGAGGGATTGTTGACGAGGCAAATGCAAATAAATGAAATGCATGTTAATTACCGTGGCACTTTAGGAAATTGTTGTCCAGGAAGTAAAACTGATATAGAAGTGAACAAATAAGGAAAAAACAGGCTGAATGGAAGTTTCCACTCCAGTAACCACCATCCTCATCATCTGTTCCGCATGCACATTTGGATAACATTTCCTGTTTTTGAACTATTGTCACCACTAGCTAGGGGTTTTTTTTTTTTGCTGTTGCTTCTAACTTTAGCTGAGCTGTGTAAACATCCAAACGCACTAAAAATAAGGATTTCTGCACATTAGTTAAAGGTAAAGTTTATTTTCTCTCGATAAATTGCTTGAAGTGGACTGAAATCGTTCTCTCCAGTCACTTTCATTCCTCCAGTTGGAAGTGACCATGCTGCTTATTAGAAGTTTCAAACGCCAACAAACACAAGTTTGCTGATGCTTTGGAGGAGATACAGCTCATCGATGACACTATGGCAGAGATTAATTTATGGTTACCTTATAATAATCACAATGTAAGAAGAAGCCTCCTCTACAGCTATAGAGGTCATTCTGCACTCACTGAGGACCGGTACACTGGGCCCAAAATCCAAACCCATATAAACTATAGTGAATGGTTACAAAAGCTCAACTGATACATCTTGTCACATATTTACCAAGACTTCTGTTGCATAATAGTTTGACCAAGAGAGACATAGCTACTGAAAACCTTATACATATCAAGGAACAGAAAGCAATACGGCCTGAAGGCTTGTGTCTTCGGGTAGGTTCACACAGTTTTTTTTTTGAAGGAGGTTTTGAGGCAAGTTTCCCTGCAGATTTTTTTCAGCCAAAGCCAAAAGTGGATTCATCAGTAAAGAGAAGTAAAGAGAAGTCCTTTCTATTTATATTTTATATTTCTGGTTTCTTTTTAAATCCACTTCTGGCGTTGGGTGAAAATCATGCAGGAAAATCAGTCGTTTAAAACCTCCTTCAGAAAACTGTGTGAATCTACCCTTAGGGATAAGACATCAAGACAACTCATTTGTCTTAAGAGGAATCTGTCACCAAGAAATTCTGTGTTAATGAGGTTTTCTGAGTGTTTGCTACTGATGACCCTTCCTCAGGATGGGACAATATTAAATTGGCAGGGATCCGACTTCCGGCACCCCTGTGGCCTCCTTGCGGCTCACCAAGCACAGCACCGTCCACTGGATAGCGACTGTGCTTGGTACTGCAGCTCAAGCCCATTCACTTGAATCCCTCAACACCATTGTGGGACGACCATTGTATGTTTAAAGACCAGTCACCTCGCCTGACATGACTGTTGCAATAGCTTCATGGATTCCCCATGTAATAATTCTGGAGCATCTATTCTTTTGGCTCCATGTTGTGCCATTTCTGTATTATTTCTACTAGAAGTTATGAATAAATTGCTAGCAGTCTGCAGTAAGGGGGGGGGGGGAGGTAACCAGTACAGATTCACTCTATCCAATCAGTGCTGCCATTTTCAGACTGTGCAGGCACATGCCCCCAACAGGTTACCTCCCCTCTGTACCCTGCAGACTGCTAGCAATTCTTCAGAACTGCAGACTGCTAGCAATTTATTCATAGCTTGCAGTAGAAGCCGTTTTACTAGCTACGGCAGCGCTTAAGCCCGCCCATCAGTGCCGGTGACGTCACCGGGCTTCCTGGCAGCCCCATGGAGAGCCCGGTTCGTCACCGGAACGCCGGAAAAAGCCTTTGCCCTGCGCGATTTATTAACTGCTCCGATGCTCAAGTCGGGGGGGGCTGCCGATTGAGGTATGTCCAGGTTCAGCTCTGAACCCAGAAAACCCCTTGAAGTAAGAAAAAAAAAAAGGAAGATACCTGTAAGACATGCTGTATTGTTTATTAATTACTTAATCAATAAAAATAAACCAAGAATATAAAAAAAATAAAAAATAAAGGGAAGATTGAAGCAAATTAAGCACAAGCAGTCAGAAAGAGCTTCTCTACAAGGATGGGACCCTCATTAGGATCTGTTCTTAGCTTTTTGGCGCGGCTTAAAAAATGTCCAAAGTAGTTTGTCCGTGGCATTATTTTCTTGAAGCGGCTCAGCACCTTGTCTTCATAAACTGGAAGGGGCATCTCCTGATGAGCCATAGAAACAGATGCATCACACACGACAAAGAGCCACAAAGATCTCCAAGAATAAATAAAGACAGAAATGAAAACTTCATCCCATGCACTAACAATTAGCCTCACACAGTTCAAGGCGATAAATTGTATTTTCCAAAACTCTTTCAGTGTCAAGTTTTTGACTCCTTCAGTCACTTCAAAGCATTTAGCAAATATCATTGTTGTATAGCTTCTTAAAGTTTGAGATGACCTGTTGGTGTGGTGTTTGGAGGAATAAATTTAATTGTGATAAAAGTAAAATTGGGACTCCAATGATTCTGCCACTGCTGGGTCATAATCAGGAGCTCTGTAACAGCAGCAGCACTTTTAAAGGAAGTCCATTCATTAAAACACATGTCTAGTCACCCAGATCTTCCTATTCTTCTGTTTGAAAACTCTAGGAGTTTCAGAATGGTAAAGCAACGTTGGTTTTAGCTTAAAATCCTTTTTTGCACTAGCACCCAGAAAAAGGGTTAGTCGGTCTTTTATAGGCTTCTGTCCGGGAAGGCTGACTTCTTTGGTGATATACATGACCGGCGTATTGTCCAGTCGCTCACCCCTTAACCTCCACATTCCCAACCCAAGAATGACAGACTCAGCAAGTGGATTTATTGGCCACAGCAGCCTTTTATTAATAACATAAATACAATAAATACCATAAATATAACTAACCCAAGGCCTTCGCACCTGAAGGCCCCCGCCCCAAGAACCGTACCAAGAACCTAGGAGAAATTACAGCACGGGGAGGGTCCTTGGAGCCTTGTAAAATGACTTATTACTGCCCCACCCTCAGTTCACTTACCTCTAGCCAATAAACGCCAGCTCAGAGGCAAAAAACGGTAACCAAAAGCAACAAACGGTGGCCGCTACCTGCCATATCACACCCCAAAACTAATACCTGGGGCGTCCAGAGCCCCCTTTAGCTCCCTTCCCCACTACGCCAGAGCCACCACAACCACCCACGACACAAGGTGAACACCTCACCTCCTTGCGTCCCGCCACACCCGTAACGCCAAATCAATCCTGTCCTGCAAACTTGAACACCAGAAATCAATCCCTACCGCATTCAGGTGTACCCCATCACCTCTCCAAAATGCCCCCTCACCCAACTCCAGCTCCCTATGGCGAACAGCAATTCCACCATTCCCCGCTACAAACCTACCCACAGCCTTGTTCACCTTTATCCTCGCTTTATTCAGCCATTCCACAGACCTCGTGTCCCTCCAGTGCTTACATGGCACCATGTCTGACCAAACAGTCATCAGTTGCGGATACTGCACCCACAACCGCAGCAAGTCAAACTTGATGTCCTCCACAAGCTCCCGGAAGGGGTGCCCCCCCCCCCCCCCCCTCCTAAATTATACCCACGCAGGTCTAACATATGACCGGAACCGAAAAGTCTCCCAACAGCCAGAGCAGAATAACTTCCTCCCCCAACGCCCTCCTAGCCACTTCCGTGGCCGCACCTATCCAAAAAGAATGACCCCCATACAAGGGGTCCCGATCCAACCCCTTCAAGCAGGCTCTCACAACAGCTATGAACTGGAAACGAGAAAGAAATGACCTATCCTCATGAACCAACAACGGTCCAACCCCCCCAAACTCTCTCCCTCTCCAAAATTCCCTAAGACATCGAACCGGGCACGCGTTCGACGCTGCCACCTGATACAACACCACCCGACAACCCCGCCCCAATTGGTTCGCCTTTGACCTCCTGATGCAAAACTCTGACCTATCAAATAACTCCACATCCTTTCCGCAAAGGCCACCGACCCAACTCTTACTCGGACTAATCAATTTCAAATCCTCAATGCCCCAAAAAAAGGCGAGCAAAAAGGCCAGCTTAAAAACAGTCCGACCTCCCCCGCCGACACACAAATCCACTCTAGCTGTCCCACCATATCTACCAACAAAGCGAACGAAACCGGTCGACGTTGATCCACCCCCGATGAACGCTTCCTCTAACCCCTTAGGGCCTGCACAACCCAAAACTATTTGGTCACATCCGCTGCCTCTCGGCACCTACAACCAAAAGCCACCCCTGCCATAAGCTTGTTCAATCTGGAAAATGACCATCCCTCCTCCCTACAGTGCCCCACCCAAGGCAACATCAAAGCTCCATCATCCAACCCACTTCCTTGAAAACGCTGCCTCCAGACCTCCCAAAAGCCCCATGCCTTCGCAAACGCCACCCAGGTCCCCGCCGACAAGGAACCCCTCACCAGATCTTCAACCGACCAAATGGAAGATTCCACAGCTCCTGGGGAAAGCTCATTCCTTCCTTCTCCACCTCCAGTGCCAACACCCGAAAACGCTGCCAATGGAAACGAGACAAAGCATCTGCAATTAAGTTACTAACCCCAGGGACATGAGACGCTACCACCCATGCATTCAAGGATAAGCAACCCAAAATCAAATGCTGAAGTAAGCACACAACCGGCTGTGATGAAGCTGAATTGCGATTAATGGCCTCAACCACCCCAATATTGCCGCAATGAAAACACACCTTCCGGTTGCGAAAAAAATTCACCCCAAATGGACACCACTACCACAAGAGCTCCAGCAACAAATTCGGCACTAAACCTTCCTCCTTCTATTTATTCGGCCACTCTCCCACACACAAACCACCGCCCAAATATGGCCCGAAACCCTGACCCCCCCCTGCCGCATCCGTAAACAAATCCAAATCTGCTGCCAACATCCCATCCGCCATCCACAAAGACCGCCCGTTAAACGTCTCCAAAAATGACACCCGCAAATCCTGCATCGGGAATTCCCTAAAGGGCCCTGCCATGAGACCCAACTCCACTTCTTTACCGCAATTTCTCCATCACCACTCCAGGAAGCTCCATCGCTGACCTCAAATTCTTCCCCCCTTGCATAATGACCCCCACCACAAACGGTATACGAAAACCTTCCCTAAAACCTGTTAATAGGAATTCCGCCGCCTCCGCATTAGGGTACCTATTTAGAAAATGCTCCATCTGGGCTACCCCGGATTGGCGTCTGCCCCTTTTCCCGCCGTATCACCCCAACCTTTTCCTTTTCACCATTTGAAGTAGGGATCGACCGATTATCGGTTTGACCGATATTATCGGCCGATATTCAGGATTTTGAACGTTAATCGGTATCGGCATCTATTTTGCCGATATACCGATAACGTATTGGGAACACAGAACGCGCTGCTCTCAGCGCTCTGTGTTCCCTCCGCAGCACAGGGGAGAAGGAAGCAGTGTCTCCCTCCCCCTGTGCTGCTGCTGCCGCCAATGAGAGGAGATAAGATAAGAGAAGGGGCGGGGCTGTGGCCACCGCTCCACCAATGAAGATAAGCCTTTCATTAAGTCATATACAGGAGGCGGGAGCTGGCTGCAGAATCACATAGCCGGCTCCCGACCTCTATCAGCGGTAGCTGCGGTCCGCGGTAGTTAACCCCTTAGGTGTCGCGGATCGCAGCTACCGCTCATAGAGGTCGGGAGCCGGCTATGTGATTCTGCAGCCAGCTCCCGCCTCCTGTATATGAATTAATGAGAGATTTCTCTTCATTGGTGGCGCAGTGTGCCCCCCCCCCCCCCAAGCCCCCAGTATTAATCATTGGTGGCGCAGTGCGCCCCCCACCCCCATCCCAATCGTAAAAACATTGGTGGCGCAGTGCGCCCCCCCCCCCCACCCAAGCCCTCCCCCCCAGTATTAATCATTGGTGGCAGTGGCCACAGGGTCCCCTCTCCCCTCCGATCGGAGCCCCAGCTGTGTAATCCTGGGGCTCCGATCGGTTACCATGGCAGCCAGGACGCTATTGAAGCCCTGGCTGCTATGTTCAGCTCCATGCTGCTGTGTGCACAGAGCACAGAGCAGCAGGGACAGTGTGAGCTCCTATTCACCCTCATAGAGCTCTATCAGGGTGAATAGGACAAGGGTTCTAGTCCCTAAGGGGGCTAAAAGTTAGTAAAAAAAAAAAAATATTAAGTATAAATGAAAAAGATTTACAAAAAAAAAATACACATTAACAATAAACATATTAATTTTCAGCAGATTTGTGTAGGAAATTTATTTTTTCTCAAAAATGAAAATTCCCAGAATATCGGTATAAATTATCGGCTATTGGCCTGAAAGTTCACAAATTATCGGCCCTAAAAAATCAATATCGGTCGATCCCTAATTTGAAGCACCTCTGTGCTCCGTGATTCCCACCGCATGAGGAACACTCATGCTTCAATTTGCACTTGTCCCCATACTTGCATCCTCACTTGTTGAACAGAAAACATAACCGCTTAAGCGAGGCTGCCAAGCGCTCAGATTGCCCAGAACCCCCGGAGCCCTGTCGGAAAGGGCTGCCCTTCAAGGAGTCCTCACCCTTATCCACAGACCAATGTCCTTATGGTCCCAGTGCATACTAGCCCGAAACGCCTTTCGCTGCCGAAACTGCTCATTGTACCTCAACAACCCATGCCCCCATACACTCGGTACGCCTCCCCTATTGCGTCCAGGTAACAGAAAGCGCCGAACAATTGACCGGCGCTTTCTCCCCAACACTGGCCAGGATCACAAACGCCTGCAACCAGTTAGAGAAGGTCCGCGGAATCAAACAGTACCGCTGCTTGTCTTCCTCCTCCTCCTTCCTATCGTCCCACCTATCCAGATCCAAATTAAAAAGCTCAAGCGGGAGCAGCGAAAATATGTCCACTTACTCCCTTTTCCAAATTTTCTCCCTAACCTCGTGCTTCAAGTGGGCACCCAGGGGCCCCCTAAAAAACACTTAAACCTCCCTATTAGCCGCATCATCCACTCACGGCTCCTCCCCATCTCTCTCTTTAGTCCCTTCCCTCTCCTTATCCGCCAATCCATGCTGCGCTGCCCCAAGCGTCCCCCAGCCCCCATCCCACCTGTTCCCCCTGCCGCACTTGTACTCTGTAACCCAGCTCCTTGTACACCCCCCACGCAGCCAATGGCGACCCCGCCACAGACCCCATACCTACCAACCCTGTCACCAAATTCCGCAACCCCGATAACTCCCCCAACCCTCCCGTAATGGACACCCCTGAGGCCCCCCCCTCACTACAAGCAACCGCTAATGGGGAATTCCCACACATCTCGCCAGGCTGCGTGGAAGCTGTGATTCCACCAGCCGAAACTTGAGGAATTGGGACTTGACTGGTGACGAACTCTCTTCCAGCCGCCCTCCGATCTTCAGCACCTCCTGCGCCCCTTCTTGCTTCCACCGACTCCAAAGCCTGCAAATCTGCAGCCGCGCCACTAAATGCCGCCCTTGTCACAATTGGAGACACAAAGGCCTGCAATTCTGTAGCCTCGACACTAGATGCCACCCTTCTTCCAACTGGAGCTGCCTCTAAGCCAACACCGCGCTGCCCGAGTAAGTAACCAAGCACAGGGCCGCCCTCTCTCCCCCATGGCAAGGGGACCACGGCCTGGCCCCCTGCCGATCCAGGTCCGGACTCCCGCCACCTGCATCTGAGGAGGGGGCATCCCGCAGCCCCCTCCTAGGGTCCCGCCTCACCACAGGATTTTTCCCATCACACGACCACCTAATGCCCTGCTACTCACTGCGGCGCGTGCTGGAGGGTCCCCTTACCCGACCCTCGGGTCACCTCAGGACTAAGGCATGCCGGAGGCCTGGTCCTCCGTGGCCAGTTGATGTGGAGAGCCGATTGCGCGGCATCCCTGGACGCAGGCCTTGAACCGAAGCCTGCAGCCATCCCGATCCTCTACTCTCCGCTGCCGCACGGAGCTGTGCCAGGATAGTTTCCACATCAAACAACATGGGACAAGCTCAACGTCACAAGAGGTACTGCAGCAGCTCAGACACGGGCTACTGCCACACTGCTGTCCATTCAAAATGGCCCCTTTTCCCACCCTTGCTACCCCTTTTAAGCCCTAAACCCCAACCCTAGCACCCTTCCCATCACTATTCCTTCTCCTTAACCCCCTTACGTCCCAGGCTCCCCTCCCTCCAAGCCCCAGTCATGCCAGGCCTCCATCCAGGCTTGCAGCCCTAATTTCAGCCTGTACTTTCACTTGGGTATTTTCTTCTAAACTAAAAACTTGGAAGCCCGCCTTCATCATCCATGAGATGCTGAATTTCCAGCTTAAAGGAATCAGCTGTTTAGTGATTTGAACTGGCTTCATCACAATGTCGCACAAAATTCTTCACCTCACAACTTTGCTTGCAGCGTTAAAATCAAACATTGCTGACTCTAAACATTTCACAACGACTTGTACCAATAGTGTCGCCACTCTGCCTTTGCTTTCAGTTCTTCAAAAATGCATTTTGCAAGTTCCCAGAAGATGCTTCCAGGAACAGTGTTCCCTTCATTCGCTTTTCTTTAATCCATAAATACAGCAACCTCTCCATCTCGACAATAAAATCTGTGCCCTTGTGCACGGTCATTTTACTGCTGTTAAGGCCTCGTTCACATCTCTGCTTCAGAGATCCATCTGCCAGATCCAGAGCAAATGCTGGACGTACAAAAAAAAAAGTTGCATGCAAGTTTTTGTCAGGGCAAAAACTCTGAATTTATGCTTCACCGTGCTTAAAAAGGGGTTGTCCGGGTTCAGAGCTGAACCTGGACATACGCTTATTTTCACCCAGGCAGCCCCCCTGAGGCTAGCATCTCCCTTGCCCTGCGCTAGATCGCGCAGGGCACGGGCTCTTTTGTTTATCATAACACACTGCCGGGCAGAAGCAGCGTGTTTGGTGACGTTACCAGCTCTGATGGGCGGGCTTTAGCGCTGCCCTAGCCGGTTTACTAGCTACGCCAGCGCTAAAGCCTGCCCAACAGTGCCGGTGACGTCACCGGGCTTCCTGGCAGCCCCATGGAGAGCCTGGTTCTGCAATGGAACTCCGGAAAATGCCTTTGCCCTGCGCGATTTAGCGCAGGGCAAAGAAGAGCATTGGAGCATGAACTGCTCCGATGCTCAAGTCAGGGGGGCTGCCTGGGTGAAAATGGGGATATGTCCAGGTTCAGCTCTGAACCCGTACAACACCTTTAAAGGCTATGTACTCCTTTGGGGGCATTTTTTATTATTGCATTGTACTCATTTTGAGTCGTTTTGGCTTTCCGTTTGTGAGATCCGTTCAGGGCTCTCACAAGCGATCCAAAACGGATCAGTTTGCATTCTAATGCATTCTAAATGGAAAAGGATCCGCTCAGAATGCATACGTTTGCATCAGTTCAGTCTCTATTTAGCGTTGCAGCATTTTGGGGTCAGTCTGATGAAACTGAGCCAAACGAATTTTCACTGACAATCTGGCACAATAGAAAACGGATCCATCCTCCATTGACTTTCAATGGTGTTCAAGACGGCTATGTTAAAGATAATACAAACTGATCAGTTCTGAGCGGATGCAGACGGTTGTATTATCTGAACGGATCCGTCCATGACGGATCCGCACAAAACGTGAGTGAAAGTAGCCTTAAAAATTTGCCATCCTTTTTTTTTTTTTTATGTACAGCGATGACATGCTGTAGTAGCACCCTTTGGATTTTCTGTCTTTACCATCAGACCAGGAGCTGACGGACTCCTTATCTCTGCTCTTTGACCTTCTAAACACTCATAGCTCAGTTCTTATCTTTACTGATAAGAATGTGGCTTAAATAAGCTTTTATGACCTCTCAGTAGTTTAGAGATAAGATTTAATAGATGACTGGCACAAAGTGAAAGTACCCGTCACACAGCTAGAAAAACTGTTAACTCTGTGACAGAACGGCTCAATATTTTTAATAAAGGGTAATGGAAAAAATGATTTTCAGATAAAAATGAGTAACATGCAATAATTTTAAAAAAAATGCCTCTGAAGGTGTACATAGCCTTTAAGGAGTGTCATAACTTTATTTTTTACTGATATGAATACCGGTAAATTGCATTTTTTTTGTTGCTGTTTGAGATTACATATACAGGGTGGCCCACTAAAAAGTTATCCGCCTCCAGCGATAGTATGTTAGTCAGTACGGTTTCAGGTTAAGAGATTTCAGCATTCGCTGACACACAGTTTCTGATACACCAACTTGCTGAGACAGTCTTCGAGTTGATTTTTGGGGGCTACTTGCAATCCACTGCTGAATTTCATGCACAGTTTCAGCCGTCTTGATCTATGGAGGCCACGGTTTCTTCATATTTGCAACAGAGCCAGTTTGATGTCATTTCCGAACCAGACTCTGAATATAATATTTAGCTGGTGGTTTTTTTCCTGGCTGATTGTCAGCAAAGGCCTCTTGCGCTTCGCACATCCTTGCCTTCCACAATCACTATTCTCTGTGGTCATTAAGAGGTTAAACTGCAGGTTCCAGCATGTAACAGTTGGAGATTCAGAGGTAGTAGGTCAGGGATAATGTATTCCTCTGTTCCCAAGGCTAAATACAGTGACATCAGAGGAATGTAGGACTCTTATTATAAAATAATAATAACACTATGTTTGAAAGCACATGGATGAGCCAAGAAAATGATACCACAAGGGCCTATATGTTCAGTTTGTTTTTTAAACTTCAGTCCCTATGTAGGTCCATAAGTCTCCAAAACTACAAACAAACCATAGGTATAGTCTGATCCTACTCCTAGTCATGAGCTACTCCCTACCACCTGCTTGCTTTTTGCTAAGATGCCAATGACAGAAGAAACACATGTGATGGAGCATGCATTTCAGATGCAAAAGAGGAAAAGAACTGGTTCCGTAAGTGACCATGCCCATTCAGCATTTCTACCTCATACACTTATGGCATAACAGGGTAAATATGTGATCGGTAAGGATCCCAGAGGTGGAACCCACACCTATAGGAGGGACAGATGAAGGGGCGGACTGGGAACTTAAAGTGGCCCTGGGAGAAGAAAAAAAAAAAAAAAGGCGGGGCAACACAAGTAGCAAAATACCATCCCAGCAGAACCAAATACCAAAGAGCAGCACAATATACAGCCCCAAAAGCGGTCACTCTATGGTGGTCGTCAATAGCTACCATTTTCCAAAGGAGCTCTCAAAAATTTAAGTTGGAATCTGGTTGCTATGGGCAACTAAGCAAGTTTTGATAAATCTACCTCTATAGGCGTTTGCTTGACTTTTTCTCTAGTGCCCATGACTAATGGAGAGGGGCCAAATTCTCCATTTTGCTGTAATGGCAAAAAGCAAAAGAATATTTGGAAAATTGAGGTGATGAGCCCCATTCTCCCGATAGTTCTCTCCTCTAGGACCTTCACCTTTTTATAGGTATCCATTTAAAAAAAATAAAAAATCACATTCTCGTCAAATGCTTGAGGCCTTGGTGCAGTTTCGACACATCCTCGTCAAGTGCTTCAATCTACAGCAGGCTCCATTAATTGATTAGGACAGCACCGTTTACTCGGTCTTCATTGTTAATGTACGTGCAACATCCACAAAACCGCACAGCCGTTACAATACAGACCGACTAGATTCTGCGATCCAAATTACTTATTTAAAGGGGTTCTGCAGTTTGTTTAAACTGATAATCTATCCTCTGGATAGATCATCAGCATCTGATTGGCGGGGGTCAGACACCCAGGAACCGCGCCGATCAGCTGTTTGAGAAGGCAGCGGCGCTCCAGTAGCGCCGCGGCCTTCTCGCTGTTTACCGCCGTCCCAGTGACGTCACGACTAGTATCAACTGGCCTGGGCGGGGCTAAGCTCTGTTCACTTGAATGGAGCTTAGCCCTGCCCAGGGCAGTTGATACTAGTCGTGATTTCACTGGGCCGGCGGTAAACAGCGAGAAGGCTGTGGCGCTGCTGGAGCGCCGCTGCCTTCTCAAACAGCTGATCGGCAGGGGGCCCGGGTGTCGGACCCCCGCCGATGAGATTCTAATGATCAAAAATTAAAGGGGTTCTGCAGTTTGTTTAAAGAGCCTTATTACATAGTTAAACTAAATACAAAATTAGAGACAAGATTTAATAATTTATCCTATTAGGCTATAAAAACATAAAAAATAAGCTCATCACATATAGTAATGCTCTAAAGCACATGGGATAGTCAGATGCTGTGTGCATATGTACCTGTATAGACCGAGTCCAACGGACTCTACTGATAAATGTGTGTCACGATACTAAAAGTTCAGTGGCTTTCAGATTCCTTTGCTCAAAAAAACAACAACAACATGCTAGCCCCATCACACAAGCATGTGCTCTGACAAAAGAAACACACAGCAATCATCAACTAAAAGAGCAATAAAACGACAACAACAAGAAAACCAACCACACAGCACAATATTGAAATACGGCAGAGTGAGAAATACAAAGCAAGGGTGGAGTCCATTCAATTGTCCCCTGTACCATCAGCTCCTGGTGTGTAATGCAGACACAGCTTCGACTCTTAGCAAAAGGAACCTGGTGGAGGTCTTCATTGGCAAAGCACCACGGCCACTCCGGCAACTAGGGAGTTAATGAGTGGACAGAAGAAAAGCAGCCTTCATTCACGCCACAGGACATTGGCAATGCTCGTCCAAAACTCGCATTTGACACAGCAGCAGAGACAGCCTCATAGTCAACACTGCTCCTGAAAGCAAAGTGGCAGCACAGAGGGGACAGCAAATTACCTTTGTCTTCCCGGCAGAAAACCAAAATGATGCACAGGCTTGTGAGGGAAGAGAGTTTAAACATGCAGCGGAGGCTTTCTTTCCTGTAAGCTTTCCATCTCCATGCAGTCCCCCATCCCTATAACCTTTGACCAACAGGAAGCAGACACAATGGAAGTGGAAATAACAGTGGCTGCAATCATCCAGCATGATTTCATGCATGAGAGGTGGGGGGCTGCCTCCCTCTTGCAGCTGAGGGGTGAAGAAAGCGAAACCAGCGCTTCTCCCTAATAAATCTGCTTTAAAAACAGGTGACTGGGAGGTGAGTGTATTGCCAGGGAAGGCTAGAGCCTCATCACGGTCTGCTTTACAGACTGGCTTTAAATGAGAGGTCTAATATAAATATATACACACACACAGACACACAAAAAAAAATGGGGGGGGGGGGAAGATTTATAAAAAGTGGCACAATGGAAAACTGGCTTAGTTGCCCAGAGCAACCAATCAGATTCCACCTTTCACCTCTGAAAAATGAAAGGTGGAATCTGATTGGTTGCTATGGGAAAATAAGCCAGTTTTTCGTTACACCAGTTTTGATATTTTGGGATTTTATATGATAGACCAACACAAAGTAGAAAGTATGTGGGAAGTGAAACGAAAATGATACATGGTTTTGGAAAGTGTAGAGCGCATTTGTATTCAACCCCACTGAAGCAATACTTTGTAGGACCACCTTTCACTGCAGTTGCAGTCTTTTGGGGTATGTCTCAGTCAGAGTGGATGGAGAGCGTCTGAACAGTAATTTTCAAATCTTGCCACAGATTCTCAATGGGATTTAAGTTAGAACTTTGGCTGGGCCATTCTAACACATGAACATGCTTTGATCTAAACTATTCCATTGTAGCTCTGGCTGTATGTTTAGGGTTGTTGTCCTGCTGGAAGGTGAACCTCCACCCCAGTCAAGTCTTTTTCGGCCTCTACCAGGTTGTCGTCCAGGATTGCCCTGTTTTTAGCTCCATCCATCAACTCTGAACAGCTTCCCTGTCCCTGCTGGTGTGTTCAGGGTGATGTGCAGTGTTCATTTTCCACCACATACAGCGTTTTCCAAAATGTTCAACTTTGGTCTCATCTGACCAGAGAACCTTCTTCCACATGTTTGCTGTGTCCCCTACATGTTTTGTGGCAAACTGCACATGGGCCTTCTTATGGCTTGCTTTCAAAAATTGTTTTTTTCTTGCCACTCTTCCATAAAGGCCACGGAGCCGCAAAACACGAAAAGCACTAATAGAATATGCCTGTTCTTGTCCGCAATTGCGGACAAGAATAAGACATGTTCTATTTTTTTGCAGGACGGAAAGGCGGACCCGGAAGTGCGGATCCGCAATTGCGTGTCCGGGCAGCACATCGTGCTACCCCATAGGAAAAATGCGTAACTAAATTGCGGACTTTTGAATGGAGCCTAAATTACACACCGATGGACTCTATTTAATAATTAGGTGACTTCTGAAGGCAATTGGGCACACTGGATTTTATTTTGGGGGATCAGAGTACAGAGGGCTGAATACAAACGGATGCCACACTTAGTTTTGACTGTAGATGCCCAGACTACCAAAAGTGCACCCAATTTATGCCTCATCACAAATTAGGCGCATCATTCAGCAGCACAGGAGGGAATCAAACACTGCCGTAAAACACTGGTCTTTGAAAATTACCCCCAAATACTTTTGTCAATTTATACATACATTTTCAAATGGAATAAATGTGGAACAGCAGCATTCATAGTTCTAAGAAAAAATATCCTAAATTATTTAAAGAAAAATACATGCATCTGATGAAGCAGACAGGTCAAGGATGCCAGGAAAATATTAAAAGCGGTCATGGTCTGCCAAACTAAATTCCATTTACATGGCAGGAGACATTATGCATTTTTATTTGAACCTGCAGTCTTTAAAAGTTTCAAGAGAAAGGGGCACCACTATGAGAAATACACTACCAGAAAATGTAAAAAGAACACCCAGAAAACTTAATGCGACTAAGGCTACTTTCACACTAGCGTTCGGGTGTCCGCTCGTGCGCTTCGTTTGAAGGGGCTCACGAGCGGCCCCGAACGCATCCGTCTGGCCCTAATGCATTCTCAGTGGAGGCGGATCCACTGAGAATGCATCAGCCTCCGCTCCGCTCAGTGAGCGGACACCTGAACGCTGCTTGCAGCGTTCGGGTGTCCGCCTGGCCGTGCGGAGGCGAGCGGATCCGTCCAGACTTATAATGGAAGTCAATGGGGACGGATCCGCTTGAAGATGACACCATATGGCTCAATCTTCAAGCGGATCCGTTCCCCATTGACTTTCAATGTAAAGTCTGAACGGATCCGCTCAGGCTACTTTCTGACTTAGAAAATTTTTTAAGTAATAATGCAGACGGATACGTTCTGAACGGATGCAAACGTCTGCATTATCGGAGCGGATCCGTCTGATGAAACATCAGACGGATCCGCTCCGAACGCTAGTGTGAAAGTAGCCTAAGCTGAGCTCGACAAAATATAAAACGGCTAGTGGTGCTCGGTCAATGATCACACAACCAAGGTGGTCCACCCTTTACTTTGGGCTCTGCAGCAGGGTATATGTTGAGGCAGTCATATTAATGCTGGGTGCCATCCTCCCTTACTGCGATACAGACTGCCATGGTGACTGTCACACAGATGCTGCATATCCTTCTGTGGTATGTTTTTTCAAGTTCTTTCCACTTGAACCTGTAGCTCAGCCAAGGTGGTTGTTGGCTGCTGTGCATGGAAGACCTGTCACCCCATCCAGTCCGGGACATTCTTAATAGTAGAGAGATCTGGTGATCTGGCTGACCAGTGGAGCTGCTGGATACTGTGAGGAGCACATTGTGTAGTGTGGACAGTGTGTGGTCAAGGTTTCCTCCATATATACTAGACCGGAACAACCATGGTAGTGTTGGTCCTGTGTGCCTCTGCAGTATTCCTGACAGCTCTCCTGCAAACACTAGCGTGCAGATTCTGCCTTTGTACTAATAATGGCCGCAGGAGGGCTGGAGAGCACCATCGCGCAGAGTCACACAAAAACCAACACCAGGGCCATATTCATCAAACTGGTGTAAAGGAAAACTGGATTAGTTGCTCAAAGCAACTAATCAGATTCCACCTTTCATTGGTTAACTAAGCCCGTTTTTCTTTACACCAGTCTAAAAAATCTTCCCTCAAGTGTCATGGTTGTGTGATACTATAGACTAAGCACCACTAGCAGTAAGGGTCCATTAACATGTCCGCAATTTTTCCCCGGATCCGTTCCGGATTTTGCAGACCCATTCATTTTCAACTGGGCCAGAACGGATTCTATGTGCCATCCGCATCCGCATTTCCAGATCCGCACTTCTGTTCCCGAAAAAAATAGAACATGTCCTATTCTTGTCCGCGGACGAGAAAAGGCATTTTCTATTATAGTGCCGGCCATGTGCTGTCCACGAAATGCGGAACGCACATTGCCGATGTCCGTGTTTTGCGGATCCGCAATTTGCGAACCACAAAACACCTACGGACGTTTGAATGGACCCTTAATTCGAACTGAAATGGTCCAGGTATAAAGTTTTCCAGGTGATCATTTTCTGGCAGTGTAGTAAAACTGTCTAAATTCATTAACCCCTTCATGACCGGGCCCCAAAAAGGCCTGAATGTCCAGGCAACTTTTTGTGATTTTGTGTACGTTGTGGTTAAGTGACCGCAACTTTGTGGTTTTTTTTTACTTGACTTTTTTTATTAGAATGTTTTTTTTTTTTTAGATTTTTCTTTTTACAACTAATTATTATTTAAAAGTATTTTGTTTAATTAGAGCTTTTTATTTCTTAAATATTAAAACTGACACAAAAATTATTACAATGGGTTCCCTATTTTGTGACGATCGTTTTCATATGTAACATGTATAGGTTTCAGCGAACAGAGCCACTATGGTGACTGTTTCTGTTAGCAACTGCATTTTTTATTTATTTTTTAACATTTTTTTTTTTAATTTGTATATATATATATATATATATATATATATATATATATATATATATATATATATATATATATATATACACACACACACACATGGTGAAGGGGCGGGCATTTATTCACCCACAAACTGGTATCTCTTACCCTCTTAAATTTTATTTAACCTGTGACTCATGTTTTGTGATTTATGTTTTATGGTGTCCCTGTAAACTACTATACGTGGGCGAAACCACGTGTGACTTCAAGTCCCGCTTTAATCAACATCGATTTTCCATACGGAAAAAACGCAAGGACTTGCCGGTCTCACACCACTTCGCGGACATGGATCATGCTGAAGGAGATCTCAAGTTTATGATCCTTGATCATGTTCCGTTACCGCGGACTGGTGGTGATCGCATAAAAATGCTAAAGAAACGCGAGTCTGAATGGATCTTTAAACTACAAACCATTCGACCTAGGGGCTTAAACGTAGAATATAGACCCTGGCTTTTCATATGACTTTCTTCAGTTCTGTCTCTGCCGGTGTATATGTTGTTGAAAAAACTGTCTTTTAGTTTTTAATGAATATATTTGGATAATATATTTTTTTATTGTCTCACATTCAGGACCTTATGTTGGAAGGGCTTTGCTCAAAGGAAGGCGAGATGCTCATTCTGGACGTGCGCGGCTTATCCCTGAATTATTGCTCATCATACATATTCATGTTTGTTACCAGTGTATCTGCAACACTACTGTGGAGGATTGTCACCCGTTAAGGGGTTGAATCATGATGAGCTCAGTGGGAGGTCGATGGCTGCCGCTGTCTCCTCCCCCTCTTTTTGCTCTCGTAGATGTCCGATGATAGTGCATCGCAAGATGGCACGTCACCTGGCTATATACCCTGGGTGTTTCATCCTTGAATTAATTCAGTATTTTCTGTTACGATGCTGGTTCTATACTCATTTTCATAATAGCGATGTGTACAGCCGATTGTCATGTGACGTCTCACTGGGAGATCACGTGAGTTACCCATAGTGACGTCACTGACATGCGCACTTGCAGTTCCGGGACGCCGTATCCATGTGGCGCAACTCGCAACAGTTTATCCTTCCACCATTGAGCACGCCTAACTCCACGCTCGGTCCTGTCTTCTTCACATATCTACAGGTGATAATGATTCACAGCTAATTGCCACTTCTGTACTTTTTATTGTATTACCAATGAATGTATGTCCCCCAGGTCGTCATTAACCACCTCAGCTCCCCTAGCTTAAACACTCTTAATGGACCAGACCACTTTTTACACTTCTGCACTACACTACTTTAACGGTTTATTGCTCGGTCAAACAACTTACCACCCAAATGAATTTTACCTCCTTTTCTTCTCACTAATAGAGCTTTCATTTGGTGGTATTTCATTGCTGCTGACATTTTTACTTTTTTTGTTATTAATCGAAATTGACCGAAATATTTGCAAAAAAAGACAATTTTTCACTTTCTGTTGTAAAATTTAAAAAAAAAAACTACATTTCTATATAAATTTTTCTCTAAATTTATTGTTCTACAGGTCTTTGATAAAAAAAAAAATGCAATAAGTGTATATTTATTGGTTTGCGCAAAAGTTATAGCGTTTACAAACTATGGTACAAAAATGTGAATTTCCGCATTTTGAAGCAGCTCTGACTTTCTGAGCACCTGTCATGTTTCCTGAGGTTCTACAATGCCCCGACAGAATAAATACCCCACAAATGACCCCATTTCGGAAAGTAGACACCCTAAGGTATTCGCTGATTGGCATAGCGAGTTCATGGAAGTTTTTATTTTTTGTCACAAGTTAGCGGAAAATGATTTATTTTTTATTAATTTTTTTCTTACAAAGTCTCATATTCCACTAACTTGTGACAAAAAATAAAATTTTACATGAACTCACCACACCCCTCACGGAATACCTTGGGGTGTCTTCTTTCCAAAATGTGGTCACCTGTTGGGTATTTATACTGCCCTGGCATTTTAGGGGACCTAAAGCGTGAGTAGTAGTTTGAAATCCTAATGCTTAAAAAATGTCCTGTGAAATCATAAAGATACTCTTTGGAATTTGGGACCCTTTGCGCTCCTAGGCTGCAAAAAAGTGTCACAGATGTGGTATCGCCGTACTCAGGAGAAGTAGGGCAATGTGTTTTGGGGTGTATTTTTACATATACCCATACTAGGTGAGATAAATATCTCTGTAAAAGACAACTTTTCCCATTTTTTTATACAAAGTTGTCATTTTACAGAGATATTTCTCTCACCCAGCATGGGTATATGTAAAAAGACACCCCAAAACACATTGCCCTACTTCTCCGGAGTACGGCGATACCACATGTGTGAAACTTTTTTGCAGCCTAGGTGCGCAAAGGGTCCCAAATTCCAATGAGAATCTTTACGATTTCACAGGGTATTTTTTACGCATTTGGATTCCAAACTACTTCTCACGCTTTAGGTCCCCTAAATGCCAGGGCAGTATAAATACCCCACAAGTGACCCCATTTTGGAAAGAAGACACCCCAAGGTATTCCGTGAGGGGCATGGCGAGTTCAGAGAAGTTTTTTTTTTTTTTTGGCACAAGTTAGATTTTTATTTATTTTTTTCTCACAAAGTCTCCCTTTCCGCTAACCTGTGACAAAAAGTTAAATCTTTCATGGACTCCATATGCCCCTCAGCGAATACCTTGGGGTGTCTACTTTCCGAAATGGGGTCATTTGTGGGGTGTGTTTACTGTTCTGGCATTTTGGGCGGGGCTAAATTGTGAGCAACCCTGTAAAGCCTAAAAGGTACTCGTTGGACTTTCGGCCCCTTTACGCACCTAGACTGCAAAAAAGTGCCACACATGTGGTATCGCCGTACTCAGGAGAAGTAGGGCAATGTGTTTTGGGGTGTCTTTTTACATATACCCATGCTGGGTGAGAGAAATATCTCTGTAAATTGACAACTTTGTATAAAAAAAAATGGGAAAAGTTGTCATTTACAGAGATATTTCTCTCACCCAGCATGGGTATATGTAAAAATACACCCCAAAACACATTGCCCTACTTCTTCTGAGTACGGCGATACCACGTGTGACACTTTTTTGCAGCCTAGGTGCGCAAAGGGGCCCAAATTCCAATGAGTACTTTTAGGACTTCACGGGGCATTTTTTACGCATTTGGATTCCAAACTACTTCTCACGCTTTAGGGCCCCTAAAATGCCAGGGCAGTATAAGCACCCCACAAGTGACCCCATTTTGGAAAGAAGACACCCCAAGGTATTCCGTGAGGGGCATGGAGAGTTCCTAGAATATTTTTTTTTTGGCACAAGTTAGCGGTAAATGATTTTATTTTTATTTTTTTTCTCTTACAAAGTCTCATATTCCACTAACTTGTGACAAAAAATAAAAATTTTACATGAACTCGCCATGCCCCTAACGAAATACCTTGGGGTGTCTTCTTTCCAAAATAGGGTCACATGTGGGGTATTTATACTGCCTTGGCATTTTAGGGGCCCTAAAGCACGAGAAGAAGTCTGGAATATAAATGTCTAAAAAAACTTTACGCATTTAGATTCCGTGAGGGGTATGGTGAGTTCATGTGAGATTTTATTTTTTGTCACAAGTTAGTGGAATATGAGACTTTGTAAGAACAAAAAAACGATTTCCGCTAACTTGTGCCAAAAAAAAATATCTTCTATGAACTCGCCATGCCCCTCAAAAGTGATCTTTATAGCGCCACAGCGATTTTACCGTGTTTTTGCAGTGATCAGGGAAAAATAAATTTCTGTGACTGCGGTGGGGCGGACTGAACGCAAGTGTGCGCACAAGATCAGGCCTGATCGGGCGAACACTGCGTTTTTTGTAGAGCCTATAGAACATGTCCTATTCTTGTCCGCAATTGTGGACAAGAAAAGACATTTTCTATATAGTTCTGGCAATGTGCGGATCCGCAAAATGCGGAAAGCACATTGCCGGTGTCCGTGTTTTGCGGATCTGCGGTGTCCGTGTTTTGCTGATCCGCAAAACACATACGGACGTCTGAATGGAGCCTTACAGGGGGGTGGTCAATGACAGGGGGGTGATCAGGGAGTCTAATATGGGGTGATCAGGGGGTTAATAAGTGACCGGGGGGGGGGGAGGGTGTAGTGTAGTGGTGTTTGGTGCTACTTACAGAGCTGCCTGTGTCCTCTGGTGGTCGATCCAAGCAAAAGGGACCACCAGAGGACCAGGTAGCAGGTATATTAGACGCGGTTAACAAAACAGTGTCTAATATACCTTTTTGGGGTTAAAAAATAAATTTTAAAAAAATCGCATCTACAGCCTGCTAGCGAATGATCGCCGCTGGCAGGCAGTAGATCTACTCGTTTACCTCCCGATCCTGTGAACGCGCGCTCCTGTGTACGCGCGGTCACAGGAAATCTCGCGTCTCGCGAGAGGACGCGCCGATGCGTCCAGGAGGAATAACCCGGCCGTCCGCAGGACGCAACACTGCATTAGGCGGTCGGGAGGTGGTTAAAAGACCTCTGGAGGACACTGACTTAGACCTTGAAGCTCTGCTCCTGCCCCAGACTAATAGAGAAAGCGGCTCTGCCGCTTCCTGCTCTCCCCCAGTGCTGTCCTCCAGGCACAGGAAAAAGCAGAAGCGTTAATAAACCGCTCCTGTCTTCTCTTCAGGGTCCCCGCTGTGTCTCACAGCCGGGACCTGACCTGCTCCTGCTAGATTGCAAGAGCTTTAAAGGAGTTGTCCGAGTTATGAAAAAATATATATATAGCACTGAAAATCTGATGGGCAGCAATATATATATAACTAAGATAAGCAAGTTTCAGGCAAAACAAAAAAAATAAATCTATTTCCTCATTTCCCTGGTTCTCTTCTGGCCCTTTGTTTACAGGCAATAAAACAATCTCTGCCCCTCCCCCTGCACTGCTAAGGGAGTGGATACAAGAGCTGCCCTGACTGACATGTCTGCCTGCTGGGAGACTCTGCAGCATGTTGTATGTGTAGGACTACAAGTCTCAGCTGTATAATGACACTGCTAAGGGAGTGAACAAAAGTACTGCCCTGAGTGCTGGGAGAATCAGCAGCATCTTGTAAGTGTAGAACTACAAGTCCCAGCTGTATAATGACAGCTAATACACACAGGATCTTCCCCGTACCTTCTTGCGCAATGCTCTCTCTGTCAGTCTGTCAGCTCCTGTGCCCAGCATTGTCTCCTCACTGCTGCAGCTAGCCAGTCTGTGCAGCTGAAGGGGTTAAGAATCCTAGGAGAGAGCCGGCAGTGAAGGGGGGCGTGGCCAGCACAGTGACATCTTGTCTCGTTTACAAAACGAACTTTATCAGAGCAGGGAGAGAAGCTGACATCACAGGTCATGTGACCCTCAGTCAAATCTGATAAACCAGGCACTGGAGATAAAGTGAGTTAATTGGAAAGCTGTTACATTTGCCTAGTTAGGAACATAGAAAGAACAAAAAAATAACAACCCCTTTAATCCCAGCGGTGCAGCTAATGACTGGCCTGAAGTGGTGATGTTTCCCCAAGATGCACATCTCTGTTGGGTCTGAGGCCAATCAATGGCTGCAGTGGTGCACGTGACCCTATTAGTGCAGAATGTTTACATGGTGAAGACCACGTCAAAGCTGCAAGAAGCAGATAAGTATGGCTCCTCTTCACAGATCAGGTTAGGGAGGGTGACATTTACAAGAAAAAATAAAATCCTGGACAGCCACTTTAGGGCTCTTTAACACAAGGGATATGGATTGTGTCAGGATCTGTTCAGGGAAGAACTAATGGTTTAGCACGCAAGTTCAATTGTTGTTTTTTTTTTCCTCTGTTTTTTTCTGCGATTGCGCTCAGTGCGTTTTTTTTTTCTGCACAGATGCTATCAATATTTGATACATGTGAAGAAAAACTGAAGAACAACCTATATGTCCTAGAAAACATCAGTGAAAAAGACACTGCATCTGGATGCATTCAGTTTATCACGCAAGCAACCATTCTCTTCTATGGAGCCAGGGTTGCATAAAAACCACACAATATAGGACATACTGTGATTTTTCCTGAACGCAGCGATGTGCACAGACCTACTGAAATGAATGGGTCAGGATTCAGTCCAGATGCTGTGTGTTCACTACACGTATCAGGACAGAAAACTCACTTGCGTGAAAGAGTCCTTAAAGTGTGTCGTTTATGAGTGTCTTCTGGGCATTTTGGGGGTGGTCATGGAGGTCAAGGTGAGCATTGCCAAAGCGAGGATACATTCCCAGGATATACTGACAATTATCCACGTTGATGCCATATTCAAGTTACATTTAGGCCTCTTTCAAACGAGTGTGACGGATTGGCTCCGGGTGCGTTGCAATGAGTTTTTCACTGAAGTCCTATTCACTTCCATGGGGCCAGGGCTGTGTAAAAAAAACGCAGAATATAAAACATGCTGCGTTTTTTCTCGCAACGCAGAACCGAGCCGTGAAAAAAACCGATCACGTACACAGACACATTGAAATGAATGGGTCAGAATTTAGTGCAGGTGCGATGCGTTCACGTCACGCATTGCACCCGCGCGGAAAACTCGCTCATGTGAAAGGGGCCTTGGGGTCACACCACCCCTTTAAACAGGTTGCAGGTGACTAGAAAATCGCTGCTGCTCTCTTCCCATAACAGCACCACAACTAGTGATAGTGCAGCTCTGACCCAATCTACCAGACACATTCACTTCATAGAGCAGTGTGGTGCTGCTTCTGGAACAAGGTAGCCATGTTTTTCGATAAACTTTTAATTATGGATCTCAGAGATTGGTAACATCAGTTGTGAATAACCTGAGACTGAAAAATATGAATACAGCCCCGGGGACTCTTGGGTTACTTGTCACTTGCACAAGTTTCCACACAACTTTGCAGCGGTGTGTGTATATCGTTCTGATGTTAATATCAATTGTATGAGCCTGGATTCAATCAGCTAATGAGATGAGGTAATCACTGTGCCGCTTCACCGGACTGCCTTGATGGTAAGCCATTACTTTACTCCCCAGACATCCTAATGCAGCCAATGCCATCTACTAATCTGTTTACAGCACTAGTGAGACAGTATTGCCTTCCTTGTGGACAGCTGCCAGAATAGAAAGAAAATAACCATGATAACAGTCTATGGAGAAGTATTCAGATGCACTATAATACACCATCGATCCTATTCATCAGATGTCACAGATACTTGTCACCTCCTGTAGTCATCGGTGTGGCCAAGCCCCAGAATCATATCTTTGACTTCAGAATCAAGGAAAGTTTTATCAATCCGAGCAACTTTCAGCCCTGGTAAGGCCTTGTTCACATCTCCGTTAGGAGATCCGGCAGGCTATTCAGTGCCTATTGATGGCAACGAGGTCCAGCGGTGATCCAGCAGCTTTTCAGAATAAATGACGGATTTCGGCTGGACAAAAACCGTTGCATGCAACAGTTCTTTGTCCAGCTGACAGCCGACATTTGCACCAGATCAGTCAGCAGGATCTTCTTAAAGGGAACCGGTCATCAACTTTATGCCGCCCATACTAACGGCAGAATAAAGTAGAGACAGATGAGTTGATTTCAGCGGTCTGTCATTTATAAAGGTAAAAGTAAGTGGTTGCCGAGAACCAACATCACAATCATTGCAGACTGGGCCTGGAAAAGAGTCCCGGCCACCTGAGAAGAGTCCTGGTTATCCATGAATTCCTGCTCTCCTGCCCACCTGCTGATGACTGACAGGCTTCTACCTAGTTTTCTCCCTTTCTCTCTAGGAGAGAACTGCCAATCATCAGCAGATGGGTGAGAGATCAGGAGATTAGGAATAACCAGGACTCTTCTCAGGTAGATTTGACCCACCGCTGAAATCAGCATTTCTGTCACTATTTTATTCTGCCCTCAGTGAGGTCAGCATAAAGTTGATGACAGGTTCCCTTTAACGGACATGTGAACATAGCCTAAGGGCTCATTCAGATGGACGTAGTGTTTTGTGGTCTGCAAATTACGGATACCGGCCTGTGTGCGTTCTGCAATTTGCACATGGCCAGCACTATGATAGAAATGCCTATTCTTGTCTGCAATTGCTTCCAACAGAATTGTAAGAATAAATGCTCCGGAACTCTCATTTTATGTGGGATATAATTAATTAGTAAAACAGACAGAAGAGGTAACCGGTCCTCAAAAGTTTTATTTCAGGGGAAAATTTAAAAAATAAAAATAAAAAAAACTGTCCCTAAGGGTACATGCTAACGTTCAGGATTCATGTGCGGAGAATCCGCACTGAAATCCGCAGGTGTTCGCAGGCAAATCTGTGCGGTCAATCCGCATTAATTGGTGCGGATTTGCATACGGATTTGCGTGCGGATTTGGTGCGGATTTTCCGCATGCGGATTTCACTAAGTGAATGAAGAAAATCCGGTCAGGAAAAAAAAAAATTTATTGACATGTCGCGGATTTTAAAATCCGCACCGCAGGTCAAAATCCGCGCTGAAAAAATCTGCATCGTGTGCATTGAGAATTTCAAATTCTCATAGAATACAATGGACATGACCTACGGTGCGGATTTTCCGCACGCAATCCTGATCGTGTGCAGGGGGCCTAAAGCGGAGAGCAATGATTGGCTGAATGAGCCTTTCTGCCACTTCAAACTAAAACAGGAAGAGGGGCAGAGGAATTATTATTTTTTTTTTCTTAACAGTTTAAAGGGAGTCTTTCAAAAAAACATCGTAACGCGATCGCAGACGAAACTGACTGCAATTGAGTGCCTACTCGCGCGGGTTTCCCGCAATGCACCCTGAACGCCTGTGTGAAGGGGGCCTAAGTCTACATAGAAAAACTGAAGGGAAAAAAAAAAAAAAGTACAGAATGCTTTTTTACTCCTGCCAAATATATCCACTGTGCAAGACATCTTTATGATTGACACGACGCACTCTAATGCCATTACAGATGCTTGAAAGGTTTTAACGTTCATTAAAATTGCATAAGGTTGAAAGATTCTCATCAGCCAAGAAGATAAAGTGCATTGAATATCAACCACAAGCGAAAACACAATGTATGCTGCCTTCTATCCAATGACTTGTGCACAGAAGCTATACAATGCCTCACAAAAGGTAACCTCATTAGGAGACAATACATTGCCTGCTAACAACCATTACATTTCAGCTACCAACACTGAAAATGACTGAGGGTTTCCAGGAATAAACAGATCCCACTATAAAAAGTACAAGGAACATCTAGGGGACACAATACCCCGACCAACCTTTCCAACGCTGCTCACAACAGATTATAGAAAACCCCACAAGAACCCATAAATGATCTGTTATTCCACATCTGGGCTGAACAGACAGGACCAACCCTTGTCAAAAGGAGCAGAAGTTTTTAAACCAAAACCCTCTGTGTCTATTGCCACTTACTTGTATCTCTACAACTTCAAGAAAGATGGACCCCAGCAAGAGAAGTATCTTACTCAGAGTGGAGGCTTGTGTAAAGAAGCTTACAGCCTGCGCAATGAACTAGCTTCACACCAGAATATGCTGTATACTGAACATAAAAGACAAACCTGCTTGCCATGGTGCCTCTACGATCCAGCATCACGTCAGGCTGCAGGAGCTGCGCTCCACAATGGATGACTGACCTTGGTCAAAGTTAGTGGCTTCAACTACTGTATATTAATAAAACAAATGCAGCAATACACATGGGGCTACCAGGGCGTAAGAGGATTGGTGGAGTAGGAGACATCTCCCTTGCAGAAAGATAATGCAGCCTCACTATTTTCTCTACTCACATTTAATAGCGGGAGCATAATAGCCAAGGTTACTTAAATCCCTCACTATGCACTTAACATTGTTTCTTTTATTTATTGAAAAAAGAAAAAAAATATATAAAAACAGCCAGCCAGCATGCATTATACAATGAGTGGAAAGAGGTTTGCAGAGCCGTCACCTCTTCTGACTCGCCGGTTCAGTGACTACTTTCCCCATGAGATGATAAAACTGGAGCACTTTTTCTTATAACCCTGCGTTTTGCCATTCCTCTGCTATTCAGTCTAAGGCTTCCTGCACACGACAGAAACAAAAAGGTCCGGTAAAAACGGATAAGGCTACTTTCACACTGGCGTTTTGGCTTTCCGTTTGTGAGATCCGTTCAGGGCTCTCACAAGCGGTCCAAAACGGATTCGTTTGCATCAGTTCAGTCTCCTGCAGCGTTTTGGTGTCTGTCTGATGAAACTGAGCCAAACGGATCCGTCCTGGCACACAATGTAAGTCAATGGGGACGGATCCGTTTTCACTGACACAATCTGGCACACTAGAAAACTGATCCGTCCTCCTATGACTTTCAATGGTGTTCAAGACGGATCCGTTTTAGGCTACTTTCACATTTGCGTTCGGGGTTCCGCTTGCGAGTTCCGTTTGAAGGCTCTGACAAGCGGCCCCGAACTCAGAATGCATTGGGGCTGTACGGATCCGCTCAGAATGCATCAGTATGGCACCGGTTGGCCTCCGTTCCGCTCAGCAGGCGGACATCCGAACGCAGCTTGCAGCGTTCGGGTGTCCGCCTGGCCATGCGCAGCCAAACGGATCCGTCCTGACTTACAATGCAAGTCAATGAGGACGGATCCGTTTGACGTTGACACAATATGGTGCAATTGCAAACGGATCTGTCCCCCATTGACTTTCAATGTAAAGTCAGGAGTCCCTATTAACCCCTTAAGGACCGGGCTCATTTTCACCTTAAGGACCAGGCCATTTTTTGGAAATCTGACCAGTGTCACTTTAAGTGCTAATAACTTTAAAACGCTTTGACTTATCCAGGCCATTCTGAGATTGTTTTTTCGTCACATATTGTACTTCATGACACTGGTAAAATGAAGTCAAAAAAAAATTTTTTTTTGCACAAAAAAAATACCTAATTTACAAAAAATTTAAGTTATTGGCAAATGGGAGAATTTCATTTTGTTGTCTAATTTTTCATTTTAACCAATTTTTTCCACTAACAAAGCAAGGGTTAACAGCCAAACAAGACTGTATCTTTATTGCCCTGACTCTGCCGTTTACAGAAACACCCAATATGTGGCCGTAAACTACTGTAAGGTGCGCTATTTGGTTTTTGGAAGGCTGATTTTTATGGACTGGTTTATTTACACCATGTCCCATTTGAAGCCCCCTGATGCACCCCTAGAGTAGAAACTCCCTAAAAGTGAAACCATCTAAGAAACTACACCCCTCAAGGTATTCAAAACTGATTTTACATACGTCATTAACCCTTTAGGTGTTGCACAAGAGTTATTGGCAAATGGAGATGAAATTTGAGAATTTCATTTTTTTGCCTAATTTTCAATTTTAACCCATTTTTTCCACTAACAAAGCAAGGGTTAACAGCCAAACAATACTGTATCTTTATTGCCCTGACTCTGCTGTTCACAGAAACACCCCATATGTGGCCGTAAACTACTGTATGGCCACACAGCGGGGCGTGGAGTGAAAGGTGCGCCGTTTGGTTTTTGGAGGGCTAATTTTGCTGGACTGTTTTTCTCTACACCATGTCCCATTTGAAGACCCCCTGATGCACCCCTAGAGTAGAAACTCCATAAAAGTGACCCCATCTAAGAAACTACACCCCTCAAGGTATTCAAAACTGATTTTTACAAACTTTGTTAACCCTTTAGGTGTTGCACAAGATTTAATGGAAAATAGAGACACAATTTCAAAATTTCACATTTTTGGCAGATTTTCCATTTTAATATTTTTTTTCCAGTTACAAAGCAAGGGTTAACAGCCAAACAAAACTCATTATTTATGGCCCTGATTCTGTAGTTTACAGAAGCACCCCATATGTGGTCGTAAACCGCTGTACGGGCACACGGCAGGGCGCAGAAGGAAAGGAATGCCATACGGTTTTTGGAAGGCAGGTTTTGCTGGACTGTTTTTTTTTTACACCATGTCCCATTTGAAGCCCCCCTGATGCACCCCTAGATTAGAAACTCCAAAAAAGTGGCCCCATTTTGGAAACTATGGGATAAGGTGGCAGTTTTGTTGGTACATATGATTTTTGGTTGCTCTATATTAAACTTTTTTGTGAGGCAAAGTAACAAAAAATAGAAACTCAGAAATTTCATCTCCATTTGCCATTAACTCTTGTGGAACACTTAAAGGGTTAACAAAGTTTGTAAAATCAGTTTTGAATACCTTGAGGGGTGTAGTTTCCAAAATGGGGTCATTTTTTGGAGTTTATACTCTAGGGGTGCATCGGGGGGGCTTCAAATGGGACATGGTGTCAAAAAACCAGTCCAGCAAAAACTGCCTTCCAAAAACCATATGGCGCTCCTTTCCTTCTGCGCCCTGCCGTGTGGCCATACAGCAGTTTACGACCACATATGGGGCATTTCTATAAACTAAAGAATCAGGGCAATAAATATTGAGTTTTGTTTGGCTGTTAACCCTTGCTTTGTTAAGGGAAAAAATGAATTAAAATGGAAAATTTGCCAAAAAATAGCTGTTTTGGCACTGTTTTTATTTTTTATTATTTACAACGTTCATCTGACAGGTTAGATCATGAGGTATTTTTATAGAGCAGGTTCTTACGGACGTGACGATACCTAATATGTATACTTTTTTATTTATTTAGGTTTTACACAATAATATTTTTGACACAAAAAAAAAACATGTTTTAGTGTCTCCATAGTCTGAGAGCCATAGTTTTTTCAGTTTTTTGGCGATTGTCTCAGGTTGGGTATCATTTTTGCGGGATGAGATGACGGTTAGATTGGTACTATTTTGGGGTGCATATGACTTTTTGATCGCTTGCTATTACACTTTTTGTGATGTAAGGTAACAAAAAAATAGCTTTTTTGACACAGTTTTTATTAAAAATAAATTTACAGTGTTCACCTGAGGGGTTAGGTCATGTGGTATTTTTATAGATCAGGTTCTTACGGACATGGCAATACCTAATATGTCTACCTTTTTATAATTTATCAGGGTTTTACACAATAATATCATTTTTGAAACAAAAAAAAAAAAAAATCATGTTTTTGTATCTCCATAGTCTGAGACCCATAGTTTTTTTATTTTTTGGGCCATTGTCTCATGTAAGGGCTCATTTTTTGCGGGATGAGGTGACGGTTTGATTGGTACTTTTTTGGCGTACATGCGACTTTTTTGATCACTTTTATTACCTTTATTGGGAAGTAAGGTGGGCAAAATTTCAATTTCCTCATAGTTTTTATTTTTATGGCGTTCACCGTGCGGGGAAAGTAACATGACCGTTTTATAGATCAGGTCGTTACGGACGCGGCGATACCTAATATGTGTAGTGTATTTTTTATTTTATTTTTTTATTCAGTGATAAATGTGTTTTTTTGAAACTTTACTTTTTTCACTTTTTTTTACTTTTTTTTTGACCCAGACCCACTTGGTTCTTGAAGATCCAGTGGGTCTGATGTCTGTATAATACAGTACAGAACAATATATTTTGTACTGTACTGTATTTTACTTACACTGAACAGATCTATGCTTTTAGCATAGATCTGTTCAGCACCATGGACAGCAGGACGCCTGAGAGGCGTCCTGTTGCCATGGGAACCTTCCCCGTCTGCTCAGTACTGGTCAGAACTGCGCAGACGGGGAAGGGTAAGCACAGGGCTGAGGGGGGCTCTCTGGGGGCTCTCTCCCTCTCCCATCGGGGGGCTGCAAAGGCACAGCAGCCCCCCGATTGGAGAGGGAGGGAGCTCCCTGCGCTGTTAACCTTTTCCATACAGCGGTCCGTACGGACCGCTGTATGGAAAGGGTTAAACGGCTGACATCGCATCGCAGATGTCAGCCGTTTATACCAGGGTGCCAGCAATGTGCTGGCACCCTGGTATAACCACTTACTACCAACGATTATTCAAGGGGAGGAGGGCGGGGGATCGCGATCCCGCCTGCCGCACCTTACCGCACCGCCTGCGACACCCCCCCTGCACCACCCGCCCACATAATATCATTCAGGGGTGCAGGGGGGGTGAAAAAGCTTTATTTTAGACATTCTGCAGTTTCTGATCCCGCGGGGATCAGAAACTTTAGTAAGAGCTACAAACCGCAGGTCTGAATTGACCTGCGGTTTGCAGCGATCGCCGACATGGGGGGGGGGGGGGGTCACAGGACCCCCCTCGGCATTGACCCAAGGTGCCCGGCTGTGTGTGACAGCCGGGATCTCAGCGCTGTCACCATGTCTGCAGACATGGTGACAGTTAAATGCCATGACGTGTATACTCATCATGGCGCGCTAAGTAGCAGTGCGCCATGACGAGTATACTAGTCATAGGTCGGGAATATTTTCACACTATCTCCTTCTCTGATCGCTTCCCTGACAGGAATTAGGGCGATCAGAGAAGGAGAAGCACATAGTCCCTCCCTAACCCCCCCTTACCTGCCCCGATTCGCTGTGATTGGTCCATTACTGCAGAGGGACCAATCACAGCGATCGCGGGCGGGTCAGAGCGCCTATACAGTGCCTGCCGGCTTCTCTGGTTGCCTAGCAACCCCAGTTTCCCTGAAGCTTCAGCGCTTCGCTCCCTGCGCTGACAGTGAAAGCCGATCACGTACATGCACGTGGGGATGCGGTGAGGCACCACATTCCCCCATGTACATGTACGTGATGTTGCGTGAAGGGGTTAATATACCATCGGATCGGAGTTTTCTCCAATCCGATGGTATATTTTAACTTGAAGCATCCCCATCACCATGGGAACGCCTCTGTTAGAATATACCATCGGATTTGAGTTAGATCGTGAAACTCAGATCCGACAGTATATTCTAACACAGAGGCGTTCCCATAGTGATGGGGACGCTTCAAGTTAGAATATACTGAGAACTGTGGACATAACTGCCCCCTGCTGCCTGGCAGCACCTGATCTCTTATAGGAGGCTGTGATCCGCACAATTAACCCCTCAGGTGCCGCACCTGAGGGGTTAATTGTGCGTATCATAGCCCCCTGTAAGAGATTAGGTGCTGCCAGGCAGCAGGGGGCAGACCCCCCTCCCTCCCCAGTATTATATTCATTGGTGGCCAGTGCGGGCCCCCCCTCCCTCATTAAAATCACCCCCCCATCATTGGTGGCAGCGGAGAGTTCCGATCGGAGTCCCAGTTTAATCGCTGGGACTCCGATCAGTTACCATGGCAGCCAAGACGCTACTGCAGTCCTGGCTGCCATGGTTACTTAGCAATTTTAGAAGCATTATACTTAGGGCTCTTTCACACGTGCGTTGTTCTTTTCCGGCATAGAGTTCCGTTGTCGGGGCTCTATGCCGGAAAAATCCTGATCAGGATTATCCCAATGCATTCTGAATGGAGAGAAATCGGTTCAGGATGCATCATGTCTTCAGTTCAGGACCGGAACGTTTTTTGGCCGGAGAAAATACCGCAGCATGCTGCGCTTTTTGCTCCGGCCATAAATCCTGAACACTTGCCGCAAGGCTGGATCCAGAATTAATGCCCATTGAAAGGCATTAATCCGGATCTGGCCTTAAGCTAAACGTTGTTTCGGCGCATTACCGGATCCGACGTTTAGCTTTTTCTGAATGGTTACCATGGCTGCCAGGACGCTAAAGTCCTGTTTGCCATGGTAAAGTGTAGTGGGGAGCGGGTGAGCAGTATACTTACCGTCCGTGCGGCTCCCGGGGCGCTTCAGAGTGACGTCAGGGCGCCCCACGCGCATGGATGACGTCATCCAATGCGCATGGGGCGCTCCGACGTCATTCTGGAGCGCCCCGGGAGCCGCACGGACGGTAAGTATACTGCTCCCCACTACTACTATGGCAACCAGGACTTTAATAGCGTCCTGGCTGCCATAGTAACACTGAACGCATTTTGAAGACGGATCAGTCTTCAAATGCTTTCAGTTCACTTGCGGTGTTACGGATCCGGTGGGCACTTCCGGCAAATGGAGTACACGACTGATCCGGACAACGCAAGTGTGAAAGCAGCCTTACCTGCGATGTCTGTGACTGGCCGGGCGCTCCTCCTACTGGTAAGTGAAAGGTCTGTGCGGCGCATTGCTTATAGTGGATGCAGACACCAGACGGATCCGCTCCGAACACAAGTGTGAAAGTAGCCTTAGTTATGTTAAAGGTAATACAAATGGATCCGTTCTGAACGGATACAGACGGTTGCATTAGCTGAACGGATCCACACAAAACGCGAGTGTGAAAGTAGCCTAAACGGTCCGTTTTTAACTGACTTTTTTTTCACTGATGCCTTTCTTAGAACCGGACGTTAAAAACGGACCTATTCAATTGTATGGGGGCAGTCAGTGAAAAACGGACAAGATAGAACATGTTCTATTTTTTTATGTCTGTAAAAAAACTGCCATGTGAATAAGGCTCTATTCACATGTCCATATAACAGGTCCACATTCGTTCCCCGTGCGGACCCATACATTCTCTATGGGGACTAAATGGATGTGTGCTCTCCGCATCTGCATTTCTAGAGTGCGCCCCCGATCTTCCGGTCCGCGGCTCCGGAAAAAAAAATATAACATCTCCTATTCTTGTCTGTTTTTTACAGTGCGTGTAGCCTGATGAACAGTGTCAGTCTGTGTAAGGACGCAACACAATTTATTCATACATTTCAACATTTCTAAGCAGGATAACTGAAGAACAGCACAACTGCGTTAGGCTACTTTCACATTAGCATTTTTTGCGGATCCCTCATGGATCTGCAAAAACGCTTCCGTTACCATAATACAATCGCATGCATCCATCATGAGCTGATCCGGTTGTATTATGTCTTATATAGCGAAGACAGATCCGTCCTAAACTCCATTGAAAGTCAATGGTGGACGGATCCATTTTCTATTGTGTCAGCAGCGTTATTCTGTCTGCGATGGGAGTGCAACCAAACGGAACGGAATGCATTTTGGTGCATTCTGTTTCATTCAGTTTTGTCACCATTGACAAAGAATGGGGACAAAACTAAAGTGTTTTCCTCCGCTATTGAGATCCTATGACGGATCTCAATAGCGGAATTGAAAACGCTAGTGTGAAAGTAGCCTTGGGAAATAAAAACGGTTATCCTGAATTATTAAAAGGGTCATTACGTGAAAAATATTCCCGTTTTCAAACCAGCACCTGGATCTGAAAACTTTTATAATTGCATGTAACTCAAAATTTTGTACAGCCAGAGGTGCTCACTAAAATGTATCTGAACAGCTCCACCTGCCGCATGTTATTTTTTTTTATTTCTCTGTCCACCCCATTTCTCTGTCCACCTCTCTGTTCCAGCCTTCCACTGCCTTTTGTGCTGTGACAGCTAGAGCAGAAGAGACATGCCCCCTGAACTGCAGCAGAAAGGCCATGCCCATGAACTGCCAGTTGGATATAAATCTAGCAGAGCAATGTGGAGATTTCTGGATCTATGTGAGGTACAGGACTGGTTCTGGCTTTTTATTTTTTTAGAAAGAGATTGTCATGTACTGGATGATGTATAATTTTCATTATTTTTTATTTATTTTTTTACATTTAAGATGGGATAACCCTTTCAAATTATAGGGAATAGTCTAATTTACTAAAAGAGAAAAAGAGGTTAGAATAATGAATTGTTATTTTAGAAGATTTGACCTGAAATATCCATAAGACACCACGGAAGAGAGGGTACCTTACTTATATGGGGGGTCAGCACCATATCTGCCATTCTCAGTCTCATATGCATTCATTCTGTCTCTTACATTTTCCAACAATCTGGAATATCCATGTGAGATTACAAGAAATTCCTGTTTCCATGTCATTTTACTGAATTAATTGTTCGTACCATGAACGGATTGTACTTACACTGTGCCACCGCTGCAAAGAAGGCGGCACACAGGAAATTTTCAAGTGGAAGCAGCACTTGCACGAACACTGCCTTCTCTTCAAACAGCTGATTGTCAGGAGTGCCAGGAGCTGTACCCTCGCCGATCTGCTAAGGGCATCGGTCACTAATTTATGTTGCACTGGGGGCAGTTTGCCTTTAAGGGCTCATTCACACCAACGTATTTTGTGTTCCGTATACGGGCCGTTTTATGTGTTCCGCATACGGTCCGTATACAGAACCATTCATTTCAATGGGTCCGCAAAAGATGTGGACAGCACTCTGTGTGCTGTCCGCATCCATTGCTCTGTACCGTGGCCCCGCAAAAATTTTGAGTCCTGTCCTATTCTTGTCCATTTTGCGGACAAGAATAGGCATTTCTATAATGGGCCTCCTGTTCCGTTCCGCAAATTGCGGAAGGCACACAGGCAGCATCCGTTTTTTTGCCAGACCGGAAAAACCGGCACGGTCGTGTGAACAAGCCCTAAAGGAGTTTCCCGAGATTTTGATACCGATTATCTATCCTCAGGATAGGTCATCAGTATCTGATTGGTGGGGGTCTGACACCCAGAACCCCCGCCTATCAGCTATTTAAGAAGGCACAGGCACTACTTGTGAGTGCCGCAGCCTTCTCGCAGCTTACCAAGCACAGTGCCGTACATTGTATAGCGGCTGTGATTGGTATCGCACTCAACCCCATTCATATATTGCAATGAGAAACGACTTTTCTATAAAATACGATGACTAGCAGCAATAAAGAAACTTGCCAACGTGCAGACCTCTAGCCACGGCCTTTTCACTTCCCTTGTCTTTTCCCACAAGCGCCCGTCTAACATTAAATACTTGACACACTACTCATTGTATGGAACAAGTAGGTGATTGTTTGCTCTTGGTAAATGTGAAGCAATTATGGCTCTTTATTCATCATATAATACCTGTGCTCTGGTGACGGCCATTAGATGCAGAACTTGCAGGATTACAAAATAACCTAGAATAAGCCATCTAATGTTAGGCAATAATATACACAATCCCTGAAAAATACATCTGTGGTCACTAAGCAGATGCTGGCAGCTAGGCCCATTATAACCTACTGTACTCAACCATTTTCTGCTTCTGCAAATCTAAATAAGATGCTCACAATGACCTTCAAGTGCAAACCAAAAAGGATCCTTATGTACCGTACATTATACATCAGTAACCCGATGAGAACTGGGGTTACGGCTATAAAGGAAAATTCGCTTATAGCCTATAGCCACCAACTAGGGATAAGCGAATAGACTTCGGATGAAACATCAAGTACCACTTGGAACCGAACCTGAGTTCGGGAAATGTTTTTTTACAGTAGAAATTGATTTATGAAGTTATTATGCAAAGTCTCGCGAGAGGGAGCCAATACATTATTAGAAGTATTAGAATAGGAGCCAATACATTCTAATACTGTACGGAGCTCCTGCTCTGTACAGTATTTAAACAAAGTATTATGTGAATCGACTTCTGTTGTTTCATCCGAAGTCCTTTCGCTCATCCCTACCGCCAACCAAATTCCACTGTTCATTTTCCAAAGGGGTTAAGAAAAATGAAAGATGAAATCTGATTGGTTGCAGTTTTGATAAATGTCCCCCTTAGTTTCCACTTATAGGGGAGCCAGATTTATCAATTCCTCTTTCAGCCAGTAAATGCAGTACCTGCCATGATGGGACCACAGCTCCCATGTGGAATAAAAGTAGTTTTCTCCAGAATAAGGCCTCTTTCACACAACCGTATGGCTTTTTCAGCATTTTGCGGTCCGTTTTTCACGGATCCGGTGTTCCATTTTTAGCTTCCGTTGTTTTTCCGTATGGCATATACAGTAATTACATAGAAAAAAATTGGGCTGGGAATAAAAAAATAATCAATAGATGGTTTGGCAAAAAACAAACGGATACGGAAGACATACAGATGTATTTCCGTATGTGTTCCGTTTTTTTTTGCGGATCCATTTCCTTGAATTGAGCCACGGAACGCGATTTGCGGGCAATAATAGGACATGTTCTATATTTGAACGGAAACAATGCATACGGAGTACATTCCGTTTTTTTTTTGCGGGGAACCATTGAAATTAATAGTTCCGTACACTGAATGCAAAAAACGGCCTGTTAAAAAAAAAACAAAAAAAAAAACACAACAACACACGCACACACAGTCATGTGAAAGAGGCCTAAGGCTACATTCACACAACCATATGTATTTTGCGGTCCGCAAAAAATACGGATGTCGTCCGTGTGACATGTTATTTTGCGGATCCGCTGTAACAATGCCTATCCTTGTCTGCAAAACAGACAAAAATAGGACATGCTCTATATTTTTTGCAGGGCTACGGAACGGACATACGGATGCGGACAGCACAGTGTGCAGTCCGCATTTTTTGCGGACCCATTGAAATGAATAGGTCCGCATCCAAACCGCAAAAAAAAATAAAAAAAAAATGGAACGGACATGGAAACAAAATACGTTCGTGTGAATGTAGCCTAAAACAGATCACAAATTGATAGGCATCATTACATTCGTCTGCATTTCCTGATGACAGACTCCCTTCAACCTCAGCTGTACATGTCACCACCTGGTCTTTAAAGATGGCGTTCTGTCCAAAGCGGAGTGGGCGCCACAGCAGACACCAAAAGCTAATGTCTGATTAGCGATGTCTGATCAGCCCCTATTCACACTCTCGCTGATCAGACAAGTATCTGCTATTCTGTGGATAATCGATAAGTCTTCGCAATGGGACAACCCCCTTTAAGAGTCAAAGTTCACAGCAGGGATACGTTTTAACACTTAAACTGTGGTGGTTCTGTTAAAAACATATATGTGAACAGCGCTTAACATGAACCTCTTTCTTTTATATGCATTCTTAAACTGTACTAAGAAATGATAATAGGTCTCGACAATTTACTGTTCTCTGTGTACATACATAACATGTCATGCTTGCCATATAGCCATTGACATTTCCACAATTACTAGATTGTATATCTTTTAAAGGCCCTGTGTTGTCCTGTGCAATTGGTTTACCACAAACTATGAAAAGTATTCAGAGACCGTATACCTCAAGTTATGGTCTCAGAATTCTTAGAGGTTCTCTAGTGAAATGATCTATATAGGAACCTATGACTACTGCAGCCAATCGCTGGCCACAGACTGCTGTCCATGTGTGATTCAGGCATAAGGACATCATAGAGGAGATGTCATGATTTACACCTATTCCTACAGGGCTGCATTTCGAAAGGAGAGGTCTCAGAGTTAACTAAAATAATCACCATGGCCTATTATTTTTAAAAGCACCTGCACAGTTTGGTTTGGAATTCGGTAGCCTGATCTGGCTGAGAATCATGCTACCGGAGCTCACCACGTCCGGCGTTGCCAGATACAACTGTGTACTGCTGGATCCCCATCGGCTATAAAGGGATCCGGCCTCTCTCTGGCTTAATCTCTGCCGGATCCCGTTATAGTCAACGGTGATCCGGCAGTACACAGATCAGGCTACCGGATTCCAAATACAACCGTGAACAGGGCCTAAAGAGACTGTTCATGCGAATAGATCTCATACACATGGACACAGCAGGGTGCCCAGAGAAAACACAGCTTTTAAAACATAGGCCTGTTTGAGAAACTTGCCAGTAACAACTAAGGCCTCCTGCACACGACCATATACTCTTTGCTGTCGCCAAACCACGGATCTGCAAAATATGGATGTGGTCCATGTGCATCCCACACTTTTCTTGGCCTCCGTTGTAGAAATGCCTGAAAAATGGACAAAAATAGGACACGTGCTATAATTTGTAGCATGGCCGCATGGATCCAGACGGCATACAGATGACATCTTAGCACTGTCCGCATTTTGCGAGGCCCCATAGTAATGAATGAGTACTCGCAATAAGCAAAAAATGCGGATTGGACCCGGACGGAAAATATGGTCGTGTGCACGAGGCATAATAATGTCCACATTCAACAACTCCTTGAAGACAGACCAAGCACTTTTCTTTTTGTTGAGAGGACAGAGTACTTGGGGGCCCATTGTTATCAAGTGCTTATAGCTAAATTTAGCTGGAGCTGCAACTGCTATAAAAAACACTTCCTTTGCATGTTTCCTGAGAGAAAACTGCTTTGCACTGAAAAATGTAAGATATAAATAGTAATTTCCC
Organism: Bufo bufo; assembly: GCF_905171765.1. Taxonomy (NCBI): domain Eukaryota; kingdom Metazoa; phylum Chordata; class Amphibia; order Anura; family Bufonidae; genus Bufo; species Bufo bufo. Next base: position 641,455,176 of record NC_053390.1, on the reverse strand, counting down.
TGAAAAGTGCTTCCATACTCCCAGCAGTTTACGAAGTGGTTCTGGGGGTTAGGAACACTACTCAGTGCACTGATTTTCACAATGCATCCAGAAAGTGAAAGCAGAATAAAGTTATGTTCACACTGGACCGGTGGAGGGTCTAGGGTTGCAACGGGTATCGAATTATCGATACCCAATCAATACTTTTGTACCCGTATCAATTTGATACCGGGATTTGCTATTTAATCGATACTAGGCTGCGCAGCCTAGTATCACAGAGAACATGGCGCGCGTCGCTCTCAGCGCGTACCATGTTATCCTGAGCCGGCACTGTGGAGGAGGAGGGAGTCCTTCCCTCCTCACTGTGTGCGACTGCCGCTGGCCACCAATGAGAACAGAGAGGAGTAGGAGGGGAGGGACTGTGGCCACTGCGCCACCAATGAATAAAGTTTATGCCTGAATACAAATGTAGGCTGCGGGTGCCGGCCATATCCCATAGCCGGCATCTATGACTGCACGCTGCGATCCTCCACAATTAACCCCTCATTGGTGGCACAGTGGCCACAGTCCCTCCTCTCCTACTCCCATTCTTCTCAGTATTATATTAATTGCGGTCCCCCCACCCTCATCCACAGTATTATAGCAATTGGTGGCGCAGTGCATCCCAACCCCCCCGAGTATTATAGCCATTGGTGGCGCAGTGCTAACCACCCCCCCCGCAATATTATAGTCACTGGGGGCAGTGGTCTCAGGGTCCCCCCTCCTCATCTACTGGTGGTGCTGTGGCAGCTGGGGTTCCGATCCGTTACCATTGCAGCCAGGATGCTGCTGAAGCCCTGGCTGCCATGGTAAGCTCCCTGCTGCTGGATCATGTGTAATATACTTACCTGGGTCGCCTTTCCTGGGCCCCGCCGCTGCTGCTTTTCCCTGTACACAGATAAAAACATCTGGTGTTGGGGGGGGGGGGGGGGGGCAGCCAATGACAGCCGGGGACGAGCCTCCCTAGCATCGTGGGTGACGCTAGGGAGGTTTGTCCCCAACCCCACCTGCCATTAGCTGCCCCCTTCCCGATATCGGATGTTTTCATCCGTGTACAGGGAGAAGCGGCGGTGCTGGGACCAGGAGCAGCATCGGGAGTTGGGGTAAGTATATTAAATGTGAGGGGCTTGGCACATGGGGCTGTTTGAGAACTTGGATAACCCCTTTAAAAGGTCATGTGAGTTACATCAGCCTCTACAACAATGTTGGCTAAGCGTCGCAATCGAAATCATATTAACTCGCACATAAACTGTCTTATACTAAGAATGTCCTTCGTCGCCTATAGCACAAGAGATCACAAGAGTTCAGAATGTCAGAAGCATATCCCCTTTACACGATATGTGATGCTATCAAATTATGATTTTAATGCCCACATAAAAGATCGAGCAATTTATCGCTTGTCGTGTGGCTGTTGGGCACGTTTACACTGGAAATAATTGGGTACGTAAGTTTGTTTGGCTGATCAGCTCTTAAAAGGATCTTTACCCATGGAGGTCCCCCCCCCTTCCCCATAGTACCTCAACCAGTTGAATTGGCATTTATGCTGCAGTACAAGGCTGACTGTAGATGCCAAACTAAACAGATCTACAGTATATGTGATGCAGCCGATTGCTAAAGCTTATCCCAAATTTTTAACATCGACACAAGTTATTAACAGAGACCTACGAACTGAGTTTTCTATTCTCACTGTTCAGAAGTCTAAGCTACGTTTTTATGTAGCCACGAGAAAAAGCACTCAAGAGGTTTTCATTTAAGAAGAATATGACAGATCACCTGCCCAAGACGGTCTACCACAAAGCAAGCCAAACCAGAAAATCAAGTTTCAATTACATAGCATGCATGCAGGTCTTAAGGCAAAGCTGCAGCAAGTTGAAACATTTGTCTGAGACTTCTCAGAGTGATCGGGAAATGAGCGCTCAGAAATTGGCAAAAATGGGGGTGGAGACAAACAAAAACACGGCACTGTAAGGTGATCTTGCCTGACTAAGAGAGCAAGGAGGGCGGTGCTAGCGCTGGACGCGAATTTTGGTTGGAATCAATGCCTGGAAATGCCACGTATCAATGGTAAACAAAACACTGCATGTATGGGAGAACCAGGTGACAAAGATGTAAAAATATAATTATATATATTTAGGGGGACACGTTGACTCCCCGTAAGGGATATTAACCGAATTTTAGGGTTGGAAATTTTTAGTTTTTTTTCTATATCAACCATATTTATAAAGTCTGATTTGGTCTTAAACATAACATTATATATCAAGTGACCACACCACAAAGAAATGACATCCTGCATTAGCTATAATTAATATAATTACCTGTTTTTACCAAATGGTAGTTAAACTACAATAATCACAGTAATATCAGGCAATTAACCCTTATGGTAACACGTGAAGCCATTAACCCAAGTATGACTGATGACAATCTAACCTCTTATGTACACGCATGTCTACAGGCATGGGAACGTAGAGATGACCAGCTTGTTAAATACCTGTCTGACTTTCCCTAATGCAGCCTACAATTCCCATTCTACCTCTAGTTTTTCAGAAATAGAGGGGATGAAGTCTCACACTGCACTTGTTCTACCACCACTCTATCACTCACTGGGGAGATTTATCAAAACTGGTGTAAAGGAAAATTGTCTTAGTTGCCCATAGCAACCAGATTTCATTTTTCACAGCTCCTTGTGAAAATCTGGAAAATGGAATCTGATTGGTTGCAATGGGCAACTAGGCATGTTTTCCTTTACACCAGTCTTGATAAATCTCCCCTAGTGAGTGATAGATCAGTGGTAGAACAATTCTGCCCCCTAATATACACTGCAGAGCCTCAGTATACTTCTACGAGAGACAGCTTTACACTGCTCTACCCTGCCTCCTGCTTGTGATTGATAGATTTATAACTCTCAGCTCTTACTGAAAGCAGGAGGCAGGGGAGAGCAGTGTGAAGATGCATCTCAAACAAATACACTGGACTCTCTGCACACAGCATATACACATAATCTAGATAGTGTGACTCAGGGACTTTTATAAAACTTTACAGCTAATTACTATACAGACTCACCTACGATACCTCTGCATGCCTGGTCTCTTACACAGGACAAAAATTATATCTGCAGATGCAGTTCACGGGAAATCAGCTACATAAGGAAGATTGATCTCCTGTCACATGAGAGCAAGATCTGTATTATATAAATACTTTATAAAGTGTTACTGCCACTGAGCTGGGGTGAAAGAAATTACACTGTTAGAATATTGCTGGTTAATTAACAATATATTGAAAAATAAATGCTGAAGTTCTTTATTATTTTTTTTATTATTTTTTTTTAAAGCAGGAGACATTCCCTTTAACAGTCCAATCCAACCACAACACATTTAGGCAGAAACGATAGAAATGGCAGCCTGTGTGTGGTCTAAATAAGAGCCAGATTTTATGTCAGCCACTGAGCCATGTAAAAAATAAATAATTTAGAGAAATGGCATCTAATATATAAAGCTGTGTATGTATGCGTGTGTATCTCCGCTAAAGGAATCCGCACTGTCGCATTTACAATCACGAAATTTTGCATAGCCGCCTCCTGTGACTTGGGGAACGTCAGACTATGTTTTGAGTGGAAATTTTCACCCAACGATTTCCAATTATTTGCCAAAAAATACACTTAGTAACCTAACCGCCAAACTACAGGAGAGATTGTCTGTTGGCTGTTGTGGCAGTTACAGGATCCATTGTCTGTTGGCTGTTGTGGCAGTTAGCCTGGATATTCATCAGGTTGCATATAGTAACCAATCACAGCTCAGCTTCTATTTTGCTACAGGTCTTTAATATGAGCTCTGATTGGTTGCTATAGGCGACGAAGGACATTCTTAGTATAAGACAGTTTATGTGCGAGTTAATATGATTTCGATTGCGACGCTTAGCCAACATTGTTGTAGAGGCTGATGTAACTCACATGACCTTAAAGGGGTTATCCAAGTTCTCAAACAGCCCCATGTGCCAAGCCCCTCACATTTAATATACTTACCCCACTCCCGATGCTGCTCCTGGTCCCAGCACCGCCGCTTCTCCCTGTACACGGATGAAAACATCCGATATCGGGAAGGGGGCAGCCAATGGCAGGTGGGGATGGGGACAAACCTCCCTAGCGTCACCCACGATGCTAGGGAGGCTCGTCCCCGGCTGTCATTGGCTGCTCCCCCCCAACACCAGATGTTTTTATCTGTGTACAGGGAAAAGCAGCAGCGGCGGGGCCCAGGAAAGGCGACCCAGGTAAGTATATTACTTGTGAGGGGCCCGGCACATGGGGGGGGCTGTTTGAGAACTTGGATAAGCCCTTTAAGTGTATACTAATTCTGTGGGGTTTTATATACTGTCAATTAAAGACAATAAAAGGAATTGGATCTCATACACATTATATATATATATATATATATATATATATATATATATATATATATATATATATATATATATATATATATATATATATATATATATATATAATGAATTTCTGTCTGTTCTTTATTCACAGCCAAACGACTGGACCGAACTGCACCAAATTTGGCATAAAAGGTACATCGGATGTACTGGGAGGTTTTAGAACGGGTCTCAGCTCTCTAAGATGTACCATTCCTGAGATATTCCTAAAAATGCAAATATTGCACCATCACATGACCTTCATTAGCCAATAGACGCTCACGGGTCTTTCACTCATACCCCAACTGCCACACATACGGTCACATGACCCTTATCAGCCAATAGAAGCTCGCAGGTCCTTCAATCTCGACATACACAGTTTTACACCAGGTTTCCATAACAACCCAGCCATATTTCTTCAATGCTGTAGGTCACCTTTAAAGGGGCAGGGTGCTGTGGAGGTCAGAGTTAAGGGGGGAGGGGTGCAGTAGAGGTCACCGTAAAGGGGGTGGGTGCTTTGGAGGTCACATTTTAAGGGACTGGAGCTCATTGTTAAGGGGGCAGGTTATTATGGAAATCACCGTTAAGGAGACTGGGTACTGCGGAGGTAAAACCAATTCCACCACAGTTTAACGTTTTGTTTTTTTTTATTTACGACGTTCGATAAAACTGACCAATTACTTTCATTCTATAGGTCAGTACGAATCTGGCAATACCTTATATGCATAGTTTTTCTTGCGTTTTGATAGTGATAAAATAATTAAAAAAAGGGGGGGGGGGGAAATCAGGTTCTATTTTTTCATCGCCATATTTTGACCCCTATAACTTTTTTGGAATTAATGTGTACGGAGCTGTGTGGGGGCAAATTTTTTGCGGGGCGATCTGAACTTTTCACTGATAACATTCTGGGGTGTGTATGACTTTTTGATCACTTTTTATTAAATTTTTTTGTAGAAAATGAAGCAAACAAAAACGCCAAATCGGCCATTTTAACGATTTTTTCCGTTTTGCTGTTTGCCGTATGGGAAATATATTTTTTATACTATGGGTGTTTTCGCACATGGCGACACCCATGATGTGTATTTTTTTTTTTTTTTTTTAGTTCTTTTATTTTTAGTTTGGGGAAAGGGGGTGATTAGAATTTTTATGTTTTTTAATTTTTGAAAACTATTTTAAATTTTTTTACACTTTTTTTTTTTATAGTTCCCATAGGGAACTATAACAAGCAATCATTAGATTGCTAGTTTCATAGACCCCAATGCATTAGCGGAGTCTATGAGAAAATTGCTAGTTTCCTACGGAGCCCTATTACACGCAAGGGCTCCATAGGAAATACTATGCAGCAGCCTCCTGTCATTCACAAAGACAGGGGCTGCTGCACACACGCTCCGGCTCCTCCAATCGCTGGAAGAGGGTGTAGGAGCATCACTGGAAGCGCGCGCTTCCAATGTTTCATGCGCTTTGATGCTGTGGTCAGGCATCTGAGGGGTTAAATGTCCGCAATCAGCATTACTGCAGGTTGCGGACATTAGCCACGGGTGTCCCCTATAAGAAACAGCAGGCTCCACTCAGGAGTGGGCGCCATCTATAAAGACCCGGCGCTGGTCAGGAAAGGGTTAAAGAGACAGGCACTGTGAAGGTCACTATTAAAGGGGCAGTTGCTGTGAAGGTCACTGTGGAATTCACTGTTGAGGAAGCCAGCAGCAGGAGCGCGTCCTTCACTCACGGTGCCTGCGCCGAATACTAAACGGGACACTGAGGAGAACTCGAAAGTCAATCAACTGGACCTGGGCGTGGCAAAGGGTGCCAAGACCGAGCCTCTAGGTGCTGAAGCAACGCCCTAATAGGCTCATTAGCATATTTTAAAAGTCTTATTTTAAGAGAATGGCGGCAGGCAGGGCGTTATAAAGCATACTGTTATGTACTGCTGATATCGCAGTCAGCTACATAACGTTATTTCTCATGACAGAAACCCTTTAACTTTACTGAAATACCCCTTTAAGGTGAACGTTGTACGTCAATGATAAAGGGGGCGGAGTGCTGTGGAGGTCACAGTTAAAAGAACGGTGTGATGTGGGGGGGTAGTCACTATTAAGGGGGCAGGTGCTGTAGAGGTCACAGTTAAGGGGGTGGGGTTCTGTGAAGGTCAACATTAAGGGGGCAGGGCCCTGTGGAGGTCACTGTTAATTTTAAGGGGTAAAACACTGTGGAGGGTCACTGTTAAGGAGGCGGTCCGCTGTGGAGGTCTTCGTTAGGGGGGCGGGTGGGGTGCTGTGGAGGCCACGGCACTGTGGATATCTTTTAACGACACACACATACATTAAATGAAAGTGCTAGTTTACAATATAAGTAATGCTATTCCATAGGAAATATGTAAGTTTACCATACAACTTTCTAGATTTTACCTTTAGCCAGCTTATGCATAAATATGACCTTTGTCTCCTATAAAACAGTTTTATATTACAGCTTAAAAAGTTATACACAGGCTTAAAAAGTGAACACTACCTTCTTCAGGTGAAAGGCCTAACTATACTTACTATGCATCTTCTCACGAATATCTAAATGTTATTGGCAGGCATTTTTTTCCATTTATACTTGGCTTTTAAAGGTGGCCACACACTTTACTCTAAAGTTTATCAAAATGGATGATTTCAACAAAAATGAATGATCGTCAGGTGAAATGTAGCAACAAATGATTATCGTTTGAAAAGAAGTTGGCTGCTTCAATATTCTCATCCGATAGTTGGGCGAAAGATCTTTCTTTGAAAAAAACATTCCCAGAAAGATCTTTCATCCATCGCCCGGTTTCGTTGATCATGTATGGCCAGTATGAACCACTGCAATGGCCGATATGGACTAAAATATGTATGACTGTCTGTAATAAACGTTCACCAGATGATACTTCAACTGCTGCTCAACCATCAACCAACTAATGTGTATGGCCATCTTAAAGCCGATCAGAATGGATAAATTCTACCAAAAGGAACGTCTGCTGGTCTGAAAAGAAGTCGACCGTGTTTAATATTTTCATCCAATAATCAGCCGAAAGATATTTCTTTCAAAGGAAGATTGTTCATGGATGAAAGATCTTTCGTCCACTCCACGGTTTCATTAAACGTTTATGGGCAGTTTGAACAATTGCAACATGGGTTAAAACGTGTCTGCGAAAGGAACGTTCACCAGATGATTGGTTGTTCAACTGCTGCAATTCTTCACAGTGGAAATTTGTGATGAAAAGCAATGCAAGTCATACAAGCAAAGTGGATGACATGTTCTGAATTATCATCCACAGACCACGGAGAAATCTCACAGTGTAAACCGACTTCGGATGCGGTTCCCAATTTGTGGGTTTTACCAGCGGCTTTCAACTTTTTTTGCACAAAGGTTGAAAAACAGTAGTGAAACGACTGATCCCGGCAGTGATGCCACTGAAAGGGCTGGTTTTTGCAGCGGCAGAAGATCCATAGCAGTCCCGCTATGAGATTTCTGTGAAAGTACAGTAATGCCCACACCTAAAATAATACCATGGTAGCCCCTACCTCATCTCTCTAGCTCCCCTGAGATGTCTGGAGAGTAACTGCTTGTACTTGCTATGAACCAACTGGAGAATCTTTATTACAGTGTACAGATCCTCTGTTATGCCTCCTGGAAATATATGAATAAAACAACAGGGCCCTTCATAAATCCAAGGCCTCATTCACACTTGCATACTTAAACAGTATTTTGCATCTGTATTTGAAGGGCTTGGCTGAGAGTATAAAGGGAATGTGTCGCCTATAGTTTTTTCTGCCAGCTAAAACCAGATAGTGACATTTTTTTCCCCCCAATTATTTTACGTTTTCTGATTATAGATTTTGCATTCTATTTTCTGAACATGATTACTTGGGTGGCCATCTTCCCTGAGCTCTTGTTAACAGTATTTAGAGGGATGCGTTACAGCAGTGACATAGGCCATAGACACAATGAACAGGAGGGGACCTCATTTAATTGTATGGGAGTTTTTTAGGCATGTTGCGTGACCCGTGCAGAGGTCAGGAGGGAGTAGATAAGCTGTGACATCACTTATTGTGAATAGTGGATCCTGTGTTATAAATAGTTGATATCGGTAATTCTAATCCCGCATTCGGACATAGTGCCATTAGTATATTAGCACTGTACTAAATTAAGACTCTGATTGGGACATTGTTTGCACTACTATTATAACCACATTGGATTGGAACTTTGCTGCTGCATTGACGTACAAGCAGAGATTGTGTAGGATTGTTGCATGCGACGTTTTCATACGTGTGATGTGCGTTTTTTATGTATGTTTTATATTAATTTTAAGGGTGTTTTTAAAGTATTAAAATACTATTATATCATCCATTTAGTGTTTCCCTTTTGAGTGTGCCCCTTTATTTTTGCATATACTGTATATACTCGAGTATAAGACGAGTTTTTTGGCACATATTTTTGTGCTCAAAAAGCCTCCTCGTCTTATACTCGAGTCTAGGTCTTAGCTCCGGTAATACAGGCAGTGCGGGGGGCGGCGCTCACTCACTGACGTCACGCGCCTGCGCCGCCTAATGGGAGAAGGCGCGTGACGTCAGTGAGTGAGCGCCGCTCCCCGCACTGCCTGTATTACCGGAGCTAAGACAAAGTAAGAATACTGCTGTGAGCGTCGGGGAGGGGGATCTGTGGATGGCACTGTAGGGGGATCTGTGGATGGCACTGTAGGGGGATCTGTGGATGGCACTGTAGGGGGATCTGTGGATGGCACTGTAGGGGGATCTGTGGATGGCACTGTAGGGGGATCTGTGGATGGCACTGTAGGGGGATCTGTGGATGGCAGTGCCATCCACAGATCCCCCTACAGTGCCATCCACAGATACCCCCTCCCCTAAACAGTGCCATCATGGCACTGCTTAGGGGAGGGGGGGATCTGTGGATGGCACTGTTTAGGGGGGGGGGGGGGATCTGTGGATGGCACTGTTTAGGGGGGGGATCTGTGGATGGCTCCCTGTATTTAATGCAGAGTGTGTGTGTATATAATGCACACACTCTGCATTAAATACAGGGAGTCACCCTCTTGCAGATGTGTGTATATAATGTAGAGTGTGTGCATTATATACACATACACTCTGCATTATAGCTGCATTTCCCACCCTAGTCTTATACTCGAGTCAATAATTTTTCCCATTTTTTTGGGCTCGGCTTATACTCGGGTCGGCTTATACTCGAGTATATACGGTACTTTATCTACTCTTTCTAGGTCCTGAGGGTAGGACCGGAGGGTGAGCACCTATCCATACGAAGCAGGGGTGAGCCGCTGTATCTTTTTCACTTTAGTTTCATAAATCTCCCCATGCGTATTGCCAGATATGCCTGTCCTTTGTACTTTTCTTACGTTCAGTTTCCATTCCTGCTCTGGTTGAAAACGCGTGATCACGGGCAGGGTCTAGATTTGTGCTGCTGACATCTGAAAACATTGAATGCATCCTTCACATGTGTCCATCTATGGCCATCTCTGAAAACATGAAAGGGTGTGTAAATGATTTCGAACCTCAGTAATCAAGTTACAGACATTGTGAGGTCCTGCAGTCCATTAATGTGAACATCCTTACAACATGGCTAAGCGGCTCACATATATTGTACGGGTAAACTGACTGAAAAACACTTTCTACTACTAATTTCTTCTTGAGCACATCTGAAGAAAGCAGGAGGCTTAGCCAGTTTTTAATTTTCTTAGTAAACACTTTTCCAATAATATTGTGCTGACGTACCTTTCCTTATCAGTGGAGCAACTACACAGTATAGATTGTGTATCCACGGCTGAGCAGTTAACAGTGTGGCACTGGCTGTGCAGCATTTCCAGTGTGACCAGGAAGTGGGGAGCAGCGGGGACCAGGAACAGCGGGAGTGTCGGAACAGCAGCCAATCAGTGTCATTTTCACCATTTCTTCTAATGTTACTTATGTGGATGGAGAGCAGCTTGCTCTACGTGACCATTGACCCTTGTTAACCCCCTTCCTCCCCTGCACAGAAAATAGTCCCTTACACAAAGACTAATAATGTACACTATGGTATGTAATGTGCCCCCATTTTCTTCTCCACTGTCTAGAGCGATACAGCTATATATATATATATATTTCTATTTAGAAGTAGGGCCGAATGACTGAATGGTATCTGGGCTGCTTCACTAGGAGATTACTATTCCGGCACTGAGAGAAGGAAAAGATTAGGAAATCTACCAGGCATGTCTGCTCCATCACTGAATGTAGAGGGTGGAAACGGGTACATTATATAAAAAAAACTTACAGTATGTTAAATTGTAGGTATTTTGCAGTAATACTTTGAAACCTAACAATTCTGCAGTCAAGGAATGGTACACGTGCAAAGACGAAAGACAGTTTTCAACTTTTCACCATAGGGAAGAATAACTCAATATCTGGGATTTTTTTTGAGTATGTGGTTGTGACCACATCTATCCAATATCAGACAGAGATGGCCAGCTCCATACTTCCAGGAAACAGACTGTCTGGTCTCCTATAAGGTTTCCTACTTGGGATCATACAATGCGGCTCCAATAATTCCTGCAGACAAAGACGCGGAAATGGCGCTCAACTGGTACAAGATAGGAGCACACCGAGTATGTACTCCATCTTTAGTTACAATTACTATGGTATTCTAATTCAGTACACGTGAACAGAGCATATTCGGAAATAATCTAAATCCACATATAAATCAAAAATTAGGGCAGCCGAGATGTCAGCCCAATTCTACTAGGATATTGTCAGGGCTCATGCGCAGGAACGTACTTTTGGTCTGCATCCAGTCTGCAACCCATTCACTTCAATGGGGCTGCAAAAGAAGCGGAAAGCACACCAGTGTACTGTCTGCATCCATATATCCGTTCCACGGCCCCGCATAAAAATAGAACATGTCCAATTTTGCGGAACGGGTGCTGACCCATTCATTTTCAATGGGGCCGCAAAAGATGTGGACAGCATCCACACTTCTGTGCCCCGCAAAAAAAAATAGAACATGTCCTATTGTTGTCCGCAACCATGGACAAGAAAAGGCATTTCTATCATAGTGCCAGCCATGTGCGGTCCGCAAAACGCAGAACGCACATGGCCGGTGTCCGTGTTTTGCGGACCGCAAAATAGATGTGGACGTGGGAATGGGCCCTAAGGGGGAAGAGCAAGCTGCTCAGACATGACCGCCCCTGTCAAAACTGAAAATAGAGTGTACCTGGCAAATTTCCTGTATAATGCAGAATACACTGCTCTCTCTCAGGCAACCCCTATCACTGGCAGCCTGTTAACTAGAAATGGAGGGGGACAGCTAGAGCGTCCATGCTGGATCTGTGAGGGATTTTTCTAAATTCTCAGATAACCCCTTTGAAAAAGAAAACAAGTTATTCCCGATCTGATAGTAACATTCGGGGGATAGAGTACCTCCTTTTGGAGTGTGCCTAGTCAGCGCGAGGAGTCTTATAGGCCCGGCAGTGCTCCTCTGGGATGTAAAGATCAGAGCCCATTATGCTTATTCTGAAGCCATGTGCAGGTACGTATTCATGTCTGGAGTATACCGTCAGCCTTTCCAGTGTGCAGGAATCTGCCCTCTCAGCAGCCGGCCTTACGTGAGGCTCCCGACCTCGCTGCCAGCATTCCCACTCAGACGACTACTCGCAGGAGCAGACTGTTGTGAAACTGCACACTACACACACTGTGCCCGCCCGCCCTGCAGGAACAACAACTGGCACAGATAGCACCCCACCCCCTGCAGAGGTGGCATGTATCCCGCCTGGAGTTTAGAAAGGAATGTGCAATACATGGCTCGCTGTTCTATTTGGGGCACTCTGTGCAATCAACAGAAAACCACGTGTGCAATACACATTACAGAGCCTGGACCACAATTAAAGGGAATGTGGCACCTACCATTTTTTCTGCCGGTTAAAACCAGATCATGACAATGTTTTTATTTTCTGATTGCAGATTTGTTTTATTCTATTGCCTGAACACGATTATGGGCACTGCCATCTTGCCCAAGCGTTGGCTTTACAGCAGCCACCCTGGGCCATAGACACAATGGTCTGGAGGGGACCTCACAGGCTTCTATGGGAGAGTTCTCTAGACATGGTGTGTGCCCTGTGCAGGGGTCAGGAGGGAGTAGATAAGCTGTGATATCACCTACTGTGAATGGGGGATCCTGTGTTACCTGAATTGAGTGCGTTTTCCTTCATTCTATGCTCTGTACGGACTAAGTGGTGCCTATTATTAAGTCCCCAATACACATGCAATAGCGGTCCGCCGAACGATTGTACATTTATACAATAGGTCGTGTTCTGATGTCACATCCCCTATTACTTTACTCTGTTAGATCACACAAAACAGAACTTTTTTCATGTAAAAATATGCTGCTGTGTCCAGATATTGCTGTTCCATACTTGTGTCATGGCGCCCCCTGGTGTTTTTACTTCCTCTCAGAACATCCTTCCAGCATCAGTGGTCACACACGCTCAGAGCCGTCCAGATCCACTTGTATATGGGGAGGGGGGGAGGGTGGGTGGAGTGATTAAGAGCTAGAAGCATCTCACCAGCACTGGACATATTGGACATTCTGAGAGGGAGTCAAAAGAAAAACACAATCACCCCTGGTGACCTCTTCTGCAGACCCCTCCACCAATATGACCTGACCGGACCCCCCCCCCCCTGTTGGAAATCATACTTCCCTGATCCCTGCTGCTGGGTTCCGGCTCCATCATTCCCCCTCGGACACTGCAGGTCTCAGATCTCCCCGCGTCAACATCCAGTTTGATGCGGGTCACGTGGCCGCTGCAGGTGATGCGTGATCCCTATGTCGTGTCATTAGGTCATGTGACACATGGGTGACACTGCAGCCAGTGTCAAACTGGATGTGCATGCAGGGAGACCAACAACAAGCAAGGGGAAGAGATGGAGCCGGAACCCAACAGCAGGGATCAGGTACGTGCGATTCCCACTGCGGGTCTGGCCATGGTTGGGGGGGGGGGGGGGTCTGCAGCACTGTTTTCATAGTGTGGTTGGGGGGGGGGGGGGGGTCTGCAGCACTGTTTTCATAGTGCCCTTTCAAGTCCATATATATATATATATATATATATATTACACTGATATATACCCTGACTCCATGACTCTGACAAGTCCATGACTCTGACCACCCCCCCCCCCCCCCCCCCCGAATTACTACGCTACACTGGGTGGGAGACCGGTGCACAATATAAATACGACATCCAAATGCAAAGCGGGAACTGGGCCACATATACACAGTACTATAATCATGGAATGATAATGATAGATACCAGCATAATAACATACCAACCCTAATAAACACGCACGCACAAGGAAGTAAGGCTGAGTTCACACTGGCGTCATGCATGATGGATGACGGAGCGATCCCTCATGATCAGCCCCCTTCTTACTCGTTATGGGTTCATCGGGTTTAACTTTTTTCCCTGGAAAGAGTAGACAGCTTGCTACACTATTCTGCTAGAAAACGGTTTTAAAGGGGTTGTCCAGCCTTGGAGCCAACAAGCCATGGCATCCTCTCCCGTCGGTGGTGCCAGCGGGGCTCCCAGGACCAGAGAGCCGCTTGGTCCTGGGACAACTGCAGTCAATCACAGGTCTCGGTGGCTTGAACGCTAGGTCACAGCAGCGAGGTACCGTTCAAGCTGCTGTCACCACTGAAGCCCGTGACAGGACGAAGCCGCCTCCTGGTCCTGCATGGACGTAAAGCGACTGGTAACAGGACCCCATAGGTTAACCCCTTTAATATACAAGCTGGAAACAAACACAACACAAAGTGAAATCAACAATCAGCACAGGAAGCCAACTTTGGCCATGGACGAGACCTCTTGTCTGAGGGCAAACCACCATCTCTACATGGCGTCAACATATACCGCGGCCACGCACAATCCTACATGGCCGGTTATCCGCTGGGATTACCGTAGACGAATGATTTGTGTTGAGCGAACTTGTGTTTTAAGTTCGGGTTATCGAAGAATCGCGTTAGGGATTCTAAATGCCGTTGTGGTCCGTGGTAGCGGAATCCATAACGCGATTCTTCGATAACCCACAAGTTCACCAATGTTTAGACACACCGGACTGCGAGCCAGGAGTTTGTATAACCACCACCCTCACCCAGGTCCAGTGCCACTGTGCACAGAAGTACAGCTCCCGTCTGCTGCGAACCTCCGGCCACGCTGGGAGTTGTAGTTCCAGCCCAGCCTCTGAACAGCTGGGAGTTGTAGTTCCAGCCCAGCCTCTGAACAGCTGGGAGTTGTAGTTCCAGCCCAGCAAACAGAGGTAGCCTCCAGCCGGCACAGTGAGGCCCACTCCCTCCTTCATACTTACGAAGCGCTTTAACTTTTTCTCAGGAGGAGATTTCCGGAGCCAGCCGGAGCACACCACCTCCCCGCCGCCGCCCGCTCCTCCGGAGCTCATCATCCTGGCTCTCCTCAGGGTGTCCCCTCCTGATGGCCCCGGGCTCCGGCAGCCTCCCGCCCCGCTCACCGCGGTACACGGGGGAACTTCAGGAAAACTTTTAGCCCCGCTCTTATTTTTCCAGGGTCCGGGGGTCGTTCGCTCCCCTCCCTCCTCTCCAGCGCCCCTTTCCCTGACAGGAGTCGCTGGGCGGGCGGTCTCTTCCGCCTTGTCTTCTTCCTTCGGCCACAAGTTTCCCCCTTCTGAATAACAGTAGACGGGTCTCTCCCCTTGGCTGCTCTATGGAAGAAGGGCCGTGCAATTGTCCTGGACGGGGGGGAGCCGCGCTATGTCCCCTCTTCACACCTCGCACGGGATAGATTATGGGAGATACACATTTTTTTTTTCTTCCCCAACTGTGAATCTCTTTCTCCCTCCTCCTTCTTCTCCCTCTTTCCCTTTTCTTTCCCCCTCCTCCTGCTCCTCCTCCGCCCCTCGCTGTCAGCGTCGTCCCTCCATCCCTCCCAGTGTCCTGGCCCGCCTCCTTCCCTCAGGAGCCGCAGCAGCCTCTATGTGTGAACTACCTGCTGTGCTCTGCGGGTCTAGGGACGCTTCATTGCCTCTCATCACGTACCATTCCCGCCATTTTCCGAAAAGGAATGGTTCAGCCATGTGTAAAGTAGAAATACATGTAATTACACAGGGGTTCAAGTGAAAGAAACCCTCACAGGTCAATGGGGAAGAAGGGATTTCCAAATGGTGGAACCCGCAGATTTGAAGGAATTTATGGGTCCTTTTATTAGGAAGGTGGGAGTGGAGGTTCTCATCTTCAGGACCTTTCCAGTAGGACAACCTCCGCTGTGCCAGATGTTCGGAGACTACTGCTCCCAGAATGCTTCATTCACTTCTATGGGAGTTCGAAGAACAACAGAGCATGTTTGCATGCTGGGATTTGTAGTTTTACAACAGCTCGAGTGCCGAAGGCTCTACCTGTGATGGCTAACCTCGGACACTCCAGCTGTGGTAAAACCACGACTCCCAAGATGCCCCTTGGTTGGCTGTTCTCAGACCTCCACTGAAATGAATGGTGCATGCTGGGAGTCGTAGTTTTATCACAGCTGGAGGTTAGCCATCACAGCTTCTAGGAGAATCCTGCCCCCAAAAGAGGACGCATACCCTCCAAAACAACCCTGACAAACACAACAGACCTCGGAGAGCACCTTTCAAAACGTTACTTTTCACTTAGGCCTCCTGCACATGAACGTGTGCGCCCCGTGGCCGTGCTGTGGCCCTGAAATTTAAAGGCATGCCCACTCCTGCTGTCTGTATTTTGCGGATCCACAGTTTACGGACCGCAAAATAGATATGGTCGTGTGCATGAAGCCTTACTGAATACCATAGTGCAGAGTGGATAATTTTATATTTGATAGGCCTCATGCACACGGCCGTTGGTTTGGTCTGCACCAAAACAGCTCGGATGCGGACCCATTCACTTCAATGGGGCCGCAAAAGATGCGGACAGCACTCCGTGTGCTGTCCGCATCCGTTGCTCCATTCCGTGGCCCCGCCCAAACAAATATAACCTGTCCTATTCTTGTTCGCGCTTTGCAGACAAGAATAGGCAGTTATCTGTAAAGGCTGTCCGTGCCGTTCCGCAAATCCTTGTTTTGCAGATCCGCGATTTGCGGACCGCAAAACACACCACGGTCGTGTGCATGCGGCCTTATACTGATAGATGAATCTTTCATTTTAAAGACAAATTATTTTGATGTCAATGGAGCAGATTGTGGACTACGAACGAATCTAGTTGTTACAAATGCAAGGGTAGACATTCACTCACCAATGCTGGTTAAAAAAAAAGTCCTTTATTCATCCGGTTAAAACATCAGGGCAGGAGCATATGGTTGCAGTGTTCACAGCAAAGATAAGCGGCGACGGCCATTTCGCGCTAGATTGCGCTTCGTCTGGTCTCCTGTTTTAGTTTTCTGGCAGACTCAAGACATCCTTATATAACATAGACAGCTAGTCGTCTTAATGGCGGCCATGTCGATTTCTGGTATTTTTCTACAACAGTGCCTGGCTGACTGTGGCTTCCTCCAGAAAAATCATCTATTTGTGGGACCTGGATCCGAGAGGACTCCCCTGCATAATGGAAACGGGACGGATCCGTTTTGCAGCCCATAGACTTCTATTATGACAGAATGAATAACGGAATGCCTCTAATGGCCTTGCGTTATGCATTCCATCATAGAATTGCGTTATGGTCCGTGGTAACGGAATCCATAACGCAATTCACCTTTTACCAACAGACGAAGTGTGAAGGAATTTGAAAATATGAAATTCGCTCATCTCTAATAACCACTTTCTTCGAATCTGTTTTTGTTTTCTGATTGTAGATTTTTTTTATGTGTTCTGATTATGGGGGCAGCCATTTTGCATGACCAGGTGTTAACACAGTTTAGAGTTTTGCATTTCAGCAGCCACGTGGGCCAGAGGACTGGACTCTAACAGGGAGTGTTCGGGGCGTTTTCTTTGACCTGTGCAGAGGTCATTGTGCAGGGAGGGGGAATATACAGGCTGTGAGCATCACTAGTGATGAGCGGCAGGGGCAATATTCAAAATACTCGATTAGGAAAATCGGCAATGTAATATGCTCGTATTGCGCGCCCAATACAGGCGTGGGTCACTATAGCTACATTTTTCAAGCTGCTAGAAGTTTCCTGAGGCTAGAGAAAATGGTTGGCACGACAAAACATTACAATAGCTTTATATGCAGATAGAGTGCTCCAATATATTCATGATTGTGCAAATTGGCAATTAATGATGCGCATATATTTGCTCAATACATGAAACTTCACATTTTAGCAGGTCTGACTACATATTACTGATTGGTGCACTAAGCATTGTAGTGAACTTGTGACATCACAGCACTATGTCTGTAGCATGTATGTATCGACAGCAGAACCTATCACATTACCTAACACCCTTCACTGCAACAGCTACACTATATCACTATCTAACCTACACTGACTATCTCCCACTAACTATCTGTATTATATATATATGAGCTAACTAACTATCTAATGTAATGACACAGCAATGGCACTGCTCTCTCTCTCTGCAGAAAATGGCTGCTGGTCAGGTTCTTACATAGTAAGGGGTAGGCAACTTTCCTATTGGTTGCTAGGGATGTTGCTAAGCTCTGACAAAGACATTGCAGCCTTCTCATTGGCCCACAAGCAAGAAAGGAGATTACTAATGAAAACAAAATCTAGAATATTCGCGAATACGAGTACATAGCACTATATTCTAAATCTTCGCAAATTCTTGAAGTGGCGATATTCGCGATTAAAATTTGCCATTCAAATATTCGCGCCCAACACTAACCATCACCTATTGGATCTTGTATTATCTATATATAGATGGTATCTTTCCTAACAATTCAGCCTGTGATGTCAGCAATATGACTACACAGAACTGGAGGTGTCAGCGTATTAAAGACAATCTGTCACCAGTTTATACTTCCCTATTTAATGCAGCGTAAACTTGTGATAGAGACTCTGATGAAAATGCTGGGTCACTGTGTATAGGAAGAAAGCTGCCACCGGTGTTGGTGGTTTGGCTGGAGGTGACGAGAGCTGGGAAGACTCCTGAGCTAGTGCACCTTATTCAGCAGACTCCGGCGCTAGGCTTGCTGTGGAGCTGCTCCATACTGATTTAAAGAAAACTATGGGATCACTACAAGTCACCATTTTACAGTGCAGTCAGATAGAGTCTCATTAAAGGGGTTGTCCAGCCTTCTAGACTTTTTTTTAAAAAACTTTTGCTAGAAGCCTGGTGACAAATCATACTCTACTGCTCCGGATCTGTTCTGGCTCCCTAAATCCTGAGCAGTCTTCTGATCCCCGTCCTGTAGACAGGTCAAGTGCACTTGTTCAGCCAGTGACTGCCTCAGCGGTGTCCCCAAGCAGCACATTACTGCTGGGTCACTTGTTGCTTGGGAATATGTCACCACTGACACCAGTCTTTGGCTGCAGCGACGCATCTGACCCAATTCTTCCAGAATTTTACAGAACTTGGTTTACCATTGAAGGGAGCCAGGGACTCAGAAATCTGGAGTGGCGGGCAGAAGGTGCGTATGATGGTTTCAACAGGTTCCTATCGAATTGGTCCCTTGTGAGAACTGCAAGAACTTAGAATTGTTTTAACCCTTTCTCCCTGGAGGGTTTTTCATTTTTGCGTTTTTGTTTTTCCCTGCCTTTCCAGGGCCATAACTTTTTTATTTGTCCATTCAAATAGCCCTATGAGGGCTTGTTTTTTGCGGAAAAAGTTGTACTTTCTAATGGCACCATTTAATATTGCATACGATGTAGTGGGGAGCTGGAAAAAATTATAAATGGGATGGAATTGGAAAAAAAATGCAACTCCGCCATAATTTTATGGGTTTTGTTTTACTGTGTTCCCTATGCGGTAAAACTGACCTGTTACTTTCATTCTCCTGGTCAGTATGATTACAGTGATACCACATTTGTTTTGTTTTTCTTACATTTCAATACTGAAAAAAATTATAAACTTGAAAAAATTAGTTTTTTCTTTTCATCACTATTCTGACTCCTACCGTATAACTTCTTTGTAGTTATGTGTACTGAGCTTTCCTAGGCACCTTTTTTTTGCTGGGCTATCTGTTTTTTTATATTTATAACATTTTGGGGTGTATATGACTTTTTGATCACTTTTTATTAATTTTTTTTGTGGGGGGTGAAGGGACCAAAAAAACTGCAAATCGGTCATTTTGACTTTTTTCCATTTTGCCATTTGCTGTATGGGATAAATATTTTAATATTTTAATAGTACGGGCATTTTCACGCACAGCGAGGCCCATGATTTTTTTTTTCATTGTTTATGTATTTTTATTTTGGGAACAGGGGGTGATTTTAATTTTTATATTTTTACATATTTACATCCGTTTTTCACTGTTGTGTGAATGTAGCCTTAGGCCTCTTGCACACTAACGTATTTTCTTATTGTGTCCGTTCAGTTTTTTTTGCGGACCGTATGCGGAATCATTCATTTCAATGGGCCCGCAAAAAAACAGAAGGTACTCCGTGTGCATTTCATTTCCGTATTTCCGTATATCCATTCCGCTAAAAGATAGAACTTGTCTTATTATTGTCCGCATATCGGACAAGGATAGTACTGTTCTATTAGGGGCCAGCTGTTCCGTTCCGCAAAATACGGAATGCACATGGACGTAATCGTCATCGTCATACATACGGTCATTTGCAAGAGGCCTTACTAATTAAAAACTGATTGTTTATTTCACAGTGCATTCTTATTGGTGCCACGGTTTTGTATGTTATCATTCAGCCATTAAAAAGGCACATTGAAAAGCCATCAGTTTTTAATGAGTTCCTTGAATACTGGTGCAGCTTGCAGGGTCACGCGGTTCTAGCCGCACCACACCCGTCGTGCTATGTGGTTATACCCTAAGTTTTTCCAAAGATTGGGAATAAAGGGAAGTTTCCACATGTGAAAAAAAACTGATGGCGACCTACCCCTGCAAAATTCAGTTGCTGCCACAAGTTACTTAAAGGGTCACTGAGTTTCCATAAATGTTTTGAGATGTCATTGAAACAGTTCAAAAGTTTTGATCGGTGGGGGTCTGAGTGCTGAGACCCCACCAATCACTAGTACAAGGAGAAAGAAGCACTCGCATATCACATTTTCTCTCCTCACTGCTTGTGAGGAAGCAAGATGAACTTAACCACCTCCCGTCCGCCCATAGACTAAAAACGTCCGGGAGGTAGTTCTATATTTCTGAATGGACGTTCCTGAACGTCCATTCAGATACTGCAGCTGCACGCTAATCGTGCAGCTGCTGATCGGGTTGCCCGCTGTCAGTGACAGCAGGGCAACCCTTAGAGAAGGCAGGGACAGTGCCCAGGTGTCCCTGCCTTCCAGATCGCTGTATACACAGCGCTCACAGAGCGCTGTGTATACAGAGCAGGAAGCGCTATACGCTTCCTGTTCCGGCCCGGCGGTCATGTGATCGCCGGGACCGAAGAGTGCAGGAGCTGTGTGAGGTCTTTCAGAGACCTATATCAGCCCTGCACTGAGGCTGTACAGCCTCTCTGGGGGGTGCATTTCTCCTGTAACTGGGGCTACCATGTCAGCCACAGTTACAGGAGAAATCAATAGCAAAAAAAAAAAAAGTGAAGTAAATGTTCCCCAGAGGTCTTGTATGACCTTATGGGGGACGAAAAGTGTATAATAAAAAAATAAAGTGTTAAAAAAAAAAAAAAAAAAGTTTCACATGTAAAAAAAATAATTCCCCAAGTAAGGAAAAAAAAAATTTTTAAAAATAGAAATTTTTTTATAAAAAAGACATATTTCCTATTGCCGCGTCCGTGACGGTCGGCTCTATAAATATATCACATGATCAACCCAGTCCGATAAACACCATAAAAAAATAATATACACTGCTCAAAAAAATAAAGGGAACACTTAAACAACACAATGTAACTCCAAGTCAATCACACTTCTGTGAAATCAAACTGTCCACTTACGAAGCAACACTGAGTGACAATCAATTTCACATGCTGTTGTGCAAATGGGATAGACAACAGGTGGAAATTATAGGCAATTAGCAAGACACCCCCAATAAAGGAGTGGTTCTGCAGGTGGTGACCACAGACACTTCTCAGTTCCTATGCTTCCTGGCTGATGTTTTGGTCACTTTTGAATGCTGGCGGTGCTTTCACTCTAGTGGTAGCATGAGACGGAGTCTACAACCCACACAAGTGGCTCAGGTAGTGCAGCTTATCCAGGATGGCACATCAATGCGAGCTGTGGCAAGAAGGTTTGCTGTGTCTGTCAGCGTAGTGTCCAGAGCATGGAGGCGCTACCAGGAGACAGGCCAGTACATCAGGAGACGTGGAGGAGGCCGAAGGAGGGCAACAACCCAGCAGCAGGACCGCTACCTCCGCCTTCGTGCAAGGAGGAACAGGAGGAGCACTGCCAGAGCCCTGTAAAATGACCTCCAGCAGGCCACAAATGTGCATGTGTCTGCTCAAACGGTCAGAAACAGACTCCATGAAGGTGATATGAGGGCCCGACGTCCACAGGTGGGGGTTGTGCTTACAGCCCAACACCGTGCAGGACGTTTGGCATTTGCCAGAGAACACCAAGATTGGCAAATTCGCCACTGGCGCCCTGTGCTCTTCACAGATGAAAGCAGGTTCACACTGAGCACATGTGACAGACGTGACAGAGTCTGGAGACGCCGTGGAGAACGTTCTTCTGCCTGCAACATCCTCCAGCATGACCGGTTTGGCATTGGGTCAGTAATGGTGTGGGGTGGCATTTCTTTGGAGGGCCGCACAGCCCTCCATGTACTCGCCAGAGGTAGCCTAACTGCCATTAGGTACCGAGATGAGATCCTCAGACCCCTTGTGAGACCATATGCTGGTGCGGTTGGCCCTGGGTTCCTCCTAATGCAAGACAATGCTAGACCTCATGTGGCTGGAGTGTGTCAGCAGTTCCTGCAAGACGAAGGCATTGATGATATGGACTGGCCCGCCCGTTCTCCAGACCTGAATCCAATTGAGCACATCTGGGACATCATGTCTCGCTCTATCCACCAACGTCACGTTGCACCACAGACTGTCCAGGAGTTGGCAGATGCTTTAGTCCAGGTCTGGGAGGAGATCCCTCAGGAGACCGTCCGCCACCTCATCAGGAGCATGCACAGGCGTTGTAGGGAGGTCATACAGGCACGTGGAGGCCACACACACTACTGAGCCTCATTTTGACTTGTTTTAAGGACATTACATCAAAGTTGGATCAGCCTGTAGTGTGTTTTTCCACTTTAATTTTGAGTGTGACTCCAAATCCAGATCTCCATGGGTTGAAAAATTTGATTTCCATTTTTTTATTTTTGTGTGATTTTGTTGTCAGCACATTCAACTATGTAAAGAACAAAGTATTTCAGAAGAATATTTAATTAATTCAGATCTAGGATGTGTTATTTTTGTGTTCCCTTTATTTTTTTGAGCAGTGTATATAACTTTTAAAAAAAGCCATTTTTGTCACCTTACATCACAAAAAGTGCAACACTAAGTGATCAAAAAGGCATATGTCCCACAAAATGGTACCAACAAAACCGTCACCTCATCCCGCAAAAAATGAGCCCCCTACATAAGAAAATCTCTCAAAGCTCTCAGAACATGGACACATTAAAACATAATTTTTTGGGTTTCAAAAATGCTATTATTGTGTTAAAGTAAAATAAATAAAAAAAAGTCTACATATTAGGTATTTCCGCGTCCGTAACAACCAGCTCTATAAAAATATCACATGACCTAAGCCCTTGGGTGAACACCGTGAAAAAAAAAAAAAAGAAACTGTCAAAACAAGCAATTTTTGTCACCTTACATCACAAAAAGTGCAACACCAAGTGATCAAAAAGGCGTATGTCCCACAAAATGGTACCAATAAAACCGTCACCTCATCCTGCAAAAAATGAGCCCCTACATAAGAAAATCTCTCAAAAAAAAAACTATAGCTCTCAGAACATGGACATTGTTTCAAAAATGCTATTATTGTGTAAAACTTAAATAAATAAGAAAAAGTATACATATTAGGTATCGCCACATCCGTAATGATCTGCTCTATAAAAATGTCACTTGACCGAACCCCTCAGGTGAACACTGTAAATATAAACATGCCCCATAAAGTGTTATAATGAATGATCAAAAAATCATATGTACCCAAAAATAGTACCAATAAAACTGGCACCTTATCCCCTAGTTTCCAAAATGGGGTCACTTCTTGGGAGTTTCTACTGTAAGGGTGCATCAGGGGCGCTTCAAATGGGACATGGCATCTAAAAACCTTGTGGAGTTTCTTTTCTTCTGCGCCCTGCCGTGTGCCCATACAGCATTTTATGACCACTTGTGGGGTGTTTCTGTAAACCGCTGAATCTGGGTAATAAATATTGAGTTTTGTTTGGCTGTTAACCATCGATGTGTTAAAGAAAAAATTTGATTAAAATTGAAAATCTGCCAAAAAAGTGAAATTTAAAAATTTGATCTCCATTTTCCTTTAATTCTTGTGGAACGCCTAAAGGGTAAACAAAGTTTGTAAAATCGGTTTTAAGTAACTTGAGGGGTGTAGTTTCTACAATGGGGTCATTTATGGGGGTATCCACTATGTAGGCACCACAAAGTGACTTCAGACCTGAACTGGTCCTTAAAAAGTGGGTTTTGGCAATTTTATAAAAAATTTGAAGAATTGCTTCTAAACTTCTAAGCCTTCTAATGTCCTAAAAAAATTAAATGACATTTCCAAAATGATGCCAACATAAAGTAGACATATGGGGAATGTTAAGGAATAAATATTATATGAGGTATCACTTTCTGTTTTAAAAGCAGAGAAATTGAAATATAGAAAATTGCTAATTTTTCTTTTTTTTTCATAAATAAAGGTGAAATATATTGACTCAAATTTATGACTATCATGAAGTACAATGTGTCACGAGAAAACTGTCTCTGAATGACTTGGATAAGTAAAGGCGTTCCAAAGTTATTACCACATAAAGTGAGATATGTCAGATTTGCAAAATTAGGCCTGGTCAGGAAAGGGGCAAATGGCCCAGATGGGAAGTGGTTAATAGAAACTCCATGGGCCTGTCTCGATTTTGTCCCCTGCAGCAAGAAGAGAGAGCACGATATGCAAGCGATTCTCTCTCCTTGTTCTAGCGGTCGGTGGGGGTCTCAGGACTCAGATCCCCACTGACCAGAATGTTTGATATGTCTCTATGACATGTCAAAAGTTTTATAAAAACTCAGTGAACCTTTAAAGAAAATGTATAATCAGAAAATGACCTTTTATTTATAGCTGATCTGCCAGCTGAATATGAACGCTTATGTAAGTTAGAGGTAAATACTCCTACTGGCCAAAATGGCACAAAAAAGAGTTTGCTATTTAGCTAATAGGAGCAATGAAATAATACGAAGAATTCATGGTCATCACTTCTATTAGCCAGACGAAACAAACATTTTTAGTACCTTTCAATAAATATGAGCCAATACAATACACAATAACAGTTACTCATGTATACAGATATCATGCAAAATTGCATGTGTAAATACCATGTAGAAGGTAACAAGTATGCCTATGGTAAGATAACTATACTGAAAAACTTAATAAAGAAATACCAGACCACATAAATATAAATACAGTTTATTGACACAATATAAAAAGTATAGTACATACATGAAAGTGCAGGGAAAAGGCGGCATCCACAAGAGGAAGACACAAAGGGTGATGGTTCTCACAAAACAAACAACAATAAAGTGCAAACTGCAATAATATTCAAACAATGACAAAGTATCCATTACCCATAATGTGCTTCCTTCTTAATATTCTAAAACAAGAATATATAGCAATATAGCGAATATAAAAAAAAACAAAAACGAATATAGCGCAATTTAGCTAATATAGTGCTATAATCTTCTTTGTCTAATAGTTGTAATTTTTTTCTCATCTGAAGCTCAGATTGGAAAAAAAATATAACTATTAAAAAAAAAAGA
Organism: Bufo bufo; assembly: GCF_905171765.1. Classification (NCBI taxonomy): domain Eukaryota; kingdom Metazoa; phylum Chordata; class Amphibia; order Anura; family Bufonidae; genus Bufo; species Bufo bufo. Next base: position 641,429,714 of record NC_053390.1, on the reverse strand, counting down.
TTATAGCACTATATTAGCTAAATTGCTCTACATTCGTTTTTTTGGAATATTCGCTATATTGCTATATTTTCTTGTTTTAGAATATTACGATTATTCGAAAAAAACTAATATATTCGATATAGTGCTATGACTCATTGGCCCACAAGCAAGAAGCAGGGAGGAATCATGTTTTTACTCGGCAATTTAAAAATTCGCAATAAAAATTTGCATTACGAAAACTCGCATATTACTCGATCATTACCGTGCCGATTTTTCGAGTAAAAAAAATTTTAGAATATAACGAATATTCGAATTCACGAATATTCAAATTCACGAATATTCTACAAAATATTCACAAAATATTGCAAATTCGAATATGACCCGTGCCGCTCATCACTAGTAGTCATAGTAGTCATTTCACTCCCATTCCGTGCGAACGCAAACCACAACATTGAATCAAAGGAGCCGCAACACCGGACGCTCTGACCTGTGCCTGCAGTAACCTAAACAACACCCCACGAAAGTCTCAGGACCCCGCGGAATGTGCAGTCGACCCACAAAGTAACTAAGCTTGATCTTAGCCCTGTGGGGAGTTCTCTAACTAGAGGGTGGGGGAGGTTTTTATTGCAGCCACCGTCTATATATACATATAGATATAGCGCGGTATCATCGTCATTTTCTGTTCTATTGTTTACTCTAGTGGGGCAGTTATGTTGCGGTTCTGCTGCGATAACGCAGCTACACAGTGAGGAGGGAAATATAGCCCTATTGGGATAACAATAGCAAAGCTTTTTGGCTAGCGTGCACAAGTAATTTACTTGCTAACAGTGTGTTCTATCTGTCTGTGTATGTTTACCCCCGCTATTTACTATTTTAATATTTATAACTAATAAAGATTATATACTTTTGTATTGGTGTAGCACTGCGTTATGTTTTTCTGTATGTATTATAATTGGTATTTAGAATACGGAGTGCAATAATTTCCTAGGATCCCTATAGTTTATTGGAGTTATTATACCTGCAAAGACGTTGTTTGTTTGTTGCATAAGTTTGTTTATCCAGAAAAGATGGATTTTTGGGCCCGCGAAGCAGCATGGAAAGCACAGGCTGAAGAAGTTTTTAACGGTGGTAATAGTCATGTACAGTGTATGGAAAATAGGAATGTAAAGGAATTAAAAGGTACTTTGAAATCTCTTCTACATAAACCTTTACGTATATGGTGGAATAAAACTTCTATGGAACAATTCATCTTGAAAAATCTAATCTCTCGGGGGTTGAGGATTCAAGTCTTCCCGTCATTTGGTCTAGAAAGTGACCAATTTAATACTAAGTGGGAGGAAACATGTAACAACTGCTCAGTCAACTTTATGAAACTTCTCATAATGGCAAACGAGAGCACACTTGATCAAGTAGATAAGGAAATAACATCTATGGAGGTACAACTAAATCAGACATTAGAGGCCAATGAAGTTGAAAATTTCAAAAAGGACATTGATGATTCATGTAGTATATGGGAAAGACAGATTAAAGAACGTAAAGTCAAGAAATTTCAGAGGGATTTAAATGATTTTGAGAAAAATCGGCTATACAGATGGAAGCGAGGCCCCAGGGAATCACGAGCCAGGAGTGTGTCAAATTCCTCATATGTGTCTACTGACACTGAAGAAGGGAGTCAAGAAGGTAATGTTAGACCATATTCCACTCAATTGGGTAAAAAACGAAAGGAGGATACCCCGTATCAATCTACAAACAAAATAAATTTTCAACAGGGGAGGCTCAAAATCAGCAACTACAGGTAATCAATGTATCAGATGTAAAATTGACGCAAACACAATTGGATGTTCTCAGTCTAGATCTGAGTTTTGTTACTGAAGATAAGTTTGATTTTTTTACAGCGGTCAAAGACCTAAACTTATTTGCATGTAATCTGATTTTTAAGACATTTTATCATAAGGATGAAGGGGTTTTGGAGACACACACAGACGATGAATACACTGCAATAAGAATACTATGTGATCTTCTGGATTAGCAGGAACAAAGTACTGAGGTAAGCCGAATACCATCCACACTGATACCTGGATCCAAGAAATTTCCTCCTACGACACCATACCCTAATATTGATATCTTTGTTAAATTAGTAACAGAAGATATGAGGAAGATCTCTGGAGGAATTACAAAAGATAATTTGAATAGGAAACAACGGAAGACCCTGAGGGAATTAAGTCAGCTGTCAGGGGTGGTTATCAAACTCTCCGACAAAGGTGGGATTATTGTTATCTGGCCCACATCATTATATGAAAAGGAAGTCTTCCGACAACTAAAGGATCAGAAGTGTTATAAGAAGTTGACATATAATCCATTGGTGAACTTTCAGAGTGAACTGTTGAGAATCCTACAAAAGCCTGTGATGAAGGTGTGATTTCTTCAAAGTTACTAAAGTGCCTAGTAGTTGACAATCCGACCATAGCGACTTTCTATATGCTGCCAAAAGTCCACAAAAATGAAAAGAATCCACCTGGATGCCACATTGTATCAGGTACAAACAATTTTTGTGAGACGATTTGTAAACTTATTGATTATGTCCTGAGACCATCTATTGAAAGCCTCCCCTCGTATTTTAAGGACACAGGTGCTGTTCTACTGAAGGTTGAAGGGTTATAACTGGAGGAAGATATGGTCATCGTAACGTGCAATGTGGAATCGTTATATACTTCAATACAACATAAGGATGGCCTACGTCGATAGTGAGTATGGGACTTTTATACTTAATGTGTTGGATTTCGCTTTGCGCCATAATTTTTTCTCTTTTAAGAACTTCTTTTACCTGCAGCCCCAGGGAACAGCTATGGGGGCGGCGTGCGCGCCGGCTTACACCAATCTGTTTCTGGGGCTATGGGAGAGGAGGATCTTTCTCACTGAGCCATGTAATTATGTCGAGAAGGTACATATGTGGAGGCGGGACATCGACGATGTTCTGATGATATGGCAGAGGACGATGGAAGAGCTGGGCCACTTCATGGAGTTATTGAATAACAATGATATGAAAATCAAATTGACCTACAAAGTAGGTAGGAATAACATGGATTTCTTGAACATCCTTATACAGGTTGACGAAAGAGGTTTCATATATACTGACATCTTCCGGAAATCAACGGCGGTAAACAGCCTGCTCCATGCAAGTTCTTCACACCCCAAAAAACTCATTGAGGGTATTCCAACAGGCCAATTCCTCAGATTGCGAAGATTGTGCTCCCGTGAGGATACCTTTGAGGTACGTGCAAGGGAGTTAAGTGACCGCTTCCGGGCCAGAGGGTATACCAATGTATCTCTAAGAAAGGGTTACATGCGGTCCAAAACTTCCAAAAGGGATACACTGTTATAATATCACCCACTGAGGAACAGAAGGTAAGGGAATTTGGTAAGATTTATCATTACCTTCAATTCATCTCATAGGGAAGTGGCGAGTATCTTACAGAAACATTGGAGTATATTGCTAATGGATAGAACTTCGAAGAACCACTTACCTCCCGGTCCATCTATTACCTATAGAAGAGAGAGGAATTTGCAGGACATTCTGGTACACAGCCATTATGAGGGTATTGGCCAAATAGAGCATTTGGATCAAAGGGTCCCAAATGGGGCTGTCGCCCCTGTGGGGACTGTGTTGCGTGCCCCAACGTCGAGAGAGAAACATTGTTTACTGATAGAACTGGCTGTGTAACATATCAAATTACACACACGATTTTGTGTAACACATATGGGGTTATGTATGTAACCAGTTGCCCGTGTAAGTTGTTATATGTTTGTTTAACCTCTAGAGAACTGAAGAGACGGGTAAGGGAACATGTCCTAGGAATTGAAGCAGAAAAAGAAGAAAAGGACCTTACGAAACTGAAGACTATTCCTCGCCACTTTAAATCCACGAGAGTATTGTATCCCACTTAAAGGTAAGGGGTATAGACAGGGTTTTGGTGGGGAAGAGAGGTGGCAACTGGAAACGGTTGTTGACACAGAAGGAAGTAAGGTGGATTTTCAAGTTGGACACAGTTACTCCATACGGCTTGAATGAGAACTTAAGTTTTTCACCATTTTTGTAATTTGTCATTTTTATATGACATATACAGTACAGACCAAAAGTTTGGACACACCTTCTCATTCAAAGAGTTTTCTTTATTTTCATGACTATGAAGGCATCAAAACTATGAATTAATACATGTGGAATTATATACATAACAAACAAGTGTGAAACAACTGTCATATTCTAGGTTCTTCAAAGTAGCCACCTTTTGCTTTGATTACTGCTTTGCACACTCTTGGCATTCTCTTGATGAGCTTCAAGAGGTAGTCCCCTGAAATGGTCTTCCAACAGTCTTGAAGGAGTTCCCAGAGATGCTTAGCACTTGTTGGCCCTTTTGCCTTCACTCTGCGGTCCAGCTCACCCCAAACCATCTCGATTGGGTTCAGGTCCGGTGACTGTGGAGGCCAGGTCATCTGGCGCAGCACCCCATCACTCTCCTTCATGGTCAAATTCCCAATCATCCCAATTGGTCATCCCAATTTTTCGGCTGACTGACTGACCTTCATTTCTTAAAGTAATGATGGCCACTCGTTTTTCTTTACTTAGCTGCTTTTTTCTTGCCATAATACAAATTCTAACAGTCTATTCAGTAGGACTATCAGCTGTGTATCCACCTGACTTTTCCTCAACGCAACTGATGGTCCCAACCCCATTTATAAGGCAAGAAATCCCACTTATTAAACCTGACAGGGCACACCTGTGAAGTGAAAACCATTTCAGGGGACTACCTCTTGAAGTTCATCAAGAGAATGCCAAGAGTGTGCAAAGCAGTAATCAAAGCAAAAGGTGGCTACTTTGAAGAACCTAGAATATGACATATTTTCAGTTGTTTCACACTTGTTTGTTATGTATATAATTCCACATGTGTTAATTCATAGTTTTAGTGCCTTCAGTGTGAATCTACAATTTTCATAGTCATGAAAATAAAGAAAGGTGTGTCCAAACTTTTGGTCTGTACTGTATGTAGTGGAGTTATCTTTACCTCTTATTTAGTTATGATCATTCCTTTTTCTAAGGCTATTGTTTTTAGTGTGCTTGGTTTTATATATTAAATAATAACAGGTAAAATATGTTTTATTGATTTTAAAGGGATGTTAGTCCCACTATTTGCTGTGGTTCTTGTTCTTTTTATATTGTTATTTCTAATCTGCAGAGAAGGCGTTCGACCAACTGAACTGGAGAGGCTTTTATTAAGGCAATACGAGCCCTTTACTCTAAACCTTCAGCAAGAGTGTTCATTAATGGAGCTCTGTCACCATCATTCCCTTTAACAAATGGCACTCGACAAGGGTGCCCTCTCTCACCCTTGATCTTTATCCTAGCAATGGAACCCCTGGCCCAGGCCATTAGACTTAACTCTGACATTTCTGGCATCCAAATTGGGAAAACTCAACATTGCATATCTATGTATGCAGATGATGTGCTTTTGACACTTTCGTCTCCTCAAATTGCCCTTCCAGCAGCACTCTCCCTCATTAAAGAATACAGACGCTTGTCATATTACAAGGTCAATGAGTCCAAATATCAAATCCTCCCTCTGAATATACCAGACAGCCTACTAGATTCCCTAAAGCGTGATTTTCCTTTTGATTGGAGACAGGATAGTATAAAATACCTAGGAGTTTCTATACCACCGACTTATTCCAGTTTATTCCGCCTAAACTATCTCCCCCTATTAGATGTTATTAAACAAGACATTGCCTCATACAGCAAATATGAAATCTCCTGGGTAGGCCGCATTGCGACCTTTCAAATGTTAATTTTGCCAAAGCTATTATTTATTTTTAGAATGGTCCCCATTATAGTCCCCAATCATTTTTTCAAGAAAGCACAGGGCCTAATCAACAACTTTGTGTGGTCAGGGAGTAAGCCCCGGATCACCACAGGTACTCTCATAAAAGATAAATCCAAAGGAGGACTTGGTCTTCCAGATCTATGGGATTACTTTCTGGCCACTCAGACTCAGGTGCTGAAGAAATTGTGGACTTCAGACGTTCATACTCCCTGGGTACAAATTGAGTCTGCATTAGCTCCTACTAGACATCTCAAAACTCTCCTTATAAACAGTTTGAGTGTCTCCCAGCTCAAAGTACTACCCTTACCAACTGTGCTACAGACCTCAGTTTATCACTGGCGTCTGTTCCACCAGAGATGCATCCATCAATCCTTCTCTTTGCTAGAAGTATTTCCATTACAGTTGGTTGAATTACATATACCTGACATTGATCTATCCTCCTGGCGCTCCTTAGGCATCAAAACTCTGAGCCAGCTCTATAACAAAGATGTTTTGAAATCCTTTAGTGAACTCCAAGCAGAATTCATAGTGCCCAGAGGAGATTTCTTTAAGTACCTGCAGATTCGGCACCTTTTGCAATCTAAATCGCCTCACCACGTAATTCCACATAAAGAAATCTTTGAATTATGTGCGGTCTGATCGTAAAGTGGGCGTCAGACCACTATACCAAGCCTTAGGCTCGAAATCCATTTTCTCCAAAACTACCCCACTCCTGGCATGGGATAGAGAACTACAGGAGAGTACATCGGAGGCAGATTGGCTGGCAACATTTAAGTTCATTTCCATAACATTTCACAGCACATCTCTATACGAAGCTGCTATTAAGACATGCCTGAGGTGGTACTATACCCCTGATAGACTGAGCAGAATCTATCCCGGTACGTCACATCTCTGTTGGCGCGGGTGTGGAAACATTGGCACCTTACTACATATCCTCTGGACATGCCCCCTGGTATTGCAAATATGGTCAGACATATTTGAGGTAGCTTCCAGATTCTGTGGAATCACTATTAACAAAACTGTACATGTAGCTCGCTTTTTCAAGGGTATCCAAGCCATTCCGACTAGTAACAGAACCCAAGTTGCTCATCTGTTACTGGCAACAAAATTAGCAATTACTAAATACTGGAAAACTGCCAATACCCCTTCTAAAGCCGAAATATTAGCCAGGGTTCACAATAATTGTACTTATGAAAAAGTGATGGCATACAAGGATCATAGAGTGGATAAGTTTAACCACCAAAGGGGGTCGTGGCTATTGTCCATGCCCCAGACCTCGAGTCAACCATATGACCTATCATTGTAGAACTATCTGAACACCCTCTAAGATTTAAAGGGGTTATCCCATCATAATGATCACTGTTAAATCTGTTAATGATTTGACAGTGATCATTTTTGTAAATATACTTTATTAACAAATTCCCACCGATTAGGAGAAAATTCATCCCCACTTACCTCATTGTTGTGACTCGGTCTCCCCTGGTTACGACCACCGCTCTTCCGCAAAATCCCGATGGTCGCGCTTGCCCAGAAGACTTCTTCTTTTCTCCCGGCCGGGCCACTCGCTGTCCTGAACGCGCACGCTGCCGCGCATGCGCGACGGTGACTTCTTCCCGGCCAGAATAGTACAGAGCTGCGAACGCGCACGCCGGCTCTGTACTATACTGGCCAGAAATAAGTCACATTGCGCATGCGCGGCAGCGTGCGCGTTCAGTCCAGCGCGCGGCCCGGCCGGGAGAAGACTTCAATCAAGATGAAGCCCGCCCCCAGCCAGAATCCAGGAAGTGAACGCGCGGTGGCAGCAGGTAAGTATGAAACTGCTAAGTGGGATAACCCCTTTAAGGCAACATCTCACTTTGTGTTAAGTTGTTATTTTTTGTGTGTTTGTATAAATAACACTACACTCATTGTACCGCCATCTGTAACTATCTATGCAAACTATTGATCACTTACAATGGAACAGATGTTATTTGTGATGCGATTTTGTTGGAAAATATTCAATAAAAACGAAAAAAAAAAAATAATAAAGTGGCAAAAAGAGTAAAAGATATTTAAAGGGATTCTGTCACCTCGTTTTAGCTCATAGAGCTGCGGACATGCACGACTAGATCGCCGCTAGCATGTCCGCAATATACCTGTCCCATAAAGCGGTGTCCTTTTATTGTGTTTAAAAAATGATTTTAGAGATATGTAAATGAGCCTGGTAAGGTGCCCAAAGGGCTGTACTAACCTTCTTGGTGCCCAGCCACGCCCCCCTGTGAAGGAGCCCAGCGCCGCCTGTTTCCTCCGAATCTCCTCCTTTCTTCACAGTTAGATGCGCAGTGCCGGTATAGTGTTTCTATCCTGTGCTGGCATCAGCCTCAGGGAAGGAACTGCGCATGCATGAGCTCGCGCATCGCGAGATTACGGCAATCTAACTGTGAAGAAAGGAGGAGATTCGGAGGACGCAGGCGGTGCTGGGCTCCTTCACAGAAACCTGTGAAAAAGGTACGCAACTTAGTCTGACATTGGATGTCACCCATGGTTGCATTGTAAAAGAGAAGTGTTGCACCCCTATTTCCGGATGCTTGTGCCTAAGTCAGCTAGAAAACTGAGGGAAATTTGAAGAGACATCTTGGCTTATTAACTACTTCAAACTACAGATTGGCGTGGTATTAGAAAGCAGGAAGTGCTCAACCCCATATGCAGTGGTGCATCTATACAGGGGGATCAGATCCTGCACTTGTGGTCCGCTGCTAATAGCAATCCCCCGCAAAAATGCATACAATGGAGGATGCCTGCAGCGGACCACAAGTACCACAATGGACATCCTGCACAGGATAGCAAATGTGTGGATGTAATAAACAGTAAAAATAATATAACCAAAACAAAAACAGGTGCACACTGCGGCCTTACTAACCCTCGTACTGGTGTAAAATCGAGAGATTAGCCAACATATCCTGCTTGGAGGACATGTCTGAGCCCGAGCACCGCTCCAAGGTTTCTCAAGTAGCTCGGGACCTAACGCTAAACCTACCTGGGCCGTATGGGCAATACCAGGAGCCAGTGGGCAAATTACAGGAGCGCAAGGTCCGACTCACAGTCAATCTCCCAGTTACCTCCAGCATGCAGCCATGCTTACAGTGGGAGGAGGGAGAGATCTCTGAGCCCCACCCAAGACTGGCTGATATAGCCCAGGCCTCACATATGCACCAGAATGTTGCCTGTGGATGGAAATAAAGGCGCATTCAGACTAGGAGTTTATACACCTCCAAAAAATTAAATATACAAACTACAGATTGGCGTGGTATTAGAAAGCAGGAAGTGCTCAACCCCATATGCAGTGGTGCATCTATACAAGGGGAGGCAATCCCCAGCAAAAATGCATACAATGGAGGATGCCTGCAGCGGACCACAAGTACCACAATGGACATCCTACACAGGATAGCTAATGTGTGGATGTAATAAACAGTAAAAATAATATAGCAAAAACAAAAACAGGTGCACACTGCAGTCTTACTAACCCTCGTACTGGTGTAAAATTTAGAGATTAGCCAACATATCCTCCTCCAAGCAGGATATGTTGGCTAATCTCTCAATTTTACACCAGTACGAGGGTTAGTAAGACCGCAGTGTGCACCTGTTTTTGTCAGCTGCCACTGACATTGGAGAAGAGTACGCTGGATGGAGCTGGAAGCAGAAAGCTCTGTTACTGTGTTATTGCAGGTCATCTCCCATTCACTTGACCTGAGGACAGGTCACCTATATCTAGATCCCAGACAACCACTAAGAGAACCTGTCACCTGGATTTTGGATATAGAGCTGAGGACATGGGTTGCTAGATGGCCGCTAGCACATCCGCAATACCCAGTCCCCATAGCTCTGTGTGCTTTTATTGTGTAAAAAAACCCAATTTGATACATATGCAAATTAACCTGAGATGAGTCAGAGCTTGAAAATATGACTCTTCTCTGGTCACACAAGTAAGATATGACTCTTTTATGTTAATTTTCTTAAAAGGCGGGAAGTATACAAATGCATAATACTTATTGAATTCGCCTGCAAATGAAATTAAAAGTGTCATTTATATGTTTAGGGTAACACAATGAACATTTAGAAACGCTCAGTGAGGGTAGCATAGTAGAGGTGACAGGTTCCCTTTAAGTACCATAGTTTTCGCCCTATAAGACGCATCGGCCCATAAGACGCACCTAGGTTTTTGAGGAGGAAAATAAGAAAAAAAAATTTTTTAACCAAAAGGTGTGCTTTTGGTGGGTTTTGAGCTAATGGTGGTCTGTGCATGACACTACTATGGGGGATCTGTGGATGGCACTGTTATGGGGGGGATCTGTGAATGGCACTGTTATGGGGGGCACTGTTATGGGGGGGGTCTGTGGATGGCACTGTTATGGGGGGCATCTGTGGATGGCACTGTTATGGGGCGATGATCTGTGGATGGCACTGTTATGGAGGGGGATCTGTGGATGGCACTGTTATGGGGGGTGGATCTGTGGATGGCACTGATATATATGTGTCACCCACAGATCCCCCACCCCATAACAGTGCCATCCACAGATCACCCCCCCATAACAGTGCCATCCACAGATCACCCCCCCATAACAGTGTCATCCACAAATCTCTCCCCACCCCATAACAGTGCCATCCACAGATCACCCCCCTATAACAGTGCCATCCACAGATCACCCCCCCATAACAGTGCCATCCACAAATCTCTCCCCCCACCATAACAGTGCCATCCACATATCCCCCACCCCACAATAGTGGCATCCACAGATGCCCTAATATACCAAGGGGCCGGTGTCATGCAAATGCGGTGGGGCTGGTGCGGTCACTGTACTCCGGCCCCACCGCTCACTCACTGCTTTATTGCCTAAACCTTTTATAATAATAGCTTTCATTAAAGTTCCGATCCCCAGCCCCATCTGTACTACTTACTAAATGTCCTGTAGCAGGCAGAGCAGGGCGGGTGGCCGGCCGTAACTCACAGACGTCACGTGCCTGCGCCGCCTACTTTATGAATGAAGTAGGCGGCGCAGGCATGTGACGTCAGTGAGTTACGGCCGGCCACCCACCCTGCTCTACCTGCTACAAGACATTTAGTAAGTAGTACAGATGGGGCTGGGGATCGGAACTTCAATGAAAGCTATTATTATAAAAGGTTTAGGCATTAAGGAAGTGAGTGAGCGGTGGGGCCGGAGTACAGTGACCGCACCAGCCCCACCGCATTTGCATGACACCAGCCCCTCCTCCCTCCCCAGGGAGACATGCGATGTAAAAAGGCAGCATTCACCCCATAAGACGCAGGGGCATTTCCCCCCCACTTTTGGGGGGAAAAAGTGCGTCTTATGGGGCAAAAAATACGGTACTTTCAGCTGATGGGATACTCTCTCCTATTTGGCTGACAATCCTCAGAGGTAAAGTAAACTGGAAATATAGTCATGTGTATACACATTTATGGTCCGCAAATTATGCCCCCTGAGCCAGTAAATCTCAGAGTTGTATCATAGTTACATTACAAAATGAGTGGGAACATGTAAAAGTGTCTAAATTACCAGCGGCTGAATTGTGTCACCCTTGGGGATTTCACAAATAAAATCATATTCTTCTTTTATTCTGTTGGGCTGCCACAAAAGCTGCTTTTAAATACCACATCCTGATATTTGGTTTACGCAAGCCAGGTTCCCAAACCTTCAGTTTCTCTCTAATTACAACATTTTGGAGATACTGAGTAGTATGTGTACAACACAGGTCATGTTTTAATTGCAATAAATGAGCCCTCACAGAATATTTTGCCACAAGCAAAATGATTCATTCCCATTCGACAATAACATAATATCCCTTCTGTGTTATTTCTAATATTGAATATATTACTTGGTATGTTGTATGGCCGAACCCCTATTCTTTTTATAAAAAAAATACTAATATGGTTTACTTTAGTTTGACAGCATGAGATTTTTCCAAGGGGAACTTGTGGTTTTGAAGGGGGTGACAGGTAACAAACCCTCCAGCAAGGTGACTCTAAAGTCAGCCATATACATTAGATAGCTCTTGTCCAAATGATCACTCGGCCAACGGCTGTCTCTCCAAACCTGTCCATATACAGGTGAAACTCGAAAAGTTAGAATATCGTGCAAAAGTCCATTTATTTCAGTAATGCAAATTAAAAGGAATTGCATTAATGCAGCTTAAAATTAGAATTTTGTGAAAAGGTTCAATATTCTAGGCTCAAAGTGTCACACTCTAGTCAGCTAATTAATCCATACCCCCATAGCAAACGGTACCTCAAAATTCTGACTTTGGGGTTTCATAAGCTGTAAGCCATAATCATCCAAGTTATAACAAATGCTTGAAATATCTCGCTCTGCATGTAATGAGTCTATCTCATATGTTAGTTTCACCTTTTACGTTGCATTACTGAAATAAATGAACTTTGCACAATATTCTAATTTTTCGAGTTTCACCTGTACATGGATGGTCAGATCAGCTGAGCATGCCTGTATCTTAAACAGCGAGGGCAGAGAAAGCTAGCAGTGACTTATCTCCTTAAGAACAAAAGGATCAGGCAGTTGAAACATGTTGTACCAGCCCTCAGAAATGTATTTTTTACATTTCCATTTGTCCCCCAGTTCCTCCATGCAACTTGCTGCTTTGAAAGGATACATCCAGGGGCGGACTGGGAACTCCTAGAGGCTCTGTTCTCTCTGCAACTGCTGTGCCGTTTGCACTTTGATTGACTTTGGCAGAAGTCACAGACAGGTATGATAATGTTTACATAGCCTGGCCCTGTCAATCAGCTCGAAACTCCCCAATCCCCTCAAAGCCCCCCCCCCCACCTTCTCAGCTATGAGGTGGGCTCAAGTAGCCCCCTGGGCATCGGACCCCTGGGAAATTTCCCTGTAGAGTCTATGGCCAGTCCGCCCCTATATACACCTAACAGGTCTGCTTAGCATCCCATATGACTAGCCAAACAGACTCTGCATGTGCCCACCCTGAAATGAGAGCCACAGGAGGATTTAGCTCCTGTCAATATTAATTATCATTTTCACACTTGGGTACAATCAGGCCTGATTATGATCGTGGGAATACCTCTTTAAGAACAGGTATTAAATTGAAAATCACTTTTATCTAGACAAATGTTTGCCTACTGTGGTTATGCACTTCAAGGAGACTCAGTTCTAGATGTTCACTGGTCAACAGAATTCAAACTAATTACAGGGGTTTTCCAAGAGTACAACGAAGGACCTATCCTCAGGATAGGTCATCAATATCTATTGAAGGGTCTGACAACCCAAATGCCACAGTTCTCTTTACAGTATACCAAGCCCAGCTCTGTTCTTTGTATTGCATGCCTTAAACTGAGAGGAACTTGATATGTCATGGACTTCTACATAGCCCCCAACCCTGTCCCTTATTCCCTTCCTTTCCACTTGCTTTGGCAATATGTATTTTGTCCTGCTTCAAGTCATAATTCAATATTTTAACTAGATATTTAAAATCTTGGACTGACTATTCATGTAAAAGAAACAGTATATCAGGTACAGGACAGCAGTTGGAATGATTATCTGGTGTCTAACATCTGTTTGATCTACTATAAAGAAAAAAACAAAGAACACAGTAATGATCTGTTTTGGTAGCTGCAGTAGAAATTCTATTGTAAAACTGGCTTTACATATTAGATTTTCTCCTGATATCTTTAGTTATGGGGAAACAGATATGGAAATAGACCCAGGTTGTTATTTTACCCATTCAATCCATTGTTCATTGAAATGAGCAGTGAAGAAGTTGCATAACAGTGGCATATCTTCATGTACAGCTTGCAGCCGGTTCATCTGATCTGGAGATTCAGGGGGGAATAGCTGCTGTTCAATGATTGTTCCATTACAGCTTCTGATTGACTACGGTATATTTCGCTCTCCTATAAGCTTGTCCAAAATGTCCCACATGTTGGCATCTGGGATGAATGGATATACCAAACGCTATTAAATGTGTATGTGTTCTGACTATATTGTATGTAATACCCACAGCCTGCCTCCTGAAAAAGAAGATTTAGGGTCCATTCAAACCTCCGTAGTGTATTGCGGATCCGCAATACACCCGGCCGGCACCCCCAGAGAACTGCCTATTCTAGTCCGCAATTGCGGACAAGAATAGGACATGTTCTATTTTTTTCCGGAGCCGCGGTCCGGAAGATCGGGGACGCGCTCAGGAAATGCGGATGCGAACAGCACACTGTGTGCTGTCCACATCAATTCCTGCCCCATAGAGAATTAATGGGTTCGCACCCGTTCCGCAGAATTGCGGAACGGGTGCAGACACATTCACGGACGTGTGAATGGACCCTAATACTTACCTACCCCATGACGATTTGGTCCTCCGCTGTCTTCATCTTCTGGTCCCTGCACTGTGTACATCTGGAGGGCCATGGTCACATGATGTGGCCATAAGCAGCAATTTATAAACACCTGAAGATATCAAGTTTATCTGTTCAAATGAAAATATGCAATTTTAACCCTTTCATGACCGGGCCTAAAAAAGGCCTGAATGTCTAGGCAACTTGTTTAGATTTTTTTATTTTGTGCTTGTGGTGGTTTAGTGACCCTAACTTTTTTATATGTTTGACTACCAAAATAATTTTAGCAATTTTTTTTACTTGACTTTTTATTACAATGTTTTTCTTAGAGATTTTTTTTTCTTTTTTTAGCTTTAATTTGGAGGAAAACTGCTAATTCTTATTAAAAAAGTAATTATTTTTAACCACTTCCAGACCGGGCCATTTACCCCTTTCATGACCAGGCCTAATTTTGCAAATCTGACATGTGTCACTTTATGTAACATAGTAACATAGTACATAAGGCCGAAAAAAGACATTTGTCCATCCAGTTCGGCCTGTTATCCTGCAAGTTGATCCAGAGGAAGGCAAAAAAAAAACTGTGAGGTAGAAGCCAATTTTCCTCACTTTATGGGAATAAAAAATTCCTTCCCGACTCCATTCAGGCAATCAGAATAACTCCCTGGATCAACGACCCCTTTCTAGTAGCTATGCTAATTATTATGTGGTAATAACTTTGGAACGCTTTTAGTTATCCAAGCCATTCATAGATTGTTTTCTCGTGACACCTTGTACTTCATGTTAATGGTAAATTTGAGTCAATATGTTTTACCTTTATTTATAAAAAAAATCCAAAAGTTAACAAAAATTTAAAAAATTCACTGTTTTCTAAATTTGAATCTTTCTGCTTGTAAGACAGATAGTGATACCTCATAAAATATTCATTAATTAACATTACCCATATGTCTACTTTATGTTGGCATCATTTTGATAATGTAATTCTATTTTCTTAGGACATTAGAAGGTTTAGAATTTTGGAAGCCATTTTTTTAATTTTTAAGAAAATTTCCAAAGTCAGCTTTTTTAAGGACCAGTTCAGTTCTGAGGTCACTTTGTGGGGCTTACTGAATAGAACCTGTAACGGTTCTCCTGGCATCCTGACTGGGTACCTCCATTGATGGATGCTCCTAGTGCTTCCCGAGGGCTCCAAGCACTCCACTTGACACCGTAAGCACCGCCGCAGCTTGGTTGGGGTCTCGCCGTCTTCTACTCACCCTGGACCTACGACAAGGCTCCAGGCTCCAGTGGGTGAACCTCTCTTCCTTCAGAGAGCGATGCAGGAACAAGGAACAGGAACAGCTCTTACAAGAACTAGGGGTTATAGCCAGGGGAGTATACAGCGTATAGCAATCCCCACACACATGAGATGAGGCTCTCTGTTGAAGGTAAAACAGGAACTCACTTTATTGAAGACCAAATCAGTATATATACAGTTCAAGAAGTCTAACAACATCAATCAATCAACCATGAACAACATGCAAACAGACATCTTCACCCCCTCCCTAATGAATGAATAGGGAGAGAGGAGACACATATGATGGGATTATCTCCTCAGTGTATCAAAGGGTGATCTACTCATCTACACTGGAGTCGACTACTCCTAGTGTCAGCTATCTTAATCCCATCACTAACACAATTATTGGGAGTCTCAGTGCAGAGTTTACCCTTTTTGTGTTGCTGGATTCACACCCTGCACATTTAGTGGTCAATAGGAAATATGTGACATATAAGCAAAGGGGGTCTCCATAGTTCTGGGTCCATAGTCCGTAGGAAGAAGGCTAGCCCTCAGGCTTCTCCAGCAGCCCCAGTGACCGTTCAGTCCGTCACTGAACCAACCTCTAAATTACACCATTTTAGAAACGACACCCCACAAACTATTTAAAACTGGTTTTAGAAATGTAGTTAACCCTTTAAGTATTCAATAGGAATTAAAGCAAAATAGAGGTAAAATTTTAAAATTTCACTTTTTTTTGTAGATTTTCCATTTTAATAATTTTTTTCCTGGAACACAGCAAGGGTTAACAACAAAACAAACCTCAATATTTATTACCCTGATTCTGCAGTTTACAGAAACAACCCATATGTGGTCGTATACCGCTGTATCGGCACACGGCAGGCACAGAAGGCAAGCAGCGCCATATGATTTTTGGAGGGGAGATTTTGCTGGAATGGTCTTTGGGCACCATGTTGCATTTGAAGAGACCCTGAGGTATCCCCACAGTGAAAACCCCCAAAAAGTGACCACATTTTGTAAACTACACGACCCAAGGAATTTTTAAGGGGTGTAGCGAGCACTTCACTCAACAGATGTTTAATACTTGGGTGTGAAAATGAAAAATTATTATTATTTTATTTTTTTACGTGAAAATGGTGCTTTAGGCTTTCTTTTTCACAAAAGACAACAGGATCCACCCACAATTTGCTACCCATTTTCTCCTGAATACAGTAAGACACCAATTGTGGTCATAAACTGTTATTTGGGGATACGCCAGGGCTCAGAAAGGAAGGAGCGGCATCTGAAGTTTCTAACATGGAATTTTCTGTCATGGTTTTTAAGAGTGATACATTTTTTTATTTTTTGTTGAATGAGCTGCGTGAGGGCTTATTTTGTGTGGGACAAGCTGTATTTTTCATTGGCACCATTTTGGGGTACATTTGGCTTTCTGGTTGCTTTTTATAAAAAAAATTCGGAGGTGAAGTCACAAAAAAAGCAGTTTGGTGTCATTTTACTATTTTTTTTACACCGTTCACTTGATGGGGTAGATCATGTGATATTTTTATAGATCCGGTCATTACGGATGCAACGATAACAAATATGTCAATTTTTTTTTTTTTTACGTTTTACTCATTTACTTTTCATTTTTCTGGCTATAGTCTTGTGTGAGGGCTTGTTTATTGCTACCATTTTGGGCTAAATACGACTTTTTGATTAATTGATGTTTTTTGTGAGGTGAGGTGACTAAAAAAGGCTGTTTTGGCATAATTTTTATTTGTTTGGTTTTTTACACCGTTCACTTGATGGGGTAGATCATGTGATATTTTTGTAGAGCCAATTGTTACGGATGCGGCGATACCAAATATGTCTATTTTTTATAATTTTTTTTACAGTTTACACAATAAGAGCATTTTTAGAAAAAAATCATGTTTTTGTGTTGCAATTTTCACAGAGCCATATTTTTTAAATTTTTCTGGCTATAGTCTTGTGTGGGGGCTCATTTATTGCGGGGTGAGGTGACGTTTTTATTGCTACCATTTTGGGGTACATACTACTTTTTGATTTAACATTATGTTTTTTGGGAGTTGAGCTCACAAAAAAATCTGTTTTGGCGCAATGTTTATTTTTTTTGTTTGTTCACCTGATGGGGTAGATCATATGATATTATTTTAGAGCCGGTCTTTGTGGACGCGGTGATACCAAATATGTCTCTCTTATTTTTTTTCTTCTGTTTTTAACATCTTTTAAATAACTAATTTGGGGGGAATTTATTTTCCCCAAAACACTTTATTTATTTTTTATTCTTTATTTTACCCTTTATGTCCCCCATAAGGTCATACGAGACCTCTGGGGGACATTTAAAATCATATTTTTTTTTTTATATTGCTTTCTCCTGTAACTGGGGGTGACATAGTAGTCCCAGTTGCAAGGTAAATACACGCCCAAGAGAGGCTGTACAGCAGAATACAGAGCTGTACAGCCTTGGGCCTCTTGCACACAACCATATGGCTTTTTCAGTATTTTGCGGTCCGTTTTTAATGGATCCGTTGTTCCGTTTTTTGTTTCAGTTCCGTTTCCATTCCGTAGTTCCGCAAAAAATCTCCGTATGGTTTCCGTATGCGATCAGTTGTTTGCGGATCGCAAACAGAAACTTAAAATTTTTAATCATTAATGTAATGTACAGTAAGGTGTTTTAACAGTATACACATGGGCAAAGTCGGCATGGATCCGCAAAAAACGGATGACATATGGATGTGTTCCGTATGCATTTTTTGTGGACCATTGACTTGAATGGAGCCACGGATCGTTATTTGCGGGCAATAATAGGACAAGTTCTATCTTTCAGCGGAACGGATATATGGAAATACGGAAACTGAATGCATACGGAGTACATTCCGTTTTTTTTGTGGAACCATTGAAATGAATGGTTCCGCAAATGGAACGGAAACAGAAAAAAAAAACGATCGTGTGCAAGAGGCCTCAGTGTAGGGCAGATTGTGGTCTATGGAAGACTCGACAGCTCCTGCACTGTCCCGGCCCCCGGCGGTCACATGATCACCGGGCCGGGACAGGAAGAGGCAGATCGCTTCCTCAGCTGTATACACAGCGCTCATTGAGCACTGTGTATACAGCGATCTATAAGGCAGGGACACCCAAGAACTGTCCCTGCCTTCTCTCTGGGGTGCCCTGCTGTCACTGACGCTAATCGTGCAGCTGCCATCAATGAAATGACATTTCAGAATGACCATTCAGAGATAAACCAGACCGCCCAGACATTTATAGTCAATGGGTGGTCGGGAAGTGGTTAATGTATGGATTTGATTGAACTATGGTGACGGTTTCCGTTCGCGACTGCATTGAAATGATTTTTTTTTTTCTTTTTTTTTATTTATTTTTTACTTTACTTTTATTTTAATTTATTTTTGACACATAATATGTCCCCCAGGAGGTCATTAAAAGACCTCTGGAGGACACTGACTTAATTTTTTTATTTAACTTTTTTTTTTTCACTCTTTCCACTGTAACTGGGGATTCCACAGGGGAAAACAGCCCCCTGTGGGGGCATGAGACACAGACAGAGCTGATGTCTCCTTAGACTCTTCAGCTCTGCTCCTGCCCCCAGACACCCCCGGTCAGGGGCGGATTGGCCATAGACCTTACAGGGAAATTTCCTTGTGGGCCGATGCCCTGGCGGCCGCTGAGCCCTCCTCACGGCGGGCCAGTAAAAGTTTTTGGGGATGTATTTTGTGCTGCAGGCGGCAGTATTTTGTCATGGACTATGGTATTTGGCTCTGTTGAGGTGGTATAAATGTGCCACAATATAGTATTGCTTGCCCTGCCTACTTGTGTTGTCCCAGCCTTCCATCAATTTGGACCCAACTACAAAAGAGGGTCATTTTTAGTATTTTTTTCCACTGCCACTGTAAGTTTCCAGTCTGCCCCAGCCCCCAGCGGTCACGTGACCGCCAGAACTAACAGAGGAAGCGGCTCGGCCCCTTGCTGCTTTCCCCCTTCGCTCCTGCATAGATCTTCTGCCAGAACAGGAGAAGGTATAAGCGGTTATAAACTGCTCCTGTCTTATCCTCAGGGTCTCCGCTGTGTCTGTCAGCTGACAACCGACCTGCTCCTGCTAGATTGCAGGAGCAGGAGCTTTAATCTCTGCACTGATCAGCGCTGGGATTAAAGGGATGCCTACTCGTGTATATACATGCTATCTGCATGGGGTATGTGCAGATAGGACGTATATAATCAGTGGGCAGTCGAGAAGGGGTTAAACAACAAGGAACCATGCCATTATACCATTCATGAAAGAGATGCAAATGTACTTTGGAGATGCTGGAGGACACAGGTACCAAAGTATCTTTGTGGTCAAGGCTCCGGGAGGAGCACTGAACGAAGGTGAGTAAACTAATTACTATTGTACCTAAAATTGGCTAGTGGTGTGCCTTTAGCCATGTACGTGGGTAAGCCAAGAAAAGGGGGCAAACCCTAAAGGAGTCTGAGCCTGTGATTGTGATTGTGAATAAGGGAGGGTAGGGTGGGGCACCACGATGCCGACATGCCTGGTGAGTCCGTGCGGAGTAGAAATACCCTATGCCCCTACCACAAATGCAGGCTGGGTTCCAGCCTGCTGTATTTGTGGTCAAGGCTCCGGGAGGAGCACTGCACGAAGGTGAGTGAACTAATTACTATTGTACCTAAAATTGGCTAGTGGTGTGCCTTTAGCCATGTACGTGGGTAAGCCAAGAAAAGGGGGCAAAACATGAATTTAGGCAATTTTATTGAGTAAGTAATTACAAGACCAAGTTTGAAAAAGCTTTGACGATCTCGACTTGCGGATGTGGTATGTAGCGAGAAAAACACGATGATCGCCACCGCCCCATTTTACGGATTATATGGGCTGGGACGCCGTGTTTGGATGCCGTGGATGTGGCCCCGATCCGGAAGGAGTGCCCGGATATGGTGGAGGCCTGGAACCCTAGACCTGAAGCTAGAGAGCGGACGTGTTTGATGAACTGTGCAGAAGTGAGTGAGAGCACAGGAAATGGCAGCAGGCGACTGTCTGGTGTTCTATCACCAAGAATGGTGAGCAGTCTGTTTAATACTGCCACTGGGCACCACGGGTTAAAGGTTTTGAAATACTCGATCTGAACCGGCGGGCCGACCTGGGAGGTTTTCGAGGTGAGTAGGAGGAAAATGAAGTGATCAAGTCAATGGTGGAGCTGGCTTATTGCTGGACCTAGATGCTGAGCTGAGGTGCAGCAGAACTCCCCTGGTCTGAGGAACCCATAAAAACTGAGGTAGAGGGCGGCCTTGAGGATCAAGCTTTTAAATCGCCCGAAAGGATTACCATCTAGGGCGGCAGAAATTTTTTGAAATAATTCCCCTGTGACTGGCTGTCTGGAGGGAGTGGACAGTGAGGAGAGCTTCTGAATACCTCTTAAGACTGCCTTGACAGCTTGGGAAGAAAAAAAGGAGATGTAACTGGGATGTTTGATCATGTAGTGATGCTGGATGCCTGCTAGATAGAGTCTGATGGTGTTATGAGACAATCTGAGCTCTTTATGGCAGTACGCCAAGAAAGCCAAGACGAACGAGACCTTGTCCTTGTCCCCCCTAGGATGAAGACGTGAGAATTGTTTAAGGGTGTTCCACCCGGTTTGGTAGTTCCTAGCTGAATTGGCCGAGAGTGACTTGCGGATGAGACCGTGGGCTGCGGAAATGTATCTATCTAATCCATGATCGGGGCTTCGAACCCTGGAGGGTTGACTCCGACTCTCCGAGCTCCTGGCATGACCTGAAAAAATAAATTAAAATTTAAACGTGAAAGGGCATCAGCTGCAATGTTCTTCTTACCCTGCACGTGCCTACAGATGATGTGAAAATTGAACTGCAAGGAGAACCAGGTGAGTCTGCGAACTAGACGCATGACCTTGGGGGATCTGGACCTACATCTGGTAAAGGATGTCGACTACCGCTTGATTATCTGTCATGAAACATACTGGCATGTTTTTCCATGACTGACCCCAGACCTGAGCAGCTGCTACGATAGGGTATACTTCAAGAAGGGGAGAAGATTTGGCAGCCTCCTGGTCTGAAGAGATTTGCGAGGGCCAAGGACCGGCGAACCACTGATCCCCACAAATGGCTCCAAACCCGAGGGATGCGGCGGCATCAGAAAACACCATTGGGGAGGTTTCATTCCATTGAGGAACAAAAAGCGAGATGCCATTCCAACTGGACAAGAAGACTGACCACATGGCCAGGTCTGCCAATGCATCGCGTTCTAAATGAACGAGGGAATGCTGATCTGAGGCCGTTGGTAGGAGTCTGAGTAGTCCGGAGATGAACGATCTGCCCTGCGGCATGATCCTGGCAGCAAAGTTGAAAGACCCCAACAAAGATTGGAGTTCAAGCTTTGACACTGTTCGAGTACTCACGAACTTGGCTACTGACTCCTTGAGCCTGTTTAATTTGTCCTGGGGAAGTCTGGCCTCCATTTTGATGGTATCTAGGGTGATACCTAAGAAGGTGATTACCTTGGAAGGTCCCTCTACCTTTGTAGGGGCTACTGGGACGTTCAATCTGCTGAACAGGCTGAGTAGGCTATCCAACCTATCTGGGACGTGATGGATTACCCTCGGACAATGGGCATGATTAACTAGGATCCAATGGAGCGCTTGGGCGAACTGATCAAAGAGCCAGGGGCTGCACTTTGATCCAAACGTCAAGTGGGTGGCGAAATAATACAGTTCTCTCCATTTGATGCCATTAAACTTCCACAGGTGTGGTTGGATTGGTAGCAGCTTGAAGGCATCCGAGATGTCTGCCTTTGACAACCAAGCCCCTGCTCCGACCTGTAGGATCAGTTGTATGGCTTCGTCCAATGAAGAGTACTGCATGGAGTACTCTTCTGACAGGACCAGAGAGTTTAGACTAGGGGTGCTGGATGCATGAGGAGCAGACAAGTCGTAAATTAATCTCTTTTTATTTGAAGACTTTTTGGATACTAGGCCTATGGGGCTAACACGGTGAACATGAAAGGGAGATTCTGGAAACGGGCCAATCATGAAGCCTTTCTGCAATTCTGCATTCAACAGGTCGTCAACTGATACAGGGTCTGCCAAAGACGATAGGAGGTTGGGGCATTCCCAAGTGACCCGTGGAAGGGTGACTAGCCCAGTGTGAAAGCCCTCGGTGAAACCATGTTTAAGGAACTGGACAAAATCAGGGTCATGGTGGTCTTGGAGAAGGGAGAGTAATAGATCAATGTTGATGTCGGTTAGTCAGGAGCGTTTGGCAGTTCGCTGGGAACAGGAGGACTGGGGGTGGGCCCTGAAACAAATGGAGCAAATATGTAGTGCTTTGCATTTATCGTAACTACAAAAGCCGAGATTAAAATTATTACAAATTTGGTTTTTGCCTAGGAAGGTGATGGGACGTCCGAGTTTGTCCATGAATGGGTTGGTGTCACGGAACCATGAACCAGACGTACAACAAGAGCTAAGTGAAAATAAGAAGGCTTTATTGAAAATAAAGCTGTAAAGCAAAAGTCCAAACGGATGGTGAAACCGAGCAGAGTCTTTGCGAAGCCAGAGGTCAGGAACCAGAAGGGTAGTCAGACGAAGCCAGGATCAGGAACCAGCAGGGTAGTCAGACGAAGCCAGGATCAGGAACCAGCAGGGTAGTCAGACGAAGCCAGGATCAGGAACCAGCAGGGTAGTCAGACGAAGCCAGGATCAGGAACCAGAAGCAGCAGCAGTCTTAGAAGCATGTGAACACAAGAGGACCAAGCAAGGAACTGAAGCCACAGACCTCCTATATATATGAGCTAGGCATCCAGCTCCTCCCAGGGGAAGGAGGAGCCGCAGGGTGGAAGGCTACAAGAAACCCAGAAACCTAAGATGGCCGCCAGCACATGTCAAACGAAGGAGAGCAGCAAGCAGGTAGAACCATGACAGTACCTCCCCCTCAAGGGCCCCTCCTCCGCGGAGCACAAAACGGTTTCTGAGGGAAGCGTGCGTGGAAGGCTCGGAGCAAGGCAGGAGCATGGACATCTGCGGAGGGAACCCAGGAACGCTCCTCTGGACCATAACCACGCCAATGGACCAAAAACTGCAACCGACCGCGGACCAGGCGTGAGTCCAGGATATTGCTCACCTCATATTCCTCACGATTGCCCACTTGGACCGGACGAGGCCGAGGAACCGAGGAAGTGAAACGATTACACACCAGTGGCTTCAACAGGGAGACATGAAACACGTTGGAGATCCGCATGCCAGGAGGAAGCGCAAGGGCATAGGCTACCGGGTTTACCCTGCGAAGCACTCGGAAGGGACCAACAAAGCGAGGCGCCAGCTTGGGAGTGGGCACTCGAAGGTTGAGGTTGCGGGTGGACAACCATACACGGTCTCCGACCTGGTAGGAAGGAGCAGGCGCTCGTCTGCGATCAGCCTGGAGTCTCTGGCGCTGCGCAGAGACCTCAAGGGACTTCTGGATCTGTACCCAAGAAGCACGTAGGACGGAAAGGTGATCCTCCACAGCCGGAATATCCTGGGGAGAGAATACCTCCGGTAACACGGCAGGTTGGAACCCATAATTGGCCATGAAGGGAGACGTCCCAGAGGAAGAGTTCACTGCCGTGTTCCTGGCAAACTCAGCCCAAGGCAGGAGGTCAACCCAATTGTCTTGGTGATCGGAGACATAGCAACGAAGGAATTGCTCCAAGGCCTGATTGGATCGTTCTGCGGCCCCATTGGACTGAGGGTGGTAGGCCGAGGAGAAGGAGAGATGAATCCCCAACTGGGAGCAAAAGGCGCGCCAGAACCTGGACACAAACTGACTCCCCCGATCCGACACAATCTCCTTAGGCAAACCGTGCAACCGGAAGACCTCCCTGGCAAAAATCGTGGCCAACTCTTGTGCAGAGGGTAACTTCTTGAGAGGAACACAGTGGCACATTTTGGAAAACCGATCCACAATCATGAGAATGACCGTATGGCCTCGGGATGCAGGGAGGTCCACAATGAAATCCATCCCCAGGTGTGACCATGGGCGCTCCCCGGTGGCTATGGGTTGCAGAAGGCCCAACGGAAGGTGCCGAGGGGACTTACTCTGGGCACAAACGGAGCATGCCGCTACATATGCGGCGATGTCGGAACGTAGGGAAGGCCACCAGAACAGACGTGAAACAGCCCAGGACAGCTGATTCTTTCCAGGATGCCCCGCGGTCTTGGAGTTATGGTAGGTTCGCAACAACCGAGTGCGCAACTCCTCAGGCACAAAACATCTGCCGTTGGGTCTCCCAGAGGGAGCACCAGATTGAGCCGCCAAAATCTGCTCACCCAGGGGAGAGGTCAGGCTGGTGCGAATGGCGGCCAGGATCTGATTCGGAGGTATGACCGAAGTCGGAATCGACTCCTCCCTGGACAGCTCGGAGTACTGCCGTGATAAGGCATCCGCCCTGATGTTCTTGGAACCGGGTAGGTAGGAGACGACGTAATTAAAACGTGACAAGAACAGAGCCCATCTGGCCTGACGTGGTGTCAATCTCTTGGCCTCAGAAAGGTAGGTCAGATTCTTGTGGTCCGTCAGGATGAGAACCGGAACCACCGAACCCTCGAGCAAGTGCCTCCATTCTTTAAGGGCCTGCACGATGGCCAATAACTCCCTGTCACCAATCTGATAGTTGCACTCCGCGGAAGACAGTTTCCGGGAGTAAAACCCACAAGGAAGCAGAGGACCCTCTGGTGTTCTACGCTGAGACAGAAGGGCGCCTACTCCCGTCTCAGACGCGTCCACCTCGAGGACAAAGGGCAACCCAGGGTTGGGATGCGACAGAATCGGAGCCGACACAAAGGCGGACTTTAGGGCCTCAAAAGCTCGGATGGCCTCGAGCGGCCAGACCTGGGAATTACTGCCCTTCCTGGTCAGATCCGTGAGAGGCTTGGCCAGCATGGAAAAGTCCCTGATGAACTTCCGATAATAATTGGCGAAGCCCAAAAAGCGCTGCAGGGAACGAAGACCACTGGGCTGGGGCCACTGTAAGACAGCCGAAACCTTCTCAGGATCCATGGAGAACCCCTCAGCGGAAATGATGTAACCTAAGAAGGTTACCTGGGATCGGTGAAATTCGCATTTCTCAAGCTTACCGAACAGCTTGTTCTCTCGTAACCGTTGCAACACTCGTCTGACATCCAGAATGTGGGCCTCCATGGATTCAGAATATACCAAGATGTCATCCAAATAGACTACCACACACTGCTGCAACAGGTCACGGAAAACATCGTTGATGAATTCCTGAAAGACTGCGGGCGCATTGCACAACCCAAAGGGCATAACCAAGGATTCGTAATGACCGGTCCTGGTGTTAAACGCGGTCTTCCACTCATCGCCCGCCTTGATCCTTACCAGGTTATATGCCGCCCTCAGGTCGAGTTTGGTAAAGACCGTGGCCCCTTTAAGGCGATCGAACAGCTCGGAAATCAAGGGTATCGGGTAAGCGTTCTTGATCGTGATGCGATTGAGACCCCTGTAATCGATGCAAGGCCTCAACTCACCGCCCTTCTTTTTCACAAAGAAAAATCCAGCCCCTGCCGGGGACGAAGATTTGCGAATGTGTCCGCGTGAAAGCGCCTCCCTCACGTACTCCTCCATGGCCTCATTCTCCGCTACCGACAGTGGATAGACTTTGCCACGAGGAGGAACGGCACCAGATTGTAACTCTATGGCACAATCGTATGGGCGGTGCGGAGGTAGGGCAACCGCGCGCACCTTATCGAATACATCCCGGTACTCCTCGTATTCAGGAGGCAACAGAGAGTCCGAGGAAGTACACAGCAACTTGACAGACCCATGGATGCAACTAGCCCCACACTGCGGTGACCACGAGAGGATCTCGACCGATCTCCAATCGAAAGTCGGATTATGCTTCTGGAGCCAGGGGTACCCCAAGACCACCGAGTAGTGTGGAGACGAAATAACCTGGAGGCAGACCGACTCTCTGTGAACGGCACCAATGGCTATCCCCACTGGAAGGGTCTCATGAGTCACGTGTGGCGGCAGAAGGGGTCTGCCGTCTATCGCCTCAAGAGCCAGTGGGGAACCTCGAGCCTGCAGAGGAATGGAATTGGCGGCAGCGAACACACTATCAATGAACAAACCACCAGCACCAGAGTCCACCAACGCCTGGGTCGTCACCGAGCCCCCGACCCAGGAGAGGACAACAGTGATCAGTGGTTTGTCAACACGGGAAACCGGGGACGAGGAGACTCCACCCAAGATCTGCCCCCGACAGGATCTCAGGGTACGAGCGTTTCCCGGACGGTTCGGACATGCCAACCGAAAATGCCCACCGAGACCACAGTACATGCATCGGCCCTCGCGTCTCCGGAGTGCCCTCTCCCCCTCGGACAGGCGAGCAAACCCCAGCTGCATGGGTTCACCCCCAGACAAGTCATCCCCAGGAGGCGTGGGAGGAGAGGGAGGCACGGGTGGGACAGCAAACGTAGGCACCAATCTGTTAGAAGACCTCCGCAGGTTCTCCTTAAAGGAAGGTCTCTCCCTGAGTCTGGTGTCAATCAAAATCAGGAAAGAAATAAGAGACTCGAGCTCAACTGGTAGGTCCTTAGCTGCAACCTCATCCTTCAAGGCATCCGAGAGACCATGAGAGAAAGCAGCGACCAGAGCCTCATTATTCCAGCCCACCTCTGCTGCCAGGGTACGAAACTCAATGGCGTATTCAGCTACGGATCGTGAACCCTGTCTGATGGACATAAGGAGCTTCGCAGCAGAGGCAGCACGAGCCGGCACATCGAATACCTTCCGAAGAGAAGCAACAAAACCGGAAAACTCGGCAACCACCGGATTGTTGTTCTCCCATAAAGGGCTGGCCCAGGCCAAGGCCTTGTCCGAGAGCAGCGAGATCAAGAAGCCCACCTTTGATCTCTCAGTAGGAAAGGCATGTGGCAGCAACTCGAAATAAATGCCCACCTGGTTAAGGAAACCTCGGCACTGAGTTGGCTCTCCCCCAAAGCGCTGTGGAAGAGGGGCAGAACCGGTCATACCCCGAAACACCGCAGGCGCAACAACAGGTGTCGGGGTAGACTCTGGCGCAACAACCGGAGCGGCAGTAGGAGCGAGCCCAGGAGCGACAACCGACCCATCGGCAACGGGAGCGAAATGAGCCGTGCGTTCAAGCAGGGTTTGCAACGCCACAGCGAACCGACCCAACAGGTGATCCTGCTGATCAAGTCTGGCAACCAGCGTGGGTAGCGAGGATGGCCCTGTACCGTCAGAATTCATGGCTTGGTCCTAATGTCACGGAACCATGAACCAGACGTACAACAAGAGCTAAGTGAAAATAAGAAGGCTTTATTGAAAATAAAGCTGTAAAGCAAAAGTCCAAACGGATGGTGAAACCGAGCAGAGTCTTTGCGAAGCCAGAGGTCAGGAACCAGAAGGGTAGTCAGACGAAGCCAGGATCAGGAACCAGCAGGGTAGTCAGACGAAGCCAGGATCAGGAACCAGCAGGGTAGTCAGACGAAGCCAGGATCAGGAACCAGCAGGGTAGTCAGACGAAGCCAGGATCAGGAACCAGAAGCAGCAGCAGTCTTAGAAGCATGTGAACACAAGAGGACCAAGCAAGGAACTGAAGCCACAGACCTCCTATATATATGAGCTAGGCATCCAGCTCCTCCCAGGGGAAGGAGGAGCCGCAGGGTGGAAGGCTACAAGAAACCCAGAAACCTAAGATGGCCGCCAGCACATGTCAAACGAAGGAGAGCAGCAAGCAGGTAGAACCATGACAGTTGGGTTTTTGTGCTCCGGTGTTGGTGGTTGGCCTGGGAAGGGGTGGGGCAGTGATGTGGGGGCACCAGTCGGAGGAATGGAGGACTGACTGGCAGTTGGAACATGCTGGGGCTTTTTGCCCAGCAAAATGCCTGCAGAAGAGCTCCATGTCAAGGACGGCCCAATTTGTGACGTGCTGGTACTGGAGAAAGGCCGCTGCTGCCTTTGCCGAAAACGACCGGTGGTAGTCGTAAAAAGAGAAACCGCCGTATTTGTAACCTAGCTCTGTGATCCTGTACATGTAAATGTCTAATTCTTCCCTCCTGTGGGGATGTGCGGAGCACACAATATCCCGGTATAGACTAAGGGTTAGCATGAATTCAGGGATAGTGAGTTTTCTATTGAGGTGGGCCTCCTTTGATTTGAGCACGACCGATACATCACCACAGGCAATCGTCTTATTCTCAACTGTGTCATGGGTAGAAATGAGGATAGCAGCTAGATTGATGTCTTTCCCTGCCAATATATCTCGCCTGATATTTTCTGGTACAAAGAAAGCGGGGGCGATGTCGGGAATGCTGAGACCCGTACCTGGGGAGGAGGAACGGGAAATGGAAGGACCAGCTTCGGGCTCTGGGGGGGGAGGAGACGAAGTATCCTTGTTTTCGATGGCCTGAAGCCTGGTATCAATGTCGGAAATTGATGATGACAGGTAATTAATGGTGGCATGTAGTTGTGTCAGGGATAACTGTATGGTGGACATGGACACCTGCTCATTGGGGCCCCTGGGTGGTTCAGGAAAGAGCAACCAATATAGCTCAGCTTTTGGCGCTGAAGCAGAGTGGCGAATCCCCCTTTTTTTGAGTTCGGAAATTAACTTGGGGATAGTCCAATTTCTGTACGATGCGCGGCTGGCTGATTCGAGATTGCTGACTCTGGAATTGACATTGACTCTTCTATGTCGGAAACGTGAGACATGGTACCGCTCTGAGTGTGGGCACACTGTTTGAGCCGGACCCTGTTGGGAGGACCTGAAGTGAAGTAACAAACCCCCATGTAACAAAAACCTAGACTAGAACGGAACTTTTTAGAGAATTAACTGCCAGTAGTTGAAACAGCCTGGATATGGCCGCAATGAGGATGAAACTTCTCAAACCCCAAGAACCTGAGATTTGTAAGTAAGGAAGAAAAGTTTAACTGGTACCTGCGAGAAGGGATGCGCCCAGAACATTCTGATAGGGAGACTTACGTATGGACCGAGTGTGACGGTTAGGGAGAGATGAAACCTGAACGAGGAGAAAAAGAAACGACAACCTGAGCGTGTCAGGCAATCCACGAAAAACGTTTAAACCGTGCTGGATGATGGGGCTTGGAGAACGGGGATGTGGTCTGGAGGTTGGCGCTGAGAAAAAGATGAGGTGAACGTGATGGCGAGACATGGAAACCCTGTGCAATAGGTGACGTGACGGGTAGAAAGAAGACATACCTGAAGTTTGGCCTGACTTGAGGATCAGGCGGAAAGACATAGACTGGACCGAGGGACAGGTGGACGAGACGATGTAACCTGGACGTATCAGGTGAGGAGATGACATGACCTGAGCGTATCAGGCAGTGGACCACAAGACGACCTGAACGTATCAGGCGATCAGAAAACACAGACGACCCGAACGTATCGGGCATAGGAAAATGGTACGACCTGAAGGATATCAGGCGAAGGGAATGACATGACCTGAACGTATCAGGTGAAACAAATGTGTCCTGAGCGTATCAGGTAGGAGACTGACATGACCTGAACGTATCAGGCGACTTGGAAGTGTCAGGCCCTGCGACATGACCGTGGCCCGGGACGCATCAGATGACGAAAACCCCACTGGATGCAAGCCCTGGATTGAAATGTGGCAGGCAGTGGGGCCATGTGACCCGAGCGCAACGGGCAACGGAGAGCAACAAAACCTGAGCGTAATAGGCAATAGAAACGACATGAACTGAGCGTGACAGGTACAGAAGTGACATGACCTGAGCGTACCAGGCAGTAGAAATAACAAGACTTGAGCGTGACAGGCAAATAGAGAAAGACATGACCCAGGCGCAGCCAGGCAAATAGAAGGTGACAGCCATGAGCATCGCGGACAAATAGAACAATGACATGACTGGCGTGACAGGCAGTAGAGAACGATATGAGAACAGTGAAGAACGACTAGACTGAGCGTGACAGGACAGTAGAAAGAGACATGACCTGGGCGACGTGCAGGGGCGTAGCTAAAAGCTCATGAGCCCTGGTGCAAGAGTTCAGCTTTGGCCCCCGTCCCTCAGTGCTAGTTGGCAAGGGGCAGGGGAGCACATATCCTTCCTGCTGCCTGAGGCAAACATTGAAAGGGCACCCCCTCATGCCAAATTCTTAACCTAACCCCTTCCCTCCAGCCAGAGGTGTAAATTGACCAGTATGCACTTTCTATAATGCCAGTGTCTTATGTGGCACAAGGGTCTTTGGGCCCCCTCAGGCTCCTGGGCCCGGTAGCGACTGCTACCTCTGCACCCCCTATAGCTACGACCCTGGCGACGTGACTCGAGCGGAATAGTCAAACGGAAAGTGACATGACCTGAACGTATCAGGCAACAAGACACAAAGAGGACCTGAACGTATCAGGCAACAGGACACAAAAGACCTGGGTATTGGCCTGCACGGAACGGGTAGACAGTGCTAGTGTGAACAAGCAATGGAAGTGCGATAGAGACTGGGGCTGAGGAAAGTATCAGGCAACAAGACACAAAAGAAAATACCCACATGCTGGCGAGTGCTGCGTGAAGCTGGAACCACAGCTAAAGGCCCCCACACCCTCTTTCACTTCAGATCTGCAAGCAGCTCTTTTTAACTTCAGAATTCAGATCATTATCAAGTTCAACATCATCACGATACTGTACTGATCATCATAATCTTCTGAACCTTAGTTCTAAGTTCTCACACTTACTTTTAGACTGAGGCACACTGGCACATTTAGAACAGAAGCAGCTGTTACAGCAGGCACTTGACAGCCGTAGGCACAGGCACAGAGGCAGGACTGGAGACAGTGGAGTGGACGCCGGAGTGGAGTGGAGACCACTGACCAGTTGAGGAGGAGGGAGCAGACTGGAGAAGGGTCAGACTCGGACCGGTCACCAGTCCCACCACAGCGCAGGCAGGCTGAGCTGAGCTGAGGCACAGGCTCGCAGCAGTGAGACTGACACTCTAGGTCAGTCTCAGACACTGCTGTGGCGGGAATCGAGGCCACTCCCTCCTAGACTCCAGGACCAGGTATAGCACACACCCCCGTGACCCCGGCCCGACCCCCTCCACCGCGGCCTATCTCATCTGCTGCCCGGCCCCATCGTGCCCTCACTGCCCTGCTCTCTCCTGACTCCTTCTCCCAGAGCCGGCCCGGGCCACGGACAGCCCCCGGCCAAAAATCCGCAACACTTTGACTTTTTCCCATTGACTTTTTCCCATTGACTTGCATTAATGTCGGATACGGCGCCGTGTGTTCCGTCAAACCGGATCCGGTTTTTGCATGTTAAACCCGAAAAATGTGAAAAAAAAGTTAAAATCCATAAATGGCGGATCCGTTTCTTCCAATGCATTTTTTCATTGTGATCAAAATCCTGATCAGGATTCAAATGTAATCCGTTTTCACACGTTTTTCCGGATCCGGCGGGCAGTTCCGGCGACGGAATTGCACGCCGGATTCTAACAACGCTAGTGTGAAAGTAGCCTAATAGAGTGGCCATCACAAAGCCCTGACTTCAGTCCCATAGAAAAATTATGGCCAGAATTGAAAAAACATGTATGAGCAAGGAGGTCTACAAAACTCTCTTAGGAGGAACGGGACAAAGACAAAATTCAAGCATATTATTAATCTGAGAAGCTTATAGAAAGCTATCCAAAACAACTGACCCAGTGTTACTATGGTGTTTCACTTGTCGCCATTGTAACGGCTTTTTATGGGTTTAAATTTCTTCTATTGTGTTCAAAGGTGGCTCATGTTGTCACTTTTCCGTGGGCCCTGGCCTAGGATACTTGTGAGTGTGAATTGGACCATTGTGCTTGTATATTGCCTCAGTTTGGTTTTGCAAGGGTTGATCTCCCTGCTCTGTATGTCTGCACCTGTTTGACTCATAAGAGCTGACTGGTTTCCAGCTTGACGGCTTTCGGCTGGACAAAAAAGTCAGAACAGACTACTGGAGTTCACAACACATATGTGAACCTAGCCTAATCTCCCTCCAACATTGAAATCCAACGTGACTGATCCATACATCCCCCAATATGACCTGTCAGGGGAGAGTCAAGAGTTCCCATACACATTAGTACCTGCCAAACTCTATGAGACTCTATGACTAAGGGTGCTACAAGCGTGTACCCGAAACACGTCAGAGATGTGAGGCCTGTTTTGTATTTACCTTTTGTAACTGCTTTTAATGGAGAAAAAATAAAATTAAATGGATTTTACCAATACCGGTGGCTGGAAATCCCTTACATGAGTTCCGCCAATATAGATTTCATTTATGTGACTAGCATAAATGACATTCTATTCCTCTGAACTAAAGTCTCGTGAAATATTTAATGTTTTCTTTTGGTCAGTGGTATAGATGAAGTAGATCTTGTAGAAGGTTTTACATACAATTTACAAGTTTAAGAGGTGTTGGTGTGCTCTAAATTTGATTTGTTTGCTAAATATACTTAGCAGGGAAACATCAGTAGAGATCTAAGGGCACTCATACAAACCATTAAGCTTCTGACTCTACTAGGGTGCACAATATTGTTAAAAGGTATTTTGGCTCACAGAAAGATCATCAAGTTAGAAAATATATTACATTTTAAGTTGGATAGGAGCCATCGTATCAATTTACTAAATTTATGCTATGCTGTTAAATAAGTGAAAATTATCTGGCTATTTTTATACTGTCTATAGATTTTGATGCAATGCTGTACACAAGCTGTCTATAAAAATCAGTACACCTATTATTTAATAATGACACATCAGATCTCACTGTAAGCTCTTTACAGACAAACTTATTATATTGAAAAATGCAGACCATCAAGCATGGATTTCATAAGTCAACCTCAAGATCTTTTAGTGGTCTTCTTGAACAAACCCTTGTTTTTTTCCTTTTGGTCAGTACTTATATGAATGCAGGTCAGAGCTGGAACAAGATTGCTGAAGGACCCTGGGTAAAGATTGTATTGGAAGTCTTTCTACCACTTTATCTGTTCCATTCAGTAGCAGCCACTTCACAAACCCTCCCTTCTACGTGACTGAAATCTTCTACTTCCAGAAGAGATTTATAGTACTGTGCTAAAGTTTTAATGCAGGTTTGGGAAAATGCTACAAAATAAGATTGCTTTCAAAAATGGAAGCGTAATAGTTTATTTTTATAAATTAAGAAAATGAAGTGAGTGAGTAAAAGAGAACTCTAAGGCCCCTTTCACACGGGTGAGATTTCCGCGCGGGTGCAATGCGCGAGGTGAACGCATTGCACCCGCACTGAATCCAGACCCATTCACTTCAATGGGGCTGTGCAGATGAGCAGTGATTTTCACGCATCACTTGTGCGTTGCGTGAAAATCGCAGCATGCTCTATATTGTGCGTTTTCCATGCAACGCAGGCCCCATAGAAGTGAATGGGGCTGCATGAAAATCGCAAGCATCCGCACGGTTGCTAGGAGACGATCGGAATGGAGACCCGATCATTATTATTTTCCCTTATAACATGGTTATAAGGGAAAATAATAGCATTCTTAATACAGAATGCATAGTACAATAGGGCTGGAGGGGTTAAAAAAAAAATTGAACTCACCTTAATCCACTTGCTCGCGCAGCCCGGCTTCTCTTTTGTCTTCATTTTTGCTGTGCACAGGAAAAGGACCTTTGATGACGTCACTGCGCTCATCACATGGTCCATTAAATGATCCATCACCACGGTGATGGATCATGTGATGGACCATGTGATGAGCACAGTGACGTCATCAAAGGTCATATTCCTCAAAGAAGAAGACAGAAGAGAAGCCGGGCTGCGCGAAGTGGATGAGGTGAGTTAAATTTTTAAAAAAATATTTTAACCCCTCCAGCCCTATTGTACTATGCTTTCTGTATTAAGAATGCTATTATTTTCCCTTATAACCATGTTATAAGGGAAAATAATACAATCTACACCTAATCCTAACACCTAACCCTAACCTAACCCAAACCCGAACTTCTGTGAAGAAGTTCGGGTTTGGGTACCAAACATGCCGATTTTTCTCACGCAAGTGCAAAACGCATTACAATGTTTTGCACTCGCGCGGAAAAATCGCGCATGTTCCCGCAACGCACCCGCATCTTTTCCCGCAACGCCCGTGTGAAACCAGCCTAAGGGTACTTTCACAACTGCGGCAGAGGATTCCGGCAGGCAGTTCCGTCGCCGGAACTGCCTGCCGGATCTGTCAAAATGTATGCAAACGGATGATCCTGATCCGTATGACAAATGCATTGAAATGCCAGATCCGTCTCTCCGGTGTCATCCGGAAAACGGATCCGGCATTTATTTATTTTTACATTTTTTTGCGGTCTGAGCATGCGCAGACTGCAATGCCGGATTTGTTTTGCCGCAACACTCGGCATTAATGCATTTCAATGGGAAAAAATGCCGGATCCGTCATTGTGGCAAGTGTTCTGGAATTTTGGACGGAGATAAAACCGCAGCATGCTGCGGTATTATCTCTGTCCTGAAAAGACAAAAAGACTGAACTGAAGACATCCTGATGCATCCTGAACGGATTGCTCTCCATTTAGAATGCATTAGGATAAAACTGATCAGTTCTTTTCCGGTATTGAACCCCTAGGACGGAACTCAATGCCGGAAAAGAATAACGCTAGTGTGAAAGTACCCTAAATCAAATCAATATTTTGTGTGACCACCCTTTGCGTTCAAAACATTATCAGTTCATCTAGTTACTGTCACGGCCATGGCTATGACCGTGACTCCTGAACCGCATGCGGTTGTCAGCGGTTTTCATTGGTGTTCAATCACAGGTGAGGGCTGTGGTATTGGCCTCACCTGTGGTTGCCGCTGGCAACAGTATGTATGTGGCAGCGTAGCAGGCTGAGCTGTGCCATGCAGCTCGCTACGCTGCGCATGCGGTTTTGTGTGTGATGTGTGGATGTGTGCACTGTGTTTTATGTTATTGTGTGCACGTCCCCTTTAAGTGGTGTTTTCCCTTCCCTGGTGTTGGAAGGGTTAATCCCCTTCCTAGTGTGTGTGATCACTGGGTGTGTCCGACTGTGGGGTGTGGCTTCTCGGCCTATAAAGCCTCATTGCTTTTGTAGGCCTGCAGGTTGCTTCAGCCATGCTTAGCTGAGAGCAGCCTCATGTATTTGTTACCTGCCAGTAAGAGCCACCCCTGTGGTCATAAACCTTAATGTCATAACCATATTGTGCTTAAGTTATTTCCAGTTATGTGTGATGTCCGTGTGATGTTTTATATTTCTCCCTTTGTGCAGCTATGGATCTGGGTCCCTGTGTGGGGATGCGTTTATGATCTGCACCCTGCTTACACAGGGATCCAGTCAGCAAGGCTGTGGCAGGTAGGTGGAACTCTTTGTTCACCTGCCATATCCATAGAGCTGTTTATGTCTCCCCTTTTCCTGCAGCTTGGCCGTTGAGACTCCTGCTCCTCCGTGTCTAGGAGGAGTGGGCTTGTCTTACTCAGCTCCTAGGTGAGGGTCATCTTGAGGGCTAGCAGGGACTTTTAGGTTCCGGAGCATGAGCCCTCCTACCATCAAGGTTGGCTCATGTAGCTAGGAGCCAGGGTCAGGTTAGGGATGCGTTTAGGAGGTGACCTGCTCCCTAATCCTGTCTTCATGGCCAAGCAGCCGTAACATCACCGGGCTCCACACGGCTGAGGATTTCCCCCATCCTCAGCCGTGACAGTTACGCTTGCACACAGTTTTTGAAAGAATTCTGTAGGGAGGTTATTCCAAACATCTTGTGTAGAACTTACCACTGAACTTCTGTAGATGTATGCTTCCTCGAATCCTTCTGTCCCTTCATATAATCCCAGACAGACTTGATGATGTTGAGATCATGACTGTGGGGGGCCATATCATCACTTCCAGGACTCATTGTTCTTCTTTACAATGAAGATAAAGCTTAGTGACATTGGCTGTATGTTTGGGGGTCACTGTCCTGCTGCAGAATAAATTTAAACTTAAACTTTTAACACTTTTATTTTTGAAAGCATTCTTGAAACTATAAAACTTTTACAAAGTACTGTAGCAGGCCATACACCTGTGTCACGAACCAGCAGGTGTGAACCCACTGTGCCACGTGTCCCACCTCCTCTAAGGACGTTGTCTAAGTGTACCTCTCGATTCTTCACAGTACCCCTGATAGTGGGGATTAGTGATGAGCGGCAGGGGTCATATTCAAATTAGTGATATTTCGCTAATATTTTGTACAATATTCGTCGAATATTCACGAATTCGAATATTCGTTATATATTATACATTCTTTTTTTTTTACTCAAAAATTGGCAAGGTAATGATCAATACAGAAGTGGGTCAAAAACGAATATATAGCACTATAGAATATAGTTTCTATATATTCGTATTTTAGAATATTCGTAATTTTTTTCCATCTGAAGTTATGATTCCTCCCTGCTTAAGTTGCTTGCCAAGCAACTTAAGCAGGGAGGAATCAAGACTTTAGATGGAAAAAAAATGACGAATATTCTAAAATACGAATATATAGCACTATATTGAATATAGTGCTATATATTAGTTTTTTAGAATATTCGTAATTTTTTTACATCTGAAGTCATGATTCCTCCCAGCTTAAGTTGCTTGTGGGCCACAAGCAAGAAGCAAAGAGAAATCATGTGTTTAGATGGAAAAAAAGGTGAATATTTGATATAACGAATATATAGCATTATATTTGAAATATTCGCAAATTCTCGAAGTGCCGATATTCGCAATTAACTAGTGGGGATAGACTTTCCAGAGGGGAACACCAGGTCGCTATCTCTTGAGGAGGGTAGGCACATGAGGCAGCTGGTCCAGGTGGACCAGGAGGTACCTGAGAAGGTACCAGAAGTACAAGCGTAGTCAGGCAAGCTGGGTCGTTACCAGGAGCAACAGCACAGGACTGAAGGATGAGGCAGAGGTGTAGTCAGACAGGCAAAAGGTCAGGGCCGGTGGCACAGGAACAGGTCAGGCAATCTGGGTTCGGCAACAGGAGAGTCAAGGCAAGCAGACAGGGATCAGACGAGTAGCAGAATACACAAGGACCTTGTGCCACTTTAGTACCGGCAGGAGAGCCTGGGTTGGTCCGCGAGGTCACATGACCCAACCCATGTAGCCCAGGGAGTGATGCGCACCGTCCCTAGGGCAGTGTAACAAGAAACCAGCAGCAAGCATGCTGTGGCCAGGGCTGAGTGGAACCTTTGGAGCGGAATCCTCAGCACCACAGCAACAGAGCCCCGGACTGCAGTGGTGGATGAAAGGATCATCGCTGAGCGCGGCACCCAGGACCATGGCGGTAAGTGGAGGAACAGCAGCGTACAGCAGCCGCTGTTACAGTACCCCCCCCTTACGCCCCCTCTGCTTGAGTCCACGACGGGACAAAAACCTCTTTATCAAGTCTGGAGCATGAATACTCTCCTCTGGCTCTCAAGACCTCTCCTCAGGACCGAAGCCCTTCCAGTCCGCCAGATAGTAGGTCTTCTTGCCACGCTTCTTGAAGTCCAAGATGACCTTGACCTCGAATGTTCCATCCGAATCTTCAGATATCGGAGTAGGGGTAGACGGAGCCGTAGAGAAGCGGTTAAGGACTACAGGTTTAAGCACGGATACGTGGAAGGCATTGGGGATACGTAGAGAACCTAGGGGCAAACTTGAAACTAGGAACCCTTAAACAGATGTTTTTGGAAGATTGCCATACCTTGTCTCCAGACGAGAACTGTGGCGGCTTTCTTCTTTTCTTGTCTGCATTCATCTTCATGCGGGTCACCACTTTACAGATGCAGACCTTGGTATGACGCCAAATCTTCAAAAAGTCCCTAAAAGAAGAATCCGCCGCTGGTACCCCAAAAGAAATAGAGACAGATAGAGGCATACGAGGATGTTGTCCAAAAATGACAAAGAAAGGAGAGGATCCAGTAGACTCACTAGTGTGGTTATTATAGGAGAACTCTGCCCAAGGTAGCAACTGTACCCAGTTGTCATGTTGAGCAGAAACAAAATGCCAGAGATAGTTCTCCAATATCTGATTGACCCTCTCAACCTGCCCGTTGGTCTGGGGATGATAACCGGAAGAGAAGTCCAGATCGATTTCCAGCAGTCGGCAGAGAGCTCTCCAGAGCTTTGAGGTAAACTGGACTTAGCGATCAGAAACAATATGCCCAGGTAAACCATGCAAACGGAATATATGTTTCACGAACAGTTTAGCAAGTTCTGCAGCCGAGGGCAATCTAGTCAAGGGAATGAAGTGCGCCATCTTGGAGAAGCGATCCATGACCACCCAAATAGCTGTACATCTGGCAGAAGAAGGCAGATCTGTAATAAAGTCCATGGCAATGTGTTGCCATGGAGCATCAGGAACAGGTAGAGGTAACAACAGCCTAGGTGGTTTGATTCTGGAGACTTTATTTTGAGCACAGACGGTGCAGGCAGAGACGTAGTCACACACATCCTTGGACAATGTGGGCCCCCAGAAGTGACGAGACACAAGTTCTGTTGTTTTGCGGACCCCTGGGTGACAGGCCAGTTTGGAGTTGTGCCAGATGGCACGAATGGCACGAATGTCTTCCCGAGAGGGATGTCTTTTATCAAGACAGGAGCCACTGTGATCAATCGGGCAGGATCTACAATGTGCTAAAGTTCCTCCTGCTGGTCGGAGAAATCAAATGACCTAGACAGCACATCCGCCTTGATGTTCTTCTCAGCCAGGCAAAAGTGCAGCTCAAAATTAAAACGGGAGAAGAAGAGAGCCCACCTGGCTTGACGAGGGTTCAGACGCCGAGCAGTCTGCAGATATGTGAGGTTCTTGTGATCGGTGAAGATTATTACTGGATGTTGGGCTCCCTCCTTCAAGGCAAGTTTATGGCCAGAAGTTCTCTGTCTCCTATACAGTAATTCCTCTCAGCAGGTGAGAAGAGCTTGGAGGAGAACCCACATGTAAACATCTTGCCCTTGGAACGTTTCTGTAGTAAAAGAGCACCGGCTCCTATGGAGGAGGCGCCCACTTCCAAAAAGAATTGGCTGGAGACATCGGTATGATGCAGAACAGGTGCAGAAGCAAAGGACCTCTTTAATTAGACGAAGGTGGCCTCTGCCTCAGGAGTCCAGTCTTTGGCATTCACCCCTTTCTTAGTAAGAGCAGAGATCGGAGATGTAAGGGATGAAAAATTCGGGATGAACTGACGGTAGAAATTAGCAAATCCAAGCACGAAGGCCCTGTGGGCGGGGCCAGTCCATTACTGTGCTAAATTTTTCAGGATCCATCTGCAACCCGGCATCCGAGATGATGTATCCAAGAAACGGTACGGTAGATTTTTCAAAGATGCATTTCTTCAGTTTGGCATAAAGTCGATTCTCTCTCAACCGCTGTAAAACTAAACGTACATGCTTCCTGTGAGTGGTCAGATCTGGAGAGTAGACCAGTATATTAGCCAGATAAACTATCACGCACACATAGAGCAGGTCCCGAAAGATATCGTTTACCAACTCCTGGAATACCGCGGGAGCATTGCACAGGCCGAAAGGCGTGACGAGATACTCGTAATGTCCATCACAAGTGTTGAATGCAGTCTTCCATTCATCGCCCTTTTGAATGCGGATAAGATTGTATGCGCCGCGCAGGTCTAATTTAGTAAAGACCTTAGCCCCCGGATCCTGTCAAAGAGTTCGGAGATTAGCAGAAGAAGGTATCGATTTTTGACTGTGACCTTATTCAGATCACGATAGTCAATACAAGGCCGTAAGGATCCATCTTTTTTCTGCACAAAGAAGAACCCGGCAGTGGCTGGAGCAGTAGATTTCTGGATAAACCCCCTCTTGAGATTCTCCTTTATGTACTCTGACATCGCTTAGGTCTCTGGAAGTGAGAGTGGGTAGACTAAACTACGAGGAGGAGTGGCACCAGGCAGAAAGTCGATCGGACAATCATACGGATGATGAGGAGGTAGGGTCTCAGTCTCTTACTGAAGAACTGTCATACTGCAGCGGGAGTCCAGGCAGATCTACAGGTACAGTAGGCGAGGAAGCAGGTCGGACCTCTGATAAGCAGGAGGAGTGACAGGATGATCCCCAACGCAGAATCTGACCGGAGTGCCAGTCCACAACTGGAGTGTGCTGACGCAGCCAGGGGATACCAAGGATAACCAGATTCACGGAGGATGGCAGCACATAAAAGGAGATCATTTCAGAATACAGAACCCCAATTTTCAGATTAAGGGGCATAGTGACAGAAAGCACTGGTTCCGGGTAATCCATTTACAGAGGCCACTGACAGAGGCCTTTCTGATGAAGCCGGTACTGATGGACCAGAGCTTGCTGAATGAAATTACTGGCTGACCCAGAGTCCAGGAATGCAGGCACAGACAGTGTGATTCCCTGGTGCGAGAGAGTCACCGGAACAGAAAGTTTGGGAGAGGACTTCTCCTTGTCTAGGACCACCTCTCCAACTGATCCTAGACATTGGCGTTTCCTGGCCTCTGTGGGCACTTACGCACCAAGTGGCCCTGGCCTTCACAATACAGACACAGGTTCTCTGCTTTGCGGCGTAAATGTTCCTGGTCAGACAATCAAAGGCACTCTATTTGCATGGGCTCTTCAGATGCGGTGGACGCTAGAGGAAGGACCGGCCTCTGGAAGGATGGGGCCAAATGAGGTGGTCTTCTGGTTTATGCCACCTCCTTAGATTGTTCCCTGAAATGCATATCTATCCTTGTGGCCAAGGAGATCAGGTCATTCAGAGTAGACGGACGGTCGCGACCAGCTAATTCATCCTTAATCCGGTCAGAAAGGCCCTCCCAGAACACCGCCAATTGAGCCTCATTGTTCCATGCAACTTCGGCAGCCAGGGTATGAAACTGGATGGCGAACTGACCCACAGACAAGGAACCCTGTCGTAGACGCAGCAGAGCTGATGCAGCGGAGGATGTGCGGCTGGGCTCTTCAAAGACCAGCCAGAAGGTAGCCAGGAAAGACTGCAGATTAGTGGTCTCTGGACCTCCATGTTCCCAAATAGGATTTGCCCAAGCAAGGGCCTCATCAGACAGCAGGGACACAATGAAGGCAACCTTGGACCGCTCAGTGGTAAACTTCTGCCCATGCAACTCAAAGTGGATCAGGCACTGGTTCAGGAATCCACAACAGGTTTTTGGATCTCCACCATAGCGGGATGGCAGAGGGAGTTGCACAGCAGCGGCACACAAATCCGGAATCACCGGTGTGGGAATTGCAGGAGTAGCAGTGACTGGCGACCATGCAGTAGCTGGAGAAGAGATGGCATCCAGACGAGCAGCAACATTTTGCATGAACTGCATCATGACTTCCTGACGTTCGCTCTGACTCCACTTCGTGTAACAATTCCTGAACGACAGGCTTGGAGTGACCAGCGGGGTCCATGGCCTCAGTGTACTGTCACGAACCAGTGGATGTGAACCTACGGTGCCACGTGTCCCACCTCCTCTAAGGGCGTTGTCTAAGTGTACCCCTCGATTCTTCACAGTACCCTTGATGGTGGGGATAGACTTTCCCGAGGGGAACACCAGGTCGCTACCCAACCCATGCAACCCAGGGAGTGATGCGTGCCACCCCTAGGGCAGTGAAACAAGAAACCAGCAGCAAGCATGCTGTGGCCAGCGTTGAGTGAACCTGTGGAGCGGAATCCTCAGCACGACAGCGACAGAGCCCTGGACTGCAGTGGTGGATGGAAGGATCACCGCTGAGCACGGCGCCCAGGACCACTGCGGTAAGTGGGGAAACAGCGGCATACAGCAGCCACTGTTACAACTTGAGATAACATTTGGCCAAACAAGCTTTCAACCATCTCTCACAATCCCCCGTACACATGTATGCTCAGATGAGTACGCATAGCTGCTGACAAACATGTCTGTGAACTGATTCTGAGAACAAAAAGACTGGGCATGTTGAAATCCAAAATGCTTGAACTTTTCTCTCCCCAGACATCTACCAATAAATATTTATTAGATGGTTGTCTGATCCTACTAAAATCAGCGTGTTTGCCAACATAAATCTAATGGGACCTCCTGCGTCTTCATTACATGTCACACACTAGCTGATGATGATATGGCTGTATGACGTGAAATTGCTAAAACTTTTACGTCTGGCTGCTGGGAGTGCATGGAATGTGGTAGAGAACTAGGTGGTGGTGGGTGCTATTCTGCCCTTCTTATAAAATAATGTAGGTATCAATAATCTCTTCTTGAAATCAAGAATATTAGCTTGTAGTCGTAGTTACTCCTGCCAGGTTTCTTCATCAGAAATACCAGACCCCATAATTTATCAGTTTATGGTACAAATGGAGGGCTGTTTAAACATTCAAAACAAGATACCAAACAGAACATACTGCAAATGAACCTCTATCAATTCCCTCTGAAAGCAACATTTAAACTTAGGGTTTTAAGCTGATGAGTAGAAGCAAAGTTTTAATCTGGATTTACACAGCCTGATGTTTGAGCCGATTATCAGGAACGGATTT
Organism: Bufo bufo; assembly: GCF_905171765.1. NCBI lineage: Eukaryota > Metazoa > Chordata > Amphibia > Anura > Bufonidae > Bufo > Bufo bufo. Next base: position 641,386,735 of record NC_053390.1, on the reverse strand, counting down.
TCCTACAAAAGCTCGTTCCCAATAATCTGTCCATCTAAGGCTGGGTTCACACGGGTGTTGCGTGTGCGTTGCGGGAACAGATGCGGGTGCGTTGCGGGAAAATGCGTGATATTTCCCCGCGAGTGCAAAGCGTTTTAATGCGTTTTGCACGCGCGTGAGAAAAAATCGCCATGTTTGGTACCCGAACCCGGACTTTTTCACAGAAGTTTGGGTTTGGGTTAGGTGTAGTGTAGATTTTATTATTTTCCCTTATAACAGGGTTATAAGGGAAAATAATAGCATTCTTAAAATAGTAAAAAATAAAAATTTAACTCACCTTAATCCACTTGTTCGCGCAGCCCGGCTTCTCTTCTGTCTTCTTCTTTGAGGAAAATGACCTGTGGTGACGTCACTGCGCTCATCACATGATCCATCACCATGGTGATGAATCATGTGATGGACCATGTGATGAGCGCAGTGACGTCACCACAGGTCCTTTTCCTCACAGATCATCAAAGAAAAAGACAGAAGAGAAACCGGGCTGCGCGAACAAGTGGATTAAGGTGAGTTAAATTATTATTATTATTTTTAACCCTTCCATCACTATTTTACTAAGCATTCTGTATTAAGAATGCTATTATTTTCCCTTATAACCATGTTATAAGGGAAAATAATAAAGATCGGGTCCCCATCCCGATCGTCACCTAGCAACCATGCGTGAAAATCGCACCGCATCCGCACTTGCCATTCTCTTCTATGGGGCCTGCGTTGCGTGAAAAACGCACAATATAGAGCATGCTGCGATTTTCATGCAACGCACAAGTGATGCGTGAAAATCACCGCTCATGTGCACAGCCCCATAGAAGTGAATGGGTCCGGATTCAGTGCGGGTGCAATGCGTTCACCTCACGCATTGCACCCGCGCGGATAACTCGCCCATGTGAAAGGAGCCTAAAGGTAGAGATCACCCGATGAATGAGCAAAAACAAATCGTCAGGTGAAATGATCTGAGGTACGAACATCTCAATCATCGTTTCCTGGCAGCAGATTTAGCACTGTAGCCCAGAAACAATGCATTTGTATGAGGAGTAGCCATCGATCGTCCTCATACTGTGGAGGCAATTGCTGCATATAAATCCATGCACATGCCGCAGAAACTTTGCTCCAACGAGATGTACAAAATTGATTATGAATCACAGAAATTTCTGCAGCAAATCTACCTAATTTGACTATACCCATATAGTAATTCAAACATTCCTATGCTTTGTATTGTTTCATATTTAAAATCATCAGATTGGGATTTGCATTGAAAAACTAGATATTAGATTGTGCTCTTCATTATATAATATATCATGCAGGATGTAGGAATCGGCATTGTCCAACAGACAAGGAATTGTAAGAATTGTTGTATGCCAATGCCAAGAATGGTCATCATATTGGTGTCATTGTGTAGAGTATATTTTTTGCTATAAATGGCTGTACATTTTCTTACATGTCTTTTTGACCTTTGTTGACACATAATGCATTATAGTGTAGCTTAAATTGTCAAGATGCAAATAAGCTTTCCCTATTGTAATTAGTGGAAACTTTCCTGGATATTTGTACATTCTTGTGGTCAATATTAGTTATAACGTGTATGTTTTTCAATGTGGAGTATAAGCTTATAGATTATAGATATCACCTGGATATCTATAATCTAATTATTATACTACCTTATAGTGTGTGTCCCAGTGATGTCTTGACAATTTTTTTTCTAAAGAACCCCCCGTTTGTCCGCTGTGGTCCCCGTATCTTTTGGCGCCTCATATGCTAATAAGGCGACTTGGTTATACTACCGTAGGCGTGGACTTGAAGTTCTCCTGGGCGCAGTTATCTTCTCTCTGGCTGATCCCCTAATAACAGTGCATCATCCACAGATCCCCCATAACAGTGCATCATACACAGATCCCCCCATAACAGTGCATCATCCACAGATCCCCCCATAACAGTGCATCATTCACAGATCCCCCCATAACAGTGCGTCATCCACAGATCCCCCCATAACAGTGTGTCATCCACAGATCCCCCATAACAGTGCGTCATCCACAGATCCCCCATAACAGTGCGGCATCCACAGACCACCATTAGTTCAAAACCTACCAAAAGCACACCTTTTGGTTTAAAATATTTTTTTCTTATTTTCCTCCTCAAAAACCTAGGTGCGTCTTATCATCAGGTGCGTCTTATAAAGCAGAAAATACGGTACTTCCTATTATCTGTTATGTGGTGAATTGTAATTGTTATTTTTTTGGGGTAGAAGGAATTTATTAATAAAAAAATATATGTCTTAATTGCCGTTCAGCGTTGAAGTTACATAGTACTACAGCCGTTTACGTGGTGTATTAATAGGAAATATATGTACGTCCCATTAGCCGTTCTGTGGTGAATTGTGATTGTTATATTTCTTTTTTGGGCATGTAGTAATAGGAAAAAGAATACGTCTTAATTGCCGTTCTGCAGTGAATTGTGATTATTTTAATTTTTTTGGGGGGGGGGGCAGTTTTATTAATCATAAAAAAATATATATATGTCTTAATTGCCATTCAGTGGTGAAGCTACAATGTACTACAGCCATTTACAGGGTGTATTAACAGGGTAGATACGTACGTCCCATTAGCCGTTCTGCGTTAATTTTACATAGTTGTATTTTTTTGGGGGGGCGGGGTGTATTAATAGAAAAAAAAAAGGAAAAATACATGTCATAATTGCCGTTTAGCGGTAAAGTTACATTTTATTACAGCCATTTACAGGGTGTATTAATAGGATAGATACGTACGTCCTATTAGCTCTGCGTTGATTTTGCATTGTTTAAATTGTTTTTTTTGGGTGTATTAATAGGAAAAAAAAGGGAAAAATATATGTCATAATTGCTGTTCAGCGATAAAGTTACATTGTGCTACAGCCATTTACGGGGTGTATTAATAGGATACATACGTACGTCCTATTAGCCATCCTGCGTTGATTTTTCATTGTTTTACTTTTTTTGGGGGGGTGTATTAATAGAAAACAAAAAAGGAAAAAATATATGTCATAATTGCTGTTTATCGGTGAAGTTACAATGTTCTACAGCCATTTACGGAGTGTATTAATAGAAAAGATACGTATGTCACATTAGCTGTCCTGCGTTGATTTTATATTGTTTAACTTTTTTTGGGGGGTGTATTAATAGAAAATAAAAAGGAAAAAATATATGTCAGCGGTGAAGTTACATTGTACTACAGCCATTTACAGGGTGTATTAATAGGATAGATACGTACGTCCTATTAGCTGTCCTGCGTTGATTTTAAATTGTTTTACTTTTTTGGGGGGGCTGTATTAATAGGAAAAAAATATGTGTCATAAGTGCCGTTTGGAGGTGAAGTTACATTGTACTACAGCCATTTACAGGGTGTATTGAAAGGAAATAAACCTACTTCCTATTATCTGTTCTGTGGTGAATTGTGATTATTCTTTTGGGGGTAGGGAAAATGTATTAATAAAAAAAATATATGTCTTAATTGCCGTTCAGCGGTAAAGTTACATTGTACTAAAGCCATTTACGTGGTGCATTAAAAGGAAAAATATGTACACCCATTAGCCGTTCTGCGGTGAATTGTGATTGTTATATTTCATTTTTGGGGGTGTAGTAATAGGAAATAAAATACGTCTTAATTGCCATTTTGTGGTGAATTGTGATTATTTTTTTGGAGGGGGGAATTTATTAATCAGAAAAAAATATATATGTCTTAATTGCCGTTCAGCGGTGAAGTAACATTGTACTACAGCAATTTACGTGGTGTATAAAACGGAAATATACGTACGTTCCATTAGCCGTTCTGCGGTGAATTGTGATTGTTATATTTATTTTTTTGGGGTGTAGTTATAGGAAAAAGAATACATCTTAATTGACCTTCTGCAGTAAATTGTGATTGTTATATATTTTTTTTGGGGTGGAGAGTTCATTAATCAGAAAAAAATATATATCTCTTCATTGCCGTTCAGCGGTAAAGTAACATTGTACTACAGCCATTTACGTGGTGTATAAAAAGGAAATATACATACATCCCATTAGCCGTTCTGTGTTAATTTTACATCGTTTTTAAAAAACAATTGGGGGGTGTATTAATAGAAGAAAAAAATATATATATATGTCATAATTGCCGTTTAGCGATGAATCTACATTGTACTACAGCCATTTACGGAGTGTGATAATAGGAAAGATACGTACGTCCCATTAGCCGTTCTGCGTTTATTTTCCTTTTTTTTAAAGTTTTTTTGGGTGTATTAATAGGAAAAAAAAGGGAAAAATACAGCCAGGTCCATAAATATTGGGACATCGACACAATTCTAACATTGTTGGCTCTATACACCACCACAATGGATTTAAAATGAAACGAACAAGATGTGCTTTAACTGCAGACTGTCAGCTTTAATTTGAGGGTATTTACATCCAAATCAGCTGAACGGTGTAGGAATTACAACAGTTTGCATATGTGCCTCCCACTTGCTAAGGGACCAAAAGTAATGGGACATAATACTAATCATAAATCAAACTTTCACTTTTTAATACTTGGTTGCAAGAACTTTGCAGTCAATTACAGTCTGAAGTCTGGAATGCATAGACATCACCAGACGCTGGGTTTCATCCCTGGTGATGCTCTGCCAGGCCTCTGCTAGAACTGTCTTCAGTTCCTGCTTGTTCTTTGGGCATTTTCCCTTCAGTTTTGTCTTCAGCAAGTGAAATGCATGCTCAATCGGATTCAGGTCAGGTGATTGACTTGGCCATTGCATAACATTCCACTTCTTTCCCTTAAAAAACTCTTTGGTTGTTTTTGCAGTATGCTTTGGGTCATTGTCCATCTGCACTGTGAAGCGCCGTCCAATGAGTTCTGAAGCATTTGGCTGAATATTAGCAGATAATATTGCCCGAGACACTTCAGAATTCATCCTGCTGCTTTTGTCAGCAGTCACATCATCAATAAATACAAGAGAACCAGTTCTATTGGCAGCCATACATGCCGACGCCATGACACTACCACCACCATGCTTCACTGATGAGGTTGTATGCTTAGGATCATGAGCAGTTCCTTTCCTTCTCCATACTCTTCTCTTCCCTTCACTCTGGTACAAGTTGATCTTGGTCTCATGTGTCCATAGGATGTTGTTCCAGAACTGTGAAGGCTTTTTTAGATGTCGTTTGGCAAACTCTAATCTGGCCTTCCTGTTTTTGAGGCTCACCAATGGTTTACATCTTGTGGTGAACCCTCTGTATTCACTCTGGTGAAGTCTTCTCTTGATTGTTGACTTTGACACACATACACCTACCTCCTGGAGAGTGTTCTTGATCTGGCCAACTGTTGTGAAGGGTGTTTTCTTCACCAGGGAAAGAAAATTTTGGACATCCACCACAGTTGTTTTCCGTTCTCTTCCGGGTCTTTTGGTGTTGCTGAGCTCACCGGTGCGTTCCTTCTTTTTAAGAATGTTCCAAACAGTTGTTTTGGCCACGCCTAATGTTTTTGCTATCTTTCTGATGGGTTTGTTTTGTTTTTTTCCGCCTAATGATCGCTTGCTTCACTGATAGTGACAGCTCTTTGGATCTCATCTTGAGAGTTGACAGCAACAGATTCCAAATGCAAATAGCACACTTGAAATGAACTCTGGACCTTTGATCTGCTCATTGTAATTGGGATAATGAGGGAATAACACATACATGGCCATGGAACAGCTGAGAAGCCAATCGTCCCATTACTTTTGGTCCCTTAACAAGTGGGAGGCACATATGCAAACTGTTGTAATTCCTACACCGTTCACCTTATTTGGATCTAAATGCTCTCAAATTAAAGCTGACAGTCTGCAGTTAAAGCACATCTTGTTCGTTTCATTTCAAATCCATTGTGGTGGTGTATAGAGCCAAAAATGTTAGAATTGTGTCGATGTCCCAATATTTATGGACCTGACTGTATATGTCATAATTGCTATTCAGCGATAAAGTTACATTGTGCTACAGCCATTTACGGGGTGTATTAATAGGATACATACGTACGTCTTATTAGCCGTCCTGCGTTGATTTTTCATTGTTTTACTATTTTGGGGGGGCTGTATTACTACAGGGTGGGCCATTTATATATATACACCTTAATAAAATGGGAATGGTTGGTGATATTAACTTCCTGTTTGTGGCACATTAGTATATGTGAGGGGGGAAACTTTTCAAGATGGGTGGTGACCATGGCGGCCATTTTGAAGTCGGCCATTTTGAATCCAACTTTTGTTTTTTCAATAGGAAGAGGGTCATGTGACACATCAAACTTATTGGGAATTTCACAAGAAAAACAATGGTGTTCTTTCATGAGTTATTTACAAGTTTCTGACCACTTATAAAATGTGTTCAATGTGCTGCCCATTGTGTTGGATTGTCAATGCAACCCTCTTCTCACCCCTCTTCAGACACTGATAGCAACACCGCAGGAGAAATGCTAGCACAGGCTTCCAGTATCAGGTGCTGCACATCTCGTATCTTCACAGCATAGACGATTGCCTTCAGATGATACGAGATGTGCAGCACCTGAAACTACGGATACTGGAAGCCTGTGCTAGCATTTCTCCTGCGGTGTTGCTATCAGTGTGTGAAGAGTGGGAGAAAACAGTTGCATTGACAATCCAACACAATGGGCAGCACATTGAACACATTTTGTAAGTGGTCAGAAACTTGTTTGATGTGTCAAATGACCCTCTTCCTATTGAAAAAACAAAAGTTGGATTCAAAATGGCCGACATGGTCACCACCCATCTTGAAAAGTTTCCCCCTCACATATACTAATGTGCCACAAACAGGAAGTTAATATCACCAACCATTCCCATTTTATTAAGGTGTATCCATATAAATGGCCCACCCTGTAGTTAAAAAAAAGAAAAAAATATATGTCATAAGTGCCGTTCAGCGGTGAAGTTACATTTTACTACAGCTATTTACAGGATGTATTAATAGAATAGATAAGTACATCCTATTAGCTGTCCTGCGTTGATTTTACATTGTTTTACTTTTTTTGGGGGGGTGTATTAATAGAAAACAAAAAAGGAAAAAATATATGTCATAATTGCTGTTTATCGGTGAAGTTACAATGTTCTACAGCCATTTACGGAGTGTATTAATAGAAAAGATACGTATGTCACATTAGCTGTCCTGCGTTGATTTTATATTGTTTAACTTTTTTTGGGGGGTGTATTAATAGAAAATAAAAAGGAAAAAATATATGTCAGCGGTGAAGTTACATTGTACTACAGCCATTTACAGGGTGTATTAATAGGATAGATACGTACGTCCTATTAGCTGTCCTCCGTTGATTTTAAATTGTTTTACTTTTTTGGGGGGCTGTATTAATAGAAAAAAATATATGAAAAAAATATATGTCAAAAGTGCCGTTTGGATGTGAAGTTACATTGTACTACAGCCATTTACGGGGTGTATTGAAGGGAAATAGACCTACTTCCTATTATCTGTTATTGTAATTGTTATTTTTTTGGGGTAGAAGGAATTTATTAATAAAAAAATATATACAGTCAGGTCCATAAATATTGGGACATCGACACAATTCTAACATTTTTGGCTCTATACACCACCACAATGGATTTGAAATGAAACGAACAAGATGTGCTTTAACTGCAGACTGTCAGCTTTAATTTGAGGGCATTTAGATCCAAATAAGGTGAACGGTGTAGGAATTACAACAGTTTGCATATGTGCCTCCCACTTGTTAAGGGACCAAAAGTAATGGGACAATTGGCTTCTCAGCTGTTCCATGGCCATGTATGTGTTATTCCCTCATTATCCCAATTACAATGAGCAGATCAAAGGTCCAGAGTTCATTTCAAGTGTGCTATTTGCATTTGGAATCTGTTGCTGTCAACTCTCAAGATGAGATCCAAAGAGCTGTCACTATCAGTGAAGCAAGCGATCATTAGGCGGAAAAAAACAAAACAAACCCATCAGAGAGATAGCAAAAACATTAGGCGTGGCCAAAACAACTGTTTGGAACATTCTTAAAAAGAAGGAACGCACCGGTGAGCTCAGCAACACCAAAAGACCCGGAAGAGAACGGAAAACAACTGTGGTGGATGTCCAAAATTTTCTTTCCCTGGTGAAGAAAACACCCTTCACAACAGTTGGCCAGATCAAGAACACTCTCCAGGAGGTAGGTGTATGTGTGTCAAAGTCAACAATCAAGAGAAGACTTCACCAGAGTGAATACAGAGGGTTCACCACAAGATGTAAACCATTGGTGAGCCTCAAAAACAGGAAGGCCAGATTAGAGTTTGCCAAACGACATCTAAAAAAGCCTTCACAGTTCTGGAACAACATCCTATGGACACATGAGACCAAGATCAACTTGTACCAGAGTGAAGGGAAGAGAAGAGTATGGAGAAGGAAAGGAACTGCTCATGATCCTAAGCATACAACCTCATCAGTGAAGCATGGTGGTGGTAGTGTCATGGCGTCGGCATGTATGGCTGCCAATAGAACTGGTTCTCTTGTATTTATTGATGATGTGACTGCTGACAAAAGCAGCAGGATGAATTCTGAAGTGTTTCGGGCAATATTATCTGCTAATATTCAGCCAAATGCTTCAGAACTCATTGGACGGCGCTTCACAGTGCAGATGGACAATGACCCAAAGCATACTGCAAAAACAACCAAAGAGTTTTTTAAGGGAAAGAAGTGGAATGTTATGCAATGGCCAAGTCAATCACCTGACCTGAATCCGATTGAGCATGCATTTCACTTGCTGAAGACAAAACTGAAGGGAAAATGCCCAAAGAACAAGCAGGAACTGAAGACAGTTCTAGCAGAGGCCTGGCAGAGCATCACCAGGGATGAAACCCAGCGTCTGGTGATGTCTATGCATTCCAGACTTCAGACTGTAATTGACTGCAAAGTTCTTGCAACCAAGTATTAAAAAGTGAAAGTTTGATTTATGATTAGTATTATGTCCCATTACTTTTGGTCCCTTAGCAAGTGGGAGGCACATATGCAAACTGTTGTAATTCCTACACCGTTCACCTGATTTGGATGTAAATACCCTCAAATTAAAGCTGACAGTCTGCAGTTAAAGCACATCTTGTTCGTTTCATTTTAAATCCATTGTGGTGGTGTATAGAGTCAACAATGTTAGAATTGTGTCGATGTCCCAATATTTATGGACCTGACTGTATGTCTTAATTGCCGTTCAGCGTTGAAGTTACATAGTACTACAGCAATTTACGTGGTGTATTAAAAGGAAATATATGTATGTCCCATTAGCCGTTCTGCGGTGAATTGTGATTGTTTTATTTCTTTTTTGGGGATGTAGTAATAGGAAAAAGAATACGTCTTAATTGCCGTTCTGCGGTGAATTGTGATTTTTATTTTTTTGGGAGGGCAGTTTTATTAATCATTAAAAAAAAATGTCTTAATTGCCGTTCAGCGGTAATAGTAAAATTTTACGTGGTGTATAAAAAGGAAATATACGTACGTCCCATTAGCCGTTCTGCGTTAATTTTACATTTTTTTTTTTTTTTTGGGGGGGGTGTATTAATAGGAATATAAAGCAAAAAATATATGTCATAATTGCTGTTCAGCGGTGAAGCTACATTGTACTACAGCCATTTACAGGGTGTATTAACAGGGTAGATACATACGTCCTATTAGCCATCCTGCGTTGATTTTACATTGTTTTCCTTTTTTTGGGGGGGGTGTATTAATAGGGAAAAAAAAAGGAAAAAAATATATGTCATAATTGCTGTTTAGCGGTGAAGTTACATTGTACTACAGCCATTTACGTGGTGTACTACCGTATATACTCGAGTATAAGCCGGCCCGAGTATAAGCCGAGCCCCTAATTTTACCCCCAAAAAATGGGAAAAATTATTGACTCGAGTATAAGACTAGGGTGGGAAATGCAGCTATAATGCAGAGTGTATGTGTATATAATGCACACACTCTACATTATATACACACATCTGCAAGAGGGTGACTCCCTGTATTTAATGCAGAGTGTGTGCATTATATACACACACACTCTGCATTAAATACAGGGAGCCATCCACAGATCTCCCCCCTAAACAGTGCCATCCACAGATCCCCCCTAAACAGTGCCATCCACAGATCCCCCCTCCCCTAAACAGTGCCATGATGGCACTGTTTAGGGGAGGGGGTATCTGTGGATGGCACTGTAGGGGGATCTGTGGATAGCACTGCTATCCACAGATCCCCCTACAGTGCCATCCACAGATCCCCCTACAGTGCCATCCACAGATCCCCCTACAGTGCCATCCACAGATCCCCCTACAGTGCCATCCACAGATCTCCCTACAGTGCCATCCACAGATCCCCCTACAGTGCCATCCACAGATCCCCCTACAGTGCCATCCACAGATCCCCCTACAGTGCCATGCACAGATCTCCCTACAGTGCCATCCACAGATCCCCCTACAGTGCCATCCACAGATCCCCCTACAGTGCCATCCACAGATCCCCCTCCCCGACGCTCACAGCAGTATTCTTACTTTGTCTTTGCTCCGGTAATACAGGCAGTGCGGGGAGCGGTGCTCACTCACTGACGTCACGCGCCTTCTCCCACTAGGCGGCGCAGGCGCGTGACGTCAGTGATTGAGCGCCGCCCCCCGCACTGCCTGTATTACCGGAGCTAGACTAGACTCGAGTATAAGACGAGGAGGCTTTTTGATCACAATAATATGTGCCAAAAAACTTGTCTTATACTCGAGTATATACGGTAATAGGAAAGATACGTACATCCCATTAGCCGCTCTGCGGTGAATTGTTATTGTTATATTTCTTATTTGGGGGTGTAGTAATAGGAAAAAGAATAATTGCCATTCTGCGGTGAATTGTGATATTTTTTTTTGGAGGAGGGAATTTATTAATCAGAAAAATATATATATTTCTTAATTGCCGTTCAGCGGTGAAGTGAAGTAACATTGTACTACAGCAATTTACATAGTGTATAAAAAGGAAATATACGTACATTCCATTTGCCGTTCTGCTTTGAATTGTGATTTTTATATTTCTTTTTTTGGGGTCTAGAAATAGGGGAAAAAAAGGAAAAAATATATGTCATAATAGGCATTCAGCAGTGAAGTTACATTGTTCTACAGCCATTTACGTGGTGTATAAAAAGGAAATATACGTACGTCCCAATAGCCGTTCTGCGGTGAATTGTGATTGTTATACTATATTTTTCGCCCTATAAGATGCACCGGCCCATAAGACGCACCTAGGTTTTTGAGGAGGAAAATAAGAAAATAAAAAATTTGAACCAAAAGGTAAGCTTTTGGTAGGCTTTGAACTAATAGTAGCCTGTGAATGACACTATTATGGGGGATCTGTGGATAACGCACTGTTATGGGGAATTTGTGGATGACACAGCTATGGGGGTCTGTGGATGGCACTGTTATGGGGGTCTGTGGATGGCACTGTTATGGGGGTCTGTGACTGACACTGTTATGAGCGTCTGTGGATGGCACTGTTTTGGGGGTCTGTGGATGGCACTGGTATGGGGGTCTGTGGCTGACACTGTTATGGGGTCTGTGGATGGCACTGTTATGGGGGTCTGTGGATGGCACTGTTATGGGGGTCTGTGGATGGCACTGTTATGAGGGTCTGTGGATGGCACTGTTATGGGGGTCTGTGGCTGACACTGTTATGGGGGTCTGTGGCTGACACTGTTATGAAGGTCTGTGGCTGACACTGTTATGGGGGGTCTGTGGATGGCACTGTTATGGGGGCATCTGTGGATGGCATAACACTGCTTTGGGGGGGGATCTGTGGATGACAGATAAATAGCATCTTATGCTATTTGTCATCCACAGATCCTCCCCATAACAGTGTCAGCCACTGTGAATGACCCCAAATACAGGGGGTGGGGGCTGGCATCTACACTAGTTTTTTAATGGCAGCGGTGGCCCAGTGCAGTCATTGTATTCTATTGCATCGGGCCCCGCTCACTGTACTAATCATATCTACGGTAACTGCAGGCAATGTTTAACTATAGAATATGTTCGATCCAGCAGCCTGTACTTACGACCGCAGGAGGCAGGAGGTTGGGCGGGCGGGCACTGGCAGCGTAACTCACTACGTTACCTGCCTGCGCTGCCTGCTTTATTCATAAAGTGGGCAGAGCAGGCACGTGACGTAGGAAGTTACGCTGCCATTGCCCGCCCGCCCTGCCTCCTGCCTGCTATTGTCGTAAGTACAGGCTGCTGGATCGAACATATTCTATAGTTAAACATTGCCTGCAATTACCGTAGATACGATTAGTACAGTGAGTGGGGCCCGGTGCAATAGAATACATTGACTACATCGGGCCCCGCTGCCATTACAAAACTAGATGCCGGCCCCCAGCCCCTCCTCCCTCCCCACTGATACACCGCCGGCCGCGCTGTGCAGCATGCGGTCAGCGGTGTATCAGTGTAAACAGCAGCATTTGCCCCATGAGACGCACTGCCATTTTCCTCCCACTTTTGGGGGGGGGGAGTGCATCTTATAGGGCGAAAAATACGGTATTTCTTTTTTTGGGGTGTAGTTATAGGAAAAAGAATACATCTTAATTGACCTTCTGCGGTAAATTCGGATTGCTATTTTTTATTTTTTTGGGTGGAGAGTTCATTAATCAGAAAAAATATATGTCTTCATTGCCGTTCAGCGGTAAAGTAACATTGTACTACAGCCATTTTCGTGGTGTATAAAAAGGAAATATACGTACCTCCCATTAGCCGTTCTGTATTCGTCAGTCATTCAGTCAGCAATCGAACTCATCTAATGGCGCAGAAGCTGAACCAGTTGGCCAAGTTGCTAGTGCTGCAGTCCCTCCCTTTCCAAGTGGTGGACTTTGCACCTTTCAGAGAACTGATGGCTTGTGCCGAGCCGAGGTGGAGAGTCCCAAGCCTCATTTCTTAGCGAAAAAGGCAGTACCAGCCCTGCATACATATATAGAACAGAAGGTGGGCCAGTCCTTGAGCCTGTTGGTGTCTGCCAAAGTGCACGGCAGCGCAGATGTGTGGAGCTGTAACTACGGTCAAGAACAATATACGTCTTTTACGGCCCACTGGGTAAATGTGGTTCCTGCCCAGCTACACCAGCAACTTTGCCAGGTGACGCCGCTTCCGCCTTCAAGTTCTCACGCCGTTGGTCCTGCGACAATGTGCGCATCTGCCTCCTCATCCTCCACCGTGTCCGCAGCCTCCACTGCAGAATCAATTCACAGTGCCCCTCCAGCATACCACATGTGCAGGGCATGGCGGTGTCATGCTGTCCCGCACCTAGTTTGCCTGGGCTAACGGAGTCATCAAGTAATCGAATCCTGGCTTGCTCCGCAACAATTGAAAATCGGAACCATGGTGACCGACAACGGGAAGAACATGGTGTCGGCGCTAAAGAAGGGCCCTGCATGGCGCATGTGTTCGATCTGGTTGTAAAGCTGTTCCTGAAGTCTTCACCCTATCTGCAAGACATCCCGAAAATTGCCAGGAAACATTTCATTCACTTCAGCCACTCATAAAGCACACCCTCCTTGAGCTGCAGCGGTAGAACGGCGTCCCCCAACATAGGCTGATATGCGACGTTTCCACCCGTTGGAATTCCACTCTCCATATGTTGGACCAATTATATGAACAGAGAAAGGCCATAAATGATTTCTTGATGATACAGGCAGACAGAGGTACTCCCTGTGTAACTTCGATGTTAGCCAGTGGCAGCTCATACGTGACACCTGCCGTTTGCTCGTGCCCTTTGAGGAGGCCACTTTATTTGTCAGTCGCTAGGACTACGGGATGAACAACGTCATTCCACTGATTCATGTCCTGGAGCATATGCTGCTAAATCTGGCTGGCCAGGGGACAGTAGACGTGGCGAATACATCTCAAAGCCACATGAGCCCTGTGGGGGCTAAACTAGAGGAGGAGGACATTTGAGCACAAGCAATGCATAGAGAAATGGGTGGTTTTACTACACAGGTGACAGGAGAGGAGGAGCAGGAGCAACCAGATGAGCTACAAGGCGATGAGGCAGAGGACCCAGACACACTGTGGCAGTATGCAGTGGAGATGGAGGGAGGGAGTACCTCCAAGTCACTTGCGCAAGTTGCTTGCGTAGTGACAGCCGAATTGTCACCATTCGACAAAGGGATGACTGCTTGCTCTCCACCATGTTAGTCCCTCACTACCGGTAAAAAATGGGGGCCTTTTTTACACCCACTGAGAGGGAGGACAAACTGAACTACTATCGAGACATCCTATGTAGTAAGTTGGCCGCTGCCTTTGTGCACCATCGCCCATCCTCACGCAAGTCTAACCGGGGGGGCCCTCTGCGCTCACGTTCCACTGCAATGGCTGCTGATGAGCAGTTTTCTTCACCCGCCTACTGAAGAAACTACTCACCAGCAGCAGCAGCTAGACATAGAGCAGAACCTGAACCAGCAGGTGTTGGCATACTTGGAGTGCACTCTGCCAACCCACATTGAAGATCCAATGGACTACTTGCCAGCCAAACTTGATTTGTGGCCGCAACTGGCCGAGTCTGCCCTGGACAAGCTTTCCTGCCCGGCCAGCAGTGTGGCATCAGAGCGGGTGTTTAGTGTGCCGGGGGCCATAGTTACCCCAAGGAGAACTTGCCTGTTCACCCAAAATGTGGAGAAACTGACTTTGTGAAGATGAATCAGGCGTGGATCAGCCAGGATTTTCAAACACCAATGCCTGATGCATCAGACTAGATCACCCATGGTGCCACACCTACACTTTGACAAAAAAAGAACCGTTTCTTTTGGCTACCTGCTTCAGCTACTATTCTGATGTTGCCACCCACCTGATGCCACACCTGCTGCCAGGTGCTCCTACTGCTAGCCACCATCTTTATCTGGTACTGGTATTGCCCCCACCTCCCCACTCTGTCACTGGGCGACTCTTTAGTCTCCTCATGCTGCTGCCACCTGCCTACTATGTCACTGGGCCACTCTGTGGTCTCCTTATGCTGCTGCCACATCCCTACTATGTCACTGGCCACTCTGTTGTCTCCTCATGCTGCTGCCACATCACTACTCTGTGGTTTTGTCATACTGCTGCCAGCTCACCACTATGTCACTGGGCCACTCTATGGTCTCCTAATGCTCCTGCCACATCACCACTTTGTGGTCTCCTCATGCTGCTGCTACCTCAACACTATGTCACCAGGCCACTCTGTGGTCTCCTCATGCTGCAGCCACATCACCACTCTGTCACTGGGCTATTCTGTGGTCTCCTCATGCTGCTGCCGCCTCAACACTATGTCACTGGGCCACTCTGTGGACTTCCCATGCTGTTCCCAACCTCCCCACTCCATGACTAGGCAACTATATTGCCTTTTTGGCCTGGTTGACATCTTTATTTATTTGACCATTCTTCTGATCTTGTCAGAAGGAATGAAAAATGAGATGCACAACGGATCCTGTCTATGTAGCAGCTGTATGGCCTGTATGACATGGTCCCATTAGAATTGGGTTATGATTTGGTAGCCAAAAGCAGGAATGGGTACAAAACACAGAAGACATGCAAATATTCCATTCACGTGTCATCTCTGTTTTGGATCTTCTCCAGTTTTTTTTGGCTTTAGCAATACTGATTAGTGTTGATCGAGCATTCTCGGCCGAAAACTTGTTCGGCCTGAGCATCTCGATGCTTGGCACATGGCGGTACTCAGCCGAGTATCGCATGTGCTCGAGTGCCATGCTCGATTCTCCTCCCCGCACGTTTATTGGCTGCTACGCAGCCAATAAACGAGCAGGTAAGTGCTGCCCGCACTGTAATGCCAGTAGCCATGTTGGCTACAGCATTACAGTGATTGGCTGGCCAGAACTCGTCATCGGGTGCTATATAGCACCCGATGACGCATGTTCGGCTCATTCGTAGTCAGGGAGAGCTGAGCATAGAAAGGGACAGAGAGTGTAGGGAGTGTAATAGAATATTTTTTTGTACAAGAATGTTTCAGAGACCAAGAAGTCCTTTTAAGGACTATTGTGTGTGACAGCAGCAATATATATTTTTAGCGCATCCTGCGATAACTATCGTGTAATAGGCCGCTGCGGACAGTTAAATTATTCACGCCACATCTCCTGTGTAAAGTGTGCGCATCCCTAAAATATCAGTGACATCCAGTGTACTTTTTCCATAGACGGTGTCCGCTGCGAACAGTTAAATTATCCGCGCCACATCTCCTGTTTAAAGTGTGCGCATCCCTAAAATATCAGTGGCATCCAGTGTGCTTTTTCCATAGACGGTGTCAGCTGAGGACAGTTAAATTATCCGTGCCACATCTCCTGTTTAACTCCTTAAGGACCGGGCTCATTTTCACCTTAAGGAACAGGCCATTTTTTGCAAATCTGACCAATGTCACTTTATGTGGTGATAACTTTAAAACGCTTTGACTTATCCAGGCCATTCTGAGATAGTTTTTTCGTCACATATTGTACTTCATGACACTGGTAAAATGGAGTAAAAAAAATTCATTTTTATTTATATAAAAATACCAAATTTGCCAAAATTTTTCAAAAATTAGCAAATTTCCAAGTTTCAATTTCTCTACTTCTATAATACATAGTAATACCTACAAAAATAGTTATTGCTTTACATTCCCCATATGTCTACTTTATGTTAGGATCATTTTGGGAATGACATTTTATTTTTGGGGGACTTTACAAGGCTTAGAAGTTTAGAAGCAAATCTTGAAATTTCTCAGAAATGTTCAAAAACCTTTTTAAGGACCAGTTCAGGTCTGAAGTCACTTTGTGAGGCTTACATAATAGAAACCACCCAAAAAGACCCCATTCTAAAAACTACACCCCTCAAGGCATTCAAAACTGATTTTACAAACTTTGTTAACCCTTTAGGTGTTCCACAAGAATTAATGGAAAATAGAGATACAATTTCAAAATTTAACTTTTTTGGCAGATTTTCCATTTTAATAATTTTTTTCCAGTTACAAAGCAAGGGTTAACAGCCAAAAAAAAAATCAATATTTATGGCTCTGATAATGTAGTTTACAGAAACACCCCATATGTGGTCGTAAACCGCTGTACGGGCACACGGCAGGGCGCAGAAGGAAAGGAATGCCATACGGTTTTTGGAAGGCAGATTTTGCTGGACTGAAAGCGACGGAATGGGGCGCAGCCATAATGTAGTGCGAATTGACTTGGGGGGAAGACCGTAGGACAGTAAGGGGTTAATGTTGTGGGGTAGGGGTGGGCCTAAGGAAGGAAGGGGAGGACGTGCAGTTTGGCGGGCAGTATATGTAGGCTGGAGGAGGGGCGTCAGTCAGTGGCTGGCATAGTGAAGCGCGTTTGCAGGGCCAAGATGTCGTCGCTGGAAGAGCTAATGGAGGCGGTTAGGGCGGCTGTACAGGTACATGGTGCGGCCCGTTTACAAGCGACCATGCAGTCGGTCCTGAACCCCCCGTCTGCGACCGGTGAGGCGGTGCGTTCCGGACGGGCTAGGCGCTCTGTTCCCCCTGAGCGCCTGAGCCCCGAGACGACTCCGAGACTGCGTCGGCGAATGCGGAGCCCCATTAGCAACCCTCCGCTGCAGCCTGCGATGCCGGTGGCTGATTCGGCTCGCAGACGCAGCGGGAGGACGGCGAGGAGAGATGGCAGGCCAACGGGAGAGGGACGGTCTGGTGCGGGTCCCGTCTCCCGGCCGACGAGAGGAAGAAGGCAGGCGCGTGCGGCTGTCTCCCCGCGAGAGGCGGTGCGGGAGAGACGAGCCGGGTCTGAATTACCTGCAGGCGGCGGTGTTGCTGCGGCCGGGTCGCTCCACGGCCTGGGCCTCTTGGATGTCGGTGTGAGGAGTTGCCCTGCGTCGCGGTCAGTCTCTGCTGATCGGCGACGTCATCAGGGAGGGCCTGAGGTGCAGAGCGATGATGCTGGGAGAGGAAGCGCGTCGCGACCCCTGGTGGTGGGTCGGCGACATGGCGCCTTCTCAAGGGATGCGGTAGAGGATGAGCCCCCGGAACGGCTGCATGGGACCGCGGCTCACAGTGCCGGTGCTGTGGAGCCAGCTTCACTGGGAGTCGCCGTGATGAGAGGTGTGCGGCCAGGAGTGAGGGCCTCTTCTTCACAAGGGGCTGCGGACGTTGGCCCTTTGCAACAGGAGTCAGAGGAGGAGTCGTTCCAGTTGGAGGAAGGCGAAGTGGATCCTGGAGAAGAGTCTGCGGCTGGTGGTATGGACGACGCTGGGCCATCTGGAGGTGACGTCTCGTGCGTGGTATCAGAAGGGAGGTCTGCGGCTGCCGGCGACACCGCCCGGGGACGGCCAGGTGAGAGAGCGGCGTGTCAAATGCATGTTGGGGGGGTCGGGAATTCAGGGTTGCATAGTGGAGGGGGTTCTGAAGCTTTGGTGAGGGATGTATTATCGGGTATGCTTGCTTTGTTATCACGGTTGGGCCCGGGTGCAGTGGGGAATCCGGCGGCTGTGTGGTCTCCTGCGGCTGATTTGGCGGTGGTTCCAGGGGCGGCGCAGGGTTTACTGAGTGAGAGTGGGGGTGCGGTGGCCGGTGGCCAGGCCTGTGGTTCTGGGCGGGTAGCTGGGGAGAAAGGTGATGTGGTTGACGGTGTTAGGTTGGCGGATTCAGCAAAGGGTGAGATTTATGTATGTTTTGAGGGGCCGCTGGGGGCTCATTTGAAGCCGGAGGTCAGGGAGAAGATATGGAAGGATGAATATGTGGAGATCTTCTCTATGCTCCCTTTGGAGAAATTTAATTTGGATAGGGGTAAGCTGGATGAGAGCAAGAAGGAGGAGGAAGAAAGGAGGAGGTTTAGGTTGATTCCGCGTACTTTTCAGAATTGGTTGCAGGCTTTTGCAATTTTGGCCAGCGTCATTGGGGAAAAGACGCCAGAGCACTGCTCGGCTCTTTTCTGCTATATGGATGCTATTGGGGAGGCTCATCGGACGTATGGGGGTGTGGCTTGGCTTAGGTACGACGAGCAGTTCCGGCAGCGGAAGGCGGTCAGGCCTAGCATTCGTTGGGACCATAAGGATATTGGTCTGTGGATGCGTTTGATGGCAGCACCTCGGGGTGGAGGGTCTCAGCCCTTTCGTGGAGCGGCCGGGGGTGCCTCGGCTGCGGAGTCTCAGGTTGGGGGAAAAAAGGGTTATTGCTGGCAATTCAATGAAGGACATTGCCGGTTCTTGTCCGACTGCAGGTTTAAGCATGAGTGCTCCGGTTGCGGAGGTTCCCATAGCTTGTCCAGGTGTTTCCGGAGGGGGAAAGGTAAGGGATCCGAGGTTATGCAAAAGAGGGGTGACACCGGTGAGGGTGGAAGAGATGGAGCCGTATTTAAGGATGTACCCAAATAGGGAGGCGGCTCGGTTGTTGTTGAAGGGGTTTACCGCGGGGTTTGTTATCCCGTGTAGTTTGGTGGAGAAGCGGGTTGCTTCCCGGAATTTGATTTCAGCTTTGCGCTACCCTGATGTGGTGAGGGATAAAATTGTGAAGGAGGTTGCGGCTGGCAGAGTTGTAGGCCCCTTTTCAGAGTGTCCTTTGCCGGAGTTATGGGTATCCCCATTGGGTTTGGTTCCTAAGAAGGAGCCCAATAAGTTCAGGCTCATTCATCATTTGTCCTATCCGCTTGGTGGATCGGTGAATGATGGGATAGCGGACGAGTTATGCTCAGTGTCATACACGTCTTTTGATGAGGCAGTGCGGTGGGTGCGGCGTTTCGGGCAGGGCGCCCTGCTTGCTAAGACTGATATTGAGGCTGCTTTTCGGTTGTTGCCCATTCACCCTGACAGTTTGCATTTGTTAGGTTTTAAGTGGGATGGTTGTTTTTATGTTGATTGTTGTTTACCGATGGGGTGCGCGATCTCGTGCTCCTTGTTTGAGTCGTTTAGTTGTTTTTTAGAATGGGTGGTGAAACAGGAGGCGGGATGGAGCTCGGTTTTGCACTACCTGGATGATTTTTTGTTTCTTGGTCCGGCTGGATCTAGGGTGTGCGCAGTGCTGCTGCATACGATGGAGAGGGTTGCGGCGCGTTTCGGAATTCCGTTGGCGGCGGATAAGACGGAAGGCCCTGCCACGGTCATTAAGTTCTTAGGTATTGAGATTGACAGTTTGGCTATGGAGTGTCGTTTGCCTGAGGATAAGGTGCGTGATCTCTTGCAGGAGGTCGGGGTTTTGAGGAAGGCTAGGAAGGTGCAACTTAAGCGGGTTCAATCAGTTTTGGGAAAATTGAATTTTGCTTGTCGCATCTTGCCAATGGGGCGGGTTTTTTGCCGTCGCTTGGCGTTAGCCACTGCGGGCATTACTGCGCCTTTTCATTATTTACGGTTGCCAGGGGCTGTGAAGGATGATTTGGCGGTATGGGAGAATTTTTTGTTGGATTATAATGGTAGGTCGGTGTGGATGGAAGCGGTGGTTAGCAATGTGGATTTGGAGTTGTTTTCGGATGCGTCTGGTTCTTGTGGTTATGGTGTATTTTGTAGGGGACAATGGAGTGCAGGGGGTTGGCCGGCGGAATGGAGGCAGGCTGGCTTACTTTCAAACTTGGTGTTGTTGGAACTTTTTCCTATTGTCTTGGCCACTGAGTTGTGGGGGGACTGGCTGAGGAATCGGCGGGTGCGTTTTTACTGCGATAACATGGGAGTTGTGCAAGCAATTAATAGTCAGTCGGCTAATTCACCGCCTGTGTTGAATTTGCTGAGGTACTTTGTGCTGAGGGGTTTGCGATTGAATGCTTGTTTTGTGGCGGAGCATGTCCCAGGAGTGGATAACTCATTGGCTGATTCCCTTTCTCGTTTTCAGTGGGAGCGTTTCCGCGGATTGGCGCCGGGTGCCGAAATTCGGGGGTTGCCCTGTCCTCAGTGGCTCTGGAGCGTGGCCTTGGGGTGTCAGCGGGCCTGATTAGGCGGTCACTTAGTAACGGTACGTGGGCTGCTTATTCTTCGGTGTGGTCTTTGTGGGAGGAATTGATTGAGCAAGTTGGGGGTTGTAGCTCGCTGGAGGATTTTCGAACGTTATTGGTTTTCTGGTTAGGAACGTTTTATGCGGCAGGTTTATCTTTTTCAGTGGCGTCAAAGAGGTTAGCGGCTGTCGCCTTTTGGTTGCGGTTGCGAGGTATGGCTGATGTGTCTAAGTGTTTTATGGTACGGCAGGCTTTGAAGGGATACCGCCGTTGCGGGGTACGGAGGGACACTCGCAGGCCGGTTTCATTTGCGGTGTTGCAGAAGTTATGGTCAGAGGCGGGATCGGTGTGTATGTCGGCATATGAAGTGTGCTTGTTTAGGGCGGCTTTTTCTCTGGCATTTTTTGGAGCGTTTCGCATCTCAGAGTTGGTGGCAGCGAGTCGCACGAGCACTGGGGGTTTGTTATGGGAAGATGTTGGTTTGGTGGATGGTGTTTTGCGGTGTTGCATTCGCAGGTCTAAGACGGACCAGGAGGGTAAAGGGGTTGTTTTATGGCTGAGGCCGTTGGTAGGGTCTGTGCTTTGTCCTGTGCGTTGTATGGAGGATTTCTTGGAGGTGCGGCCGAGTGGGAAGGGGACGTTGTTGATTCATCAGGATGGGTCGCGGTTGTCTCGTTTCCAATTTGTCGCTGTTTTCAGGAAGTGCTTGGTGGCTGCTGGTTTGCCCGCTATGGAGTACGCTTCTCACTCTTTTCGGATAGGTGCCGCGACAGAGGCGGCTAGGTGGGGCCTAGGTGAGGAGGTCATTCGGCGTATAGGACGTTGGGAGTCGGATTGTTTCCGGTCATATATCCGGCCCCATTTGCTGTGAATGGCTAGTGAGGGCTCTGAGGTGGGGAAGTTGTTAAAGGACCTGACAATCTTGGATGTGTTTTAACTGTGTTTGTTTTGTTGCAGGGTCGGCTCCTTGTTTGACTTGGATTTTTGGGCATTCCTATGTTCATTGGGGTGCCTTGCGAGCGGACGTCAGGCGGAACGGACGCCAGTTGGGTTTTTCGGCGGAGGACATGCGGATTAGGTGGATTGGTTTGCGGGGGCTTCTTTGGGGGAGAGTCTTGCCGGAGATCTATTTGAATGTACAGTTGGATCGGCCGCCGGACGTGTTGGTTCTTCATGTCGGCGGGAATGATTTGGGGGTACGTCGGTCCCGGGATGTGATCCGGGATATTAAGTTGGATGTGTTGCGTTTGCTGGCGGATTTTCCTGAGATTTTGCTGGTTTGGTCGGAGGTGGTGGCGAGAAGTAGTTGGAGGTTCGCCAGGTCGGTTGAGCGGATCAATAAGGCGCGGGCGAAATTGAACAAGGAGGTGGGGCGCTTTGTTCGCAGGCAAGGTGGTATAGTGGTGCGCCATCGGGAATTGGAGGCGGCATCGCCTCAGTTCTTGAGAGCGGATGGTGTGCACCTTAATGATGTCGGTATTGACATGTGGGCTTTGAGCATTCAGGAGGGTTTGGAGACGGCCCTGAGGGTTTGGCGGGACGCCCACAGGTGAGGTGTCACCGGTGGTCTTCTCGTGGCTGATTGTTAGGGGATCCTGGGGGAGCGATTCTATGGTTAAGAGATGCGGGACATGTTGGAGCCTGCATCTCATGTGGTTTCTGAATGCCGAGGATGGGGGCTCCTGTCTGGGCTAAAAGGCCTACAGGAGGAGATACTTGGTTACTTCAAGCAGTTGGTGCTCTTGGGTCGGTGAGTGCGGCCGAGGGTAAGCTTGAAGTACAAGGTGAGACGGTTAAGGAAGATGGCGCTGGTTTGGGTTGCCCTCCAGGATCCTTTTTGTTACGGTGCAGTGGGTCATAACATTGAAGGTTGTGTTAATGTGTCGGTTGTTATTATTATTGTCATTATTGTTGTGATTATTTATTATTATTATATGTGAATAATAAAGTTCGGCCATCACGGTCAATTTCTCCAATCAAGTCGGTGTCGGTGTGGTTTATTGAAGAGCAGGTTAGTGGTACGGACGGAGGAGATTCTTCCATCCTATTAAGTCATGAAAGCGACGGAATGGGGCGCAGCCATAATGTAGTGCGAATTGACTTGGGGGGAAGACCGTAGGACAGTAAGGGGTTAATGTTGTGGGGTAGGGGTGGGCCTAAGGAAGGAAGGGGAGGACGTGCAGTTTGGCGGGCAGTATATGTAGGCTGGAGGAGGGGCGTCAGTCAGTGGCTGGCATAGTGAAGCGCGTTTCCCACCCTCCCACCCTATTTTAGGTGGTTAGTGGATGGCGTCTGGTGGGGCTGATTGTTAGGGGATCCTGGGGGAGCGATTCTATGGTTAAGAGATGCGGGACATGTTGGAGCCTGCATCTCATGTGGTTTCTGAATGCCGAGGATGGGGGCTCCTGTCTGGGCTAAAAGGCCTACAGGAGGAGATACTTGGTTACTTCAAGCAGTTGGTGCTCTTGGGTCGGTGAGTGCGGCCGAGGGTAAGCTTGAAGTACAAGGTGAGACGGTTAAGGAAGATGGCGCTGGTTTGGGTTGCCCTCCAGGATCCTTTTTGTTACGGTGCAGTGGGTCATAACATTGAAGGTTGTGTTAATGTGTCGGTTGTTATTATTATTGTCATTATTGTTGTGATTATTTATTATTATTATATGTGAATAATAAAGTTCGGCCATCACGGTCAATTTCTCCAATCAAGTCGGTGTCGGTGTGGTTTATTGAAGAGCAGGTTAGTGGTACGGACGGAGGAGATTCTTCCATCCTATTAAGTCATGGTTTTTTGACACCATGTCCCATTTGAAGCCCCTCTGATCTACCCCTAGAGTAGAAACTCCAAAAAAGTGACTCCATTTTAGAAACTACACCCCTCAAGGTATTCAAAACTGATTTTACAAACTTTGTTAACCCTTTAGGCGTTCCACAAGAATTAATGGAAAATAGAGATACAATTTCAAAATTTCACTTTTTTGGAAGATTTTCCATTTTAATAATTTTTTTCCAGTTACAAAGCAAGGGTTAACAGCCAAACAAAACTCAATATGTATGGTTCTGATTCTGTAGTTTACAGAAACACCCCATATGTGGTCGTAAACCGCTGTACGGGCACACAGCAGGGCGCAGAAGGAAAGGAATGCCATACGGTTTTTGGAAGGCAGATTTTGCTGGACTGGTTTTTAGACACCATGTCCCATTTGAAGCCCCCCTGATGCACCCCTAGAGTAGAAACTCTAAAAAGTGACCCCATTTCAGAAACTACACCCCTCAAGGTATTTAAAACTGATTTTACAAACTTTGTTAACCCTTTAGCTGTTCCACAAGAATTATTGGAAATTAGAGATACAATTTCAAAATTTCACTTTTTTGGCAGATTTTCCATTTTAATAATTTTTTTTCCAGTTACAAAGCAAGGGTTAACAGCCAAACAAAACTCAGTATTTATGGCCCTGATTCTGTAGTTTACAGAAACACCCCATATGTGGTCATAAACCGCTGTACGGGCACACAAGGAAAGGAATGCCATGCGGTTTTTGGAAGGCAGATTTTGCTGGACTGTTTTTTTTTTTACACCATGCCCCATTTGAAGCCCCCCTGAGGCACCCCTAGAGTAGAAACTCCAAAAAAGTGACCCCATTTTAGAAACTATGTGATAGGGTGGCAGTTTTGTTGGTACTAGTTTAGGGTACATATGATTTTTGGTTGCTCTATATTACACTTTTTGTGAGGCAAGGTAACAAAAAATGGCTGTTTTGGCACCGTTTTTATTTTTTGTTATTTACAACATTCATCTGACAGGTTAGATCATGTGGTATTTTTATAGACCAGGTTGTCACGGACGCGGCGATACCTAATATGTATACTATTGTTTTATTTATGTAAGTTTTACACAATGATTTCGTTTTTTAAACAAAAAAAATCATGTTTTTGTGTCTTCATAGTCTGAGAGCCATAGTTTTTTCAGTTTTTGGGCGATTATCTTGGGTAGGGTATGATTTTTGCGGGATGAGATGACGGTTTGATTGGCACTATTTTTGGGTGCGTATGACTTTTTGATCGCTTGCTATTACACTTTTTGTGATATAAGGTGACAAAAACTGCTTTTTTTACACCGTTTTTATTTTTATTTTTTTACGGTGTTCATCTGAGGGGTTAGGTCATGTGATATTTTTTAGAGCAAGTTATTACTGACGTGGCGATACCTAATATGTATACTTTTTTTTATTTATGTAAGTTTTACACAATGATTTCATTTTTAAAACAAAAAAAATCATGTTTTGGTGTCTCCATATTCTGAGAGCCAAAGTTTTTACAGTTTTTTGGCGATTATCTTAGGTCGAGTCTCCTTTTTTGTGGGATGAGATGACTGTTTGATTGGCACTATTTTGGGGTGCATATGACTTTTTGATCGCTTGCTATTACACTTTTTGTGATATAAGGTTACAAAAAATTGCTTTTTTTACACTTTTTTTTTACGGTGTTCACCTGAGGGGTTAGGTCATGTGATATTTTTATAGAGCAAGTTATTACGGACGCGGAGATACCTAATATGTATACCTTTTTTATTTATGTAAGTTTTACACAATGATTTCATTTTTGAAACAAAAAAAATCATGTTTTAGTGTTTCTATAGTCTGAAAGCCATAGCTTTTTCAGTTTTTGGGCGATTATCTTCAGTAGGGTATGATTTTTGCGGGATGAGATGCCGGTTTTATTGGCACTATTTTTGGGTGAGTATGACTTTTTGATCTCTTGCTATTACACTTTTTGTGATGTAAGGTGACAAAAAATGGCATTTTTTACATTTCTTTTTTTTTTTTTACGATGTTCATCTGAGAGGTTAGGTCATGTGATATTTTTATAGAGCAAGTTATTACTGACGTAGCAATACCTAATATGTACAGTCGTGGCCAAAAGTTTTGAGAATGACACAAATATTAGTTTTCACAAAGTTTGCTGCTAAACTGCTTTTAGATCTTTGTTTCAGTTGTTTCTGTGATGTAGTGAAATATAATTACACGCACTTCATATGTTTCAAAGGCTTTTATCGACAATTACATGACATTTATGCAAAGAGTCAGTATTTGCAGTGTTGGCCCTTCTTTTTCAGGACCTCTGCAATTCGACTGGGCATGCTCTCAACCAACTTCTGGGCCAATTCCTGACTGATAGCAACCCATTCTTTCATAATCACTTCTTGGAGTTTGTCAGAATTAGTGAGTTTTTGTTTGTCCACCCGCCTCTTGAGGATTGACCACAAGTTCTCAATGGGATTAAGATCTGGGGAGTTTCCAGGCCATGGACCCAAAATGTCAATGTTTTGGTCCCCGAGCCAGTTAGTTATCACTTTTGCCTTATGGCACGGTGCTCCATCGTGCTGGAAAATGCATTGTTCTTCACCAAACTGTTGTTGGATTGTTGGAAGAAGTTGCTGTTGGAGGGTGTTTTGGTACCATTCTTTATTCATGGCTGTGTTTTTGGGCAAAATTGTGAGTGAGCCTACTCCCTTGGATGAGAAGCAACCCCACACATGAATGGTCTCAGGATGCTTTACTGTTGGCAGGACACAGGACTGATGGTAGCGCTCACCTTTTCTTCTCCGGACAAGCCTTTTTCCAGATGCCCCAAACAATCGGAAAGAGGCTTCATCGGAGAAAATTACTTTGCCCCAGTCCTCAGCAGTCCATTCACCATACTTTCTGCAGAAGATCAATCTGTCCCTGATGTTTTTTTTGGAGAGAAGTGGCTTCTTTGCTGCCCTTCTTGACACCAGGCCATCTTCCAAAAGTCTTCGCCTTACTGTGCGTGCAGATGCGCTCACACCTGCCTGCTGCCATTCCTGAGCAAGCTCTGCACTGGTGGCACTCCGATCCCGCAGCTGAATTCTCTTTAGGAGACTATCCTGGCGCTTGCTGGACTTTCTTGGACGCCCTGAAGCCTTCTTAACAAGAATTGAACCTCTTTCCTTGAAGTTCTTGATGATCCTATAAATTGTTGATTGAGGTGCAATCTTAGTAGCCACAATATCCTTGCCTGTGAAGCCATTTTTATGCAACCCAATGATGGCTGCACGCGTTTCTTTGCAGGTCACCATGGTTAACAATGGAAGAACAATGATTTCAAGCATCACCTTCCTTTTAACATGTCAAGTCTGCCATTTTAACCCAATCAGCCTGACATAATGATCTCCAGCCTTGTGCTCGTCAACATTCTCACCTGAGTTAACAAGACGATTACTGAAATGATCTCAGCAGGTCCTTTAATGACAGCAATGAAATGCAGTGGAAAGGTTTTTTTGGGATTAAGTTAATTTTCATGGCAAAGAAGGACTATGCAATTCATCTGATCACTCTTCATAACATTCTGGAGTATATGCAAATTGCTATTATAAAAACTTAAGCAGCAACTTTTCCAATTTCCAATATTTTTCTAATTCTCAAAACTTTTGGCCACGACTGTATACTTTTTTCATTTATGTAAGTTTTACACAATGATTTCATTTTTTTTTTTTAAATCATGTTTTAGTGTCTCCATATTCTGAGAGCCATAGTTTATTCAGTTTTTTGGCAATTATCTTAGGTCGGGTCTCATTTTTTGTGGGATGAGATGACGGTTTTATTGGCACTATTTTGGGGTGCATATGACTTTTTGATCGCTTGCTATTACACTTTTTGTGATGTAAGGTGACAAAAAATTGCTTTTTTTTACACCTTTTGAAAAAAATTTACGATGTTCATCTGAGGGGTTAGGTCATGTGATATTTTCATAGAGCAAGTTATTACGGACGCGTAGATACCTAATATGTATACTTTTTTTATTTATGGAAGTTTTACACAATGATTTCATTTTTGAAACAAAAAAAATCATGTTTTAGTGTTTCTATAGTCTGAAAGCCATAGTTTTTTCAGTTTTTGGGAGATTATCTTAGGTCGGGTCTCATTTTTTGCGGGATGAGATGACGGTTTTATTGGCACTATTTTGGGGTGCATATGACTTTTTGATCTCTTGCTATTACACTTTTTGTGATGTAAGGTGACAAAAAATGGCTTTTTTTACAGTTTTTTTTTTTTTTACGGTGTTCATCTGAGAGGTTAGGTCATGTGATATTTTTATAGAGCAAGTTATTACTGACGTAGCAATACCTAATATGTATACTTTTTTTTATTTATGTAAGTTTTACACAATGATTTCATTTTTTTTTTTTTAAAACATGTTTTAGTGTCTCCATATTCTGAGAGTCATAGTTTATTCAGTTTTTTGGCGATTATCTTAGGTCGGGTCTCATTTTTTGCGGGATGAGATGACGGTTTTATTGGCACTATTTTGGGGTGCATATGACTTTTTGATCTCTTGCTATTACACTTTTTGTGATGTAAGGTGACAAAAAATGGGTTTTTTTTACAGTTTTTTTTTTTTTTTTTTACGGTGTTCATCTGAGAGGTTAGGTCATGTGATATTTTTATAGAGCAAGTTATTACTGACGTAGCAATACCTAATATGTATACTTTTTTTATTTATGTAAGTTTTACACAATGATTTCATTATTTTTTTTTTAAATCATGTTTTAGTGTCTCCATATTCTGAGAGTCATAGTTTATTCCGTTTTTTGGCGATTACCTTAGGTCGGGTCTCATTTTTTGCGGGATGAGATGACGGTTTTATTGGCACTATTTTGGGGTGCATATGACTTTTTGATCGCTTGCTATTACACTTTTTGTGATGTAAGGTGACAAAAAATTGCTTTTTTTTACACCTTTTTAAAAAAAAATACGATGTTCATCTGAGGGGTTAGGTCATGTGATATTTTTATAGAGCAAGTTATTACGGACGCGGAGATACCTAATATGTATACTTTTTTTATTTATGTAAGTTTTACACAATGATTTCATTTTTGAAACAAAAAAAAATCATGTTTTAGTGTTTCTATAGTCTGAAAGCCATAGTTTTTTCAGCCTTTGGGAGATTATCTTGGGTAGGGTAGGATTTTTGTGGGATGAGATGACAGTTTGATTGGCACTATTTTGGGGTGCGTATGACTTTTTGATCGCTTGCTATTACACTTTTTGTGATGCAAGGTGACAAAAAATGGCTTTTTTTACACCGTTTTTGTTTTTACAGTGTTCCCCTGAGGTGTTAGGTCATGTGATATTTTTCGGCGATACCTAATATGTATACTTTTTATTTATTTATGTAAGTTTTACACAATAACAGCTTTTTTAAAACAAAAAAATTATGTTTTAGTGTCTCCATATTCTGAGCCACAGTTTTTTTTATTTTCTGGTCGATTGTCTTAGGTAGGGGCTGATTTTTTGCGGGATGAGGTGACGGTTAGATTGGTACTAATTAGGTGGGCATATGCCTTTTTGATCGCTTGCTGTTTACTTTTTGTGATGTAAGGTGACAAAAAAAATGGTTTATTTAGCACAGTTTTTTTTTTTTTTTTTTTTTGTTCATCTGTGGGGTTAGGTCATGTGATATGTTTATAGAGCCGGTCGATACGGACGCGGCGATACCTAATATGTCTACTTTATTTTTTTTCCTAATTTTTACCAATTTTTCTTTACTTTATTTGGGGAAAATGACGTTTTTGTTTATTTTTACTTGAAACATTTAATTTTTTGGGGGGAAAACTTTATTTTTTCAACTTTTTTTCACTCTATTTTTTGTCCCACTTTGGGATTTCAACTTTTGGGGGTCTAATCCCCTTTACAATGCATTCCAATACTTCTGTATTGGAATGCATTGGCTGTTGGAGTAATACAGTGTGTATTACTCATACAGCTTCCGGCCTGTGAGATCCAGGGGGCTGGATCTCACAGGCTCGTCACCGGAAGGCAGCGCAGTAGCCTACGGCCTAAGGAAGCCGCAGGGGGTCCCGGTGGCACCGCCGCTCGCAACATGTAAAAGCCGCAAACTGCAGTCCTGAATTGACCTGCGGTTTGCGGCGATCGCCGACATGGGGGGGTCACGGGACCCCCCCGCGCATTGACCCAAGGTGCCCTGTGTTCTTAAGTACCGGGACATTAGGGCGTACCTGTACGCCCTGTGTCCGGAAGAGGTTAAAGTGTGCGCATCTTTAAAACATCAGTGACATCCAGTGTACTTTTTCCGTAGACACTGCGAACACAGTGACATTACCTGTGGTACCTGTTCTGTATAACGTTTCCTCATCACAAATATCTTTGCAAATTTTTTTGTGCATATACTTCAAAATCCTACGCTACTGTACGTGTGACATACTTTCAAGCATATATCACATTTAAAATGAAGAAGGCAAGCAGTAAGGGACAGGGAAGTGGCCGTGATGCTGCTGGTGCACGCAGAGGCCGTGGCCTTGGGAGCAGAGAAACTGTGCCTGCTGCCAGAGCACAAGAAAAGCAATCATCCACGATACCTAGCTTCATGTCCCAGTTTGCAGGGCGGCGCAGGGCAACGCTCATAAAGTCAGCCCGATGCGCACAGCTGGTCGGTTGGATTGCAGATAATGCTTCCAGTCGGTTAAGCACCACTCTATCTTCCACCAAGTCCAGTCTCAGTAGCCAGGAGTCTGGTCAACACTATCCTCGCCCTGATCCTCCTTCCTCCCACCATGTACAGTCTGGCCAAACAAGTCATCTCACACTCGGATATTCCGAGGACCTCTTTTCATCGCCATTACTTGATTTGGCCCTCTCGCCAAGCATGCTTGAAAAGGAACATGAGATCTTGTGCCCTGATTCCCAACCTCTTGAGCATCCACGGACACAAGAACATGATGGTGTGGAACTGCAATTAGTGTTTAATGAGGTGGATGATGATGAGACACAGTTGCCAATAAGTCAACCGCAATTACTTTCTCAAGAGGTTAATGAAGAGTATGAGACACAGTTGTCAATCACTGAGGTTGTGGTTAGGTCAGCAAATCAGGAGGATGATCAGAGTGAGGAAGTGGAAGAGGAGGTGTCGACGATGAGGTCACTGACCCAACCTGGGAAGGTGGAAATCTAAGCAAGGACAGCAGTAAAGAGGAAAAGGGATCTGCAACATCGCAACAGGTTAGAAGAGGTAGTGGGGGTGCCAAAAGGGAGAAGGCGGGCCACACCAAACAGGCCCACAACTGTTCCACTGAGCACCCCCTTGTGGAAATCTCCCTTGTCAAGGGCACTTTTTGAAGAAATTGTTACGTGCTTGCCTGTCACAGGGTTCCGAAGGGGCACTCGGTCCCCCATTGCCCGCAGACCTGTTGCTTAGCTTTTGGAATGAGGTTCTGTGTTTGACCTCATTCCCAGGGCGGCTTTACTATTACTAGCTGGGTGGCTCCCTGCTCCTAGTCTGCCTTGAGCGCCGAGCTGATCACTCGGTGCTCGACTGGTTGGTCTGTCGGTCATGTGACGCTGGCCACGTCACATGACCCTCACTCCCCACTATAAATACAGGCAGCCTGCTGGCTACAGGTTGCCTGTTAATTTCTAGGTTCCTGGCTATTTGTTGGACTGCTGAATACTTACCTGATCCTGTTCCCTGACCATCCTTTTGCCTGCTCCTCCTGTACTGCACATCCGTCCTGGTATTGTGACCTCGGCTCCCACCTGACTACTCTCTTAGGACTCCTCTTGTACTTCTCTGCTCTCCTGGTATTTGACCCCGGCTTCTCCTGACCATTCTTTGCTTAATCCTTTGTACTCCGTAGCTCTCTTGGTTCTGACCCGGTCCGTTCATGTTCCGTATTTTGTCTTGTCTGTCTTCCCTGCACATATCCTAAGTTAGGGACTGTCGCCCAGTTGTCCCCTGTCATCAGGACTCGTGAGGCAAGTAGGCAGGGCCAGGGGTGAGGGTGGAGCGCAGTGGTCACTATCCTTTCCGCTGTGTGTGTGTGGACATGACCGTTACATTGCCAATCCCCTGTCGAAGGCACAGGTCCGGATGCCCCCCGCCCTGCACCTGGACCTTCGCAAGCACCATCAGCGACCACATCCACTTCCGTGTCCCAGCACACCATCTAAATGTCCTTACCCCAGGCCTTTGAACGCAAGCGAAAATACCCAGCCACCCACCCACGGGCCATAGCACTAAATGCGCAGCTTTCCAAATTACTGGCCCTGGAAATGTTGCCATTTAGGCTTGTGGACACTGAGGCTTTCCGCAGCCTGATGTCAGCAGCTGTCCCGCGTTACGCAGTCCCCAGCCGCCACTATTTTTCAAGGTGTGTCTTGCCTGCTTCACACCAACATGTGTCCCGTAACATCACCCGTGCCCTGACCAAAACAGTTACTGGGAAGGTCCACTTAACCACGGACACATGGACAAGTTCATTCGGCCAGGGATGCTACATTTCCCTGACGGAACACTGATTGAATGTTGTGGAGGCCGGGAGCGAGTCGAACCCTGGGATGGCACAGGTGCTACCGACGCCAAGGATTGCGGGCCCTAGGTCGATCAGGGTTTCCGCCAGCACCTACATTAGTGGCTCCAAACCCCACTTCTCCTTCTCCGCCTCCTCCTCCACTTCCACCTCCCAATTATCCACGTGCAGCACCACTCAGTCATCAGTCAGTAGCTAGAAGCAGTGTAGCACTGCAGTGGGGAAGCGGCAACAGGCCCTGCTGAAGCTGATATGCTTAGGGGACAAACAGCACACCGCCGCAGAGCTGTGGCAGGGGATAAGAGACCTGACTGAGCTGTGGCTCTCGCCACTCAACATACAACCAGGCATGGTTGCGTCTGATAATGGCCGTAACTTGGTGGTGACTTTGGAGCTTCGCAAGCTCAGACACATCCCATACCTAGCCCACGTGTTCAACCTTGTGGTACACCGGTTTATCAAAACCGACCCCAATTTGCCTGAGCTACTGGTGACGGTGCGCTGCGTGTATGCACATTTCCGTAAGTCATAGACAGCTTCAGCTGGTCTGTCAATGTTGCAGCAGCGCTTGAAATTGCCAGCTCACCGGCTGTTCTGTGACGTGAGCATGCGCTGGAAACCCATGTTCTACATGTTGGCCAGGCTTTGTGAGCAGCAGAGGGCAGTAGTGGAATACCAGCTGCAACATGGTCATCACCTTTCCAATCAGCTTTTCGCTATTCACAAGCGAGGAGTGGGCATGGATGTCTAACCTCTGTGAGGTTTTAAGAAAGTTTGAGGAATCAACACAGATGGTAAGCGGCGATATCGTTATTATCAGCGTAACCATCCCACTTCTGTGTCTACTCAAACGCTTGCTGCTCACAATTAAGGACGACGCTTTGCATGTGGAAGAGGTGGAAATGGGGGAAGACATTACACAGGGTGATAGCCAGACCACCCTCAGTTTGTCTTCTCAGCGCGAATTGGACGATGAAGAGAGGAGAAGCAGGAGACGGTTGCCTCCGCTACAGAGGGTAGTACCCATGGAAGTTTAATTCCATCTGTTCAGCGTGGGTGGGCAGAAGAAGAGGATAGGGAGATTGAGAGTGATCCTCCTGATGACGACAGCGAAGTTTTGCCTGTTGGTACTCTGGCACACATGGCTGACTTCATGTTAGGCTTCCTTTCCCGCGACCCGCACGTTATACGCATTGTAGACACAGATTACTGATTGTTCACTCTTCTTGACCCCCGCTGCAAAGAGAACTTCTCATCTCTCATTCCTCTGGTGGAGAGGACGAGCAAAATTGTGCAATACCAGAAGATCCTTGTTGAAAAATTGCTCCAAAAATTTCCATCTGACAACGCTGGCGTCAGAGTCTGTAGATCCTTGGCCAACCGAGGAGGGGAGACAAGGGGAACACACAGCAGTTCCTACAGAGGCAGGGCAACACTCTCCAAAGCCTGAGACAGTTTCATGACACCTCGCCAGCACCCTCACTCTGATGCGCGGCCTAGTGTCACAAGGAGGGAAATATTTTGGAAGATGGTGAAGGAGTACCTAGTAGACCGTGTCAGCGTCCTCAATAATCCCTCAGTGCCTTACAACTACTGGGTGTCCAAGCTGGACACGTGGCACAAACTGGCGCTCTATGCCTTGGAGGTGCTGGCCTGCCCTGCCCTGCCGCCAGCGTTTTGTCTAAGTGGGTATTTAGTGCTGCTGGTGGCATTATAACAGATAAGCGTATCCGCCTGTCAACTGAAAATGCTGACAGGTTGACTCTTATAAAAATGAACAAGGCCTGGATTGACCATGCCTTTTCGACTCCACCAGAGGAAAGTACTAAATACACTGTATTCCCATGCACCCCTTCCACCACAAACAAGGGTATATGATTGAATCTTCCTTTTCTCATCCTCCTTCTCTTCTTACATCATATCAACACATGCTTATTAATCGCATATAATGCCTTTCGCATGTATTCCCTTTGCATATAATGTTTTATAGGGTCAGCTCACCAGCAGGCCCTCACTTACAATGTTTTACAGGGTCAGCTCACCAGCAGGCCCTGGCATATAAATTTTTAGAGGGTCACCTTACCAGCAGGCCCTCGCATATAATTTTTTAAAGGGTCAGCGCACCAGCAGGCCCTCGCATATAATGTTTTACAGGGTCAGCTCACCAGCAGGCCTTCGCCTACAAAATTTTACAGGGTCAGCTCACCTGAAGGCCCTCGCATATAATGTTTTAGAGGGTCAGCTCACCTGCAGGCCATCACCTACAACCTTTTAGATGGTCAGCTCACCAGCAGGCCTGCACCTAAAATCTTTTACAGGTTAGATCACCAGCTGGCTCTCACCTAAATTCTTTTACATGGTCAGATCACCAGCAGGCCCGCACCTAAAATCTTTTACAGGGTCAGCTCACCAGCAGGCCCTCGCATATAATGTTTTACAGGGTCAGCTCACCAGCAGGCCCTCACCTACAATGTTTTACAGCAAGCATGTCAAACTCAAAAGCTAACATGGGCCAAAAAAACAAAATTTAAGTTTATGTGGGCCGCATAAAAAAAAAACAAAAAAAAACGTACATTTTCATAGAACAACATTGTTGTTTCATGACTGCTGACCCCCAACATCCCGTTGCCCAATAACACAAGTGAGACCTATATATATATACAAATATTAAACTTCACTATAAGACGCACCTAGGTTTTTGAGGAGGAAAATAAGAAAAAAATATTTTTAACCAAAAGTTGTGCTTTTGGTGGGCTTTGAATTAATGGTGGTCTGTGCATGGCACTGTTATGGGGGACCTGTGGATGGCACTGTTATGGGGGATCTGTGGATGGCACTGTTATGGGGGATCTGTGGATGGCACTGTTATGGGGGATCTGTGGATGGCGCTGTTATGGGGGATCTGTGGATGGTGCTGTTATGGGGGATCTGTGGATGGCACTGTTATGGGGATCTGTGGATGGCACTGTTATGGGGGATCTGTGGATGGCACTGTTATGGGGGATCTGTGGATGGCACTGTTATGGGGATCTGTGGATGGCACTGTTATTGGGATCTGTGGATGGTACTGCTATGGGGTGGGATATCTGTGGATTGCATTGTTATGGGGTGGGGGGATCTGTGGATGGCATTGTTATGGGGTGGGGGATCTGTGGATGGTGCTGTTATGGGGGATCTGTGGATGGCATTGTTATGAGGTGGGGGATCTGTGGATGGAACTGTTATGGGGTGGGATATCTGTGGATGGTACTGCTATGGGGTGGGATATCTGTGGATGGCATTGTTATGAGGTGGGGGGATCTGTGGATGGAACTGTTATGGGGGGGATCTGTGGATGACACTGCTATATGTCATCCACAGATCCCCCTCATAACAGTGTCCCCCAATACACCGGCCTCTGCTCACCGAAGTATTTATAAACGTGAATCCTTATCCTGTTATTAAGTTGAACTAACGCTGCGCTCTCCCATGTTCCCATGTTCCCCTGTATCCCCACAGCACTTACGAACACGCTTCCATAGCAGGCAGAGCGGACGGCACCAGTAACGTCACTCACTGACGTCGCGCGTCTGCTTCGCCTGCTTCATTCATAAAGTGGGCGGAGCAGGCGCTCGATGTCAGTGAGTGACGTTACTGCTGCCGTCCGCTCTGCCTGCTATTGAAGCTTAAGTAAGTGCTATGGGGATACAGGGGAACATGGGAACATGGGAGAGGGCAGCGTTAGTTCAACTTAATAACAGGATAAGGATTCACGTTTATAAATACTTTGGTGAGCGGCGGGGCCCGGTGTAAGAGTACAGTGACTGCACCGGGCCCCGCCCCTAGTTACGGACTCCAGCCCCTCCTCTCTCCCGGCTCATACATAGCAGTCTGCGATGCTGCAGCGTCGCAAACTGTGCTGTAAAATGGAAGCATTCGCCCCATAAGACGCAGGGGCATTTCCCCCCCACTTTTGGGGGGGAAAAAGTGCGTCTTATGGGGCGAAAAATACGGTACTTTTCTTACCTTGTGAATCTGGTACCCTGCGTCTATAGCCGCAATGGCGCCGTCCGCTGCATGTCAGAACTCCAGGCGGAGCCTGATGACGTCACATCAGGACGTGACGTTTACCTCTGCGCACCTCCATCCTCTCCTGGACCGCCTCCGCCAGCCTCCATCCTCTCCTGGACCGCCTCCAACTGCTCCGCCATCCTTCAACCGCTCCTGGACCGCCTCTGATTTTTTTATTTTATCTCCGCCCGCCTCCAGGTAACCAGAGCAATGAATATCTTTGCCGGGCCGCATGTTTGACACCCATGTTTTACAGGGTCAGCTCACCAGCAGGCCCTCGCATATAATTTTTTACAGGGTCAGCTCACCAGCAGGCTCTCGCATATAATGTTTTACAGGATCAGCTCACCAGCAGGCTCTCGCATATAATGTTTTACAGGGTCAGCTCACCAGCAGGCCCTCGCATATAATTTTTTACAGGGTCAGCTCACCAGCAGGCTCTCGCATATAATGTTTTACAGGGTCAGCTCACCAGCAGGCCTTCGCCTACAATATTTTACAGGGTCAGCTCACCTGAAGGCCCTCGCATATAATGTTTTAGAGGGTCAGCTCACCAGCAGGACCGCACCTAAAATCTTTTACAGGGTCAGCTCATCAGCAGGCCCGCACCTCAAATCTTTTACAGGGTTAGCTCACCTGAAGGCCCTCGCATATAATGTTTTAGATGGTCAGCTCACCAGCAGGCCCGCACCTAAAATATTTTACAGGGTCAGATCATCAGCAGGCCCGCACCTAAAATCTTTTACAGGGTCAGCTCACCAGCAGGCCCTTGCATATACATTTTTATAGGGTCAGCTCACCAGCAGGCCTTCACCTACTATCTTTTACAGGGTCAGCTCACCTGCAGGCCCGCACCTAAAATCTTTTACAGGGTCAACTCACCTGCTGGCCCTCACCTATGCTGCCTTGCTTGGATGTGGTAGCCGTAGCTGTTTCTCAGACTCCCTCTCCGGAATCGAACCATTATTCCCCCGTTACCCGTGGTCACCATGGTTTTGAAAATAACATCAAAAGTTGATAGGGCAGACACCTGAATGGATCGTCGCTGTCACAGGGACGTGCGATTGTCCCCAGGTTATCTAGAGTCACCAAAGTGGCAGCAGGTCCTCGCCCATAATGTTTTAGATAGTCAGATCAACAGGCCCTTGCTCAAAATGTTTTTGAGGGTCACCAGCAGTCCTTCACCTACAATCTTTTACAGGGTTAGCTCACCTGCAGGCCCTGACCTAATTATACCTAATAGGTAATTTGCGCGCATGCTGCCTTGCTTGGATGTGGTAGTCGTAGCTGTTTCTCAGGAACCCTCTCTGGAATCGAACCATGATTCCCCATGATTACACATGGTTTTGGCTGAAAATAACATTGAATGTTGATAGGGCAGACATCCGACTGGATCGTCGCCGTCACGGGGACGTGCGATCGGCCCAATGTTACCTAGAGTCACCAAAGCGGCAGCAGGCCCTCACCCATAATGTTTTAGATAGTCAGATCAGCAGGCCCTTGCTTCAAATCTTTTTGAGGGTCACCAGCAGGCCATCAATCATAATTTTTCAAGGCTGTGTATGATGCCCTCATTTATGTGTAACAAAGGGTGTATTGGAGTGCCGGTTCCTTGTAATTTTTGGCAGCCCTTTCACTTAGTGCATAGGCTTTATGAGTGTAGGAGTCCTACTACCTGAAAAATTGTACCACAATGTGAATGAGGCCCACCTTTATGTGATAAACAGGTTGTATTGGAGTGCCTATTACTTGTAATTTTTGGCAGCACTTGCACTTTATATACAAGTAAATATGTAGGAAAGAATGTTTCCTAACAATTTTTCCTCTAAAATCGATTTTATCTTCGGTTTGGTGTGTATTATTGTTAGTCAGCAAAAGTGGCGTACTACTCGGACAACATCGTTCCCAGCAGTGACCTGGGAGTCCAAGATGCATCCAGACATCCTCCCCATGATGTTGCCAAACCATTTAGGTGGTGTTTCCATCATTTTCTGACCTTTTCCTATGAACCAGGCACCCTCCCCTCTTCAGAGCAGGGGGTGCCTGGTTTAATGCTCGGGTTCTCCCATTGACTTCCATTATACTCGGATGCTCAGTAGAGCACCCGAGCATTCCGATGTGTTCAGCCAGAGCACCCAAGCACTTTGGTGCTTGATCAACACTAATACTGATGCATTACTTATCAAATGCTGACCGAGTGAAGGTGGATGCTCAACAAACAGGATCCGTTTTTTGGGGGTTATTGTTCTGACGGATCAGAGGAAGGGCAAAATATTCAGTGACGTCAACACAAACTTACTGCTGACACCCGCTCTACTCAGGGGGGTTCTACTTGTATAAGCGTTTAATAGAACAGGTTCTGTAGACATCTATGTGGATTCAGCTGATGACGGTGTAAAAGGAGTGCGCTTCTTCTTGATGTAAACATCGACCTGTAAGGCTGGGTTCACACTTGAGTTATTTGGTCAGTTTTGTCCCCAGTGCAGTGATTCTAAGAGCGACGCCTGTCATCTGCATGTCATACTGACTCACAGTATTGTTTCTCTACCACAACAGACTCCCTATGCACGTTACTGCAAGGCACGGTGTTCTACACCACTATACAGGCTCTCTGCAGCCAGGAAATAGCAGTTTTTAACGCGATTCACTACAAATAAATTCGGATCGATTAGAATATTTTCGGAAAATTCGTCAAACCGACCGAATCAAATTTTTTTGAAATTCGCTCATCTCTAATTGCCACCTTTGTCCATGGGCTTTGGTCTTGCAGCTCAGCACCATCCTCTGGAAATGGACAAACCTTTCAAACCATTCCAGGTGGGTTCTTTGGTTTGTACTACAGAATCCTGGATGATGGGTGAAATAATTCTGGCACTCCTGTTATTCATGATTCATAAAATAAATGTTTAGTCAGGAGTTCCAACAGGAGAATTCCTGAGAATCTGAAGAAATTATTCCAAGTTTCGCTTCGACAACAGAGCATGAAAAAACATCAATAACACATTAGTATCTAGGAAATAAATCATGTTGGAACAGTTTGCGGGTCACACGTATTACAGATGTTATGTTAAGACACATGGAATGAACAAATACCTGTGGCTCTCACTTTCAAACTACTATTTGCTCACAGATAAAATGGTGTTTTACTGGTGGTGGAGCTTGGTAATATCAGCTGTCACAGAATGTCAACCTAGAAAAGTCTTCATGTCTGAAAAGTGTTACCGATGGTAAAAGTGGCTGTAGAAATCCAGGCATCTTTAGGGAGCATTCACACGACCGTGTTTTTCTTCCGTGTCCGTTCCGCGTCCGTTCCGCAATTTTTGCGGACAATGCACGGACCCATTCATTTCTATGGGTCCGCAAAAATTGCGGAATGCCTTTTATTGTCATCCGTGTGCTGTCCGTTCCGTGTGTTCGTTTCTTTTATTTTAGAATATGTCCTATACTTGGCCGCAAATTGCATTCCGTGGCCCCATAGAAAGTTATTGGGTCCATAAAAAACGGATAGCACACGGAAATGCATCCGTATGTCATCCTAGAAAACATTCTAGGAAACCCCATTTCAGTTTTTTGCGGACCGTGAAAAACGGATGACACACGGAAGCACCACGTCCGTATTATACGGACTTACGGAACGGAAACGGAAAGATAACTGAAGACATACGGAACACACGGATCCGTGATTTGCGGACCGCAAAACCAACACAGTTGTGTGAATGCTCCCTAAGGCTCCATTCACACGTCCGCAATGTGTTTTGCGGATACACGGAGACACGGATCCGCAAAACACGGAAAGCGGCAATGTGCGTTCTGCATTTTGCGGACCGCACATTGCCGACATAATAGAATATGCCTGTTCTTGTCCGCAATTGCGGACAAGAATAGGACATGTTCTATTTTTTTGCGGAAACGGAAGCACGGATGCGGAAGTGCGGAACCGCAAATGTGGATGCGGACAGCACATTCCATCCCCATAGAGAATGAATGGGTCCGCACCCTTTCCGCAAAATTGCTGAAAGGATGCGGACCCATATTGCGGACGTGTGAATGGAGCCTTACAGTGTAATTTGTATGACCTCTTTTGTGAATAAACCAGTACCAGTTTGATGGTGTATGTCAGTACAAAAAAAATCACAGAAAAAACAAAGGTAAAAACATTCTGCACGGTATGATATATAAATGTGCGGATGTCCCTGGCCATATTATTGAAGAAAATCACAAAAATAAGATAATAATGCACTTAGTAAAGTAGATGCCTCTACTTTACTAAGTGCATTATTATCTTATTTTTGTGATTTTCTTCAATTGTATGTCAGTACCCATGCAATAAAAGTTGTAAAAATGTATTTTTGTTAGAAATAAATCAGGGCAACCTAGCACAGTTCTAGACTCAAGTGTCCCATCATTAAAGTGAATCTGTAACTCCGATTCTGGACCATTATCTACAGTAGTGCATGAGTAGTTCTGCAGATATGGAGTGTAGATCACAATGCTTTATTTTCCTGTTGCTCCCCATTCCCCCACTGTCAGCACTCAGAATTGCATTGAAATACATTGTCAGGACTCCCGTGCATGCACACATGAGTCCTCTCCATTATGTTAGAACAGCATAGCAGTCCGACTGTGCATCTCAGTCGGGGCAGTAGGGAAACAAAAAATAGTATCTGGACTCCTTATCTGCAGTACTACACATGTATTACTGTAGATAATAGTCCAAAATCAGGGTGACAGATTCCATTTAAGTTTCACAACCTAGAATGTTCATATTTTAAGGCAAAG
This sequence comes from Bufo bufo, assembly GCF_905171765.1. Taxonomy (NCBI): domain Eukaryota; kingdom Metazoa; phylum Chordata; class Amphibia; order Anura; family Bufonidae; genus Bufo; species Bufo bufo. The sequence continues at coordinate 641,345,653 of NC_053390.1, read as the reverse complement.
TGTTGATAGAAAAAGAAATCCAATGACAACTCACTTCATAGTGCCATGGAACAATGTATGGGTGTGCAAGAAGAAAAAATGGAGGTCTCAAAACGATCAACTACTGTTGATTAGTTTACTGGGGAAAAAAACGTGAATTTTTTATTGTTTTTTCAATGTTTTTTAGTAAACTTGGCAACAATAGTAGCGCTTCAAGACCTCCATTTTTTCTTCTTGCACACCCTTATTTGATCTAGAAACCGTGGAATGGAGCTGCAACCTGTTGTTGTCCTCATGGTGGTTTCCCACATGCTTTCTGCAAAGTTGTTCTGGCATATGCACCACGGTATCCGGTAAGCCTCTCTCTCTGCATAGTAGGAACATTATCTTACCTGCGGGTTTCACCCCACCTTTTTCATCATGGGACAATGTATGGAAATCTATTACAGTAAGTATGGTAAGAGTAAAGGACCCTTATTATTTTTCGATCGTGCAATTAAGAGCTGAGCATGACCAGTTTTTAGAACTTTTTTTATTTTTATTTTTTATTCACAAATCCAGCGAGTAGCTGTGTGGTTCCATGTTACTGCTGTTATCATCCCTTCCATCTGTGCCCTATTTCAGGCTAACCTAGCAGTTGTATGTTAGCATGAAGCACAGGGAAGGAAATAACAAGATCAGCAGGATGAGACTGCACCAGGTTTGTCATCTATAACCATGTCTGGTATTGCTTCATAGCCCCATCCCCTGGAAAGGACAAGGCCTTCAATCCATTCCAGGTAGGTTCTTTGATGTGTACAATAGAATCCTGAATGATGGGTGAAATAAACCTGGCACTCCTGTGATTCATGAGTCATAAAATAAATGTTTAGTCAGGAGTCCCAGCAGGAGAGTTCCTGAGAATCAGAAGAAATGATTCCCAGTTTCACTTGATCTAAATAGGAGCTGTAGCTGCAATGGTAGGATATTTGTAATCAAGATTAGAGATGAGCGAATCAAATCAGACGAAGTGGAATTCGATCCGAATTTCAGGAAAAATTCGAATCACAACGAATGCGAATTTCCTCGCGCTTCGTGGTAACGAATCACAATTTTTCCAAAAATGGCTGCTACACGTGTGAGGACTAAGGACTCTGGGAAGGCGGGATCACCCAGATTGACATGCATGCATGCAGCCAATCAGCAGCCAGCCCTGTGATGTCACAGCCCTATAAATACAGCAGCCATTTTAGATTTTGCCATTTTCCAGCGTTCTGAGTGCAGGGACAGACGTGAGAAGGCACCAGGGACAGCAATAGGAAAAACCTCATTGTGATAAAAAAAAAACTGAAAAAACTTACAGTATTAGGCCTCATGCACATGACCGTTGTGTGCATCCGCGGCCGTTGTTCCGTTTTCCGTTTTTTTTTGCGGACCCATTGACTTTCAATGGGTCCGTGGAAAACTCGGAAAATGCACCATTTGGCTTCCGCATCCGTGATCCGTTTTTCCAGTCCGTGAAAAAAATATGACCTGTCCTATTTTTTTACCGGACAACGGTTCACGGACCGATTCAAGGCAATGGGTCCGTAAAAAATCACGGATGCACACAAGATAGTCATCCGCGTCCGTGATCAGTGTCCGTGATCCGTGTCCGTTTTTCCTATCATTTTCAATGCAAACTTGACTTAGTTTTTTTTTTCACTTTTCATGTCCGTGGATCCTCCAAAAATCAAGGAAGACCCACGGAAGAAAAAAACGGTCACGGATTACGGAACAACGGAAATCCGTTTTGCGGACCGCAAAAAAAAAACGGCCTCATGCACACGACCGTTTTTTTTTGCGGTCCGCAAAACGGATTTCCGTTGTTCCGTGATCCGTGACCGTTTTTTTCTTCCGTGGGTCTTCCTTGATTTTTGGAGGATCCACGGACATGAAAAGTGAAAAAAAAAACTAAGTCAAGTTTGCATTGAAAATGATAGGAAAAACGGACACGGATCACGGACACGGATCACGGACGCGGATGACTATCTTGTGTGCATCTGTGATTTTTCACGGACCCATTGACTTGAATGGGTCCGTGAACCGTTGTCCGTGAAAAAAATAGGACAGGTCTTATTTTTTTCACGGTGTGGAAAAACGGATCACAGACACGGAAGCCAAACGGTGCATTTTCTGATTTTTCCACGGACCCATTGAAAGTCAATGGGTCCGCAAAAAAAAACGGAAAACGGAACACCGGCCACGGATGCACACAACGGTCGTGTGCATGAGGCCTAAGTGCAGGGAAAAGATAGGGAGGAATCATTTCACAGCATCTTAATGCAGGGAGAATGTCAGAAGGCGCTAGTGACATTGATAGGAAAGTGATTTACAACTGCAGGGAAAGATTATTTGGGGATCCAAATAGCCATTATACAGCTCTGTCATTCCAGCAATTTGTTCTTGCGGTGTAAGTGCTATGTTGAAAAGCCTTTAGTGGCTTATGTCTGTGGAAAAAGAAAACTATATACGCAGTTCACTTCAGCAGTTATATGAGGTGAAAGCGGCTATTGATGTATTTCAGTACATAAAGAAAAATATATACGCAGTTCACTGTTGCAGTTATTTGCGGTGAAAGCGTTTAGTAGCATATTTCAGTGCAAAACGAAAAATATATACGCAGTTCACTGTTGCATTTATTTTTGGCAAAAGCGTTTAGGGCCTATTTCAGTACAGAAAGAAAAATATATACGCATTTTACTTCTGCAGTTATTATTTCAGTACAAAAAAATATATATATTCAGAGTTCACTGTTGCAGTTATATGTGGTAAAACCTTTAGTGACGTATTTCGGTAGAAAAACTAAATATATTGAGTGTTTACTGTTGCAGTTAGATGTGGCAAAACCTTTAGTGACGTCTTTAGGCCGAATGCACACGGTCCGTGGTATGCCGGGCTGGATTCCTGTTCAGAGCAGGAGCGCACGGCATCATTGGTTGCTATGACGCCGTGCGCTTCATGTCGCCGCTGCACTACAGTAATACACTATACGAGTGTATTACTGTAGTGCAGCGGCGGCATGAAGCATATGGCGTCATAGCAACCAATGATGCCGTGCGCTCCTGCTCTGAACAGGAATCCAGCCCGGCATACCACGGACCGCTCTCGGCCGCGGGACACGGCCGTGTGCATTCAGCCTTAGGTCGAAAAACAAAATTTATTCAGCGTTCTGCGCTGCAGTTGTATGTGGTAAAATCTTTATTGATGTATTTCGGTCGAAAAACTTAATTTATTCAGCGTTCTGCGCTGCAGTTATATGTGGTAAAATATTGCAGTATTTCGGTCGAAAAGCTAATTTTATTCAGCGTTCAGCGCTGCAGTTATATGTAGTAAAATCTTAATTGACATATTTCGGTCAAAAAACTAAATATATTCAGCATTCTGCGCTGCAGTTATATGTGGTAAAACCTTTTGTGACATATTTCGGTCAAAAAACTAATTTTATTCAGCGTTCAACGTTGCAGTTATATGTGGTAAAATCTTTATTGACGTATTTCGGTCGAAAAACAAATTTTATTCAGCGTTCAGAGCTGCAGTTATATGTAGTTAAATATTTATTTATGTATTTCGGTCGAAAAACTTAATTTATTCAGCGTTTTTCGCTGCAGTTATATGTGGTAAAATATTGATGTATTTCGGTCGAAAAGCTAATTTTATTCAGCATTCAGAGCTGCAGTTATATATGGTAAAATCTTTATTGATGTATTTCAGTCGAAAAGCAAATTTTATTCAGCGTTCATCGCTTCAGTTATGTCACGGAACCATGAACCAGACGTACAACAAGAGATAAGTGAAAATAAGAAGGCTTTATTGAAAATAAAGCTGTAAAGCAAAAGTCCAAATGGAAGGCGAAACCGAAGCAGAGTCTTTGCGAAGCCAGAGGTCAGGAACCAGAAGGGTAGTCAGACGAAGCCAGGATCAGGAACCAGCAGGGTAGTCAGACGAAGCCAGGATCAGGAACCAGCAGGGTAGTCGGACGAAACCAGGATCAGGAACCAGAAGCAGCAGCAGTCTAGAAGCATGGGAACACAGGAGGACCAAGCAAGGAACTGAAGCCACAGACCTCCTATATATATGAGCTAGGCATCCAGCTCCTCCCAGTGGGAAGGAGGAGCCGCAGGGTGGGAGGCTACAAGAAACCCAGAAACCAAGATGGCCGCCAGCACATGTCAAACGAAGGAGAACAGCAAGAAGGTAAGACCATGACAAGGGCCCCTCCTCCGCGGAGTAAAGAACGGTTTCTGAGGGAAGCGTGCGTGGAAGGCTCGGAGCAAGGCAGGAGCATGGACATCTGCGGAGGGAACCCAGGAACGCTCCTCTGGACCATAACTACGCCAATGGACCAAAAACTGCACCCGACCGCGGACCAGGCGTGAGTCCAGGATATTGCTCACCTCATACTCCTCACGATTACCCACTTGGACCGGACGAGGCCGAGGAACCGAGGAAGTGAAACGATTACACACCAGTGGCTTCAACAGGGAGACATGAAACACGTTGGAGATCCGCATGCCAGGAGGAAGCGCAAGGGCATAGGCTACCGGGTTTACCCTGCGAAGCACTCGGAAGGGACCAACAAAGCGAGGCGCCAGCTTGGGAGTGGGCACTCGAAGGTTGAGGTTGCGGGTGGACAACCATACACGGTCTCCGACCTGGTAGGAAGGAGCAGGCGCTCGTCTGCGATCAGCCTGGAGTCTCTGGCGCTGCGCAGAGACCTCAAGGGACTTCTGGATCAGTACCCAAGAAGCACGTAGGACGGAAAGGTGATCCTCCACAGCCGGAATATCCTGGGGAGAGAATACCTCCGGTAACACGGCAGGTTGGAACCCATAATTGGCCATGAAGGGAGACGTCCCAGAGGAAGAGTTCACCGCCGTGTTCCTGGCAAACTCAGCCCAAGGCAGGAGGTCAACCCAATTGTCTTGGTGATCGGAGACATAGCAACGAAGGAATTGCTCCAAGGCCTGATTGGATCGTTCTGCGGCCCCATTGGACTGAGGGTGGTAGGCCGAGGAGAAGGAGAGATGAATCCCCAACTGGGAGCAAAAGGCGCGCCAGAACCTGGACACAAACTGACTCCCCCGATCCGACACAATCTCCTTGGGCAAACCGTGCAACCGGAAGACCTCCCTGGCAAAAATCGTGGCCAACTCTTGTGCAGAGGGTAACTTCTTGAGAGGAACACAGTGGCACATTTTGGAAAACCGATCCACAATCATGAGAATGACCGTATGGCCTCGGGATGCAGGGAGGTCCACAATGAAATCCATCCCCAGGTGTGACCATGGGCGCTCCCCGGTGGCTATGGGTTGCAGAAGGCCCAACGGAAGGTGCCGAGGGGACTTACTCTGGGCACAAACGGAGCATGCCGCTACATATGCGGCGATGTCGGAACGTAGGGAAGGCCACCAGAACAGACGTGAAACAGCCCAGGACAGCTGATTCTTTCCAGGATGCCCCGCGGTCTTGGAGTTATGGTAGGTTCGCAACAACCGAGTGCGCAACTCCTCAGGCACAAAACATCTGCCGTTGGGTCTCCCAGAGGGAGCACCAGATTGAGCCGCCAAAATCTGCTCACCCAGGGGAGAGGTCAGGCTGGTGCAAATGGCGGCCAAGATCTGATTCGGAGGTATGACCGAAGTCGGAATCGACTCCTCCCTGGACAGCTCGGAGTACTGCCGTGATAAGGCATCCGCCCTGATGTTCTTGGAACCGGGTAGGTAGGAGACCACGTAATTAAAACGTGACAAGAACAGAGCCCATCTGGCCTGACGAGGTGTCAATCTCTTGGCCTCAGAAAGGTAGGTCAGATTCTTGTGGTCCGTCAGGATGAGGACCGGAACCACCGAACCCTCGAGCAAGTGCCTCCATTCTTTAAGGGCCTGCACGATGGCCAATAACTCCCTGTCACCAATCTGATAGTTGCACTCCGCGGAAGACAGTTTCCGGGAGTAAAACCCACAAGGAAGCAGAGGACCCTCTGGTGTTCTACGCTGAGACAGAAGGGCGCCTACTCCCGTCTCAGACGCGTCCACCTCAAGGACAAAGGGCAACCCAGGGTTGGGATGCGACAGAATCGGAGCCGACACAAAGGCGGACTTTAGAGCCTCAAAAGCTCGGATGGCCTCGAGCGGCCAGACCTGGGAATTACTGCCCTTCCTGGTCAGATCCGTGAGAGGCTTGGCTAGCATGGAAAAGTCCCTGATGAACTTCCGATAATAATTGGCGAAGCCCAAAAAGCGCTGCAGGGAACGAAGACCACGGGGCTGGGGCCACTGTAAGACAGCCGAAACCTTCTCAGGATCCATGGAGAACCCCTCAGCGGAAATGATGTAACCTAAGAAGGTTACCTGGGATCGGTGAAATTCGTATTTCTCAAGCTTACCGAACAGCTTGTTCTCTCGTAACCGTTGCAACACTCGTCTGACATCCAGAATGTGGGCCTCCATGGATTCAGAATATACCAAGATGTCATCCAAATAGACCACCACACACTGCTGCAACAGGTCACGGAAAACATCGTTGATGAATTCCTGAAAGACTGCGGGCGCATTGCACAACCCAAAGGGCATAACCAAGGATTCATAATGACCGGTCCTGGTGTTAAACGCGGTCTTCCACTCATCGCCCGCCTTGATCCTTACCAGGTTATATGCCGCCCTCAGGTCGAGTTTGGTAAAGACCGTGGCCCCTTTAAGGCGATCTAACAGCTCGGAAATCAAGGGTATCGGGTAAGCGTTCTTGATCGTGATGCGATTGAGACCCCTGTAATCGATGCAAGGCCTCAACTCACCGCCCTTCTTTTTCACAAAGAAAAATCCAGCCCCTGCCGGGGACGAGGATTTGCGAATGTGTCCGCGTGAAAGCGCCTCCCTCACGTACTCCTCCATGGCCTCATTCTCCGCTACCGACAGTGGATAGACTTTGCCACGAGGAGGAACGGCACCAGATTGTAACTCTATGGCACAATCGTATAGGCGGTGCGGAGGTAGGGCAACCGCGCGCACCTTATCGAATACATCCCGGTACTCCTCGTATTCAGGAGGCAACAGAGAGTCCGAGGAAGTAAGCAGCAACTTGACAGACCCATGGATGCAACTAGCCCCACACTGCGGTGACCACGAGAGGATCTCGGCCGATCTCCAATCGAAAGTCGGATTATGCTTCCGGAGCCAGGGGTACCCCAAGACCACCGAGTAGTGTGGAGACGAAATAACCTGGAGGCAGACCGACTCTCTGTGAACGGCACCAATGGCTATCCCCACTGGAAGGGTCTCATGAGTCACGTGTGGCGGCAGAAGGGGTCTGCCGTCTATCGCCTCAAGAGCCAGTGGGGAACCTCGAGCCTGCAGAGGAATGGAATTGGCGGCAGCGAACACCTTATCAATGAACAAACCACCAGAGTCCACCAACGCCTGGGTCGTCACCGAGCCCCCGACCCAGGAGAGAACAACAGTGATCAGTGGTTTGTCAACACGGGAAACCGGGGACGAGGAGACTCCACCCAAGATCTGCCCCCGACAGGATCTCAGGTGCGAGCGTTTCCCGGACGGTTCGGACATGCCAACCGAAAATGCCCACCGAGACCACAGTACATGCATCGGCCCTCGCGTCTCCGGAGTACCCTCTCCCCCTCGGACAGGCGAGCAAACCCCAGCTGCATGGGTTCACCCCCAGACAAGTCATCCCCAGGAGGCGTGGGAGGAGAGGGAGGCACGGGTGGGACAGCAAACGTAGGCGCCAATCTGTTAGAAAACCTCCGCAGGCTCTCCTTAAAGGAAGGTCTCTCCCTGAGTCTGGTGTCAATCAAAATCAGGAAAGAAATAAGAGACTCGAGCTCCACTGGTAGGTCCTTAGCTGCAACCTCATCCTTCAAGGCATCCGAGAGACCATGAGAGAAAGCAGCGACCAGAGCCTCATTATTCCAGCCCACCTCTGCTGCCAGGGTACGAAACTCAATGGCGTATTCAGCTACGGATCGTGAACCCTGTCTGATGGACATAAGGAGCTTCGCAGCAGAGGCAGCACGAGCCGGCACATCGAATACCTTCCGAAGAGAAGCAACAAAACCGGAAAACTCGGCAACCACCGGATTGTTGTTCTCCCATAAAGGGCTGGCCCAGGCCAAGGCCTTGTCCAAGAGCAGCGAGATCAAGAAGCCCACCTTTGATCTCTCAGTAGGAAAGGCATGTGGCAGCAACTCGAAATAAATGCCCACCTGGTTAAGGAAACCTCGGCACTGAGTTGGCTCTCCCCCAAAGCGCTGTGGAAGAGGGGCAGAACCGGTCATACCCCGAAACACCGCAGGTGCAACAACAGGTGTCGGGGTAGACTCTGGCGCAACAACCGGAGCGGCAGTAGGAGCGGGCCCAGGAGCGACAACCGACCCATCGGCAACGGGAGCGAAATAAGCCGTGCGTTCAAGCAGGGTTTGCAACGCCACAGCGAACCGACCCAACAGGTGATCCTGCTGATCAAGTCTGGCAACCAGCGTGGGTAGCGAGGATGGCCCTGTACCGTCAGAATTCATGGCTTGGTCCTAATGTCACGGAACCATGAACCAGACGTACAACAAGAGATAAGTGAAAATAAGAAGGCTTTATTGAAAATAAAGCTGTAAAGCAAAAGTCCAAACGGAAGGCGAAACCGAAGCAGAGTCTTTGCGAAGCCAGAGGTCAGGAACCAGAAGGGTAGTCAGACGAAGCCAGGATCAGGAACCAGCAGGGTAGTCAGACGAAGCCAGGATCAGGAACCAGCAGTGTAGTCGGACGAAACCAGGATCAGGAACCAGAAGCAGCAGCAGTCTAGAAGCATGGGAACACAGGAGGACCAAGCAAGGAACTGAAGCCACAGACCTCCTATATATATGAGCTAGGCATCCAGCTCCTCCCAGTGGGAAGGAGGAGCCGCAGGGTGGGAGGCTACAAGAAACCCAGAAACCAAGATGGCCGCCAGCACATGTCAAACGAAGGAGAACAGCAAGAAGGTAAGACCATGACAAGTTATATGTGGTAAAATCTTTATTGACGTATTTTGGTTAAAATACTAAATTAATTCAGTGGTTAGCGCTGCGGTTATATGCGGTAAAATCTTTATTGAAGTATTTTAGTCGAAAAACAAAATTTATTCAGCGGTCAGCTCTGCAGTTATATGTGGTAAAACCTTTAGTGACGTATTTCAGTAGAAAAACAAAATATAGTCAACGTTTACTGTTATATGCGGTAAAATCTTTATTGAAGTATTTCGGTCGAAAAACAAAATGTATTCAGCGTTCTGCGCTGCAGTTATATGTGGTAAAATCTTTATTGACGCATTTCGGTCGAAAAACAAAATTTATTCAGCGTTCTACGCTGCAGTTATATGTGGTAAAGTCTTTATTGACGTATTTCGGTTGAAAAACTAATTTTATTCAGCGTTCAGCGCTGCAGTTATATGTGGTAAAATCTTTATTGAAGTATTTCGGTAGAAAAACAAAATATATTCAACGTTTACTGTTATATGCGGTAAAATCTTTATTGAAGTATTTCGGTCGAAAAACAAAATGTATTCAGCGGTCAGCGATGCAGTTAGATGTGGCAAAATCTTTATTGAAGTATTTTAGTCGAAAAACTAAATTTATTCAGCGTTCAGCGCTGCAGTTATATGTGGTAAAATCTTTATTGAAGTATTTCGGTAGAAAAACGAAATATATTCAACGTTTACTGTTATATGCGGTAAAATCTTTATTGAAGTATTTCGGTCGAAAAACAAAATTTATTCAGCGGTCAGCGCTGCGGTTATATGTGGTAAAACCTTCAGTGACGTATTTCAGTAGAAAAACAAAATATATTCAACGTTTACTGTTATATGCGGTAAAATCTTTATTGAAGAATTTCGGTCGAAAAACAAAATGTATTCAGCGGTCAGCGCTGCAGTTAGATGTGGCAAAACCTTTAATGACGTCTTTAGGTCGAAAAGCAAATTTTATTCAGCGTTCAGCGCTGCAGTAATACGTGGTAAAATCTTTATTGAGGCATTTCGGTCGAAAAACAAAATTTATTCAGCGTTCTGCGCTGCAGTTATATGTGGTAAAATCTTTATTGACGTATTTCGGTCGAAAAACGAATTTTATTCAGTTTTCTGCTCTGCAGTTATATGTGGTAAAATCTTTATTGACGGATTTCGGTCGAAAAACAAAATTTATTCAGCGTTCTACGCTGCAGTTATATGTGGTAAAGTCTTTATTGACGTATTTCGGTCGAAAAACTAATTTTATTCAGCGTTCAGCGCTGCAGTTATGTGTGCTAAAATCTTTATTGAAGTATTTCGGTCGAAAAACAAAATGTATTCAGCGGTCAGCGCTGCGGTTATATGCGGCAAAATCTTTATTGAAGTATTTTAGTCGAAAAACTAAATTAATTCAGTGGTCAGCGCTGCGGTTATATGCGGTAAAATCTTAATTGAAGTATTTTGGTCGAAAAACAAAATTTATTCAGCGGTCAGCGCTGCGGTTATATGTGGTAAAACCTTTAGTGACGTATTTCAGTAGAAAAACAAAATATATTCAACGTTTACTGTTATATGCGGTAAAATCTTTATTGAAGTATTTCGGTCGAAAAACAAAATGTATTCAGCGGTCAGCGCTGCAGTTAGATGTGGCAAAACCTTTAAGGACGTCTTTAGGTCGAAAAACAAATTTTATTCAGCGTTCAGCGCTGCAGTAATATGTGGTAAAATCTTTATTGACGCATTTCGGTCGAAAAACAAAATTTATTCAGCGTTCTGCGCTGCAGTTATATGTGGTAAAGTCTTTATTGACGTATTTTGGTCGAAAAACTAATTTTATTCAGAGTTCAGCGCTGCAGTTATATGTGGTAAAATATTTATTGATGTATTTCGGTCGAAAAACTAAATTTATTCAGCGTTCTGCGCTGCAGTTATATGTGGTAAAATATTGATGTATTTCCGTCGAAAAGCTAATTTTATTCAGCGTTCAGCGCTGCAGTTATATGTGGTAAAATCTTTATTGACGTATTTCGGTCAAAAAACTAAATTTATTCAGCGTTCTTCGCTGCAGTTATATGTGGTAAAACCTTTTGTGACGTATTTCGGTCGAAAAACAAATTTTATTCAGTGTTCAGCGTTGCAGTTATATGTGGTTAAATATTTATTGATGTATTTCGGTCGAAAAACTAACATTTTTCAGCGTTTTGCGCTGCAGTTATATGTGGTCAAATATTGATGTATTTCGGTCGAAAAGCAAATTTTATTCAGCGTTCAGCGCTGCAGTTATATGTGGTAAAATCTTTATTGACGTATTTTGGTTGAAAAACAAAATTAATTCAGTGGTCAGCGCTGTGGTTATATACGGTAAAATCTTTATTGAACTATTTCGGTCAAAAAACTAAATGTATTCAGCGGTCAGCGCTGCGGTTATATGCGGTAAAATCTTTATTGAAGTATTTTAGTCGAAAAACTAAATTAATTCAGTGGTCAGCGCTGCGGTTATATGCGGCAAAGTCTTTATTGAAGTATTTTGGTCGAAAAAATCAATTTATTCAGCGGTCAGCGCTGCGGTTATATGTGGTAAAACCTTTAGTGACGTATTTCGGTAGAAAAACGAAATATATTCAACGTTTACTGTTGCAGTTAGATGTGGCAAAACCTTTTATTGACGTATTTTGGTCGAAAAACACATTTTATTCAGGGCTGCAGTTATATGTGTTAAAATATTTATTGATGTATTTCGGTCGAAAAGCAAAATGTATTCAGCGTTCTGCACTGCAGTTATATGTGGTAAAATATTGATGTATTTTGGTCGAAAAGCTAATTTTATTCAGCGTTCAGCGCTGCAGTTATATGTGGTAAAATCTTTATTGACGTATTTCGGTCAAAAAACTAAATTTATTCAGCGTTCTGCGCTGCAGTTATATGTGGTAAAATCTTTATTGACGTATTCCGGTCGAAAAACTAAATTTATTCAGCGTTTTGCGCTGCAGTTATATATGGTAAAATCTTTATTGACGTATTTTGGTTGAAAAACAAAATTAATTCAGTGGTCAGCGCTGCGGTTATATGCGGTGCGGTTATATGCGGTAAAATCTTTATTGAAGTATTTCGGTCGAAAAACAAAATGTATTCAGCGGTCAGCACTGCGATTATATGTGGTAAAATCTTTATTGAAGTATTAAGGTCGAAAAACATCTCTAATATTCATACAGTAGATTTATAGATTGTAAGCTCTTGTGAGCAGGGCCCTCACTTAGTTTTAAATGTTGACTATGTAATGTATGATTTTGTTTGTACTTCAACCCTCTAATTGTACAGCGCTGTGGAATATGTTGGCGCCATATAAAGATTATTATATACAGTAAACAGACAAAAGTCCCACAGTGTAACTTCACCCTCCATTTGGGCACAGCCCTTCCTCCTTTCCTGTCTTCCCAGGGTTACCATCATCTACTCAAGAAGACAGCCTGTGGCTAATTTTAGCCTATATTGCTCTCAAATTGTAGAAAGATTAGATGGCTATAGGGTTGCAGTCAAGCTATGTGAGAATTACTTCCCATGTAAGGCCCCTTTCACACAAGCGAGTTTTCCGCGCGGATGCGAGGCGGGAGGTGAACGCATTGCATCTGCACGGAATCCTGACCCATTCATTTCTATGGGGCTGTTCACATGAGCGGTGATTTTCACGCATCACTTGTGCGTTGCGTGAAAATCGCAGCATGCTCCTCTTTGTGTGTTTTTCACGTAACGCAAGCCCCATAGAAATGAATGGGGTTGCGTGAAAATCGCAAGCATCCGCAAGCAAGTGCGGATGTGGTGCGATTTTCACGCATGGTTGCTAGGAGACGATCGGGATGGAGACCCGATCATTATTATTTTCCCTTATAACATGGTTATAAGGGAAAATAATAGCATTTTGAATACAGAATGCACAGTAAAACATCGCTGGAGGGGTTAAAAAAATAAATAAAATCATTTAACTCACCTTAGTCCACTTGCTCGCGTAGCCCGGCATCTGCTTCTGTCCCCTTTACTGAATAGGACCTGTGGTGAGCATTAATTATAGATCAAGGACCTGTGATGACGTCACTCCGGTCATCACATGATCCGTCACATGATCTTTTACCATGGCGAATCACCATGGTAAAAGATCATGTGACGTACCATGTCATGACCGGAATGACGTCACCACAGGTCCTGTTGCTGCACAGAGATCAGATGAAGCCAGAAGGAGATGCCGGGCCACGAACAAGTGGACTAAGGTGAGTTAAAAACATTTAGATTTTTTTTTAACCCCTCCAGCGATGTTTTACTATGCATTCTGTATTCAGAATGCTATTATTTTCCCTTATAACCATGTTATAAGGGAAAATAATACTGCTTACAGAACACCGATCCCAAGCCCGAACTTCTGTGAAGAAGTTCGGGTTTGGGTACCAAACACGCCCAATTTTTCTCACGTGAGTGCAAAACGCATTACAATGTTTTGCACTCGCGTGGAAAAATCGCGGGTGTTCCCGGAACGCACCCGCACATTTTTCCGCAACACCCGTGTGAAAGGGGCCTAAGGCTACTTTCACATTTGCGGCAGAGCGATCCGGCAGGCAGTTCCGTCGCTGGAACTGCCTGCCGGATCCGTCAAACCGTTTGCCAACTAATGCCATTTGTAAGACTGATCAGGATCCTGATTCGTCTTACAAATGCATTGAAATGCCGGATCCGTCTTTCCGGTGTATCCTTAAAAACGGATCCGGCATAAATTTTTTTCGGTCATTTATTCAGAGCGGAAGGTCAGATCCGGCATTCCGGTTTTTTGAATGCCGCATCCAGCACTAATACATTCCTATGGAAAAAATTCCATATCCGGCATTCAGGCAAGTGTTCCGTTTTTTGGCCGGAGATAAAACCGTAGCATGCTGTGGTTTTAGGGTACTTTCACACTAGCAGCAGGACGGATTCGACAGGCTGTTCACCCTGTTGGATCGATCCTGCCGCTATTTCGCCGTGCCACCGGACTCCCGCTACGTCCCCATTGACTATAATGGGGACGGGGCGGAGCTCCAGTGCAGCACAGCAGTGCGCGGTGAGAGGCCGCAGGACTAAAAAGTCGGACATGCAGTACTTTTAGTCCAGCGCCCTCTCGCCGTGCACTGCCGTACTGCGCCGGAGCTCCACCCCCGTCGCCATTATAGTAAATGGGGACGAAGCGGCAGTCCGGCGGCACGGCGAAATAGCGGCAGGACAGATCCGACAGGGTGAACAGCCTGTCAGATCCGTCCTGCCGCTAGTGTGAAAGTAGCCTTATCTCTGTCCTGATCAGTCAAAAAGACTGAACTGAAGACATCCTGATGCATCCCGAACGGATTGCTCTCCATTCAGAATGCATGGGGATAAAACTGATCAGTTCTTTTCCGGTATAGAGCCCCTAGGACGGAACTCTATGCCGGAAAAGAAAAACGCAAGTGTGAAAGTACCTTAATAGGATTAATAATGTCATCTGATGTGGATGAGAGCAATCTGTATAGTTTAATTTGGAAGATCTAAATGCTTATCGATGAAGAGAAAAAGTTCCAGAGCAGTAATATAATCAGCTCCTTATTTTAGCTGGCTGTTAAATTATTCACAAACAAATCCTTCATGCTTCTGTTCACAACCACAACATTATTCTGCACAATGCCACTATAGAGAATTGCTGAATGTTACTGATCGCAGCCAAGATTTACTGAGAAGCTTTTCAGAAGAGGCAATAGCACCAGATCTGCATGCCCATATTCAGTTAACCTCTTGCAGTAGCATCACCTGCTCTTACAATATATCTGAACAAAACCAGCAACACGTGTAACATAAATCAGCTATATGCAAGTTTTACTACCACTTCAGTGCTCTCTGTAAACATGTTGTCTGTGTAAGGCCTATTGCACACGACCGTATGGCTTTTCACGGATCCGTTGTTCCGTTTTTTGTTTCAGTTTTTGTTCCGTTTTTCCGTTCCGTTTTTCCGTATGGCATATACAGTAATTACATAGATAAAATTGGGCTGGGCATAACATTTTCAATAGATGGTTCAGCAAAAAACGGAACGGAAACGGAAGACATACGGATGCATTTCCGTATGTGTTCCTTTTTTTTCCCGGACCCATTGACTTGAATGGAGCCACGGAACGTGATTTGCGGGCAATAATAGGACATGTTCTATGTTAAAACGGAACAGAAAAACGGAAATACGGAAACGGAATGCATAAGGAGTACATTCCGTTTTTTTTGCGGAACCATTGAAATGAATGGTTCCGTATACGGAACGCAAAAAACGGCCAGTAAACGGGGGAAAAAAACGGTCGTGTGCAGGAGGCCTAAAAGTGTTCCAAAGTTATTACCACATAAAGTGACACGTCAGATTTGGAAAAAATTGAATGGGCAGGAAGGTGAAAACTGGGCCGGAGTAGAAAGTGTTAAACATGAATTCCAGAAAGTAATGATGGAAGCTGTACATGATACAATAACCAGAGGACAACATCGTGATATTTTCTTAAAGACTACAGTATTTAGTGAATAAAAAGCCTATAATTATTTTGGTCTGTGCGACGTGCCTTTTCCTAATGGCAAAGCAAAGAGATAATGGCTGCAGTGATGTCACAGGATAGACATAATCCATTCAGTAGAGTTACAGCTTAGCAATCATACAGTGATGTCACAGTAGTCAAAATATAGAGATAGTTATGTCATAATGCCGAGATATTGATGAATACCTAATGATGTATAGTGTCAAGCACACAATGCAATCTCAGCACAGAACTAATGCAAAAACTAATGCTATAATATAGGTTTACACCACAGGGTCATTTCAAAGTACATGAATATTGTCCTCGCCTCTTTCTCCCAATTGTCTGAATTAACTTTTTCACACATCCCTTAATTATTCATAATCATTACTAAGTGCACCTACTGTACATAATGCTGGAAGCAAGCCCCTCATACTTACTGGGCCCAATATTAGCTGCTATGCCTACTACCATGGTATTTACACCAATGAAGATAGGTATTTCACCAGAGAGTTAGGGCTGTTTCACACGAGTGGATGCCGTGCGTGACATCCGCTGCGTGAATGACAGCCAAGACTCGCTGCGGACAGCAGAAGCACGGAGCATTAACATGATTGATAATGCTCCGTGCCTCTCTGTGACCTTTTTACTACAAAATCACAGTGAGATAAAGTTGTCACTGTGATTTTGTAGTAAAAAGATCACAGAGAGGCACGGAGCATTATCAATCATGTTACTGCTCCCTGTCTCTGCTGTCCGCAGGGGGTCTTGGCTGTCATTCCATTCACGCAGCGGATGTCACGCACGGCATCCGCTTGTGTAAAACAGCCCTTACCGGTAGATTTTTATTTATATCACTTGTCAATTCAGTGCAAATACCTTTTCTGTTTTAATTTGTACATGACTAGACAGTTAGGCCCCTTTCGAATGGGCGAGAATTCTGCGCAGGTACAATGCGTGAGGTGAATGCATTGCACCCGCACTGAATCCGGACCCATTTACTTCAAGGGGGCTGTGCACGAGCGGTGATTTTCACGCATCTCTTGAGCGTTGCGTGAAAATCGCAACAAGCTCTATATTGTGCGTGAATGAGGCTGCTTTAAAATCGCAAGAATCCGCAATCAAGTGCGGATGCGGTGCGATTTTCACGCATGGTTGCTAGGTGACGATCGGGATAGGGACCCGATCTTTATTATTTTCCCGTATAACATGGTTATAATGGAAAATAATAGCATTCTTAATACAGAATGCTAAGTAAATTAAGGATTGAGGGGTTAAAAAAATTTATAATATTAAACTTATCTCATCCACTTGTTGGCTTGCGCGAACAAGTGGATGAGGTGAGTTTAATTTTGAAATATTTTTTTTTTACCCCTCCAGCCCTAATTTACTTAGCATTCTGTATTCAGAATGCTATTATTTTCCCTTATAACCATGTTATACGGGAAAATAATAAAATCTATACAGCACCGATCCCAAACCCGAACTTCTGTGAAGAAGTCCGGGTTCGGGTCTGGGTACCAAACATGCCGATTTTTCTCACGCACGTGCAAAACGCATTAAAACGTTTTGCACTCGCGCGGAAAAATCACGCATTTTCCCGCAACGCACCTGCATCCTTTCCCGCAACGCACCCACAATGCCTGTGTGAAAGAGGCCTTAGTTATTTTTTTCCCCGGAACAGAATGTACATAAAAAAACATTTTTGTTATATAATGTTGACCAAGACAATAAATAATTTGGGTTGTTGCAGTCAAAACTAACTATATGTATATTAAAGGTTGGGAAATGTATGACACTTTTCTTCAATCTAGTCTATATGTGTTGTTGTATTTTTAACAACCTTTTCCTATACATATTTAAACAGATATGAAATATTTAACCTAAAAAGTTGTTAAAAATACAAATTATCCGTATAGGTATTTCACCAGAGAGTGTTAGTTGCAATCACCTGTAGTGAGAGTCAGAGAGAGAGAGAGACAGAGAGCACTCTTGGGGTTGCTCTTTCTTATTAGGGAGACTAAGGGGGCGTTTTAGATGCCGGTCTTAAAAAGCCCCTATGTTGGTGGTGGATGTGATGTTCACACATCAGTATTTTTTTTTACCGTGGGTCAGTGAAAAAATCATGGAGACATGCATTACTTATGTGCATGATGCAGACCAAACATGCCCATTGAAGTCTACAAGTCTGTGAAAATCACGGATGCAATACGGATGGTATATGTGTTGCATACATTTTTTATTGGCTGCTGATAAGAGATGCTTTTTCTCTGCGTAGATGACATTCGCAGGGCAAAACACAGACAGACCAAACACGGATCCTTCACGGACATCTTCACAGATAAAACACGGACTGAATTTTTCATATATGTCAAACGGACACAGAAATGTGAACGAGGCCTTATTCCATCGCAGAGACTGGGACAAGCTGCTGTCAAAGTGTCCTGGAAAACAGAGGATGGGACATGCTCTGGGCAGTCAGTTGGGGGCCTGTCTTACACATTGGATTGTCAGGGTATCTGCTGACATACTTCTAATGTGTAATGGAAGCTTTCTAGAACTAATAACAACCTAGAGAAGTTATTCCACTCTGTGATTCTTTGCTAAACTTTTTCTTCGCTAATTAGAGACAAAATAAAAACTAGGAGTGACTGAAGAGTGGTCACTTCTCAGCATGACAAAAGGGGACACACCTAAGGAGGGAAGCAATTGTTTTTACATTTTGCCATCATACTGAGATTGGATTGTGTGGAATGCAGTGCCTTGAGGCATCCCACACCTTGGAATACACACGAGAGACTCTGAAACACTGACGTACATACTGGACATCCTTCAGAGAATGCGCATGACTCATTGGTTCTTTACAAACATATAGGAGCTCGTTTGCATTTAGCTATATTATCAACAGGGTTATGCCCAGGTCCTAGGTGTTTTTCAGTACAGTAGATAATATCAGTGTTACATTTCATTAACCCTTTGGCTGATGCGAGTAGATCATGGTAGTCTTTGCACTTTCACACTGTTCAACTTCATCATCCTTAGGGCTCATGCACACGAACGTATTTTCTTTCCGTGTCAATTCCTTTTTTTTTTTTGCGGACCATATGCGGAACCATTTATTTCAATGGGTCCGTAAAAAAAAACAGAAGTTACTCCGTGTGCATTCCGTTTCCGGATGTCCGTATTTCTGTTCCGCAAAAAAATAGAACATGTCCTATTATTGTCCGCATTATGGACAAGGATAGTACTTTTTTATTAGGGGCCAGCTGTTCCGTTCCGCAAAATACGGAATCACACAGACTTCATCCATATTTTTTGCGGATCCGTTTTTTACGGATCACAAAATACATACGGTCGTGTGCATGAGCCCTTAAAAGGGTTTTCCGAGACTTTTTTACTGATGACCTATCCTCTGGATAGGCCTTCAGTATCAGATCGGTGGGGATCCGACACCTGGGACTCTGGCAAATCAGCTGTTTGAGAAGGCACCAGAGGATAAGTCATCAGTCAGTATGTAAGGCCTCTAGCACACGAGCATTGTGCATCCGTTCTGTGCATTGGGGAGTCAAATTTGCGGTCCCCAATGCACAGGCAACGTCCGTACAGCGGCCTGGACGGATCGAGACCTATTCAAGTTAAATGGGTCCGTGATCCATCCGCACAGCTAAAAAATAGAACAAGTTCTATTTTTTTGCGGTGCGAAGGTACGGACAGAAACACCACGGAAACACTCCGTAGCATTTGTTCTGTTCAAGTGAATGGGTCCGCATCTGTGATGCGGAGTGCACACGGGCCAGTGCCCGTGTATTGCGGACCCGCCGTATGCGGGCCGCAATACGGCCACAGGCACACAACGTTCGTGTGCAAGAGGCCTAAAACTCGGAAAACCCCTTTAGCGCTCTTTGACATGAGCGGATCCCATGCGGGTAATTCGCTGTGTGAAAGAGAGCCAAGCCCCCTTCCGGACAGCAGAGACACAGAGTATTAACATGATTGATAATGCTCTTTGCCTCTCTGTGACCTTTTTGCTACAAAATCACAGTGACAACTATATCTCACTGTGATTTCGTAGTAAAAAGATCACAGAGAGGCACGGAGCATTATTAATGATGTTAACACTCCGTGTCTCTGCTGTCCGGAACGGGGCTTGGCTCTCTTTTTTACGCAGCGGATTACCCGCACGGCATCTGCTCGCGTGAAAGAGCCCTTAATCTTGTTTATCTTTCATTTTCCTGTTAGTTACAATCCTGTGAAACGAGCAGTGTCCATAACAGGAAATCACGCTCCCACACGGAGCATGTTTTCCTCACTGGACACGCTTGTCTGAAAGAGGCCTTCACTTTCTGACCAGGTGCATTTTCCATTTTTTTTTGAAAGCCATAACTTTTTTCCCATTCGGTTATATAAATAATTTATGCACATTTTTTAGATTGCATACATTTCATGGTGTTTTGCAAGCCAAAAAAAGAAAGAAAAATGGGGAAACACCCATAATTTGTCAGAAAATATATAAACAGATTTGTGTGTAGCAGATCTCCAAGAACTGTGCACCAAAACCGCACAAAAACCACATACATAATTCAGCATTATTTATCGCAGTTTTTGTGCATTTTTTTAATTTATTTTTGGTGTGGATATTGGTGCTGATTTTCTGTTTAACAACCCATTGAAATCTATGAGGAAAAACATTCTACAGTCGTGGCCAAAAGTTTTGAGAATGACACAAATATTAGTTTTCACAAAGTTTGCTGCTAAACTGCTTTTAGATCTTTGTTTCAGTTGTTTCTGTGATGTAGTGAAATATAATTACACGCACTTCATACGTTTCAAAGGCTTTTATCGACAATTACATGACATTTATGCAAAGAGTCATGGCACGGTGCTCCATCGTGCTGGAAAATGCATTGTTCTTCACCAAACTGTTTGTTGGATTGTTGGAAGAAGTTGCTGTTGGAGGGTGTTTTGGTACCATCCTTTATTCATGGCTGTGTTTTTGGGCAAAATTGTGAGTGAGCCCACTCCCTTGGATGAGAAGCAACCCCACACATGAATGGTCTCAGAATGCTTTACTGTTGGCATGACACAGGACTGATGGTAGCGCTCACCTTTTCTTCTCCGGACAAGCCTTTTTCCAGATGCTCCAAACAATCGGAAAGAGGCTTCATCGGAGAATATGACTTTGCCCTAGTCCTCAGCAGTCCATTCACCATACTTTCTGCAGAAGATCAATCTGTCCCTGATGTTTTTTTTGGAGAGAAGTGGCTTCTTTGCTGCCCTTCTTGACACCAGGCCATCTTCCAAAAGTCTTCGCCTCACTGTGCGTGCAGGTGCGCTCACACCTGCCTGCTGCCATTCCTGAGCAAGCTCTGCACTGGTGGCACTCCGATCCCGCAGCTGAATCCTCTTTAGGAGACGATCCTGGCGCTTGCTGGACTTTCTTGGACGCCCTGAAGCCTTCTTAACAAGAATTGAACCTCTTTCCTTGAAGTTCTTGATGATCCTATAAATTATTGATTAAGGTGCAATCTTAGTAGCCACAATATCCTTGCCTGTGAAGCCATTTTTATGCAACGCAATGATGGCTACACGCGTTTCTTTGCAGGTCACCATGGTTAACAATGGAAGAACAATGATTTCAAGCATCACCCTCCTTTTAACATGTCAAGTATGCCATTTTTACCCAATCAGCCTGACATAATGATCTCCAGCCTTGTGCTCGTCAACATTCTCACCTGATTTTAACAAGACGATTACTGAAATGATCTCAGCAGGTCCTTTAATGACAGCAATGAAATGCAGTGAAAAGGTTTTTTTGGGGATTAAGTTAATTTTCATGGCAAAGAAGGACTATGCAATTCATCTGATCCCTCTTCATAACATTCTGGAGTATATGCAAATTGCTATTATAAAAACTTAAGTAGCAACTTTTCCAATTTCCAATATTTATGTAATTCTCAAAACTTTTGGTCACGACTGTACATAAGATGTGGAATGGCACAATCAATTGACATGCTGCAGATTTTTAAATCCACACGGCAGGGTAATTTCCACACAGAAAAAAGTGCAAAGTGTACATGAGATTTGTTATTACACTGTAGTTTTTCCACGTGAAAATCTGTGTAGAAAACCCTCATGTAATCCGAACTGTGCGCAGTTACCTCTAGTGCTCATGCATGCAACCGTTAGCAGTTTTGTGGTCTGCAAATTGCAGCTCTCCAATACACGGATACCGGCTGTGTGCATTTTGAGGAACGTCCAGCCCCTAATAGAACGTAATGTGGACAAGAATAGGACATGTTCTATAGTTTTGTGGATGGCATGGAACGGACGTGCGAATGTGGACAGCACACGGAGTGCTCGTTGATCGTCTCCGTCCTTGCTTGCTCGTTGTGTCTGCTTCGCTTCTCCTGTTTTTTTTTACTTTGGCTTGTTTTTGACCCGTCTTTGCTAATCCTCTTGTACTGTTGTTACTTCCAGGTTCTGACTCGGCTTGTTGACCATTCTATATTTGTTTGTCTTGTTTGCCCCTCCGCACTTACCAAGGCTAGGGAAAGCCACCCAGTTGTGCTCCGTTACCTAGGACGAATAGTGCAAGTAGGCAGGGACAGGGGTATGGGTGGAGTCAGTGGTGCACCATCCCCTTCCCCTATTTGTGACACTGTAGGCCAGTACAGGCCCCAAAAATTAGGCATTCACCTGACAGAAAAGAACTTTTGATTATGTGGCTGGAGGTACATTAGGCAGTCACTGGATGCAAATTTTACTGTAGGCCAGTACAGGCCCCAAAAATTAGACATTCACCTGACAGAAAAGAACTTGTGATTATGTGGCTGGAGGTACATTAGGAGGTCACCGGATAAATTTTTTACTGTAGGCCAGTACAGGCCCCAAAAATTAGGCATTCATCTGACAGAAAAGAACTTGTGATTATGTGGCTGGAGGTACATTAGGCGGTCACTGGGTAAAAATTTTACTGTAGGCTAGTACAGGCCCCAAAAATTAGGCATTCACCTCACAGAAAAAAACTTGTGATGTTGTGGCTGGAGGTACATTAGGCGGTCACTGGATAAAATTTTTACTGTAGGCCAGTACAGGCCCCAAAAATTAGGCATTCACCTGACAGAAAATAACTTGCTATTATGTGCCTGGAGATACATTAGGAGGTCACTGGATAAAATTTTTACTGTAGGCCAGTACAGGCCCCAAAAATTAGGCCTTCATCTGACAGAAAAGAACTTGCTATTATGTGGCTGGAGGTACATTGGAAGGTCACTGGATACATTTTTTACTGTAGGCCAGTACAGGCCCCAAAAATTAGGCATTCACCTGACAGAAAAGAACTTGCGATTATGTGGCTGGAGGTACATTAGGCGGTCACTGGATAAATTTTTTACTGTAGGCCAGTACAGGCCCCAAAAATTCAGCATTAACCTGACAGAAAAGAACTTGTGATTGTGTGGCTGGAGGTACATTAGGCGGTCACTGGATAAAATTTTTACTGTAGGCCACTAGAGTAGAGGCTGGCTGCGTTACCGCAGTGTTCTTCTCCAGACTCAATGTGCCCGATATGGAAACTGGGAGCAGACTGGTGCAGGCGGCGTGTGGAGATAATTTTGTAATAATTTATTGTGGGCTTTACAAACTTAAAATACCTTTGAAAAAAAAATTGTCAAAGGAAAATATTGCATTTAGACAAAGAACCTGCTGCTGTCAGAGGTGTCTAAGTTTATTTTTGGTGTTGCCCGGTCTGGTGGGGGCCCATTCCTGGTAACACATTCTGCTGCTGCACAAAGAACTTGCTGAATTTGGTTCCTGCTGAGTTAGACCGAGTTATGTGTAGGCCTTATACTCGACCGTTAACATGTACCTGCTAATGCTGCTGCTGTCTGTCCTGATCATGCTGAGTTATGTGTAGGCCTTATACTCCACCATTACCTTTACCTGCTGCTGCTGTCTGTCCTGATCCTGCTGAGTTACGTGTCGGCCTTATACTACAGTGTTACCATTTACCTGCTGTCTGTCCTGATCCTTCTGAGTTAGGCCCAGCTATGTGTAGGCCTTATACTAAAGCGTTACCATTTACCTGCTGTCTGTCCTGATCCTTCTGAGTTATGTGTAGGCCATATACTTGTATCTTACCATGTACCTGCTGCTGCTGTCAGTCCTGATCCTGATGAGTAATGTGTAGGCCTTATACTCCACTGTTACCATGTACCTGCTGCTGCTGTCTGTCCTGATCCAGATAAGTTTGCCCTGGACTAAAGGGGCCTTACTGCAACCTTATCTGTTAATATTACGCAAAAAAACATAACAATAAAAAAAAACGAAAGCACACTTTAGCACTGAACAAAATATTTATTTACAATTTGGGAAACAAATATGCCTCTATGGCAATTTCTTAAGTTTGTCTTGAAGGTCCAAAAGCTGCTGGATTCTCTGACGGTGCTGCTCCTCTATCTGCTGCACCTTTCTGTCGAAAATCAGCTGCTGCTTCCTCTGCTGCTCCCGGAGTTTCTGCATTGATTTTAGGTGCTCTTGTTGCAGCAGCCTTATTTTTTATTTATTTTTATTGAATTTGTACTGTTAGGATAAAAAAAAAAAATGAAAATTACTTGCAATTCAGATTAAGAGGCAATTAGTGCATTGTGTGGAGTATTTGTTAAAGCACTTCCGATTTACATCTCAATTCGTTAGTTTTTGATACCGTATTTATGATGATTATATAGTTGGTAATTAGTGATAGTTAATTAAGCACATTTTACTGCCTTTTACATCCCTCTAGCCTTTTCAAGGACTATTTTAGAGCCATTTTAATTTAAAAAAGTGCCAATTTTAGTGCCCTAAATTGAAAGAATTCTTATTTTCATTTGTCGGGTGACATTTTACAATTTTTGGCGTATACAAACCCCTGCTGTGCCTGGGTGACAGGGGCCTAAATCTCTCAAAATCCTCTGTTCTATTGCGGGGTGACAAGAACCCCCTTTTGCCGTGAATGAACCCCTGCTGTGCCTGGGTGACAGGGGCCTAAATCTCTCAAAATCGTCTGTTGTATTGCTGGGTGACATGAACCCCCTTTTGCCGTGAATGAACCCCTGCTGTGCCTGGGTGACAGGGGCCTAAATCTCTCAAAATCGTCTGTTGTATTGCTGGGTGACATGAACCCCCTTTTGCCGTGAATGAATTCCTGCTGTGCCTGGGTGACAGGGGCCTAAATCTCTCAAAATCCTCTGTTGTATTGCTGGGTGACAAGAACCCCCTTTTGCCGTGAATGAACCCCTGCTGTGCCTGGGTGACAGGGGCCTAAATCTCTCAAAATCCTCTGTTGTATTGCTGGGTGACATGAACCCCCTTTTGCCGTGAATGAACCCCTGCTGTGCCTGGGTGACAGGGGCCTAAATCTCTCAAAATCGTCTGTTCTATTGCTGGCTGACATGAACCCCTTTTTGCCGTGAATGAACCGCTGCTGTGCCTGGGTGACAGGGGCCTAAATTTCTCAAAATCCTCTGTTCTATTGCTGGGTGACAAGAACCCCTTTTGCCGTGAATGAACCCCTGCTGTGCCTGGGTGACAGGGGCCTAAATCTCTCAAAATCCTCTGTTCTATTGCTGGGTGACATGAACCCCCTTTTGCCATGAATGAACCCCTGCTCTGCATTGCTGACGGGGAACTAAATTTAGTGAAAACATCTGTTACTGATCGGAAGATGCGCGACTACAAGCCCACGCTGATGATAGCATTCCCACCTGACAGCGGGGGCACAGTGGAAGCACAAGGCGAAGGCAGAGGAGGAGGAAGAGGTCGCCAACGCAGCTGGGGCACCACCAGCACCTGAGAAGGCAGGGTTAGCATGGCCAAAATGTGGAAAAGCTTTGTCAGCCTTGGAGGTGCTGACCTGCCCTGCAGCTAGTGTATGGTGTGAACGTGTGTTTAGCACGGCAGAGAGCATTATCACAGGCCGCAGCCAATGTGGACAAGCTTACGTTTATTAAAATGAACCAGGCATGGATTCCACAGGACTTGTCCGTACCTTGTGTAGAATAGACATTTATACCAGCCTCAACCATCCATTCTTGTACTCAAGTGCACTTATTCTTTGTTTTATTTTGTTATATGTCCCAATATTTTGGGGGATACCCCAATTTAAAAATAAAAAATAACACAAATCAGTGTTGGCTACCTACTCCTTCTTCACCGCCGCTTCCACCTACACCGCCACGTCAACCTACACCGCCACATTCACCCATCCACCGCCTCCTCAACCTCCTACTCCTAGATCCAGATTGTTATTTTTAATTTTTCTGTATTTTATGTTATTTTAAGTCATTTCCCTATCCACATTTGTTTGCAGAACAGTTGTCATGCTCTTAAGCACATTTTGATGCCCTTTGCAGCCCTCTAGCCCTTTCCAGGACTATTTTAGAGCCATTTTAGTGCCCAAAAGTTCGGGTCCCCATTGACTTCAATGGGATGCGGGTTCGGGGTCAAGTTCGGTTCCCGAACCTGAACTCTTTTTTCAAGTTCGGCCGAACCTGCCGAACCCGAACATCCAGGTGTCCGCCCAACTCTAGTTATTGATACAGAATTATATTGCTGTGTGCACGTATTTACCCTCCTGGCGGGGGCGGGTGACATCCTCCTCCTTATTAGGACCTGGGGGGGGGGGGGGGGACCGGGTCCTGAGAGGGTCCGGCTTCTTTAGCGTCCACCTCCACCACTTTGCCCACATCAGACGTAAATGTTGGTAGTTTCGTGCTCTGTACGTACTGTGGGAAGAAATCAAAATGATCATACGTTGGACAAATTACTTCAGTGTCACCAGCAGACTTCCAGTTTGAAGTTCTCAACTTGAGAAAAAATGATGAAGCAGGCCAGATATTTGTGTTCCCAGAAAAAGAAGATCGATCCTGGATTGATGAACATGATGTTATACATATACCGCAGTCAACTTTAAAGTTGTGCTATGACAGAATGAAATATGTATTTGCGAACTCCGTTAATGCAGAATGAGTGCTGCTTGTATAAAAGAAAATTATCTTTTAAATGTTCATTAAAAAAAAAAAATAGTTGAGTAAAATCTTTCATTATACTGTGAAGGACAACTAGCGATTCCATCACGGTGATTTCATCACAGTGCTGAAATCGATAGTAAGCTGTGTTGAATAACAAAGTGAGAAAAATTATATCTGCTACTAGACTATATACTCAGTAATGTATAACATATATAACAGAAACATTATTTTTTTTCTTTTACATTCACAGAGATTTATCCTTTTTGAAACAAACTCATCACTTTGTTTCCATGAAAAGTGATTCCGTCACAACATGTTATGGACAATCTACACAATGTAACAGAAGCAAAAAATATAAGTATTTTTGCTTAACTGTACAGTCTCGTATATATTTTGTCACACAATGCCAAAATGCGTATAGCATATACTTTAGTAGCAGACTTATTTTCCCGACAAATTCGGAAGCACATATTTAAATAGTGATTCCGTCACAAATGGAATTGCCCAGGTGGAGCTGGCGCATCCTGCTGCTGGGAGGGTCCCGCCTGCTCTCCCTTCTCCTCCTCCTCCACGGACACCACCACTACCTACAGATCCTCTGTGAAAGGCCTGCGGCGGACGGAGGGAACGGGAACACCTGTAATCACACAATGTTCAGAATTTAAACAAACAACTGAGAACTCATATAAAAATCCAAATTAAGTGGGGATGTATGTAATGTAATGATGGACGGGGCCTTTTACTGGAATACAGAATGAGGATTGCAGTTTATGTAGATATTGTGAGGGGTAGCTTTCTTTCAGGGGATCATCCTCAAAGATACGGCTTCAGGACACCAGGTTTAAGGTCCAAACAGTGCATTTATTGTGGCACACCAGCAAAAGCGGAACAACAAAACAATAAACACTCGCCCATCCAGGCTCTAACTATTACATGAACACCCTGTGAACCGATGCGGCTTTCCCAGCCAATGTCCCACAGCCTCCTGGCTGTACAGAGCGCCGTTCCCACACAGTCTCATGTCCAATGTCTCTTGTGGGGGATTAAGGCTTAGTAGTCCACCTGACTATGGCCCTGCGACCCTCGCAGGCATCGCTGCATCCCCCAACTCCAGGCTACCACCCAGCCTCGTGGCCCCTCAGCCTTACCCGGTTGAGACCACACTCACAGAGCCTCCAGGCCTCTGACACAGTCTCTGTCCTAAGACAACACTTCCCCCAGACTGACACATTGGGAGGTGCTTTATCCCAGTCTGAGTATCTCCAGCTGGTCTAACCTGTGGTGGAATAGGGGGTGTGGACCATACTACCCACCCCTTCCTTGCCTCTAACCTGTGTGAGGTTTGTCACTGCCACACAATATACACACACATACGTATATTGATTTATGTGTGTGTGAAACGTACGAAATCAGCCGGTTACATCATACATCTGTACCTCCATGTGTGTCTAAATATATATATATATATATACACTCACAGCGAGGTCGAGATGCATGATGTAGCCGGCTGATTTGGTACGTGTCACACCAGGTACTAAGTAATCATTTGTAAAGGGATGAAATACGTATTTGCATAACTGTATATATACATAACAGAGTGTAGGCGAGAGATACAAAAGTAATGTAAGCATTGTACCTGGGCATTTCATGTCACGGATCTCACTGATCCACCCGATGTGCCTCCTCTTTAGATCCGACCAATGTTTGATGATCGCCATCAAAGTGTGCTTCCCCTTAAACTCCCTCTTTAGCTGCTTCTGTATTTCCCTCACAATTCGCTTTTTCTCTTCTTGGACCCGGGTCCGGTCATAGCCCCGCTCCAACATGCGCTGTAGGATAAAGATGCAAGCATATAATCCCAAATTTTTTAACTAAAAGTATTTAAAATAATGTCCTCAACAACACAGCTAAAAGTTTTTAAGTCTTTGAAGGGGAAATATTAGATTTATTGTTACTGTTATAAGATCCGATTGTATTGCAATTGTATATTTGTGGGGTCTGAGCAATCAGATATTGGCCAGCAAAGCAGAGATGTACCTGTCTAGTGAACTGACGGTACGGTATGGGGTGTACAGCTGGTTCGCCTACCCGTGGCACCCAGGGTAACGCTAAATGAACCAGCAAATACTGGCGTCAGACAAAGAAAGCTTGTCCTGAGTCCTGACCAACAAGACACAAACTCAAATCTATATACTCTGTGTGTGTGTGTGTGTTAGGGTGGCCACTTGCAGAGCCCAAAAAAGGAGGACAGCGTACCGGGGACAGTGGCGCACAATAGTTAAATATTACATAGTAGATGCCCAGGTTATACCAGCATGGTCCATATTACTATATATAAGATGTATAACATATACCAGCTGTACATATATAATTATACACAGGAGATACAGACCCAGTTTATAACAGTATGATCTAATTAAATAATTATAATTTATACCAACTGTACATTTATGATGATATACAGATGATGCCCAAGTTATTCCAGCTTAGTCCATATATAATTTATACTCGGATATAAAGTCCTGTAAGTACTTGGGGCAGTGGGATCTGTGCTAACCTTGTGCCTAGTGTGCTGAGTGCTGACTCTGCTGGCTCTTCAAGCACTAGATGGCCTGGACCAGCGTGGAATCATAGATGGCAGGCAGTGCCAGTGAGCACTGATCAGAGTGGCACCCGCGCTCCGCAGCCGCTCCCGCCTGAACTAAAGGTAAACGTCGGACGTACCATGCACACAGCAGCACTGATGAGGTTGTGACGTCACGTCATATAGCGCACTGTGTGGTACGGACATGCTGCCAGGCCCTGCTCTCATTGATGGGGATACGTAAAGCCATCCTGACCCATGCCAACTGCCAACACCCGTGTAACCACAAATAAAGGAGAACTTCCGTACTTCCGTCCTGGCCTTATATCGAACCCCTTAATTTGTATTTTGTGGAAGCAAGTATATCACAGGCCTCAATCAGTATTTTGTGAAAGCTGGTATATCGAACCCCTTAATCAGTATTTTGTGGAATCAGGCATATTGCAGCCCTCAATCAGTATTTGGTGGAAGCAGGTATATCGAACTCCTTAATCAGTATTTTGCTGAAGCAGGTATATCGCAGGCCTCAATCAGTATTTTGCGGAAGCAGGTATATCAAACCTCTTAATCAGTATTTTGTGGAAGCAGGCATATCGCAGGCCTCAATCAATATTTGGTGAAAACAGGTATGTCGAACCCCTAATCGGTATTTTGTGGAAGCAGGTGTATCGCACCCCTCAATCAATATTTGGTGGAAGCAGGTATATTAAACCCCTTAATCAGTATTTTGTGGAAGCAGGTATATCACACCCGTCAATAATTTTTTTTGCCACAACAGTTATATCACACCACCCTGTTTATTTGGGGTATATCGCAGCCGTCAATCAGTATTTTGTGAAAGCAGGTATATCACACCCCTAAATCAGTTTTTTTGGGGGCAACAGGTATATCACACCCGTTGCAAATAGTTGTTCCAATAGCGCTTTTCCCTCTATATAGTTGCGGTATCGCAGCAGAACTGCATACAACTGCTGCACAAGTATATCACCCCCCCCCCAGTATATCACACCTATCGATAGCACACCTATACCAGTCCTTAAAAGGACTTTTCTGGCCTTATTAGCTAGCGTTTGGTGTCCCTAACAGCCTGTCCCTGCTCCAGAAAGCAACTTCTCCCTACACTGGCAAAACACAGAATGTAAAATGGCTGCCAGATCGGGTTCTATTATAGGGTGGGGGTGTGTCCATGTGCTGAAACATCTCAATTGGCTGTCCTATCCCACCTGATGGATGTGTTATGGGTCAAAGTTCGACGCAATGCAAAAGAATATGGCGCCAGCGGATATCGCCATATGTTCGCCTGCCGGGCGAACCGCAAGGCCAAATCTAGTGGACAGGAATAGAGAAGGGAGACGGCATGTGCACACTGCGCTCGCCGGCTCCTCATACAGGTGATCAGCGGGGGTGCTGATCTGATCTGATATTGATGACCTATCCTGAGGATAGGTCATCAATAGTAAAAGCTCGGACAACCTCTTTAAGTCTCACAGCAGTTGACTAGGTGAATTTTTCATAGTCTGACCTCTGGTGGTTGTTTTTCAGACAGGTTCATAATC
This sequence comes from Bufo bufo, assembly GCF_905171765.1. Taxonomy (NCBI): domain Eukaryota; kingdom Metazoa; phylum Chordata; class Amphibia; order Anura; family Bufonidae; genus Bufo; species Bufo bufo. Next base: position 641,314,977 of record NC_053390.1, on the reverse strand, counting down.
ACTTAGACTGGTCTAATTTATTTGTGCATGAAAAAAGTTGCATCTTTGTAGAAAAAAGTCTTTTGAGCTGGTGCAAAAAAAGCACACTTTTGTAAATAAATTGGAAAAAAGTTGTAAAAGTCAGAAAACTTCTGAATTAGTCTAAAAAATCAAAATAGGTGAAGGAGGTGCAAAAGCCTGAAAAATAGGCACAATTTCAGTGGAATATGCAGCTAAAAAAATAAGAGAGTCTAGAACTGCATTTTTTTGTACTAAAAACTGGCACAGACACTTTAGTAAATGTGCCTCATTGTGGTTTTCACATAGTCAGATCACTCACATGGTGGGGATTTTTAAATCTATCTGTTGTGAAATTCTGCCACGGATTTAATCTATCGCAATGTAATGAGTTATGTGCCTAAATCCACACCACATTTAGGGCTGTTTCACACGAGCGGATGCCGTGCGTGACATCTGCAGCGTGAAAGAGAGCCATGCCGCGCTCCGGACAGCAGAGACACGGAGTATTAACATGATTGATAATGCTCCGTGCCTCTCTGTGATCTTTTTACTACAAAACCACAGTGACAACTTTATCTCACTGTGATTTTGTAGTTAAAAGCTCACAGAGAGGCACGGAGCATTATCAATCATGTAAAGGGGTTATCCCATCTTAATGATCACTGTTAAATCTGTTAATGATTTAACAGTGATCATTTTTCTAAATATATTTAATTAACTAATTCCCACCCCTTAGAAGAAAATAAACTTATACTTACCTGTAGGGTTGTTGCGGGTATCGAAATTTCGATACCCAATCGATACTTCTGTCCCGGTATCGATACGATACCGGGATTTCCATTTTTTCGATACTGGGCTGCGCTTCTGCGCAGTCTAGTATCTCTGAACATGAGAGCGCTGCTGTCAGCACGCTCATGTTCTCTCAGCAGCACGGGGAGAAGGAAGCAGTCTCTCCCTCCCCCTGTGCTGCTGCCGCCGCTGCCACCAATGAGAAGAGAGGGGTGGAGGAGGGGCGGGCGCACTGCGCCATCAATGATAGTACTTTTCCCACACAGAGCCGCGCCCAGCGATGTCCCAGCACTCACCATTAGTCCTGGGCGCCGCTCCGTTTGCCCGCTGTGCCCCATTACTGTCTCCTCTCCTGCTCCACATGCTGATTACTATCGGAGGGATGGGGAGGAGACATCAGCTTCTCTAGTGGGCGTTCCTTCCTGCGCTGCGATTGGACAGCGCTACAGCCAGGGAGAAGGAACGCCCACTAGTGAAGCTGATGTCTCCTCCCCATCCCTCCGATAGTAATCAGCATGTGGAGCAGGAGAGGAGACAGTAATGGGGCACAGCGGGCAAACGGAGCGGCGCCCACGACTAATAGTAAGTGCTGGGACATCGCTGGGCGCCGCTCTGTGTAGCCTAATACTGAAAGTCTGGACCCAGGAAAAGTAGACTTTAACCCATAATACAGGAGGCGGGTGCCGGTAGCAGAATCGCATTGCCGGCATCCTGCCCCTGACACCCGCCTCCTGTATTAAGGGGTAATTATCATTGGTGGTGCAGTGTGCCCCTTCTCCCCCCCCCCTCAACCCCGCATCCCATTAAAATCATTGGTGCCGGCCCCTCTCTACCACCCCAGTATTAAAATCATTGGTGGCAGTGGCCACAAGGTCCTCTCCCCTCCCCCTCATTGGTGGTGCAGTGGCAGCTTCTGATCGGAGCCCCAGCTGTGTAAGCCTGGGGCTCCGATCAGTTGCCATGGCAGCCAGGACGCTACTGAAGCCCTGGCTGCCATGGTAACATCCGTGATGCTGTGTGCACAGAGCACAGAGCAGCAGGGACAGTGTGAAGTCCTAATTACCCTGATAGAGCTCTATCAGGGTGAATAGGACAAGGGATGAAAAGATCCCAGGTTCTGGCCCCTAGGGGGGGGGGGAATCGTTATTAAATAAAAAGTGTAAAAAAAAAAGGAAAAAAATACCCCACCAACATATGAAGTATGAATCACCCCCTTTTCCCAATTTCACATATAAAATGTATAAATAATAAACATATTACATATTGCCACGTCAGAAAAGTCCAAACTATTAAAATATAAAAAAAATCTATGCGGTGAACGCCAGAACAGAAAAAATAAAAAAAATACTGCGCGATTCGCCATTTTTTAAAATGCAGAATGCATGTGGCTTTTTTTTTTTTCACGTGGTATCGAATGGTATCGAGTATCGCAATACTTTTTCATGGTATCGAAACCGAATAAAAAAATTGGTATCGCAACAACTCTACTTACCTGACTGTTGTCTTCCGTCTCCCCTGGTTACAGCCACCGCTCTTCTACGAAATCACGGTGGCTGCGCTTGCGCAGACGACTTCTTCTTCTCTCCCGGCCAGCCGCGCGAAGACCAGAAAGCGCACACCGAGGCCGCGCATGCGCTATGGTGATTTTTTCCTGGCCAGTATAGTATACTTGCCAGGAAGAAGTCACCAGGGCGCATGCGCGGCGGCGTGCGCGTTCAGTCCAGCAAGCGGCCCGGCCGGGAGAAGACTTTAATCAAGATGGAGCCCGCCCCCTGCCGAAACCAGGAAGTGGACAGCGCGCCGGGAGCAGGTAAGTATGAAACAGCGTGTTGAGAATACCCCTTTAATGCTCCGTGCCTCTGCTGTCCGGAGCGAGGTTTGGCAGTCTTTTACGCTGCGGATGACACGCACGGCATCCGCTCGTGTGAAACAGCCCTTAATTGCTTATTTTGGTGCAGATTTCCAGCCTGGCTCAACAACATAATAGGGCACATTTATCAAGCTCAAAAAACAGACATATTGGCAACTACAGTCTTCAATTGGTGCCTCAGTTATTATGCCTTAATAAAACTGGATTTTCTTTTTTGGTTAAAGTCTGACATCTAGGTGGAGATATATCAAAACTGGTGTAAAGTAGAACTGGCTTAGGCTACTTTCACACTAGCGTTTTGGCTTTCCGTTTCTGAGATCCGTCATGGGTTCTCAAAAGCGATCCAAAACGGATCAGTTTTGCCCTAATGCATTCTGAATGGAATAGAACACAATAGAAAACTGATCCGTCCCCCATTGACTTACAATGGTGTTCAAGACGGATCCGTCATGGCTATAGAAGACATAATACAACCGGATCCGTTCATGACGGATGCATGCGGTTATATTATTGTAACTAAAGCGTTTTTGCAGATCCATGACGGATCCGCATAAAATGCTAATGTTAAAATAGACTTAGTTACCCATAGCAACCAATCTGATTCCACCTTTCATTTTCCAAAGGAGCTGTGAAAAATTAAAGGTGAATCTTTAAGGGTGTGTACACAGGGAATGCAAAAATCTGTGGATAAAGTTGCAGATTCTACCACCAATCTGTGATAATCTGCAGCAAAATTTGCAGCAGATTTCACCCGTCTACATTGAAAGTGGGGAAAATTTTAAAAATCTGCAATGAAGATCAATTTGTGGGCAACAAGTATCCTTAGTTTATGGGTGCATTCACACAATCGGATGTATTTCGCAGTCCACAAAATGCGAATCCGGAAAAATACAGATTTCTTTTTTTGTGGACCCATTGTAGCAATGCCTATGTCCGGGACGGACCCAAGGATGCGGACAGCCCACAGTGTGCTGTCTGCATTTTTAACGGCCCCATTGAAATGAATATGGTTGTATGAATAGGGCCTATGGATGAGATTTGTTCACTTTGCTGCTACTTTATTCCCCTGTGAGGTTTTAACAGCATATCTGTCCCACGTGGATGTATCCTAAAAATCTGGCAGAAATGCAGGCTGAGGATATTAAATGTATTATACAAACCCTATAATGCCCCCTTTAATGTCCTGGCCCCTCACAGATTGTACTTACCCTTTCTCCCCTGGCACCCGGGGTCGCTTCTGATGCCCGCACAGCCTCTGCTGCATCTCCCCAAAATATCTGTTGATGGGGGGGAAGAGCAGCCAATAGCAGGCCACGATAGAGATGAGCCTTCCTAGCATCGGGGGTGATGCTAGGGAGGCTCGTCTCCGTTGCAGCCTGCTATTGGCTGCCCCCCCCCCCCATCGCCAGATGTTTCGATCCGCGCGACAGGGAGATGCAGCAGCGGTCGTGCGGGCATCAGAAGCGACACGAGTGCTGGGGAGCAAGGTAAGTACAACCTGTGTGAGGGGCCAGGGCATTACAGGGATTGGATAACCCCTTTGCTGTCACAATCCCTGTGGATCGTTGCATCAGAAAGGGAAAATTCAATGTTCCATACTCATAATGCACTCTACTAGCAAGCCAAACGTAAATTGTCTTGATGCGAGTGGATTATTATTATTCTCTGATACAAATGTAAGAACGTGTATGTAATTACGAAACACTCAAAGTGATGCATAATAACAGGACAACCCTAATCTACATGCTTCTACTCCATTGTGCATGCAGGCTTTGATGTGCTGCACCATTCTACTGCTCGCATGAAATGATAACTTGTCCTGCATTTTTCAACCAGTATTAAGTTTGCATGATTGTAGTAATACAAAGTAAGCTGAAAACAGCCTCCTTTATCCATCAATCCTTGCTGTACTTGTCCCTGTTTTATACAGTATTACAGCACAATATTACCATCATTTTCTCAGTGTAAAGAGAACTGGAACTGTGATATGAAGACTTCTGTGCAATTTAACTAAAATGTATTTCAACTGGGACAATTTAATTATTTGAAAAGGCTGTTCTTGGACTTGTGAAGCTCTGCTTTATGTAAGGCTACTTTCACATCTGCGCTTTTTTCTGTTCGGTTTTGAGATCTGGCATGGGATCTCAAAACCACAGCAAAACGCTTCTGTTATAATAATACAACCGGCTGCATTCGTCCTGAACGGATCCGCTTGTATTATATTGATAATTAGGAAACCGGATCTGGCACTAAAACTATGTAAGTCAATGGGTACTACATCAGTTTTTTTGTGTCCGGTATGGGAACGCAACAAACTGAAACAGAATGCATTCTGGTGCACTCCGTTCCGGTTTGTTCAGTTTTTTCCCCATTGACAATGAATGGAGACAAAACTGAAGCGTTGTGCTGCGGTTTTGAGAGCTTGTGCCATATCTCAAAACAGGACAGCACAGATGTGAAAGTAGCCTAATTTACTTTTTCTGCATTTTACTTGCCTGCCATCATATTTTTGTATGTTTTAGAGAAAACGACACTTAAACTTTTTCAGTGATAGCTTATCAGCCAGAACAAGATGACACCTGGGCCACCCAACCTACGGTTGAAATTAATGTCAAAATTAAAATATTGCTTAGGCTACGTTCATATCTGCACTAAAGGTAATGCACAAGTCTCTTCTGACAGAGGAACAGACTGCCGGAGTTACCTTATCCAGCATAGTGCACACTACCAGATCCCCATTGACTATAATGGGATCCAAAGGAGATCCATCTTTTGGCCAGACAAATACAACTGCATGCATTTACTATTATGTATATTATAGACCAGTAAGCTTAACTTCTGTTGTAGGAAAAATGTTTGAAGGACTCTCAAAGGGCTATATACAGGAGTATGTGAGTGTTATATCATAAGTGATAACAAGCATGGATTACCAAGGACAGAAGTTGAGTAGAAGGGGGAGGAAGGATTTGGGTGTTCTTGTAGATCACAGACTAAATAACAGCATACAATGTCAGTCAGTTGCTTCTAGGGCTAGCAGGATATTGTCATGTATAAAACGAGGCTTGGACTTGCAGGGCAGGGATGTAATATTACCACTTTACAAAGCTTTGGTGTGGCCTTATCTGGAATATGCAGTTCAGTTCTAGGCACAGGTCCATAGAAAGCATGCCCTGGAGTTGGAAAAAGTACAAAGAAGAGCAGCTAAACTGATAAGCGGCTTGGAGGATCTTAGTTATGAGGACAGATGGAAAGAATTACAGTTATTTAGTCTTGAGAAGAGACGTCTAAGCGGAGACATGATTAACCTATACCAGTGGTCGGCAAACATAGGCTCGCTAGCCACAAGCGGCTCTTTAGCCCCTTGAATGCGGCTCTTACAGGTGACCTGTGTGGCGGCGCTGCTAAGATTTGTAACTTCGCTACTGTCGCTCCGCTAAGCGCAGCTGCCCATGGAGTCCTGGGCGGCGCGCGGTCCGGACTAATATGGAAAGGAGGGGGCCCCTCTGCCGGCGGCCGCTCTGAGCCCCGCTCTGCCTGCCTCTTTAAGAGACTCGACGAGCAGTGGCTGTGAATGAGTGTGCCTCGTCTGACGTTGCCACAGCTCCGCCCACAGAACAGAGAAGAAGAACCAGCGGCAGCCAGCCACAGCCCACAGACTCTGCCAGGGAAGGCCCGCCGCCCACACACAGAAGACTTAAGGACTGTGACAGGAGGCAGCCAAGTTCCAACAGTTACTGGTAGGTAGGTTGGTTAGTTATAACAACTTAGTTACTGGATCCCATTCCTGTAACTAGCCTGCCCTGGTTCTGTTTTTTGGACTGGACTGGAGAAATGTGCAATGGATTGGGGGGGGGGGGGGGGGAGGGGGGGGAGTCATGAGAGAGATGTCTGTGCATGTGCTGGCACTGCTGGAGAAATGTGCCATGGGGCCACCCTGGTTCTTTTTGAACTGGAGAAATGTGCATGGGGGGGCGAATGACTCAGTCATGAGAGAGATGTGACAGAACCAGGGCGGCCCCATGGCACATTTCTCCAGCAGTGCCAGCACATGCACAGACTTCTCTCTCATGACTCTGAGTCATTCAACCCCCCCCCCCCCCCATGCACATTTCTCCAGTCCAAACAGAGCCACGGCGGCCCCATGGCACATTTCTCCAGCAGTGCCAGCACATGCACAAACATCTCCGATTCATGAGAGAGATGTCTGTGCATGTGCTGGCACTGGATCTGCTGGAGAAATGTGCCATGGGGCCGGGGCCGCGGCCGCCCTGGTTATGTTTGGACTGGAGAAATGTGCATTGGGGGGCCCTTATTGTTTTTCGCCCCAGGGCCCCATTTCACCTAGCAAAGCTGGAGAGGGTGTGTACATCTTATATCACCCATATTTCCTCCCACTATTAGGAACCTCCTTCTTCCAAACGTCGGAACGTGCTGCGTCACAACAGGAAGTGACGAGGGTAGTGAAAGTTCCCGGGTAGGGAAAAAATTTGGCTCTTAAAAGAAATTTCAATCGCGGTTTTGTTAAAATTTGGCTCAGTTGACTAAAAAGTTTGCCCACCACTGACCTATACAAATATATAAAAACTGTGTCATGTAAAATCTCCTCAAAAGACAAGGGGACACAACTTCCATTTAGAGAAGAAAAAGTTCAGTGTCCAGAGGCTTCTTTACTGTAAGAACTGTAAATCTGTGGAACAGTCTACCTCAGGACATGGTCCCAGCAGGAAAAGTGAACAGTTGTAAAAAAGGCTTAGGGTACTTTCACACTAGCGTTAAAGTTTTCCGGTATTGAGTTCCGTCCTAGGGGCTCAATACCGGAAAAAAACGCATCGGTTTTATCCCAATGCATTCTGAATGGAAAGCAATCATTCAGTATGCATCAGGATGTCTTCAGTTCAGTCACTTTTCTCCGGCCAAAATTCCGTAACATTTGCCTGATTGCCCGATCCGGATTGAAATGTATTAATGCCGGATCTGGTACCAAGTGTTCCGGAAAAACTGATCTGGCTTCCCGGTCTGCGCATGCGCAGACCTTTAAAAATGTGAAAAAAATAAATACCAGATCCGTTTTTCCGGATGATACCGGATATACGGATCCGGTATTTTAATGCATTTGTCAGACGGATCCGCATTCGGATCCGGAAACAAATGGTATCCGTTTGCACATGGATTTGCCAACGGAACTGCCTGCTGGATTCCTCTAACGCAAGTGTGAAAGTACCCTTAGATGAATTCTTAAAGGGAATGTGTCATCAGAAAATGACCTGCTGTTTGCTGCATGTTTAACATATTTTTAAATAATTTTTGATGATGTTATTTGTAATTTTTCATGTCACTTTGTATTTTAAACTAAAACCAAATCCTGCAGTTTTTGAACTGGCCACGATGTCCAATAATTGGAACCACTTCTTGGTTTGTACCGATTAATTTACTGCAGTTAACTCATTCTAATTCTGCCTGTAATGATATCTCCTCTGTGTGTAGATAAGACAGGATCCACCATTTACAATAGGTGATTGTAAGCGATTATCCATTCTTTCCTTGTACAATAACCTCTGCACAGGGCACAGAACTCTCCCATAAAAGTCAATAAGGTCCCCTCCAGTCCATTGTGTCTATGGCCCATGGGGCTGCCATAAAGCATATTTTTATGCTTTCTAAATGCTGTTAAGAACAGCTCAGGCAAGATGGCAGCACCCATAATAACGTTCATGAAATAAAAAATAGTAATCTACAATCAGATAGTAGCACATCTTTTTTTATGTTTTTACTATCTGATTTTAATTAGCAGGTAAAGTTTTTGGTGACACATTTCCTTTAAAAGTAAATAACAATAATACTTATGAAAATGTGTAGAAGTCTGGGTCTCACTCCCCTTTTCAAAATTCACATCCCCACCTATCCCTTGGTTTAAAGGGAACCTGTCACAGGGATTTTGTGTGTAGAGCTGAGGATATGGGTTGCTAGATGGCCGCTAGAACATCCGCAATACCCAGTCCCCATAGCTCTGTGTGCTTTTATTGTGTCAGAATACCGATTTGATACATATGCAAATTAACCTGAGATGAGTCCTGTCCTTGACTCATCTCAGGGACAGGACTCATCTCAGGTTAATTTGCATATGTATCAAATCGGTTTTTTTACACAATAAAAGCACACAGAGCTATGGGGACTGGATATTGCGGACGTGCTAGCGGCGATCTAGCAACCCATGTCCTCAGCTCTATACACAAAATCCCGGTGACAGGTTCCCTTTAACTTGATGGACTTATGTCTTTTTTCAACAGTATGAACTATGTAATTATATTATTATATTATATAATGTTATATTAAATGTACACATCCGGACCTGATTGGAGGAGCCCGCAGCATGTTTTAGTGCAGGGAGACAGCAACATCGGCGGTGCAACAGAGGCATAAGTACTAACTAAACTATCTTTTTCCACAGGACAGAAGGAAGGCTGGATTTCCTAAAAAGCCCCCTTGAACTTAGCTAAAAATATTGTAAATATGTTTTTTGCTAACTAATACAATAATCTAACAATCGGTAATACAAGCCAACAAATATAATACTAAATGGCATGTCACAACCCCCATAACTACAGCCACATTGCCCTCTAAGAATAGTGCCATCAGAAATGTGCCCTTTAAACTATGCCAGCAAAGTGGGAGATTTCAGCTCTAAAACGTGCAGAATTGTGAAGGGAAATATAAACTAAAACAGGCAGTAATTCAGAAACAATTCAACATAAGTATTCAGAAATTCAGTCGACATTCATGTGGATTAAAATCAATAGGTAAACAGAAAAAGTGCACCTAAACATTTGAAGAACTTTATTAAAAAACTATTGTAAATGCCACAAAATTAATTTTTGTAATATACTTTATTAATTTTTAACATTTTACGTACAAAATAGGCACCCAAACTGCAAGTTTCTATAGTGCTTTGGAATCTGTACACTCATACACCACTGAAATGTTAGTGGTGTACGGATTCCACTGTGGGGCTGCAGTAGGCTGTGCCAGGCTTTAGCGGAGTGGGCACAGGCAGGAGCAGTGATGTGCAATGCAAAACTCCTGCCTGTGCCCACTCTGCTCTGCTAAAGCCTTCCATAGCACATCGATAGAGGGTCTTCTGCACCAGTAACACCCCATCGAAGAGGGGTTTAAGTTGTCAACATCACTGAAGTCATACAATCAGGGACATCCCCTTGTGAAAACACTACACATCATAGATACTGAACAGATGCATCATAGATACAGATATGCCCATGATACTACTCATGGCAAAAGAAATCCATGGCAAAAACCTGTAGTATAAAACTAAAGGAGTACAACACAGGTGCAATCTATATAGGTGACATTAAGGACAAAGTAAAACATGTATCTCTTGGTACTGAGGGGGAATTTATAGGATCTGTATGCTAATTTTGTTGTTTTTCATGGTGAGCTGGTTCTAGGGTGGAATGTAGGGGAGACAAAATATCCCACTCTTCCATAGGATGATGAGGAAAAACTGTTGCTGTACGTGAATTTTATGGCTAGCAGTTCCCTGTCTCCCATGGAGCCACAGGCGACCATCTTTCCATAGTAATTTTCCTGAGTAAGGACAGCTCTGACTCCCATGGATGACACAGGAAGAACTGAGACATCAGGGTGACCCAAAGTCGAAGCTAAAGAGAAGGCCCACTTGAGAGTATCAAATACAGATTCCGCCTCAGGCGTCCATTCCCTGGCCTTCCCTTCTTTTCGGATAAGAGTAGAAATGGGAACGGTCAGAGTGTAAAACTGTCGGTAATAATTGGCAAAGTCCAGTAACCTCTGTATAGCTTGTAGGCCAGTAGGACAAGGCCAGTCCAAGACAGCAGACTTCTCTGAATCCATTTCAATACCACGATCAGAGATAATGTAACCCAGGAGGGTTTTTTCAAAGATACACTTTTCAAATTTCGCATACAGTCTGTTATCCTTCAAGCACTGTTATGGGGGTTGTGACATGCCATTTAGTATTATATTTATTGGCCCGAAAGTAGAGAAATATGTAACTTGTCAAGGCACATTATTTATTACTCAGAAACCTACAAGAGACAGAATTGGCATCAGACATAATGAAAAATAGTTAGAAATCTCATGAGAAATGTTAGAAATCTATGTTTCTATCAAAGAAGAGCTACTAAACTAGTACATGGATTGCAGGATAAAACTTACCAGGAAAGATTAAAGGACCTTCACATGTATAGCTTGGAAGAAAGACGAGACAGAGGGGATATGATAGAAACTTTTAAATACATAAAGGGAATCAACAAGGTAAAAGAGGAGAGAATATTTAAAAGAAGAAAAACTGCTACAAGAGGACATAGTTTTAAATTAGAGGGGCAAAGGTTTAAAAGTAATATCAGGAAGTATTACTTTACTGAGAGAGTAGTGGATGCATGGAATAGCCTTCCTGCAGAAGTGGTAGCTGCAAATACAGTGGAGGAGTTTAAGCATGCATGGGATAGGCATAAGGCCATCCCTCATATAAGATAAAGCCAGGGGCTATTCATAGTATTCAGTATATTGGGCAGACTAGATGGGCCAAATGGTTCTTATCTGCCGACACATTCTATGTTTTTCTATGCTTTTGCATCAGTTTTCATATAAAGAGATTTTTCATATATACCGTAGATTAGTAAATCAGGACTGTTTTAGTGATCATTGCAGTTTGAAAAAAAAAAAAAATCATCTAAAAATCATTTGCTCTGTTCCAATCAGGGGCATTGAAGAACTAGGAATTCGTTCTGCTTGTAATTGGTTTTCAAGGAGTTCATCATGACAGCATCACTGGAGGATGCTCTTTTGACCTCTGTAGGGACAGGAACATAGAGGTTAAAAGGCCCATCCATATTTTCCAGTTTTTACTATACCAGGATGGAGGCAACAAACTTATCAGATCATTAACCCTGCAAATGCAAAATTTACATAGTAGAATACCAGCCATGGGAAGAAAAATAAGGGTGCTGTCATGAAGGGCTACTTTAAAACCAACTATCTATATGACTAATTCCTACTTTCCAGAAAACCCCTCATGACAGAACCACAAGAGTGGTACCAATTAATTTGGCTTAGGGTACTTTCACACTAGCGTTAAAGTTTTCCAGTATTGAGTTCCGTCACAGGGGCTAAATACCGGGAAAAAAACCACTTCAGTTATATCCTAATGCATTCTGAATGGAAAGCATTCCGTTCAGTATGCATCAGGATGTCTTCAGCTCAGTCCCTCGTACGGTATTTGGCCGGAGAAAACACAGCAGCATGCTGCTATATTTTCTCCGGCCAAAATTCCGGAACACTTGACGGAATGCCGGATTGGGCATTAATTTACATTGAAATGTAGTAATGCCGGATCCGGTTTCCCAATCTGAGCATGCGCCAACAACGTAAGTGTGAAAGTACCCTTAGTGAGGTGGGCTCTACAGCCTAAATGACTGCAAGTTCAAAAGCTGAGTCCTGGTTAGAAAGAATGCTCAGTCAATAATGTTTACAGAAGGTGTGGCTATTGGGCCACATGGCAGCCTTACAAATCTGGTCCACAGAGGCATCGGTTCTTTCTGCACACAATATTAACAGTGCTTTTTATAGACTGGGCCTTGATTTCCAAGGGACATTTTTCTTCTAGGTCTAGAACAGAGTAAGAGATAGCAATTCTTTGGCAGACCGCTATCTCTTCTGACTTCCCATACAAGTTCGGTTCGGCCAAATGTGTATTTGTGGTCAATATGGAGAGAGCTGCCGATAGACACTTCTGCCATCTCCTGAGAGAACAAAAGAAAAGAGAAATTAGGCGATAAAACTCATTTCACATTATCCATTTCTATCCAGACATCATCTGTTAAGGGAGAGTCAGGAGCTCCACAGACAACATTGTCTGCAGGCTGACAATACACAAATGTGTTTGGGGACCTTCTGTTCTTTAGTTGCTGGGTATCGTGTGAGCTCGGTGCATTTGTTTCTAGAATCCTTGTATTGCTAGTATCCTGATTTAGTACATTTGTGTTGTGTCAGTTTGCTGAGTTTTCTTTTAAATTGACACATGGTTCTAGATCTTGTTTTTGTTTTTTTTACTGGCCAAGTATTCAGATTATGGTCAGTTTCTATCTATGTAATTTATTTCTGTTCACCATCACCATCTTGCACCAGTTTAATTTCCTGTTTGCCATTTTCTTGGGGGTATCTGAAAATGTGTAGACATCAAGAGTACCCTGGAAAAGCAAATGCTGTGTGTGAAGTCCAGAACACATACACACTATATGGACAAAAGTACTGGGACACATGCAGATTACATCTACAGGAGCCTTTATGTTATCTATTCTAAATCTATAGGCATTAATATGGAGTTGGTCCCTCCTTTGAAGCAAAAACAGCTTCCACTCTTCTATGACGGCTTTCTAGAAGACTTTGAAGTGTGTCTGTTAGAATTTTTCCCCATTCATCCAGAACAAATTATGTGAGGTCAGACACTGATGTTGGGGGGGAAAAAAAAGGTCCTGATTCGCAATCTCCCTTCATTCCTAAGGTGTTCAATTGGTTTAAGATCAGGGCTCTATGCGGGCCAGTCAAGTTCTTTCACATAAAGCTCACCCAATCATGCCTTTATGGTTTGTTCTAGTGTTGAGCGAAGCATTCAAAGTGCAATTCGGTCTGAAGTTTAGGAAAACTTCAATTCACAACGAATCCAAATTTCCTTGTGCTTCGTGGTAACGAATCAGGTGGCTGCACGTCAGAAAGCGAAACTAAATGTAGAGGAGACAAGCCTAGAATGCCGTGCAGCCAGCCATCCCTTGTGTCACAGCCCTATAAAACACCCATCCCGCACAGTCTCCCCCATTGTCCTGTGAGCTGAGCATAGGGAAAGATGTGACAAGCACTCATGCACTAGGGACAGTGATGAGAAAATGATTAATAGAAGAATATTGGAAGGAGAATGCACAGAGACTTATTTTGCGTCAGTTTTATTTATTCCTACTTCAGCCGTAAACTAAAATATGTAATTCAATACCAATAAGATGGAAGGCTTTATTATTCCGATGCCAGCGTGCCAATCAATACCATCCAGTCTGCTCCACTTAGGAGGGGCCAGGTCTTAATGATGACCATCCTCATCTTTTTGCTGGCTTTACTTCTTCCAAATCATCAAAGTATCCATGTCCTAGAAAAGTCAGTAAGGTGCAAAGAGAGGAGGAGCTGGATGATCCTGATGACATATTCTCATCGATATTAGATGATGTGGAAAAGCAGATGGCAGAAGAAGGGCTCCCACTTGTAGGGCACGAGAGCGCTGGGGTTGGAGAAGTGGGTACAGCCCCTGTTTAAAGGTGCTGCACGGCCATTATTAACGAAGACCGACTTTACAGGGCGGTCTTCATTATTAAATACAAAGCAGCTTCGGGCTAATTGGCTGCACAGTTCTTCACTGCAGTATGGCTGCAAACCCTCCGCAAAACATGATTGGCGTCAGTGTGAGTTCCGCAATTTGCAGAAAGGCAGGGACAGCCATTGATATAACTGCCTATTCTTGTCTGCAAAATGGACAAGAACAGGTTATATTTTTTTTTGTGGACCACGGAATGGAGCAACGGACGCGGACAGCACACGGAGGGCTGTCCGCATCTTTTGCGGCCCCATTGAAGTGAATGGGTGCGCATCCAAACCGCAAAAACTGCGGCTTGGATGCGGACCAAAACAACGGTCGTGTGCATAAGGCCTAAGGCAGAGTGGCCTGGGTATACTTGAGTTATAGTGATTCAAGACAAATTAATTCATAACAAATCAAATATCTTGTTCAACTTCTTAAAATTTCACCCATATCTAGTTTGTTCAATAGGGCATAGTCATCCTGGAACAGAAATTGGCCTTCTCCAAACTGTTCCTCCAATGTTGAAAGCGTACAATTGTTTAAGATGTCTTGGTATGCTGAAACATTAGGATTTCTTTTCACTGGCACTAAAGGGATTAGGCTAATCCCTGAAAAACAGCCCACAGCATAAGTGTGCTTTACACAACTCTGTCCAACACTTGGTGGAGTGGTTTGGGGGATGTAAGGTTTGCATGCAGCTTCTTGGTCATGGAAATCCCTGTTATGAAACATCCGGCGCACAGTTTTTGTGCTGATGTTAATGCCATAGGAGGTTTCGAACTCAGCATATATGAGTCAAGAAAGTGTTAGGGGCTGGTGCACTACAGTACTCGCCAACTATGCTCTGTAACTTTACATGGTCTTTGATCATGAAATATCTAGAAGGGAAGAAATATCACAAACTGCACACACATATACATACATATACACACACACAGTGTACATTTTAGGCAGATGAGAAAAAATACCGTTAAGAAATCTTTCGAAAATTAGAAGTGTTGGTAAAAATACAATTAACAAAATGCAAGGTTAATGAACAAAAGAGAAATCTAAATTACATCAGTATTTGGTTTGACCAGCCTTTGCTTTCATAACAGCAACAATTCTAGGTACACTTGAACACAGTTTTAGAAGAAACTCGGCAGGAAGGTTGTTCCAAACATCTTGGAAAAGTAACCACAGATATTTTGTGGATCTAGGCTTGCTCAAATCCTTCTGTCTCTTCATGAAATCCTGATGTTGAGATTAGGGCTCTTTGGGGGCCATATCATAACTTTTAGGACTCCTTGTTCTTTACAATAAAGATAATTCTTAATGACATTGGCTGTCTGTTTGAGGTTGTTGCCCTGCTGCAAAATAAATTTGGAGCCACTCCCTAATGGTATTGCATGATAGATAAGTATCTGCCTGTATTTATTAGCACTGGGGACATAATTAATCCTGACCAAATCCTCAAGTCCATTTGTGGAAAGTTATTGCAGTAGATGAAAGACACATCATGCTTACTTTCCTTCAAAATCGGATGATGTTCAGCAGGGCCATTAGCTCAGAACTGGCTCCAAACTTATTCTGCAGCAGGAAATGACCCTAAAACATACAGCCAATGTAATTAAAAACTATCTTCAGTGAATAGAAGAAGTCTTGGAACTGAGGATATGGCCTTCACAGAGACCCGATGTCAACATCATTAAATCTGTCTGGGATTACATCAAGAGACAGAAGGGATCTGAGTGGGCCTACATCCACAGTAGATCCAAGTTTAGTTCTCCAAGATGTTTAGAACAACCTCCTTGTCAAATTCCTTCAAAAATGATGTGCACCCCGAAGAATTGATGCTGTTTTGACACCAAAGGGTGATCACACCAAATATTGGTTTAATTTAGATTTCTCTTTTGTTCATTCACGTTGCATTTTGTCAACTTACAAAAAATAAACTAACACTATTTTTATCTATATTATCGTTAAAATAGCTAAAATATTGTGTCTGAGAAAACAGATCCGTCCCCATTGACTTACATTGTGTGTCAGGACTGATCCTTCTTGCTCTGCACCACATTGCGGACAGAAAAACGCTGCATCGTTATTCTGTCCGCGATAGGAACGCAATAGAAAACGGAAAGTAATGCATTCTGGTGCATTCCGTTTCATTCAGTTCAGTTCTGTCCCCATTGACAATGAATGGGGAAAAAACGGAGGCCTCCCCCCCAACCCCCCCCCCCCCCCCCTGCTATTGAGATCCTATGACTGATCTCAATAACAGAAAGGGAAAGTCCAAGTGTGAAAGTAGCCTTACTTTGCAGCATTTTCCCACAACAGCCTAACACTTTTGCACAATACTAATATATATATATATATATATATATATATATATATATATATATATATATATACACATACATACATACACACACACACACACACACACAAAGAAAAAAAAGTCACCTACAAAATGTCTTTAAAGTTGAAATTAGAGCTGTTGCATTAGAAGTCTGTGGGTGAGGTTTATCAAAACTGGTTTAAAGAAAAAAACTGCCCGTAGCAAGCAATCAGATTCCACCTTTCATTTTCCAAAGTAGCTCTGAAAAAAATGAAAGGTGGAATCTGATTGGTTGCTATGGGCACCTAAGCCAGCTTTTTACATCAGTTTTGATAAATCTCCATCTGTGTGTAGCCCCAGCCTAAAACATAAGGTTCAGGCTATGAACTACTGGAAGTTTAAATCGTGTCAGTTGCTCCTTGCTTACTATTCAGCAGCTGCCTAAAACCTATTTTTATACTTAATGGATCAACACAGGATTTTTGACTTGGACTTGATTGACCAATGTCTGCTTTCAACCTTTTCAACAACGTAGCTGTAAGACATGTGGATTTTACTCTATACTTTGAAATCTGTGATGAAAATCTGCAGCATTCCAGCATGCTGGGGATTTTCAAATCCATGCTCATTTTTCCTCTATATCTCAATGCCGATTTCAAAACCCCATCCACATGTACGGTAAAAACAAACTTTTTTTTTTTTTTTTTGAAATCAGCAAGACCATAAGAACATTTGTGGAACCACTGTTTTACTCCAGCAATAAAGTAACTTTAAGCCGCAAATTATAACAATATAGAATACTTATCACACAAGACAATCCAAAAAGGTATCTTTGATTTACAGTACTGCAAGGCACATACAGAACTTTCCCTCACTTACACAGCAGATGTACTCCCTGAAGTAGAATTTTTAAAAATTCTGAAAACAATTTAGAAAATACTATAAAGTTAGCATTTATGGTCTAGATTTAAAAAAAACGGTTTGTAGAAGATCATGCATTTTCATAAAAAGTGATTTCACCGATTTATATACATATTCTCTGATGCTTTATGATATTTTAGTGGAAAATACCCTGAACTGGAACAAAATGCAAACCATTATTGCTTTCGGCCTTGGATGCACCATAAAGCTTTCACTATTTCAGGAAAATGTAACATAAAACAATGAGTAGTGAAAAAACAGATCGCTACACTTTTACATTGGTATTTAAAGAAGAACTGTATATATAGGCAGCATTTCTTTTTTTTCCTTAAAGAGGAACACACTGATGTATATCCATTCAAGTGTAGATAATTCTTGAAGCTGCCCGTCAATTTAACTGGTTTATGTGTAGTAAAATGTGACGTGTCACAGTCAGAGACTGGGCTACACAGTCATTGGCCAGTGTGGTCCTGTCATCAGTGCATATTGGACAACGTATAGATATTCTGTCTTATTCAGAAGACAAGTCTGCCGATGGTGCTGAACCCTCCTTCTCCACCACCTCCAGTAGGACCACAGCTCCCAGGTGGGTCATTGTCATCAAAACCATTAGGTCGAAAAGAGCAGGAAGCAGATGCTGCTTGTAGAGCCCGTGTGCGTGCACTGAGTTCTTGCTCCTAAAGGAGGCAAAATAATTTTTTTTTTTAAAAATATAAATGCGGTATTCATTACTTAAAAGGAAAACATATATACATTTTTCGACACAAAATCTGTATATATAAAATCTATGCCCAGTTGGTGAAGATGAATCTTTGCAGAATTGTAATGTTAGGATTCAACAGCTCATCAATATGCAAAGTGGTTTCTCCCAGAGAAAGAGAACCATCTCGCTAGTGCCACCTTGTGGAAGTGGCTCCATATGAGTCAAAGTCCAACTTTTTAACAAGCCTTGGGACATGGCAAGGGAAAATAGCTGCGGGTACTGAGGTATTTTCTCCGGCCAAAAAACATAAGAGGGACTGAACTGATGCATCCTGAACGGAATGCTCTCCATTCAGAATGCATTATGATAAAACTGATCAGTTTTTTTCCGGCATTGAGCCCCTGTAATGGAACTCAATACCGGAAAAGAAAAAGCTAGTGTGAAGGTACCCTCAGATATCAGTCTGTAGACAGCTGTTTCGGAGTGTGCTCTTCATCTGTACAGAGTAGGATTCTGGCTGGATGAGTGCGATGTCTTGAACACAGCTTAGGCAAGGTGCTGGTTCTCCTTAAAAGGGGTTTTCCCATCCCAGACAATGGGGGCATATTTGCTAAGGTATGCCCCCATTGTCCGATAGGTGTGGGAACCACCGCTGGGACCCGCAACTACAATGAGAACAGAGCAGGGAAATGAACGGAGGGAGCACTGCGCATGTGCCCTCCATTAATTTCTATGGGGCCGTCGAAAATAGCCGAGCGCTGGCTCAGCTATTTCCCTCTGCCCCATAGAGATGAATGGGAGCACGGGTCACGCGTGCGCGGTGCGCTTCCATTCACTTCTATGGGAGCAGCGCTTAGTGGTGGACGGACCCCGGGGTCCTACAGCCATAGCGCTCCCCGCTCCGTTCTCGTTGTAGGGGGCACCCATCAGACAATGGGAGCATATCATAGCGATATACCCCCATTGTTTGAGATGGGAATACTCCTTTAAAGAGACCAGCTGTGTATGGAGACATTTTAGCAATGCTCCATGGTGAAAATAAATAAGAAGAAGAAAAAAAAAAAAAAAAAAAAAGAGGTATCTTTCAGGGAAATAACACCATCTCGCTAGCACCACCTTCTGGAAGTGGCTCCCTACGAGTCAAAGTCTGACTATACAGCTTATCGCTCATTCTTTGGCTGACCATATATCTTTCATGTGGCTGTAAATATTATTTTTTGGTAGCACATCTCCCCATGTACGCAGGGGATGTGCTGCTGACAACGAAAGGCCGCACGAGTGAACTTAAGTAGTGATCAATCATTAATGTGGCCATTATTTTGCCCTTAAGTGATCAGTGATGCTATACTGTCGATTGGCGCTCTTTGCCATGGAAAAATTTCTCTCTTTTTACACGTAGTACAGATTTAAAGCATAACTACAGTTTCAGATAAATTTGCAGAATAAGCTGCCATATAAGATGGCATTATATCTGACTGAACTGTATGTGGCAGTTTTTTGCAGGCTTCATCTCTATTTCTTACTTGTTCTTGAACTGGGGCGTGGGGAGGCTAGCTAGTATAATGTCTTCCCATAGAATACTCATAGTCCATTATAGAGACACTGAATAGTATGTGAATATGGAACACTTGCCATTAGGTCCAGCAGTATCTTTGTCGTGTCTGTCTCTTTCACTGCAGCTCACTCCTCCTCCCCTCACTTCTTCATAGATCTGATCCTGATCCAACATGAGGAACCTCCACCGATCAGCTGTTTGAGAAGGCACCGGCGCGTGCAGTAGTGCCACGGCCTTCTCTCAGCTCACCAAGAACAGCAACGTCCATTTGATAGCAGCTGTACTTGATATCGCAGCTCAGCCCCATTCTCTTCAATAGGGCTGAGCTGAGCCTAGGCCATGTGACATCATACAGCTTAGGGCTCATGCACACAAATGTATTTTCATTCCATGTCCGTTCCGTTTTTTTTTTGCGGACTGTATACGGAAGCATTCATCTTAATGGGCCCGCAAAAAAACCGGAATGTACTCTGTGTGCATTCTGTTTCCGTTCCGCAAAAAAATAGAACATGTCCTTTTATTGTCCGCATTACGGACAAGGAAAGGACTGTTCTATTAGGGGCCAGCTGTTCCGTTCCGCAAAATACGGAATGCACACGGATGTCATCCATATTTTTTGCGGATCCTTTTTTTACAGACTTCAAAATACATACGGTCGTGTGCATGAGGCCTTAGGCTCAGCTCAGGGAATGCTGAAAGAAGGCTGCAGTGCTGTGGCTATTGCGACTGCTGGAGCCTTATCAAATTACTTATTGGCAGGGGTCCCAGGTTTCGGACCCCCACCAGATAGGTCATCAGTTAAAAAAAAATCTCAGAGAGCCCTTTTAACAAAAATGCCACAGTTCCATTTACAAAACAGGTTACTGCATGCCTATCACTAATCCAGGGATTGTTGGCATAGACTGTATAAAAAAAGTTGCAAAAGTGAGTAAAGTAAAGCCAGAAAGTGATTCCATTTTTTCTAATCTTTTTTTTATTTTCTAATTGTAGATTTACAGCAGCTACATGAACCACAGACACAATGGACATGAGATGTCCACTGATTTCTATGAGAGAGTTTTCTAGGCATGTTCAGTGACCTGTGCACTGGACAAGCTGTTGCATCACCTCTTGTGAATGTTGCAATCCTCTGTCCTCTATACAGAGATGTTATTTGTCATTGTAATCCTGCCTGTGATGATAATGCGATGAGTGCTGAAAAGTGATCTCCACAGTACAAGAAGTGGTCATTTTGATAACTGCAAGATATTTTTTTTTTTTTATAAAGATAACATGCAAAAAATTCTTTTAAAAGCCATAAAATTCTTAGAAAATATGATGGACATAAAAACTTGATTTGAACAGTAGGTAATTTTTTTTTGAAGATGCACTGCCTTTAACTTTCCAGGAACACTAAAAAGTAATAATAGGTATCTATTGTATAGATCAGATTTATTAGTTACTGAAATCCATAGGGTAGTTATCAGCCCATACCTGTAAATAGAGCTTATTATCCTTCGTAATAGCATCCATGAGCTCCTTCTGAAGCGGGGGCTCTCCATTCACCCATAGTCCATGTGCAGAATTAGACTGCACATTCTCTAGATCACCAGAGTTGTGCTTTTTATATATCAGCACATAAGCAGTGTCCTTTGGAAATCGACTTGTTATATTTAAAACGGACTGAAATGATGTAAAAGTCACTCTACTGTCATTAAACAGAAACCATTCTTTTGACATGTCATTGCCCGGTTTCTCATTCCCAACAATAGAGTTGTTGCTCTCCTTGCCTACTATCTGACTTTGATGAGAAATCAAGGTGGTCTTCTCAGGTTGGATACACCTTGTTGAATTTGTGACATTCCTTGCATATGAGTAATAATGGCCACTTTCTGAAGAGGTGCCCGAATGGACCACAATTGAACTTAAAACATAAGGTATAAGTTGTGTGCAGCTCATATCTTCAGTGCCAGATGGTTTCAGCTTTTTGGCCAAGTTTTCTCCGACCTCGGGAATGTCAACATCTTGATTCCAATCTACAGGAGAAGCCACTGAGGTAGTACTTTCTACTGGCAACTCAAGTACCAGTGGAATGGACACATTATCCAGAATTTTACGCCTTACATGACATTTTGGATCATATGAAAATCTCAAGAGAGTTAATATGAGGTATTCTGGCTCTTCTAGGATTTGCATAGTCTTTTCAGCATTCTGGAGGGAAGAACACTTTTCACAATGATAACGATTTTCTCCATCAAGGATCTCAGGAGCTAAGAAATAGTTCAACAAGTCTGTTACAGACAGGGGTTTATCTCGTCCACTGTTTTTACACGAGTCACTAGCACGCTCTACTGTACTTTCAAATGTAGGGGTGTCCAGTGCACAGGAACCATTAGCCTGAATTTCATTCCCAGCAGATTTTAGCTTGGTGGAGTCTTTGTCAGCTGAAGGAAGAGCGACGCTTTGCGATTCTGTTTCAGGTGCAACATCAATCTCTATACAATCATCATTTTTTTCTGTGAGGGAGCAGATCATGTTTTGTGCAGGTTTGTCAGCTGCAGAAGGACAAAATGCTAAAGAAATGTCTGTAAAAGCTTCTATCTTCTGTGACGTACTCCTGCAGTTTAGGCAGCAAATATTAGTTTGGAGCTTTCCTCCAAACATGCTTTCTATTAGTGTCTTATTGTCACATCTCCAGCCAGTGTTCTCTGGATGGGGTAAGACCTCTGCTCCTGAAGGAGAGGACGGTGGCATATTACCATCTGTGATCATAGAATCCAGACTCCTTGAGGACAGGGCTTGGAGAGTCTTTTCCTCTTCATGTAATCTAAGAGACCAAAGAAAATTCATTACCAAAGGGAGGAAACATCTGGATGGATGGACAAAAAAAAAGTGATAAACTGTACACACCATAACAACCTCAAACATTATCTGTCTGAAGTATGTGGCTATTTTTAATGATTCAAAAACTGAAATGCACATTTAAAGTAACACAATTTATATGCCATAGTGGTGTTAAGAAGTCGCAAATTAAGGCGCACCCCATATCTGCACCATAATTTGCTACATTTTGAGCTTCTCACCACTTTTGTAAAGGGGCAGGAAAACTGTAGGGCTTAGCGAAGGGGCAGAGCCGATCACAGACCACCAGATTTACTACAACTTTCTGGTGCATGTAGGTCCAGTGATGTGCCTTATTGGCTAGCACGGTACCAGACTTTTTCCTATTTTACTAAGACGCATCTACCGCTTAATAAATTTGGTGCATCTCCCTCCAGTGCAGGGAGATCCAGACTGACGTATTAGAACAGCAGTCTCGATAAATGTCCAAGGTTTTTTTTCTTGGATGTCATAATCCCTTAAAAATGTAGGCAATTTTGTCCATAAAGGAGTTGCCCAAATTTTTCTAAAGAAAGAGAAGCTATAATTTAAATAATGTTATACCTACCACCCTGAGCTCCAGTTCTGTGCTGCAACTCCTTCTCGCCATTTCAGCCATGGCATAATGTTTTGGCTGCAGCACTGATGCGCCCGTATACCGCATATGACTGCTACAGCCAATCAACAGCCTCAGAGGTACATGGCACAAGACCATTGAAGCCTTTGATTGGCTGCAGCAGTAATATGATCACTGCTGCAGCCAGGAAAACAAAGGCCAGCGCTGTGGAATGAGTGAAGGCTCTGAAACAGAGGGGGTTTGGAACAGCAAGTATAATTTTACTTTTATTATTATTCTGATAGCTTCCCTTCCTTTAGAAAAAAAAATAAATCATAAAACTCCTTTAAAAAGAGGTTGGACAATTCACAATGACATTTCACAAATGCCATAAACAATCATGCATGCTCCATAGAAGGATGCATAACTTTGTACTATCCTGCATCTTTCATAATGAAGGTCCCCGGCTAGTCTGCGCACACCATACTTACCGGGTGTCATCCACATCCATAAGCCGTAATGCTTTCTCAAAGAAATACAGAACAATACCTTTCAACAAGTATAAACACATGGCGTGACCCTAGCTTTATGCAATTCTACTTTACCTGTCTAAAAGAAATCGAAGATACTCCGAGCAGTCTTGCTGAGATCGTGGTGTGAACCAAGGTGGTCTAGAAGCCTCAAAGAAAACCTGAGGTGCATATGCTTCCCTCTGTGTGGGGAAAGAAAAAGAATCACTGTTAAATAAAAAAGTATAAACAATTTTTTATCTTGAGTGACAAAACAACCATGAGTGGACAAGCCACCCCAAGACACCACCACCTGGAATAATATAGTGTCAAACTAAACAAGTATGACACTACTCACCATTCCAAGTGGGAGCTGCAGATAGTTAATGTGGTTCCCACAAACTACGTAACTACAAAATAGCCACACAATATACTAAATACTACTTTCCTACTAAGGTACCTGAAACCTGATGACCCACCACGTGATCAGCGCCAAGCTTCACCTATACCAAAACAAACTGCGTGGGACAGACCCTAAATCTATCTATATGGCCCACTCTGTAGGTTCTTTTGGTGGACAGAACACTCGCCGTGAAGATACAGCTTACAATGTAGGGAATAGGGGCTATATATATATATATACTTTGTGTCCCTCTGTATAGGAAATCAGTCTGCTGTGCTTCCATATGCAGTTGAATGAAAGGTATACTAATGCATACCCCTTCGACAGAGGCCAAAAGAACACTTTTTTGCCTATGTTGGTTAAATGGAGGCCAACAAATTCATTAAACATACACATCAGGAACTTTTCCTGCTGAATAAAATGAACCTAGTGGTGAAATGCTGTGGACACTTAGTCTAATTCCCCACCCTCTCAGCCACCGGTTGACTGAAAACATAAGGAATCAGAATGAAAACACCAGAATTCTTAGAAGTACCTGGGTGTGAGCCAAAAATGCAAAAAGGTGCTGAAGTTTCTTCATCAACGAATTGCACCCGTTTAAATTAAGTGATAGCACATGCCTCCTAAAACTAAAAAAAAAAAAAAAAAAAGGATTAGATACGTATATGCACTTTTTCCTTTTTGTCAGGTGCAATAAAAAAAATATAAAAATTGGGGTGTTCACTCTGTGGTATAAAGGACTGCAAAATCAAACTTATTTTTTTTTACATAATTATGCTTATACTATTTTTCCAAAATTAAATAAAAACCTTGCTTTGTGTAATATTCTGAAACCCATAATGTTTTTATTTTTCCATCGAAAAAGGCTCACACAAGCAAGCTGAGCTATAGTTTTTATTAGTACCATTTTGGGGTACATACAAGTTTTTCATCACTTTCAATGTCATTATTTAGGAGGGCAAGGTGACCAGAAACAGCAATTCTAGCAACTGTAATTTATTATTATTTTTTTAACGACGTTCACTGTGTGATAAACAAGAAAATATTTTACAGATGTGGTGACAGATTATCATTTTGTTTACAACAGTAAATAATTATGAGAACGTTTTGCCAGTGATGAAATAAGTTGCACAGAGTAGATTTCAGTTCTGGCGCACAAACAGCTGAGGATGCAACACATTTATTAAGAGGTGTGCATGAGCCTCTAAATAAACTGATTGGATCTTCCACCAGGCGGATATTTACTAAGATCCATATGTGACGGGACGGTCTTTAGTAAATGACCCCCAATGTTTTATTTGACTGAAAGGCACGGTTACGATGAAAACGTGGCCTTTTTGACTGTGCACTTATGATGGGCATACTCTGAACAACAGATTTATCAGGGTTTTCTGCTAGCATGTCACATTTTCCATGGGAGCGCCAGATATAACTGATGGCTGCTATCTCCAGTACTCTCTTAGAGAATGAATGGAGCAGCAGGGCGAATGCCCGATCTGACGCTCCATCATATCCGGGGGAGGGGGGGGAACAGGAACCCTGTTCTTGTTGGGGCAACAAGGAGATATTACTGTATACTGTATGGGTACATCAAGGAGACATTATAATGTATGGGGGCAACAAGGAAACACGAGTACATGCTTGGAGTGTTTTTTCTTCTCAATGAGTATTTATCGCGATATATATCCTTATTGCGATAAATTTCTCAATATCGTTAATCGTGGGAATATTTTTGATATTGCCCAACCCTAGTGTGGACCATTGCTTTTAGAAGTAGCTAGAGCTTCCAAGTCAGAGGGGGGAAATGGCAAATATCAAGACAGTGATCTATCATTGTAAGATACTCTGTGAATCAGTAGGGATATTTAAAGGGAACCTGTCATGTGGATATTTGATTATAATCTAACTAATTATATAAAATCATTAACTACTAAAAAGTGCCTTAGATGTATTCACTTACTGGTGTGACAGATGGTTACCTCATAATATACACACAAAGATGCCGCATGCTAATGAGCTGATTGGAGTCCAGCGTGATGTCATTGAGTCCAGCGTATATTTAATTCAGAGCTATAGCCACTCCCCTGCCCACCTGCTGCTGATTCCTATGGAAACAAACTGTCATTCAGCAGCAGGTGGGCGGGGAGAGTCAGGAGCTCATGAATATTCATGACTCATCAATATCAGCTGGAGCTTTTCAATACAAGATGGTGGCAGATTGACTGGGTCAATTAAAGAAAGTGACCCAGCATTTTGCTAAGAGAATCAGTCACTTATTTATGTTGCCCTTAGTTAGGACACCATAAAACTGGTGACAGGTTCCCTTTAAGGACAATGTCAAAGCATTCACTAATAATGTATGAACCTATAGAATATTTGCAGCATGTGCCAGAGGATGCTACTGCTAGCACTTAGAGGTTTAACATTGAGACAGATTCATAAACTTAAATACGATCATCCATTATCACGCTAGAAGATTAACTATACCATGCTTTTGTACACAGCTTGAAGTCTGCCCTATATAAGGCACCATCTTCCACTACTGCCATTTTGGTTACAGGTGACCACCACTGCTGTACATTAGGTACTTACTCTGTGGCCATAAAAAGTGCTTGCAAGACACTATTCATATAACAAGTATTTCCAAGGTTAATTAGACCAGTTTTTCCAGTTTCTGATTTCCCCGACAGCCTGGGTAAACAGGACGCTAAAGCATTGGATTGAGATGTCCAGGCACTTTGGTTTAAAATAAGTTTGACCTTTTCTTCAGATGGTTTGGGCAAGTCCTGCATGAAAACAAAGAGAAGAAAATATAAACTACTCCACTACAGAGCTTTGAACCTACTGCCATCAATAATTCCTCGTACAGCCCTTCTTTGAAGGTGGAACAAGTCACCTTTCCCTCCAGATTTGTGTATTTAAAGAGGCCACAATTCAACAAATCATAAAAACAACCAGAAAAACATACTGCAACTTTGAAAGATTATGCTAGCCCTTAAGCAAAGGCAGACTGAAATACAACCAACAGGTTGTTCTCGATGAGCAGATCTACTAATGACGACAGCATGAAATATTTGTATATTGCACAGAATGAAAATGTGTTACAGGGGTTGTTCAGGATTAGAAAAACATGGCTGCTTTCTTCCAAAAACAGCTCAACACCTGTCCATGGGTTGTGTCTTGTACTGCAGTGCATCTCCATTGAAGCAAATAAGACAAGCGGCAATACTTTAAAGGGGTTGTCCGGGTTCAGAGCTGAACCTGGACATATCCCCATTTTCACCAAAGCAGCCCCCCATGCTCCGATGCTCTCCTTTGCCCTGCGCTAAATCGCACAGGGCAAAGGCATTTTCTGGAGTTCCGGTGACGTACCGGGCTTTCCATAGGGCTGCCAGGTGGAGGCTTCTGCCCAGCAGAGGGCCCGGTGACGTCACCGACGCTGATGGGCGGGCTTTAGCGCTGCCCTAGCCTGTAAAACGGCTAAGGCAGCGCTAAAGCCCGCCCATCAGAGCCGGTGACGTCACCGAACACACTGCCGGGCTGAAGCCTCCGCCTGGCAGTGTGTTATTGTAAATAAAAGAGCCCTTGCCCTTCGCAATCCAGCGCACAACAAAGCAGAGCATCGGAGCATGAAATGCTCCGATGCTAACATCAGGGGGGCTGCCTGGGTGAAATTATGGGTATGTCCGGGTTCAGCTCTGAACCCAGACAACCCCTTTAACTTTCACAGTAAACAATGTGATGTCAGTCTCGTTTTACATTTTTTTACCTAACCGATGCGTCACTATTCTGGTCATAAAACCAGTGGAGAGCTTGGAGCCTGGCAGGCTGTCTGATGTAAACTGCTGAAATACCAATCAGGGCTTTTATGCTCACATAATAAAGGATAATGAAACATAAGCTCCTTGTAGGAAACATTATATACACTGGGTATATAAAAATACTGGGCTTTGATTATTCACTAGGTAACGATCATCCATATCACGCTGTCGTTTTAGCTCTGCATTAATTTTTTATGTATTTTTCCACACACCTTTACATCTATCTTAGGCCTGCTTCACATATACAGGTCAGGGATGCCAACCAGGATCTTTCTTTTTCTCTGGACAATTTATCCTAAAAATATTTTTAACAGAAAAATTGGAAAACCCTAATGAATGATAAGGATAAGTAATACATGTCTATAGCTCAATATACGGATAAGAACTCATTACAAGCATTTACTGGGAGCTGTAAAATGATGATAAATACCATCAAAATAATCAAATTCCACCAGCCTCAAATTGCTTACTTTTACAGACTGTCCAGAGATTTTTGTACAGTTGGCAACCCTGATACAGGGCCAGCATCAGTGGAACCCAGATATGTGTTCGGCCATGTGTTCAGAGAGAAGTCCCATTCCATTAGCCTCAATGCAGCCCAAGCACTGAGCAAAACTATAGAGAAGCAGAGAGTCACTGGCTCCCGGCCACACCATTTATACATCTTGCACGTGCAGGCTGATTTAGGCCCTCGTCCTACAACACAATGGACAAATGCTGATAATGTCATTAAACCCAAGATGCAGTGTAATGCCTGCATCAGCAGCTGACAAGAAGTCCCAAATTGTCATGGGAGCATTTTTTAAATTTTTGTTGGGAGAAAGGGGGCAGTGTTATGAGGGAGCCCCATTACCGAGAGGGGCATACGGGGAGTCCCATTACCGAGAGGGGCGTAAAGGTGGCCCTTGTACTCAGTGGGGGCATTATTACCGAGAAGGGCATAAAGAGAGCAGATATTAATGAGAGGCATAAAAGGATGCATCATTACTGACCGTGGCATAAATGGGGCTCTAATGCTTAGAAGGGCATAAGCATACATTATTACTGAGAAGGGCATAAAAGGGGGCCTTATTACTCAGTGGTGGGGATAATTATTGAGAAGTGCATTAAGGGGGAACTACCGGTACTACTGAGTGGAACATAAAAAGGGGCATTATTACCAAGAGAGGTGTAAAGAAGTCATTATTTCTGGGAGGGTATCAAAGTAGGTACTATTATAGTTTCAGCACTATTAATCTGTGTGTGCTACATTGGGCACTATTACTGTCCACATGACACAAAGTGGAGCCTACAGGTGACACAAAAGGAAGACACCAAAAGTGGTATTATTACTGTCTGGGGCACTAGGGATTGGGAGTTTATGAAGCGTGTAGGGAATTTGTGGGGAAAGTTCTGGAAAAGCGAGGATCCAGAAATATCTGTGCGGCATTGCCAGGAGACGTCAGCATGGCAGCCGTGGCCGGATGAGGAAGAAAACTGAACAACTCTAATCAGAAAACATCACCTGTAAAGCATAGCATGTAACTGGTTATATTGGACTCCATACGGAGTGTTTTATTCAGTAACCGTATGATGAAATTCATGGTAATACATAGTCATGGTCTGGTAGTATTACTTGACCCTTATATAGTTCTTGATAAAGTAGGTTTTGGTCAGTAACAGAATGATAGAAACATGAATAGTGATAATACTTTACATTTTAGGTCTGTATTTATACCATAACGCTAAATAATACAGAGTAGTACTTTTGAAGTATATCCATGTACAGCAGGGGTGCACAACCTGCGGCCCAGGGGCCACATGCGGCCCTCGATACCATGGTGTGCGGCCCCAACCCTCTGGTAACAGAAATGTATGTCTAGGTCTTGTAGCTGCTCACATGTATCTCATGTATTCTTCCATCAGATGGGAATCCTGGAAGTGTAACTAGACATTTCTGATATACACTGTGGGCCAGATTTATCATTAGCTCAGGTCAGAATAATGGAGTGAAAAAGTCCCAAAAAAGTCCCAAACGCTAAAACTGCGCACAAATTTGCGACTTTTTTCTGCTCTGCACTATGCTCGCCAGTTTTCTGAAAGTGGGCGTGTTTTCTTATGTAAATGAATCTCTAGACAGATTTACTATTGGGACTATTTAAAAAAGTCGCAAAAAAGTCCCAATTTCACTCCAGTGAGGACCATGCTTATCTTATGAGACTTTTTAATAGAACATGCGACTTTTTCATAAAAACGTGCGACTTTTTCGTAAAGATGTGCGACTTTTGTAAAGCTGCTTACTGACGGATAAACTGCTACCGTCAAACCACATTTATTACAGTCTAAAAGGGCCGATCATAAATCTGACTTGGCTAAAACTGACTTTAGCCATATGTGAAAGTGGAGTGAGCTGTCAGAGTAATGATACATCTGGCCCTGTATGTTCAATATGCTGTAAACATAGTATTTCAGTTGGTAATAGCCCTTTAAGTTTTATTTTCAGCCCTTGGAAATGGTTCAGGCTGACAAAGTGGCCGCCAACCAGAAAAGGTTGTGCACCCCTGATGTACAGTGTACAGCTGAGGCTCTGTATCCAAGTCTGCTGTATGTTATGGGTTTTATTTAAAGAACCACTCCCATGGTTTTTTTCCAGACTTGCATTTCAAATATATATTAAACCTTCTTTACTAATAAAATTACATGCTTAGTTTATACAGGAATTCACATCTTCATTTTCAGTTACCGGATAATGTGACTTAGACTGGACTAACCATTCTGACCTTATACTTAGGTCTTCCCAAGGAAGCCAGTTTCTGTCCTTCCTGTGTAGATGGAAACTACAAGCGGAGACTGAAGGAAGATTGTCATCTGCTGCATCTCCGCCCCTCAGCAGCTCTTCATTCCTCCCACACCAGCATAGAATACTTACAATCACTAACTCAGGTTCAGTTCCAAGTGGTACCTTGGAACCGAACCAGAGTTCGGAAAAAGGTTTTTACCGGTAGAAATTAATTTTTGAAGTCATTACCCGAAGTCTTGCGAGACTTCGCAAAGTAATCATTTCGGCTCATCTGAGCCAATACATTCTAATACTGTACGGAGCGCTCGCTCCGTACAATATTCAAATGAAGTTTTATGCGAATCGACTTTGGATGTTTCATCCATAGTCGATTCGCTCATCCCTAGTTATAATAGATCAGGAGGTACTGAGCACATTCATATACAGTTTTAAGGGGGAAAATTCAGGAAAACTTGTAATCTACTCATTTAAGTTTTGTAATGCTTTGGATTCCAGGTCCTAATTAGTCACTGACAGCTTTAATTGTACGTCATACACAGCTGTCAATCACTAAGTAGCAACCCACATTGTTTTGCTCATTAATTTCAAAATGTACTTAGGACAGTTCTAGTAGTAATTCATCGGATTACTGAACTAAAGGACAGAACACAGAATTTATTATTTAGTCTGTAACTGTAAAGAGAAGAAAAATTACCTTGAGGGCTTCCAAAATAGGCTCATAAAGGTCTGGAAACCCAGAATAATGATAGATCATGCAGTGCATCAATTCCGAAAACTGGATGAGGAAAGCTGTACTTGACGGGAGACCATCACTCTTAAAGGACTGAAACAAGTTAACAACATGGGGGACAATCTGAAGAAAAAATAAATAAAAATTACTTTAAAGCAAAAGTTTCATTATTACATTCTGTATGGAACTTTTTATATATCACCACTTAGCCAAATCTCCATTTCTCACAACAGCTGAGCATGAACATCTTTTCAACAGGAAAAGCAGGGTTAGAGAATAAGACAGAGGGGTGATTAGATGAGCAGGGAAGTATGCTCTCTGATTGATGGGGTAGGAGGAACTGACATATATAGTAGTTCATGTTAACCTCCCCTTGGGGTAATGTACAGTTATGCTGGTAGCTATAACCTGTGTCCCATCTTTTCACCGCAGCATGTCCCCCACCTCCTCCTCCAAGCTGGCTGAGATCACAGCCGGCTAAAGGGAGAGGACTGATTTAAATGTTAACATCTCAGAATCTAATTGAGCCACGATCTTGTTTGAAAGCGGACAATTTAAGCTTTTAAACATTGTGGTGCTTGCTGCCATCAGATCGGAGACATTCTTTAAAAAAAAAAAAAAAAAAAAAAAAAAGTCAAAAGTTAGAGATACAATCCTGATCTTGGTTTTAACTCCTTAAGAACACAGCCTTATTTCACCTTCAGGAATAGGCCATTTTTTGCAAATCTGACCAGTGTCACTTTAAGTGGTGATAACTTTAAAACGCTTTGACTTATCCAGGCCATTCTGAGATAGTTTTTTCGTCACATATTGTACATCATGACTGGTAAAATGGAGTAAAAAAAAAAAAAAATTATTTATAAAAAAAAAAAAAAAAAAAATTTAGAAAAATTTGCAATTTTAAATTTCTCTACTTTTATAATACATAGTAATACCTACAAAAATAGTTATTACTTTA
The DNA here is from genome assembly GCF_905171765.1 of Bufo bufo. Classification (NCBI taxonomy): domain Eukaryota; kingdom Metazoa; phylum Chordata; class Amphibia; order Anura; family Bufonidae; genus Bufo; species Bufo bufo. The sequence goes on along the minus strand of NC_053390.1, from coordinate 641,282,812 downwards.
CATTCCCCATATGTCTACTTCATGTTAGGATCATTTTGGGAATGACATTTTATTTTTGGGGGACGTTACAAGGCTTAGAAGTTTATAAGTAAATCTGGAAATTTCTCTGAAATTTTCAAAAAACTTTTTAAGGACCAGTTCAGGTCTGAAGTCACTTTGTGAGGCTTACATAATAGAAACCACCCAAAAATGACCCCATTCTAGAAACTACACCCCTCAAGGTATTCAAAACAGATTTTACAAACGTTGTTAACCCTTTAGGTGTTCCACAAGAATTAATGGAAAATAGAGATACAATTTCAAAATTTCACTTTTTTGGCAGATTTTCCATTTTAATATTTTTTTCCAGTTACAAAGCAAGGGTTAACAGCCAAACAAAACTCAATATTTATGGCCCCGATTCTGTAGTTTACAGAAACACCCCATATATGCAGTGCTCCAGACCAAAAAAAAAAATACCTAGTAGCCATTGGCTCCTGAACTGAAAAATTTAGTCGCCAAATCGAAACAGAGTAAAAATTTTGGTATCGTGACAACGCTACGCCGATCAGATCAGCGTAGGGTTGTTTCGATACCAAAATTTGGATTCGCTTTCGTCACCATAAAAAAAAGTATTGCGATACTCAATACCGCACAAAAAAAAAAAAAAAAAAAACACAAAAAAAAGCAGCGTGCATTTTGCATTTTATGAAACGTTCGGCCCATAATAGAACAGTCCTATCCTTTTTTTTGGGGTGACAAGGTGACAAAAAAAATGACGAATGCTCACCGCATAGGAGATATTTTTTAATAATTTAATAGTTTGGACTTTTGTTTATATTTATTTATTGTAATGTATATGTAAATATGGGAAAGGTGGGATTTAACCTTAATATTTTAGGGTACTTTCACACTAGCATTTTTCATTTCCGGCATAGAGTTCCGTCACAGGGGATCTATACTAGAAAAGAACTGATCAGGCATATTATCCCCATGCATTCTGAATAGAGAGAAATCCGTTCAGGATGCATCAGGACGTCTTCAGTTCAGTCATTTTGACTGATCAGGCAAAAGATAAAAACGGTAGCATGCTACGGTTTTATCTCTGGCGAAAAAAAACTGAAGATTTGCCTGAATGCCGGATCCGGCATTTTTCCCCTCAGGAATGTATTAGTGCCAGATCCGGTATTCAAAATACCGGAATGCAGGATCAGTCCTTCCGGTCTGTAAAAATGTGTAAAAAGATACAAGACGGATCCGTCTGTCTGCATGACAAGCGGAGAGATGGATTCGTTCTTGCAATGCATTTGAGAGACGGATCCGCATCCGGATGCGTCTCACAAATGCTTTCAGTCACATCCAGATCGGCGGATCCCACTGCTTGCCGGATCACAAGTGTGAAAGTAGCCTTAGTGTTTGTTTTTTACTTACTATTAGCCCCCTTAGGGGCTGGAACCCTTGTCCTATTCACCCTTAGGCCACTTTCACAGGGGCGAGATCTCTGCGCGGGTGAAATGAGTGAGGTGAACGCATTGCACCCGCACTGAATCCGGACCCATTCATTTCTATGGGGCTGTGCACATGAGCGGTGATTTTCACGCATCACTTGCGCGTTGCGTGAAAATCGCAGCATGCTCTATGTTGTGCATTTTTCACGCAACGCAGGCCCCATAGAAGTAATGGGGCTGCGTGAAAATCGCAAGCATCCGCAAGCAAGTGCGGATGCAGTGCGATTTTCACGCATGGTTGCTAGGATAAAAGTCTATTCACTGTATTATTTTCACTTATAACATGGTTCCTTAATACAGAATGCTTAGTAGAAGGTCAATATAATAAACATTATATACACCCCAGTATAATAAACATTGGTGGACCTGTCAAAGGACCTGTGGTGACATCACTGAGCTCATCACATGGTACATCACATGATCCATCACCATGGTAATGGACCATGTGATGAGCTCAGTGATGTCACCACAGGTCCTGAAGAAAGAACAGGAGACCGGCAGCTACGCGATCAATTGGAGGAGGTGAGTTATTTTAATTTTATTTTTTTAAAACCCTCATTGGCACTTCCCACAGTTTATTATACTGGGGTGTTGGGGGAGGAGGGCACTGCGCCACCAATGTTTATTATACTGGGGAGGGGGGGGGGGGGAGGCGCACTGCGCCACCAATGAAGATAACTGACCTGTTAATACATATACAGGAGGCGGGTGCTGGAATCAAATAGCCGGCACCCGACCTCTATGACAGGGAGCTGCGATCAAGGGGTTAGGTCATGTGATAAGTTTATAGAGCCGGTCGATACGAACGTGACGATACCTAATATATCTATCCCCCCCCCCCCCCCTATTTTTTTTACTTTATTTGGGGAAAATGTTTTTGTTTATTTTTACTTGAAACTTAATTTTTTTGGGGGAAAACTATTTTTTCACATTCTTTTTTGTCCCACTTTGGGACTTGAACTTTTGGGGGTCTGATCCTTTACAATGCCTTCCAATACTTCTGTGAGGGGAAGGTATCCGGACGGGGTAGCTCCTCGCGAGGTAAGCACTTCGTATAGATATGCAGGGTGATATCAGTCCCTTCCTCCTGGACAGGGTGCATTATGGACGTTTTCTCCCGTGTCCTATCTACGCTAAAGTTGATCATTGGCATTTTCCTGAATGGTACCACTATCTATGGGATTTTTCATCTCCATGATATTAAGGATATCCGTCTCCTCGAAGCCCATCACATTGGAAGAGATCTGACCACCAACTCATACAGCCTTTGATGGGTGAGAGCGTTTTTTTTAATTTTTTTTATATATACATATAGGCACCATTCAGAGTATGTTTGTATAGGCCCACCTTGGGCTGTTCTATTTATTGATTCTGTAGGTTCTAACCGTGGTACAACGCGGACATTTTATTATCTTATTAAATGTTACGTTTTACCCCCTCTGTACCCAAGGGGATTAGTACCTTTGTGTTAAACTGGCCAGACTGAAGAAATCTCCAGTCCTAGCAGCGGAGACAGGAGCATGGCTGTGTAATACAGTTCTGCTCCAGCCGCTATCATACACTCATTGACAAAAATAAATAAAATAACATACCCAGATAGAAATGTCAATGTCATGGCAGGACTTCCAACTGGCATTTTTCAGCCAGATAATGCTCGCCCACATACAGTAAAGGTTGCACACTTCCTTGGACTGCTCAGGCTCCATTTATAGCCAATTGAGCATTTATGAGACCAGCTGGGACACCAGCTTCGGTAACCTACGAGTGTGCAGGATCTACTGGCCCAGCTGGAACACCTGTGGGCAGATGTGCCACAGGATATCATACGGAACTCCTATGTCTCTATGCACAACCGTATAGCATCTTGTATACAGGCTAAAGGCACTCTAATATTGTAATCACTTACATATATAATCATTACATTCACTTTTAAACAATTCCTTTTTGGGTTTTATTTTTTGGTCAATGAGTATATAAGCATAAATGGCACCCTTGAGATCAACATGATGACCGTTTGTAGTTTTCCCCATCCAAACAAGACAAAGTACGTGATTTAAATCATTTTTCAGAAAGTTTATTAGAGACAAGGAAAACCATTAAAATTGACTCTACTATTAAAAAGGACTTACCATGTGAAAAGCCTCTGGAGAATGTTGAAAGCTGAGCAACATGTGAGAAAGTACAGCCAACGCTCCTGGCCTTACCAAGGGGAACCAGAGTCTGTTAAACACCTAAAAAAAAAAAAAAAAAAAAAAAAAAAAATATATAATAAATAAATAATAATAATAATAATAATAAATCAATAGTTGTGAAACTGTCCATCCAAAAGCTGAACCTGCCAAGAAAGTACCCTGCTCCATACACTATGTAGTTCTCCTTAAAGGGCATCTGTCAGCAGATTTGTACCTATGAAACTGGCTGACCCGTTACATGAGTGCTTGGCAGCTGAAGAAATCTGTGTTGGTCCCATGTTCATATGTGCCCGCATTGCTGAGAAAAATGATGTTTTAATATATGCAAATCAGCCTCTAGGCACAATGGGGGCATTGCTGTTAAACCTAGAGGCTCCTCTCTCTTCAACTGCTGCGTCCTCTGCACTTTTATTGATGTTTTTACTGTGTGGCCGTGTGAATCTAATGCTTGGCCCATCAAAGTGCAGAGGGCGCAGCAGTTGCAGAGACAGCAGAGCCTCTAGGTGTAACAGTAACACCCCTGGTGCTCCTAGAGGCTCATTTACATATAATAAAAAAAAAATTTCAGCAATGCGGGCACATACCGTGGATATAAAAAGTCTACACACCCCTGTTAAAATGTCAGGTTTCTGTGCTGTAAAAAAAAATTTGACAAAGATTAATCATTTCAGAACTTTTTCCACCCTTAATGTGACCTATAAACTGTACAACTCAATTGAAAAACAAACTGAAATCTTTTAGGTAGAGGGGAGAAAAATAAATAAATATAAAAATAAAATAATATGGTTGCATAAGTGTGCACACTCTTAAACTAATACTTTGTTGAAGCACCTTTTGATTTTATTACAGCACTCAGTCTTTTTGGGTATGAGTCTATCAGCATGGCACATTTTGACTTGGCAAGATTTGCCCACTCTTCTTTGCAAAAACACTCCAAATCTGTCAGATTGCGAGGGCATCTCCTGTGCACAGCCCCCTTCAGATAACCCCACAGATTTTCAATCGGATTCAGATCTGTGCCACCAATGAAAATAATACAATAGAGGGAGGGAGGGAGGGGGGGCCACCAATGAAATTAAAACTGGGGAGGGAGGGGGGTCTGCCCCCTGCTGCCTGGCAGTCCCTGATCTCTTATAGGGGGCTATGATATGCACAATTAACCCTCTAGGTGCAACACCTGAGGGGTTAATTGTGCGGATCACAGCCCCCTGTAAGAGATCGGGTGCTGCCAGGCAGCAGGGGGCAGTCATGTACACAGTTCGTAGTATATTCTAACTAGAAGCGTCCCCATCACTATGGGAACGCCTCTGTGTTAGAATATACTGTCGGATCTGAGTTTTCAGATCTATATTGTGCGTTTTTCACGCAACGCAGGCCCCATAGAAGTGAATGGGGTTGCGTGAAAATCACAAGCATCCGCAAGCAAGTGCTGATGCGGTGCGATTTTCACGCACGGTTGCTAGGAGACGATCGGGATGGAGACCCGATCATTATTATTTTCCCTTATAACATGGTTATAAGGGAAAATAATAGCATTCTGAATACAGAATGCATAGTAAAACATTGCTGGAGGGGTTAAAAAATATATATATATATTTAACTCACCTTCGTCCACTTGATCGCGTAGCCCGGCATCTCCTTCTGTCTCCTTTGTTGAACAGGACCTGTGGTGAGCATTCTTTACAGGTCAAGGACCTGTGGTGACGTCACTCCGGTCATCACATGATCCATCACCATGGTAAAAAATCATGTGATGGATCAAGTGATGACCGGAGTGACGTCACCACAGGTCCTTGACCTGTAAAGAATGCTCACCACAGGTCCTGTTCAACAAAGGAGACAGAAGGAGATGCCGGGCTACGCGATCAAGTGGACTAAGGTGAGTTTAATTATTATTTATTTTTTTTTTTAACCCCTCCAGCGATGTTTTACTATGCATTCTGTATTCAGAATGCTATTATTTTCCCTTATAACCATGTTATAAGGGGAAATAATACAATGTACAGAACACCGATCCCAAGCCCGAAATTCTGTGAAGAAGTTCGGGTACCAACCATGTGCGATTTCTCTCACGCGTGTGCAAAACGCATTACAATGTTTTGCACTCGCGTGGAAAAATCACGGGTGTTCCTGTAACGCACCAGCACCTTTTCCCGCAACGCCCGTGTGAAACCAGCCTTAGGCTCCATTCACACGTCCAACGTGTTTTGTGGCTCCGCAAAACACGGACAGCGGCAATGTGCGTTCCGCATTTTGCAGACCGCACATCGCCGACACTAATAGAATATGCCTATTCTTGTCTGCAATTGCGGAAAAGAATAGGACATGTTCTATTTTTTTTTCGGGAACGGAAATGTGGACCCGGAAGTGCGGACGTGTGAATGGACCCTTACTGTGATATGTACTGGACAACAGCTTGATAAAATATTAACCCCACTGTGCTAGTAAATGCCAACATCCTGCATTATAAAATTGAGTTGTGGGAGTCCAAAGGACCACTGACACGGGCAGACTATCGGGGACAAATGATCGTTCCTGATAATTGGCCAGTGTAACTGTGCCACCAATCACCCAACACTGACTGATGTAGAAAGATGAGGTGAAGTGGCAGGACGCAGTTCACCTCCAGATCGGTTCTATGTAGGACCCTGTGTATGGACACCCCCCTGAGGTTCAGTGTGAGTTATAGTAGCAGCCTGAACTCAGTCAGTGTCATTTCATTGACTTCAGAGACCCGATTGGCATGAAAGTTCAATCTGCCGCCGTAACTCACAGGGAGGCCTCTTGCACACGAACGTATTTTCTTTCCATTTCCATTCCATTGCATTCCATTTTTTGTGTTCCGTTTGCGGTCCCATGCACTTCAAAGGGTCTGCAAAAACAACGGAACGTACTCCGTATGCATTTCGTTTCCGTATTTCCGTTCCGTGGCTCTATTCAAGTCAATGGTTACGGGGGGAAAAAAAAACAACAAAAAAAACATATATGTCTTCCATATCCGTTCTGTTTTTGCGGAACCATCTACTGAAAATTTTCTGCCCAGCCCAATTTTTAAACATTGCATGCTTCCGTTGCCGATCCTCAAAAAACAGATCACAAAACGGAACCCAAACGGAAAGGCAGAACGGAACGTAAGCGGAAACACTACTGAAACAAAAAAGCTGAATAAGTGATCCGTGAAAAACGTACCGCAAAATATTGAAAAAGCTATACGGTCGTGTGCAAGAGGCCTGAACTTCAGCATGTGACCTCAGTATGTGGAAAGTGCAAGCTTCAACCATTTTTATTCAGCCTACATGTAATGTTCAGGTCTTTCAGAGGCTCCATCCTGTTTTCTACTCCAGTCACAGCTAGGGCTGGATTCAAAGGACTGCTCTTTACAGATCTCAAGCTGCAGAACCTTAGAGATAACTGGCATAGGGCATTGTGTGTGGTCTATTGTTATTCAGGAATAGTACATCTTATGCTTCAGTTATAACAAAAGCTGCATTCACAATTCTGTTCTACAGGACACTCATCTGGAATCTGCCTGTCTGTATAAAGCACCATATCCACAGATATGTGCAGAAGGGTACATTCACACAACTGTGTGTAATCCTTTCCGTTTGGCGGGCCGCAAATAACAGAACCGTGTGTCCGCATTTTGAGGACAAATGACTTCCGTTTGTGTTCCGTATGTATTCAGTTTTTTACGGTTCGCAAAAAATGGAAGAAAAAAAAAAATGAATTAAGGCCTTCAAAAATACCGAAACGGATCCGCAAAAAACAGATGACATACGGAAACTATTCCGTATGTCATCCGCATTTTGTGGATCCATTGACTTGAATGGGTCTGCGGACCGATCTGTGCGGACAATAGTAGGACAAGCTTCATATTTTTGCGGACTAGAAATGCAGAAACACGGATGCGGACAACATACTGAACGTTGTCCGCACATTTTATTCACCCATAGAAATGAATGGATCCGCATCTATTCCGCAAAATGCGGAACGGATGCAGATAAAATTATACGGTCGTGTGAATGTACCCTTATACTCCAGCCACATGAAAAGCTTCATTAAAGGCTATGGACACCTTCAGTTCAATTTTATTTCAAGGCAGGAGACTCCATGCTGCTAATAAATCTTTCTTTTACTCCCAGCAGCAGAATAGTTAAACGTGTTAGAGAAAAAAGAAATTTACATAAATATGCAAACAAGGTGTAGTCAGTAGCCAATAGCAAGGTCTCTCAGGTGATAAATGGCCTCTGCAATCATGCGACTCCCGCAGGAGATACGTGTCTATTTATTATAATAATAATAATAATAATGTTGTTGCTGGTATTTGTAGTCCTTCGGTGCTACCCAGTCTTCTATCTTACTGTCCACTATCAATAGGTGGCTTTACTTCACCTACCCAGCTTTCCCAAGCCCCGTTTTTCTTCCCTCCATTCCCAGTCTGTTTTTCCCTATCCTATCACCGCTACTGCTTACTTACCTCACGGTCTCTGGTAACATCGCCGAGCTGGTGCTACAGCTACACGCGCTTTTTAGTCACCTCAGACTTTGTTTTCAGTCAGCCGGTGTTCAGGCCTCTTCAAACTGTACTTCTTCCCCGCTCTGACTAGCCTAGTCAGCCATCCTCTGGCCCCCTCTAGTGTTCAGATGCCTACAGTATCGCCTAGCTTTATCTATTTCTTCTATCCCCAGGTCTGCTAGCTGTGGTTGTGGCTCAATGGTTTGAGCAGCCATTACTAATGATTACAATAGTGTGTAAAATCTGTTCATTAATTGTTTTTTTTATTATTTCACTATTATTCCAATATTATTTCTTTATTTCACTAATAATTAGTAATTAATTATTTTGTTCATTAATTAGTTATTTCTATTATTTATGTGCATTATTATCATCGTTCCATAGAAATATATATTTCCTATAGGACCTTATATATTTTACGATGTCTAAAAAGGATACCCTGAAGACTCCTGGCATGCCAGGCGTGGAAATGAATGAGAGCGTACTCCAATCCCTAGTGGATACATCTGTTGCTAGATCTGTTAACATTGCTGTCCGTACATCTATGAGCTCTATGCAAGACGCCATTACTAAGTCCGTGGCCCTAGCTATCGCTCAGTCACAACCCACTCAGTCTCCTCAGAAAGGTCCTTCTACCTCCCATCTTATAGAAGGCATGAAAAAAGATAAAGCCTCTCACAAAAGGCGACATTTTAATACCGATTCCCGGCCGGTGAAATCCCTGAAACGCCATAATAAAGGGGGGGGGGGGGGGGGGGGGGGATCAGGTTAATCTTACCGCTTTTTCAAAAAGCAATAACTCTGCTGAAGAAGCAGCATTATTATTAGCACCCTCTGCCCCTGAGGAGGTACACGTAAATCGGGCTAATAAAGGCTTTCAGGGTCAAGCCTGATTCTTTCAACCCTGCTCCAGATGACTCTGACACTGATTCAGATGGTTCGGACCTAGAGACTGACTCACTATACGAGGACATCTCCGATGACGGCTTTTTGGAAGAAGGGTCTGACAACCCTGTACTTTTGGACGGGTCTGGTACACCTTTTTTCGACTCCAGGATGATAAAACATCCCAGATCTGGGGAATGGGTCCCCCATCCACAAGTATCTAAATTTTTATACTTGTGGCTAAAAAAGCCGTTGGACAGAACTGCAAGGAGAAAATTGCGTTCCGAATGCCCCAGGCCCACTCTCCCACAAAATATAATAGACACCCCAGAGTTGGACCCAACGTTAGTGACATTTCTTTCAAAGTCAGGGAAGAAACCCAAAAAAGGGGTGGATCGTTCATTTAAAGCCATCCAAGATAGAGTCCTTGACGTGACAGGCCCGTTAAACATCTTCAACCTCTCCGAGACCGCCTTTAACACTGGTGAATCTATTGATCTCCCGACTCTTAAAGGATGGGCCCAAAGAGCAATTTGTCTGCTAGGGAATGCCAATGCATCCATTTGCGCTGAAAGGAAGAGGTCAATCCACAATTGATCCACCTGGCCACTTCTGAGATTCCTCCCCATCAGATGGCTCTCTTTGGAGATAGCTTTGTTAAAGAAATTAACAAATATGTGGGTCTGTTTTCGTCTTTAGAAAAGGCTCAGACATCTTTTAAACATGTATTTCAAGGACGTGTTTTTGGCAGGGCCAGCCGTCAATCCCAAGGAGGTCAATATTACCATGGCCCTCCCCGTACAGATAGATTCCCTATCCCATCTGCCTCCTATACAACAACTCCTTTCTTCCCCATCAGAGGATGCCCATGGAGGGCAAGAGGACAGAGGGGCTTCTCAAAGTCCAGACCCGCTACAGGTAAGCAAGTTTCTTCTTTCAGTTTCTTCCCATCTATCCTTGGGAGGACGAATTGCTCATTTTATCCACGTTTAGGCTACAATAACCACAGACTCGTGGATTCTAAACACTGTGGTGGGTTATCAAATAGAATTCATATGTCCACCAGTACAAACTCGGAGACCCGATCCTATATTTTTCTCAAAAATAGACAGAGATCTAGTAAGATAGAAAATAAAGGAACTGAGTTCCAAAGACACAATTACACAAATCCCTTGGCAATCCCAGGGTTATCTGAGCAACATTTTTCTGATCAAAAAGGGACGCCGATCACAGACCAGTCATCAACCTAAAAACTCTCAACGATTATGTTTTCTACCACCACTTCAAAATGGAGGGCATTCATCTATTGAGAGACCTAATACAACACGATTGGCTTGCCAAGGTAGACCTGAAAGATGCTTACCTCACGGTGCCTATGCGCACTCTATCCCAGCCTTACCTCTAATTCATATGGGAAGGTCAGAAATTCCAATTCTCAAGTCTACCATTTGGTCTCTCTCCTGCCCCCTGGTGCTTTACAAAGCTATTAAAACCAGTGGTCGCCATGCTTAGATCTTGAGGTGTTCGTCTAATTATTTACCTAGATGACATTCTCATCATGGCTCTCTCGGTCATTAATTCTACTCCATGTTCAATGGACTCTCTCTCTTGACGAACCTGGGTTTTCTTATAAAAGCACGAAAAATAAATTTTGAATCCCTCAAAAGAGATAGAATTTTTGGGTTTCCTGATCGACACTCGATCAGCTATCCTAAGCCTTCCATCCAGGAAGTTGAAGATCATCCAGAGAGAAATCTGATCTCTACTCAACAAGAAACTAGTATCTCTGCGAGCTATTGCTCGGGTAGTGAGCCTGTTGTCAGCTTCAATCCAAGCCATATTTCCTGCACCACTACACTACAGGGCTCTTCAACGTCTGAAGACTCGCCACTTACAAGAAAGTTTAATGTATTCGGACGAGATAACCTTAATCCCAGACACCAAGGAAGAACTTCTGTGGTGGTTACAACATATCCAGGCCTGGAATGGGAAGGCTATCTTCAATTCAATCCCGGACATGATAATAGTCATACGCCAGCCACCAGGGCTGGGGGGGCTCCTTGCGGCTCCCTTTCCACTGGTTGTCTCGAACTTCTGGTCGGATCCTTTGCCCTCAAGAGTTTCAGGAGGGACAAGTCACATTGTTGCATTCTCCTGAGGATGGACAACATCTCAGCAGTGCAATATGTCAATCGCCAGATCAGAGTGTCTGGCCAACATTGCCACTTGCCAACATTCTGGCACTTTTGCCTAGACAAGAACATAAAATTCTCAAGGCAGAATATCTTCCGGGCCTTTCCAATTCTATTGCAGACTGGAATTCCGGCTTCCTGGTCGACAACAGCGACTGGAGACTGGATCCTCTCCTTAAACATCTTCAATCTCTTTGGTGTCCTTTTAAGATGGACCTTTTTGCGTCCCGTCTAAATCGGCAACTCAGTCAATTCTTCAGCTGGCGCCCAGATCCAGAAGCTATAGGCACCGATGCTCTACTCCAAATTTGGCCCTCGGGGACTCTGTATGCATTCCCTCCATTTGCCCTAATCCTGCGAGTCATTCTTCTGACAAAAATTCAAAAGGCAACCCTGATGTTGATCACTCCTTTATGGCCGACCCAGACCTGGTTTCCCCAGATCTTGGAGATGGTGGTAGACTTTCCCCGCATCCTTCCATTCTCATGGACCCCTTTGGGAATCCACACCCCCTGATTCTAGCAGATACCTTGTCTCTTGTAGCCTGGCTCATCTCGGGCCAACAAACTTAGATTTTTCACACGTTACTCAGAGCATCCTCTCTGACGCCTGGGCTCAAAGTACCCGATCTTCTTACGGATCAGCCTGGAAAATTTGGTCTGATTGGTGCAATCAACGGGATCTGGATCCCATACATGCACCTCTAAACCAAATATTAAATTTTCTTTCCGCTTCTTTTGAAGCAGGGAAAGCCTACCGAACAATTAACGTCTATCGATCGGTTATCTCTTTCTATCATTCTCCCATTTAATCTTTACCTGTGGGCAAACACCCCTTGGTCTGTAAACTGATGAAAGGAATTAGATTCCGTAGACCTTTTTCTAGATATCAATCCACATGGGATGTCAGTCTTATGCTAAATCTATTTAATTCCTGAGAGAATAATGATTCTCTATCCCTAAAATTTTTGTCATTCAAACTTGCTATGCTTCTATGTCTAATTTCTCTTAAGCAAGTTTCAGATGTTCATGCCCTAGATATTGCTCACAGACAATACTTATCTCAGGGAGTAAAGTTCTATATCGTCCGTCGAACTAAGACCAATATTTCTTCAGTGTTCTACTGGATGTTTCCCCAACAAGAGAAATTGTGTGTAGTCCGCTGCTTACAATCCTACGAAGAGAGATCTCTTCCTCTTAGAAATCCTTCATGCTCACAACTCCTTATTTCCTACTGAAAGCCCCATGCTCCGGTTTCTGCTTCTACTTTATCCCGATGGATATCTCAGACTATGTACCTAGCTGGGATTGATACTTCCATCTTTAAAGCCCACTCCACCAGGGGCACTATGTCCACTAAAGTCAGGCAGGCAGAAGGCTCTCTTACTGATATTCTGAAGGCAGCCAACTGGGGCTTCTGAATCTATCTTCAGAACCTTTTATTTCCGCCCCAACCCTCATGTGTCCATGGTGTCATTTGACTGATACTAGTCTTATGTTGTCTTATTTAAACCTTTATTGTTGATTGCATATTTTAGAAGTATAATGGAGTCTCCTGCCTTGAAATAAAATTGAAGATTTTCCTAGCTTTCAGTAAAGGAAAATATAGATTTTATGAAAGACGAACATTATCCCTCCCTAATAACCCACCCATGTATTGCTTATTCTCTTTCAGTCTAATATACTTCCATATGTGTTTGGAGGAGTTTCCAATTTCATCTTCAAGTTCTGAAAATTCATCTTCATTGAGTTCATTCCTTGGTTACCTTCAATTCATTTTGGATCTACTTTATTTGTCTCCAGAAAGAAGGGAGTTACATGATTGCAGAGGCCATTTATCACTTGAGATACCTTGCTATTGGCTACTGACTACATCTTGTTTGCATATTTATGTAAATTTCTTTTTTCTGTAACACGTTTAACTATTCTGCTGCTGGGAGTAAAAGAAAGATTTATTAGCATAATGTTCGTCTCCTGTCTTTCATAAAATCTATATTTTCCTTCACTGAAAGCTAGGAAAATCTTCAATTTTATTTCAAGGCAGGAGACTCCATTATGCATGTTTAAAGCTTATACTTCTAAAATATGCAATCAACAATAACAGTTTAAGGCTACTTTCACACCTGCGTTCGGGTGTCCGCTCGTGAGCTCCGTTTGAAGGGGCTCACAAGCAGCCCCGAACGTAATACATTCTCAGTGGAGGCGGATCCGCTGAGAATGTATCAGTCTGCCAGCGTTCAGCCTCCGCTCCGCTCAGCGAGCGGACACCTGAACGCTGCTTGCAGCGTTCGGGTGTCCGCCTGGCCGTGCGGAGGCAAGTGGATCCGTCCAGACATACAATGTAAGTCAATGGGGACGGATCCGTTTGAAGATGACACTATATGGCTCAATCTTCAAACGGATCCGCCCCCCATTGACTTTCAATGTAAAGTCTGGACGGATCCGTTCAGGCTACTTTCACACTTAGAAATTTTTCTAAGTTAGGCCCCCTTTCACACGAGCGAGTATTCCGCGCGGATGCGATGCGGGAGGTGAACGCATTGCACCCGCACTGAATACCGACCCATTCATTTCTATGGGGCTGTGCACACGAGCGGTGATTTTCACGCATCACTTTTGCGTTGCGTGAAAATCGCAGCATGCTCCTCTTTGTGCGTTTTTCACGTAACGCAGGCCCCATAGAAATGAATGGGGTTGCGTGAAAATCGCAAGCATCCGAAAGCAAGTGCGGATGCGGTGTGATTTTCACGCACGGTTGCTAGGAGATGATCGGGATGGAGACCCGATCATTATTATTTTCCCTTATAACATGGTTATAAGGGAAAATAATAGCATTCTGAATACAGAATGCATAGTAAAACAGCACCGGAGGGGTTAAAAAATAAATAAATCATTTAACTCACCTTAATCCACTTGCTCGCGTAGCCGGCATCTCCGTCTGTCTCTTTTACTGTATAGGACCTGTGGTGAGCATTAACTATAGTTCAAGGACCTGGGATGACGTCACTCCAGTCATCACATGGTACGTCACATGATCTTTTACCATGGTGAATCACCATGGTAAAAGATCAGGTGACGTACCATGTCGCGCGACATTGGTGCAACAAAATGTTGCGCTACAAATAGGGCACAACTACACTGCAATATTTGTAGCGCAACATTTTGTTGCACCAATGTCGCGCGACAATTTTTATAATGGCAGTCTATGGTGTCGCACTGCAACATGCAACATGCTGCGACAGCGACACAACAGTCACAGAAAATCCATTCGAGATGGATTTTTCTGCAACTGTTGTGTCGCAGCATGTTGCAGTGCGACACCATAGACTGCTATTAAAAAAATTGTCGCGCGACATTGGTGCAACAAAATGTTGCAGTGTAGTTGTGCCCTATCTGTCGTGCAACTTATTGTCGCGCGACAAATGTCGTCGTGTAGACCTAGCCTTAAAGTTACGTTTTAGAAAATTGCCCTCAGTGATGTCCATGTTAAACTAGCAATTCTTCCTAGGGATATCTTGGGATTCGGTGACTTTTCAGTCTTCCAGAGGCCCTTAGAACTGTCAGCGAGCGCTGCAGGAGGATGGAGGATGATTTACAGAAGGCAGGACGGGAGCGTCCTCTCACATGCCCGACCAGGTCATGCCCCCTACAGCGGCAGTTCTAAATGTAAGACGGCTTCCTCACTGTGTTACATTTAGACCTTTTTCTACACCTAAAACAGCCCGGTCTGAAAGTGGTTAAAGTGTACATGTCATTTCAGGTTGCTATAAGCAGTTGTGTGTGTTCATTGCACTATTTTGGCTTGTATATGGCATTTTTCACCAATTTTCCTCTCTGTAGGCTCCATATCTGATCATTTGGCTGTGGCGTTTTTAACTCCGAAACAAATAAGCGCTTGGAGGTTTCTTTTGCACCTGCATTTATGCTGTGGTATTTGTTGGACGATTTTTGCGGACAGTGTAGCTCACCACTAGCGTTTTTATGATTGCCATTTTTCTCCTTTAGAAAAATAAAAATGCCACTTATCTTCTATAGACCTCCAGCAAAAATCTGGATCAGGTGTTTGCAGTAAAAAAAATGCTAGAAAAATGTGACTAAAAGCTCAAAAGTGCTGAAAAACACCACCAAAAACCTATGTGTAAAAGCACCCTAACTGTCAGTTTTCCCTGACCTAGTAAGTGCAGACTAGCTGCTGTGATGCCTCCCATACATTGCAGACAGAGCGAAGATCTCCCGTTAATGAGCTGATATTCCACCTCGGCTATCTCAATGGATTTTAGTAGTGAATAGATGGTGACTGATCAGTTCAGCAGGCGGGTGTGTGGTGGGTCGGGGGTTGTAGAAGAAGTCGCTGATATGTGCAGACAAAAACATTTACGATCTAAAAAAATATATTACAAAGTTTCTTGTATTTCCTGGTATCATTGATTTATGCAACGCTTGTTGATAGCACAGCATGCTATTCATATTGGCATAAAAAGGTGGTGTGTGGTGGGTCGGGTGTACCCATGCAGCAATCAGGGATGCCAGTCATTAATTCTAATACACTGAGTCTTTCTGAAGACACCCAGCATATTAGAGCTGCTGTTCCTATGTTGGCCAGCCTGCTAACATTGGAGATTAGCAATTAGAGATTTTACTATACTCCTAAAAGGAGTATATTAACAATCTTAAAAAAAACAAAAACTAGTGAACATTGTAGCATCCTAGAGGGGCTACAAAATAAAATATATGAAAATTTAAATCACCCCCCTTTCCTTAGAATACAAAAATACATAAATAATAAATATATAATCATCATGGGGATCACCGTGTCTGAAAACACCCATACTATTAAAATATAAAAATATTTTCCCAATGAGGCAATTAGCGTAATGGAAAAAAGTATCAAAATGTCTGATTTGCCATTTTTTTCATTGCTACTCTTACCGTAAAAAATTTAATAAAATGTGATCAAAAAGACACATACTCCAAAGTGGTATCAATAAAAACTACAGATCGTCCCGTCAAAAATTAAGCTCCCACACAGCTCAGTAGACATAACTATAAAAAATAATTATGGGAATGAAAAAAAATAAAAAAATAAATTATTATTTCAGTTTTAATTTATGTTTTCAGTATTTAAATATAGAAAACACACATTATATATATATATATATATATATATATATAAATAAATAAAAAGACCGGCACTCGCTGTAGATGAATCTTTGTATTTATTCAGTCACATATACAGTGACATATACAGGATATGTGACTGAATAAATACAAAGATTCATCTACAGCGAGTGCCGGTCTTTTCTACTAATTATATATATGGTATTGTTGTAATCATACAGACCCAGAGAATGAAGGGCACGGGTCTGTTTGGCCACACAGGGAACGCCGTAGGGACAAAACCCGTAAAACTGTGGAGGAATTGCGTTTGTTTTCCAATTCCACCCCATCTGGAACTTTTTTCCCGGCTTCCCACTACATTATATGCCATATTAAATGGAGGCATTTGAAAGGAAAATTTGTCATGCAAAAAAACAAACCCTCATATGGATATGTGAACGGAAAAATTTTAAAAAAAGTTATGACTCCAAGAAAGACAGGGGAGAAAAATGAAAACACAAAAACGAGAAGAAAAAAACCCCCAAAAAATCTCCAGTATCCTAAGGGTTAACTTTCCCTACATGATAAATGCCATTTGTCACATATGGCGGACCTTCCTGTATAAAACTCTGTATACACGTCTTTCTCAGCACTGCTGTCTGTATTTTATGAAACAGATTTCAATCTTAAAATGTAAAAGCTGAAATTAAACAGATGTACTCGTTTACATACCAATTCAATTTTGTGCAATGTGACATCGATGAGAATAGTAAATTTCTGGACGGCAGCCAGTCCCTTCAGCAGAGCGATCACCCATGTCTCCACATGCTGTGCTAGAGGCCAGGAAAGCCAGTCAATCATCCTGAAAGAGAGGGGACAGCATGTGCTCAATACTGAACTTCTCGCCACAAGAGATTCAATAACTCTAATTAGAGGATTTGTCTAATGATAGATGTACTAATGGGGCGGGCTGGGGAAGTAAACACGGTTCTGCACAATGAGAGCCCAGCCAAGAACCGATTCGTTTTAAAGCAAAGAAGCCTCAAGTGGCTTTGAACCCAGGGACAAAAGTGGTCACTGAATGTTTAGATAAAATAGGTGGCAATGAACCAATACTAATGAGATTACTGATACATCAAAACTAAATAAAATAAGTTAAAAGAATTTTTAAAAATGTATATGTGCGGTGAACACACTACACAAATATATACCTCCTTCTCTGAGGGTTTGTTACAGTGAAGCACTGTAGGCAAAACGTACATTTTCTGCCCCGAGTCTAGAGCAGTGGTGGCGAACCTATAGCACGGGTGCCACAGGCGGCACTCAGAGCCCTCTCTGTGGGCACCCGCACACTGGAAAAATTCTATGGTGTATATAGACTTTTCCTGTCCTTGAGCAGCGCAGGGCGCACTATGTACAGCGCACTGAATGTAGGCAGGCTGTTATAGCTAAGTGATAAAGTACATGGAAGATATACTGTATTGGACTGTAGTATTCAGGTTAAATTGCCGTGTTGGCACTTTGCAATAAATAAGTGGGTTTGGGGTTGCAGTTTGGGCACTTGGTCTCTAAAAAGTTCCCCATCACTGGTCTAGAGCTGTTATGGCAGAGAATGTTGGGAACTGACCAGACCAAAAAAACGTTAAGTGCAACGATTTTTTTCCGGCTGAATCCCATCATATTTTTCCCGGGGAGGCGCCAGATCTCTATTGGATCCCATTATAATCAATGGGGTTTGGTGGGCAGGTGGCACTATCCAGTAATGCTGGATCCAGAGAACTCCAGAACAGCCTGCTAGATTTCTGTGCCGTAGATGTCAACCTTAGACTACCAAAGTAAATGAGAATGGGGAGATAGGGAATACCCGCTGCCAGAAACCTCTGGAGGTGGCTTATCTCCTGGGAAAATAAAAAGGATTGAGTGTTGAATTTCAAAGCACCATATCCTCTGCTCACCAGACATCGGTGGGGGAGAGACAGAGGCCCCATACACATTAGACTGTTGGCTGGTCCTACCAAAAATGGTGGGTCCAGCTGATAATAGCCTAACGTGGGAATTGAAATAATGTTGTGACTGAGCAATCAAATATGGATATTTCTTACAATTTCATTAAAGACACAACTTTAGCTTTATTTTTTTAATAATGAAGTTCAAATCTCTCAAATTCCTTTTGCAACTCTGGCATTAAAATACACAGATTGTCTCAAAATCACTTTAATGTTAAAGAGATTTATAGATAACACCAAGACCCCCCCAAATAGCATAAGCACTATATTGTGTAAAGGTCATTGAGTCTGAATAGGTCATTATTTATCTTCATACTCACTTGCGTTCCAACACTGTGCTCCGACAAACCAGCAGTAAAATGCATTGAGAGGACTCCTGCTCGAGTCCTGCATTATGTGCGTCAGCATGGGAGACCCCCTCAGTGCACGCAGTGTCCGAATACCAGCGAGTAAGAAGATAAAGAGGACATAATCGAACTCCGCGTCATTGACACTACACACCAATTACTCCAGTTTAGGGGGTGTTTTGGAGCCGACAGATTTCCTTTAAAAGGGAATCGGTCAAACTGAAAAAGTAGTGCAGACCTCAGGCAGCATGTTATACAGCAGACAGGTAAATCGTTTTCTGGAAAAGGTTCAGAAAAAACTGCTAATTTAGTAATTCATGCTTAAAGGGAGTCTGTCACCAGCATTTCACTTTTTTAACCCTTCCCACAGCTCCCTAGCATGCTTACAGTTAATAAAAACTTTACCTCTGGCATCAATCCTGGACTTATAGAACCCTCAAAAACGATCTTTATAAGATATGCAAATGAGGGCTCGCAAGTGCCCAGGGCGGCGTTACTCTCTTAGGTGCCCTGCTTGCTCAGCCTTTTCATTGCGTCCCCCCGCCCTTTCCTACCCTCCGCCCGCCCATCCTTTCCCTCTGACCTCCTATCTACCAACTTGTTATTCTGCCAATATCCCGCACCTGTGCACTCATTCCTTTGGCCGGCGCATGAGCACTGCGATGCCCATTCCTTGTACGGCATCACAGTAAGTATTGCGCATGCGCCGGCTAACTACGCGAAAACACAACAAAGGAGGCGGTCCATCGGCGCATGCGCATTAATTACTGTGATGCCGTACAAGGAATGGGCATCGCAGTGCACATGCGCCGGCCAAAGGAATGAGTGCGCAGGCGCGGGATATCGGCGAAATAAGTTGGTAGATAGTCGGTCAGAGGGAAAGGATGGGCGGGCGGAGGGTAGGAAGGGGCACGCAATGAAAAGGCTGAGCAAGCAGGGCACCTAAGAGAGTAACGCCGCCCCTGGGCACTTGCGAGCCCTCATTTGCATATCTTATAAAGATCGTTTTGGAGGGTTCTATAAGTCCAGGATTGATGCCAGAGGTAATGTTTTTAGTAACTGTAAGCATGCTAGGGAGCTGTGGGAAGGGTTAAAAAAGTGAAATGCTGGTGACAGACTCCCTTTAATTGCTAAAATATTCAAGAAAATTTTTCATCAAACTGATACGACTTCCAATTAAAGGGGTTGTCCAGGCTACAGATATTGATGACAGACCTTAAAGGGGTTGTCCGGGTTTAGAGCTGAACCCGGACATACCCTTATTTTCACCCCGGCAGCATCCCTCAGCCTAGCATCCGAGCATCTCATGCTCCGATGCGCTCCCGTGCCCTGCGCTAAACCTTGCAGGGCACGGGCTCTTTTGTTTTCAATAACACACTGCCGGGCGGTAACTTCCGCCCGGCAGTGTGTTCAGTGACGTCACCGGCTCTGAGGGGCGGGCTTTAGCTCTGCCCTAGCCGTTTTACTGGCTAGGGCAGAGCTAAATCCCGCCCATCAGTGCCGGTGACGTCACCGGGGTTCCTGTCAGCCCCATGAAGAGCCCCGGTACGTCACCGGAACTCCTAAAAATGCCTTTGCCCTGCGCAATTTAGCGCAGGGCAAAGGAGAGCATCGGAGCATGAACTGCTCCGATGCTCATGTCAGGGGGGCTGCCGGGGTGAAAATGGAGGTATGTCTGGGTTCAGCTCTGAACCCGGACAACCCCTTTAATAGTAAATCTTACTGGTCAATACTCAAGTGGACACAGCGCTCACACAAGTGCCACAGCCCCTTTAAACTGTTGATTGGTGGGGATGTTAGGAGTTGGACACCCGTCGATCTGATAACCTATCCATAAGATAGATCGAGTATCAATATCAGTAGCCCGGATAACCGCATTTTAATGGGTGATTATGAGCTGTAAAGTTTAGATAAAGGGATAGAGATCAAGTCTGCCGGACTTACAAAAGAGGAGAAGGAACACTCTGTAGATGGAGTGAAACGGAAGGCTGTAGACTAGAGGACAAACTACAGAATTATTATTTTTTAAATAAAGACAGAATGTAAAAAATGATTTTTAGTTAAAAATAATTAGAATGCAATAATAATAAAAATAAAAAATACCCCAACAGTGTCCCCAGCCTTAAAATGGCCACACTTTACAGGTTATACTGAATCCTTTCCCATAAAACGAAATATCTGTTTGTTGTTGCCTCCAAACTGGACACACAGTGTGACTGGTTTTCTTGAAGGACTTTATCACGACATTTCCCACCACTCACACATTTTACGCATGACCCCCTTTGTGTGTTGGGCAGCTGGTGTATTCCTAAACACAAAGCTAGGATAACATGCCTGGAAAAGCCGAGCTTGTGCGCTGATCGGTGAAGGCTAAATCCTTATTCACATGGTACTTAGTTTGGTCGACATTTTGCTTCAGTATTGTATTGTAAGCCAAAACTAGGACAGGAACCTGCACACAAAAGCAGCTATAATGGACCGATCTGCATGTCTTCCATGTTTTAAGACTCACTCCAGGTTCTGGCTTGCAATTTCAGATCTGATGTGTGTGAAAATATCTCATTCATTACCTTAGACCTCAATTAAGCGTTCAAACGTCTCTGGCACTGCTTAGACTTTGGTTACTAAACGTAAATCTGAAGATTTACTAAAGGGCCATATCTCAGAACCCTCGTTGGACTGGGGGGAAAAATGACCTTGGGTATTTCCCGGCTTTATATCACCTAATTACAAAATATACTAATGTATTTTAGTTGTGCCATAATGAATTAAAGGGGTTTTCCTAGTGTTTAATACTCAGGATAGGTCATCAGTATCTGATCGGTGGAGATTCAAAACCCGGTTCCGCACCGATCACCTGTTTGAAGAGGCCGTAGAGTTCCTGTGACCTCCTCGCAGTTTACCAAGCATCGCACCGTACATTGTACAGCGCTGTGCTTGGTATTGCCGCTCAGCCCTATTCACTTGAAAAGGACTGAACTGCGCCAATGCCATGTGACCCATGAATGTGATAGTACTGGCCTAGGAAGAGGCTGTGGTGCATTGCGAGGGTGCCAGGAGTTAGACCCCCGTTGACCAGATACTGAAAATAGGTCATCAATATTAAACACTCAGACGACCCCTTTCATGGACTGTAGTCAATCGTATAAGAGGGCGATGACTGTGCTGTACCTGCAGAGAGCTTGAGTCATGCTTGCATCCTTTACATTAGGATCTGTGGTCAAACTTCTGATGAGGACAGTAATCATCTGTAATGGAATATGCTGTACCAGGCTGGCCAAGGCAACAGATGGTTCAAAGGAAGCATCTGAAATGAAAAGGTACCCAAATACAAACACATTAGGTAACAGCATTTGTAATGCAAACACAGCAAAATACAAGCAAAAGACACACAATGTACATAACCTGTGTTCTCAACAGACAACCAGTCTACAGCACAAGCGGCGCAGACATGATCCAGGCGTCTCCATCACAGTGATCGTGCCCCGATAGCACGGTGGGATGACATGGCACATTTATTATCATGGACATATGAGAATATGAACTGCACTGGAAATTGGAAGTCAAGTAGAAATGTAAAGCGTAAAAACCAAGTCATTTTGTTTAAGGTTTATAAGTTGTAGAAAGATCAAAAGTGAACTTGAGGTTCTTTACATCTTCACAAAACAATTTTAATAAAAGTTGGCAAGAAGTGTGAAATAACCAAGGTACTTTTTTTTTTTTTTAAGGGTACTTTCACACTAGCATTTTTGTTTTCCGGTATTGAGTTTGGTCACAGGAGCTCAATACCAGAAAAAAACTGATCAGTTTTATCCTAATGCATTCTGAATGGAGAACGATTCGTTCAGTATGCATAAGTTCAGTCCCTCTTACGTTTTTTGGATGGAGAAAATACCGCAGCATGCTGCAGTTTTCTCTCTGGCCAAAAATACTGAACACTTGCCGGAATGCCGGATCCGGCATTAATTTACATTGAAGTGTATTAGTACCGCATCCAGCATTAAGTGATCTGGCAAAACAGATCCGGCTTTCCGGTCTGCGCATGCGCAGACCTTTAAAAATGCAAAAGAAATTAATGCCGAGTCCGTTTTTCCGGACGACAAATGCCATCAGTTGGCGTCCGGATTGCCGGATCCAGCAGGCAGTTCCGGCAACGGAACTGCCTGCCGGAATCCCCTGCCGCAAGTGTTAAGGTACCCTAACTGGCTATACCTAAATGGCGCAAATGCTTAAGTCGTGTATGAACCATCATCATTTGGCACGTTTCAGATTTTCAGGGCTCAGTCCAGTGTTCGCTAACATGTTCATTGGAGCCTCATTAACCCAGATCATTGGGTTGAGAATCACTGGTTTAGTTTGTAGCTTATACACCAATGTGCATAGAGTTTTTCCTATACTGTGCAAGCACGGCCACCACTGCTGGATTGCAGGGTGGTCGTAACCCCTGAAAACGAGCAGTGCATAATGTGATGGGAAAATAAATCAAGCCAGCAAAAGAGGCAATATGGAAAAATCACAATACATTAGTTAGAGACATTATAACCACAGCTTTCTGGAGTACGAGGATGGATAATCTCCGTCTATATCTCTTTTTCCCAATGAAGTTCAGAATGAAAGATGAATTGAAAACTAAGAGGTTGCTAAAAGCAACAAAAACTCTCATAGACAGTTCTGACGTATGAGGCCCAACCTGTCACCACACAGAAAGGAGGTGTACTAAAACATCACTAGATATGCCCAAGAGGACCAGTGAGCAACATGAAGACAGCCCTGCTGCCGACTCTCGGCTACTAATTTCCAGTGAACGGGTGACTGTAATACATGGTATGGTAGTCCTCTCTTTGAAGCAGCTATCCACTAGTATATAGGAGGGGGTCCTGGGGCAGGGGGACCTTCCTTTTGATGACCAGCCTTAACAGGGACACTTCCATGGTGCGAGCATAATTTTCATATGTGCCAGTGGTTTGGCTTCATGCGACAAGACATCTGGTAGTTGTGAACTTTGATAAAAGTAACCCAAAACAAGTCAACATGTTAAAGGGGGGTGTCCAGTATTAGAAAAACATGGCTGCTTTATTACAAAATGGGATGCCTCAGGGTGTGTGCAACAGATCGGCCCCATTCACAGTTTAGCTGCCCTGCAATACCAGACACAATCTGTGGACAGATGCACTGCTGATGATATCAAGAGGACCTGTCACCTCTTCTGACTTGTCTAGTATTTCCCATGTAGCATCTTCTACAGACTTCTCAACTTCTCCTCCTGGAAATGTATGAGCAAATTGACAACTGGGTGTTAGGTTTTTTTTCACACTAGCAGTAAATTCTTCCGGCAGCCTGTTCGAGCAGAGGAACAGCCTGCCAGGAGACAGCTGGATGCTATCTTTCCCCACCGGAGCCCATTGACTACCGGAAGAACTTAACACTAGTGTGAAACTAGCCTTACTCGTTGGACAGTGTGTGTGTGAAGACACCCACCCAACAGACTGCATAGGAGTATTTACTCTAACAAAACAAGTCATGACAGGTTCTCCTTAAGCATAATGAGAATATAGACAGGACATATACTGACATACCTGTGGAAGAAATGATAGCAAACACTTCTTGTAGGGATGGAAGTAAAGTGCATGGCTCGGCCTTCCAGATATTCTGTAGTAAGCTACTGACTTTGGTGACTTGAGAAACATATTCTCGTAGTTCCTTCTCCAGTGTTGAAATACATTGGAAATGTCCAATGGTCCTAACAAGCTGCTGGCAAAAGGAGATGGACATTTTACCTTTTGGAACGCATTGTACAAAGTCACTCAGTAGCTCACTCAACCTAGCACACAATAATGGCTCAGGTCTTTCACAAACTACTCTCAGGACCTCCACCTGGAGGACAGCAAAAATGTCCAGAACAGAAGGACAACTCATGATCAACTTGAGTCCACTGTGAATGTAGTCAATGATTGCTACATCCCTTCGGTCTAAAGACCCATAGCCTTCCTGTAGGAGGCTAAGGACAAGGTTTCGATTGAAAAAGTTTTCAAACTCTGCGCGGTGATATCTTGCATATGCTTCCAAAACTTGGTGCCCAACTTGCTTCTGAAAACAGTCCTCACCCTCCAATACCAATCGGGTGGTCAAGGTGAACATAGCTTTGCATTGCTCCTCATTGACAGAGTTCTCAGCAGATTCCACAACCTTTTTCACAATGACTTTCTTCAAGTTTAAAGGATGAGAAGATGTCACTAAGCCTTCCAAAATTTTGTCCATTTTGACTTGAAAAGCAAGACTTGAATCTAAAAATAAAATAAAATTTTTTAGACATGGTTAATGATGCAGTAGTATGTGACTGATTATGCCAAGGCTAATTCACATCTGCGTTAACTTTTCCAACTACAAACAGAACACCTTCTGCTCTAGTTGGCATTCATGGTCTTCAATGTTAAATAAAACTGGCAAACTTCTTTGAGTCATGTTCCTATGATGGCAACAGTACAGAAAGAACATTTTCTCCTGTCAAAAATAACTAAAACCTTACAAAACGGACAGAAACTGACGGTCAAAACAAGGTTATGTTCACATCTCCGTTGTCATTCCAGCAGTTCTGGCAGAGGAGCCGACCACCAGCATTACTGTACCCAGTAAAGCCGGGAACCAGCAGATCCCCATTGACTATAATAGAATCTGGTGGTGTCCCCGGCTATGTTAATTCCTGTATCCTGCTCCTCAGCCACAACAGACTACTGGAATGTCGAACAGGAGATGTGAACCTAGCCTAGAGCCCCCCTCGAAAAAAAAAAGAAAAAAAAAAAAAGGATTAGGCCTTATGCACACAACTGTTATCAGTTTTGTGTTCCGCAAACCGTGAATCCTCAAAATACGGATGCGGTCAGTGTGCCGTCCATATTTTTTTTTTGCAGACCCACCGACTTCAATCGGTCTATGGTCGGCATTTTGCGGACATATTCATCCATGTGCTTTCCGCATCCGTATGTCCGTTCCACATAAAGATAGAACATATCCTGTACTTGTCTGCAAAACATAGACCATGCACCCCTTGAAGTCAATGGGCCTGCAAAAAATGCGGCGGCAACAACACGGATGGTATCCATATTTTGCAGATTCGCACTTTGAGGACCTGCAAAGTACATACAGTCGTGTGCACGAGGCCTTAAAACGGTTCCGTTTTTTCCCCCTTTACTGTACCTTTGACAGAATGAAGGAAAAAAAAAATCAATGCAGATGAGAACACGTTTACATGGGCTGAGGATCGGGAATGAACATTCCTCCAAACGCTCGTTCCCAAAAATTTCCCTGTGTAAATGTGCTGCCAAACGAAGAAAGCATTTATATGTTGGGTTATCGGTCGTTTATGCAACACGTAAAATCATAGTCAGTCATAGTAAACAGCCATGTGTTGCTGAGGATGAATGGGGGAGATCGATCGCAGTAGTGATCATTCATCTCCATATAGAGGGGTTGAATGCACCCAATCATTCCCGGTAAATAGGCCCTAAACTGTGTGTGGAGGGGGATATGGACAAACTACTACAGACCCCAGGAATCAGTCAATAAGAAGTTCTATTGAAAGCAACCCAAAAACATAGGTGCCAGTGGTTTCAATAATGTATCCTTAGGCCAAAATTACAACAAAAAACACAACTAAGCATTTTCAGTGTAAGTTCTAGGAAACCAACTACTGCAAAAACCCTACTACAATTGAATGAGTCAAGAGGACTAAAAGAAAATATAAATCAGATGTCCCCCACCTTTACTAGTCAGGGGCCACTTTACAATTAGAGCGCTGCGGCTCCTTGACTGTAGCGGTGTGTGGACAGCATTGAAGGGGATGTAGGACTCACATGGACCACAGTCTCCTCTTCAAACAGCTGGTCATGGGGGTGATATTGATGACTTATCCTGAGAACAGATCATTAATATCATGAAAGCTGATAACCCTTCAACCTAAGCTACTCCTAAGGTGCTCGTACTTGTGGTAAAGGTACAGCCAGGCTCCACCTAGGGAGGAAAGGGGGGGGGGGGGGTTGGGGGGCTACAAATGGAAAGCAAGACCCTCTGCCTTGAGTCTGCTCATTCTAGTAATATGGCTCTAACTGCTAACGATACGGTTCTGGCCCTGGTACTAAGTTCTAGTAATGCTATGACAGCCCTAGTGAACAGTATTAGCTGGAGAACCATGTGCAGGGGCTCGAGAGTCACATCTCGCTATCACCGTAGGTTAGAGGAACATCATGTGGCTTATCCCCCAGTAGAACAAAAGGATTGGAGGAAAAATGTTACCCAATCCTTCTCTCCCCGAGACACCATCTGTCAGGGGAGCAGTCGGAAGGTCGCCCATACACATTAGATTGTTGGCCAGCCCTGACCATTCATGGTGGGTTGGGCCAACAATACACTAAAGTCTCTTTCACACGTCTATATTGACATCTGAAGAATCTGTGTTGGGTTCACGTATCCGTTTTTTTTTCGCTCCATGTGTCATCCATATTCCACTAAGGCCTCATGCACACGGCCGTTGGGCGGCCCACAAACAGCGGGTCAGCAATCAACGACCGACGGCTGTGTGCACCACGCATCATGGATGCGGACCTATTCACTTGAATGGGTCCGCAATTCCAGAGATGCGAAACAAAATCACGGCGCTTCTTTCCGTTGTTCCGCACCGCAAATAAATATGACAGGTCAAATTTTTTTGCGGTGCGGACAGACCACGGACCCATTGAAGTTGAATGGGTCCAACCCGCTGCACGGATGTTGCCCGTGCATTGAGGACCGCAATTGTGGTCCCCAATGCACGGAACGGCCACACAACGGCTGTATGCACGCGGCCTTACACTGCTAGATTTCCAGACCATCTCTTACCAACGATCCAGGAAAACCGTGAACCAAAGATGTCACCCGTGTTGTATCCATGGACACATTGACTATAACGTGCGTGAGGGATCCATAATCACAGGTCAAAATAGAACGTTCCCGCGGCGTCATTATGGACCCATGATCTGTGGAAAATGCCGCCCCACGACCATACATCTCTAATCTAAGCAGTGCAATGAGTTGCACAATGTCTGTGACTCCATCAGTGATGTGGGACTGAATAACACAACCCGTCTGGCACCACGCCACCTAGACCGAAAATAAAGGAACCTGAACAGGAAGATGCCTCATGTAACCATCCCTCACAGGCCCAGAATATCTAATCCATCCAATTCATTATGGCGGTGACATCACAGAGGTGAAGGCTGGCGAACGCTGCGTTACTAATAGAGCGCCAACATATGTGGCAGTGTTGTAGTCACACACCTCATGGGTAGAGGTTAGCATGCTGCTGTCAGCCAAACCTTTCACTCCTAAGTCTCAGTTCACACTGCAGTCATGTGATCCTCCATACTGCCACGACATGGTGCCAGTGTGAACACATCCCGAGATGTACACACTGGTCCTATGTGCTGCCAGGCAGGAGCCTCAGCGTGACTGGGCAGAATCCCTCGGCAGGGGTAAATAGGCGGCAGGCATTATTCTCACCTGTCAGTGGCACGGCACAGCTGGGCCTGGAGCTCCAGCATCTGACGGCGGCTCACACAGCCGTGCACAAGTCGCGCAGAGACGATATCTATTCCGGGTGGTCGCCCCTATTCACTGTTCCTAAACACAGCGCCGCCATATTGCTCTTTCCCGGCCGGTTTGCTGAAGAGGAGGAGCGTAGTCATGTCCTATCTGATTGGAGTACACGTCAATGACGTCATCGGTGAACGCCCCTCTTGCGACTGTTGCCATAAACATCTCTCAACTCGGGCTGCGGGTTAGGCGTAAGGGTCACGTGATCGAAAGACGTGATGGTTGTGTGGCCATATTAAGTGTGGTGATAACGTCTCTGCCATTGTACGCTTGTTACGTAGTAGAGCGCTTACTCCCATGATGTAGTATAGAATAAGAGCTGCTGCACTTGGTGTTTGGCAGTGACTTCCATCAGTGTTTATTTCTGAGCAAAACCAGGAGCAGAGCCTCCAGAGTTAAAGGTTATGGACACTTTTGTAAAAAAAAAAATATATATTTTTTACACTAATTAATATATTTTGTGGAGAAAATCATTTCTCCAATTGGTTCTATTTATCTATCTCTCTTCGTTTTGGGTCCACCACCTGCTGTGCTTCCTATGCACAGCAGGCCGCTCTCTGTGAGTTTACGGAGAATCCGTCATCTGACGTATTTTCTGTAACGCCTCCTGTGTGCACACCGGAGCGCGCACTGTCTCTCTCCTCTACCCCTTCCTTCAGGATGGCAGAGCGGTGCAGACTGTCAGCTGTAACAAGCTGCAGACATAACCCCTTCCATGCCGCTGTATGGAAGGGGCTAGCCATTGGGCCCAATGCCGCCTATGCCACCAACCAAACCCCCCCCACCCCGTTCAAGATCACCCCCTCAAGCGGCAGTGGTGAGCAGAATGTCAGTGTAACACACAGTTGACACTCTACTTGCTGGCACCAATGTCGGCCGTTTATCCCCTTTCATGCCGCAGTCCTTAGGGACCGCTGTATGGAGGGGCTAAGCATCGGGCTGCTGTTCTGCTGTGGCAGCGGCCCGATACTTTAATGGTTAGAAGAGGGAGCTCCCTCTCCCATCGGGCTGCTGTGGCAGCGTCCCGGTGGTTACCATGACAACCAGACACCTTCACGGGCATTCGGCTCGCCATGGTATAGCTGATCCTGATCAAGCTCCTGCTAAAGGTAGGACACAAAACCTACAAAAATGGAGCTCACCATGTACCAGTACAAAAATATAAATACTTTATTGAAGTCATGACAATACATATATAAACGATGTTGCTATTAAAGGGAGTTTGTCACCACAATCTGCCCTTATAGACCACTTACAGTGGGATGCGAAAGTTTGGGCAACCTTGTTAATCGTCATGATTTTCCTGTATAAATCGTTGGTTGTTGCGATAAAAAATGTCAGTTAAATATATCATATAGGAGACACACACAGTGATATTTGAGAAGTGAAATGAAGTTTATTGGATTTGCAGAAAGTGTGCTATAATTGTTTAAACAAAATTAGGCAGGTGCATAAATTTGGGCACTGTTGTCATTTTATTGATTCCAAACCCTTTAGAACTAATTATCGGAACTCAAATTGGCTTGGTAAGCTCAGTGACCCCTGACCTACATAGACAGGTGAATCCAATTATGAGAAAGAGTATTTAAGGGGTTCAATTGTAAGTTTCCCTCCTCTTTTAATTTTCTCTGAAGAGTAGCAACACGGGGGTCTCAAAACAACTCTCAAATGACCTGAAGACAAAGATTGTTCACCATCATGGTTTAGGGGAAGGATACAGAAAGCTGTCTCAGAGATTTCAGCTGTCTGTTTCCACAGTTAGGAACATATTGAGGAAATGGAAGACCACAGGCTCAGTTCAAGTTAAGGCTCGAAGTGGCAGACCAAGAAAAATCTCGGATAGACAGAAGCGACGAATAGTGAGAACAGTCAGAGTCAACCCACAGACCAGCACCAAAGACCTACAACATCATCTTGCTGCAGATGGAGTCACTGTGCATCGTTCAACCATTGGGCGCACTTTACACAAGGAGATGCTGTATGTGAGAGTGATGCAGAGGAAGCCTTTTCTCCGCCCACAGCACAAAAAGTGCCGCGTGAGGTGGGCTAAAGCACATTTGGACAAGCCAGCTTCATTTTGGAATAAGGTGCTGTGGACTGATGAAACTAAAATTGAGTTATTTGGCCATAACAAGGGGCGTTATGCATGGAGGAAAAAGAACACAGCATTCCAAGAAAAACACCTGCTACCTACAGTAAAATATGGTGGTGGTTCCATCATGCTGTGGGGCTGTGTGGCCAGTGCAGGGACTGGGAATCTTGTCAAAGTTGAGGGACGCATGGATTCCACTTAGTATCAGCAGATTCTGGAGACCAATGTCCAGGAATCAGTGACAAAGCTGAGGCTGCGCCGGGGCTGGATCTTTCAACAAGACAACGACCCTAAACACTGCTCAAAATCCACTAAGGCATTTATGCAGAGGAACAAGTACAACGTTCTGGAATGGCCATCTCAGTCCCCAGACCTGAATATAATTGAAAATCTGTGGTGTGACTTAAAGAGAGCTGTCCATGCTCGGAAGCAGGGGTCAAGTCCTGGGGAAAAAAGTGTGGGAACTTACCCAAGATCCACTGCAACCCCCTCCCCCCCCCCCCCCAAAAAAAAATATATATATATTTCGCTGAAAATTCAGTGCAAAATTTATTGTAAAGTGCCAGTTTACACAAACAACTGCAAAATTAACATGAAATACACATGGAGATCCCAGTGCCAGCTGCCTTGCTGGTGGACGATTGGCATATACTTCTGCTGTAGCCCACAGCATAAGTATATGCCAATCGTCCACCAGCAAGGCAGCTGGCACTGGGATCTCCATGTTATTGGTCAGTTAATACATCAGGGACCCCCTGGCATGGGGCCTGGGCATAGTTAAGTGCAAACTGGGTGATCCATAGGCAGGACCGGGTGGCTGCCCTCATCCACCAGCCCGTCCCTAATGCCAGTCAATACCCCCTTAGGAAATCTCTCATCAGATGTGAGAGCAGCAGCGATCGATCAGCCAGGATTAATGTGCACAGTGGGAGGCCTCGCTTAGGCAAGTGACAAACTCAGCTCTGCTACATCTACAATGAGCAACTACAACAAATGTAATGCCAAACTGCAGTTCCTCTATGTGATGCCTTGGATAGCTTCCACTGGACCCACAGGCTGTGGGTCCAGTGGAAGCTATCTGAGGCATCACAATCGCATAGAGGAACTGCAGTTTGGCATTACATTTGTTGTAGTTGCTCATTGTAGATGTAGCAGAGCTGAGTTTGTCACTTGCCTAAGATTGAGGAGGGGGGGGGGGGGGGCGCAGTTTGTCACTTGCCTAAGGCCAGGGTAAGGGGGGCCTCCCACCCAGGCTGTGCACATTAATCCTGGCTGATCGATCTCTTCTGGCCTGCTGCTGTGCTGCCTGCAGTCACATCTGATGAGAGTACTGACTGAGATAAAAGAGGGGGTATTGACTGGTCTGGTCTGGGGCTGCTGGCCACCGGCGCTCCCACCAGGCGGGTTAGGGCCCCCGGACTCACTCAGGGACAGTCACAGACACTTAGACTGGTCTGGACCGGACCACCAGGACCCCGGTCCGGTCGGATGGTCCAGCCACGCTCACCTCAGCAGACAGTCAGGCAGGGGCGTACACAGAAATCATTGGGCCCCATAGCTTTTATGCCTTGCAGGATAGCAGGAAATCTGAGTGACATTACATGATGTAATAGCACCCAGCTTTTCTGCTCTCCTGCATGGCACATGTGGAGAGACATGAGAAAGCTGAGTAACACAACCCTCCTATCTTCTCATGCCTCTGCACTTGTGCCATGCAGGACATCAGGAAAGCTGAGTCACATTACATAATGTAGTGACACCCAGCTTCCCTCCTGTTCTGAATGGCATATGTGCAGAGGAATAGCCTGGGAAAGCTGAGTGACCCCCTCCCCCTTCCTCCACACATACACCTCTGCACTGTCCTCACCTACAAGTCGTCACTTACTTCATTACTGGTTGTGGCAATCCAGAGGAATCAGGCGGGGGCGGAGCTAACAGGCAGGAGGCGGGGCTAGCAGACGGGAGACAGTTAGGAAGATAGACAGGGGCGGGGACTCTCCTCCACTGCAGAGCCCCCCCTTCCTCACGGGCCCCATAGCAGCTGCGTGGTCTGCCTATATGGTAGGTACGCCACTGCTTTAGGCAGTCGCAGGCTCAGGATAGGAGGAGGGGAGCTCTCAGCCAGGAGGGGGGGGGGAGTCAGTCAGTCAGTGAGTCTTCCGTCCTCAACTGAAGCCGCTCCCCTTCCCTCCTCACTTAGCCTGCCCTGCACAGTGCGAGTCACGCAGGGCCTCGCCTCCGCTCCGCCCCCTGTGAATCTGAATTAACCGCTTCCCCTCCTGGTCCTTTTGCCCTGAAAGGGAACGGCGTTCCTGCCATGAAAAAAGTGCAGGAACGCCGTTCCCACGCGTTCCCCCTCGACTCGACCCCTGCTCGGAAGCCATCAAACCTGAATGAACTAAAGATGTTTTGTAAAGAGGAATGG
This sequence comes from Bufo bufo, assembly GCF_905171765.1. Taxonomy (NCBI): domain Eukaryota; kingdom Metazoa; phylum Chordata; class Amphibia; order Anura; family Bufonidae; genus Bufo; species Bufo bufo. The sequence goes on along the minus strand of NC_053390.1, from coordinate 641,249,950 downwards.
TCCAAAATACCTTCAACCAGAATCCAGACTCTCATTGGAACCTACAGGAAGTGTTTAGAGGCTGTAATTTCTGCAAAAGGAGGATCTACTAAATATTGATTTCATTTCTTTTTTGTGGTGCCCAAATTTATGCACCTGCCTAATTTTGTTTAAACAATTATAGCACACTTTCTGTAAATCCAATAAACTTCATTTCACTTCTCAAATATCACTGTGTGTGTCTCCTATATGATATATTTAACTGACATTTTTTATCATAACCAACGATTTATACAGGAAAATCATGACAATTAACAAGGTTGCCCAAACTTTCGCATCCCACTGTACATAGCACTGTAGTATAACTATAGATCAGTCAAATGGTACCTTTGTCTTTTTGTTTGGATGTTCATCAGGGGCAAAAACTGAGTTTTATTCATATGTAAATGAGGGCTCGCAAGTGCCCAGGGGCGGCATTCGGGCTGTAAGTGCCCAGGCCACTCTTCCTTCTTCTCACATAACCCCTCCCCAGCCTGTTGCTTGTCCTGCCCTGTAAGCCTCTTACATCATCCAGTGTACTGGCCGATATCCCGCCGGCGCATGCGCACTGTGATGACCATTGTGGGCAGCAGCATCATTCCATGCAGTGCGCATGAGCGGGCGGGATATCGGCCAGTACACTGGATGACGTAAGAGGCTTACAGGCCGGGTTTTGCCCCTGGTGAACATCCAAACAGAAAGACAAAGGTACCATTTGACTGATCTATAGTTATGCTACAGTTCTATGTACAGTGGTCTATAAGGGCAAATTGTGGTGACAGACTCCCTTTAAAAACAGGTTAGCAGAAAGGAACACCATCCTGGTGGGACATTGGCTACACATACATGTTATGATATAAACAGCTACTTGTCAGTATATAATAAATACATAACTAAAATAAAGGTGGGTCTCATGCATTACATGGCTGTATATTTGAAGCATAAAGCCTGCAGGGTATTCCCAGCAAGTATTCTGGAAAACACAGACACAGGCACGGTAACACAAAACCTGTAACACTAGTATAAATGGCTGATGGAAGGAGACCTACCAAACGAGCCCCGTGTGTCCAGAACCAGGATGGCGCTACCCTGACGAAGGCACGCCGAAACGCGCGTCGGGGTAGCGCCATCCTGGTTCTGGACACACAGGGCTCGTTTTGGTCTCCTTGCGCCATGCTCGAGACTCCTCCCCGCACGTTTCTTGGCTGCTACGCAGCCAAAAAACGTGCAGGTAAGTACTGCCCTCACTGTAATGCCAATAGCCATGTTGGCTACTGGCATTACAGTGATTGGCTGGCCGGAACGCATCATCGGGTGCTATATAGTACCCCATGACGCATGTTCGGCTCATTCGTAGTCAGGGAGAGCTGAGCATAGGAAGGGACAGAGAGTTTAGGGAGTGAAATTGAATATTTGTTTTGTACAAAAATGTTTCAGAGACCCAAAAGTCCTTGTAAGGACTATTGTGTGTGACAGCAGCAATATATGTTTGTAGCGCAACCTGTGCTAAATTGCTCAGTTTTAGGGAGAGCTGTGCATAGGAAGGGACAGACAGTGTAATGAGTGTAATAGGAAAATTTTTGTACAAAAAACTTTTCAGAGACCCAAAAGTCCTTTTAAGGACTATTGTGTGTGACAGCAGCAATATATATTTTTAGCACATCCTGCGCTAAAAACCGTGTAATAGTCCGCTGAGGACAGTTAAATTATTCGCACCACATCGCCTGTGAAAAGTGTGCGCATCCATAAAATATCAGTGACATCCAGTGTACTTTTTCCGTAGACGGTGTCCGCTGCGGACAGTTAAATTATCAACGCCACATCTCCTGTTTAAAGTGTGCGCATCCCTAAAATATCTGTGACATCCAGTGTACCTTTTTCCGTAGACACTGTGAACAGTGACCTTACCTGTGGTACCTGTCCTGTATAACGTTTCCTAATCACAAGTACCTTTGTAAATTTTTTTGAGCATACACTTCCAAATCCTACGCTACTGAACGTGTGATATACTTTCAAGCATATATCACATTTAAAATGAAGAAGGCGAACAGTAATGGACGGGGAAGTGGCCGTGATGCTGATGGTGCAAGCAGAGGCCGTGGCCCTGGGCACGTTAAAACTGTGCCTGCTGCCAAAGCACAAGAAACACACTCATCCACGATACCTAGCTTCATGTCCCAGTTTGCAGGGTGACGCAGGCAACCACTCTTGAAGTCAGACCAGTGCGAACAGGTGGTCGGTTGGATTGCAGCAGATAATGCTTCCAGTCGGTTAAGCACCATCCTGTCTTCCACCATGTCCAGTCTCAGTAGCCAGGAGTCTGGTCAACACAATCCTCACCTTGATCCTCCTTCCTCCCACCATGTACAGTCTGGCCAAACAAGTGATCCCACACTCGGATATTCCGAGGACCTCTTTTCATCGCCATTACTTGATTTGGCCCTCTCGCCAAGCACACTTGAAAAGGGACATGAGATCTTGTGCTCTGATTCCCAACCTCTTGAGCATCCACAGTCACAAGAACATGATGGTGGGAAACGGCAATTAGTGTTTAATGAGGTGGATGATGATAAGACACAGTTGTCAATCACTGAGGTTGTGGTTAGGTCAACAAATCAGGAGGATGATCAGAGTGAGGAAGTGAAAGAGGAGGTGGTGGACGATGAGGTCACTGACCCAACCTGGGAAGTTGGAAAGCCGAGCGAGGAGAGCAGTACAGAGGGGGAGGGATCTGCAGCACCACAACATGCTGGAAAAGGCAGTGGGGTGGCAAAAAGGAGAAGGCGGGCCACACCAAACAGGCCCGCAACTGTTCCACGGAGCACCCCCTTGCAGAAATCTCCCTTGCCAAGGGGTAGATGTTCCGCAGTATGCCGCTTTTTTGAGGAAAGTGCGGACGACAAAAGAATAGTAGTTTGCAACCTGTACCATACGAAAATGAGCCGGGGCGTGAACACTAGCAACCTCACCACCACCAGCATGATCTGCCACATGGCATCCAAGCACCGTAATAAGTGGGACGAACGCCTGGTTCCACAATCTGTGTCTGCGGGTCACACCACTGCCTCCTCTTCCCATTTGTTACATGCTGGCCAATCCCCTGATGAAGGCGCCGGCCTGGATGCCTCCCGCCCAGCACCTGGACCTTCGCAAGCACCATCAGCGACCACATCCACTTCCGTGTCCCAGCGCAGCGTCCAAATATCCTTACCCCAGGCCTTTGAATGCAAGCGAAAATACCCAGCCACCCACCCACAGGTCATAGCACTAAATGCGCAGCTTTCCAAATTACTGGCCCTGGAAATGTTGCCATTTAGGCTTGTGGACACTGAGGCCTTCCGCAGCCTGATGTCGGCGGCCGTCCCACATTATGCAGTCCCCAGCCGCCACTATTTTTCAAGGTGTGCCGTACCCGCCTTACACCAACATGTGTCCCGTAACATCACCCGTGCCCTGACCATTGGAGTTATTGGGAAGGTCCACTTAACCACAGACACATGGACAAGTGCATTCGGCCAGGGACACTAGAGTTCCCTGACGACACACTGGGTTAATGTTGTAGAGGCCGGGAGCGAGTCGTACCCTGGGATGGCACAGGTGCTACTGACGCCAAGGATTGCAAGCCCATCGATCAGGGTTTCCGCCAGCACTTACGTTAGTGGCTCCAAACCCCACTTCTCCTCCTCCACTCCTGACCTTACCTGTGGTACCTGTCCTGTATAACGTTTCCTAATCACAAGTACCTTTGTAAATTTTTTTGAGCATACACTTCCAAATCCTACGCTACTGTACATGTGACATACTTTCAAGCATATATCACATTTAAAATGAAGAAGGCGAACAGTAATGGACGGGGAAGTGGCCGTGATGCTGATGGTGCAAGCAGAGGCCGTGGCCCTGGGCACATTAAAACTGTGCCTGCTGCCAAAGCACAAGAAACACACTCATCCACGATACCTAGCTTCATGTCCCAGTTTGCAGGGTTACGCAGGCAACCACTCTTGAAGTCAGACCAGTGCGAACAGGTGGTCGGTTGGATTGCAGCAGATAATGCTTCCAGTCGGTTAAGCACCATCCTGTCTTCCACCAAGTCCAGTCTCAGTAGCCAGGAGTCTGGTCAACACAATCCTCACCTTGATCCTCCTTCCTCCCACCATGTACAGTCTGGCCAAACAAGTGATCCCACACTCGGATATTCCGAGGACCTCTTTTCATCGCCATTACTTGATTTGGCCCTCTCGCCAAGCACGCTTGAAAAGGGACATGAGATCTTGTGCTCTGATTCCCAACCTCTTGAGCATCCACAGTCACAAGAACATGATGGTGGGAAACGGCAATTAGTGTTTAATGAGGTGGATGATGATAAGACACAGTTGTCAATCACTGAGATTGTGGTTAGGTCAACAAATCAGGAGGATGATCAGAGTGAGGAAGTGAAAGAGGAGGTGGTGGACGATGAGGTCACTGACCCAACCTGGGAAGTTGGAAAGCCGAGCGAGGAGAGCAGTACAGAGGGGGAGGGATCTGCAGCACCACAACATGCTGGAAAAGGTAGTGGGGTGGCAAAAAGGAGAAGGCGGGCGACACCAAACAGGCCCGCAACTGTTCCACGGAGCACCCCCTTGCGGAAATCTTCCTTGCCAAGGGGTAGATGTTCCGCAGTATGCTGCTTTTTTGAGGAAAGTGCGGACGACAAAAGAATAGTAGTTTGCAACCTGTACCATACGAAAATGAGCCGGGGCGTGAACACTAGCAACCTCACCACCACCAGCATGATCTGCCACATGGCATCCAAGCACCGTAATAAGTGGGACGAACGCCTGGGTCCACAATCTGTGTCTGCGGGTCACACCACTGCCTCCTCTTCCCATTTGTTACATGCTGGCCAATCCCCTGTCGAAGGCGCAGGCCTGGATGCCTCCCGCCCGGCACCTGGACCTTCGCAAGCACCATCAGCGACCACATCCACTTCCGTGTCCCAGCGCAGCGTCCAAATATCCTTACCCTAGGCCATTGAATGCAAGCGAAAATACCCACCCACCCACCCACAGGTCATAGCACTAAATGCGCAGCTTTCCAAATTACTGGCCCTGGAAATGTTGCCATTTAGGCTTGTGGACACTGAGGCCTTCCGCAGCCTGATGTTGGCGGCCGTCCCACATTATGCAGTCCCCAGCCGCCACTATTTTTCAAGGTGTGCCGTACCCGCCTTACACCAACATGTGTCCCGTAACATCACCCGTGCCCTGACCAATGGAGTTATTGGGAAGGTCCACTTAACCACAGACACATGGACAAGTGCATTCGGCCAGGGACACTAGAGTTCCCTGACGACACACTGGGTTAATGTTGTAGAGGCCGGGAGCGAGTCGTACCCTGGGATGGCACAGGTGCTACCGACGCCAAGGATTGCAAGCCCATCGATCAGGGTTTCCGCCAGCACTTACGTTAGTGGCTCCAAACCCCACTTCTCCTCCTCCACTTCCACCTCTGATTTATTTGCGTGCAGCACCAGTCAGTCATCAGTCGGTAGCTGGAAGCAGTGTAGCACTGCAGTGGGGAAGCATCAACAGGCCGTGCTAAAGCTGATATGCTTAGGGGACAAACAGCACACTGCCGCAGAGCTGTGGCAGGGGATAAGAGACCAGACTGAGCAGTGGCTCTCGACACTCAACCTACAACCATGCATGGTTGTGTCTGATAATGGCCGTAACTTCGTGGCGGCTTTGGAGCTCGGCAAGCTCAGACACATCCCAAGCCTAGCCCATGTGTTAAACCTTGTGGTTCAGCAGATTATCAAAACCTACCCCAAGTTGCCTGAGCTACTGGTGAAGGTGTGCCGCGTGTGTCCATTTCCGCAAGTCATCAACAGCTTCAGCCGGTCTGTCAACGCTGCAGCAGCGCTTGAAATTGCCAGCTCACCGGCTGTTGTGCGATGTGAGCACACGCTGGAACTCCACGTTCCATATGTTGGCAAGGCTTTGTGAGCAGCAGAGGGCAGTAGTGGAATACCAACTGCAACATGGTCGTCGCCTTTCCAGTCAGCTTCGGCAATTCACAAGTACTGATGGACGAACATCGGCCGGGACGATTCGCGATCACACGAACGCGATCAAATGTTCGCAAACCGCAAGTTCACGGAGGGCCGCATTCACTTTAAAGGCAGGCGAACCTGAAAAACCTTCTGGTCATATTTGCAGCCACCAAATACAAGAAGTGCATAAATCGTCCCACAACATGGACAGTGACATACCAGAGGGGGATCAATGGCAAAAATTCCCACAAAAAATATGTATTTTAATCAGAGGGCCATTTTTAAAGGGAAACTCTCAAAAATGTGCCATGCTGGAGCCTAGAAAAAATTTATTTTAGGCCAAGGGAGTACAGGCCCCAAACATTAGGCATTCACTAGACAGAAAACACCAAGTGATTATGTGGCTGGAGGTATATTAGACGGTCATTGGATATCAATTTTACTGCAGGCCAGTGGAGTACAGGCCCCCAAAATTATTCATTCAATGTACAGAAAAGAACAATTAATTAAGTGGCGGGAGGTATATTAGACGGTCATTGGATATAAATTTTACAGTAGGCCAGTACAAATACATGTCAAATCCATATGTTTAAAAGAACTAAAAATATAAAATTTATATGATAATAGGTTGCATTCGATAACACGTGGTCGTCACAGGTGTTTAATTCCTCCGAGGCCCCAACAATTTGGCATTCACCGGACAGAAAAGATCAAGTGATTATGTGGCTGGAGGTATACTAGACGGTCAATAGATATAAATTTTACTGTCAGCCAGCACAGGTCCAAAAAATTTTTCATTCACCGTACAAAAAAGAACAATTAATAATGTGGCTGGAGGTGCAATTTTACTGTTGGCCAGTTAGATTACAGGCCCCGAAAATTAGGCATTCACCGTACATAAAAGATCAAGTGATTATGTGGACGGAGGTATATTAGACGGTCAATGGATATCAATTTTATAGCAGGCCAGTGGACTACAGGCCCCAAAAATTATTAATTCACCGTACAGAAAAGAACAATTGATAATGTGGCTGGAGGTACATTAGGCTTTCATCGTATAACGATTTTACTGTTGGCCAGTTACATTACAGGCCCCAAAAATATGCATTCACCGTACAGAAAAGATCAAGTGATTATGTGGCCGGAAGGTATATTAGACGGTCAATGGATATCAATTTTACTGCAGGCCAGTGGACTACAGGCCCCAAAAATGATTCATTCACCGTACAGAAAAGAACAATTGATAATGTGGCTGGAGGTACATTAGGCGGTCACCGTATAACAATTTTACTGTTGACCAGTTAGATTACAGGCCACAAAAATTATGCATTCACCATACATAAAAGATCAAGTGATTATGTGGCCGGAGGTATATTAGACGGTCATTGGATATTAATTTTACTGCAGGCCAGTACAAATACATGTCAAATACATATGTTTAATAGAACAAAAAATATAAAATTGGATTAAAAACATGGCTAACGAAATCCCCCCTCTTAAAAAACAAACAAATGATAATAGTTGAAATTCGATAACACGTGGTCGTCACAGGTGTTGAATTCCTCCGAGGTCCAGGGGTTCCTCGCTTCTCAGAGAGTCCACATCAGCCGTTAACCCAATGTAGTTGGACACCTGTCGGTCTAGGCGTTCCCTGAGGCTGGATACGGAGGGTGGCTGTCGGTTGGTTGGCTGCAAGAATGATCTCATATTTGAAGTGACCAACACATCTTCAAACCCCCCTCTTCTTGCATGTGCTGTAGGATTGGTACTCGCAACTGTTTCTCTGTGAGTGGAAATTCCTCTGCCAGCGCCTGTAACAGCAGAATGCAGCATCTCTCGAAGCAAGGCCTGGAAATGCTGCATTCTGACAGCCCTCTGTGATGCTGGTAACATGTCTGCCATTTTGTGTTTGTACCGGGGGTCTAAGTACGTTGCCACCCAGTACTGATCCTTGCCCTTTATGCTTTTTATATGGGTGTCCCTCTTCAAACACTAAATTGTAATCGGTGGAGCGGCCTGGGTCCTGCTTATTGCCCAGGAGAATGTCGTCCTCGGTCTCCTCCCCCCATCCACGGACAACACCAGGGATCCCATAAAAGTTTAAAGCCTGCTCTTCTTGCTCCTCCTCCTCCTTCCCCCAGGCACCATCCTCCTCTGACTCCTCTTCAGACTCCTGTTGACTTGTCTCAGATGGAGTAGCCCCCCTGGGAATTCATTCAGCTTTGCGACTTCCTCATCTTCCTGTTCCTGCTCCTCGACGGCTTGATCAATGACACGACGCAATGCACGCTCCAGAAAGAAGGCGTAAGGTAGGATGTCACTGATGGCGCCCTGGCTGCGACTGACCAGTTTGGTGATCTCATCAAATGGCTGCAGAAGTCTGCATGCGTCGCGCATGAGCAGCCACTGGCGCAGTGAAAAAAAAACAAGCTCCCCAGAACCTGTCCTGCCGCAGAGTTCGTACAGGTAGTCGTTAACTGCACGTTTCTGCTTGATCAAGCATATACAGGGTGTAGTTCCAGCGCGTCGGGCAGTCACAAATCAGACGTCAGCAAGGCGAACCATGGCCGTGTAAGATCTTCTAAAATGGCCAGAGATTTTCCTTGCCTGCCGCAAGACGTCCTGGACCCCGGGGTATTTGGCAACGAATCGCTGCACGTCTAAGTTCAGGACGTGTGCCATGCACGGCACGTGTGTCATTTTGCCCTGTTTCAGCGTGCTCAGCAGATTGGCACCGTTGTCGCACACCACTTTACCAACTGTCAAATTGAGCAGGGTTAGCCACTGATTGGCCTGTGACCGCAGAGCTGAAAGGAGTGCAGGACCGATGTGGCTCTTGGCTTCCAGGTACAACAGCCGCAACACAACATGACAATGTCTCACCTGGCACGTCGAATAGGTTCTGAGGAGCTTGGGGGGTGCAGCGGAAGAGGCGGTAGCATTGGAAAAGGAGGAGTCAGAAGGAGATGGAGGATGGATGGAGGAGGAGGAGGAGAAGAAGAGGCAGGCCTGCATGCAATCCGTGGCGGTAACACCAAATCCACACGGGTGCCACGGGTTACATGCTTGACAGCTGTCAGAAGGTTCGGCCAGTGGTGTAGCTTCCCTGACCGATGTTGTGCTTTTTCAGAAGTGTAAACAGTTATATCTACTTATTTTAAAAGCAATGCTGATTTATATTCACTATTTTGTATGGATTTTCATGTAGGCCGAAGTAAGTCCATGGGAAGATTACTGTGCCGTTCAAAGAGCTAGTGTTATTGTAACAATCTATTATAAATTTAAACAGAGGATACACGACACCTGCAGATTTAGAGGCTTCATCGTTTTTTTTATCTGAACATGAATTCCACAGTGTGAGAATTGTCTAGATGTTCCTCAAAGTATACATTCATGTATCAGTTTGTCCCTCGGCTCTGAGACAAGGCCTCCAGATGTCATGGGTGTGTAGTATTGAAAATATCAGGCATGTATGAGTTAACCCTCAATGGTATGATGCTTATTGCTTATACAACAGTGCCACCTAGATATGAGCAGTTAATACTACACCAGTAGCAAAAGTGCATTCTGGGTAGTATTATGACGTCACGTTTCTTATCAATGCACACGCCTATCCAACAATGATTAGAAAGTTCCAAACTAGGAAGGTGTGTTCATCTGATAAGTTTTGGGTTAAGAAACCAGATACAAAAAAAAAAAAAAAAAGACAGAAAGAGAAAAAAAGAAAGAAAGGGAGATCTCTGGAGAAAGATTTGGATTATCAGAAAAACTCTTGAGAGCTGACTGCCCCAAGACTCTGCACAACACTTGACCCTTGGGTAATGTATATTTTTATTTATATGTATTACTGATATAAATTAATTGGCCTAATACTTAGCCAGATACCCGCTCATTTACGGACGTGTAACGTTAGTTGCTACATCAATATTTTCGCAGATTTTCAGTTACGATGCATATAACTGAATAAAGGGGAATATTGGAGAAACTCTCTGTTGGGAATCTTTATATTCCCTAGTTTGATATCAAGCCGATAATTTATAAGTTTTATTGCAATACTACCATTATCTGAGATTGGTCATCATTTTGGGCAGAGCAAGGGCTCATATCTGTTATTTAATCCATTGATTTTATATCTCTCACAATTTTAAAGCCGTATTGCATAATATTTTTGTGTTGGTTGAGTAGTGTTTTGTTGGCACCATATAGTGGCGAATTCTGGGTACTGCATATCATTGTATATTATTATAATTTACGTTGATTAATCTTTGATTGTATTCTAAACTATTGTATAATAAACCATTTATATTTTTGCATAAACGCTTGTACCCTGTTTTACTGATTGCACAAAATAATTAGGTTCTCGATTGAACTCTTGGAGATGTTTATGTCCATCTCATGGATCAATATCATTTGGATAATTTTTCTTTTGATCTATTTTTTTAAAAATATATATATAAAGCATTTGCTTTATATACCCGACACCGTGTTTGCTAGACCACGTGTCTGTGGTCAGATGCATCTTGGCACCGACACTATGTGCCAGAGATACATTCACTTGCCGCTGAACATGGCCATATAGCTCTGGGATGCTTCCGGGGACCTTCCATTGCGGTGTTCCAATGGCCACAAATTTTCTAAAGGCCTCCAAGTCCACCAGATTATATGGCAGTAGTTGGCGGGCTAGCAGTTCTGACAAGCCGGCAAGATGGTTCTCCGGCGACATCAACTTTTTACGTTCGAACATTTGGGCCACGGAAGCCTGCCTTTTGCCAGATGAACGGTGGAGTGGAGGACAAATGGGAGGAGTGAGGAGAAGAGGCAGGACGAGGAGCGCCGGGAGTGTGGCTTTGTGGCTTCTGACAGTGTTGCTCCCACTGGGCTCGGTGATGGGAGGCCAGGTTCCGTCTTAAAGCGATCGTCCCTAGGTGTGTGTTTGGCTTACCGCGACTTATGCGTTTACAGCACAGGCTGTAGCTGGCAACACTATTGTCAGCAGCTGACATGTTAAAAAAAGCCCACACTGCGGAGCCATGTGCCGGCGTCCTGGGAGCGCCAGATTTGATTGTGCATGGTGGATGGCTCGCTCCAGATACATTTGCAGTCTGCTTTTTGCCTCCTGTGCACTGCGAGTTGTGCCTGCTTCACCTCCTTCTCCCCCCCCATCTGCTGCTCCGTCTCTCCCCCTGAACTCCCCTCCTCTTCCTCTCTTGTGGGCACCCACATGACGTCCATCGACACGTCATCATAGTCACCTTCACCATCACTGACAGAGATCTCGGAGTAGGCAGCAACGACGGTGACCACCCTCCTTGGGCTGATCTGGGTACTGTTGTCAGACCGCTGGGTGGCGGCCGTTGCTACCTCCTCTTCCTCATCTTAAGCCAAGAATGGCTGCGCATCGGTAAGGTCTGGAAATTGATGTGAAAATAATTCTTCTGACTCGTGTGGAGGGGCTATGGTAAGGGTGGTGGTGTCTTTGTGGGTGCACACAGCATAGAGTGAGGAGGGTGCTGATACAGAGGATAAGGAGGGTGCAGAAGTGGAAGGCTGAGTGAGCCACTCAACCAACTCTGGTGCATCCTTTGACGTAATCGCATGCACCTTCTCCAATTTCCCACTTAGGCTCTGGCCTGGAGCACCTGCCCGACCCCTAACACCCCTGCGGAATTGCCTGCCTCTTCCTCTGCCTGTCATTTTCAAAATGACCCTGTGACAAAGTCCCTATAGAAGAGCAGTATTTGTGGAAGCAGGTATATAGAACCCCTTAATGAATATTTGCTGGAAGCAGGTATATCAAACCCCTTAATCAGTTTATTTTGGGGCAACAACAGGTATATCACACCAGTTGCAATTAGTTGTTCCAATAGCGTTTGTCCCTCTGTATAGCTGCGGTATCTCAGCAGAACCGCACACAAATGCTGCACAATACAAATGCACTATATAGAAATTATATTATAGGTCTATCACACCCAAGCCTCAATCATTTTTTTTTGGGGGCAACTGGTATATCACACCAGTTGAAATTAGTTGTTTCAATAGCATTTGTCCCTCTGTATAGCTGGGGTATCTCAGCAGAACCGCACACAAATTCTGCACAATACAAATGCACTATATAGAAATTATATTATAGGTATATCGCACCCCTGCCTTAATCAAATTATTTTGGGGGCAATTGGTATATCACACCAGTTGAAATTAGTTGTTCCAGTAGCGTTTTTACCTCTGTATAGCTGCGGAATCTCAGCAGAACCGCACACAAATGCTGCACATGCACTATATGTAAATTATACGTATATCACACCCCTGCCTCAATCAGTTTTTTTGGGGGGCAACTGGTATATCACACCAGTTGCAATTAGTTGTTCCAATAGCATTTAGATAGAAGTGGTATCGCAGCAGAACCGCACACAACTGCTGCACAATACAAATGCACTATATAGAAATTATATTATAGGTATATCACACCGGTTGCAATTAGTTGTTCCAATAACGTTTGTCCCTCTGTATAGCTGCAGTATCGCAGCAGAACCTCACATAACTGCTGCACAATACAAATAAACTATAATATACTTTCTATGTTAGAAAGTATATTATAAGTATATCACACCCCTCAGTATGTCACGCCTATCGATAGCACACCTATACCAGTCCTTCAAAGGACTTTTGTGGCCCTATTAGCTAGCGTTTGGTGTTTCTAACAGTCTGTCCCTGCTCCATACAGCAACCTCTCCCTACACTGGCAAAAGACTGAATGTAAAATGGCAGCCAGATCAGGTTTATTTATAGGGTAGAGGGTGTGTCCATGTGCTGAAATGTCTCAATTGGCTTTCCTGTCCCACCTGTTGGATGTATCATGGGTCAAAGTTCGGCCCAAAGCCAAAGAATATGGCACCGGCGGACATCCCCATATGTTCGCCTGTCCGGTGAACTGCGAACGAGCAAAGTTCACCGCAAAATGACCGCCGGGGCGAACCGGAAGTCCATCTCTATTAATAAGCGAGGAGTGGGCATGGATGTCTGACCTCTGTGAGGTTTTGAAAAACTTTGAGGAATCAACACAGATGGTGAGCGGCGATAACGCTATTATCAGCGTAACCATCCCACTTCTGTGTCTACTCAAACGCTTGCTGCTCACAATTAAGGATGACGCTTTGCATGTGGAAGAGGTGGAAATGGGGGAAGACATTACACAGGGTGATAGCCAGACCATCCTCAGTTCGTCTTCTCAGCTCGAATTGGACGATGAAGAGGAGGAGGAGGAGGAGCAGGAGACGGTTGCCTCCGCTACAGAGGGTAGTACCCATGGAAGTTTACTTCCATCTGTTCAGCGTGGGTGGACAGAAGAGAAGGAAGAGGATGAGGAGATTGAGAATGATCCTCCTGATGACAGCGAAGTCTTGCCTGTTGGCACTCTGGCACACATGGCTGACTTTATGTTAGGCTGCCTTTTCCGCGACCCGTGCGTTATACGCATTTTAGACTACTGGTTGTTCACCCTTCTCAACCCCTGCTACAAGGAGAACTTCTTATCTCTCATTCCTCTGGTGGAGAGGACGGGCAATACCAGAAGATCCTTGTTGAAAAATTGCTCCAAAAATTTCCATCTGACAACGCTGGCGGCAGAGTCCGCAGTTCCTTGGCCAACCGAGGAGGGGAGACAAGGGGAACAAACAGCAGTTACAACAGAAGCAGGGAAACACTCTCCAAAGCCTGGGACAGTTTCATGACACCCCACCAGCACCCTCACCCTGATGTGCGGCCTAGTGTCACAAGGAGGGAAAAACTCTGGAAGATCGTGAAGGAGTATATAGTAGACTGTGTCAGCGTCCTCAATGATTCCTCAGTGTCTTACAACTACTGGTCGACCAAGCTGGACATTTGGCACAAACTGGCGCTCTACGCCTTAGAGGTGCTGGCCTGCCCTGCTGCCAGCGTTTTGTCTGAGCGGGTATTTAGTGCTGCTGGTGGCATTATAACAGATAAGCGTATCCGCCTGTCAACTGAAAATGCTGACAGTTTGACTCTTATAAAAATGAACAAGGCCTGGATTGACCATGACTTCTCAACTCCACCAGAGGAAAGCTGATGAACATAAAGGCACTTTAAATATGTTGTTTATAATCTACTGAATACACTGTATTCCCATGCACCCCTTCCACCACAAACAAGGGTATATGGTTGAATCTTCCTTTTCTCATCCTCCTTCTCCTCTTCCATCATATCAACACATGCTTATTCGTCGCATATAATGCCCTCGCATATATGCCCTTCGCATATAATGTTTTACAATGTCAGCTCACCAGCAGGCCCTCGCATTTAATTTTTTAGAGGGTTAGCTCACCAGCAGGCCCTCGCATATAATGTTTTACAGGGTCAGCTCACCAACAGGCCCTCACATATAATTTTTTAATGGTCAGCTCACCAGCAGGCCCTCGCATATGATTTACAGGGTCAGCTCACCATCAGGCCCTCACATATAATGTTTTACAGGGTCAGCTCTCCAGCAGGCCCTCGCATATAATGTTTTACAGGGTCAGCTCACCAACAGGCCCTCACATATAATTTTTTAGATGGTCAGCTCACCAGCAGGCCCTCGCATATAATGTTTTATAGGGTCAGCTTACCAGCAGGCCCTCACATATAATTTTCTAGAGGGTCAGCTCACCAACAGGCCCTCGCATATAATGTTTTACAGGGTCAGCTGACCAGCAGGCCTTCACCTACAATCTTTTACAGGGTCATCTCACTTGATGCCCCTCGCATATTATGTTTTACAGGGTCAGCTCACCAGCAGGCCTTCACCTACAATCTTTTACAGGGTCGGCTCACCTGCAGGTCCTTACCTAAAACCTTTTAGAGGGCCAGCTTACCAGCTGGCCTGTGTCACGACCGCTAGCCCAGCAGCAGTCGTGTCGCACCAGACGGAGGGGAAGGGGGACCCTTATCTACGGATGGGAAATAGAATGGCCACCCCTGACTAACCCTAAGCTGGCACCTGTCTGCCCTGATACCCTAGACGGGGTGTGAACCCGTGCGGCGAGCAGGATGCCTAAACCCTCAGTCGCCCTAACAAGACTGGACTGGGGAAAGGCCGATGGGAGCACTAGTCACCATCACTTACGTCTAGGAAAACAACAGGGGAAGACAGCAACAAACAAACAACAGCAGAGATAGACTTATCCAGTCACGAGCAGAGAAGGCGATCCCAAACACGACAGTCCACGCCGGACAAGAGCTCCACAGCAACACCATCAAACGATCTCCTTCCAAGGTCAGAGTAGCACTGGAAGTAAGGACTATATCTGGCAATGACTGCAAGTGAAACTGAAACTAATATAGTAGCTGGGAGTGGCAGACAGGACTCACCTGAGAAGGATTCCTACAAACTCCCAGTCAGGACAAAAAGGTTCACAAGGCAAAACCCAGATGACATACCCTCAACCACGGAGCAAACTCACAAGCTATCGCGAGTAACAAGTCGCTGTGACCTTCTCCTCCCAGACCTGTCTGGATCAGTCACAGTCGTGACAGCCTGCACCTAAAATCTTTTACAGGGTCAGCTCACCAGCAGGCCCGCACCTAAAATATTTTACAAGGTCAGCTCACCAGCAGGTCCGCACCTCAAATCTTTTACAGAGTCAGCTCACCTGAAGACCCTTGCATATAATGTTTTAGAGGGTTAGCTCACCTGCAGACCCTCACCTACAACCTTTTAGAAGGTCAGCTCACCAGCAGGCCCGCACCTAAAATTTTTTACAGGGTCAGCTAACCAGCAGACCCGCACCTAAATTCTTTTACAAGGTCAGCTCACCAGCAGGTTCGCACCTCAAATCTTTTACAGGGTCAGCTCACCTGAAGGCCCTCACCTACAACCTTTTAGAAGGTCAGCTCGCCAGCAGGCCCGCACCTAAAATCTTTTACAGGGTCA
This sequence comes from Bufo bufo, assembly GCF_905171765.1. Classification (NCBI taxonomy): domain Eukaryota; kingdom Metazoa; phylum Chordata; class Amphibia; order Anura; family Bufonidae; genus Bufo; species Bufo bufo. The sequence continues at coordinate 641,233,970 of NC_053390.1, read as the reverse complement.
GATCACCTGCAGGCCCTCACCTAATTATACCTAATTGGTAATTTGCCCGCATGCTCCCTTCCTTGGATGTGATAGCCATAGCTGTTTCTCAGGCTCCCTCTCCGGAATCGAACCCTGATTCCCCTTTACCCATCACCATGGTTTCTGCTGACAATGACATCGAAAGTTGATAGGTCAGACATCCGAATGGATCGTCGCCGTCACGGGGACATGCGATCCGCCCCAGGTTATCTAGAGTCACCAAAGCGGCAGCAGGCCCTCACCCATAATGTTTTAGATGGTCAGATCAGCAGACCCTTGCTCCAAATGTTTTTGAGGGTCACCAGCAGGCCATCAATCATAATTTTTCAAGGCTGTGTGTTGAGGAAGAGTTGAGACGCATGCATATATATGATTAATATTCCCCCTTTACACTGTGCATGATGCCCTCCTTTATGAGTAACAAAGGGTGTATTGTAGTGTCGGTTCCTTGTAATTTTTGTCAGCCCTTTCACTTAGTGCATAGGCTTTATGAGTGTAGGAGTCCCACTACCTGAACAATTGTACCACAATGTGAATGAGGCCCTCCTTTATGTAATATACAGGTTGTATCGGAGTGCCTATTCCTTGTAATTTTTGACAGCACTTGCACTTTATATACAAGTAAATATACAGGAAAGAATGTTTCCTAACAATTTTTCATCTAAAATAGTTTTTTTTCCTCGGTTTTGTGCATATTATTGTCAGTCTGTAAAGTGACATATTACTCGGACAACATCGTTCCCAGCAGCGACCTGGAAGTCCAAGATGCATCCAGACATCCTCCCCATGCTGTTCCCGAACCATTTCGGTTGTGTTTCTGTAGTGTCCCACTAGGTAAAGGTGGGCACTGCACAATAGGGGTTAATGTGTCTTAATTGCATTTAATGTCATATGTATGCATTTTCCCTGTGTTAACTGGTGTCAGGCCTGTCAGGGTGCAGTTTAGCCTCCCGGGCGTTATAGGGAGCCAGAGAGCCCTGGTTATATATAGGTAGGCCCAGACAGGGGAAGGTAGTTCATTCCAGGGGACTAGAGGAGTTACTTCGTCCACCTGAAGCTCCTGAGGCTAGGATTAGCTCAGTAGAGACACCCCAGTTGCAGGACAGAACCTCCTGGGAGAAACCCACAGTCCTTCATCATTCAAGCAAGGATATTACAAGCAAAGATAAGTAACACTGATAGGCAGATGCTGTAGGAAGCAAAGCAAGGATTTTATACGAGAGGAAGATATATATATACCAAGGATTTAAGCCACCATTTAGGCATCCGGGCCTTGGGATTGAAACCAGACAGGAGTTCTAGAAAGGACAGTGTACGCTATTTCTGAGGAAAGTTACAACCTGATTCTGAGTGTGTTGTGGATTTACCCTCTGAGTATCTTGCATGATTAATACCTGCCATCTTGTGGAATAAAGCCTGCTTGTGAAGTACTTGATCTAAAGGACTGTATTACCATCTGTATGTACAAAGTTGGACTGTTAAGTAAAGCAACGTTTGGTTCACTATACCACCTGTGTACCTCACTTATTCCAACTATAAATCGGTGTGCCACCGTTACAGGCACTGGCGTCACGAATCCAAAAGGGACCTTGCCCCAGGCACTCAAAATACCTGTAACATCCAGGGCACCTCACACACCATCAGGCCTGGTCCCTACATACAGAGTGTGCCCCAGAGGAACTGTGTCTACCTCTCCTTCACTGCCGCATGCCTACCCAGGGTTCTCCAATACAGTGAGAAACCCTCGATTGCCCATAACCGTGACCTCACATCGCAATACCCTGCAGGTCTGGCGTGCTGCATAAATTGGCGTCACGAACAGGATAACGAATATTCCTGCGCCATTGCGGATATACAACTGTGTGCTAAAAATTGCCTTAAAGTGACCAAGCCCTATTGTTTTATTATAAATTGCTGGGCCAAAGAACTGAAAAGAATTAGCGGTGTGAAGATAGTGTTTTCTGGACTGTTTGCTGCTTATTTGAGCCACCGCTTGCTGTCAGTGAATAGACAGCGTTTTGCTAAAGATGGCCGCTTAACTTGCTTGAATTTACTGCTGCGTCATCTTCATCCTGAATCGGCGGTAAAAATTGGTGCCTTTTTGCTGAAAAGAGCGGGAAAAGGCTATCTGTCGGCGCCACCGCCCTGTCTGGACATTTGCATGTCTGCAGAAATGGACTCCGCCTCCCCATACTGGAGTACCTGGGGGGCGGCCTCCCAGTGCAATGGGAGGATCTGTCTGAACTTATTGGCACCACCCCGTCGCTCTCCAGAGAAGGATCGAGCATGTTGGAGAGTGAAGACTGCTCTGTTGGGATTTCCGCGCCCGAGTTGTTAAAGATGGATGGTATTGGTGTAGAGCCAGAGGACGCTCCACCGGACTACTCTCCGGGACCGGAGAGACCCGCCTGCCTGCCACCGAGGACGCAACCGGAGACCTACTATTGCTCCTGGAGAGACTTTTTCCAGCCCTCATTCAAGTGGTCAGCGTTGATGGCAGAGATCCGGGAGGCCGCCATAAAGAAAACGACAAAGACAAAGATCTACTATGAGGAACTGGCAAAGACCGTTCATGAGCGCCACACTGACACCCAACCCCGCCTGGAAAGGAGAAAGGGGTTGGTTGTGGCATTCGATAAGAACCGTGGCTACGGTTTTATACAGGACTATACCACCGGCAGAGACTTATATGTAAACCGGAGGTCCGTCAATCGGAGTTACCTCTCCGAATATATGCACAACCTCCGCGAGGGAGAAGAGGTGGAGTTCACCCCTGCCGAGGGCCTGCGAGGCCCCTATGCCACTGCCGTAACCCGTCCCAAGAAAGAACCGGAGGACTGGGAAGCAGATGAGGACTACTCTGGCTGCGAGCGCGAACCAGCGCGCTCTCCAGAACCGGCCCATCATGCGTTTCAAGAGCGGGGCTCTTTCATTGGCCCGAATGTTTTCTGGCAGCCCACAGTATTGGAGAAATGGGTGAGCCCCTATCCATCCCCCGAGCTGCCTCGCCGGGAGAAAACGATTCAAGAGATGGAGAATCTGGAAAGACTCCACGTTACCCTGGATAATATCCGGAAGGGTAAAAGACCTGATGCGCCACCTGAGCCTGCAGCGGCTGCGCAGGATGCACCCTCTATGATACAAGTGCCGGCGGCGACATCGGAGGACAGCGATCCTGAGACCGAGAGCCTGGATGACCAGATCGTCCGTCTGGAGGAAAAGTTGCGGGAGTTACGCAGAATTGCCACCGCCAGAATCCAGACGCCACCGAGGAAGGAAGAGGTAAGGGTACCTGTCCCTACCAGCCGGCCACCTTCTGCTACCACGGCTGCGTTGAGGCCCCCAAGAAGGCCCTCTCACACTGTGACTTGCTGCGCAGAGCCAGTTGTTCCAGAGCCCACCGGACCGCTTGCGGCGGCGGTACCTAGGCCAGCACAGCCTACAATAATTATGCCTGGACCGGTGCGGTCAGCAACCGTGATTACCCCTAGGCCTATGGGGCCCATACCTATTAGGGGTCCATTTATGTTGCAGCTGCCCCCCAATACCGTGTTGTGGGCACATCCGCCTGTGGAAGCTTATTACAGGCCTCATCTACAAGCAGAGCCAGGGAGCACCATTGAGATGCAAAGTGATTATGACATGCCCCTGTGAATTGGCCTGCTAGGCCATTGATTTCTTTGATTTGCTTTCATCAAGGGACCTCATTGCTGAGAATTTAACCCTTCCAGGACAGGAGTCCTTTGTTTTGGTTCTTTGTTGCTGCTGCCAGTTACCCACGGCTCAGTGGTGGTGGTCACCCACTGAAAATACCAATTGCTGCAAAGCCATCTTGTTTACAGGACCTCTTGCCTGCTTCTACCTTATTACACCAAGTTGTGCCTATTTTTATGTTGCACCTTTAACCCTTTAAACCCCTTTTCGGGTTGATTAAGGGTATTACAGCACTTGTTTTTATATATATGCCAATGGAATAATGTGGGCTATTTTTTATGTGCTGTCTTTTTATTATGCAACATTAAAACTTCAAGGAAACATGCCCAGTGATAGACTCAAAAGTACATGAGCCTCTGAGATATTGCTACTCTAAAGAAATGTGCCCAGAGATGTACTCCACTGTAAGTGAGCCTCTGTGATCTTCTACCTTGCTTGGCTGGGAATGACACTTGTTCTAAATAAGAAAGAAACCTGGGTACGGACTCATATTTGTTCCTTGAGCCTCCAAGAACTTTTAATTGTTTTTCCAGTTTGTCCACTGTTCTATTATGGACAATTTTCACTTATGGACTATCCTGGTTTATTGATACGCTGCACCAGGTCAGCGCCCCTGTTCCCTTCCATTATCCTGAGAGAAGAGAACGACGCCCCTTTTCACCACTCCTTCAATTACAATGTTTGTATTGTTGCTGTGATAATTGCCATGTATGCCGGTTCTCATTTTGTCTTTCAGGCTGCAGTATCCAGCCGGGCAGGGCCCCTCCATGTTGCGCCGAGGACGGGCAACGTTATAGCGTGGTGGTATATAGTGTCCCACTAGGTAAAGGTGGGCACTGCACAATAGGGGTTAATGTGTCTTAATTGCATTTAATGTCATATGTATGCATTTTCCCTGTGTTAACTGGTGTCAGGCCTGTCAGGGTGCAGTTTAGCCTCCCGGGCGTTATAGGGAGCCAGAGAGCCCTGGTTATATATAGGTAGGCCCAGACAGGGGAAGGTAGTTCATTCCAGGGGACTAGAGGAGTTACTTTGTCCACCTGAAGCTCCTGAGGCTAGGATTAGCTCAGTAGAGACACCCCAGTTGCAGGACAGAACCTCCTGGCAGAAACCCACAGTCCTTCATCATTCAAGCAAGGATATTACAAGCAAAGATAAGTAACACTGATAGGCAGATGCTGTAGGAAGCAAAGCAAGGATTTTATACGAGAGGAAGATATATATATATACCAAGGATTTAAGCCACCATTTAGGCATCCGGGCCTTGGGATTGAAACCAGACAGGATTTCTAGAAAGGACAGTGTACGCTATTTCTGAGGAAAGGTACAACCTGATTCTGAGTGTGTTGTGGATTTACCCTCTGAGTATCTTGCATAATCAATACCTGCCATCTTGTGGAATAAAGCCTGCTTGTGAAGTACTTGATCTAAAGGACTGTATTACCATCTGTATGTACAAAGTTGGACTGTTAAGTAAAGCAACGTTTGGTTCACTATACCACCTGTGTACCTCACTTATTCCAACTATAAATCGGTGTGCCACCGTTACAGGCACTGGCGTCACGAATCCAAAAAGGACCTTGCCCCAGGCACTCAAAATACCTGTAACATCCAGGGCACCTCACACACCATCAGGCCTGGTCCCTACATACAGAGTGTGCCCCAGAGGATCTGTGTCTACCTCTCCTTCACTGCCGCATGCCTGCCCAGGGTTCTCCAATACAGTGAGCAACCCTCGATTGCCCATAACCGTGACCTCACATCGCAATACCCTGCAGGTCTGGCGTGCTGCATTTCCATAAATTTCTGACCTTTTCCTATGAACCAGGCACCCCCCCCTCTTCAGAGCAGGGGTGCCTGGTTTAATGTTCGGGTTCTCCCATTGACTTCCATTATACTCGGGTGCTCGATAGAGCACCCGAGCATCCCGATGTGTTCGGCCCGAGCACCTGAGCACTATGGTGCTCGATCAACACTAATTGAGACCCATTCAACATGAATGGGTCCGTGATCCATCCGCACTGCAAAAAAATAGAACATGTTCTAGTTTTTAGCAGTGCTGAGGCACGGACAGAAACACCACGGAAGCTCTCTGTAGTGCTTCCGTGGGGTTCCGTGCCTTCGTTCCGTACCGCAGCTCTGGATTGCGGACCCATTCAAGTGCAACGGCAATGGCTGTGTGCATGAGGCCTAAGTGTACATGCAAATACACTGCAGTACACTATACAGTGTACTGCAGTGTATTATAGAGGCATCAGACCCACTGGATCTTCAAGAGCCAAGTGGGTCTGAGTCAAAAAAGTATAAAAAAATGAAAAAAGTAAAAAAAAATCTAACTTTTTCCTATATCCGCACATATAAGTAGCTAAAAATAAAAATTTTTTAAAACACTAAACATTTTTGGTCGTGTCCTTAACGACCTGATCTATAAAAGGATAACGTTACTTTTACTGCACGGTGAACACAATAATAAAAAACAATTAAAAACTATGATAGAATTGCAATTTTGCCCACCTCACTTCCCAAAAAAATGGTATAAACAGTGATCAAAAGAGTCATATGTACCCAAAATTAGTACCAATTAAACCGTCACCTCATCCCGCAAAAAATGAGACCCTGCCTAAGACAATCACCCAAAAAATGTAAAAAATATGGTTTTCAGAAAATGGAGACACAAAAACATGATTTTTTTTCAAAAATGCTTTTATGTGTAAAATAAAGTTAAAAAAGGCACATATTAGGAATCGCCGCGTCCGTAACTACCAGCTCTATAAAAATATCATGTGATCCAACCCGTCTGGTGAACGCCGTAAAACAACTAAAATAAAAAATGTGCCAAAAAAGCAATTTTTTTTATCATCTTACATCACAAAAAGTGTAATACCAATCAATCAAAAAGTCATATGTGCCCTAAAATGGTACCAATATAACCGTCATCTCATCCCGCAAAAAAATGAGACCCTACTTAAGACAATCGCCCCAACAAATATAAAAAATGTGCACTAATTTTGATAAATCTCTCCATCTGTATACTTATATGTGTACATTTTGTTTCTTATTCACTCACTAAATCGTCCCACCATACTAATCTGCATGGGAAAAGTGACCGCTCACTGTGCGGACTGCACACAATACTGTATTCAGAGGAGAGTGCAGGTAGTGAGAGCGGTCAGTAATGAGATCTATATCCTGCTTATAACGCCATGGTTCTGACTGTAGATCGCTGCACTAACGTTATTACCAGAAATATCTATTGTGTCTACAAATAATAGACTTTCTACAGAATGGAAAGTGAGAAATAGATCTGCTGATTACAGGCCGTTTGTATGTAAGTGGCTGCTAGCTGTGCAGCTATGAGCTATGTAATTGGATGTGGGGGCGAGGCAGCAGAGCTTGTGCTGGTGCATGTGAAATCAGTAGGAACACCCACAGAGCCTCAGAGCAGACGAGAAGAGCATTTCTTAGTGCATGTGAAGTAAGGCTGATATCAATAAACAAACAAGTGCAATTTTATTATGTGCTGCATTGCGGTAAGATATGGGGTTATTGATTTTTAAGGTGTCCATAGACTTTAAGTTACGTAAAAGGCCTCTTTCACACGAGCGTGACGGATTAGGTCCGGACGCGTTCAGGGAACCTCGCACCGTTTTGCAAGCAAGTTCAGTCAGTTTTGTCTGCAATTGCGTTTAGTTTTTTCTGCGCGGGTGCAATGCGTTTTTCACGCGCGTGATAAAAAACTGAAGGTTTACAAACAACATCTCTTAGCAACCATCAGTGAAAAATGCATTACATCCGCACTTGCTTTCGGATGCAATGCGTTTTTCACTGAAACCGCATTCACTTCTATCGCCCCTTTCACACAAGCAGGTTTTCCGCATAGCACCCGCACTGAATCCTGACCCATTCCCTTCAATGGGTCTGTGCACACGAGCTTTTTTTTTTTTTCCACGCATCAGTTCTGCGTTGCGTGAGAATCGCAACATGTTCTACGTTCTGCGTTTTTCACGCAGCCCTGGCCCCATAGAAGTAAATGGGGCTTCAGTGAAAAACACATTATATCCGGATGCAATACGTTTTTCACTGATGGTTGCTAGGAGATGTTGTTTGTAAACGTTCAGTTTTTTTTATCACGCGCGTGAAAAATGCATCAAAACGCATTACACCCGTGTGGAAAAAACTGAACAACTGAATGCAATCGCAGACAAAACTAACTGAAATTGCTTGCAAAATGGTGCGAGTTTCACTGAACACACCCTGAACGCATCCGGAGCAAATCCGTATCATTCGTGTGAAAGAGGCCTATGGGGCTAGGGCTGCGTGAAAAACGCAGAATATAGAACATGCTGTGTTTTTCACGCAACGCAGAACTAATGCGTGAAAAAAATGTACACAGACCCATTGAAAGGAATGGGTCAGGGTTCAGTGCGGGTGCTATGCGTTCACGTCACTCATTGCACCCGCGCGGAAAACTTGCTTGTGTGAAAGGGGCCTAAGGGCTCGTGCCTCATGCACATGACTGTGTGCCAGCCAGGCCCATGCTGCGGACCGCAAATTGTCTCATCTCAGGGAAAGGACTCATCTCGGGTTAATTTGCATTTGTATTAAATCGTTTTTTTTACACAATAAAAGCACACAGAGCTATGGGGACTGGGTATTGCGGATGTGCTAGCGGCCATCTAGCAACCCATGTCCTCAGCTCTATACACAAAATCCCGGTTACAGGTTCCCTTTAAGCAATTATCAGAATGAACCAACATTCCTGATAATTAGGGCTGAATTTACATGTATTAATCACTAGAGATGTCCCGAATAGTTTGCTGGCGAATAGTTCCCGGCGAACATAGCTTGTTCGCGTTTGCCGCGGCGGGCGAACATATGCGATGTTCGGTCCGCCCCCTATTCGTCATCATTGAGTAAACTTTGATCCTGTACCTCACAGTCAGCAGACACATTCCAGACAATCAGCAGCAGACCCTCCCTCCCAGACCCTCCCACCTCCTGGACAGCATCCATTTTAGATTCATTCGGAAGCTGCATTCTTAGTGAGAGGAGGGACAGTGTAGCTGCTGCTGATTTAATAGGGAAATCGATAGCTAGGCTAGTGTATTCAGTGTCCACTACAGTCCTGAAAGACTCATCTGATCTCTGCTGTAAGGACAGTACCCCATCAGTCTGCTTTTTTTTTTTTTTTCCTGTGTAATCTAATTGCAGTTGCCTGCCTGCCAGCGTGTGTGTCAGGCTCACAGCGTATACTGTGCCCACTTGCCCAGTGCCACCACTCATATCTGGTGTCACAACAGCTTACATTTAAAAAAAAAAAAACAACACTTTTTGGACTGTGAAATAATAGCAGTCATTTTCCTTCACACGTGTGCGTTTCAGGGCCTGCAAGGGCACAGTGTCACACCAGTGCAACTCATATCTGGTGTAACAGTGGTGCACATAAAAAAAACAAAAAACTTTTTGGACTGTGAAATAATAGCAGTCATTTTCCTTCACACGTGTGCGTTTCAGGGCCTGCCAGGGCACAGTTTCACACCAGTGCATCTCATATCTGGTGTAACAGTGGTGCACATTTTAAAAAAAAAATACAATTTTGACTGTAATAGATTGAATAGCAGTTAGTTGTCTGCAAGCGTGTGTGTCAGGCCTACAGCGTCTACTCTGCCAACTTCTGCCAGTGCACAGTGCGACTCATATCTGGTGTCACAGTAGCTTGCATGCATAGTACAACTTAACTAATCTAAAAAAAAATGACAGGCAGAGGCAGGCCACCCCGCAGGGGCCGTCGTGGTCGTGGTGCTGTGATTCCCTTTGTCCCTAGAATAATGCCCAGTGTTCAGAGGCCACGTACCCTGAACTCGAAAAGTTCTGAGGAAATAGTTGACTGGCTAACACAGGACACCCAATCTTCTACAGCTTCCGCTCGGAACCTTGACGCACCATCCTCCTCCAGCTTAGCTTCGGGCACCTCTCAAGTTACCACTCGCCCGCCTGCCGCCACCACCAACACTAGCACCACAGCCGCTTCACTTGATCTGTCAGAGGAGTTATTTACACATCAGTTGGAAGAAATGAGTGATGCGCAACCATTATTGCCAGAGTATGTAGATAACAGGGATATGTCTCAGTCAGGCAGCATTACACACATGGACGTACAGTGTGATGATGATGATGATGTTGTACCCACTGCTGCTTCCTTTGCTGAGTTGTCAGATACAAGTGAAGCAGTTGATGATGACGATGTGTCCGTGGATGTCACGTGGGTGCCCACTAGAAGAGAAGAAGAACAAGGGGAAAGTTCAGATGGGGAGACGGAGAGGAGGAGGAGACGAGTTGGAAGCAGGGGGAGGTCGTCGCAAGGAGCTAGTGGCACAGTCAGACAGCATGTATCGACACCCGGGGTCAGCCAGACAGCACGCCAATCAACACATGCTGCTGCCACCACCAGAATGCCGTCATTGCAAAGCTCAGCAGTGTGGCATTTTTTGTGTGTGTCTGCCTCTGACAACAGCGATGCCATTTGCAACCTGTGCCAAAAGAAACTGAGTCGTGGGAAATCCAACACCCACCTAGGTGCAACTGCTTTGCGAAGGCACATGATCGCACATCACAAACGCCTAGGGGATCAACACATGATGACGAGTAGAAGCAGCACACAACCTCAAAGCCACCATCCTCCTCCTGGTCCAGCATCTTTAGCCACGTCAACCACTGCTGTCCTCCTTGCCCCCTCTCAACCATCCGCCACTTCGTCTCTCGCCTTGAGCAGTTCCTGCTCATCTGCCCACAGTCAGGTGTCTGTCAAGGGCATGTTTGAGCGTAAGAAGCCAATGTCACAAAGTCACCCCCTTGCCCGGCGTCTGACAGCTGGCTTGTCTGAACTCTTAGCCCGCCAGCTTTTACCATACAAGCTGGTGGAGTCTGAGGCGTTCCAAAAATTTGTAGCTATTGGGACACCGCAGTGGAAGGTAGATTGCACGCGCAGTGCCCCTAATTTGAAGTAGGAGGACCGACCAAGCATCTTTTTCCATCTCCCGGTTCCTAAAATGGATGCCATATACACGTCCCCTGATAGGGGACGTAACAGGGATTAAACTGATAAGAATAGAACAACATAACACACCACAACTATCTGGTGGCACATTAGATTGCACGCGCAGTGCCCCAAATTTGAAGTAGGAGGACCGACCAAGCATCTTTTTCCATCTCCCTGTTCCTAAAATCGATACCATATACACGTCCCCTGATAGGGGACGTAACAGGGATTAAACTGATAGGAATAGTACTACTTAATACACCTTATAATAACGCAGAGAGAGGCAACGCAGAGAGAGGAGTCTGAAGAAGAGGAGTCAGAGGAGGAAGGTAGCTTTGAGGAGGTGGAAGACCAACCACATCAGGCGTCCCAGGGTTTGTTGTCACCTTTCGGGGACCCTTGGTGTTGTACGTGGCTGGGTGGAGGAAGAGACCTTCAATGACATCAGTGAGGACAAGGAACGGGACATGGCTAGCTTGGTATCCAACCTTGTGCAAATGGAGAGTTTGCGGTTGTGCAAATGGACTGTTTGCGGTTGTTTGCGGTTGTTTGCGGTGCGTTAAACGGGGAGTTTGGTCTGTCACTGTGAAGCGGGCGTAACCCTCACACTACCTGATCGATACAACATCATACCTGATGTTTTAAAGCACGTTATTCCAAACAATTTAGGAATGTTAGGTGATTTATGCCCTTTATGGATTAAAACTAGACTCTGTGTCAACTATGTAATTTTCCATGGGAGTTTTGCCATGGATCCCCCTCCGGCATGCCACAGTCCAGGTGTTAGTCCCCTTGAAACAACTTTTCCATCACTATTGTGGCCAGAAAGAGTCCCTGTGGGTTTTAAAATTCGCCTGCCCGTTCGAGAACATTTGCGAAAATTCACGTTCGCCGTTCGCGAACGGAAAATTTTATGTTCGCGACATCTCTATTAATCACCTCCACGTTATGGGGACAAGTGATGATACAGCGATAACTTGTCCCCATAGCAAATCATTGTTCCTGGGCAGCAGATCCCTGTTTAGCACAGAAGCAATGGGGGTCATTTACTAACAGCTTTGGCTGAAAAAAGTTACAAGACCCGTGTTCTGCCCAGCAGGGTTAGAAAATGATTCTATTTAATTCTGCCAGAGTCTTGGCATTTCTCAAGTGGTTAGTGTAGTTATAGCACAATCTAGCAGTGTTAAGTTGTATTAAACTTTGTTTTACTGTTATAAAGATTACTGCATTGTGGGTGGTGCACTGCATTGTGGGAGTGAAAAGCAGCCTGGGAACGAGAAGTCTCCAGTCTCCAGGACACATCAGCAGAGCTGTCCTTTTGCTTATCTCCTTAAACTCCACCATCCTTGTATAATCATATCTGGTGAGAGATCTACCTTTGTTTCAGGGACATGATGTTATGCAGAGCTGTTCAGTTAGTTGTAATTGTTACCCAGGGAGTTGTTATTACTGTTAGATAGACATGTAATTGTATGTATAGGCAACCATTTTACCATGTGCTTCAGTGTTATGTAATGTTATAATACATGCTATACTTAATACTTATACATGTTATTTGTATCCTTGTAGTTTTACCAAACAATCCTGTTTTACCAATCAAACAATCCTGTTTTACAAATAAATAAGTTAGACTACAATGAACAGTCCTCTTATTTGAAAGACAGGAATAGTTTATGCTGAATGTCAGACTGCACACTGTGTGAACGTGTATGAACAACCCTGATTTGTGAGTTTTTAAAATGTCCATGTAACAATATTTTTTGCACGGGGCTTTTTACACCATCCTTGCCACTGGAGAGCTTAGCCCTTAGGGCTTATGCACACAAATGTTTTTTTTTCCGGGTCTGTTCCATTTTTTTTTGGGGGGGGGGGGGGGGGGGCGTAGGTGGGACCATTCACTTCAATGGGGACGGAAAAGAAAACGGAAATTACTCCCTGTGCATTCCATATCTGCATGGCCCTGTTGCAGAAAAATAGAACATGTCCTATTATTGTCCACATTACAGACAAGGATGGGGCTGGATGTTCCGTTACGCAAAATGCGGAACGTGCACGGCTGGTATCTGTGTTTTGTTGATCCGCAATTTGCGGACTGCAAAACAGCCAACAGTCGTGTGCAGGAGCCCTTACAGGTATATTTAGATTTAAAGGGATTGTCTGAGATTTGATATGTCGTCAGGATATGTCACCAATAGCTGATCGGTGGAATGGTAGTTCAAATTTACGCCAGCTCATTTATATTAACGCTTCATACTAAGCCCCATTGCGCCCAACCACTAGTATTTTCTTCATGGCATTTTTACCTTGTAGAATAGGTGTTGGCAAAACACCCTGCTCATTACCCTGCCATTCACCTTCATACGCTACAGGCCACTAGGCTGGAAACCTATGAGGCAGTAGACTGGTGCAGGTGATCATGAAGCGATGAAATAGATGCAGGCGTCTAGATCGTGGCATGGAAAGAGACTCGGAAGAGTTTTCTTTACATAGTAAGCCAAGTCAAGTGTCAAATGCGCTCAGGACTCCTGATTCCCATGCCCCCCCATCCTGATTCTCGAGAAATTGTTGATATTTTAGTATGCAAACAAGCTGTTTGGTGTAATAAGGATGTCACCGTTTACACCAAAAGCTCCTCTCCTTATCACGTCCAGTCCCTTCCCCTAGCTTTGAGTGACAGGGCCAGACAGGGCATTACTAGGGGCAAAATGGGGTAATGTTTAATAAATTAGGGTGGCATTATTAAAACTGGCAACAGGTTCATTATTATTACTGGGGGGAAAAATTGAGGGCATTTTTATTCCTGGAGACTTATTCATTATTAATATTTGGGGCACTATAGGGACATTATTATTACTGGGAGGATTATAGGTGGCTTTAATACAGGGGGCACTATAGGGACATTATTACTACTGGGGCACTAATTTCTTTTGCAGTATAGTATTTTGAGACATTGGGGATCACAGCGGGTACAGTATTGGAGGTGGCAGCAGGATGAGAATTTTGTGTTGAGAAATTGGGGAGGATGATGGAAAAGTGAGGAACCTAAGATGTCTGTGTGGCAAACTCTAAAGAGCCGAGATGTGGCTGAAGGAATCATTATGGCTGTTTGGGCTGAATGGAGAAGGTGAGGAAACAGAACATCTAGATCAGAGGAGATGTCACTGGATGTAATAGATATGTAGTGCTGTTTTCACCTCTATGCTTGCTAGTGCTGAAAGACCAGGCAGCATGGTGGAGGTAAAGTTGGCTTGGTGCTGTGGCCCACATCTCACCTGCTCAATCTCCTCCTCCATAGGACAACTCTGAGAGGAGGAAAGAACATAGCTTCTGTCACTGGCCACCACAGAGGGACATATTCTGGGGCAGTATATTGTGCTGCACTGTTATCACACAAGTGTCTTTTGTTCTTAGAAGGGTTGGCCATGGCCACGCTCTACGTACTTATTACTACTTTGTGGGAGGCAGGGAACTTACTAATATATATCCTTAAACAGATAAGCTAGGTTTTCTTATTATTCATGTTGAGCAAACTTCTGTTTTTAAGTTAGGCGTACAAGGTTCGGTTTAACTAAGAATTCTGTTATGGATTCCGCTACCATAAGTTATGGTCCGTGGTAGCGGAATCCATAACGGAATTCTTAGATAACCCAAACATTGTATGTCGAACTTGAAAAGAAGTTAGCTCAACACTAATTATTTGAAGCCATGCCCCCTCTGCCCCGCTCTGCTAACCAGCAGCTCTCATCTATGGCTGCGCACGACATGGAGGAGCTTTACAATAAGCTCATCCATGCCCTAAGATTAGTGAAGTCCAGCTGCTCGTGCACTGTTCTCTGGCTCGTGTAAGAATAGTGCAAGCGCAGTATTCTACTGTCAGGTGTGCAGTGTGCTAGTCTAACAGAATTCAGTGCTTGTGGAGATGCAGGATGAGCCCCTCACAGTAATCTATCCACCTGATTTGCGATATGTTGAACCTGAGCGCCTGGAAGATAACACACCATTCTAATATGTCTGGCCTGCCGTGCACTTCTAGTCCCCTGCTTACTGGAGCTGACATTCCCAGGGCCAGCGCATGAATGGTTTTAGACCAGTTAGAGGATACAGACTAATAAACTAGTGAGATAGCTGGACCGTACGTGAAAAGGATTTCCAGCAGTGGCACGCTAACAAAAGATAAACTGTTGCCGTAATATTGTACCAATTAATCCAAGTCTGTATACCTCAACTGGCAATTTTTGAAGTCACTTCTAGCCATTCTATATGAGGATAGGTCATCAATATTTAAAGCCCGGAGAACCCCTTTAATAATAAAAGTGAAGTTTTAAAATAGAGGCTTATGTGAAAAAGTAGTGGTCCTTGACCAATTGAAAATACACTTTAGACAAAACACACTTTGGCTGTAAACACGCTGTATAAGGCTACTTTCACACTAGCGTCCGTTTGAAGGGTCTCACAAGGGGCCCCGAACGCATCCGTCCAGCTACCAATGCATTCTGAGTGGATGCGGATCCGCTCAGAATGCATCAGTCTGGCAGCGTTCAGCCCCCGCCCCGCTCAGCAAGCGGACACCCAAACGCTGTTTGCAGCGTTCGGGTGTCCGCCTGGCCGTGCGGAGGCAAACGGATCCGTCCAGACTTACAATGTAAGTCAATGGGGACGGATCCGTTTGAAGTTGACACAATATGGCTCAATTTTCAAACGGATCCGTCCCCCATTGACTTTCAATGTAAAGTCTGGACGGATCCGTCTGAACAACTTTCAGACTTAGAATTTTTTCTGAACTATAATGCAGACGGATCCGTTCTGAACGGATCCAAACGTCTGCATTATAGGAGAGGATCCGTCTGTGCAGACACCAGACGGATCCTCTCTGAACGCTAGTGTGAAAGTAGCCTTAGTCTGCTTATAAAGCTGCTATTCCTAGATAGCTCCAAACCAGTTAGCAGTTTTTAAGATTGCATAGAGGTGGAGGGGTACCGACATCTATTATCTGCCACTTACAGTGCTGTCCTAAAACCTCTTCTTTCAGTCATGTAAATACAATCAACATCTTACCTCTGTAAGGTCCTTGTCCTCATGTTGCTTATGATAAGTGGATTATGCAAACTGAAACATGAGTCAACAGTATTTAATGCCAGAGATTCTTTGTACAGTTTATTCTAATTGAGAAAGCCAGTCAAATGAGTGGCGAAATATCTTCAAGAAAAAGAGTCCATTCAAAAGTCCATTTGTGTTGACTTATTACTTCCGATATACACATGGAAACAGCAGATATTTCTTCCTAAACCTCTCATATTCTGAATCAGTCAGAAGCTTTATATGGGCTACTAGAGAGATGGATTGAGCAGTCGTGATGTAGGGGCTCATGCGGTCGGTGCCCGTATCGGTATCGCGACCCACAAACCCACTTCAATGGGTCCACAATCCGCAAGATGCGGAGCAGAGTGACAGAATGGAAGCACTACGGACAGCTTTCATGGGATTTCGGTCTGTGTCTCCGCACTGCAAAAAAAATAGAATATGTTCTATTTTTTTGCAGTGCGGACTGAATGTTGCATCTCGGACACATATGCATTCGCATACAACGGGTGCATGGCTGGTGCCCATGCATTGCGCAACGCTATTTGCAGTCCGCAGCACTCGTTCGTGTGCATGAGCTCCAAGGCTCCCTCCCTCCCCAATATTAATCATTGGTGGCAGTGGCCACAGGGTCCCCCCGTCCCCCCCCATCATTGGTGGCAGTGGTCAGTTCCGATCGGAGTCCCAGCAGTGTAATGCTGGGGCTCCGATCGGTTACCATGGCAGCCAGGAGTCGCGCTACTGAAGTCCTGGCTGCCATGGTATGTTAGTGAGCAGCATTATACTTCCGTGCGCCGTGGCCGCCGGGCGCTCCTTCTTCTCATAGGTCTGTGCGGCGCATTGCTAATGCTATAAGCATTAGCAATGCGCCGCACAGACAGAAGAAGGAGCGCCTGGTGGCCACAACGCACGTGAGTATAATGCTGCTTACTAACATACCATGGCAGCCAGTTCCGATCGGAACTGACCACTGCCACCAATGATGGGGGGGGACCCTGTGGCCACTGCCACCAATGATTAATACTAGGGGGATGGGGGTTGAGTTACCAGAGGGGGCTGATAAGAGGGAGAGGCTGGGGGGCACATGAGAGGCTGGGGGGCACATGAGAGGCTGGGGGGCACATGGGAGGCTGTGGGGCACATGGGAGGCTGGGGGGCTGATGAGAGGCTGGGGGGCACATGAGAGGCTGGGGGGCACATGGGAGGCTGGGGGGCACATGAGAGGCTGGGGGGCTGATGAGAGGCTGGGGGGCTGATGAGAGGCTGGGGGGCACATGCGAGGCTGGGGGGCTGATGAGAGGCTGGGGGCACATGAGAGGCTGGGGGGCTGATGAGAGGCTGGGGGCACATGAGAGGCTGGGGGCACATGAGAGGCTGGGGGGCTGATGAGAGGCTGGGGGCTCTTATCTGAGGTCAGAGTGGGGGTCATTCACATTGGGGTCTGAGCTGAGGTCTGATTGTGGGTCTGATCTGAGGTGTCATGAAAAAAAAATTCTTATTGTCCCCTTCTAAAACCTAGGTGCGTCTTGTAGGGCGAAAAATACTGTAGATAGGAGATAGATATTAGATAGATAGAAAGATATGGGATCGATAGATATTAGATAGATACATATGAGATATATATAGATAGATAGATAGAAGATAGATACGAGATAGATATGGGATAGATATTAGATAGATAGAAGATAGATACGAGATAGATATGGGATAGATATTAGATAGATAGAAGATAGATATAAGATAGATATGAGATAGATATATAGATAGGAGATAGATAGATACAAGATGGATAGATTGATGATAGATATTAGATAGATAGATATGAGAGAGATAGATAGATATTAGATAGATATTAGATAGATAGATATGAGATAGATAGATAGATATTAGATAGATATTAGATAGATAGATATGAGATAGATACGAGATAGATATGAGATAGATAGATAGATAGATAGATAGATATGAGATAGATAGATATGAGATAGATAGATATGAGATAGATAGATATGAGATAGATAGATATGAGATAGATAGATATTAGATAGATAGATATTAGATAGATATAAGATAGATATGAGATAGATAGATAGATACAAGATGGATAGATTGATGATAGATATTAGATAGATAGAAGATAGATAGATATGAGATAGATTATATATAGATAGATATGAGATAGATAAATAGACAGCCAGATGAACCATAGATATACAGCCAGGCCCATAAATATTGGGACATCGACACAATTCTAACATTTTTGGCTCTATACACCACCACAATGGATTTGAAATGAAACGAACAAGATGTACTTTAACTGCCGACCTTCAGCTTTAATTTGAGGGTATTTACATCCAAATCAGGTGAACGGTGTAGGAATTACAACAGTTTTCATATGTGCCTCCCACTTGTTAAGGAACCAAAAGTAATGGGACAGAATAATAATCATAAATCAAACTTTAACTTTTTAATACTTGGTTGCAAATCCTTTGCGGTCAATTACAGCCTGAAGTCTGAAACGCATAGACATCACCAGACGCTGGGTTTCATCCCAGGTGATGCTCTGCCAGGCCTCTACTGCAACTGTCTTCAGTTCCTGCTTGTTCTTGGGGTATTTTCCCTTCAGTTTTGTCTTCAGCAAGTGAAATGCATGCTCAATCGGATTCAGGTCAGGTGATTGACTTGGCCATTGCATAACATTCCACTTCTTTCCTTTAAAAAACTCTTTGGTTGCTTTTGCAGTATGCTTTGGGTCATTGTCCATCTGCACTGTGAAGCGCAGTCCAATGAGTTCTGAAGCATTTGGCTGAATATGAGCAGATAATATTGCCCGAAACACTTCAGTATTCATCCTGCTGCTTTTGTCAGCAGTCACATCATCAATAAATACAAGAGAACCAATTCCATTGGCAGCCATACATGCCCACGCCATGACACCACCACCACCATGTTTCACTGATGAGGTGGTATGCTTACCAGGTGGTGAGGTGACAGGTTCTCTTTAAGTTCTGTTGAAATTAAGGGGCACATTTATTAGGACCGGCGTTTTAGACGCCGGTCATAATAAATGCCTGTAGCTAGCGGGGTATCCGCCTAAGTTATGAAGAGGCGCATGCGTCTGCATAACTTCAGCGCATCCACTTTCTACGCCTAAAACAGCAACTAAGCATTGACCCGCCACCTGCGCCTGAAATAAGCCTAATTTAGGAGTATTTCAGTATAGTAAATGACCCCCTAAATCTGTGCAGCAGCTCTAGCCATTCTGACAGCTCCCTGACCAAATGTAGCTGCTTGCAGAATCTTTATATGTAATGTACATTCCAGGGGCATAGCAAGTAACCGTGGGGCTTCATAGCAAAATTGACTTGGGCCCCACTCTATCACGACCACCTTTTGCAGCAATTCCAGTACATGAATTTTATGATTATTATGGTCTCCCTGATGCACAAGGATAATGTAAAAGTTTAAGTGACTTTATTGTACATATTGTAGATAATTTACACAGTTATGTCACAAAATAGCAATAATGCACACAGTGATGTCACTAGTAGGAGAATATACGCAAATAGGTCATTGCATAGGAATGACACACATAGAAAGGTCATCATGTATCCCTTCTCTATGTCGAGAAGGGGTAATACAGGGTGGCCCACGAAAAAGTAGACAGTCTCCAGCAATAGTAGGACAAAATGAATGAGCAAGTGGATTGTTTTTTTAATAACCCACATGCCACACGATGCAGAAAGTGGTCCCCATTCATATCTATGCATTTTTGAGCACGTCGGATTATGTCAGCTGATACTACTTGTAATGTTGCGGATAGTGTTTGTGATATTTTCCTTCAGTTCATCCAGGGATGTAGATTGCTAGCGGACATTTTCTGTTTTGAATTTCCCAACAGATAAAAATTGCATGAGGACAAGTCTGAGGAACGTGCTGGCCATAACCCCTTGCTCACAGTTTGCTCCTACATCAACAGTTCATGAATCCGTGCCAGTGAGGTGTGGCATGTTGTCCCATCTTGTTGGAAAGAGCAGGACATTTTTGTTTCTGCAGCATTACTGCTGTAGAGCTGCAAGCAGTATCGGCCAACATAATCCGATGTGCCCAAAGATGCATAGACCCGAACAGGGACCACTTTCAGTATCTTTTGTGACTTGTGGGTAATTAAAAAAAATAACAATCCACTTGCTCATTCATCTTGTCATACTATCGCTGGAGGTGGGCTACTTTTTCGTGGGCCACCCTGTATATAAGATAGGGGTAAACGTGGAGCCCAACAGTCATTATTTGCTGCACCTTATGTCTGAATGAAAATGCATTTCTGGTATTTTACAGTAGAAGCCCATACTCTTCAAAAAGTCTCCCAAGGTGTCCAGACCAAATTTATTTATTTATTTTATGCATTTATATAGCGCTGCTATATACCGCAGCTCTTTACAGACATTAGCATCCAACTGTCCTTAACCCCTTAAGGACACAGCCTTTTTACACCTTAGGACCAGGCCATTTTTTGAAAATCTGACCAGAGTCCCTTTAAGTGCTGATAAATTTAAAACGCTTTGACTTATCCAGGCCGTTCTGAGATTGTTTTTTCGTCACATATTGTACTTCATGACACTGGTAAAATGGAGTCAAAAAAATAATTTTTTTTGCACCAAAAAATACCTAATTTAACAAAAATTTGGAAATATTTGCAAATTTCAAAGTTTCAGTTTCTCTACTTCTGTAATACATAGTAATACCCCCAAAAATTGTGATGACTTTACATTCCCCATATGTCTACTTCATGTTTGAATTGTTTTGGGAATGATATTTTATTTTTTGGGGATGTTATAAGGCTTAGAAGTTTAGAAGCAAATCTTGAAATTTTTCAGAAATTTACAAAAACTCAATTTTTAGGGACCAGTTCAGGTCTCAAGTCACTTTGCGAGGCTTACATTATAGAAACCACCCAAAAATGACCCCATTTAAGAAACTACACCCCTCAAGGTATTCAAAACTGATTTTGCATACGTTGTTAACCCTTTAGGTGTTGCACAAGAGTTATTGGCAAATGGGGAGGAAATTTGAGAATTTCATTTTTTTGTCTAATTTTTCATTTTAACCCATTTTTTCCACTAACAAACCAAGGGTTAACAGCCAAACAACACTGTATCTTTATTGCCCTGACTCTGCCGTTTACAGAAACACCCAATATGTGGCCGTAAACTACTGTACGGCCACACAGCGGGGCGTAGAGGGAAAGGTGCGCCGTATGGTTTTTGGAAGGCTGATTTTTATGGACTGGTTTATTTACACCATGTCCCATTTGAAGCCCCCTGATGCACCCCTAGAGGAGAAAATCCCTAAAAGTGACCCCATCTAAGAAACTACACCCCTCAAGGTATTCAAAACTGATTTTACATACGTCGTTAACCCTTTAGGTGTTGCACAAGAGTTATTGGCAAATGGTGATGAAATTTGAGAATTTCATTTTTTTGCCTAATTTTCCATTTTAACCCATTTTTTCCACTAACAAAGCAAGGGTTAACAGCCAAACAAGACTGTATCTTTATTGCCCTGACTCTGCTGTTTACAGAAACACCCCATATGTGGCCGTAAACTACTGTACGGCCACACAGCAGGGCGTAGAGTGAAAGGTGCGCCGTTTGGTTTTTGGAGGGCTGATTTTGCTGGACTGTTTTTTTGGCACCATGTCCCATTTGAAGCCCCCCTGATGCACCCCTAGATTATAAACTCCATAAACGTGACCCCATCTAAGAAACTACACCCCTCAAGGTATTCAAAACTGATTTTACAAACTTTGTTAACCCTTTAGGTGTTGCACAAGATTTAATGGAAAATAGAGATACAATTTCAAAATTTCACTTTTTTGGCAGATTTTCCATTTTAATATTTTTTTTCCAGTTACAAAGCAAGGGTTAACAGCCAAACAAAACTCATTATTTATGGCCCTAATTCTGTAGTTTACAGAAACACCCCATATGTGGTCGTTAACCGCTGTACGGGCACACGGCAGGGCACAGAAGGAAAGGAACACCATATGGTTTTTGGAAGGCAGGTTTTGCTGGACTGTTTTTTTTACACCATGTCCCATTTGAAGCCCCCCTGATGCACCCCTAGAGTAGAAACTCCAAAAAAGTGACCCCATTTTAGAAACTACGGGATAGGGTGGCAGTTTTGTTGGTACTAGTTTAGGGTACATATGATTTTTGGTTGCTCTATATTACACTTTTTGTGCGGCAAGGTAACAAGAAATAGCTTTTTTGGCACCGTTTTTTTTTTGTTATTTACAACATTCATCTGACAGGTTAGATCATGTGGTAATTTTATAGAGCAGGTTGTCACGGACGCGGCGATACCTAATATGTATACAATTTTTTTTATTTATGTAAGTTTTACACAATGATTTCATTTTTAAAACCCAAAAAATGTTTTAGTGTCTCCATAGTCTAAGAGCCATAGTTTTTTCAGTTTTTGGGCGATTATCTTAAGTAGGGTCTCATTTTTTGCGGGATGAGATGACGGTTTGATTGGCATCTATTTTGGGGTGCATATAACTTTTTGATTGCTTGCTATTACACTTTTTGTGACGTAAGATGACAAAAAATGGCTTTTTTTACTCCGTTTTTATTTTTATTTTTTTACGGTGGTCATCTGAGGGGTTAGATCATGTGATATTTTTATAGAGCCGGGCGATACGGACGTGGCGATACCTAATATGTATACTTTTTTTTTTATTTATGTAAGTTTTACACAATGATTTCATTTTTGAAACAAAAAAAATCATGTTTTAGTCTCTCCATAGTCTAAGAGCCATAGTTTTTTCAGTTTTTGGGCGATTATCTTGGGTAGGGTATGATTTTTGCGGGATGAGATGACGGTTTGATTGTTACAATTTTGGCGTACATGCGACTTTTTTGATCACTTTTATTACCTTTTTTGGGAAGTAAGGTGGGCAAAATTTCAATTTCATCATAGTTTTTTATTTTTTATTTTTATGGTGTTCACCGTTCGGGTAAAGTAACATGACTGTTTTATAGATCAGGTCGTTACGGACGCGGCGATACCAAACATGTGTAGGGAATTTTATTTTTTTCATTTTTTATCAGTGATAAATGTGTTTTTTGATTTTTACTTTTTTTTCACTTTTATTCACTTTTTTTTTGACCCAGACCCACTTGGTTCTTGAAGATCCAGTGGGTCTGATGTCTGTATAATACAGTACAGAACAATATATATTGTACTGCACTGTATTTTACTTACACTGAACAGATCTATGCATTTCAGCACAGATCTGTTCAGCACCATGGACAGCAGGACGCCTGAGAGGCGTCCTGTTGCCATGGGAACCTTCCCCGTCTGCTCAGAACTTCGCAGACGGGGAAGGGTAAGGAGGGGATCTCTCGGGGGGCTGTCTGGGGGCTCTCTCCCTCTCCATCGGGGGGCTGCAAAGGCACAGCAGCCCCCCGATGGGAGAGGGAGGGAGCTCCCTGCGCTGTTAACCTTTTCCATACAGCGGTCCGTACGGACCGCTGTATGGAAAGGGTTAAACGGCTGACATCGCATCGCAGATGTCAGCCGTTTATACCAGGGTGCCAGCAATGTGCTGGCACCCTGGTATACCCACTGAACACCAATGAATTTTCAAGGGGAGGCGGGCGGGGGATCGCGATCCCGCCTGCCGCACCGCCCGCCTCCCGCACCGCCCACACCGCCCGCAACCCTCCCCCTGCACCTCCCGCCACCATAAAAATCATGGGGTGCAGGTCTAAATTGGGGTGCAGGTCTAAATTGACCTGCGGTTTTCCGCGATCGCCGACATGGGGGGGTCACGGGACCCCCCCGCGCATTTAGCCTAGGTGCCTGCTCAATGATTTGAGCAGGCACCGGGTTCCGATCACTGCCAGCCGCACGGCAGTGATCGAAAATACACAGGGCGTACATGTACGCCCTGTGTCCTTAAGTACCAGGGCACAAGGGCGTACCTGTACGCCCTATGTCCTTAAGAGGTTAATGGGGCTCACAATCTAAGTTCCCTATCAGTATGTCTTTGGAGTGTAAGAGGAAACCAGTGAGCCACCGTGCTGCCCACTCATGGTGTAGCCTTAATAAAAATAAATGATGCCATTTATTTCTATGAACGTATCTATGCTTCAAGAGGGACAACTGATTAATTCCTTAAGATATGGAAGCTCAAAAACTCTCAGAAGAATCTTGTCACCCACACTTTTAAAAATATGAGGTTCTTAGCACACAATCTGATGACATTGTATGAGCCCATCTGCCACGTCAAGGTGACCTCATTCAGATAGGTCCCTACACTAAGACTCTTTTTTTTTTAAATAACATGATTTACACTGATTTGCACTATTAATTTTGAAAAGCCAAACTGATAAGCAGTATATTGGTGTTTCTCTATAACAACTGACTACTGTATATAAAATAATGTAAAAGCACACTACAAGTGATAACACCAGTTACACTCAATATATCCTGTTATATGTATAACGTGTTAGTGTAGGGACCCACCTAAACAAGGAGGGATTAAGCACTGCAAAAGGGCTAACAAAACAGATGTGAATTTAATATATGAAATAGAATTCAACCCATGTAATGTTATAACAATATTGATTGCAACTGGTACACCATGCAATGTTTGTATAGTCAGTCACTGCAGAAGAAAAGCTTTTTTGTTTTTGGTGCATTATGTGGCGGAGGCCAAGCTTTGATTTTTCTAAAATGTAAAATTTAGAACAGAACTTTTCTCCTATTACTGTGTAACATTTTATGGATATCACGCAGGAAGTGATATCATACACTATATACACTACACTTAACCTATATGCAGACACTAGATAAATTACACTGATCCTATATACACACTGCATACATTTACCCTATACATATACCATACTTACCTTTCACATACACTATATACACCACACTTACCCTGTGTATGCACAGTATATATATATATATATATATATATATATATATACAGGGAGTGCAGAATTATTAAGCAAGTTGTATTTTTGAGGATTAATTTTATTATTGAACAACAACCATGTTCTCAATGAACCCAAAAAACTCATTAATATCAAAGCTGAATATTTTTGGAAGTAGTTTTTAGTTTGTTTTTAGTTTTAGCTATTTTAGGGGGATATCTGTGTGTGCAGGTGACCATTACTGTGCATAATTATTAGGCAACTTAACAAAAAACTAATAAATACCCATTTCAATTATTTATTTTTACCAGTGAAACCAATATAACATCTCAACATTCACAAATATACATTTCTGACATTCAAAAACAAAACAAAAACAAATCAGTGACCAATATAGCCACCTTTCTTTGCAAGGACACACAAAAGCCTGCCATCCATGGATTCTGTCAGTGTTTTGATCTGTTCACCATCAACATTGCGTGCAGCAGCAACCACAGCCTCCCAGACACTGTTCAGAGAGGTGTACTGTTTTCCCTCCTTGTAAATCTCACATTTGATGATGGACCACAGGTTCTCAATGGTGTTCAGATCAGGTGAACAAGGAGGCCATGTCATTAGATTTTCTTCTTTTATACCCTTTCTTGCCAGCCACGCTGTGGAGTACTTGGACGCGTGTGATGGAGCATTGTCCTGCATGAAAATCATGTTTTTCTTGAAGGATGCAGACTTCTTCCTGTACCACTGCTTGGTAGGTGTCTTCCAGAAACTGGCAGTAGGACTGGGAGTTGAGCTTAACTCCATCCTCAACCCGAAAAGGCCCCACAAGCTCATCTTTGATGATACCAGCCCAAACCAGTACTCCACCTCCACCTTGCTGGCATCTGAGTCGGACTGGAGCTCTCTGCCCTTTAGCAATCCAGCCATGGGCCCATCCATCTGGCCCATCAAGACTCACTCTCATTTCATCAGTCCATAAAACCTTAGAAAAATCAGTCTTGAGATATTTCTTGGCCCAGTCTTGACGTTTCAGCTTGTGTGTCAGCCTTTCTTACCTTGGCCATGTTTCTGAGTATTGCACACCTTGTGCTTTTGGGCACTCCAGTGATGTTGCAGCTCTGAAATATGGCCAAACTGGTGGCAAGTGGCATCTTGGCAGCTGCACGCTTGACTTTTCTCAGTTCATGGGCAGTTATTTTGCGCCTTGGTTTTTCCACACGCTTCTTGCGACCCTGTTGACTATTTTGAATGAAACGCTTGATTGTTCAATGATCACGCTTCAGAAGCTTTGCAATTTTAAGTGTGCTGCATCCCTCTGCAAGATATCTCACTATTTTTGACTTTTCTGAGCCTGTCAAGTCCTTCTTTTGACCCATTTTGCCAAAGGAAAGGAAGTTGCCTAATAATTATGCACACCTGATATAGGGTGTTGATGTCATTAGACCACACCCCTTCTCATTACAGAAATGCACATCACCTAATATGCTTAATTGGTAGTAGGCTTTCGAGCCTATACAGCTTGGAGTAAGACAACATGTATAAAGAGGATGATGTGGTCAAAATACTCATTTGCCTAATAATTCTGCACGCAGTGTATACTACATAACACTTACCTGATATACATACTATATAGACTACACTTACCGTACATATACACTAGACTATTCTTACTCTATAAAGAAAAAAATAAGGGATTGGGTCAGCACAACCTGCTGCAGGTGCAGATCACTATGGCGAAATACATATACAAACGGAAAATGCAAATGTGATCGCACACTACATCCAGCACTCTGCCCTCCATGCTGGATGAGACATTGGTTTATATTTTGGCCAAAGCATAGTAAGCCACTCACCGCGTCAAGGCTGTCTCATGAGTGGTCCCTAACTCTTGTTCCTACCTGTTCATGGGCCATGACAGCCACATAAAATCCAGGGAATGCAGGTCAGCATGCAAGCCAAGTACACTTTGCTTGTAACCCCGTCCGGTGCCATTACAGCTTTCATCGGATCCAGGGATGCAAGTACCAACATGCATGCTGAACCTACCATATACTTCTCCTGGAGCCAGATGGCTAATGGTAGGTTCTATACAAGCAGACTCAGTTTTATACTGACTTTAAAACCAGCCTCAAGGACAGATTAACTGGTCAGGTGTGCAATGACTCCAAGGAGATCGCCACGCCTCCAATATATACTACAAAGAAAAAAATAAGGGATTGGGTCAGCACAACCTGCTGCAGGTGCAGATCACTATGGCGAAATACATATACAAACGGAAAATGCAAATGTGATCGCACACTACATCCAGCACTCTGCCCTCCATGCTGGATGAGACATTGGTTTATATTTTGGCCAAAGCATAGTAAGCCACTCACCGCGTCAAGGCTGTCTCATGAGTGGTCCCTAACTCTTGTTCCTACCTGTTCATGGGCCATGACAGCCACATAAAATCCAGGGAATGCAGGTCAGCATGCAAGCCAAGTACACTTTGCTTGTAACCCCGTCCGGTGCCATTACAGCTTTCATCGGATCCAGGGATGCAAGTACCAACATGCATGCTGAACCTACCATATACTTCTCCTGGAGCCAGATGGCTAATGGTAGGTTCTATACAAGCAGACTCAGTTTTATACTGACTTTAAAACCAGCCTCAAGGACAGATTAACTGGTCAGGTGTGCAATGACTCCAAGGAGATCGCCACGCCTCCAATATATACTACAAAGAAAAAAATAAGGGATTGGGTCAGCACAACCTGCTGCAGGTGCAGATCACTATGGCGAAATACATATACAAACGGAAAATGCAAATGTGATCGCACACTACATCCAGCACTCTGCCCTCCATGCTGGATGAGACATTGGTTTATATTTTGGCCAAAGCATAGTAAGCCACTCACCGCGTCAAGGCTGTCTCATGAGTGGTCCCTAACTCTTGTTCCTACCTGTTCATGGGCCATGACAGCCACATAAAATCCAGGGAATGCAGGTCAGCATGCAAGCCAAGTACACTTTGCTTGTAACCCCGTCCGGTGCCATTACAGCTTTCATCGGATCCAGGGATGCAAGTACCAACATGCATGCTGAACCTACCATATACTTCTCCTGGAGCCAGATGGCTAATGGTAGGTTCTATACAAGCAGACTCAGTTTTATACTGACTTTAAAACCAGCCTCAAGGACAGATTAACTGGTCAGGTGTGCAATGACTCCAAGGAGATCGCCACGCCTCCAATATATACTACAAAGAAAAAAATAAGGGATTGGGTCAGCACAACCTGCTGCAGGTGCAGATCACTATGGCGAAATACATATACAAACGGAAAATGCAAATGTGATCGCACACTACATCCAGCACTCTGCCCTCCATGCTGGATGAGACATTGGTTTATATTTTGGCCAAAGCATAGTAAGCCACTCACCGCGTCAAGGCTGTCTCATGAGTGGTCCCTAACTCTTGTTCCTACCTGTTCATGGGCCATGACAGCCACATAAAATCCAGGGAATGCAGGTCAGCATGCAAGCCAAGTACACTTTGCTTGTAACCCCGTCCGGTGCCATTACAGCTTTCATCGGATCCAGGGATGCAAGTACCAACATGCATGCTGAACCTACCATATACTTCTCCTGGAGCCAGATGGCTAATGGTAGGTTCTATACAAGCAGACTCAGTTTTATACTGACTTTAAAACCAGCCTCAAGGACAGATTAACTGGTCAGGTGTGCAATGACTCCAAGGAGATCGCCACGCCTCCAATATATACTACAAAGAAAAAAATAAGGGATTGGGTCAGCACAACCTGCTGCAGGTGCAGATCACTATGGCGAAATACATATACAAACGGAAAATGCAAATGTGATCGCACACTACATCCAGCACTCTGCCCTCCATGCTGGATGAGACATTGGTTTATATTTTGGCCAAAGCATAGTAAGCCACTCACCGCGTCAAGGCTGTCTCATGAGTGGTCCCTAACTCTTGTTCCTACCTGTTCATGGGCCATGACAGCCACATAAAATCCAGGGAATGCAGGTCAGCATGCAAGCCAAGTACACTTTGCTTGTAACCCCGTCCGGTGCCATTACAGCTTTCATCGGATCCAGGGATGCAAGTACCAACATGCATGCTGAACCTACCATATACTTCTCCTGGAGCCAGATGGCTAATGGTAGGTTCTATACAAGCAGACTCAGTTTTATACTGACTTTAAAACCAGCCTCAAGGACAGATTAACTGGTCAGGTGTGCAATGACTCCAAGGAGATCGCCACGCCTCCAATATATACTACAAAGAAAAAAATAAGGGATTGGGTCAGCACAACCTGCTGCAGGTGCAGATCACTATGGCGAAATACATATACAAACGGAAAATGCAAATGTGATCGCACACTACATCCAGCACTCTGCCCTCCATGCTGGATGAGACATTGGTTTATATTTTGGCCAAAGCATAGTAAGCCACTCACCGCGTCAAGGCTGTCTCATGAGTGGTCCCTAACTCTTGTTCCTACCTGTTCATGGGCCATGACAGCCACATAAAATCCAGGGAATGCAGGTCAGCATGCAAGCCAAGTACACTTTGCTTGTAACCCCGTCCGGTGCCATTACAGCTTTCATCGGATCCAGGGATGCAAGTACCAACATGCATGCTGAACCTACCATATACTTCTCCTGGAGCCAGATGGCTAATGGTAGGTTCTATACAAGCAGACTCAGTTTTATACTGACTTTAAAACCAGCCTCAAGGACAGATTAACTGGTCAGGTGTGCAATGACTCCAAGGAGATCGCCACGCCTCCAATATATACTACAAAGAAAAAAATAAGGGATTGGGTCAGCACAACCTGCTGCAGGTGCAGATCACTATGGCGAAATACATATACAAACGGAAAATGCAAATGTGATCGCACACTACATCCAGCACTCTGCCCTCCATGCTGGATGAGACATTGGTTTATATTTTGGCCAAAGCATAGTAAGCCACTCACCGCGTCAAGGCTGTCTCATGAGTGGTCCCTAACTCTTGTTCCTACCTGTTCATGGGCCATGACAGCCACATAAAATCCAGGGAATGCAGGTCAGCATGCAAGCCAAGTACACTTTGCTTGTAACCCCGTCCGGTGCCATTACAGCTTTCATCGGATCCAGGGATGCAAGTACCAACATGCATGCTGAACCTACCATATACTTCTCCTGGAGCCAGATGGCTAATGGTAGGTTCTATACAAGCAGACTCAGTTTTATACTGACTTTAAAACCAGCCTCAAGGACAGATTAACTGGTCAGGTGTGCAATGACTCCAAGGAGATCGCCACGCCTCCAATATATACTACAGAGAAAAAAATAAGGGATTGGGTCAGCACAACCTGCTGCAGGTGCAGATCACTATGGCGAAATACATATACAAACGGAAAATGCAAATGTGATCGCACACTACATCCAGCACTCTGCCCTCCATGCTGGATGAGACATTGGTTTATATTTTGGCCAAAGCATAGTAAGCCACTCACCGCGTCAAGGCTGTCTCATGAGTGGTCCCTAACTCTTGTTCCTACCTGTTCATGGGCCATGACAGCCACATAAAATCCAGGGAATGCAGGTCAGCATGCAAGCCAAGTACACTTTGCTTGTAACCCCGTCCGGTGCCATTACAGCTTTCATCGGATCCAGGGATGCAAGTACCAACATGCATGCTGAACCTACCATATACTTCTCCTGGAGCCAGATGGCTAATGGTAGGTTCTATACAAGCAGACTCAGTTTTATACTGACTTTAAAACCAGCCTCAAGGACAGATTAACTGGTCAGGTGTGCAATGACTCCAAGGAGATCGCCACGCCTCCAATATATACTACAAAGAAAAAAATAAGGGATTGGGTCAGCACAACCTGCTGCAGGTGCAGATCACTATGGCGAAATACATATACAAACGGAAAATGCAAATGTGATCGCACACTACATCCAGCACTCTGCCCTCCATGCTGGATGAGACATTGGTTTATATTTTGGCCAAAGCATAGTAAGCCACTCACCGCGTCAAGGCTGTCTCATGAGTGGTCCCTAACTCTTGTTCCTACCTGTTCATGGGCCATGACAGCCACATAAAATCCAGGGAATGCAGGTCAGCATGCAAGCCAAGTACACTTTGCTTGTAACCCCGTCCGGTGCCATTACAGCTTTCATCGGATCCAGGGATGCAAGTACCAACATGCATGCTGAACCTACCATATACTTCTCCTGGAGCCAGATGGCTAATGGTAGGTTCTATACAAGCAGACTCAGTTTTATACTGACTTTAAAACCAGCCTCAAGGACAGATTAACTGGTCAGGTGTGCAATGACTCCAAGGAGATCGCCACGCCTCCAATATATACTACAAAGAAAAAAATAAGGGATTGGGTCAGCACAACCTGCTGCAGGTGCAGATCACTATGGCGAAATACATATACAAACGGAAAATGCAAATGTGATCGCACACTACATCCAGCACTCTGCCCTCCATGCTGGATGAGACATTGGTTTATATTTTGGCCAAAGCATAGTAAGCCACTCACCGCGTCAAGGCTGTCTCATGAGTGGTCCCTAACTCTTGTTCCTACCTGTTCATGGGCCATGACAGCCACATAAAATCCAGGGAATGCAGGTCAGCATGCAAGCCAAGTACACTTTGCTTGTAACCCCGTCCGGTGCCATTACAGCTTTCATCGGATCCAGGGATGCAAGTACCAACATGCATGCTGAACCTACCATATACTTCTCCTGGAGCCAGATGGCTAATGGTAGGTTCTATACAAGCAGACTCAGTTTTATACTGACTTTAAAACCAGCCTCAAGGACAGATTAACTGGTCAGGTGTGCAATGACTCCAAGGAGATCGCCACGCCTCCAATATATACTACAAAGAAAAAAATAAGGGATTGGGTCAGCACAACCTGCTGCAGGTGCAGATCACTATGGCGAAATACATATACAAACGGAAAATGCAAATGTGATCGCACACTACATCCAGCACTCTGCCCTCCATGCTGGATGAGACATTGGTTTATATTTTGGCCAAAGCATAGTAAGCCACTCACCGCGTCAAGGCTGTCTCATGAGTGGTCCCTAACTCTTGTTCCTACCTGTTCATGGGCCATGACAGCCACATAAAATCCAGGGAATGCAGGTCAGCATGCAAGCCAAGTACACTTTGCTTGTAACCCCGTCCGGTGCCATTACAGCTTTCATCGGATCCAGGGATGCAAGTACCAACATGCATGCTGAACCTACCATATACTTCTCCTGGAGCCAGATGGCTAATGGTAGGTTCTATACAAGCAGACTCAGTTTTATACTGACTTTAAAACCAGCCTCAAGGACAGATTAACTGGTCAGGTGTGCAATGACTCCAAGGAGATCGCCACGCCTCCAATATATACTACAAAGAAAAAAATAAGGGATTGGGTCAGCACAACCTGCTGCAGGTGCAGATCACTATGGCGAAATACATATACAAACGGAAAATGCAAATGTGATCGCACACTACATCCAGCACTCTGCCCTCCATGCTGGATGAGACATTGGTTTATATTTTGGCCAAAGCATAGTAAGCCACTCACCGCGTCAAGGCTGTCTCATGAGTGGTCCCTAACTCTTGTTCCTACCTGTTCATGGGCCATGACAGCCACATAAAATCCAGGGAATGCAGGTCAGCATGCAAGCCAAGTACACTTTGCTTGTAACCCCGTCCGGTGCCATTACAGCTTTCATCGGATCCAGGGATGCAAGTACCAACATGCATGCTGAACCTACCATATACTTCTCCTGGAGCCAGATGGCTAATGGTAGGTTCTATACAAGCAGACTCAGTTTTATACTGACTTTAAAACCAGCCTCAAGGACAGATTAACTGGTCAGGTGTGCAATGACTCCAAGGAGATCGCCACGCCTCCAATATATACTACAAAGAAAAAAATAAGGGATTGGGTCAGCACAACCTGCTGCAGGTGCAGATCACTATGGCGAAATACATATACAAACGGAAAATGCAAATGTGATCGCACACTACATCCAGCACTCTGCCCTCCATGCTGGATGAGACATTGGTTTATATTTTGGCCAAAGCATAGTAAGCCACTCACCGCGTCAAGGCTGTCTCATGAGTGGTCCCTAACTCTTGTTCCTACCTGTTCATGGGCCATGACAGCCACATAAAATCCGCCATAGTGATCTGCACCTGCAGCAGGTTGTGCTGACCCAATCCCTTATTTTTTTCTTTGTAGTATATATTGGAGGCGTGGCGATCTCCTTGGAGTCATTGCACACCTGACCAGTTAATCTGTCCTTGAGGCTGGTTTTAAAGTCAGTATAAAACTGAGTCTGCTTGTATAGAACCTACCATTAGCCATCTGGCTCCAGGAGAAGTATATGGTAGGTTCAGCATGCATGTTGGTACTTGCATCCCTGGATCCGATGAAAGCTGTAATGGCACCGGACGGGGTTACAAGCAAAGTGTACTTGGCTTGCATGCTGACCTGCATTCCCTGGATTTTATGTGGCTGTCATGGCCCATGAACAGGTAGGAACAAGAGTTAGGGACCACTCATGAGACAGCCTTGACGCGGTGAGTGGCTTACTATGCTTTGGCCAAAATATAAACCAATGTCTCATCCAGCATGGAGGGCAGAGTGCTGGATGTAGTGTGCGATCACATTTGCATTTTCCGTTTGTATATGTATTTCGCCATAGTGATCTGCACCTGCAGCAGGTTGTGCTGACCCAATCCCTTATTTTTTTCTTTGTAGTATATATTGGAGGCGTGGCGATCTCCTTGGAGTCATTGCACACCTGACCAGTTAATCTGTCCTTGAGGCTGGTTTTAAAGTCAGTATAAAACTGAGTCTGCTTGTATAGAACCTACCATTAGCCATCTGGCTCCAGGAGAAGTATATGGTAGGTTCAGCATGCATGTTGGTACTTGCATCCCTGGATCCGATGAAAGCTGTAATGGCACCGGACGGGGTTACAAGCAAAGTGTACTTGGCTTGCATGCTGACCTGCATTCCCTGGATTTTATGTGGCTGTCATGGCCCATGAACAGGTAGGAACAAGAGTTAGGGACCACTCATGAGACAGCCTTGACGCGGTGAGTGGCTTACTATGCTTTGGCCAAAATATAAACCAATGTCTCATCCAGCATGGAGGGCAGAGTGCTGGATGTAGTGTGCGATCACATTTGCATTTTCCGTTTGTATATGTATTTCGCCATAGTGATCTGCACCTGCAGCAGGTTGTGCTGACCCAATCCCTTATTTTTTTCTTTGTAGTATATATTGGAGGCGTGGCGATCTCCTTGGAGTCATTGCACACCTGACCAGTTAATCTGTCCTTGAGGCTGGTTTTAAAGTCAGTATAAAACTGAGTCTGCTTGTATAGAACCTACCATTAGCCATCTGGCTCCAGGAGAAGTATATGGTAGGTTCAGCATGCATGTTGGTACTTGCATCCCTGGATCCGATGAAAGCTGTAATGGCACCGGACGGGGTTACAAGCAAAGTGTACTTGGCTTGCATGCTGACCTGCATTCCCTGGATTTTATGTGGCTGTCATGGCCCATGAACAGGTAGGAACAAGAGTTAGGGACCACTCATGAGACAGCCTTGACGCGGTGAGTGGCTTACTATGCTTTGGCCAAAATATAAACCAATGTCTCATCCAGCATGGAGGGCAGAGTGCTGGATGTAGTGTGCGATCACATTTGCATTTTCCTATTCTTACTCTATATATATATATTACATAGAGTACATGTACCCTAAATATACACTATATACTCTACACATACTCAATATACAGACTAAGTATAAAGATTACACCTATATACACACTACAGAGACTACACTATACATATACTATATACACTACATTAATCCTATATGCTGACACTATATAGATTACTTATCCTATATACACACTATATACACTACACTTGCCTTATATACAGACATTAAATAGATTACGCTTATCCTATAAGCACACTATATAGAATATACCTATCCTATGTACACACTATGTAGAGTACACCTACCTTACACATTCACTATACTTACCCTAAACACACACTATATACACTATACATGCACTATATATACTACACTTACCCTATATACAGGCAATATATAGAGTAATTATCCTATATATACACACTAAATGCACTACACTTACCGTATATACACACTGCATTGATGAGACATATCATATGCATACACTATATACACTAAACTTACCCAAAATACAGAATGTATATAAATTACACTTATTCTATACATAAAATATATACATTACATTTAACTTACATATATAACATATATTCACTACACTTACCCTATATACAGACACTATATAGAATAACTATCATATATGCACACTATATGCACTACACTTACCGTATGTACACACCATATAGACTACATATACCATATACATACAATATATATATTACACTTAGCCAATATAAAGGCACTGTATAAATTACACAACACTTAGCCTATAAAAACACTATATATACTATACATACACTATATACTCTACACATACCCAATATACAGACTAACTATAAAGATTACACTTATATATAAAACTTAAAGACTACAGTTATCCTATATATACACTACATAGACTACACTATATATATTCTATATACAGTACACTTACCCTATATATAAACTATATACACTACATTTATCTTATAGGCAGACAGTATATAGATTGCTTATTCTATATAATCACTAAATATACTACACTTACCTTATATGCAGACATTAAATATATTAGGATTATCCTATAAGCACACTATATAGATTACACCTATCCTATGTACACACTATGTAGACTACACTTACATTGCAAATACACTTTATTCACTACACTTACCGTGTGTACACACTATATTAACTACACATACCCTATACATACACTATATACACTAGCCTTATCCAGTATACAGACACATTATAGATTACA
This sequence comes from Bufo bufo, assembly GCF_905171765.1. Classification (NCBI taxonomy): domain Eukaryota; kingdom Metazoa; phylum Chordata; class Amphibia; order Anura; family Bufonidae; genus Bufo; species Bufo bufo. The sequence continues at coordinate 641,198,174 of NC_053390.1, read as the reverse complement.
CCAATCCTATATAAACACTACATAGACTACACTTACCCTACACATACACTAAAATCGTTGCACTTACCGTATAATACAATATATAGACTACACTTACCCTATGCACAAGCACTATAAAGATTCACTTATCCTGCATACACACTATGTAGACTATACTTACCTTATATACACACACACTATGTAGACTACACTTCCCCTATGTACATACTGTATAGACTACATTTACCATATATATAAACTTTATAGACAATACTTACACTATATATACACTACATTTATTATAGTTACCATATACATACACTATATACACTACACTTACACTATATACAGACACTATATAGTTTACACTTATCCTACACACATTCGCTATATACACTACGGTTATCCTATATACACACTATTACACTACACCTTATTCATACGCTATATACACTTACCCTATATACAGACTAACTATAAAGATTATACCTGTCCTATATACACAACATAAAGGCAACACTTATCCTATCCTGTGGTCCGTGAGAAGGTTCTCTGTGAAGACTGCGGAGACTGAAGATTGTCTGAATTAAAAAGAAAACATGACATAAATATTGGAGCAGTTGTTGGACTCTTTAACACATACTGTCTATCAGGATGGACCCCGTGTCTCAATCTTGTATCAAACAACGAGTGACCCCGATGTCCATTGTAACTTGTCACACCTCACCTTTCATTTGCTAAGTGAACTGGACAACTGCAACTTCTGATACTCACTCATTTCCAACATTCTGCCATTTTCTGTGAGTTTGTTGATGTCGTCACATAAAAAATGTACATGTAGTCTCAGCCCAATGGAGATTCTTAAAGGGTTGCGAAAAGAAGTATAAAAAGTATTCCCAAATCGTGCACCGAGACCCTAATTAGCATATTCATTAAGATATCTCTGCAACAGCAATTTGGGCAATTTGCGTAATAAAAGTATCAAGCATATTTATATTTTTTATTCACATAGCCGTATCAGGGCTTGTATTTTGCAGTACAAGATGCACTTTCTAATGGCGCCATTTATAGTTGCATACAATGTGAATGGGAAGCGGAAACAAATTTCAAATGGGGTGGAATTATAAAAAAATAAACAATTCTGCAACATTTATATTAGTTTTTTTAACACCGTTTCCTATGCATTAAAACTGACCAATTATTTTTATTCTTGGTCATTACGATTACATTAGTCCCAGGTGCCTGCAGTTTAAAACAGAAGGCACCTGGCGGATATCGCGCCCGCTCTGCTCATGCGGTTTTTGTTGCAGAAGCGCACAGAAATCCGTATAGAAATTTGTGCTGATTTTCTGCACCTTACCCTACACCTGTGTACAGGCACCCTAAGGCTTGGAGGGGAGAATGCAAATTAACTCATACCAGCCCAACCAACTATCTGAATAAAAAAATTACCCTTTTTGGGAGGGTTTTTCCGATATTTATATGACTGTGCCTGTAGTAATAGAGCAAGAATTGCATTAAAGGGTTCAATCCAAAAAAAGCTGGTTTCACAAGCTAAGGCCTCATGCACACGACCGTGTTGTTTTTTGCGGTCCTCAAACCGCGGATCCGCAAAAAACGGATGCCGCCCGTGTTGCCTTCCGTAATTTGCGGAACGGAATGGGCGCCGGCAATATAAATGCCTATAACTACGGTCGTGTGCATGAGGCCTAAAGCAGCAATGCATATGAAGAACCTAACTTACAGGCAACTACATGAGATGAGTTTAAAGACGCCAAGAATTTTCACATTTTAAGTCTTCATTCACACAGTCAGTGTTTGGTCAGTGATTTCCATCAGTGATTGTGAGCCAAAACCAGGAGTGGATCCTACACAGACATAAGGTAGAAGGGAAAGATCTGCGCCTGTTCTGTGTTTTGGACCCGTAACTTGGTTTTGGCTCAAAATCACTGATGGAAATCACTGACCAAACACTGACTGTGCCAATAAGGCCCTAATGCAATCATCTGCAGTGTCTGCCATTATTTATACTTCACCGTTCTTTAGGTAACTTCACCACAAGTGTTGTAGACCTGACCAAAAGTCCTATTTTCCCTAGACACATAATAAACCGTTCAAATTTAGGGAAAACGCTAAACATCTTTCCCTGTTTTATTGTATTTATTGTAGCTTACTAAAAACACACCAGTTTTATACGGAGATATCCCGCACCTGAATATAACAGTTAGATATATCTCAGTATCTTACCCCAGAAATCCCACCGTGAGCAGTGGGCGTAAAAGCAGCTCCTCCGGGTGTCTCCGAAATTCATCACTAACCATAAAATCAGTTTCATCTCCCAAGGAGCCAACTGATGATTTTTAGATTCAAGCCGACCAACAGCTGTTTACTGCAGTTGCCATGGTGATGTCAACATCAGAGTTAAAGGGGACATTACCTTCCTGATCACTTTTTCTTTTCAAATACTAATCTTGATGAATTTCTGCACTTATGTCAAGTGTGAATAAAATCCAATAATCCTGATTTTAGTAGTGGCAATCTCCAACGGGATCTTAGTGCTGGAGTGCCTGTTAGGCCAGGTTCACATCACCGTTTAGCTTTCCGTTCTTCTGTATTTTAAGCATCCGTTATGCTCAGTTATGCACGTGTTGCATCCTTTTTAGCCATTTCTGTCTGGGATCCGTTATTTTAGAGGGAAACAATTCCTACATTTTTTTAAGTTTAAAATAACGGAAATGGCTAAAACGAAAGCAACATGTGCATAACAGATGCTTAAAATACATGTGAACTCAGCCTTAGGCCTCATGCACACGGCCGTTGTGCATTTGGGAACTGCAATTTGCGGTCCCTAATGCATGGGCAATGTCCGTGCGGCGGCCATGACGAATCGAGACCTATTCAACTTCAATTCCTTTGCTGTCTGGATTCATTTTTCCATCACATTATACACTGCTTTTTCCCATGGTTACGACCACCCTGTAAACCATCAGTGGTGGCCCTGCTTGCACACTATAGGAGAAAGCACCAGCCTATGTGAGTTTCCACAGTCCTGGTCACCAGAGAGGATTACAGGGTGGTCATAACCATGGTAACGAGCAGTGTATATGTAACGCCCCAGAGTGGCATTACCACTTCTTCACGCCGCTACTATCTCTAATGTGCTAATATCATGTCATCTTGTGTATTTTTTTCAGGTCCACTACACTGTGCATTTCTAATGTTTGCAACTTTAAATGCAATTTGCCTGGTTTACCAGCATGTGGCAGCAAATACGGCAGAGCTATAGTTAGGTAGAATGGAGCTTTCCATTCCATTCTATACCCCCTCGGTGGAGGAGTGGGCCAGTCCCACTTCCTGCAGGAAGGGTGGGGATTAGTGAGAGTCAGTTCCAGCTTACCCCCTGCCAAGGGAGGGTGTGCTGGGCACGTCTCTCCTGAACATGCCCAAGCCAAGCCATCCAGAGCACCCTTAGCTCTGCTGGACATGGAGGCCAAAGCTTGAAGCCTCAGGAGCCAGGAGGAGTATTTCCTTGCCAAACATAGAGTCAGACTACTAAGTGTTGTGCAGCATAAAGAAGAAGCAAAGTTATACAGCCAGCCTGATAGTACAGCAGAGCCAGAGAGCAACAAATGTAGCAGTGATGAGTTTGCCTGCCAGAGTCTTAATGCTAAAGCCTGCTGGGACCAAGGCAAAGTTGGAACTGCATCTCAAGATCTGGACTCAAATTATTCTTTTATCCCTCAACTATTCCCCCTATTTGTTTGCTTCGGAGCCAACGCCTTTGGTCCAGCCGTATACAGGTAGGAGCACCGTGACACTCACACCTCATATAAAGGGACATTTTAGGCCACCCTATACCACTCGGCCGTTCCTACACCTGGGACGCGACATAGAGGGCCCTGTGGCGCGGCCGCCCATTGCATATATTGTGATACTCACCTCATCCACTTGCACACAAAGAGACAGTAACTCCTCTTTTGATTAAAGAGGATCTGTCGCGCTGGGAGCGTGCGATGACGTCATCACGCTGAGCGCTGCTCCTTCGGCAGATCCTTTTCATTCAATAGAGGAGCAAGAGGATGAGGTGAGTATATATATTTTTTCTTCTTTTTTTTGCTGAAATGAAACATTACAGCAGGGAGCCACTATGGGGCATTATTACTGCAGGGGTCACTATGGCAAACATTATGGGCCACCATGGGGAACATTAGTACTGCTAATGGCCACTATGGGAGACATTATTTCTGCCGGGGGGCACTATGGGGGATATTATTACTGCTGGGGGCCACTATGGGGGACATTATTACTGCTGGGGGGTATTATGTACACTGAGGGCACTGCAGGGGTTGGGATCTTTGTTTAAAAGAAAAAAGCCATTTTTAACAGCTGTGAATAACAGATGCAAAATGGGTATTAAAAACGGACAGACAGACAAAAAATGGATGCACAAATGGTTGGAAAATGGCCACGAAAAAACGGACAGTGTGCCTTAAGCCTCATTTACATACACATCCGTGCTGTGAAAAGGAGGTCAGTGATGCCTCCATGAAGATATCTGTGAAGGATCCATGTGTGGTCCGTGTGTGCATATTTTGCTGTCCGTGTGTCATCCGTGTTTCACTGACACTGCACAGCTGAAAAATAATTTTCAAAGCATCTCTTCCTAATGATCCCTGAAACCCTGTTGGATCCGTGTCGCATTCGTGGTTTTCACGGATACATAGACTATAATGGGCATGATGGATGGACGGACAAAGTAGAGCATTTATCCGTGCTGAAAACACAGACCCACGGACCGTGCTAAAACTCTGATGTGTGAATACACACATTAAAATGAATGAGGACGTGAGCTGTCCGTGGAGAACATGTACAGCGCACATATGGGGAACACTGAGGTGTGAATGAGGTTTTATAGAGCTTAGAGCGTTTAGGATTGTACGGTAACAGAATTCAGACATGTCGGTTCAGCATGTTAGGGATCAGCTCCCTGAAAAGATTGCACTGAAAGGCTCAATAGCCTTGTGTAATTTCCACTAATTAGTAGCTACAGTAGATGCATTTCTCCAGTGTGGAAATGGGGCAGTTTTTTCCTTTGTAACTAAAATGTATTTCACACCTCCACTAGGTGGCAGCAATGTACTGGTTTCCTTTTCATATGACAGAAAACACAACACAGGTGTGAATACAGCCTTAGGCCTAGTTCACACGAACGTATGGCTTTTATAGTTTTTTGTGGTCCGTTTTTCTCGGATCTGTTGTTGCATTTTTGAGTTCCGTTGTGTTTCCGTTTCCACGTTCCGTTTTTCCGTATGCCATGTACAGTATACAGTAATTACATAGAAAAAATTGGGCTGGGCATAACATTTTCAATAGATGGTTCAGCAAAAACGGAACGGATACGGAAGACATACGGATGCATTTCCGTATGTGTTCCTTTTTTTTGCGGACCCATTGACTTGAATGGAGCCACGGAACGTGATTTGTGGCCAAATATAGGACATGTTCTATCTTTGAAAGGAACGGAAAAACGGAAATACGGAAACGGAATGCTTACGGAACACATTCCGTTTTTAATGCGGAACCATTGAAATGAATGGTTCCGTATACGGACCATATACGGAACACAAAAAAACGGCCCGTACACTCGCAAAAAAAACGTTCGTGTGAACTAGACCTTACCGTAACTTGTTAACCCCTTCTCACCCTGTGACATTTTAAAACATCATGGGAACTATGTAGTTCCAGCCAATTGACATAATAGCAGAAGTTGTTCCTGTGTGGTCACTGTGGGAGGCCAGTTTTGACTGAAAGGCTCCAGGCCTGGCTGTTTAATGCCTTGGATGCTGCAAACAATAGCAACTGTAGCATCTAAGGAGTTTAAGAGACGAAAGGGGCTTCCTATGTCAGCACGTTGCAACAAAATTGTGTGGTGCCATTAACAAAGGCCTCCAGGTCAGACATGTGCAGAAGTGTAATAGCACCTATGGCAGAGTCTAATAGTATACTTTTTTCTTTGTATTTCCCGGCCTGACCACGGTCATCTTAAAGGGGTTGTCTCACTTCAGCAAATAGCATTTATTATGTAGAGGAAGTTACTACAAACCACTTACTAATTTATTGTCATTATCCATATTGCTTCGTTTGGCTGGACTCATTTTTCCACATTTCACATTATACACTGCTCTTTTCCATGGTTATGACCACCCTGAAATCCATCAGTGGTGGCCGTGCTTGCACACTATAGGAAAAAGTGCTGGCCTACATATTTGGTGGTTGGTACCGTAAGACCTAACATAGGCTAGTGCTTTTTCCTATAGTGTGCGAGCACGACCACCACCACTGATGGATTGTAGGGTGGTCGTAACCATGGAAACTAGCAGTGTATAATGTAATGGAAAAATGAATCTAGCCAGCAAAGGAGGTAATATGGTGAATCACACTACATTAGTAAGTGCCTTGTATTTACTTTCTCTACATAAGAAATGCCACTTGCTGAAGTGAGACAACCCCTTTAAGCCTAATTCACATGTCAGCATACCTCTCAACTTTTTGGACTTGATCTGGCTGGTTAGGCGATAGGGCTGATCTGGCTGGCTAGGCGGGCGTCCCCTTCCTCCCTCTACTGATGGTGAAGCTCCAGGTCTCCAGACACATCAAGTATTGCTCTGCAAATGGCCGTTTGTCCTTCTGTTATGGGACCTTCATCCGTGGGTTCTTTATGTCATAGACTTATGCATCTATGACATCAGCAGCACAGTTGCCATAGTTACTACAGGGGCTTATTATTGATACCTACCTCATGCACTTTAACTGTGAAGTCAGCCATAGTGGTCCCAAGTATTAACCCTTTCTTGACTGACTGGAGACTCTACAATATACTTGTCACTAGAAAGGCCCCTAATCACTATGGCATTTAAAAGCTGCCCTAACAATAGTAAGTTAGGGAGTGTAATGACAGATTTGAGTGTAATATGCACATCCATGCCCTCAAGTCCATTTGCTACATCTGAATTTACACAGATTCCAGTGGACTTTTCTTTTGGTGCCAATAAGTAGCGATCGACCAAACTATCACATAAACAAGATTTTAGTATAACCAGTTTCTTATACATTGTCTTTGAAATGACCAATACCTCATCTAAAAAAAATGAGCATGGAAGCTTCTGTAGTGTCCCACTAGGTAAAGGTGGGCGCTACACAAGGGTTAACATGTCTTTTGCATTAATGTGATGTTTAATATGCATTTCCCTGTGTTATCTGGGTGTCAGGCCTGTTAGGGTGTAGTTTAGCCTCCTAGACGTTAGAGGGAGCTAGAGAGCCCTAAGTATATATGGGTAGGCCCAGACAGGGGAGAGTTAGTGTATGCCAGGGAACTAGAAGCGACACCTAGTTAACCTGAAGCTCCTGAGGCTAAGCTTAGCTCAGTAGAGACACCCCAGTAGTAGGAGTGCACCTCCTGGGAGAAACCTGCAGTCATCTATTTAATTCAGCAGAGAATCCAGCTAATCAGCAAAGGTACTGTAATAATTAAAGCAAGTGCCAATACTGGAGGAAGGAATTCATATACCAAGGATTTAAGCCAGCAATTAGGCATCCGGGCCTTGGGATCCAGCCAGCTAGAATAGCTGTGGGGATAGAGCAGCATTGTACTGCAAAGCATTAACTGTATACCCTCCAAGTATCTTGCAAGATTGAAACCTGCTGTGCTGTGAAGTAAACCTGCTGTGCATTTGTATTATAAAGAACTGCATCATTATCATCTACTGCAACTGTCTGTATAAAGTTGGACTGTTTCCTAAAGTAAAGCAACGTTTGGTTTACCACCTGTGTACTCCATTACTACTCCTACAAATTGGTGTGCCACCATTACAGGCACTCAAATAGCCAAGTCAGGGGGCACACCACATAATGAACGGAGTGCAAAAGGTGGTGAAAAAGAACGTTAAACAGTATTGACCCAAGAGATAGTCATTAGAACCACCTTATGAATGCACATCCGACAATAAATCCGTATAAAAATATATAAAGTTTATTAGACACACCAACAGACACATTAAAAGATTGTATACAATTAGAGCAAAGTGCGGTATGCAGTGAATATGTAACCAGCACATACAGGTCCACTGAATAGCCAAAGCATAGGCAAAAATAATATACCAGCATATACAAATATCAATGTAAAGTATGGAGCAAAAGTACCATAGGGTGAGACCTCTTAACAGATACAGACAGACCTAAAATGGGGTCACGATCAAAGAGTCAAACCGTCATGGAGAGCTGGTGCAGTGGACCTGAACAAATGAGAAAGCGCCCAACGCGTATCGCCGGAGCAATCCGGCTTCCTCAGGGGTAAAGAGTCAAATGCTGGGGCATCACCTTATATGGGATAATAGATCATATTCAAATAGTATTCACCTGTGCAGCAAAGATCAAACATTAGACATCATATGCAAGCGTGCGGGACGAGGCATGGCCGGAAACCGGAAGTAGGAAGTTCATGTGAATCACAGGTGGAACGCATATGCGTTACACCTGTCACAATGTTATTATACTTGGGGAAAGGCAGAAGGTCTGATGGCTCCATATCCCACAGTCGATAGTTATAGGGTGCATATATAGATCACCCCAGCATTATTATTGAGGGCTCCACTATGAGTGAAACGTTTGCGTTCCAAATGTGTAGTCCCCCGGCACCGGATGTGTAAAGCACATGACCGGAAGCCGAGTGCCGCAATGGACCGCATGGTGGAACGCATCGCGCGCTCCACTGTGAATGGTAGAGCGCGCGGACTGCTCGTCATGTGGGGGAGGGCCAAGAGGAGGGATAAGGTAGAAGGGGGACGGAGGCTGAACGGAGCTCAGAGAGGGAGGGGAAAGAGCATGGACACCCATTACATGGAGGGACAAAGCAATGAGCATACATGCTGTGCACAGCACCATACTGTTATACACTAAAGTGGAGGTCAGTGTAATGTGGTGACGTCACCTGGGCCTGGGGCAAGCTATTTGGGCCTGTCGAATTATAAGGCTGTACATATCATGACAATACTATAACTGATACAAAAAAGTGTGAATCACATCTAAAGAAGTGATTAATCATAAATAGAACATAACAAGAAAAATACATAAAATGATGAGTCATCAAGACAGCATAAGTAGATGCGTGATCAATAGAGGTAAAACAGTAATAGTGACAGTGATAAGCATATAGATAGTACATATAAATATATACAGAATGTTATTACTCTACAGTTAGATGACTCTATATGTAGATATGTACAGAATGTTATTACTCTACAGTTAGATGACTCTATATGTAGATGCCATATTCATGGCAGCAGCGATATGAATCCTCACAGGAATTACCAATGTGATAATCATAAAAATCATGTGCATATACATGTATATGCACGCACGTGCACGTACGCACACATATACATGACCATACATACACGCGCACAGACATGCCCGTACACACACATATATACATCCCTAAAACATATGTAGGAAGTGAAAAATTATTATACTTCCAAAAAAGAGACAACATCAAAGTTGAGGGCCTGAATAACAGGTCCAATCGTGTATCCACCTGGAATAAAGTGAAATAGGAAGGAAGCGGAGTGCGCTTATTAGAATGTGTAGTGGGGGAGACCACTGTTATGCAAGTGAAAAGAAACGTGAAAAGAATAGAACCCCACCATGTGTGCAGTAATGAAATAAGGAGAAGACCTGTGGGAAATAAGTAACAAGATTAAACGTAATAGCCAGGTCCAAAGAACCGCGTATCTAACTAGGTCACCCAATGGTGTCTAGTTGTACGGTGTCCGCGATCACAAGATTAAACCCCCATACCTCCATTAGATCACATACCCCGCTGGGTCAGCAAACCCATATATCACTCTGTCAAACAAAAATGCCCATTTCTGCGGACTCGATTAGCACATAGCTAAGCCCTCATATCTGCATTAAACCGTCACCATCCATTGACAGCTCCTGGTGCCCACCCCTGATTTGATTATTGAACCCACTCTATGAAGACCACCATGCCTCAAGAGTCCTGCATAGGGGTTGGCTACCCAATTCTGTGCGATTGGATTATGTAACCCCACAATTTAGTTATAAAAGCCTGTGAACGTAAGTTCTTCATTGAGTCCCTGTGGGGCCACCGTGTCCAAATTAAAGATCCACTTGGATTCCAGACGTAATAGTTGGGAAGAGAGTGATCCTCCCCTCACATTGGTGCGTGCCATGTCAAGACCGGCAATCCTAAGTCCAGAGGTGATACACTGGTGGCAGTCCAGAAAGTGCGCAGCAACTGAAGTCAGCGGTTTCTTGGCCTGGGTCCGATCTCGGCGGGCCAAGGCGATATTGGATAGGTGCTGCTGTATACGTTTCCGTAGCTCCTGACCAGTCTGGCCCACATATATTTTTCCGCATTCACAAATGAGTGCGTAGATGACATTCCTAGTCCGGCAATTGATGTAATGACCCAGACGGATTAGAGCCGGATGCCTGCAGGTGGAAAAGGAGTCAGTGCAGATCATGTATTGACACACATTGCAATTCCCGCACGGATATGTACCGCGCATCCTGACCCCCCTCCCCAATCCCTGTGTAGGTCTCTGGAAATGACTACGTACCAATTTGTCTCGTAGATTTGGGGCTCTCCGTGCAACGATCTTAGGATTTGGATTGACATAGCCACTCAGTTTAGGATCTGCCAATAGGAGGTGCCAATGTGCATTCAGTATTGTATACAGATCACGCCATTGGTTATTGTATTTGGTGATGAGGTGAACCTGAGTGCTTCGAGGCTTGGATTTTGGTACCAGCAATTCCAGGCGGTCCGCCACTTTCGCGGTTTCAAACGCCCCTGAGATTACTTTTCTGGGGTAACCCCGTGCACAAAATCTAGTGGTTAGGTCGCAGGCAGCCTCCTTGAAGTCAGAGGTGGTAGTACAGTTGCGGCGTAATCTCAAAAATTGTCCCTTAGGGATCCCTTTACGTAAGTGGGCCGGATGGAAGCTGTCAAAATGTAACAGACTGTTAGTCGCCGTTTCCTTACGGAATAATGATGTTCTTATGCCCTGTTCATCTAGGTTCAATCGTAGGTCCAGAAAATCCGCAGTGGTATCTGAGATACTGTGGGTAAGGGATATGTTGAATGAGTTGGTGTTTAGCAAACGGACGAATTCTGTGCATTGTTCCACAGTACCCTGCCAGAAAATCAAGAGGTCGTCAATATAACGAAACCATGCTAAAACATGTTCGTTATACATGGCCATGGGGTACACCTGTGTCTCCTCCCACCAACCTAAGAATAGGTTGGCGTAGGAGGGCGCACATCGTGCCCCCATCGCAGTCCCCGAGACCTGTCTGTAGAAGGTGCGATCAAATACAAAGTAGTTGTGATGGAGTACAAACTCCAACAGACTTACCAAGAATGTGTGATGCACTGGGTCCCCAAAGGTCGCTTTTTGATGGAAATATTGAGTGGCTTGTATCCCATCACCATGTGCGATATTTGAGTAGAGAGACTCTACATCACATGTGAGTATCATGGTACCCGAGGGAAGTCGTATCTCTTGTAACCGTTGTACCAACTGCATGGAGTCCCTGAGATGTGACCGAAGACCCAAGACAAATGGCTGTAAGAAGAAGTCAAGGTAAATACATGCCTGTTCGCACAACCCACCTATCCCCGCCACAATTGGGCGTCCTGGAGGAACTGACAGATCTTTATGTACCTTGGGGAGCATGTAGAAGGTCGGAGTGATTGGAAATTTGACTTCCATAAATTCTTTTTCTTTTTTGGTGATAATATTAAGTTGCCATGCAGAAGTCAGAAGTCTGTCCAATTTATTCTTGAAGGTTATAGTGGGATCTGTAGGTAATGGGGTGTAGAAGTGACGGTTATTCAACTGTCTCCTAGCCTCCGCTAGATATAATCCAGTCTCCCACAGTACAACATTACCTCCTTTATCCGCCTCCTTGATGATAAAAGCTGCATTACTGTGCAAATTCTGGACTGCCACCAGTTCTGCCCCGGTCAAGTTTTTGTTGTGAATTTTGTTAACTTGGAGTTTCCTAATTTCCGCCACCATAACCTGAAAAAACAGTTGAATGTTAGGGAAAAGGTTAAGCGTTGGAGTAATAATCGATGGTTTGCGTGGCGTGAAAGGACGCCTACCCAATTCACATTCATTCTCCTTAAGTAAATCCAAGAGGTCCAAGAAAACACCTCTTTCATCCTCCGGTAACTGTTGTACCAAAGATGGTTGAGCATATAATGCTCTGAAACACAGTTGTCTGCAAAATAGATAGATGTCTTTTATAAACTCAAATTTGTTCAGGACATTCATTGGAGAAAAGGAAAGGCCTCTTACCAGAACAGATCTCTCCATTGGTGTGAGTGGGTGTGCTGAAAGATTAATAATTCTTAGGGAGTCCTCCTCATTCGGTGGTTGCTCAGTGAGAGCTCCCCTTAGTGTTGGGGTCGTCGCTTGCGAGTGGCGGGGTGCTGGTTGTTGCCCCTCTGCTGTACATATGTTCTTTTTCTGGGGTTTACGTAATCCTCGCCTGGTACGCCTTCGTCGCTTGTCTCGGATAAAAAACCGTCACTAGTGTTGCTATTGAAGCCAATGGAGTTAGATGTCACATGGTCACTACGTTTATTGGGAATATGGGTATTCATATGGCCCCGACCCATATTACGTGGGTTCCCGGTATGTTTCCATTTATATGCCTGATTACATTCAAAATCTGACGTATCCCTCTGAAACTTATTTTTCTTCCCCATCATGACCTCTTTCTCATAGCTTTCTAGATTAGACTGCAACCGAACCTTAAATGCTGTAACTTTGTCCTCATCCATTTTGGACAAGTTATCCTCTAGTTTCTTGATTCTACCTTTCACATCATTAAGTAAGGCTTTATCATGGTCTATGAGCATGCCCATCAAGATCTTTGAGCATTGCAAAAGACCTAACTCCCAATTGGTCTTGAATTCTGGAGTCACCTCCCAGGCAGGAAATTTTTGTATTCTAAGCCCTCTCGGGGCTATGGAACATTTAAGATATTCTTCCAAACTGCGTATATTCCACCACACTCGAGTGAAGAGCCTATGTGCTTCAGTCAATTCCAAAGTTAATTGTTTGAAATCATTACTATTGTTGCCTCCATCCACAACCATTACAGGCACTGGCGTCACGATTCTTAAAGGGACCTTGCCTCCGGCACTCAAAACACCTGCAACATCCAGGGCACCTCACTCAACATCAGGCCAGGTCTCTCCATACAGAGTGTGCCCCAGAGGAACTTGTGTCTACCTCTCATTCACTGTCGCATGCCTGCCCAGGGTTCTCCTCCAAAAAGTGAGTAACCCTCGATTGCCTATAACCGTGACCTCACTGTCGCTATACCCTGCAGGTCTGGCGTGCTGCATAAATTGGCGTCACGAACAGGATACGATCATATCCGCGCCATTGTTTGGATTACAAAAACTGTGTGCCATTTTCTGCCTAAAAAGTGACTAAGCCCTATTGCTTTATTGAAAAATTGCTGGGCCAAAGAACTGTAATAATTTGAGGTGTGAAGATTATATTGTCTGGACTGTTTGCCGTTTGCTTAAGCCACCGCTTGCTGTCAGTGAATAGACAGCGATTCGTCCAAAGATGGCCGCTTAACCTGACTGGATTACAAGAGCGCCTCGTGGGACCCGTTTGGCGCGAAAAAGAACAAGGTGAAGTCACCGCCCAGCCAACAAGGAGGAAAAACGCCGCCCTGTCTGGAAAAAAAGGTGCCGCCTACCTGAATCCCGGAGCTGCGAGAGGTTGCACCTACCTGCTGACGCTGTGCGCAGGACACCCAACGAACGTAGCCACGTATCTCGCGAGACCTGGAGCGAGCATCACCGGAGTAAGTGCCGACTTTAACCTTTTGCTGGCTCCTTCCGATTACTTTACCGGAACCCTAGGGCCCCTGCCGCCGCGGCACCGTCAAGCCTGATGCCGCTAACCATGCTGTATTATTTTGGGGCTCCCTGGTTTCCACGATATTCAGTGGAAGCCCATAAATTGAAGGACTTTAGGGACCAGATACTGGCCTTGTTCTGGCTCTATCCTATATCTGCTGAACAACAAATGGAGATCCTCCTAGCTCAGTTAAAAGGGGCCGTCTGCAGGGAAGTCATGTCCTGGCCCCGTTCTGAAAAGAGTACCCTGGAGCAGATTTTCGATCGCCTAGGCACCACATTTGAGGCCAGAACGGTGTCCGAAGTTAAAATGCGATTCTTCAGCAGGAAGCAGAAACCTGGGTAGTCGCTCCGCGATTTTGCTCTGTCCTTTCAAGAGACCCTGAGGGCTGTGGTCCAAGTGGATCCCAAGGAAGCTGAGGATCAGGATAGGACTCTTAGAGAACAGTTCATTGCAGGAATAAGTACGGAGCATTTAATGGGCCAGCTGAGGATGCTGTCAGCCCAACATCCCAATTGTGCATTCTTGGACTTTAAAGAGCTGGCCATCAGTATACTAGGCCAGAACCCTGCCACAGGGCCAGCAGCCTTCCCTGAACCTCAGGCTTGTCAGCCAAAGACTGTTAATGTGGGGCCCACTGGAGTCAGTCAAGCCACCCAGGCTCCAGTAACAGATATAGTGGCAGCACTAATGGAGCAAGTGAACCATCTCACCCTGAGCTTAGAGAAAGTATGCAAGAAAATAGAGGAGTGGGAAAGACCAATACTACTGGAATATGAAGGCCCTTTTCCTCCAAGACTCCCACCTGCCTATAGGGATGTATATCTAAAAGAACCTGATGGGCGAACGAGTTACCGGTCCAGAAGTAGAAAGCAGCCTGTCTGCCATCATTGTAAGAAATATGGACATACTGAATCAATGTGCTGGCAGTTAAACGGGCAACCCCTGAGGCAGAGGACCGCCCCTCGGGAGGTAGAACAGTAGGTCCAAAGGATCCAAGCTAGATGCCTAAATACGTGGGATCACGTCCAAAAATTAAAATATGTATCAACGGGGTACCCTTTGAAGCCCTTCTGGATACGGGGTCACAGGTCACCACCATCCAAAGACCTGCCTTTGACAAGTTCTGGGATCCAAGTCTCCTCACCCTGCCACCAGAGTCCTGGTTAGATATCATTGCCAGCAACGGGAAGCCAGTGAAAGTTCACGAATACTGGGAACCTACTCTTCAGGTGGGAGAGGCCACCTAACCACAGCAAGGTGTAATTGTGGTACAAGCAGGAGATAAAGGAGGACACCCTGTGATCCTAGGGACCAATGTCCTTAAAAGCTGTTACTCTGAAGTGCTTGAGGCATTGAACCAAACTATATCCTCAGCCTCGCCTGCTTCCAGAAGGGTTATCCAAAAGACTGGAAAACTAAAGGGGCAGTAAACTGGGTAAAACTTTGCTTTTAATTAATTAAGGAGATAAAATAGCCCCTACTAGACTAACAACAAATAAGACGTGCCCAAAAGAGGCACAACACACAGACATATATCTCACTCGGGAAATAAGTACAAAGTGGAAGGTCAGATTGGGCGATAGGGGTAACGGTGTATATTGCCCACTGGCCCTAGTACCTCCCTACTTGTCCTGTAAACCCTATAAAGTATCCAAAGGACGGGGTCCAAAAAACCCCGCAAGGGGTGGCCCAGACAGGAACTCTAATGCTGATAAGTGACCCTAGTCAGGCCCTGGTCATAGACAAAAGGGGAACAGGGTGCTGCTTTGGAATACAGTGATGATATATATGTAATGAACACAGGGAAAAAAGGGGGGGGGGGTATATCACCACCCAGACGTCCAGAAGGGGTCAGGGCGGGGGCATACTTAAGTGTCCCGACGCGTTTCTTCAATTGGAGCCCAGGATTCTTCAGGGGACACGGGGCTATGTGTTCGCTTTGATCAGTCTGTGACTAAGCTTGGTATTGGCTGCGGTCGAGGGTGGCTGTAAGCACACTGTGTAGCAAGACCCAGTGTGGTGGTGTCTGCTAGGATGATTAGCCGGTCATCATCCTAGCAGACACCACCACACTGGGTCTTGCTACACAGTGTGCTTACAGCCACCCTCGACCGCAGCCAATACCAAGCTTAGTCACAGACTGATCAAAGCGAACACATAGCCCCGTGTCCCCTGAAGAATCCTGGGCTCCAATTGAAGAAACGCGTCGGGACACTTAAGTATGCCCCCGCCCTGACCCCTTCTGGACGTCTGGGTGGTAATATACCCCCCCCCCTTTTTTTCCCTGTGTTCATTACATATATATCATCACTGTATTCCAAAGCAGCACCCTGTTCCCCTTTTGTCTATGACCAGGGCCTGACTAGGGTCACTTATCAGGATTAGAGTTCCTGTCTGGGCCACCCCTTGCGGGGTTTTTTGGACCCCGTCCTTTGGATACTTTATAGGGTTTACAGGACAAGTAGGGAGGTACTAGGGCCAGTGGGCAATATACACCGTTACCCCTATCGCCCAATCTGACCTTCCACTTTGTACTTATTTCCCGAGTGAGATATATGTCTGTGTGTTGTGCCTCTTTTGGGCACGTCTTATTTGTTGTTAGTCTAGTAGGGGCTATTTTATCTCCTTAATTAATTAAAAGCGAAGTTTTACCCAGTTTACTGCCCCTTTAGTTTTCCAATTGCATTATTTGAGCAGTATATCAGGGAGGCTCTGACTGCCCCTCCTGAACGACCACTACTTGTGTTATCCAAAAGACTATCAGCGTACTGTGCGCTCAACAAAGGTTTGCCAACAAAAAAGGGGAAATTTGTACTGTTCGGATCCGGGACAACCGGCCAGTAATCCTGCCTCCAAATTCTCAGATCATCCTTTGCTGCCGTGCGGTGTTAGGGATCCAGGGTCACTACCAAGCCCTAGTGGAACCCATCCAGATTGAGAATCACCCCTTCGTACGGACAGCCAAGAGTCTGGTGACCGTGGTAAAGTGCCTGTCCGTTTAATTAACTTTGGTGATCAACCCGTTACTCTTTTTAAGCATTGCCCCGTTGCTCAGCTTTTCCCGGTGTCTTTCCAGGATGTGATTCGTCTGCCTGCCACGGAGGCGTTCCAGACCACACAGAGCAGCACCATCATCGCCAACACCTCAACAGCATCCTGGTGGGAAGAGCTTCATGTGGGGAACGAATCCACCCTGAAAGAGCAAATAGAGGGAGTTCTTAAGCTGGTTAGAGAACATCACAAAGCTTTCAGCAAGCATTCCACAGACTATGGAGAGGTCAGTGTAATCAAACACACCATACCCACTGGCTCTCATCCTCCTATCAAGGAGAGACACAGACCCATACCACCTACTACCTATCAGTCTGTGAAAGAGATGATACAAGAGATAAAAGACTCTAATATAATCCAGGACAGTCACAGTCCCTGGGCTGCGCCCTTAGTCCTTGTCCGAAAGAAAGATGGCAGTATAAGGTTCTGCGTGGATTACAGAAAGATCAATCAAATCACTCACAAAGATGCTTATCCACTACCACGCATTGAGGAGTCCTTGACTGCCCTGGGGTCATCAGCCTATTTCTCCACCTTGGACTTGACTAGTGGGTACTGGCAGGTGCCTATGGCCCCAGAAGATCGAGAAAAAACTGCTTTCACTACACCTATGGGCCTGTTTGAATTTAACTACATGCCGTTTGGACTGTGTAACACTCCAGGGACATTTTAACGGCTGATGGAACGTTGTTTAGGCCATAGGAACTTTGAAACCGTATTGTTATATCTAGATGACGTCATTATATACTCCAAGACATATGAGGACCACCTAGAACACCTGGCGGAAGTGTTCCAAGTCCTTACCAAATATGGTCTCAAAATCAAGCCATCTAAGTGTCACCTTCTGAAACCAGCGGTAAAATACCTAGGGCACGTTGTCAGTGCCGAAGGAGTACAGCCTGATCCTGATAAACTTGCTGCCGTCCGAAATTGGCCTACTCCTACCACCGTGAAAGAGGTGAGAAGCTTTCTCAGTTTTGCAGGGTATTACAGGCGTTTCATCCCGCATTTCGCACAAATTGCGGATCCCATCCAGGAACTCTTGAGGGGGCATCCAAAGAAGAGCCCAAAAACTCCAATTCCTGTTGAATGGAACGAAGAACGGGAAATTGCCTTTCAGCTCCTAAAGAGGAAGTTGACTGAACCCCCTGTTCTGGGTTACCCAGATTATCAGAAGCCATTCCACCTCTACACAGATGCCAATAAAAGAGGCCTGGGGGCCGTGTTGGCTCAAGTGCAAGATAACAAAGAGAGGGTAATTGCCTACGCCAGCAGATCCCTGAAGGGAGCTGAGAAGAACGACCAGAACTACAGTTCCTTCAAGCTGGAGTTTCTTGCCTTAGTGTGGGCTGTGACCGAAAAGTTTAAAGACTATCTCGCCGCCACACCGTTTGTTGCCTTCACGGACAATAACCCCCTGGCACATCTAAATACAGCCAAATTAGGGGCACTGGAGCAGAGATGGGCCTCCCGCCTTGCCAACTATGATTTCACTGTAAAATACCGGGCAGGCTGCTCCAACGATAACGCTGATGCCCTGTCGCGGCTTCCCACTACAGAAGCCCCAGATGAACCAAAGGATGCCTGGGAAGAAGTGGAAATGCCAGCGTTCTACAATAAATTTGCCCAGCAGGATAATATCCGTACTGAAAACCTCCCTGCTGCTGATCCTCCCTCATCAGATGTTCCTGAGTCCAGAGGCGACCAAGAAAGGTGGATTAAGCTCCAGTCCGAAAGTAGAGTCCTCGGTGAACTGCTCGACTTCCTCACCAGTGGGAAAAGCCCTGAGAGAATCCGCAGGAAGAGTGCAGACCCAGAACTAGCGAGACTGTGGAGACATCGCCACCAACTATTCCTTCAAAGAGGCCTGTTGCTCAGAAGGAGTCTGGATCCAGTGTCCTGTGATAGGATATATCAGATCCTCATCCCACGTCGAGATGCCAGTCTAGTGCTAGAAATGTACCACAACCAGTCCGGACACTTTGGCGTGCAGAAGACTGAGGCCACCATTCGCAGAAGATTCTATTGGATTGGGATGAGAGAAGATATTGAGAAATGGTGCCGAGAATGCACTGCCTGTGCTGTGGGGCGGACTGAACGCCATGACCAGAGGGCGCCTCTCCATCCTATCGTAAGTAAAACTCCTTTAGAACTTGTTGCTATTGATCATGTGAAGTTGGAGCCGAGTCGCTCAGGGTATACTTATGCCATGACTATTATTGATCACTTCACTAAGTTTGTCGTAGCAGTGCCTGTGAAAGACCTGACAGCTAAGACTACAGCAGAGGCGTTCTGGAAGCATTTCCTTCTGCCCTACGGCTGCCCAGAGAGAATCCTCACTGACCAAGGGTCTGCGTTTGAGTCACAGCTGTTTCAAGAAATGTCCCTGCTGCATAATTGCCAGAAAGTCCGGACCACCGCCTATCATCCGCAAGGTAACAGACTCTGTGAAAAGATGAATCAAACTCTCATTGAAATGCTGAGAGCAGTACCCCCTGAGACGAGGGGTGATTGGCCTACTCTGTTGCCACAGCTTATGTATACCTATAACAACACCATTCATTATTCCACCGGTTACACCCCGTTCTATTTGATGTTTGGCCGACAAGGGAGGTTGCCTGCGGATCACTCCCTGGGTGTGCAAGTGCCGGATGTGATTAACCCACTGCCAAGGACTGATTAGGTAGTGGAGCACCAAAGACGTCTCCTCAATGCTAAGGAGATCGTTCAGGAACGCATGGAGAATGCTCGGGAACGACAACAAAAAGACTATGACCAGGCTGCCCATGCGGAACCCGTAGCTCTAGGAGACAAGGTATGGTTGAAAAACAACCACCGAACCAGCAAGTTGGACAGTAAATGGGAAAGGATTCCCTATATTATTTCTGCCATCCCCAATGCTGAAGCTCATATTTACCAAATCTCCAGAGAAGGTGAAGGTTCTCAAATTGTCCATAGAAATCGCTTAAAGCCTTGTATAGAAGGAGAACGGGCGGCAGAGGACATTGAGCCGGAGTCTCCTGAAACTGAATTGCCAGCTCCACCTGTGGACCCTATGCAGGCTGTGGAGAACTTACTCTATGACAAAGAACTGCTCCATTGGTTTCTCACACCTTGGTTGAACTTGATGGTCCCAGCTCCAGTTCCTGTTAGCCCTCAGCCTGAAGTAGCTCCAGAGGCGGTGGGCTCCTCTGACCTTCCTGAGTCCAGGCAGGAAGAACCTCTGCCAGTAAGGAGGTCCACGCGGTCTACCAGGGGGCACCCACCTGTGAGGTTTGGAGACTACATTATGGGCCCAGGTAGCCCCTCATGAGAAACCCCTGTTTAACCCTCTACAAGCCTTGGGTATGGACTCATTGTTTTCCTTGAGCCTCTAAGAATTGTTATTTTGTTCTACATCTTCTATGGACTATCCTGGTATTATTGATACGCTGCACCAGGTCAGTGCCCCTGTTCCCTTACATTATTCTGGGAGAAGAGAATGACGCCCCTTGTCACCGCACTTTCAGTGAAACTGTTTATTATATTTCCATTGCAAAAGTGGTGATTACTGTGTATGCCTGTTCTCCATTTTTGTCTTTCAGGCTGCAGTATCCAACTGAGCAGGGCCCCTCCATGTTGCGCCGAGGACGGGCAACGTTATAGCATGGGGGTATGTAGTGTCCCACTAGGTAAAGGTGGGCACTACACAAGGGTTAACATGTCTTTTGCATTAATGTGATGTTTAATATACATTTTCCTGTGTTATCTGGGTGTCAGGCCTGTTAGGGTGTAGTTTAACCTCCTAGACGTTAGAGGGAGCTAGAAAGCCCTAAGTATATATAGGTAGGCCCAGACAGGGGAGAGTTAGTGTATGCCAGGGAACTAGAAGCGACACCTAGTTAACCTGAAGCTCCTGAGGCTAAGCTTAGCTCAGTAGAGACACCCCAGTAGTAGGAGTGCACCTCCTGGGAGAAACCTGCAGTCATCTATTTAATTCAGCAGAGAATCCAGCTAATCAGCAAAGGTACTGTAATAATTAAAGCAAGTGCAAATATTGGAGGAAGGAATTCATATACCAAGGATTTAAGCCAGCAATTAGTCATCCGGGCCTTGGGATCCAGCCAGCTAGAATAGCTGTGGGGATAGAGCAGCATTGTACTGCAAAGCATTAACTGTATACCCTCCAAGTATCTTGCAAGATTGAAACCTGCTGTGCTGTGAAGTAAACCTGCTGTGCATTTGTATTATAAAGAACTGCATCATTATCATCTACTGCAACTGTCTGTATAAAGTTGGACTGTTTCCTAAAGTAAAGCAACGTTTGGTTTACCACCTGTGTACTCCATTACTACTCCTACAAATCGGTGTGCCACCATTACAGGCACTGGCGTCACGATTCTTAAAGGGACTTTGCCTCAGGCACTCAAAACACCTGCAACATCCAGGGCACCTCACTCAACATCAGGCCAGGTCTCTCTATACAGAGTGTGCCCCAGAGGAACTTGTGTCTACCTCTCATTCACTGTCGCATGCCTGCCCAGGGTTCTCCTCCAAAAAGTGAGTAACCCTCGATTGCCCATAACCGTGACCTCACTGTCGCAATACCCTGCAGGTCTGGCGTGCTGCACTTCCACAAAGAGTACACATTCAAAACGAATAGGAATCAGGATTGGTACAGAGAAGAATTAAGGGGGTCATTTATCAAACTGGTGTAAAGTAGAACTGGCTTAGTTGCCCATAGCAACCATCAGATTCCTCATTTCATTTTCCAAAGGGGCTGTCCAAAATAAAATGCGTAGGGTTAGATCTTTGGTAAATCCGCACTGAAATCCACTGTGGAATGTCAGCAAAATCTGCAGTAAAATTTCCAAAATTTCCAAGAAAGGGACCCTGTCACACACAGCCAGGAAAGGGGGAAGTGGCCGACGTTGGGCTGCTCATTCCTTTCACGCCGCTCTTTTCGGATGTGACATTTTTGATATGGATATGCCGTTAATGGGCAGATATTTTACCCCGCAGGTTTTGTCTATCAATCTGAAACAGTTGGTTTCCAACCACATATTTACTATGCTTTTCTGTGCTTCTATAGGAACTCGACTTTATGGATTAAACACACAGCAGCCATAGCATCACCAAAATTTATGATGCAGCGACCAAGCAGGTTTAATCACCAACCACACAGAGACGGTTACAACAGTCTTCCTATCTGCGTGGCATGGCGGTGGACGCCAGGCTGATAGTTAAGGCAAGAAGCTTTCAGGATACAAGCCCCAGACCAGCGTCCCAGATGGAGAAACCAAGAGTCAACAGAATCAGCTGAATCTGGGAGGCTGTGTGGTGATAGGAACATCTATTTTTTGATCCAATTCAATTATGCTAATACCAGATGTTGGGTCAACTGGGCCATTGTGGTATTGTTTAATAAGATAAGCACCAATCTTCACACAAGCAAATCACTTAATCCCATGGAAATGTATGGAGGTCTAGAGATAAAGGGCCAGATTTATCATTAGCTCAAATCAGAATAATAGAGTGAAAAAGTCGCAAATTTTTGCGCAATCACTTAAACTGCGCAAAAATTTGCGACTTTTATTGGCTCTTCGTTCATCACTACACCCGGGACCCCCGCCGATCATCTGTTTGAGAAGGCAGTAGTGCCACAGCTTTCTCTCAGCTTTCCCTAGGCCATGTGACATCACATCATTGGTCACATGGCCTAGGCGCAGCTCTATACAATGTACAGCGCTCTGATTGGTAAACTGTGAGAAGGTCTGTTGCATTCTCAAACAGCTGATCAACGAGGGTCCCGGATATCAGACCACCACTGATCAGATATTGATGACCTATACAGAGGATAGGTCATCAGTATAAAACTCCCAGTAAACCACTTTAATGTGTGAGGGCTGACTCAAGGAGGAAGATGTTGAGCCAGACTGGAATTATCAGATATACAACTACATTAGGCATATTATTCCTAACATCTCCTTTTAGAGATGGATTGCACAAGGTATTAAATCATTAGTTGATATACAGTATGTACTAATTTAGTTATATACCTTTAAAAGGGTATTGCGGTAGGAAAAAGTTATCAGATCAGGTTGGTGGGGGTACTACCAGTGGGACCCCCACCAATCACAAGAACAGGGCCCTGTACCCCTGGCAAGCCCCCTGCTGCTCCCCTGAAATGACCTGCGCGGCCGGTCGCACAAGCGCACGGCCGCTTGATTCATTTCTGTGGGTGTTCCGGAGATAGCCAAGCACTGTACTCGCCTATCTCCGGAACTTCCATAGAAATGGATAGAGCAGGATAACTTTCACCTACCGGAATACCCCTTTGAGAAGTTTTAGCCAAAGGCCTCTGATTTGTTAGCATATCTTCAGATAAAGGGCTTGTTCACACAAACGTGCCGTGTTTTGCGGTCCTCAAATTGCGGATTGGTCCTTTATAGAAATGCCTATTCTTGTCAGCACAACGGACAAGAATAGGACATGAAATATAATTTTTGCAGGTCTACGGAACGAAGCAACGGATGCGGACAGCACACGGAGTGTCTTGGCGCTAACATTGACCTGTAAGGCTGAGTTCATACTTGAGTTATTTGGTCAGTTTTGGCCCCGTAAATGCCCAAATAAGTGAAGTGTGCAGTGATTCTAAGAGTGACGCCTGTCATCTGCATGTCATACGAACTCACAGTATTATTTCACTACCAAAGCAGACTCCATATGTGTGCAACTGCAAGGCACAGTGTTCTACACCACTATAAAGGCTCTCTGCAGCCAGGAAATAGCAGTTTTTTTTACATAATTCGCAAATTTTTTCAAACTAATTTGGCGAAATGGCAAATCGAATTTTTGAAATATTTACTCATCTCTAGCTGCCAGGGGAGAAAGGTCAGCCTTTCAAATGGGAGACTATTTTGTTGCTTTCCAGTCTTCTGGACTCACAAAGGAGTGTCTTCGACTCCTATACACTGGGCATTCCATGGCTGGTTTCATGATCCTCCCATCAATTGGTCCAGCAATTTCATTAATTCCTCTTATTAAAAATGTGATATAACAATATATATGTTAAATTAAAAATATCAATGTTTAATACCCTGAAGCACAAAAACACTTTGATATTGATTCATCCAAACAAAACTAAATAAAAAAAATAAAAAAAAGGAGGACAAAATTTTCTTTGGGCAAAAACACTTGTTTCACTTCAGCAAATGGCATTTATCATGTAGAGAAATTTAATACAAGGCAATTACTAATGTATTGTTATTGTCCATATTGCCTCCTTTGCTGTCTTGATTCATTTTTTCAGTCACATTGTACACTGCTCATTTCCATGGCAGCGGTGGTCGTGCTTACACAATATAGGAAAAGGCACTGGCCTATGTGCACTCCCACAGTCCTGGCCACCAGGTGGTGAGGTGACAGGTTCTCTTTAAGTTGGTGACAGGTTCTCTTTAAGTTCTGTTGAAATTAAGGGGCACATTTATTAGGACTGGCGTTTTAGACGCCGGTTATAATAAAAGCCTGTAGCTAGCGGGGTATCCGCCTAAGTTATGAAGAGGCGCATGCGTCTGCATAACTTCAGCGCATCCACTTTCTACGCCTAAAACAGCAACTAAGCATTGACCCGCCATCTGCGCCTGAAATAAGCCTAATTTAGGAGTATTTCAGTATAGTAAATGACCCCCTAAATCTGTGCAGCAGCTCTAGCCATTCTGACAGCTCACTGACCAAATGTAGCTGCTTGCAGAATCTTTATATGTAAAGTACATTCCAGGGGCATAGCAAGTAACCGTGGGGCTTCATAGCAAAATTGACTTGGGCCCCGCTCTATCATGACCACCTTCTGCAGCAATTCCAGTACATGAATTTTATGATTATTATGGTCTCCCTGATGCACAAGGATAATGTAAAAGTTGAAGTGACTTTATTGTACATATTGTAGATAATTTACACAGTTATGTCACAAAATAGCAATAATGCACACAGTGATGTCACTAGTAGGAGAATATACGCAACTAGGTCATTGCATAGGAATGACACACATAGAAAGGTCATCATGTATCCCTTCTCTATGTCGAGAAGGGGCAATACAGGGTGGCCCATGAAAAAGTAGACAGTCTCCAGCAATAGTAGGACAAAATGAATGGGCAAGTGGATTGTTTTTTTAATAACCCACATGCCACACGATGCAGAAAGTGGTCCCCATTCATATCTATGCATTTTTGGGCACGTCGGATTATGTCAGCTGATACTACTTGTAATGTTGCGGATAGTGTTTGTGATATTTTCCTTCAGTTCATCCAGGGATGTGGATTGTTAGCGGACATTTTCTGTTTTGAATTTCCTAACAGATAAAAATTGCATGAGGACAAGTCTGAGGAACGTGCTGGCCATAACCCCTTGCTCACAGTTTGCTCCTACATCAACAGTTCATGATTCCGTGCCAGTGAGGTGTGGCATGTTGTCCCATCTTGTTGGAAAGAGCAGGACATTTTTGTTTCTGCAGCATCACTGCTGTAGAGCTGCAAGCAGTATCGGCCAACATAATCCGATGTGCCCAAAGATGCATAGACCGGAACAGGGACCACTTTCAGTATCTTTTGTGACTTGTGGGTAATTAAAAAAAATAACAATCCACTTGCTCATTCATCTTGTCATACTATCGCTGGAGGTGGGCTACTTTTTCGTGGGCCACCCTGTATATAAGATAGGGGTAAACGTGGAGCCCAACAGTCATTATTTGCTGCACCTTATGTCTGAATGAAAATGCATTTCTGGTATTTTACAGTAGAAGCCCATACTCTTCAAAAAGTCTCCCAAGGTGTCCAGACCTAATTTATTTATTTATTTTATGCATTTATATAGCGCTGCTATATACCGCAGTTCTTTACAGACATTAGCATCCAACTGTCCTTAATGGGGCTCACAATCTAAGTTCCCTATCAGTATGTCTTTGGAGTGTAGGAGGAAACTGGAGGAAACCCACACAAGCACAGGGAGAACATACAAACTCCATGCAGATGTTGTTATTGGTCAGATTCAAACCTAGGACCCCAGCACTGCAAGGCACCAGTGCCAACCAGTGAGCCACCGTGCTGCCCACTCATGGCGTAGCCTTAATAAAAATAAATGATGCCCTCTATCTCTATTAACGTATCTATGCTTCAAGAGGGACAACTGATTAATTCCTTAAGATATGGAAGTTCAAAAACTCTCAGAAGAATCTTGTCACCCACACTTTTAAAAATATGAGGTTCTTAGCACACAATCTGATGACATTGTGTGAGCCCATCTGCCACGTCAAGGCGACCTCATTCAGATAGGTCCCTACACTAAGACTCTTTTTTTTTAATAACATGATTTACACTGATTTGCACTATTAATTTGAAAAGCCAAACTGATAAGCAGTATATTGGTGTTTCTCTATAACAACTGACTACTGTATATAAAATAATGTAAAAGCACACTGCAAGTGATAACACCAGTTACACTCAATATATCCTGTTATATGTATAATGTGTTAGTGTAGGGACCCACCTAAACAAGGAGGGATTAAGCACTGCAAAAGGGCTAACAAAACAGATGTGAATTTAATATATGAAATAGAATTCAACCCATGTAATGTTATAACAATATTGATTGCAACTGGTACACCATGCAATGTTTGTATAGTCAGTCACTGCAGAAGAAAAGCTTCTTTTTTTTTTGGTGCATTATGTAGTGGAGGCCAAGCTTTGATTTTTCTAAAATTTAAAATTTAGAACAGAACTTTTCTCCTATTACTGTGTAACATTTTATGGATATCACGCAGGAAGTGATATCATACACTATATACACTACACTTAACCTATATACAGACACTATATAAATTACACTGATCCTATATACACACTGCATACATTTACCCTATACATATACTACACTTACCTTTCGCATACACTATATACACCACACTTACCCTGTGTATGCACAGTATATATATACTACATTACACTTACCTGATATACATACTATATAGACTACACTTACCGTACATATTCACTAGACTATTCTTACTCTATATATACATTACATAGAGTACATGTACCCTAAATATACACTATATACTTTACACATACTCAATATACAGACTAAGTATAAAGATTACACCTATATACACACTACAGAGACTACACTATACATATACTATATACACTACATTAATCCTATATGCTGACACTATATAGATTACTTATCCTATATACACACTATATACACTACACTTACCTTATATACAGACATTAAATAGATTACGCTTATCCTATAAGCACACTATATAGAATATACCTGTCCTATGTACACACTATGTAGAGTACACTTACCTTACACATTCACTATATACACTACACTTACCCTAAACACACACCATATGCACTATAAATGCACTATATATACTACACTTACCCTATATACAGGCAATATATAGATTAATTATCCTATATATACACACTAAATGCACTACACTTACAGTATATACACACTGCATTGATGAGACATATCATATGCATACACTATAAACACTAAACTTACCCAATATACAGAACCTATTTAAATTACACTTATTCTATACATACAATATATACATTACATTTACCCTTCATATATAACATATATACACTACACTTACCCTATATACAGACACTATATAGAATAACTATCATATATGCACACTATATGCACTACACTTACCATATGTACACACCATATAGACTACATATGCCATATACATACAATATATATATATTACACTTAGCCAATATACAGGCACTGTATAAATTACACAACACTTAGCCTATAAAAACACTATATGTACTATACATACACTATACACTCTACACATACCCAATATACATACTAACTATAAAGATTACACTTATCTTAGATTGCTATATAGATTGCTTATTCTATATAAACGCTAAATATACTACACTTACCTTATATGCAGACATTAAATATATTACGCTTATCCTATAAGCACACTATATAGATTACACCTATCCTATGTACACACTATGTAGACTACACTTACATTACAAATACACTCTATTCACTACACTTACCGTGTGTACACACTATATTAACTACACATACCCTATACATACACTATATACTCTAGCCTTATCCAGTATACAGACACATTATAGATTACACCATTCCTATATACACACTAGAAAGACTACACTTACCCTACACATACACTAAAATCGTTGCACTTACCGTATAATACAATATATACACTACACTTACCCTATGCACAAACACTATAAAGATTCACTTATCCTGCATACACACTATGTAGACTATACTTACCTTATATACACACACACTATGTAGACTACACTTCCCCTATGTACATACTGTATAGACTACATTTACCATATATAGAAACTTTATAGACAATACTTACCATTTATATACACTACATTTATTATAGTTACCATATACATACACTATATACACTACACTTACACTATATACAGACACTATATAGATTACACTTATCCTACACACATGCGCTATATACACTACGGTTATCCTATATACACACTATTACACTACACCTTATTCATACGCTATATACACTTACCCTATATTCAGACTAACTATAAAGATTATACCTGTCCTATATACACAACATAAAGGCAACACTTATCCTATCCTGTGGTCCGTGAGAAGTTTCTCTGTGACGACTGCGGAGACTGAAGATTGTGTCTGAATTAAAAAGAAAACATGACATAAATATTGGAGCAGTTGTTGGACTCTTTAACACATACTGTCTATCAGGATGGACCCCGAGTCTCAATCTTGTATCAAACAATGAGTGACCCCGATGTCCATTGTAACTTGTCACACCTCACCTTTCATTTGCTAAGTGAACTGGACAACTGCAACTTCTGATACTCACTAATTTCCAACATTCTGTCATTTTCTGTGATTTTGTTGATGTCGTCACATAAAAAAATGTACATGTAGTCTCAGCCCAATGGAGATTCTTAAAGGCTTGCAAAAACAAGTATAAAAAGTATTCCCAAATCGTGCACCGAGACCCTAATTAGCATATTCATTAAGATATCTCTGCAACAGCAATTTGGGCAATTTGGGTAATAAAAGTATCAAGCATATTTATATTTTTTATTCACATAGCCGTATCAGGGCTTGTCTTTTGCAGTACAAGATGTACTTTCTAATGGCGCCATTTATAGTTGCATACAATGTGAATGGGAAGCGGAAACAAATTTCAAATGGGGTGGAATTATAAAAAAATAAACAATTCTGCAACATTTATATTAGTTTTTTTTAACACTGTTTCCTATGCATTAAAACTGACCAATTAATCTGGCAAACATGGGATGACGCTTTTGATCACTTACAATAAAAGACCTTTGATTATCAGTTAGCTTATTATTTTTCCCCCTTCCTCTGATTTCCCCCATGTGTCGTGTCATTGTAATTGTCTTATGTCCTTTTGTTGTTTCAGCTCTTAATGCGTTTATTGGCTTCAGATGCAAAATGTATGTTTTGTATACTAATGTACATTTTTGATATTGACGTTATGCAACATAATATTGTACCTGTATTGCCTCTTACGAATGTGCTATGAGACAATGTACCTGTACTATTTTTTCATTGATAAAAAATCAATAAAATAAACAATTAAAAAAAAAACAACTGACCAATTATTTTTATTCTTGGTCATTACAAATACATTAGTCCCAGGTGCCTGCAGTTTAAAACAGAAGGCACCTGGCGGATATCGCGTCCGCTCTGCTCATGCTTTTTTTGTTGCAGAAGCGCACAGAAATCCGTACAGAAATTTGTGCTGATTTTCTGCACCTTACCCTACACCTGTGTACAGGCACCCTAAGGCTTGGAGGGGAGAATGCAAATTAACTCATACCAGCCCAACCAACTATCTGAATAAAAAATTACCCTTTTTGGGAGGGTTTTTCCGATATTTATATGACTGTGCCTGTAGTAATAGAGCAAGATTTGCATTTAAGGGTTCAATCCAAAAAAGCTGGTTTCACAAGCTAAGGCCTCATGCACACGACCGTGCCGTTTTTTTTGCGGTCCCAACCCACGGATCCGCAAAAAACGGAATCCGCCCGTGTTGCCTTCCGTAATTTGCGGAACGGAACCGGCGCCGGCAATATAAATGCCTATAACAACGGTCGTGTGCATGAGGCCTAAAGCCGCAATGCATATGAAGAACGTAACTTACAGGCAACTACATGAGATGAGTTTAAAGACGCCAAGAATTTTCACATTTTAAGTCTTCATTCACACAGTCAGTGTTTGGTCAGTGATTTCCATCAGTGATTGTGAGCCAAAACCAGGAGTGGATCCTACACAGACATAAGGTAGAAGGGAAAGATCTGCGCCTGTTCTGTGTTTTGGACCCGTAACTTGGTTTTGGCTCAAAATCACTGATGGAAATCACTGACCAAACACTGACTGTGCCAATAAGGCCCTAATGCAATCATCTGCAGTGTCTGCCATTATTTATACTTCACCGTTCTTTAGGTAACTTCACCACAAGTGTTGTAGACCTGACCAAAAGTCCTATTTTCCCTAGACACATAATAAACCGTTCAAATTTAGGGAAAACGCTAAACATCTTTCCCTGTTTTATTGTATTTATTGTAGCTTACTAAAAACACACCAGTTTTATACGGAGATATCCCGCACCTGAATATAACAGTTAGATATATCTCAGTATCTTACCCCAGAAATCCCACCGTGAGCAGTGGGCGTAAAAGCAGCTCCTCCGGGTGTCTCCGAAATTCATCACTAACCATAAAATCAGTTTCATCTCCCAAGGAGCCAACTGATGATTTTTAGATTCAAGCCGACCAACAGCTGTTTACTGCAGTTGCCATGGTGATGTCAACATCAGAGTTAAAGGGGACATTACCTTCCTGATCACTTTTTCTTTTCAAATACTAATCTTGATGAATTTCTGCACTTATATCAAGTGTGAATGAAATCCAATAATCCTGATTTTTTTTTTAAGTAGTGGCAATCTCCAACGGGATCTTAGTGCTGGAGTGCCTGTTAGGCCAGGTTCACATCACCGTTTAGCTTTCCGTTCTTCTGTATTTTAAGCATCCGTTATGCTCAGTTATGCACGTGTTGCATCCTTTTTAGCCATTTCTGTCTGGGATCCGTTATTTTAGAGGGAAACAATTCCTACATTTTTTTAAGTTTAAAATAACGGAAATGGCTAAAACGAAAGCAACATGTGCATAACAGATGCTTAAAATACATGTGAACTCAGCCTTAGGCCTCATGCACACGGCCGTTGTGCATTTGGGAACTGCAATTTGCGGTCCCTAATGCATGGGCAATGTCCGTGCGGCGGCCATGACGAATCGAGACCTATTCAACTTCAATTCCTTTGCTGTCTGGATTCATTTTTCCATCACATTATACACTGCTTTTTCCCATGGTTACGACCACCCTGTAAACCATCAGTGGTGGCCCTGCTTGCACACTATAGGAGAAAGCACCAGCCTATGTGAGTTTCCACAGTCCTGGTCACCAGAGAGGATTACAGGGTGGTCATAACCATGGTAACGAGCAGTGTATATGTAACGTCCCAGAGTGGCATTACCACTTTGTGAGACAGTGACAGGTCTTACTCAGGTTAGAGGCAAGGAAGGGGTGGATAGTGTGGTCCACACCCCTGTTCCACCACAGGTGAGAGAAGCTGGAGGTAATCAGCCTGGCACAAGGTACCTCCCAGAGTGTCAGAAAGGGGGTAGTGTGTTACCTGTGGACAGAGGCCTGGAGGCTCTGTCTGTGTGGTCTCAGCTGGGCAAGGCTGAGGGACCACAAGGCTGGGAGATAGCCTGGAGTTGGGGGACGCAGCGACGCCTGGGAGGGTCGCAGGGCCATAGTCAGGCAGACTACTGAGCCCCAATCCCCCACAAGAAATACTGAACTGGAGACAGTGGGCGTACTGTGGTCTGTACAGCCAGGAGGCTGTGGGACATTGGCTGACAAAGCCGCATGTGTTCACAGGGTGTGAACTGTGACTTTAGGTGAGTCAGGATATTATATGTTTAGTTAGAGCCCAGCCGGGCAGGTGTTTATTTTGTACCATTTATGTTTGGATTGCTGAGGAGCCAAATAAAGTGATGTTTGGACCAGAAACTTGGTGTCTGGCGACGATATTTGTGTGAATCACCCCCGGAGAAGAGCTAACCCCCCCACAATTGGTGGAGGATGCGGGCAGGTGTCCCTGCTAGTTTGCAGAGCAGAGACTGCTGGTGTTAAACTGGACTTTTTTTTTTCTGTGGTGCAAACAGTGCAGGATTTAAAGGGCCAGAAGCCCAGTACAAGAGACTGAGCAGTGGAAATGGCTGCAAAATGGTATAGCCCGTGGGAGAAATCCTGCGAGTTAGGGATCGGCGGAATCCCGCTGGGGGTCAGTCTAGACTCCCGCCAGCATGTGTCTCGGGTCCTGCCTGGAATTCTGGACTTTGTAACAAGGGGGGCCAGAGACCAAAACTACGGTGTCACTGACCTTTTTGACGGACTATGGCTCTGTGCAATGGGAGCTGTTAAAATGTGAGACACTGGAAGTGGAATTTGTACTGGGCAAGGACTTTCCATTGTTTGGGCAGTTGTGGAGCGGAGTTCCTGATAAAAGGCAAAGATATGCCGTTGCCAAGGGCAACCGTCGGGAAGACAAAGAGGTGGAGAGCGGTGCGGTTCTCAGGAGTGCATATCTTCCCTGCGACTGTGTCCGGAGTCCTGGAGAGGGAGTGCGGAGGTGCAGTAAAGCTGTTGCTAGGAGCAACCACAACCTTGATGAGTCTGCGGGAGAGAATGTCACTGCTTTACCAGAATGGTTGATTACAAAGGGTAAGACTGTTCCTGTTATTAACTATGTGGCAGACCCAGTGACAGTGAGCCGCTGGGCCGGTAGGTAATAAGTCTGTGTCTGGACAGGCGGATAAGCCTGCTGTGATTGCTCCCTCGCAGAAATCTACAGGGGAGAAGGTTTCTGTGTTACCTCAGTTGCCCATGACCAAAGCTAGTTTTGGGATGACAAGGATCCGGGATCCCATGCTAGCCCGGGTAAGAGAGAGCACAATATTGAAACCTGAGACTGGTAAAATATTAAAGGTGCTGGACAGTCGTGCGATAAAGGACTATCCGCTGATTTTCACTGAGCGTGAGACTCCAATGAGAACAGAGACTGATGAATTTGATGTTACAGATATGCTCATGCATGAAGGAGTGTTGGGCCGTGATATCGGGTTGTTGCTGTGGAGTGATGAAACTCCTGCAGAACCTGTACCTGTCCCTTTAAGTGAGGATCTAAGGGAGTTGCGCTTTGACCTGCATGGGGAAAGAATATTGACCATTGGAAACAATGGTGCTGGTCAAGTGCAAAGTGATGGTGACAAAAGTGAGGAAATGCATAAGGAAAATATGATGTCATATGAAATATGTGGTGACAGTGATATAACTTTTCCGTTGCAGGTTGTGGTCAGGGGAGAAGCGCCCCCTGGTGGTA
Source organism: Bufo bufo (assembly GCF_905171765.1). Classification (NCBI taxonomy): domain Eukaryota; kingdom Metazoa; phylum Chordata; class Amphibia; order Anura; family Bufonidae; genus Bufo; species Bufo bufo. The sequence continues at coordinate 641,164,616 of NC_053390.1, read as the reverse complement.
AAAATGTAAATGATGATGAAGCTTTATTTTCTGCATCTGCTATGTTTCATGAAGCGCGATATGACGTAATCGAAAGGTTTGAAGACATGCATATAAGTAGTGTGGAGAAAAGCCCAGCTCCAGCTCAGTGTTTGAAGGTGCAGGAAAATATGATAGGGCTAGAGGGTGTACCGCACGTACCAGAGGTGGAAATGCAGTCCCCACAATGTTGGTTGGTTACTAAGGAAGTGTCCCAGGTGGGGATTAGCTCATCGGTGCCCCTAGAGGTCAGAATTAATAATGACACGAGCGGTATAGGTGACGTATGTGCTGTGACCGATAGCAACCCAGAGAGTGAAGCTACCATGTCAAGGTCCTGTGAAACAAAGGTGGTTACTAGTAGCGACCAGACAGTTATATATGACGAGATGAGAATTAAGTCGGGTGACGTAATCCTAGGGTCTGAAGCCCATATCCAGACAGTTGTAGATGACCTGACACGACAGTACAACTGCAAACAGGAGAATGATCTCTCTCTCTCCTCACGCTCCCTAGAAACGTTAGAGACGGGACTAGCTGTCTTCACAGAGCAACTGAAGAAAATTTCAGAAAGGGTAAAGAAAGAGAATGGTGATACTCCTACATCTGCTGCAGCAGAGCCGAGCAAGGAGCAGCTGGAACCGGAGGCCCAAAAGCGGGGCACTTCCCACAAGCTTGTGCAAAAAGCTGAAAAGAAACTGCTGAAAAACATGGAGTTGGTGGTTCAGCACCTGGAGAAACAGGGTGTGACATACAAAAAGGGGGAGAAAACCAAGAACAAACTTCAGCGAGGATTGGATGATCTGATGGTGGACCTGGACCACCAGAAGCAAGTTATGTCTAATCCAGCGAAGAAACAGGAGAAGTGTGACTGGCTCCTAGCTGAAGAGAAATACATCTCGGCTCGATATGGTGAAAGACGTGTCCAAACAGAGACTGATGCTTGGGAAAAGGAGACCAAGGCCCTCTCCTTGGCTAAAGCCCTGGAAAAAGCGCTTGAGGAGCATGCTGAATTGGAGAGGCTGAACAAGCAACTCAGAGCAGAGACTGAAAATCTCATGCGCTTAAAAGATGAGTTGGAGAAATCTAAGTGTGCTCTCAAACAGCAGGTGGAAGGTGAGAAACCTGAAGAGGAGAGTTCTCTGGAAGATGTCAAGAAGCCAGAGCCTGTTAAAAATGGGACTGGAGAGGGTGGCACTGTGGTGCTGGCTGTGGCAGAGAAGATGGAAGATGCTTCTGCTAAACCAGATGATGGGGCTGATGTGGATGCTGAAGACCACAGACCCGTGGTAACGTGTAGCCTAGGCCTGGAAGACGTCCCCTCTGCATACAAGGCCTTCCAAATAGCCAGCAGCCTGCTGGGGAAGAAGTACGAGGAGGTGAACGATCAGTTTTCGGATCCGGGTTATTACAATGGGCTATATCTCCTGACTTCTCCACAAAATGAGAACAGGGTCCTGGGTGAGCCTCTGGAGAAAATGACAGAAGACGAGGAGTCTGCTGAAGACCCTGGTGCCTCCTGCCTCAATGAGAAAGAGGGGGAGGGGTTAACAGGGCAAGTGTATGGTGCCATGTCCGAGAAGGATGAGAAGGTGGTCAAAGAGACTGGAGACTTCAAGAAGACAAAGAATGAAAAAGTTAAGGCCGATATGTTGGTTGACATGAAGTCCCCAGGTTCTACAGAGACCAAAGTTAAGCCAAAGGGAGCCGCGGCCGAAGTGGAAAAAGCCGCTAAAGAAGCAGAGGTCTCTAAAACTGCCATAGTAGCTGGAGTAACTACTGTTGGAAAGAAGGAAGAAGTGACCCAGATGCACGTAAAAGTGAGTAGGGGCAAGCATGCTCTGCTGAAGGAGCCCTGCAAAGCAAAGGAGAAAGTGTTGGGATATGACCATGACTGGGAACAGTTCAGGCAAGAGCTGCAGCAGTCCAAGAAAGGACGTGAGGCGCATGTACTGGAGCCAGAGGATCTAAAAAGAGAGAGAGATCAAAATATACGACAGCGCATCATTATCACTCGGGAAAGAATAGGAAAAGAGTATCTGGTCATGAGATGGGCACATGAGGCCTTTAGGCAGTTTCGGTTAGGCAAGATGTTGGTTTTGGTGATAAACCAAGCTCTGCTGGCATGGGTCTGGCAGAACAAAGGGAAGGTACGTGTCACCGAGGTTCCTGGCCTCGGTGAAATAAGAACCGGTAATTTTCTGTGTCAGCGGCAGCTGGTGCTCGCTGACACTGGATTACTTAGTGTGGCTGTAAAGCCAATCTGGGCCGGTTCTTATTGGGAGCAGCCAAAGAGCAGGGTGGGTGGCTGTTCCCCATGTCCAGGCCAGGTCGATACCCTCTCACCAGCCTCCCGTGGTTATGCAGGTGTTCACCCTCACGGGCTTGAACAAAGGGGGGGGGGATATGTGAGACAGTGACAGGTCTCACTCAGGTTAGAGGCAAGGAAGGGGTGGATAGTGTGGTCCACACCCCTGTTCCACCACAGGTGAGAGAAGCTGGAGGTAATCAGCCTGGCATATGGTACCTCCCAGAGTGTCAGAAAGGGGGTAGTGTGTTACCTGTGGACAGAGGCCTGGAGGCTCTGTCTGTGTGGTCTCAGCTGGGCAAGGCTGAGGGACCACAAGGCTGGGAGATAGCCTGGAGTTGGGGGACGCAGCGACGCCTGGTAGGGTCGCAGGGCCATAGTCAGGCAGACTACTGAGCCCCAATCCCCCACAAGAAATACTGAACTGGAGACAGTGGGCGTACTCTGTACAGCCAGGAGGCTGTGGGACATTGGCTGACAAAGCCGCATGTGTTCACAGGGTGTGAACTGTGACTTTAGGTGAGTCAGGATATTATATGTTTAGTTAGAGCCCAGCCGGGCAGGTGTTTATTTTGTACCATTTATGTTTGGATTGCTGAGGAGCCAAATAAAGTGATGTTTGGACCAGAAACTTGGTGTCTGGCGACGATATTTGTGTGAATCACCCCCGGAGAAGAGCTAACCCCCCCACAACTTCTTCACGCCGCTACTATCTCTAATGTGCTAATATCATGTCATCTTGTGTATTTATTTCAGGTCCACTACACTGTGCATTTCTAATGTTTGCAACGGTTGTGTTTAAATGCAATTTGCCTGGTTTACCAGCAGGTGGCAGCAAATACGGCAGAACTATAGTTAGGTAGAATGGAGCTTTCCATTCCATTCTATACCCCCTCGGTGGAGGAGTGGGCCAGTCCCACTTCCTGCAGGAAGGGTGGGGATTAGTGAGAGTCAGTTCCAGCTTACCCCCTGCCAAGGGAGGGTGTGCTGGGCACGTCTCTCCTGAACATGCCCAAGCCAAGCCACCAGAGCACCCTTAGCTCTGCTGGACATGGAGGCCAAAGCTTGAAGCCTCAGGAGCCAGGAGGAGTATTTCCTTGCCAAACATAGAGTCAGACTACTAAGTGTTGTGCAGCATAAAGAAGAAGCAAAGTTATACAGCCAGCCTGATAGTACAGCAGAGCCAGAGAGCAACAAATGTAGCAGTGATGAGTTTGCCTGCCAGAGTCTTAATGCTAAAGCCTGCTGGGACCAAGGCAAAGTTGGAACTGCATCTCAAGATCTGGACTCAAGTTATTCTTTTATCCCTCAACTATTCCCCCTATTTGTTTGCTTCGGAGCCAACGCCTTTGGTCCAGCCGTATACAGGTAGGAGCACCGTGACACTCACACCTCATATAAAGGGACATTTTAGGCCACCCTTTACCACTCGGCCTGTTCCTACACCTGGGACGCGACATAGAGGGCCCTGTGGCTCGGCCGCCCATTGCATATGACTCACCTCATCCACTTGCACACAAAGAGACAGTAACTCCTCTTTTGATTAAAGAGGATCTGTCGCGCTGGGAGCGTGCGATGACGTCATCACGCTGAGCGCCGCTCCTTCGGCAGATCCTTTTCATTCAATAGAGGAGCAAGAGGATGAGGTGAGTATATATATTTTTTCTTCTTTTTTTTGCTGAAATGAAACATTACAGCAGGGAGCCACTATGGGGCATTATTACTGCAGGGGTCACTATGGCAAACATTTTAGGCCACCATGGGGAACATTAGTACTGCTAATGGCCACTATGGGAGACATTATTTCTGCCGGGGGGCACTATGGGGGATATTATTACTGCTGGGGGCCACTATGGGGGACATTATTACTGCTGGGGGGTATTATGTACACTGAGGGCACTGCAGGGGTTGGGATCTTTGTTTAAAAGAAAAAAGCCATTTTTAACAGCCGTGAATAACAGATGCAAAACGGGCATTAAAAACGGACAGACAGACAAAAAATGGATGCACAAATGGTTGGAAAATGGCCACGAAAAACTGACAGTGTGCCTTAAGCCTCATTTACAAATCCGTGCTTAAATCTGTGAAAAGGAGGTCACTGATGCCTCCATGAAGATATCTGTGAAGGATCCATGTGTGGTCCGTGTGTGCATATTTTGCTGTCCGTGTGTCATCCGTGTTTCACTGACACTGCACAGCTGAAAAATAATTTTCAAAGCATCTCTTCCTAATGATTCCTGAAACCCTGTTGGATCCGTGTCGCATTCGTGGTATTCACGGATACATAGACTATAATGGGCATGATGGATGGACGGACAAAGTAGAGCATTTATCCGTGCTGAAAACACAGACCCACGGACCGTGCTAAAACTCTGATGTATGAATACTCATTCATTAAAATGAATGAGGAAGTGAGCTGTCCGTGGAGAACATGTACAGCGCACATACGTGGAACACTGAGGTGTGAATGAGGTTTTATAGAGCTTAGAGCGTTTAGGATTGTACGGTAACAGAATTCAGACATGTCGGTTCAGCATGTTAGGGATCAGCACCCTGAAAAGATTGCAATTTCCACTAATTAGTAGCTACAGTAGATGCATTTCTCCAGTGTGGAAATGGGGCAGTTTGTTCCTTTGTAACTAAAATGTATTTCACACCTCCACTAGGTGGCAGCAATGTACTGGTTACCTTTTCATATGACAGAAAACACAACACAGGTGTGAATACAGCCTTAGGCCTAGTTCACACGAACGTATGGCTTTTATAGTTTTTTGCGGTCCGTTTTTCACGGATCCGTTGTTCCGTTTTTGAGTTCCGTTGTGTTTCCGTTTCCTTTCCGTTTTTACGTTCCGTTTTTCCGTATGCCATGTACAGTATACAGTAATTACATTGGGCTGGGCATAACATTTTCAATAGATGGTTCAGCAAAAACGGAACGGATATGGAAGACATACGGATGCATTTCCGTATGTGTTCCTTTTTTTTCCGGACCCATTGATTTGAATGGAGCCACGGAACGTGATTTGTGGCCAAATATAGGACATGTTCTATCTTTGAAAGGAACGGAAAAACGGAAATACGGAAACGGAATGCTTACGGAACACATTCCGTTTTTAATGCGGAACCATTGAAATGAATGGTTCCGTATACGGACCGTATACGGAACACAAAAAAACGGCCCGTACACTCGCAAAAAAAATGTTTGTGTGAACTAGACCTTACCGTAACTTGTTAACCCCTTCTCACCCTGTGACATTTTAATACATCATGGGAACTATGTAGTTCCAGCCAATTGACATAATAGCAGAAGTTGTTCCTGTGTGGTCACTGTGGGAGGCCAGTTTTGACTGAAAACCAGGCTCCAGGCCTAGCTGTTTAATGCCTTGGATGCTGCAAACAATAGCAACCGTAGCATCTAAGGAGTTTAAGAGACGAAAGGGGCTTCCTATGTCAGCACGTTGCAACAAAATTGTGTGGTGCCATTAACAAAGGCCTCCAGGTCAGACATGTGCAGAAGTGTAATAGCACCTATGGCAGAGTCTAATAGTATACTTTTTTCTTTGTATTTCCCGGCCTGACCACGGTCATCTTAAAGGGGTTGTCTCACTTCAGCAAATAGCATTTATTATGTAGAGGAAGTTAGTACAAACCACTTACTAATTTATTGTCATTATCCATATTGCTTCGTTTGGCTGGACTCATTTTTCCACATTTCACATTATACACTGCTCTTTTCCATGGTTATGACCACCCTGAAATCCATCAGTGGTGGCCGTGCTTGCACACTATAGGAAAAAGTGCTGACCTACATATTTGGTGGTTGGTAACGTAAGACCTAACATAGGCTAGTGCTTTTTCCTATAGTGTGCGAGCACGACCACCACCACTGATGGATTGTAGGGTGGTCGTAACCATGGAAACTAGCAGTGTATAATGTAATAAAAAAATGAATCTAGCCAGCAAAGGAGGTAATATGGTGAATCACACTACATTAGTAAGTGCCTTGTATTTACTTTCTCTACATAAGAAATGCCACTTGCTGAAGTGAGACAATCCCTTTAAGCCTAATTCACATGTCAGCATACCTCTCAACTTTTTGGATTTGATCTGGCTGGTTAGGCGATAGGGCTGATCTGGCTGGCTAGGCGGGCGTCCCCTTCCTCCCTCTACAGATGGTGAAGCTCCAGGTCTCCAGACACATCAAGCATTGCTCTGCAAATGGCCGTTTGTCCTTCTGTTATGGGACCTTCATCTGTGGGTTCTTTATGTCATAGACTTATGCATCTATGACATCAGCAGCACAGTTGCCATAGTTACTACAGGGGCTTATTATTGATACCTACCTCATGCACTGTGGTCCCAACCCTTGATTGACTTGAGACTCTACAATATACTTGTCACTAGAAAGGCCCCTAATCACTATGGCATTTAAAAGCTGCCCTAACAATAGTAAGTTAGGGAGTGTAATGACAGATTTGAGTGTAATATGCACACCCATGCCCTCAAGTCCATTTGCTACATCTGAATTTACACAGATTCCAGTGGACTTTTCTTTTGGTGCCAATAAGTAGCGATTGACCAAACTATCACATTAACAAGATTTTAGTATAACCAGTTTCTTATACATTGTCTTTGAAATGACCAATACCTCATCTAAAAAAAATCAGCATGGAAGCTTCCACAAAGAGTACACATTCAAAACGAATAGGAATCAGGATTGGTACAGAGAAGAATTAAGGGGGTCATTTATCCAACTGGTGTAAAGTAGAACTGGCTTAGTTGCCCATAGCAACCAATCAGATTCCTCATTTCATTTTCCAAAGGGGCTGTCTAAAATAAAAGATAGAATCTGATTGGTTTAATTTATGCTACAGATTTCCACTGTATATTTCACCGTTTGCAATGCGTAGGGTTAGATCTTTGGTAAATCCGCACCGAAATCCACTGTGGAATGTCAGCAAAATCTGCAGTAAAATTTCCAAAGTGGCCGACGTTGGGCTGCTCTCTCCTTTCACTCCGCTCTTTTCGGATGGGACATTTTTGATATGGATATGCTGTTAATGGGCAGATATTTTACTCCCGCAGGTTTTGTCTATCAATCTGAAACAGTTGGTTTCCAACCACATATTTACTATGCTTTTCAGTGCTTCTATAGGAACTCGACTTTATGGATTAAACACACAGCAGCCATAGCATCACCAAAATTTATGATGCAGCGACCAAGCAGGTTCAATCACCAACCACACAGAGACGGTTACAACAGTCTTCCTATCTGCGTGGCATGCCGGTGGTTGCCAGGCTGATAGTTAAGGCAAGAAGCTTTCAGGATACAAGCCCCAGACCAGCGTCCCAGATGGAGAAACCAAGAGTCAACAGAATCAGCTGAATCTGGGAGGCTATGTGGTGATAGGAACATCTATTTTTTGATCCAATTCAATTATGCTAATACCAGATGTTGGGTCAACTGGGCCATTGTGGTATTGTTTAATAAGATAAGCACCAATCTTCACACAAGCAAATCACTTAATCCCATGGAAATGTATGGAGGTCTGGAGATAAAGGGCCAGATTTATCATTAGCTCAAGTCAGAATAATGGAGTGAAAAAGTCGCAAATTTTTGCGCAATCGCTTAAACTGCGCAAAAATTTGCGACTTTTATTGGCTCTTCGTTCATCACTACACCCGGGACCCCTGCCGATCATCTGTTTGAGAAGGCAGTAGTGCCACAGCTTTCTCTCAGCTTTCCCTAGGCCATGTGACATCACATTCATTGGTCACATGGCCTAGGCGCAGCTCTATACAATGTACAGCGCTCTGATTGGTAAACTGTGAGAAGGTCTGTTGCATTCTCAAACAGCTGATCAGCGAGGGTCCCGGATGTCAGACCACCACTGATCAGATATTGATGACCTATCCAGAGGATAGGACATCAGTATAAAACTCCCAGAAAACCACTTTAATGTGTGAGGGCTGACTCAAGGAGGAAGATGTTGAGCCAGACTGGAATTATCAGATATACAACTACATTAGGCATATTAATCCTAACATCTCATTTTAGAGATGGATTGCACAAGGTATTAAATCATTAGTTGATATACAGTATGTACTAATTTAGTTATATACCTTTAAAAGGGTATTGCGGTAGGAAAAAGTTATCAGATCAGGTTGGTGGGGGTACTACCAGTGGGACCCCCACCAATCACAAGAACAGGGCCCTCTACCCCCGGCAAGCCCCCTGCTGCTCCCTTGAAATGACCTGCGCGGCCGGTCGCACAAGCGCACGGCCGCTCCATTCATTTCTGTGGGTGTTCCGGAGATAGCCAAGCACTGTACTCGCCTATCTCCGGAACTTCCATAGAAATGGATAGAGCAGGATAACTTTCACCTACCGGAATACCCCTTTGAGAAGTTTTAGCCAAAGGCTAAAGGCCTCGGATCCGCAAAACATGGTTGGTCCTTTATAGAAATGCCTATTCTTGTCAGCAAAACGGACAAGAATAGGACATGATATATAATTTTTGCAGGTCTACGGAAAGGAGCAACGGATGCGGACAGCACATGGAGTGTCTTGGCGCTAACATCGACCTGTAAGGCTGAGTTCATACTTGAGTTATTTGGTCAGTTTTGGCCCCGTGACTGCCCAAATAAGTGAAGTGTGCAGTGATTCTAAGAGTGACGCCTGTCATCTGCATGTCATACGAGCTCACAGTATTATTTCACTACCAAAGCAGACTCCATATGTGTGCAACTGCAAGGCACAGTGTTCTACACCACTATAAAGGCTCTCTGCAGCCAGGAAATAGCATTTTTTTTAACGTAATTCGCAAATTATTTCAAACAAATTCGGCGAAACAGCAAATCGAATTTTTGAAAAATTCACTCATCTCTAGCTGCCAGGGGAGAAAGGTCAGCCTTTCAAATGGGAGACTATTTTGTTGTTTTCCAGTCTTCTGGACTCACAAAGGAGTGTCTTCGACTCCTATACACTGGGCATTCCATGGCTGGTTTCATGATCCTCCCATCAATTGGTTCAGCAATTTCATTAATTCCTCTTATTAAAAATGTGATATAGCAATATATATGTTAAATTCAAAATATCAATGTTTAATACCCTGAAGCAGAAAAACACTTTGATATTGATTCATCCAAACAAAATTAAATAAAAAAATAAAAAAAAGGAGGACAAAATTTTCTTTGGGCAAAAACACTTGTCTCACTTCAGCAAATGGCATTTATCATGTAGAGAAATTTAATACAAGGCAATTACTAATGTATTGTTATTGTCCATATTGCCTCCTTTGCTGTCTTGATTCATTTTTCAGTCACATTGTACACTGCTCATTTCCATGGTTACGACCACCCTGTAATCCAGCAGCGGTGGTCGTGCTTACACAATATAGGAAAAGGCACTGACCTATGTGCACTCCCACAGTCCTGGCCACTTAGGATCATGAGCAGTTCCTTTCCTTCTCAATACTCTTCTCTTCCCATCACTCTGGCACAAGTTGATCTTGGTCTCATCTGTCCATAGGATGTTGTTCCAGAACTGTGAAGGCTTTTTTAGATATCGTTTGGCAAACTCTAATCTGGTCTTCCTGTTTTTGAGGCTCACCAATGGTTTACATCTTGTGGTGAACCCACTGTATTCATTCTGGTGAAATCTGTTCTTGATTGTTGACTTTGACACACATACATCTACCTCCTGGAGAGTGTTCTTGATCTGGCCAACTGTTGTGAAGGGTGTTTTCTTCACCAGGGAAAGAATTCTTCGGTCATCCACCACAGTTGTTTTCCGTGGTCTTCCGGGTCTTTTGGTGTTGCTGAGCTCACTGGTGCGTTCCTTCTTTTTAAGAATGTTCCAACCAGTTGTTTTGGCCACGTGTAATGTTTTTGCTATCTCTCTGATGGGTTTGTTGTGTTTTTTTCAGCCTAATGATCGCTTGCTTCACTGATCGTGACAGCTCTTTGGATCTCATCTTCAGAGTTGACAGCAACAGATTCCAAATTCAAATAGCAAACTTGAAATGAACTCTGGACCTTTTATCTGCTCATTGTAATTTGGATAATGAGGAAATAACACACACCTGGCCATGGAACAGCTGAAAAGCCAATTGTCCCATTACTTTTGGTCCCTTAACAAGTGAGAGGCACATATGCCGACTGTTGTAATTCCTACACTGTTCATCTGATTTGGATGTAAATACCCCCAAATTAAAGCTGACAGTCTGCAGTTAAAGCACATCTTGTTCGTTTCATTTCAAATCCATTGTGGTGGTGTATAGAGCCAAAAATTTTAGAATTGTGTCGATGTCCCAATATTTATGGACCTGACTGTATATATGAAATAGGAGATATATAGATATATAAGAGATAGATGATAAATAGATAGGGAGATGGATAGATATTTCATAGATAGACTTACATGTTTGTACTGTACTGATCACTTTATTTTCTGTGAACGGTAATAATCTTTATTCATTGCTGGTAATGGGAGATTCTCATCATTAGGGAGCATTCACCCGACCGTGTTTTTCTTCCCTGTCTGTTCCGCGTCCGTTCCGCAATTATTGGGGACAATGCACGGACCCATTGATTTCTATGGGTCCGCAACAAATTGCGGAATGCCTTTCATTGTCATCCGTGTGCTGTCCGTTCCGTGTGTCCGTTCCTTTTATTTTAGAACATGTCCTATACTTGGCCGTAAATTGTGGTTCGTGGCCCCATAGAAAGTCATTGGGTCCGTAAAAAATGGATAGCACACGGAAATGCATCCGAATGTCATCCGTTTTTTGCGGACCCTGGACTGAAAACATTCTAGGAAACCCCATTTCAGTTTTTTGCGGACCGTGAAAAACGGATGACACACGGAAGCACCACGTCCGTATTATACAGACTTACGGAACGGAAACGGAAAGATAACTGAAGACATACGGAACACACGGATCCGTGATTTGCGGACCGCAAAATCAACACGGTCGTGTGAATGCTCCCTTATGCTGACTTGTCTGTGATGAAATGACACCTGAGGTGCTGTTGTTACTATGGTATCATAGTTGGCCAGGGATGTCATGTGACCACTCCTCTGAAGATGCTTGCCGTGATGCATGCTGGGGTTTTTACTTTCACTTTGCTGCTGCTCCGCCCACACAAACTGTCATCTATGGGAGCATATTATGCTGAACACATTAGAAAAATGATACATACACAGTATATCTATCATTATACTAATACCTCTTGGCTTTAGTTATTATCTGGGACAATTTTTTATTTTTTTTTGCGTATGGTGGCCAACCCCTTTAATTTATAAAGGAAGGGAAGCTGACAAGTCTAGAACAAGGCAGTTTCTTTATGCTAAGTTGTCTGAAAGGACAGTGACCATTTAAATGTAGCAGCTAGTGTCATGCAGCTTCTGGCAAGGCAAATAAGATTATGGGGTGTATCGAAAGGGCAAAGATGCACATGATGAGAATATAATTCTACTCAGGGTCATAGTGAGGGGGGGCAGCAGGGACACGTGTCTCAGGCGCAGAGGCTCGGAGTCATCATTTCTCAAGGTACATTCAATAAATGATATCAAAGCATTTCCATTGCATCTCCCTCATTGGAATTCTACATACAATTGGTGTCCAGTGCTTGTACAAGAGGTTGCCTGTCACACTATGCCACTGGCAGAATAACCACGACTAAATACTACAATACAGTTACTGTATAATACTATTGTGCCATGACTAAATAAAACCACCATACAGTAAATTAATAGTGTGACCAGCATAAAGTCACTTAATTAGTAATGAGCGAAGCGAGTTTAGAATGCTATCAACCTAAGTCGCTTCGCTCAAAACGTCGGATTAATGCTGTTTGGAGATCTTTATCCATACAACATTAAAATGTACAGGCTCCGATAAGCTGAAGTCAGTTATTCGCAAAGTTGAGCAAGACTTGGTTGAAGGGGTATTCTCATCTTTCTCTTTCAGCCTCACCTGCAGTCACTCTGTTGTTCACTTCCTGGTTTTCTGCAGCTAAGGCTGGGCGGGCTTAGGCAGCTAGAGTGAATGCCGGCCACACCTCCTTATGATATCACACTGAGGACTGAGTTCTTACTAGTTCATGTGAAGAGTATGAGTCATCAGTCTGGCAGCCTGCAGTGTGTGTGAGTCCCCTCTCCCCTGCTGTGGAATCCTGACTTGGAGAGCTGTGATAAGTGAGCTCAGTGTACAGTAACATGTGGCTCTTCTGCACAGTTTTACACACAATCTCAGTCTGATCTTTTACAAACCCATTCTGTACAGCAAACACTATAATTCCATATTATACATTAGCTCTAAAGATTGTCAGCCAGTAGACTTATAATCTGTGCATTTGATTCCCATAAAACATGACCATCCCCCACCCCCCAGCACTGATGCAGATATCTTTCTATCACAGCTGTACTACAATTGTGTGTAAACCTTACACTATGTATATGTATAGATGCATATATAGCTCAGGAACATGTTTCTTCTCCAGTCTCCTATCATAAGTTTGGCTCAAGGGCTTCCTATACAGCTCAGCTACATCTTTATTATACTCTCCCACCATCCTTGAGATTGACGGTCCGTATATAAAGCTCTGCTACAACTCTTTATTCCATGAAAACCGACCAGAAGGAGTGGGTCAATAGAGTACAAAAAACACTTATAGTACAGAGGTAATAAAAAAAAAACATAATTTTATTAGAAAATCACAACAAGACATGATTGACACAAGTCACACAAAGACATTTAACAAAGGTCACAATACATGAACGTATTAAAAACCAAGAGGACCGATGGTGGACTGCTTGTATATATTAATAAAGCGCACGTGCAATAATCTTGATTGGTCATCAGTAAAAAGGTGTATTACACCTAACCACTATGGCTCCAAATTACATAATACAACCCATATGCATGTATTGTACAACAGATACCAAAATTTGGGGGTGATAATGCACACCACAAAGATTAACTGAGGCAATATGGTAACTAGAATTGTAATAGGCACATAGAAAATACTGACCAAGCAACTTTAGTATACCACACAGGAACACCACCGGTCCGCTCCCCAACGCACGTTTCACGTTTAGCTTTTTCAAGGGGTACTGGCTAGTGTCATGAGGATAGTCTCTTAAATAGGTGTAGCAGCTATGTCCTGTTTGCTGATGGGCTGACGTTAATCAAATCACTGGTGTCATTGGCTGGCCTATCATCCATCTGTTTTGACTCACCTGGATGATATCACATGGTGAGTGCTCTTTACATGGTGCCGGGCCCTCCGCCATGAACGCTGCGCTGGAAGCCACGCCCAGCAGGTCCGGAGGAGGAGAGTCACGCAATTACTGCGCGACGATCGTCATCCAGGAGCGGCGGCCGGCGCCCCAGCCCGGCGCATGCGCAGACCGTCGGGCGCACCGCAACCACCATATTGGGTGAGGGCATCTGGATCGGCCGCTGTTACAATTATATACCACAAGATTATACTGTCAATACTCGAACTCAATACAATTAAAGCCCAAGTTGGCATCTTGTATAGATGTTTAATGACACCATTAGGCATATTTCAAATGCAATTTAAGATGTGTGGATATAACACCCACAGGGCAGGAATAAAACACATAGACAATTGTCATGAAGAGAAAGACACACCAAGAGTCAGGCTACCATATTGCTGGTCCTAACTAGGGTGCAGAATGTATTTTATAATATTTTTGGAAGGGAACACCAATATAATACATGAGTACACTGCGCAATTACGCTATATACACACCATGTAATACACTGGAATGACCATTATCCATGTGATAGTACCGAATGATTCAGTGTGTGAGAAGAGGTAGAGCTGAAGTTAGAAGAAGGGGAGAATTTGTCGCATGCGCAAAAAAGATTTTTTAAATGTATTAATATACTGTGAATGAAAAAATCATATGTTACCTGTGAAAAAATATTTGTTAACCAGTGAAATAATACATATCATATAAATGTCATATTAGCCAGTGAAATAATGCATCCCATATAAATAACATATTAGACCAACCAAAAAATTTAAGGTAAAGTGCTCCTCTTTTCATCCCTATGTGCCACATATAATTGTGTACAGAGGGAGGAAGAGGTATATAAATTAAGTGCCTGTGAATAAAAATAATAACACAATAATAACACGTGAATGAAGTGAGATCCATCACGTGAGAGATGCTATAATATAGGTGATGTCAACCCTTCATGATTACCCACTTCTAAGTATACACATATTATCATTATATCCCCCCACCCATTATTTGTGAATATTAACCATCGGATCTCCCCATGATCCGATTGTAAAGCCCATGCAGCCCCTGCATACCTCTATAATCTCATACAAGACACACCATGTGTACCACACCTGGATGCTGTACACATCCTCACAGATTAATTGACCACTCGCATAATCCACAGCCCACCAGAGATTCTCTCTCACACTACCATCATAATCACATAAAAGGACCTGGACACAGCAAGGAGTTTCAAGGAGGAACTGCTCACAGAAAGGAGGCGAAGGGTACCTTATCATTGAGCCCATATGGTACCTGAGTCTGGAGTTTGATTATCCACTTACTCTCAACCTGTTCTAGACGTCTAAAGAGGTCACCACCCCGAGAGCCCAGATTCACTCTATCGATGCCACGGACCTTCAGGTCCTGCCATCGATTGTTATGTTTCAAACGGAAATGTCGCGCAACTGGTTTGAGCTTCACTATCCTGTCTCTGTCATCATCACCAACTTTGGATGCCGTGCGTATATCACTTTGATGTTCCTGAATACGTATACGCAATTCATGTGTTGTCATGCCAATGTAAATTAATCCACATGGGCATGTCGCATAGTATATAACACCCGTGGTGCTGCAATTGATGAAATGCACAATCTTATACACATTTTTACCAGATGAGTCATGAAAAGAGTCAGTCTTGACCATAGCCCTACAAATACTACAGTGCCCACAAGATATCGACCCCCATCTAGGCCCCCTGGTCTGGGACAAAAAGTCCTGGGGTTTTGGTGGAACATAATGGCTGGATACCAAGATGTCGTTAAGATTTTTGCTACGCCGAGCCACCAGTGTGGGAATTGAAGTGAGCACTGAGTCAAGAACATGATCAGTCTGCAGAATCGGCCAGAACCTCACAAAGGTTTTCCTGATGTTATTCCATTGTGTGTTATAGTCCGTAATCATGCAGACTGGTTGCGTTCTATCAGATGTAATATCTGACACTTTCTTATGTTTGGTTGTAAGGAGGGCCTCTCGAGATGTATTTAAGGCCTGTTGATATCCCCGTTCAATAACCACAGGGTGGTAGCCTCTTTGCTTGAAGCATTGCCGAAGCAACATTGACTCATCTTCAAAATCCTCTGTTGTTGTACATAATCTTTTAGCTCTCAGGAACTGTCCAATTGGTATGGATCGTTTTTGATGTTGAGGATAAAACGGGGAGGCATGCAGAAGAGCATTAACAGCAGTGTCCTTACGGTGAACTCCAGTTGACAGGGTACCATCTGCAGATGTCTTGATGTTAATATCCAGAAACGTCATTTGATGTTGAGATATGGTCTGTGTCAGCCTGATGTTCCAATCATTCACATTAAGCTGTACCAGGAATGAATCCAATGCTGTCCTAGACCCCTGCCAAATAAACAAAATGTCGTCCATAAAACGCATCCAGGATATAACCTGACCATCCGCTTCATCCATTGCCTGCTGTACATACTCGCCTTCCCAAAAGCCAAGGAATAAATTGGCGTATGAGGGCGCACAAGTCGCCCCCATCGCCACTCCTCGCAATTGAAGATAGTACCGATCTTTAAACAGGAAATGATTATAAGTCAAAACAAAATCCAACAGAGTCAATAAAAACTCCACTAGATCAGGTAACAAGTTCCTCGTCTGCAAGAAAAAGGTGGAAGCCTTTAATCCCAACTCATGTCGGATACAGGTATAAAGCGACTCCACGTCGCAAGTTACGAGGTACATGTCACCCTCCATCTGGACACTTTCCAGACGCTTTAGCACATCAGTGGAGTCACGCACATATGACGGCAGACACTCAACACATGGCTTAAGGTAAAAGTCCAAAAAAAGACAAATAGGTTCACACAACCCCCCACAACCCGAAACTATTGGTCTACCCGGGGGCTTGGATGTTTTTTTTTCTGAACCTTAGGTAACAGGTACAACGTAGGGGTTATTGGATGTTTCACCACCAAGCCATGAAATACAGTCTTGTTAATAGTCCCTGACTCCACTGCTGCTGTCAAAATGCCCTGTATCTGCGTCTGAAAGCTGCTAGTAGGATTAGATGTAAGTCTCCTATAACAGGCTATGTCGCGCAATTGACGATGTGCCTCTGCCTCGTACATTTCCACAGGCCACACCACCACGTTTCTGCCCTTGTCAGCCGGTTTAAATACCACATTTTCCATTGCCCGTAGTTCTTTTAAAGCCAATCTTTGTGAGTGGCTTAGGTTGTCATATGGACGCTTTGTGGGAAGCGAAAATAATTCCTTCACCACCATTTTAACAAATGTCTCAATTGCTGGACTAAGTGACAAGGGCGGAAACGTGACTGACCGACTGCGCGTGAATGGTGGAAATTTTGACTCACCCATCTCCTGTTCCATCAGTAGGTCCTCTAATATTCGAAGCGCCTCCAATTCCTGCGGGGCTGTGAAGATATCATCAGAACATGATTTAGAAAAATGTTTCCTGAAGACAAGTTTTCTAGCAAAAAGAAAGGTATCTTTAATTGCAGTAAAGTTGTCATACAGGGACACAGGACTAAAGGAAAGTCCCAGGGACAGGACCTCCAACTGAGATCTAGATAGTTGGATATTTGAAAGGTTAATTACCTTCAACTCCCCACTCCTAGAATCCTCCAAATTATAAAATTTCTGTTTTATAGGTGTTTTAGATGGAGCCACACTAGGGGCAGCTGAGGCCGATCCCTGTGCATGCTGGGAGTAATTACTCCGTATGGACGTATCCGAGCCTGAGGCAGATTGATCAGTACTGTGCTTGTAATGCCAACGAAATACACGTTGGTTTTGATAGTCGGAGATGTCGCGCTGGAATTTCTTCGCCTTCATCTCTTGGATTTCCTTATCCCAGCGTGTTTGGTCATTATTCAAATCTTGTTCAAAACGTGTCATCACATCAGAATCTCCTATTACCCGTAGTTTCTCTTGCAGCGGTGTAATTGATTTTTCAATATCATCCAGTTGCTTCTTCTCATAGCCAATCAGTAGTTTGATAAATGTCTGTGAACACAGTTTGCAGGCCTCCTTCCATCTTTGTTTCAGGACATCATCTTCTAGTGGAAAAGAGGGACATACCTGCACCCGTAGGCCCCTCGGAGCCAGGTCTCTGTTGAGGTACTGTTCCAGCGCAGCCTTATTCCACCACGTTTTTGTCCTATTGTGATGTAGATTCTTTAAAAGTTTCTGGTTGCATGGAATTGGAGTTACAAATGTTCTCCTCCTTGAAAATCCTTGTGAACTGTGCCAGCCAATCCGTTTCTTTAGCACGTAAATCCATCACGTAGGGCAAATCTGTAACACAGACAATGATAAGGAACCTATATATAGCCCAAAACAGGTTCAGGGCCCACCCCTGATTATAGCATGAAAACCGACCAGAAGGAGCGGGTCAATAGAGTCCAAAATAACTTATAGTACTTATACACCATTAGGCATATTTCAAATGCAATTTAAGATGTGTGGATACAACACCCACAGGGCAGGAATAAAACACATAGACAATTGTCATGAAGAGAAAGACACACCAAGAGTCAGGTTACCATATTGCTAGTCCTAACTAGGGTGCAGAATGTATTTTATAATATTTTTGGAAGGGAACACCAATATAATACATGAGTGCACTGCGCAATTACGCTATATACACACCATGTAATACACTGGAATGACCATTATCCATGTGATAGTACCCAATGATTCAGTGTGTGAGAAGAGGTAGAGCTGAAGTTAGAAGAAGGGGAGAATTTGTCGCATGCGCAAAAAAGATTTTTTAAATGTATTAATATACTGTGATAATACTCTTTATTCCACCATCACTGAGGCTGACCATCCGCTTATACAGCTCTGCTACATACAGTACAGTCCAAAAGTTTGGACACACCTTCTCATTCAAAGAGTTTTCTTTATTTTCATGACTATGAAAATTGTAGATTCACACTGAAGGCATCAAAACTATGAATTAACACGTGGAATTATATGCATAACAAACAAGTGTGAAACAACTGAAAATATGTCATATTCTAGGTTCTTCAAAGTAGCCACCTTTTGCTTTGATTACTGCTTTGCACACTCTTGGCATTCTCTTGATGAGCTTCAAGAGGTAGTCCCCTGAAATGGTTTTCACTTCACAGGTGTGCCCTGTCAGGTTTAATAAGTGGGATTTCTTGCCTTATAAATGGGGTTGGGACCATCAGTTGCGTTGAGGAGAAGTCAGGTGGATACACAGCTGATAGTCCTACTGAATAGACTGTTAGAATTTGTATTATGGCAAGAAAAAAGCAGCTAAGTAAAGAAAAACGAGTGGCCATCATTACTTTAAGAAATGAAGGTCAGTCAGATGAAAAATTGGGAAAAGTAAGGGCTATTTGACCATGAAGGAGAGTGATGGGGTGCTGCGCCAGATGACCTGGCCTCCACAGTCACCGGACCTGAACCCAATCGAGATGGTTTGGGGTGAGCTGGACCGCAGAGTGAAGGCAAAAGGGCCAACAAGTGCTAAGCATCTCTGGGAACTCCTTCAAGACTGTTGGAAGACCATTTCAGGGGACTACCTCTTGAAGCTCATCAAGCGAATGCCAAGAGTGTGCAAAGCAGTAATCAAAGCAAAAGGTGGCTACTTTGAAGAACCTAGAATATGACATATTTTCAGTTGTTTCACACTTGTTTGTTATGTATATAATTCCACATGTGTTTATTCATAGTTTTGATGCCTTCATAGTCATGAAAATAAAGAAAACTCTTTGAATGAGAAGGTGTGTCCAAACTTTTGGTCTGTACTGTATATATTTATAGTCACTTCCACACTAGCACTGTTGCTGAACAGCCTCATACAGTTCGAGTTCATCTCTCTCTCTTTCACCATCACTGAGGCTGACCATCCGCTTATACAGCCCTGCTACATATATATATAGTCATTTCCACACTAGCAATGTTGCTGAACAGCCTCATACAGTTCGAGTTCCTCTCTCTCTCTTTCACCATCACTGAGGCTGACCATCCGCTTATTCAGCTCTGCTACATATATATATATATATATAGTCACTTCCACACTAGCAATGTTGCTGAACAGCCTCATACAGTTCGAGTTCATCTCTCTCTCTTTCACCATCACTGAGGCTGACCATCCGCTTATTCAGCTCTGCTACATATATATATATAGTCACTTCCACACTAGCAATGTTGCTGAACAGCCTCATACAGTTCGAGTTCCTCTCTCTCTCTTTCACCATCACTGAGGCTGACCATCCGCTTATTCAGCTCTGCTACATATATATATATAGTCACTTCCACACTAGCAATGTTGCTGAACAGCCTCATACAGTTCGAGTTCCTCTCTCTCTCTTTCACCATCACTGAGGCTGACCATCCGCTTATAAAGCTCTGCTACATCTATATAGTCATTTCCACACTTGCACTGCTGCTGAACAACTTTTTATACAGCTTTGCTACATCTGTCTCCCCCTCCGCAACTAGCATTTTGGATGAAAAGCTTCCTATACAGATCTGCTACATCTGTCTCCACCACTAGCACTGTGGCTGATCAACTTCTTATACAGCACTGCTACATCTGTCTCCCCCTCCACCACTAGCATTGTGGATGAAAAGCTTCCTTTACAGCCCTTCTACATCTGTCTTCCTCTACACTACCAGGACCTCCACTTCATAATGTCCTATGGAGGGACACAGGGGACGCCAATATGGAATGGAGGGGCACTGAGTTTCATGAATTAGACACCTATAATGAAATATAGTGTACATGAAGACAGATGTAGCAGAGCTGTATAAGAAGATCAATGTACATGAAGATCAAACAGAATTTGAGAAAGAGAACGTGCCGGAGAAGTATCGGAGGACCAAGACAACTTCAAAATAGGTGAGTATCATTTTTATTTGAATAAATGCACCACCAAATCCACCAACGATTTTACATTAAATTACAATAATGGAATTCAGGATGAACTCCTTTATGGAATGGAGAAACATAGGGGGAAGACGTTATGGACACAGAGGGGACACCATTATAGAATGGAGGGACACAGGGGATGCCATTATAGAATGGAGGGACACAGGGGATGCCATTATAGAATGGAGGGACACAGGGGATGCCATTATAGAATGGAGGGACATAGGGGACGCCATTATAGAATGGAGGGACACACAGGACGCCATTATAGAATGGAGGGACAGAGGGGACGCCATTATAGAATGGAGGGACACAGAGGGGATGACATTCTGAAGTGTAGGGATACAGGGGACGCCATTATGGAGTGAAAGGACACAGAGTGGAGGACATTATGAAGTAGAGGGACAAAGGGGACGCAATGTCCCTCCATTCTATCAACATCATAATGTCCTCCCCTCTGTGTCCCCTCACTCCATAATGGCGTCCCTGTATCACTACACTTCATAATGTCACCCCCCTCTATGTCCCTCCATTCAATGTCACCCCCTCTATGTCCCTCCATCGAATGTCACCCCTCTGTGTCCCTCTATTCAATAATGCAGCAGCCACTATGAACACAACCAGAACTGAGCAGCCATAAATCCCCCACAGCTCTATTGCTGCAGTCCAGAGTCTGACCCCATCCTGCCTCATGTCCTCTGCTCCTACCCCTCTCTGCTCCTGCAGATGAAGGCACAAAGGAATAGCGCGGCCGCCCGGCGCTGATCTTTATTTCTTTCTTATTCTTATTCTTTGTGCTGAGTCAAAAACGGAGCTGAGCATGCCATGGATTTCACACATGTTGTGCCCCCAGGAAGAATAATGCCCCCATTAGTGCCCCTAAGAATATGAAGGGTTTTGGAACCGCGCTGCTCTGGACCAAGTCTCCCGATAAACGTGGATGGCAGAGGATGAGCCCCTTTCTCCCAACACCCAAAGGATCCAATCTTCAAAAGATCTCCTCCTAAGAGTTGGTAGACAAAAAGCATATAATACAAGATATCAGAACGTCAGGTTCCTGCCCGACCCGGGTTTCGCTGTCTCGCTTCCTCAGGGGCATCTGCTGTGCATGCTTGCACTCCGGCCCTTAAATAGCCCAACTGCTCTTAATCAGTTAACCAGTAAGCTTCCGGAACATGCAGCAGTTACTAAAACAGTTGTACATCTCACATACTTAATTTGTCATTGTTGTTCCTTTATGCTTTCACAAACACATTAGATGTAAAAATAAGGAAGGTTCCTTCCTCCTTTATGAGAGTCATAAATTCATACATAAAACATATAAAACATTAATAAAATAAAAATAGGGGATCAGTTCCCTCTATTATAAATTAAACAAACCACATTTCTATCCTTATGTTGCCGCACCATTGCATATTAAATTGCAGCCTAATTCGCATTATAACATCATATAACCAAAATCTACATTACTGTTCCTAGTATCCACCCACTCCTAGTGCATAATGTCAGTATCCCCCACCCATTCTTACTAGCGTCATCCAGGTATCCCTTGCCCCACCTCCCTCCTCTGTCATAATATCATGTGACAGCACCGCCCAATAGAACGGTCCGAATATCATGACGTCACTCACAGGTCCTTGAGAAACCAAATAAAGGAGGACAGATGCCAACATGGGTACAGACAGGCTACTGGAGCATATATTGAATGTGTAACTGTCCCCTAAACTGCCTATTCCTGAATCTTATATCCACCAATCTCCACCTAATTCCTCCTATAGCGCAATACGGGTATCCTCGACCCCGCCTCCTTCCCCCGGCGTGCGTCTCTTGGGGCACCATCACTCCGCCCCCACGACGTCACCCACAGGTCCTTAGGAGGCGCGGTGGTGGAGAGCCAGATCACGCCACTAGGCGCAAGTTACAGTATACAAGGTTTCAAATCAAATTCAATATTAAGCCCTCCTGGTTGTAGGGTCCCTAATTGATAGATCCACTCCACCTCTTTCTTATTAATCTGTGCCAAAGCATCCCCTCCTCGCCAGTGATGTTTAACACTTTCTACTCCCACAAATGTTAAACCTCGCGGATTTTTTTCATGCTTTAATTTAAAATGTGCTGATACACTGTGGGTCATCAGGCCTTTTTTTATATTACGTAGATGTTCCTGTATTCTGACTTTCAGTTTCCTGACCGTCCTGCCCACGTACTGGAGCCCACAAGGGCACTCCAGCACGTATACCATACCCTCTTTTTCACACGAGCAATCACCTCTTATACGGAAATCAGCCCCATTCTTTTTTGATGTTATAAAATTGGTGTATCTCTGCCGTTCTTTCGAATTCCGGTTCTTACATCCTGCGCAAAATCCGCACCAGGTGAATTTTCCTCCATTTTTCTGGGTCTTAATATTTATTGGGGGAATGGCACTATGCACAAGTTTTGTTCTGATGCTTGCTGCTTTTTTAAATATAAAGGAGGGATTCTTTGGTATCGTTTTTCCTAGTATCGGGTCATTCTTTAGAATAGCCCAATTCTTTTTTACCATTTTCTTAATGTTGTCGGACATGGAGCAAAATTTGGTTACAAAGGAGAATCTATAGTCCCTATCCACCTTTTTGTTAATCTCTATAGTTGGTTCCTTTCCTCCCACTTTTTCTAACTCCACACTCTGTATACACTCATCCAGAGCAGCCTCATTATAACCTCTCTCCAAAAAACTATCTTTTAGTACCCCGCATTGTGTCCTATAGTCGCTCATCACTGTACAGTTACGGGCCATCCTCTTAAACTGACCTTTCGGTATGTTCTTGAGCCATGGGCCGTAATGGCAGCTCTTGGTGTCAATATAGGAGTTCACATCTGTTTCCTTAAAATAGGACTTGGTCATATAACGGCCATCTTCTATCCGTATGCACAGGTCTAGAAAGTTAACACTCTCATTACTGATATCCCCCACAAATCGTAGGTTCCAGTCATTATTGTTCAGTTGGTCAATGAACAACTCGAGTCCCTCTCTTCCTCCTTCCCACACTAGGAGACAGTCATCGATGTACCTCCTCCAGAAGGTCAGTTTGCCTCCTGCGGTGTCCGCTCCTAGTGTGGGAAGGATGGCACTCTCCTCCCATGCACCCATAAAAATATTTGCAAAACTGGGGGCGAATTTCACCCCCATCGCAGTACCAATGCACTGTACGTAATATGAGTCCCTGAACCAAAAATAGTTATGATCGAGGCAATAACTGAGGCATCCTAAAATAAAATCTCTCTGTGGATCCCCTATTCTTTTATCATTCCTAATCCTACTTTCTACCGCCTCCATCCCTAATTTTTTTGGGATGACAGTGTACAGGGATGCCACGTCAATTGTGGCCATCCATGTATTCACAGTTGGGGGACTAAGGCCTTCAATAAGATCTAACACGGATCCAGTGTCCTTTAAATGCGAGGGGTTTTGCAACACGTATCCTTGCAGAAAAAAGTCAATGTATTCCGTGACCCTGCACGTCAACGAGTTAAGCCCCGAAACAATTGGCCTCCCCGGAGGATCTGTTGGGTTTTTATGTACTTTGGGCAGATGGTAAATCACCGGTACTAGCGGGAATGGGATGGAAAGGTATTCATATTCTTTTTTATTCAATATCCCTTTTTTAAAACCCTCTGATAGAATGTTATCCAGAGTCAATTTATACTCCTGGGTGGGGTTACTTTTCAATTTTTTGTATGTTGTTGTATCTGATACTAATCTTGCCATTTCGGCTTCATATTTTTCTTTGTTCATTACAACAACCCCCCCTCCTTTATCAGCTGGCTTTATAATAATATCTGGGTTTTTTTCCAGATCTTTAAGGGCTTTTCTCTCTTTATATGTTAAATTTTGTGTCCCCTTATCCATATCCATCTCTTCCAACTCCTTTAATAGACCAGTTTTAAAGGCCTCTACACATTCGTTATTGGGATTTTTCGGAAAAAACTTTGATTTTTCTTTCATTTTTGTGTGTAGGATCTCCCTATCCTTATCCGATTTTATATTAATCCCTTCAACATTTATGTTCTGTGGTGCAGGGTTATTAATCCAATATTTGGCCATATTTATTTTTCTGATGAATTTATGAATATCCAAAAATGCCTCAAACTTATTGATCCTCTGGCTTGGTGCATATTTCAAGCCCTTACTCAGGACATTCTTTTCTCCCTCTGTTAGGGTGTGACTGCTTAGGTTAAAGATTCCTCTTATATCTCCTTGCTCCTTTTCATTTTTGGGCTTATTTTTCCCTTTTCCCCTTTTTCCTCTACCAGGCTTCTTTTTTGTGGGGTCCTTACTGCTTGTTCTCTTAGTTCTCCTTCCCTCTGTACTCCTTTTATGCCCTGGTGGGGAAAATTTTGCTCATCCTGTGGCCTCAAACTCTGTCTGTCTCCCTCCTCAGTATCCCTTTTTGGTTCTTCTCCATAGCTGTTTCTTTCATAATGGGCTCCTTTTCCATAATGACTCATATTATAGTTTTCATTGTAATTTTCCTGTGGTCTCCATTTAGGTTTTCCCCTATATCCTCCTCCCTGATGTGACTGTCTGTACGGTGGTCTGTATTGCTGCCCCCTATATCCATTGTTATACCCGAAATTCCCATTATACTGTCCTCCTCTATAATCCTGATTAGGACCCCAACCACCCCATTGTCGACCTCCCTGGTTATACTGATATGCACTGTTTTGCGGGTGCCTATGATGGTTCGTTTTCCCTGAATGCGAATCATATGCATATGTATTATCCCTATTCTGCTGATAATAATTGTCATGGTTTCGATTGTGATACCCATGGTTCTGCTGCGGCATATACTCATTAGCTTGTGGTTTATAGTTGTTTTTAAAAACTTTTTGTTTCCCCACCCCATTCTCAAGTTTCGTAAAACCTCCAGTGTAGTCTCCATGGTTTGGATTACTATCACTGCGTTCATCCACAAATATCGTTTCTGACCCAATCCCCTCCGTGTTTTTTTGCTTATTCTTCCATTTATATATCATATCTGTTTTGTAATCATTACAGATTTTGGCATATTTCTTTTGTTTTTTACTCCTAATTTCTTGTTCGGATTTGAGCACGGATTCTTGACATTGCTTACTACATTTCTCATATATCTCTCTATTGGCATTTATTAGTGGATTAATCACCTCTTGTAAATCATCAATGGCCTTATTAATCTTCCTTAGTTTGTTCTTTCGAACCACAATAATATATTGCATAGCTTTCCAGGCACATTCATTCATTACTTTCTCCCAACCCACTAAATCTTCCTCCTCCTCAGTTACCAAAGGGAGTTGCCATCTCAGACCTTCTGGGATCCTGCCTTCCATTAGGAATCGCTCCAAGGAGGCAATGTCCCAGGTGGTCCTGATTTCCCTAGTGAACTCTCTTTCCAGTTTCACAAATAGTAATCGCATGTCATCCTGCCCTTTGTCAATATCATACGGAGTTTCATTAAACACATCAAGATTACACTTAAAATTAGCTCTAAAATCAAAAATGTCCATGTTGTTAACAAGACTTAATGACCCACAAATACAGGTAAAAAAGCAAAAAGAAAAGTCAGTCCTGTGTCCCAACACCGACAAATTACTTGCGCTGCTGCTGGTCCCGGAGTAGTGTGGTAGGTCATACACACTGGTGAATACAATATGAAGGGTTTTGGAACCGCGCTGCTCTGGACCAAGTCTCCCGATAAACGTGGATGGCAGAGGATGAGCCCCTTTCTCCCAACACCCAAAGGATCCAATCTTCAAAAGATCTCCTCCTAAGAGTTGGTAGACAAAAAGCATATAATACAAGATATCAGAACGTCAGGTTCCTGCCCGACCCGGGTTTCGCTGTCTCGCTTCCTCAGGGGCATCTGCTGTGCATGCTTGCACTCCGGCCCTTAAATAGCCCAACTGCTCTTAATCAGTTAACCAGTAAGCTTCCGGAACATGCAGCAGTTACTAAAACAGTTGTACATCTCACATACTTAATTTGTCATTGTTGTTCCTTTATGCTTTCACAAACACATTAGATGTAAAAATAAGGAAGGTTCCTTCCTCCTTTATGAGAGTCATAAATTCATACATAAAACATATAAAACATTAATAAAATAAAAATAGGGGATCAGTTCCCTCTATTATAAATTAAACAAACCACATTTCTATCCTTATGTTGCCGCACCATTGCATATTAAATTGCAGCCTAATTCGCATTATAACATCATATAACCAAAATCTACATTACTGTTCCTAGTATCCACCCACTCCTAGTGCATAATGTCAGTATCCCCCACCCATTCTTACTAGCGTCATCCAGGTATCCCTTGCCCCACCTCCCTCCTCTGTCATAATATCATGTGACAGCACCGCCCAATAGAACGGTCCGAATATCATGACGTCACTCACAGGTCCTTGAGAAACCAAATAAAGGAGGACAGATGCCAACATGGGTACAGGCAGGCTACTGGAGCATATATTGAATGTGTAACTGTCCCCTAAACTGCCTATTCCTGAATCTTATATCCACCAATCTCCACCTAATTCCTCCTATAGCGCAATACGGGTATCCTCGACCCCGCCTCCTTCCCCCGGCGTGCGTCTCTTGGGGCACCATCACTCCGCCCCCACGACGTCACCCACAGGTCCTTAGGAGGCGCGGTGGTGGAGAGCCAGATCACGCCACTAGGCGCAAGTTACAGTATACAAGGTTTCAAATCAAATTCAATATTAAGCCCTCCTGGTTGTAGGGTCCCTAATTGATAGATCCACTCCACCTCTTTCTTATTAATCTGTGCCAAAGCATCCCCTCCTCGCCAGTGATGTTTAACACTTTCTACTCCCACAAATGTTAAACCTCGCGGATTTTTTCCTGCTTTAATTTAAAATGTGCTGATACACTGTGGGTCATCAGGCCTTTTTTTATATTACGTAGATGTTCCTGTATTCTGACTTTCAGTTTCCTGACCGTCCTGCCCACGTACTGGAGCCCACAAGGGCACTCCAGCACGTATACCATACCCTCTTTTTCACACGAGCAATCACCTCTTATACGGAAATCAGCCCCATTCTTTTTTGATGTTATAAAATTGGTGTATCTCTGCCGTTCTTTCGAATTCCGGTTCTTACATCCTGCGCAAAATCCGCACCAGGTGAATTTTCCTCCATTTTTCTGGGTCTTAATATTTATTGGGGGAATGGCACTATGCACAAGTTTTGTTCTGATGCTTGCTGCTTTTTTAAATATAAAGGAGGGATTCTTTGGTATCGTTTTTCCTAGTATCGGGTCATTCTTTAGAATAGCCCAATTCTTTTTTACCATTTTCTTAATGTTGTCGGACATGGAGCAAAATTTGGTTACAAAGGAGAATCTATAGTCCCTATCCACCTTTTTGTTAATCTCTATAGTTGGTTCCTTTCCTCCCACTTTTTCTAACTCCACACTCTGTATACACTCATCCAGAGCAGCCTCATTATAACCTCTCTCCAAAAACCTATCTTTTAGTACCCCGCATTGTGTCCTATAGTCGCTCATCACTGTACAGTTACGGGCCATCCTCTTAAACTGACCTTTCGGTATGTTCTTGAGCCATGGGCCGTAATGGCAGCTCTTGGTGTCAATATAGGAGTTCACATCTGTTTCCTTAAAATAGGACTTGGTCATATAACGGCCATCTTCTATCCGTATGCACAGGTCTAGAAAGTTAACACTCTCATTACTGATATCCCCCACAAATCGTAGGTTCCAGTCATTATTGTTCAGTTGGTCAATGAACAACTCGAGTCCCTCTCTTCCTCCTTCCCACACTAGGAGACAGTCATCGATGTACCTCCTCCAGAAGGTCAGTTTGCCTCCTGCGGTGTCCGCTCCTAGTGTGGGAAGGATGGCACTCTCCTCCCATGCACCCATAAAAATATTTGCAAAACTGGGGGCGAATTTCGCCCCCATCGCAGTACCAATGCACTGTACGTAATATGAGTCCCTGAACCAAAAATAGTTATGATCGAGGCAATAACTGAGGCATCCTAAAATAAAATCTCTCTGTGGATCCCCTATTCTTTTATCATTCCTAATCCTACTTTCTACCGCCTCCATCCCTAATTTTTTTGGGATGACAGTGTACAGGGATGCCAAAAAAAAGCAGCAAGCATCAGAACAAAACTTGTGCATAGTGCCATTCCCCCAATAAATATTAAGACCCAGAAAAATGGAGGAAAATTCACCTGGTGCGGATTTTGCGCAGGATGTAAGAACCGGAATTCGAAAGAACGGCAGAGATACACCAATTTTATAACATCAAAAAAGAATGGGGCTGATTTCCGTATAAGAGGTGATTGCTCGTGTGAAAAAGAGGGTATGGTATACGTGCTGGAGTGCCCTTGTGGGCTCCAGTACGTGGGCAGGACGGTCAGGAAACTGAAAGTCAGAATACAGGAACATCTACGTAATATAAAAAAAGGCCTGATGACCCACAGTGTATCAGCACATTTTAAATTAAAGCATGAAAAAAATCCGCGAGGTTTAACATTTGTGGGAGTAGAAAGTGTTAAACATCACTGGCGAGGAGGGGATGCTTTGGCACAGATTAATAAGAAAGAGGTGGAGTGGATCTATCAATTAGGGACCCTACAACCAGGAGGGCTTAATATTGAATTTGATTTGAAACCTTGTATACTGTAACTTGCGCCTAGTGGCGTGATCTGGCTCTCCACCACCGCGCCTCCTAAGGACCTGTGGGTGACGTCGTGGGGGCGGAGTGATGGTGCCCCAAGAGACGCACGCCGGGGGAAGGAGGCGGGGTCGAGGATACCCGTATTGCGCTATAGGAGGAATTAGGTGGAGATTGGTGGATATAAGATTCAGGAATAGGCAGTTTAGGGGACAGTTACACATTCAATATATGCTCCAGTAGCCTGTCTGTACCCATGTTGGCATCTGTCCTCCTTTATTTGGTTTCTCAAGGACCTGTGAGTGACGTCATGATATTCGGACCGTTCTATTGGGCGGTGCTGTCACATGATATTATGACAGAGGAGGGAGGTGGGGCAAGGGATACCTGGATGACGCTAGTAAGAATGGGTGGGGGATACTGACATTATGCACTAGGAGTGGGTGGATACTAGGAACAGTAATGTAGATTTTGGTTATATGATGTTATAATGCGAATTAGGCTGCAATTTAATATGCAATGGTGCGGCAACATAAGGATAGAAATGTGGTTTGTTTAATTTATAATAGAGGGAACTGATCCCCTATTTTTATTTTATTAATGTTTTATATGTTTTATGTATGAATTTATGACTCTCATAAAGGAGGAAGGAACCTTCCTTATTTTTACATCTAATGTGTTTGTGAAAGCATAAAGGAACAACAATGACAAATTAAGTATGTGAGATGTACAACTGTTTTAGTAACTGCTGCATGTTCCGGAAGCTTACTGGTTAACTGATTAAGAGCAGTTGGGCTATTTAAGGGCCGGAGTGCAAGCATGCACAGCAGATGCCCCTGAGGAAGCGAGACAGCGAAACCCGGGTCGGGCAGGAACCTGACGTTCTGATATCTTGTATTATATGCTTTTTGTCTACCAACTCTTAGGAGGAGATCTTTTGAAGATTGGATCCTTTGGGTGTTGGGAGAAAGGGGCTCATCCTCTGCCATCCACGTTTATCGGGAGACTTGGTCCAGAGCAGCGCGGTTCCAAAACCCTTCATATTGTATTCACCAGTGTGTATGACCTACCACACTACTCCGGGACCAGCAGCAGCGCAAGTAATTTGTCGGTGTTGGGACACAGGACTGACTTTTCTTAGTGCCCCTAAGAAGAATAATGCCCCCATTAGTGTCCCCAGGAAGAATAATGCCTCCATTAGCGCCCCCAGGTAAAATAATGCCCCCTTTAGTGCCTCTAAAAATAATACTGCCACATTGGCGCCCCCAGGAAGAATAATGCCCCCATTAGTCCCCCCAGGAAGAATAATGTCCCCATTAGTGCCCCTAAGAAGAATAATGCCCCCATTAGTGCCACTAAGAAGAATAATGCCCCCATTAGTGCCCCTAAGAAGAATAATGCCCCCATTAGTACCCCCAAGAAGAATAATACCCCCATTAGTGCCTCTAAGAAGAATAATGCTCCCTTTAGTGCCCCTAAGAAGAATACTGCCACATTAGTGCCCCCAGGAAGAATAATGCCCCCATTAGTGTCCCCCCAGTAAGAATAATACCTCCAGTTGTGCCCCCAGGAAGAATAATGCCCCCATTAGTGCCCCCAAGAAGAATAATGCCCCCATTAGTGCCCCTAAGAAGAATAATGCCCCCATTAGTGCCCCTAAGAAGAAGAATGCCCACATTAGTGCCCCCAAGAAGAATAATGCCCCCATTAGTGCCCCCAGAAGAATAATGCCCCCATTAGTGCCCCCAAGAAGAATGATGCCCCCAAGAAGAATAATGCCCCCATTAGTGCCCCTAAGAAGAATAATGCCCCCATTAGTGCCCCCAAGAAGAATAATGCCCCCATTAGTGCCCCCAAGAAGAATAATGCCCCCATTAGTGCCCCTAAGAAGAAGAATGCCCCCATTAATGCCCCCAAGAAGAATAATGCCCCCATTAGTGCCCCCAAGAAGAATAATGCCCCCATTAGTGCTCCCAAAAAGAATAATGCCCCAATTAGTGCCCCCAAGAAGAATAATGCCCCCATTAGTGCCCCTAAGAAGAATAATGCCCCCATTAGTGCTCCCAAAAAGAATAATGCCCCCATTAGTGCCCCCAAGAAGAATAATGCCCCCATTAGTGCCCCCAAGAATAATAATGCCCCCATTAGTGCCCCTAAGAAGAATAATGCCCCCATTAGTGCCCCCAGGAAAAATAATGCCTCCATTAGTGCCCCCCCAGTAAGAATAATGACTCCAGTTGTGCCCCCAGGTAAAATATTGCCCCCATTAGTGCCCCCCAGTTAGAATAATGCCTCCAGTTGTGCCCCCAGGTAAAATAATGCCCCCATTAGTGCCCCCCCCCCCCAGTAAGAATAATGCCCCCATTGATGATGCTCCTATTAGTAAATCATTGGTGGGGCATTTACAAATAATACTTACCCATGTCCTGCGCTGGCTGTTCAAAAGACGTCCGACTCTTCTCTTCATCCACCGAAGTGTTTGGGCGCCCGCGCATGCGCAGAAGTATCTTCCTTTGGAGCCGCAGCACGAAGTAAACTTGATCTGCGCATGCGCGGCCGCCCGACGTGCGCGCTCACAGCATCTAATGCAGGCCGGCCACTAGATCACCAGGGTAAGCGGTGCGCAGGCGCGGCCCATGGATGCGATCGGTGGCCGTATCCATGGGCAGCGACTATAAACAATGCTATAGGACAGGGGTACTCAACTAGTTTTATTAAAGGTCCACATACCAGGGTCTGCAGTCAGGTGAAGGTCCGAGCTGAACGCCAACAGTAAAGATGCCATGCGATCATGTGATACATGCGCGTGGGGCGCTCTGACGTTATAGTGGAGCGCCCCGGGTAAGTCCCAGAATTAGTAATGGCCACATTAGTGCCCCAGTAAGAATAATGTCCCCATTAGTGCCCCCAGTAAGAGTATTGCCCCCCTTCTCTGCTTTTGCAAAAAAAAAAAAATAATTTGCATTCACCTGGCTGCGGTGAACATTCGCTGCTGACTGCAAGCTCAGGACCGGGGCTCTAACGTGATGACGTCTTGTAGGTCCTGTCCTGAGCTTCTAGTCAGCAGGGACTGTTCTCCACAGCGTGAGCAAATTGAGGTGGAGGTACCGTAATACAGTGTTTCCCAACCAGTGTGCCTCCAGCTGTTGCAAAACTACAACTCCCAGCATGCCCGCACAGCCAAAGGCTGTCCAGGCATTCTGGGAGTTGTAGTTTTTCAACAGCTGGACGCACACTGGTTGGGAAACACTGCCGTAATATATATTTTTTTTTACTAGCACAAGTAGCGGTGGAGGTAAAGGCTGTACTAATGGGCGTTCCATGATGGAAGCGCTCATTAGTAAGGGTACTTTCACACTTGCAGCAGGATGGATCCGACAGGCTGCTCACCCTGTCAGATCCATCTTGCCACTACTTCGCCGTGCCGCTGCTCTGTGCCCATCGACTATAATGGGGATGGGGGCAGAGTTACGGCGCAGCACGGTGAGAGGCCGCCAGACTAAAAGTACTACATGTCCGACTTTTTCGTCTGGCGGCCCCCTCAATATAATAAACATTGGTGGCGCAGTGCGCCCCCCCTCAAAATAATAAACATTGGTGGCGCAGTGCACCCCCCCATCACAATAAACATTGGTGGCGCAGTGCGCCCCCCCTCAATATAATAAACATTGGTGGCGCAGTGCGCCCCCCCATCACCCCAGTATAATAAACATTGGTGGCGCAGTGTGCCCCCCCATCACCCCAGTATAATAAACATTGGTGGCGCAGTGCGACCCCCCTCAATATAATAAACATTGGTGGCGCAGTGTGACCCCCAATATAATAAACATTGGTGGCGCAGTGCGCCCCCCCCTCAAAATAATAAACATTGGTGGCGCAGTGTGCCCCCCCTCAAAATAATAAACATTGGTGGCGCAGTGTGCCCCCCCATCACCCCAGTATAATAAACATTGGTGGCGCAGTGTGCCCCCCCCATCACCCCAGTATAATAAACATTGGTGGCGCAGTGCGCCCCCCCTCAATATAATAAACATTGGTGGCGCAGTGTGCCCCCCAATATAATAAACATTGGTGGCGCAGTGTGCCCCCCAATATAATAAACATTGGTGGCGCAGTGCGCCCCCCCTCAAAATAATAAACATTGGTGGCGCAGTGTGCCCCCCCATCACAATAAACATTGGTGGCGCAGTGCGCCCCCCCTTAAAATAATAAACATTGGTGGCGCAGTGTGCCCCCCCATCACCCCAGTATAATAAACATTGGTGGCGCAGTGCGCCCCCCCAATATAATAAACATTGGTGGTGTAGTGGGCAGTGCCAATTAGGGTTAAAAAATAATTTACTCACCTCCTCCAGTTGATCGCGTAACTGCCGGTCTCCAGTTCTTACTTCTTTCTTCAGGACCTGTGGTGACATCACTGAGCTCATCACATGATCCATCACCATGGTAATGGGCCATGTGATGAGCTCAGTGACGTCACCACAGGTCCTGAAGAAAGAAGTAAGAACTGGAGACCGGCAGTTACGCGATGAACTGGAGGAGGTGAGTTAATTTTCTTTTATTATTTTTAACCCTCATTGGCACTTCCCACTGAGCCACCAATGTTTATTATAATGGGGAAGGGGGGGGGGGGGGGCGCACTGCGCCACCAATGTTTCTTATACTAGGGGGGGGGGGCGCACTGTGCCACCAACGTTTCTTATACAAATACAGGAGGCGGGTGCTGGAATCAAATAGCCGGCACCCGACCTTTGTGACAGGGGGCTGCGATCAGCTACAATTAACCCCTCAGGTACCGCACCTGAAGGGTTAACTCAACTGCAGCTGATCGCAGCTCCCTGTCACAGAGGTCGGGTGCCGGCTATTTGATTCCAGCACCCGCCTCCTGTATTTGTAATACAGGTCAATTTTCTTCATTGGTGGCGCAGTGGCCACAGCCCCTCCCCTCCTCCTCCTGCATCTTCTTATTGGCAGCGGCGGGGACAGCAGCAGCACAGGGGGGAGGGAGAGACTCCTCCTGCGCTGCTGAGAACTATCAGCTCCTGTGCCCCGCCGCTGTATTGAGCAGAGCTGCCAGAGTGTGCAGGAGGAGGAGCGCTACATGTGGAGGAAGCCCTGTCTCACTGCGCTGTTGGACAGGTGGACGTGCGCCGGTAAGCTCCTCCTCCTGCACGGCACAACTGTGCAGGAGAGGAGCAGCGCTCTGAAGGATGGCCGGGGTCCGGACAACTGGCGGCCGCGGTCCGTATTTGGACCGCGGTCCGCCAGTTGAGTACCCCTGCTATAGGATTTTTCAATTTTATTAAAAAACTATAGGATTTAAAAAAAGGATTATATTTAGGAAAAGCCTCAGGGGGGTGTGTGTGTGTGGGGGGGGGGGGGGGGAGAGGGGGGGGGGGGGTGAAACATGATTACCCAGATGAGAATACCCCTTTAAATAATTTCAGTAGTCAATTTTTTTAATTTCAAAGATTTTTACTATTTTTCAATATAGCAGTTACAACCATCAATCAGTCTCATATTATTCAAGCATGAGATTCATCCAGGTTACTCAAGTTTTGCATTACAGGACTGAATCACATTTATATCTTTAATCCAGAATCTAACAGTAGAGTACAAAACCAGAACATAAATAATAATTAAATAAAAACACACAGTGTGAGTGCGTCTAAAAATGTGAAAAAAAAATAAATCAAAAGGTGTCCAAGTGATTGACAGCAATTTCCAAAGACAGAGTGTCCTAACGGTCAGGATCTGGAGAGTGGTCAGCATTAGAAAGACGACAAAAGACTATTCCCGCTAGTGATGGATTAGCTAAGTCACATACCAGCGACTTGACATCCATGCCATCCATATAGAGTGGAATTTTGACATGGAGGACTGCTGTGTGGAAAACATTTTTTCATACATACAGGTGGAATTCACCAGAGCAACCACCTCGGTTAACATGGGAGTTTGGGGACTTTTCCAATGTCGGGTGATGACTAGAGATGGCCTTGTGGTTCGCCCGGCGGTCATTTCGCGGTGAACTTTGCTCGTTCGCAGTTCGCTGAACGGGCGAACATATGGCGATGCCCGCTGGTGCCATATTCTTTTACATTGTGAAGAACTTTGACCCTTGACACATCCACCAGGTGGTACAGGACAGCCAATTGAAACGTTTCAGCACATGGACATAACCCCTACCTTATAAATAAACCTGATCTGGCCGCCATTTTACATTCAGTCTTTTGCCAGAGTAGGGAGAGGTTGCTGTGTGGAGCAGGGACAGGCTGTTAGGGACACGAAAAGCTAGCTAATAGGGCGACAAAAGTCCTTTTAAGGACTGGTATAGGTGTGCTATCGATAGGTGTGACTTACTGAGGGGTTTAATATACTTATAATATACTTTCTAACATAGAAAGTATATTATAGTGCATTTGTATTGTGCAGCAGTTGTGTGTGGTTCTGCTGCGATACTGCAGCTACACAGAGTGACAAACGCTATTGGAACAAATCATTCCTACTGGTGTGAAATACCAGTTGCCCCCCAAAAAATCTGATTGAAGCAGGGGTGTGATATACCAATTATATACTTTCTATATAGTGCTTACCTCAGCTCACAAAGTGACAAACACTATTGGAACAAATAATTTCTACTGTTGTGATATACCAGTTGCCCCCCTAAAAAACTGAATGAATCAGGGGCACAGTTTCTCCTGGGGGGCCCAAGGCAGCTGCCTCTTGAGCCCCGCTGGCCACTGCCCACAAATTCCCACTACTCACTATCAAAGTAGCGCAGCAGGCAGGCCGACTGGATGGCAGCGTAATGTCACTCACTTTGTCACGCGCCTGCTTCAATAATAAAGTGGGAGGAGCAGGCGTGTGATGCAGTGAGTGACGTTACGCTGCCGTCCATCCAGCCTGCCTGCTACGCTACTTTGATAGTGAGTACTAGTACAGAGCCAGTACCGAGAGGGCTCCCCCATCTGCAGACGCTCGCAGCTCAGCAGACACTTGGCCCTTTCAATCACCGCCTCCTCCAGTTGGGCTCATTGGAGCCCACATTGATCCCTGCATCTCAGCCAGACTCCCCGCACCTCCTGGAGGCTCTGCAGCGCCCCCCAAAGTTTATCCCGGGCCTCCAACCATTGTCCCCGGGAAAAGAGAGAGACCCCACCCCAGAGCAACTCATCGGTAGGCTGCAGGGTGAGGGAGTGGACCAGCCCCAGGCTGAGGAACAGCAGAGGGGCCTGCATGCTGGGGGTTGCCAGGGAAGCAGGACAGACAGGCCCCACCAAATATGACATCCCAGGCAGAGGAGTAGAGGGAGGGGGCAGGTAGGTCGGCCAACGTGGACGAGGGAGACACACAGAGCCCAAATCT
Source organism: Bufo bufo (assembly GCF_905171765.1). NCBI lineage: Eukaryota > Metazoa > Chordata > Amphibia > Anura > Bufonidae > Bufo > Bufo bufo. Next base: position 641,128,045 of record NC_053390.1, on the reverse strand, counting down.
GCCATACAGAGGGGGGAGCAACAATGTAACAGAGGACTAGGGTGGGTGGGTCAGGCTGCAGTATACAATGTAACAATCTACAGGTCAGAGGAGGCTGCAGGACACTGTTATGGGGGGGATCTGTGGATGACACATATATAGCATAAGATGTTATATATGTGTCATCCACATATCCCCTCCATAACAGTGTCATCCACAGATCCCCCCATAACAGTGTCATCCACAGATGCCCCAATAACAGTGCGTCATCCACTGATGCCCCCATAACAGTGCGTAATCTACAGATGCCCCCAAACCAGTGCGTCATCCACAGATGCCCCCATAACAGTGCGTCATCCACAGATGCCCCCATAACAGTGTCATCCACAGTTGCCCCCATAACAGTGCGTCATCCACAGATCCCCTATAACAGTTTGTCATCCACAGATGCCCCCATAATAGTGTTATCCACAGATCCCCGTAACAGTGTCATCCACAAATGCCCATAACAGTGTCATCCACAGATCCCCCATAACAGTGTGTCATCCACAGATCCCCCATAACAGTGTGTCATCCACAGATCCCCCATAACAATACATCATCCACAGATCCTCCATAACGGTGCCATACACAGATTCCCCATCAATACCGTATTTAACGAGGGGCAAAAGGGGCAGCTACCTCTTGAGCCCCACTGGCCACTGCCCACAAATTAAATGACATCGTCATAAAATATCTTACCTCCGCTCAGCCGGCTCTGTGTCCCGATACTATCCTTCACTATGCGAGCGGCGTGGCTCGCATAGTGAAGGACTTGCTTGCTCCTCCTCCCGACCTCCCCTGCCCTTTGCGTACGCTGCACGCCATGACGTCATGTGGAGGCACTGCAACGCTAGGGTGAGCCGAGCCCCGGTCTCCTTCCTGAACTGCAAAGCGGTGCCCACTTCCAGCCCTGAGCCCAACTACCCAGAGCACTGATCCTGAGCCTGCTGGAGTCTTCAGAACTGTAAGTATTTACAGTAATTCACTGTAAGCTATATTATATATATTACTTGTTTTATGTGAGTAAGGGTGCTGGGTGGTTGGAGAAGGGTTGTGTGTTGTGGTGAAGGGTGTGATTGCATGCTAGAATGTGGGAAAGCGGGATCCAGGGGGCCCAAGTAAATTCTTGTCCAGGGTCCAATCAATATTAAAGATGGACCTGCTGGTAGGTCTCATGTATGTAGGAGAAGGACAACATATTGTCTGGACCCATCATATCCTGGGGTGTTTTAATGCCCTGGGTAGTCCAGGTCTGAAGATCTAGTCCCGGGACATGGTCTGTCAAGCAAGCTGTAGATATGCTGGAGGCAGGTATGGTGCTCTTGTCAGTTGACACATCTAAATAGTTTTTCCAGGCTGTTACAGATACCTGCACCGCCGTCAGAGGGGATGTATGTAGACCTAACCCCCATGCCGTCCCTATCAGCGGGGAGCAAAGGGTAGAGAGGTTAAGCGAGGTCTTCTCTATCAAGACCCAGTGTTTTTCTTTAGAGTCTTGCCACCAGTGGACTAGTTGGTCTAGTAGACAGGCTGTATAGTAATGTTTCAGGTTCGGTACCCTCAGTCCTCCCCTAGTTTTATGCATGGTTACAGTCCAGTATGCCACTCTAGGGTGTTTAGAGTCCCAAATGAAATCCATCATTTGTCTTCGGGCTTTCCCAAAGAAAGATTCTGGGACTTGGATAGGGTGGGTTCTGAAAAGGTAAAGGAGCTTGGGCAGGAGCAGCATTTTGTACGCTGCCACCCTGCCAAACCACGAGATAAGGCAGGACTTCATGTTCCTGATGTCTTCTGCAGTTCCTCGAGTAGTGTGTGTGTGTGTGGGGGGAGGGAGGGGGAATTGGTGTGGAACATCCGTGACGTGGGGAAGATTAGCTGGATTCCCAAGTATGATATACTTTCCCCTTGCCAATCTAGAGGGAACAGGTCTTTGAGCTGCAACAGCTGATCAGGGGGAATATTTACCGGTAGGCTCTGGGACTCATCTAAATTCAGTTTGTAGTAGGACATTCAGCCTAACGTGTCTAATAGGCTAAATACTCTTTGAAGGGAGGTCCTAGGGTTGGTACAGATAACAATAATAACATCCGCAAAGAGCGCAAGCTTGTGCTCTTTAGATCCCATTGTGATGCCCCATATATCCGTGTCCCGACGGATTAATTTTGCAGGGGTTCAATAGACAGCACGAAGAACAAGGGGAACAGCGGGCACCCCTGTCTGGTGCCATTTGTCAGGGGAAAGGCAGTAGATAGAGCTCCATTGGTAAAAACTTTGGCACAGGGGTTAGAATATAGTACAGAAATGGCCGTTTAACAGTAATTGATTTTTAAAGTGGAAAACCACTTTAAAACGTGAAACCGAATTCGGCTTTGGTTCCGACTGGTACCTCGGAACCGAATCTAACCACCATACAGTAACTTAATAGTATGACCAGCATAAAGTGACTTAATAATACCCTTGAGCCACAACTGAATGATGATACCATACAGAGACTGAATAATACCACCACTGTTAAACTAAATCCTGGCACTATCGAGCGAAGGATTTTAGGTTCTGCTTTGGTAAAATTTACCATCATCTGGTCTGCTAATTTCTAACAATAGGGTCAAACACAGTGCAAACAGCTTTTCAAGAATGCAATAGACACCATGCTATTATACTATAACACAATTATAAGCACTATCCACTAGATGGCAGTGAAATAACAAGATTTGCAGTATTAAATAAAGTTACATCAAATACAGTAACATTAGAGTGTCTATGAAGAACATAAAAGTCTCTCTTCACTCTATGAAGTCTATAAAATGCTTAAAAGGGTTTTCCAGGAATTAGATATTGATGAATAGGTTATAAACATCAGACCTGTTTGGGTCAGATTTCCAGTACCCCAATGATCAGCTGTTACAGGCATCCATTGGGGCAGAAGACTATACAGTAAATGGAGCCTGAAGCAGAAGGCTCTATCCACTGTGTAGTGACCGTGCCAGGGTACTGCAGCTCAGCTCCTATTCAAGTAGCTAGGAGCTGAGGAAAAACACGTTATTTTTTGCAGGACAAGTAACTCTATCTATTGGCACCATAAAATTTATTTTAGGGTCCCACTGTACGGATACATTCAAATATTACCTGCTCACATAGCAGCAAGATTCTACCAGATGATTGAATATGGGGGTCACTGCAGCAACTTTGAGAAGGTAAGTCCTGGGGAAAAGAGGATACTGGCTAGCTTTCCTCTATACCTAGAATTCATCTCAGCTCTGATCGTGTCTATAATGATCTATCAAGTTTTTTATATGAACATAGGCTGGTTGAGGTGCTGTACACTGAATATATACTACCTGTCCAAAAAAAAAGTCACCACCAAAAAAAAAAGGTCACACACTCTAATATTTTGTTGGACCGCCTTTAGCTTTGATTACGGCACGCATTCGCTGTGGCATTGTTTCGATAAGCTTCTGCAATGTCACAAGATTTATTTCCATCCAGTGTTGCATTCATTTTTCACTAAGATCTTGCATTGATGATGGGAGAGTCTGACTGCTGCGCAAAGCCTTCTCCAGCACATCCCAAAGATTCTCAATGGGGTTAAGGTGGCCAATACATGTGTGAAAATGATGTCTCATGCTCCCTGAACCACTCTTCACAATTTGAGCCCGATGAATCCTGGCATTGTCATCTTGGAATATGCCTGTGCCATCAGGGAAGAAAAAATCCATTGATGGAATAACCTGGTCATTCAGTATGTTGAGGTAGTCAGCTGACCTCATTCTTGGAGCACATACTGTTATTGAACCTAGACCTGACCAATTGCAGCAACCCCAGATCATAGCACTGCCCCCACAGGCTTGTACAGTAGGCACTAGGCATGATGGGTACATCACTTCATCTGCCTCTCTTCTTACCCTGATGCGCCTATTACTCTGGAACAGGGTAAATCTGGACTCATCAGACCACATGACCTTCTTCCATTGCTCCAGAGTCCAATCTTTATGCTGCCTAGCAAATTGAAGCCTTTTTTTCTGGTTTGCCTCACTGATTAGTGGTTTTCTTACGGCTACACAGCTGTTCAGTCCCAATCCCGTGAGTTCCCTTCGCATTGTGCATGTGGAAATGCTCTTACTTTCACTATTAAACATAGCCCTGAGTTCTACTTTTGTTTTTCTTTGATTTGATTTCACCAAACGTTTAAGTGATCGCCGATCACAATCATTCAGGATTTTTTTCCCACCACATTTCTTCCTCGAATATGATGGGTCCCCACTATCCTTCCAGTTTTTAGTAATGCGTTGGACAGTTCTTAACCCAATTTTAGTAGTTTCTCCAATCTCCTTAGATGTTTTCTCTGCTTGATGCATGCCAATGATTTGACCCTTCTCAAACAGACTAACATCTTTTCCACGACCACGAGATGTGTCTTTCAACATGGTTGTTTAAGAAATGAGAAGCAACTCATTGCACCAGTTGGGGTTAAATAACTTATTGCCAGCTAAAAGATAATCACCCATGCAGTAATTATCCAATAGGAGGCTCATAACTATTTGCTTAGTTAAATCCAGGTGGCGACTTTTTTTTGGGACAGGCAGTGTATGTATGTAGTGCAGGAAGTCTACTGTGTTATGTGACTTTGCTCAGGGGCCCACTAGGGGATTCGCCTCTACCCCTGTGGGCCAGTCCGAGCCTGATTATGGGAGTAGAAGTAAACATAAAACAGTCATTCGACTATTTGGATTTTTTTCTTCCATTATGGCATTCACTGTATTGGATAAATGCTTTTATATTTTAATAGTTCAGGCATTTTTGGACTTGGCAATAAGCAATGATATTTTATTTATTGTTTATTCTTGGGCAGCAGGGTGGCTCAGCGGATATCACTGGTGCTTTGCAGTGCTGGGGTCTTACGTTCGAATCTGACCAAGGACAACATCTGCATGGAGTTTGTATGTTCCCTGCGGGTTTCCTCCCACACGCTAAAGACATACTGATAGGGAACTTAAATTGTGACCCTCATTGGGGACCGCGTGATGCTAATGTCTGTAAAGCGTTTTGGAATATGTCAGCGCTATAAAAGTGATATATTTTTTTAATCTTTTTTTAATTGTATTTTTAGCCTCCTCTAGGGGGACTTGAACATGAACATGTGGTCATTGGTTTGCTTCTACCATAGACTGCAGTGGTTTACCATTGCACTCTATGGGGAAATTTCTGTTTTTGTATTGAGCCCAGCCTGAGGCCAGATTTAATTAGAACTTAAAGGGGTTGTGCAATGACATAATAAAGATGACCTATCCTCAGAATAGGTCATCAATATCAGATTGGAAGAGGTCTGACACCTGGTACCCCCTCCGACCAGCTGTTTGAAGAGGCCATGGTACTAATGTGAGCGCTATGGCCTCTTCAAGGTTTGCACTTTGTCTAGTTGTAGTGAATAGGATGAACAACTATAATTACACAGTACTGCCACTACAATCTAGACGGCTTGGCTACTTTCACACTAGCGTTTTGGCTTTCTGTTTCTGAGATCCATTCAGGGCTCTCACAAGCGGTCCAAAACGGGTCAGTTTTACCCTAATGCATTCTGAATGGAAAAGGATCTGCTCAGAATGCATCAGTTTACCTCCGTTCGGTCACCATTCCGCTGTGGCGGCGGACACCAAAACGCTACCTGCAGCATTTTGATGTCTGCCTGACGAAGCAGAGCCAAACGGATCCGTCCTGGCACACAATGTACGTCAATGGGGATGGATCCATTTTCTCTGGCACAATAGAAAACGGATCCGTCCCCTATTGACTTTCAATAGTGTTCAAGATGTATCTGCCATGGCTATAGAATACATAATACAACCGGATCAGTTCATGACGGATGCATGCGGTTGTATTATTGTAACGGAAGCGTTTTTGCAGATCCATAACGGATCCGCAAAAAACACTAGTGTGAAAGTAGCCTAAACATCTGAGTGGAGGCAGTGCTTGCACAAGCCCTGCTGCCTGTTCAAACAGATGTCGGACCCATACATGTAAGGTGACTTCCACCGTACATTTATGGCAGATTTTGGGAAAGGGTTAAAATTTCACTTGAAATCTTAATATTGTTTGTTTATAAAATCACCCCCTTCCCCAGCACTGTGGTCAGTGTGTGATGTCTGCTGTGTTTTTTCCTGTGAAAAATAGCAAAAACATAACGGACTTTAACTTTGAAGTCAATAAATAACGGATAGAAATGGAAAAGTGTTCTGCTTGTACCCATCATTCAGTCCATTTAATAGACCCAAAAACACAACGCTGATGTGAACAAACGCTGATTCAGTACTCAAGGGCGAAGAATGATTCTTGATCTTTTTTGGGATATTGACTGCATCATGCTATTTTTTATTATATATTTCTAAATTTCACATATCCAGTGATTCAGCTGGATTTCATTGTGGATTATTGTGCCCCACTACACAGTAACATTTTGGTAAAACTTTATATAAGACTTGTTATCCTTTTCACCGATTTTGCAGCGTTTTGCTGCTCTATTTGAGCCAAAAGCAGAAGGGAAGACACATACTGTATAAAGGAAAACTTTATAGTTATACTTGTCCTTTTTTATGGATCAATTTTTATTACAGAAAACTTCATTAAAATGCAAAGAGTGGACTGGTTGTAATGCCTGCCTCCTAAGGATGAGATGCCCTGTGGAGGACTCATGACAGACAACAGGAGATTTAAAGAGGACCTTTCATCTGTTTTACTTATAGGAGCTAAATACCTGTATTGATGGGGTACCCCCCGCTGATGCTGCCACCCATTTTTGTTTAAACATCGCCCCTATGGCCCGCTGCACCCTCCTGAAGTTCTCACGCTCAGTATGTAAATACTGAACATCGGTACAGGGAGGAGGAGACGCCAGGGTTTCTCAATGGGAGTCTCCTTCTCCCTGGCTGTGTCGCGATCCAGTCACCCCGCAAGTACAGGAATTAAGCTCCTATAAGTAAAACAGATGAAAGGTCCCCTTTAAAGGGAACCTGTCACCAGTTTTATGGTGTCCTAACTAAGGGCAACATAAATAAGTGACTGATTCTCTTAACACAATGCTGGGTCACTTTCTTTAATTGACCCAGTCAATCTGCCAACATCTTGTATTGAAAAGCTCCAGCTGATAATGATGAGTCATGAATATTTATGAGCTCCTGACTCTCCCCGCCCACCTGCTGCTGAATGACAGTTTTTTTCCGCAGCAGGTGGGCAGGGGAGTGGCTATAGCTCTGAATTAAATATACGCTGGACTCAATGACATCACGCTGGACTCAAATCAGCTCATTAGCCTGCGGCATGCGGCATCTTTGTGTGTGTATTATGAGGTAACCATCTGTCACACCAGTAAGTGAATACATCTAAGGCACTTTTTAGTAGTTAATGATTGTATATAATTAGTTAGATTATAATCAAATATCCACATGAAAGATTCCCTTTAAAGAGGACTACTTGTAACTACTTGCATTGCCCATGTAATAATTCTGGAGCATCAGCTCTTATGAATCTATGTTGTACAATTCCCTTGTTATTTCTACTAGAAGGTTATAAATAAATTGCCTACAGCTTCCAGTAAAGGTACAGATAGGTGTTACCCGTTGGGGGGTGTCCCTGCACAGTTTGACACTGGCTGCACTGACTGGAAAGACTCAGACACACCATCTATCGGTAGCACTCAGCAGTACATTTACTGAACACTGCTGGCAATTTAATTGTAAACTTATATCAGGAATACAGGAATGATACAGAGTCATAAGAATTGATGCTCCAGTAAATTACATGGGAGATGCAAGTAGTTACTAAGATAGACATGTCAGAATAGGTAAAGGTCCTCTTTAATTCCATAGCACACAATTATGTGCCCTGGACGTTAACTTAATGAGCTGTTCAAACCCAGTCTGACATTGTCCATTCAGTGCTGATAGACAGAACTCTTTCACAAGGGAAATTGTAACACTGAGTTGTCAATTTATGCATACATTTCTTGGAGGAATACCAGAGGAACAGCGCAACACAGAGGTCTAAAACAATAAATAGAATTGTAATTTCATGGGGAACACAAGTATTTAGTAAGAAAGACATGTCCTATCATGGACAGGTCCTCTTTAACGTATGTAACTTTAGCAGTTACTTTACTCAAGTCCAGTGGTGGATTATAAAATAGGCAGTTTGGGTGGCAGTCTGGGGTCCAAGGCTCCAGAGGGGCTCATAGCTATCCTGTGTTTTGTCACAGTGTTTGCAACCAATGACAGAGCAAAACTTCTTTGCGCAGTGATCCCTGACAGAAATGTGTGCAGGACCTGTAGAAGGACCTGCACTGACAAGGGCATATGTGAACAGCCAGGGCCTAAAGCTCTACTGTTTTTCAAGGACTAACATACTGATGAACGATAGGAAAGATCATCAATATCAGATTGGTGTGGTCAGTGTGGTCACTTACCGCTGATTGACAGTTTTTTCCCTACTACAGTCAGCGTCAGGTGGGCTGGGAAAGCTCATGAATATCGGGACTCATCAGCAACAGGGAATCTGTCATCACTTTTATGGTGTCTTGACTAAGGGCAGCAAAAACTAATGACAGATCCGCTTAGCAAAGTGCTGGATCACTTTCCTTTTAATTGCCCCAGCGGGTTTGCTAAAATCTTGTACTGAACAGCTCCAGCCCATGCTCATAAGCCCCTGGTTCTTCCCACCCACCTGCTACTCATTCCAATTAAGAAAAAGCTGTCAGTCAGTGGCAGATGCGCAGGAAAAATCAGGAACTCATGAATGTCAGGACTCATAGGCATGCGCTAGAGGTGTTAGGTCTTTGGCGCTAGGACAGCATAGACTGGTGACAGGTTCCCTTTAAAAAAAGTGACTTGACGTTTTTCTCAGGGGATCTGTCACTATTTTATGTTGTTCTTAGTCAGGGCACCATAAAACTGGCAACATATTCCCTTTTAAGAATTGATGTTCCAGAATTGGTATTTAATGAGGAATTCAATGATTTACTATGCTAGATACACCAACAGATCTGACAGGGATAATAACCAAGGAAAATCTTGCTGTGGAGAATTGAAGAAGTGAAGTTTTTCATTGTCACTAGATGGCGATGTTGTTACATGGTAATTTCATATAGTGGCCAACTATTGCACATTACAGTATTTAACTTAGGTACAAAGGGCAGCATAAAACCACTCAATGCAACCATAAAAATACTAAAATACTATTTTATAGTTTTATTAGAAAAATTTATCATTTTAAAGTTAGAAATAAAAACTGTTTAGCAATATATTTACACTTATACATTCATTTGTTCAAGTATATTGCTGCAGAAAATATTACAAAGCACAAATGCTCAGAGTATTTTTTTCAAATATGCACCATAACATTTTACTCATTTATTGAATAATATTGACAGCCTAGATACATGTTCAGGAAAAGAGATTTCCGCAAAGTGCTTCTCTTTATGCCAGGGATGCCAAACCTGCAGCCCTCCAGCTGTTTTAAAACTACAACTCCCACCATGCTCGGCTGTAGGCTGATAGCGGTAGGCTGTCTGGGCATGTAGTTTTGAATTAGCCGGAGGGCCGCAGGTTGGGCATCCCTGCTTTATGCCACCGAGAGCTTGTACATGTTATATGTCGAAATTTACATTTTAGGTTGACGGTACCTAATAAGTGCTAAATTTACTTCTGATACAAATTCAATTCACTGGATAGGAAGATTAAGATGTAACTTTTAGTAAGATCTTTTTTTTCCCCTTTGGTAATACAGATTATTTGTTCATCAACTATGGCAACATAATCCTCCCAGAAATCCTGGCCATAAAATGGGGTGTAGTTTTGATGTTGCACACGGCCATTGTTTTGATCCATATCTGAGCTGCTTGCAGCTTGGGTGCGGACCCATTCACTTCAATGGGGCCGCAAAAGATGCAGACAGCACTCCATGTGCTGTCCGCATCCGTTGCCCCATTCCATGGCCCTGCACAGAAGAACAGGCATTTCTATAATGGGCAGACTCTTCCCTTCCGTAAAATGCGGAAAGCACACTGGTGGAATCCGTGTTTTGCAGGACCGCAAAACGCGGCACGCTCGTGTGCATGTAGCCTTATCCACAGTTCAGAAGTTAATTCCCCGCTTTTGAGATTCCTTCTCTAGAAGTCTTTCAAGGTATTCCTAATGCTGCTTTATAATTTTGGAGAATTGTCCCAGAAAATTTAAAGTTAAAGTAATTGTTGAACTTGGAGCAGTTTATAATCATATGCTTATAGGGTTAAACATAATTCTAAGCCTTGTAGTAGGAACACTGGAAAGTAGTATGGCCTGACTTAAAGCCCAGCTTGTTATCAGTAGACATGTGCAGTAGTGAATAAACTCTAGTGTGGGAGCAACTAGATTAAAGGGGTTGTGCAGTACCTTTAATGGTCTATCCTCAATGTAGGTCATCAGTATCACACCAGCGGAGGTCCGACACCCAGCACACCCACTGATCAGCTGTTTGAAGAGGCCACGGCACCTGTGCAAGTGCTGCGTCCTCTTCTCTGTGTAGCTGCACACTGGTCAAAAGGTCTGGACTGCAGGCAGGCCAGTTCAACACCCGGACTCTTCGTCATGCTGTTGTGATGGATGCAGTATGTGGTTTAGCACTGTCCTCCTGAAATATGCCAGGCCTTCCCTGAATGAGAGTATATGTTGTTCTGCTGTTGAGCATTGATAATGCCTTTCAAGATGTGTAAGCTGCCCACTCGGTAGGTACTAACACAACCCTATACCATCACAGATGCAGGATTTTCAAATGTGCACTTCCTCTTCTCTTGAGTACGCAGGAGTACACAGAGTCATGCTTTCCAAAAAGAATTTCATATTTTGATTCATCTGACCACAGAACAGTTTTCCATTTTGCCTCAGTCCATTTTAAATAAGCTTTGGCCCTGAGAAGACAGTGGTGTCTCTGGATCATGTGGACATATGGCTTCTCTGGATGATACAGCTTTAACTTGCATTTGTGGATTGCACAGCGAACTATGCTCACAGACAATACCTGAGGGCTCGTAGATCATGAGTGCCACAATTTTTAGATGCAGTTTTTCGCAGATTGGTGAACCTCTTACCGATTATCTTCGTGAGATCTTCAAGCGAAGAAATGGATGAGGTATGTTTTTTTTTTTACACTATTTCAGGTAAAATCGATTTGCTTCACTTCATAGACTTCGATTTGTTCAACAGCAGTGATGGTCAGTTCGCAGTGTTCGCCAGCGAACACATGCGGGCTGCCATCTTTAGTAAGGTAGACTCACCCGTCCGGCGATGCACAGGTAAGCCCTTACCTGTGCCTGTCCCGGGAGCCGGTCTGAAATCAAATGCAGTCACCCGGAGCAGGCAGTTCCGAGAACAGCCCGATGAAGGCCCCTGGCGGCTGTTCTCGGAACTGCCTGCTTCCCGTGACTGCATTTGATTTCAGACCGGCTCCCGGCACAGGTAATACCTTACCTGTGCACCGCCGGACTTGTGAGTCTACCTTACTAAAGATGGCAGCCTGCATGTTTTCGCTGGCGAACACTGCGAACTGACCATCAATGCTCCACACTATTAAAAACCTTCTTCCAGGGCCTGAATAAAAATAGTGAAGTAGTGTATGCATTGATGCCGCCTCCTTACAGTTTTCAGAGTCTTGTTTTCTAGACAGATGTTAACCCTCTGGTAGTAAACAGTAAAGTTTTCCATGAAATCACAGCAAGTAAAAGTCTTAAAAACCATAAGAAATTGATAAACAATGTACATTGGAAAGATGCATAACCAGTAGTTACACAATAAATAAGCTTTAATTGGTTAAACCAGAATACCCTTATGAGTAAATGTTTCTCCTTTGCATACGCATTAAGCACCAATGTAAACTGGCTAAGTACTATCTACATAGAACTATCTGCATAGCACTACAGTCTATATAACACTACCTACAAAATTGAAAACATTCACTTAGAATATTCTGTACAGATGAAGGAGCACTATTATAAAATTATCATACTTATATATAAAAGATTGCAATCTCTGATTGCAGCTGTCACATGGACACACCTTCTCATTCAAAGAGTTTTCTTTATTTTCATGACTATGAAAATTGTAAATTCACACTGAAGGCATCAAAACTATGAATTAACACATGTGGAATTATATACATAACAAACAAGTGTGAAACAACTGAAAATATTCTAGGTTCTTCAAAGTAGCCACCTTTTGCTTTGATTACTGCTTTGCACACTCTTGGCATTCTCTTGATGAGCTTCAAGAGGTAGTCCCCTGAAATGGTTTTCACTTCACAGGTGTGCCCTGTCAGGTTTAATAAGTGGGATTTCTTGCCTTATAAATGGGGTTGGGACCATCAGTTGCGTTGAGGAGAAGTCAGGTGGATACACAGCTGATAGTCCTACTGAATAGACTGTTAGAATTTGTATTATGGCAAGAAAAAAGCAGCTAAGTAAAGAAAAACGAGTGGCCATCATTACTTTAAGAAATGTCAGTCAGCTGAAAAATTGGGAAAACTTTGTAAGGGCTATTTGATCATGAAGGAGAGTGATGGGGTGCTGCGCCAGATGACCTGGCCTCCACAGTCACCGGACCTGAACCCAATCGAGATGGTTTGGGGTGAGCTGGACCGCAGAGTGAAGGCAAAAGGGCCAACAAGTGCTAAGCATCTCTGGGAACTCCTTCAAGACTGTTGGAAGACCATTTCAGGGGACTACCTCTTGAAGCTCATCAAGAGAATGCCAAGAGTGTCCAAAGCAGTAATCAAAGCAAAAGGTGGCTACTTTGAAGAACCTAGAATATGACATATTTTCAGTTGTTTCACACTTGTTTGTTATGTATATAATTCCACATGTGTTAATTCATAGTTTTGATGCCTTCATAGTCATGAAAACTCTTTGAATGAGAAGGTGTGTCCAAACTTTTGGTCTGTACTGTACATCAGTTATGATCAGCCATTTTTATTTTTTTTGTGCACTGGACATCCGATAGATACCTGTATATATGTGCACAGGTCTGGCGTCTACAGACTCATATATTTTAGAACTGAAAAATGTAGCGTGTAGCATTTTTCTGTCCAATGCTATTTGACATCCAGGATTACAACCGATCTGCCAGATGAATATAAAAAATCCCATAGAATACTATGGGATCAATTCTACCTTCAGTTTTCTCTGAAGCTTTTTTCATTATGCTAGGGGGAAACTGAGCCAGATTCCCTAAATATGTGATGGGAGCCTAAAACAAAAACTACAGTATTTCTTGCCCATAGCAAACATTTATAGCACATCTTTAGTAGTGGACTCTGCCAGCGTGGGTGTATAGAGGCCTACATTGCGCCAGTAGGAGGTTATTGAGTAGTGGATGCTCCTGGTGTGGGGGAAGAGTGGGTTGCCTTGTGCCTCCTTTAAGAAATGAGTGCGTGGTTAATCACTATCTGGGGGTCAGTGTGTGGATATGCAGCGTCCCACTCAGGAACACGTGGGAACTGCAAAATAGCTTTAAAACTGCATTTTTATATTGTCTGTTATTTTCCACTGCAATACCTGTGGTATCCCTGTTCATAGGCTGGTCTGGTGTAATTTTTACATCCCACCACTAGATGGGGATAAAATTTAGGTTCTATAAATACCTAGTTCAGGGCTAGTTAGTTGAAGAGAAAGTCAGTATGTGAAGATCAGACAGGATAATCTATTGATCTCAAGTTACTCTGCTGAGTTTGAAGGAAAGCAGAAAGGGACAAAGGAAGAAAATGATTAATAGCCAAAGGATAAAAGCGATCAACCAGGCATTAAAGACCTTTGGATATTCAGGTGAAGGATCCCATAGCCTCCGGCAACCTCACCAAATTACACTGATACAGAAATTTCCGGCTAAGCTAAATCCAGCCAATAAAGCCTAGGAACAGTGGATTCGCAGATTAACTTCAATACCAACCAGAGACTGTATTCTGTACTGCTGCAGCCAAAGTCAACATCAGTAAAAGTTGTGAGTTGTACCTTACCACTGTCTACCTCATTATTACTACTAATGGTTGTACCACCATTAACGGTACTGGCGTCACGACAAAAACCATCAAGGGACTCAGCCGCAACAAGCACCCTAAGCACCCCTAACATCAAGGGCACCTCAACCACCATCTTAGCTGATGCTTGCCTACCACAGAGCGTGCCCCGGAGGATTTCGTGCTGTCCACCTCAACACTGTGCTGCCAGCCCAGGGAGGCTTTCTGCTAACCGTGAGTAAACTGATGAACTGTGTGTTATTATTTGGCCCCTCATCGGTCCACCGTGCACCTCACGTGTTGCTCCTGCGCATATCCAGTCAGTATAATCAATATGAGAGAGATAAAAATACTGTTAAAAAAACTATGAAACTACACAAGGACTGTCTCCTGCCCTGAGAGGACTATTATCATGAAACTGCTTCTGCATATTGTAATTTTTTAAATGTTTCCTGAAAAATTAAAGAAATTACCAACTAGAGTTTTCTAGAGCTCATTGTACTTTTCGCAGGTGGCAGAGTTATGACACACAGAGAACAGTAATGGCATACAGCGTGGAGGCATCCAAGTGGTAGAGAGATTGCGTATTAGGCTACTTTCACACTAGCGTTTTGCTGGATCCAGCAGGGTACAGCAAAAACGCTTCCATTACTAATAATACATCCATCAGCATCCATTATGAACGGATCCGGTTGTATTATCTTTAACATACCCAAGACGGATCCGTCATGAACTCTATTGAGAGTCAATGGGGGATGGATCAGTTTTCTATTGTATCAGTTTGGGTCATGACGGTTCCATCTTGCTCTGCATCCCAGGACGAAAAGCAAACTGCAGCATGCTACGGTTTTCTCTCCGGTATGAGAAAGGAACGGAATGCATTTTGGAGCACTCCGTTCTGTTCAGTTACGTTTTGTCCCCATTGACAATGAATGGGGACAAACGGAAGCGTTTTTTTAAGGTATTGAGACCCTATGACGAATCTCAATACCGGAAAATATTAACGATAGAGTGAAAGTAGCCTTAGGAGGCAGAGTTTTATAGAGCCTGTTGTATCTTTTTCACATAGCAGGCTTTATTTCTAGGTTATTTATAAATGTAGATACCATATTTTGGTCAGACTAAAGAGCAAAATATCCTAGTGAGTTGTTTAAAAAAATAAAGTTGGTCATTTATTAAGACTTTGCCCCGCTCATGCCAGGTCTAAAAAAGCGGACAGGCAGGCCAGTCTCATTTACCATTTTCTACGCCTGTTTTAGGCATAGAAAAAGGTCAAAATGTAAGACAGCTCAAAACCTCTAAAGTCTTACATTTAGAACTGGAGGAGGATCCGCTGAAGTTCTGAAGAAGACAGCGCCTCTTCATAACTTCGTCGGAACTACCACCAGCATAGGGGTTTATTAAGACCGGTGTTTAAAACGCTGGTCTTAATAAATGTGCCCCAAAGAGTTTGTGTGACAGTGTGTATATATGCAAAAGCACAGTAGAGTTCAGCTGAAGTAGGCCCTCTTCCGAATGGCAAAAAAAAAAGGACAAGAGAACTTGTTCAACCAGAGAATAGTGGTAAAGAGCTCAATCAGTACTTGTGGAAAAGTTGTAAATGTCCAGAATCCAAACACATCTGCTAATCAAATCCTTCAGTTGCCAGTGGCGAAGTATTGCCATAACCAGTTAAAATCCTAGTGAAAATGCTGCAGATTTGCTGCACATCTTAGCCTCTCCATTGCAATGGGTGAAAATCTGCAAAAGAAATTCACAGCCTCAGTTGAAAATCTCATCCTCATTGCTTCTACTAAAACACTGTGGATTTTTCACATGCATTTCTGCTAAGCAAATCCACAATGTTTGTGCTAAAGGTGGCTGTACCTGGTTGAGCCCTTTGCTTCACTGTAATGATGAAATGAGTATTCTCTGCCCAAATATCCTAAGATAATGTACATGTATAATATCCTGTGCTGGAAAATTGAAATTAAGGGTGGGCTCACATCTGAGTTTGGGGCCTCTATCGCAGATTACTGTAAAAAGATTGGACAAAATAGTCCTAAATGCAGAACTTTTTCTTCCGGTTAAAAAAAAAAACAGGATTCAGAGTGGAAACTGAACTGACTCTATTGTAGTCAATGGGGTCTGTTGAGCTCCTTTCGGGTCAGTTATGTGTCCTATCCGGCACCTCTGTTATTTCTGTTATTCTGCTCCTCTAACCGAGCAGAATAACAGAAAAAATAGAGATGATGTGAACCTGGCCTTACTGGTACATTATAGCTGAAAAGATAAAAAAAGATGTCTCATAAGGAGGCTAAAAAAGTATACATTTAAATTGCGCTCCAAAGCGGCTCCTAAGAAAATGACACATCAAGCAAAAAACATGACGTTGTACAGCAATATCAACATTCAAATAGGTTTTGACTCATTGAATACAAAAAGGCAAAGACAGAAATTCTTCAAGCCTTCTAAATTTCTGGCAGGCAAAGGGTTAAAAGCTTAATAATCCTAATTTCTGGAAAAAATATAAATGTAAATATTTCTGGAGCTGATTGGACCATATTGGAATTAATTTAAATGGAACTGGAATTAAAGAAATGAAATGGTGATCGTAAAAGCAGATATTATTCTGGACATCCTGTCAGTAATAACCCCATTGAAAGTATTAGCTAAAGGGTTATTCACATCTTGGACATTGAGGGCATATCTATAGGCGTCCCATTAAAATGAGGGATAAAGGTACCACGCAAGCCTGTCCGCTGCTCCATTCACTTCTATGGGGCTTATGGAAATAGCTCAGCTATTTTCGGCAGTCCCATAGAAATAAATAGAGGGCGACCGCGCAAAGGACCTTCCTGAATTCTCCCCTTAATTGGGAGAAGCCTCTGAGCCAAGCAGGGTAAGCCCTCCCCTCCACATCCTCCCAGTGATGTGATTCTTCATCTTCTTCCTCCCTCATTGTCTCCTCCCTAATATTCACAGTAAAATGGCGTTGGGCACTGTTTTATGCAATTTTTTTATGCAAATCAAAAATCTTCTGATTCGTTTAGATGACAAAATATTGTGAAATTCGTTTGCATCTAATTAGTTTATCCCTAATTTTAAGGGTTCTGATTTCTTCAGCTTCAAAATTAGTCACCAGTGTGGCCAGGCAGTAGGAAAAGTGAGTAGGAGTAGAAAGATGTTGGGAGACCATATCTTGAATACTGTGTTCAGTTCTCGAGACCTCGCCTACAAAAAAACATTCATAAAATAGAACAGGTCCAAAGATGGGCTATAAAATTGCAAGTAAGACTTAAAAGCTGTTTATTTGAATAGCCTGGAGCAGTGTTACATATAGTACCATATAGAGGGCCATTTATCAAACTGGTGTAAAGTAGAACTGACTTAGTTGCCCATAGCAACCAATCAGATTTCACCTTTCATTTTTCAAAGGAGCAGTCAAAAATGAAAGGTGGAATCTGATTGGTTGCTATAGGCAACTAAGCCAGTTCTACTTTACACCAGTTTGACTAATGACCCCAGTAGTTTGTAAGGCTGATAAAAAGACATCCGTCCATCCAGCTCAGCCATTTAATCTGCAATTTGATGCAGAGGAAGACAAACAAAAATTAAAAACGCACGAGGTGGAGGCCATTTTTCCTCATCTTAGGGGAAAAAATTCCTTCCTGACTCCAGTCAGGCAATTAGAATAACTCCCTGGATCAAGAATCCCATTTCCAGAAATCTAGTAACTGTAACCTGTTCAACTCCGGTCCTCAGGGTCCACCTGCTGGTCATGGTTTGAGACTATCCCACAGAATACCTGTGGTAAGTCCTGATGCATTGACACAAGTAATATCACCTGCTCAATACTAAGGAAATCCTGAAAACATGACCGACAGGTGGGTACTGAGGACTGGAGCTGAGGAACACTGGCCGGGAAGAAAGAAGGGAAAGGGAGGACATGATCAAAACCAGAAACCAGAGTAGTAGATGCTTGGAACAAATTTCCAGCAGATGTTGCTAGATAAACATATACCTTTCCTAAGAAGGGAAAAAAAGCTGAAATAATACAGTATAAGGCCAGACTGGATGGGCCAGGTGGTCTTTTTTAATCTTTTATGTTTCTTTCCCAGCAGTTGGACGCCCACCAGTCACAATCCTGCATATTACTGATGTCACTGTGTATAGGACTGGCAGAGATAACCATGTGCAGTACTGGGGGGCATAGCTATATATGTAGACAGCAATATATTACATGGCACATGGTAAGCTGGTGGCCTGTTACCTGCTTCTGTATTGAATAGATATTATAAAATTACACAATTTAAAGGTTGATGTTGTGCTGTGTATGCTCAATGACAGAGGAGGGTGACTTTCCAAATAAAATATAAGAACTGCAATGTATTTCCGATACCTTGAATAGCTAATGTTAAAGCTCTGAGGCAGCTTATTCTGGCTGCGGCAGAGAAATACAATGTGTAACTGTATTAATCTGCATAACATTTACATATTTCCTGGAACTCAAGTAGTCAATAAGATCTTACCTGATGGTGAATTAACATTGCCATTATGTGAAAGTACAGTCGTAATTCTGGAAGGTGACTTAGACTTCATGAGATAATTTATGCATTTAATATTGTTTTTCATGTGCCTCAAGTTTCATTATATTATAGCTTTCTTTTGCACTGTCCATCAATACATCTCTCTGTATTTGACACAGTGTTAGTACCTCAGTAGTACTGAGGGTAGGCTGCTAGGTAACTGTACGCAGTAGAGAAGAGCACTAGTCAGGCATTTCATTTATGGTGCAGTAGTGTCTAGTTTTTGGCCTTTCTAATGTATATCTTAGGATGGGTTGACATTGCGGTTTTGCCATGTGTTTAACGTATACAAAAAACGTATGCATTAAACAGATGTCTCAGATTGAAACCACACAGTGGCATCCTTTCACCATAGAGTTTCATTGTAAAAAAAAAAGGATATGCTTTTACCGGACTCTGCACCATACAAGTGTGGTGTGCTGCGTTTTTGTATCCTTTTTTTTCCCCAACGAATATGTGAACCAACCCTTAGACTTCATGGGGGACATTTAATAAGGCCTAGGCTTGAAGGGATTTGGCAGCTTATTTGTATTGATGACCTATCCTCAGGATAGGTGATCAATATCTCATTGGCGGGGGTCTGACACTTGGCACCCCCACTGATCGGTTGTTTGAAGAATAGACAGCGCTCCATGCTCCATACTTCCTCTTCATTACACTGCCCCATTGTCTCTGAAGAGCAGTGAATGGAGCGAGTACTTGTTATTACACTACGCCACCACTCCAGGGGAGACGACATGCAGTATATTGAAGCTCGCCGCCTCCTCTTCAAACAGCTGATCGGCGTGGGTGTCAGGTGTGGGACCCCCACCATTCAGATATTGACGACCTATATTGCTGTCCCCATTTTCCTCTTCGCTTAGCAATTGTACAATTTGGGTGGGACCTCACAGCACATATGAGACGTTACCTTTTATAGGGACTAATAGAAATGGCCCTTCTGACCTAAATACGTCTTTTTTATATATGTGCTGTTTCTTTAAAACTTCACTTTTATTTATTTCAGTATCACTAAAAAGACACTTCTATTTCAAATACTATAGACTTATTTATAACTCTCAGTGGCTTGCAGGCTGGTTATATTTCTACTCAAACGGCCTCTGCTGTTTATATCACTTTCCACCAGGATTCTATTGATTAGTGACCTCAGCCGCTCGAGCGCACTGACTAGCAGTCATACAGACTGATTGTTCTTACAGCTTAGTTAGCTCTGCTTTTTTTTATTTCCTAACAACAGAACCTGAAGGGTTAATGTATCGTATTATTCTCAGTCACTCAGGCACTCCAGCTGACAGCCAGGCACTCCGGCTGACAGCCATGCTCCTCTTATACTATATATCATTTGCTCTTGTCAGAGCTGCCTGCCTGCCACTGACCTAAAAACACACACACGCATACAGCCTGCGTCCCGACATGTTTCGCTGTACACCCAGCGTCTTCAGGGGATCATGCAGGTATCAGGTATAATACGATACATTAACCCTTCAGGTTCTGCTGTGAGGAAATATAAACAGCAGGGCTAACTAAGCTGTAAGAACAATCAGTCTGTATGACTGCTAGTCAGTGCGCTCGAGCGCCTGAGGTCACCAATCAATAGAATCCTGGTAGAAATGATATAAACAGCAGAGGCCATTTGAGTAGAAATATAACCAGCCTACAAGCCACTGAGAGTTATAAATAAGTCTATAGTATTTGAAATAGAAGTGTCTTTTTAGTGATACTGAAATAAATAAAAGTGAAGTTTTAAAGAAACAGCACATATATAAAAAAGACGTATTCAGGTCAGAAGGACCATTTGTATTAGTCATTTTGCTCTTCGGCCCCTCTCTGCCCACTTTTTGAGAAAAAAAGGCCCACAAAAGTCCTAAAATCTTGCACAAGCAGGAAATGTGCCAAACTTTGTGACTTTTTGATGGCAGTTTTCTGGTGTACAGGGGATGATAAATAAATACATACATAGTCAAATTGGCAATTCTAAGTACTGGAGGATTGATTGGTCCAGGTTCTGACATGAATGGACCCAGCAGATTTATAGATTGTCCCAAATCAAATCACTGGCTACTCGGGGCTTCCAATGGGCTGGTTCAGAAATAACCTGTCATACCTTATTGATGATATTCCCTGTGTGAGAAGTGATAACAACATGCAAGTTACAGTTAAAAGAGGCCATGCAGGTCGTCTGCTTACAGTTCTTCACGTACATCGATTCAGATTTTTCTTTGCTATTTGTCACAGTTCTTCAGTCCACTGTAACCATCACTTTCTAACCAGCACTTAGGTACACCACCAGCCTGGGAGTTATTGCTCATCACACACAAGTTGGACACAGGGCTATAGACATGTGCTATTTTAAATAAATAATCTTTATTTTATCTATAGATAGCACCACTTACTATATTCTCATTCCGTACAACATGTTCTAATACGCATAGAGAATCCTCGACTTTCCCCACGCACACACAAGAAGTGGAAAAAAGAAGCAAAAAACCTTATGAAAATGTTTTTCTTCAAAGCCACTATTTTCACAGAAAAGGGTATAAGTTAGGCCTCATGCACACGGCCGTGTTCCGCGGCCGAGAGCGGTCCGTGGTAACCCGGCCGGGATTCCTTCTGACAGCATAAGCGCACGGCGTCATTGGTTGCTATGACGCCGTGCGCTTCATGCCGCCGCTGCTGTACAGTGATACACTCGTATACGGGGCCCTCACCTCCCTGCCTCCCACATGCTGATGACATTAGCATTTGGCCTATAAGACGCATTGCCACGTTCCCACCAGTTTTGAAAGAAAAAGTGCGTCTTATAGTCCAAAAAACATATATATTTGTTGAGCCATTCCTTTATTATTCTTGCTAGAAGTTATTGATGAATTTTTCATTTATGTATGTAAAATATATGATATTACAGTTTGATGACAGTAGATTACACTTTGCAAAATAAAGTTTGTAGACTCCTAGCTTACAATATCCCCTGCATAACTCAAACATGGATAACATTTTTTTCTTTCCATTGGGATCTTAGTGAATCTCCCTAGAACTTGCCGGTGAGACCTGGTGTATATAACACAGCTGCTAGCTGTATAAACTCCTGCCTAAACAAATATAAGGGAAGCAAACTTCTAACAATCATTTTATTTTTTCTGCCTCTATTTCTTTTTGGCAACTGAGCTGGAGCTAACTCCAGTGGGACTGCATTTTACTTTACCTATTTACTTGCATCAGTCTCTAGATCCAATGTCCCTTAATGAGGGAGAAGGAAAATAAAAATGTAACTCCCCTGACTGCATGAATCTCCCTTCACATCTGCATTTGGTAATAAACAAATAAACAGCTGTTGTCTTATTGTTGCTAGTTTAAAGGCTGCATTTAGAAATTATATAAGTTTTCGTAATATAAAAAGTAAAAAATATTTCCTATAACTGGTCTATCGATTTATGCTAACAGGAAAATATTTAGGCAGTTTTAGAAAATTACTTATTACATATAAATCATTGTAAGTGAAAGTGCCCATTAGACAAAACTTGTATCAACCCGTTGACTTACACGTTAATAGATTCCATTTATTACGTGCATGTACGGCGGGGGTTGCTGTGCCAGATCGTATTCCGCCGTACATGCACGGCATTAATTTAAATGCTCCCCGGTCGAGATTGTTCGCCTGAAGCTCCACTTAACCCACTGTGTCGTGGACCGAGCAACTCCCGCTTGACGGCCAGGGACCAATAAGCTGTGGTCCTGGCCGCAGATGACTGTGATTCGTCTGTTCCTCTCTGCAGACGAATCACAATGCATTTAAGTTGTATTTAAGCGATTGTGTGCCCGAAGCTCCACTTACCCGTTGTGTCCATGACCAAATATCTCCCGCTTGCCGGCCAGGGACCAATCAGCTGTGGTACCTGCTGCAGATAATTGTGATTGGTCTATTCCTCCCTGTCAGTGATCGTGCGCATGTGCACACATCTCCTCCTGTAGTCCCATCCAACTATCATTGTGATTGGTCCACTGTCAGGAATGAACCAATCACAATGAATTATGTAGCAAAAAGCTATCTCTCAGCTTCGATCCTCTCATTTCTGTGAGGAAATTTATCGGAGCCAGAGCCAAATACCTGCCAGAAAAAAAACAACTAAAAGTGCAACATCATCACCCTTCATTTGTCCCTACTACAGTATATGACCTATCACTGTGTTCTGTCAGTAATTTACCAATAGTGACAGTACATCAGCACCCCCAATTACCCTTCAATAAACCCCCCAGTCCCTGTCATCCATATCAATGACTTGTTCCGGTCAGTAACCTGTCAGAAAGCTTTTTGTCTTAGCATTAGGAATTTATTAGGGTTAGTTAGGGAGTTATCAGGGTTAGAGCTCTAGTTTTAGGGTAAGTTAGACTAACGTTTATTGTAAAAAAAAAGTAAAAAAAAAAAATGATTGGGGACCTCAGTACGTGTCTCTTATTATAAATACTCTGCGTTTCAAACACCCCCATACCTCCGAACCTCTATCTTTTATCTGTGACCAGTCCTTGTCACTGATTTTGCCAGCAGTAATACATTTCTGTCACCAGTGACTGATATAAAGCTCCACTGCTTTTGGAGCACTTTTATTTTTTTTTTTTTCCGAATAAAAATAAAATAAATAATTGGGGCTAATTTAGCATATTGGGGAGAAAGCATGTTTGGGTCCTTATTTTAGTATTAGGAATTCATCAGGGTTAGCGCTCTATTTTTGGTATAGGTTAGATAGACTAACATTTATTAGTAAAAAAAAAATATGTACTTTCTAAGTCAGTATTAGTTGTTAAAGTTACAAAATGTCTCAATGGGTGTACAGCGAGGAGGCTTATGCCATACCAGCCTCAGTGTCTGACAGTGGAGAAGAAGAAACTTTTCTTATGTATACCTCTTCTTCTGATTCATCAATTGACGAACCCTCTCACAGACGCAGTAGAGTTAGCAGCGCATCAGCTTCTACAAATGACCCCAGCTGGACTTCTGCTACTAACTTTGTACCTCAGGTGCTGGACTTTATGGCAACTACAGGAATTCATGTGAACACCGAAGGGTTCAAGGAAGCTGATTTTTTCCACCTTTTTTTTTCTGATGAAATGATAGGCATCATGGTGGAGCAAACTAATCTTTATGCCAATCAATTTTTAGCCGCCCACCACAACTCATACTATGCAAGACCCCTTCAGTGGACTCCCACGACCCCTGTGTAAATGAAAAAATTTGGGGGTCTAATACTTAATATGGCTTATAGTTAAAAAACCATCACTACGGTCATATTGGTGTAATGACCTTTTACATGACACACCAATATACCGCACCATTATGCCCAGGGCCCGATTCGATGTTCTCCTGAAATTTCTACATTATAACAATAATGCAGATTGTCCACCCCCTAACGATCCTGGATATGATAGTTTATACAAAATTCGTCCCATTATAGATTACTATAATCTCAAGTTTGGCCAGGTACACACCCCTCCAAAAGCATCCCTTGTGCACTTCAAGGGCAGACTGCATTTTTGCCAATACCTGCCCAACAAACGGGCCAGGTATGGCATCAAAATCTACAAATTATGTGAAAGCCAAAGTTGCTATAAATTGATTAAAATGGAAAATCTGCCCAAAATTGTGACATTTTGAAATTTCATCTCCATTTTCCTTTAATTCTTGTAGAACATCTAAAGGGTTAACAAAGTTTTCAAAATCAGTGTAGGGGTGTAGTTTATAAAATGGGGTCATTTTTGGGTGGTTTCTACTATGCAAGGCCCACAAAGTGACTTCATAACTGAACTGATCCTTAAAAAAGTGGGTTTTGGAAATTTTCTTAAAAAATTTAAGAATTGCTTAGAAAATTCTAAGCCTCCTAATGTTCTAAAAAATTAAAATGACATTTTCAAAATGATGTCAACATAAAGTAGACATATGGGAAATGTAAAGTAATACCTATTTTGTCAGGCATCACTCTCTGCCTTAAAAGCAGAGAAATTCAAATTTTGAAAATGGCTAATTTTTCAAAATTTTCGGTAAAGTTTTGATTTTTTTAAATAAATAAAGGTGAAGCATATTGACTCAAATTTACTACTAACATGAAGTACAATGTGTCACAAGAAAACAGTCTCAGAATTGCTTGGATAAGTAAAAGCATTACAAAGTTTTTACCATATAAAGTTACACGTCAGATTTGCAAAAATCAGTCTGGTCACGAAGGTACAAAATGGCCCGGTCATTAAGGGGTTAAAGGGCATCTATCAGCAGATTTGTATCTATGAAACTGGATGACATGTTACATGTGTACTTGGCATCTGAAGGCATCTGTGTTGGTCCTATGTGCATATGTGTCCACATTGCTGAGAAAAATTATGTTTTAATATATGCAAATGAACCTCTAGGAGCAACAGGGGCGTTGCCGTTAAACCTAGAGTCTCCACTCTCTCTGCAACTGCTGCACCCTCTGCACTTTGACAAGGCTAGGAGTGATGATGTTTTCTTTGACTGGCCTTGTCAATCAAAGTGCAAAGGACGTGACAGTGGCAGAGAGAGCAGAACCTCTAGGAGTAAGAGCAATGCCCCCATTGCACTTATAGGCCAATTTGCATATATTAAAACATATTTTTTCTCAGCAATGCGGGCATATATTAACATGGGACCAACACAGATGCCTTCAACTGCCAAGCACACATGCAACAGGTAAGCCGGTTTCATCAGTATAAATCTGCTGACAGATGCCCTTTAAATATCTTTTACCTACTCTGGGAGCTTTCCCTCCCCACAAAAACACTTCATAAATGGAATCTATTAACTTAAAGAGGACCTTTCACGGGTCCGGATGTTAACATATAACTAGTGGGCTGTGTAGGGCATAGTGAAGTCATGTTACAGCGCTTACTAGTTTCTCTATGTGCAGCTCCGTTTGCCCACTGTGCCCTCCGTACTGGTATTCTGCTGCTGCGATTGGCTAGCTCACAGCCAGGGAGAAGGAGATGCCCCTTGAGAAACAGGGACGTCTCCACCTCCCTGTACCGATGGTATGAATGTACATACCAGGCGGTAAACCAGTACAGGGGGCACTCTGGTCCTCTATAAAACATTTTTTCCTATCCAAACTGGGCTATTAGAGATAATATACAATATGTTGTTATTGGATGAAGCACACATTTAATTGAAGCTTTGCCTCCCAACTGGGCCAGATTTTCAAAGGTCCTTCAGCTCCGTGTAAAACACAGATGCCATTCTGAGTTGAGACTCCCATAGGAAAGGATGCATGTGCTGGCAGACACCAATTACAGACACAAACCAGCCATATTATGGTGTTTTAACTACAGTTTAGTTAGGTGGACTGAATTAGTAGGTAGAAAATTCAGGGTTTTTATCAGGGAAAGCATAGAGTCGTGGTCGTGGCCGTATTTCGTCCTGTACTTCCATTTTGCAAAAAGATAGAACATATCACGGACCCATTAAAGTGAATCCGCTGCGGCTGCCCCATGTTTTTTGTTCGTGCATTGCGGCCCGAAATTTTCAGGCTGAAGCATGGCCACGGGGCGCACACGTTCATGTGCAAGAGGCCTCAGTCAGTCTCTGTGTGTCTGTTTCATAATGAGGGCAACTGCTGGCATGTGGGAAACTTGATATAATGCAATAAAAAAACTGCAAAAACCTGTGGTACTGCACAAATATAATATTTCTTCTCTGCATGAACAGCCAGCCTTTAAAAAAAAAAAAGTTTACAGTTCATGTAACAACGACTGCTGTGCGCCGCTGTTCCTCGGCTTACCGCCGCGGTCCAGGTGATCTGCTGCAAGTGCTTTTCCATTCATTGTTGCAGTCCTGGGCTCTGTCCGTGTAGGCACTGCTGTTCTTGGATCTGCTCCACAGTTCCTTTGAGCCCTGGCCACAGTATGCTTGCTGCTTGTTCCCTGCAGCACTTCCTTAAGGGCCGGCGCGCGTAACTTCCTGTGCTTTATGGGTTAGATCATGTGACCTCTCTGACCAATCCTAGCCCTCCTGCACATATATAAGTGGCTCAGCCCCCTACCCAGATGCCTCAGTGTCAATGTCCTTGTGTCCTGCTAGGTTGCCATTATCTCTGCTTGTTTTCCTGTGTACCTGACTTGTGCTTGCGTGTCTGGACTCTGCTACCTGTTTGATCCCTGCCTGCTTGCCTTGACTCTCCTGTTGCCGATCTGGATTGCCTGACCTGTACCGCCTGCCCTGACCTATTGCTTGCTTGACTTCACCTCTGCCTCATCCTTCGGTCCTGCACTGTTGCTCCTGATTATGACTTGGCCTTCTGACTATGTCTGTACCTCTGGTACCTTGCTCAGGTACCTCCTGGTCCACCTGGACCAGCTACCTTGTGTGCCAATGCTCCTCAAAAGGGAGCGACCTGGTGTTCCCCTCTGGAAAGTCTATCCCCACCATCAGGGGTACTGTGAAGATTGAGGGGTTCACTTAGACAGCGCCCTTAGAGGAGGTAGGACATGTGGCACAGTGGGTTCACACCCACTGCTTCGTGACAATTCATAAGTATTTTATAGGCTTTTTACCAGCACCTGCAGCAGCATACACTTTGCTGTAAGTGCTGTGCAATTGTGCCTTTTTCTTTCTTAAAACCAGCAGCAATTTTCTTACCATTTATAATTAAGCAGTTTAGCACTTTTCGGTACGTCAATACAATTTTGTTAGTACGAAGAGATTTATAGTTGTCTTTTTTATTTAACAAAAAACAGCAGCAATTTTGCTAATGTTTATAATTAAGCAGCTCAGTGCATACCAGTTTCTTTGTAGAAGGGGGCATATAATTGTGCCTCTTTTAATTACAAAAAACACATGCAATTTTCCCAATGTTTATAATTAAATAGTTCACCGCATTTCAGTGTGTCAATACCAGTGTGTTTGTAGAAGGGGCGTACAGTTATACCTCTTTTAATTACTGAAAAAAACTGCTGCAATTTTTCTACTGTTTATAATTAAGCAGTTCAGTGCATTTCAGACCATCAATACCAGTGTGTTTGTAGAAGGGGGCATATAGTTGTTGCTCTTTTAACCCCTTGAATACCAGAGGTTTCTTAGTTTTTGTGTTTTCATTTTTCTTACCTGTCTTCACGGACCCATCATTTTCTTTGTTTTAAGTTCACGTTGCCATATGAGGGCATATTTTTTGTGGGACAAGTTGTACTATGCCACCATTTAATATAGCTTGAATGTAGTGGGGGTTTGCCCCTACAGTGTTCTCTATGCAGCAAAACTGACCTGTGCCCTTCATTCTCTGGGTCAGTACAATTACACAGATACCAAATCTGTATAGTATTTTTTGTGTTTTAATACTGAAAAGAATTGGACTTTTTTTTTTACATTGCCATATTCTGACCCCCATAGCTTTTTTACAATTATTTTTTATAAAATTTTTTTGGTAAGTGCAGTGATGAAAAAAAGTTGAATTGTCCATTGAGATTTTTTTCCATTACACTATTCTCTGTATGGGATAAATATTTTTATATTTTAATAGTACAGGCACTTTCAGATGCAGTGGTACCTATGTGTTTATTTTTTATTGGCTATATCTTTTTTTTTTCCGGGAAAGAGGGGGGTGAAGTAAATTGTAATTTTTTTTATATTTACATTTTTCTTTAACTTTTTTGTACTTTATTTTAGCCTTGCTATGAGGCTACATATGCACTAGTTATATATATTTTAGCTTATACTTTAGTTCCATAGGAATACATGTGACCATGGCATCTAAAGGGTTAAATGCCTGCGATGAGACCTGCTGACTATAGAGCCATATTTAAAGACTCTCCCAGTGCTGTACATGTACAGCACTGAGATTCTAAGGGTTACAAAAATAACAGGTGCAGTTTTGCTACTATTTATATTTATGTAGTTGAGCACATTTCAGTGCATCAATACCAGTGTGTTTGTAGAAGGGGTCATGTGGTTGTGCCTCTTAATTACTGAAAGAACAGACAATCTTTATTAAGATTTAAAACATGAAGATGCAAACATAACCCAACTCCAAGACCTCCACCTCCCTCCTAATTAAGGTTTGAAGAAAATATGTATAAGAGCTATCATTTCTACAAGGGAAATGAGGAAATCATAGTATCCAAGAACCAAACATCTAATAATAATCTTAATGTCTGTGCAAATATCTTTAAATCGATTAGGCACAACAGCCACTTAGACCATTTAGGTATCAAAAATATAAAAATTGGAAATTAACCAGTTACAGATATTGTTACCAAATTCAATGATTGTAGTGTCATTCTATTTCGTATTAGACTCTTGGCAGCCATATCTGGGGTATCTAACCATGCAGCCCACATTTTTTCAAATTTAGAATAAGCCTCTGATATATTATTCTCTCATACTGTCACGGATGGTGTTGCAGAAAACTAGAAGACACAAATGAAGATCCGACTGACTTGATCCAAAACTAAGGAACAAGAGGGTAAGCCCTGTAACAGCCCTAACACTCTCCCTTACTGCTCAGCCTATGCAAAAATCTCTATGGTAGATAATTGCATACCCTCGTTCCTCGACTGTATGACACCTGAACACCCTATAATAGTGAGGGGACACGACCACCGGCTCCCTACACTAAATACGGAGGGAGTCAGGGTCACCTAGGATCAAGACAACAGGAAAACAGAAATAAAGGAACAGACTTATCTTGTGGATGCAGCAGTAGCAGCTTCTAGCATCAGCACAGTCCAGGAAGTTGTATAAACCGCAAGGTGAGGCAGTATGGGGAGGAGATATATAGGGAGGCAATCACTGCTAATAGATGACAGCTGGGAGAGGGAGGAGAGATGTCAAAACGAAAGCAAAACAAAAGAAGATCATGCAGGAAGTACTGAAGAAAGTCTATCAGAACTTCTCAAAGATCTGGTGGTGACAGTACCCCTCCCTCTACGAGTGGACTCCGGACACTTAGAGCCCACCTTCTCAGGATAGGACCTATGAAATGCCCTGAGAAGACGAGTGGCCTTAATGTCCGCCACTGGAACCCACATCCTCTCCTCAGGACCATAACCCTCCCAATGAACGAGGTACTGAAGAGAACCGCGGACAATACGAGAGTCCACAATCCTAGAGACCTGAAATTCAAGATTACCATCAACCACAATCGGAGGAGGAGGCAAAGAGGAAGGTACATAAGGTTTTAATAGGGACTTGTGAAAAACATTATGGATCTTCCAAGTCTGAGGAAGATCAAGACGGTAGACAACGGGATTGATGACGGACAAGATTTTGTAAGGCCCAATAAATTTAGGACCCAACTTCCAGGAGGGAACCTTCAATTTGATATTCTTAGTAGACAACCAAACCAGATCACCAACATTCAGGTCCAGACCAGGCACACGTCTCTTATCCGCCACACGCTTATATCTCTCACTCATGCTCTTTAGATTATCCTGAATCTTTTGCCAAATAGATGACAAAGACGAGGAGAATCTCTCCTCATCAGGTAAACCAGAAGCCCCCTCTCCAGAGAATGTCCCAAACTGCGGATGAAACCCATATGCACCAAAAAATGGTGACTTATCAGAGGACTCCTGACGACGGTTATTTAAAGCAAACTCAGCAAGGGAGAGAAAAGAACACCAATCCTCCTGATTCTCCGCCACAAAACAACGCAGATATGTCTCCAGATTCTGATTGACACGCTCTGTCTGGCCATTCGACTGTGGGTGGAAAGTGTTAGCGGTTTTCTTCAGGCAGGTTATATGATGAGGCATCAGACCTCCAACCCATGAATATTTCCCTGTGCAACGAATATCCGGTTTGCTTCTGATCAGGAGGTAAATAACCAGCCCAGACTGAACTTAGGTTGTTAAATATCTGACATCTTTATTTTTCAGCACATACTTATAGGGCTTTTTAGGGGTGGGCGCATATTGTCTCTCAAGATCCAATTGGAACAATCCTGGTATTTCTTAAGAGGCCTTGGGAAACATGTGTTGTCAAAATACAGTTGAAACTTTGTTAAACAATGCTGGTATTTGCTATATACAATACTTGCAAAAGAGCTATTTTACATTGAACAGGTTTTCCTCTACATGCTAATAAGTTGAATAGGTTATCTCAGTTCGTTTCATTGTATGTGAGGTGAGATGTCAAATAGCTCCTTTGTTCAGGGATGCTGCTATTGTGTCCAGCACTGGCAGGGTGTGATATGTGCTAATTCGATGTACTGCATGCCACAAGAGATGAGGCTTGTATAATATATGTCTAATCTGTGATGTATCAAAAGTAAGATTATGAAAATCCCTTTCAATCCAACCATTGATCCCAACTTTTATATATATATATAAAAACGGGATCACTGTACGTTTTCCTCCATCTAAGGCCGTGTGTGTATGTGTATATATATATATATATATATATATATACATACACAACATGTGTGTATGTGTGTGTGTGTGACACATGAAGACACTAAAGACTATGAAGGAGATAAAAAAAACCTTTCTGTGTAATTTGTCGCACAGTAGGAAAAAATCTCCTGCATAGTGAAGAGAGAGAAGAAAGAAAAGTAAGAAAGAAGATAAGGCATGCAAGCTCTACACATAGGATATTCGGGTTAGATCGTTTACTGGCTAACCCCGCCCTCCATGGCACATGGCTGCCCAGTAATGTTACAGATATGCAGGTACATTCCACCTCATGCCTTGACCAATAGAAATACCTTTTAGACCTGGAAGGTACACATTCGCACATTTCCCGAGAGTGGCGGTGGGTGGCACTCAAACACTCACCATCCACTACCACACCCAGAACATGCGCAAATGCTCCCAAATTAATCAGCCTTCTTTTAAACAAATGTGGCCCTAATCAGACAACATCTATTTAATCTGGTACAAATATGCTACTGACCCACAGTGAATCTCTGTTAGACATGGTTCCAAAAGGGGGGAATCAGTCCCTGAGGAAGGTCTTTTAAAACAGGGTCGACCAATAAAGGTGATATAGCATTCACATGGACACCAGTCCCACCAACCAATGTTCTATGTTGGGGCGCCCATGGTTCAGTGAGACCGGCATCAGTGTGCCATACCCCACCGTTGCTGATGAGGACCCGCTGGTAGCTTTCACTAAGAACATTGCTCTCAGAGCCAGCAGCCATTGGATCCCTCTCAAACCAACGGTGGCGGCTTTCACATGGGGAGTAGGGACCAGAGTGCTGATTTAAAGAATTTCCCTTGCAACGACCTGACCCGATCACGCTCTCATAACCGTAATCAGGTCAGACCTTACACAGGGAGGCATATAGAAAATAAACCTACATACCATTCCTAAGCCAAAAAGAAAGTCTACTATAGTCATCCTATGCTTAATAAAACTTTCCACGACAGTTCCCTCCTCTCTGTAATATGTCCCCTGTGTTCTTTGAGTCTCTTGCTGAATCTTCGGTTTCCTCAGCTTGCCCTCGTCGATTGTGGTGCTCCTTGGGTGTTATTGCCTCCATGATGATGCTCCATCCTTCGGTTCGATTCTTCGGGGAGTTGACTCTGAGGCAGGTCCTGCTGTGGTAAGGTGTGGCGTGGCGATGAACGTTTAGTTGGACAGCCTTTCCATCAAAGACATAGGTTGATCCGTGGTGTATCTGGGAGCTGCGATGAGGATGTGATTCTCAGCACGTGACTAGGCGATCCGATCGATCAAACAGCAGGAGCATCTCACCAGGATATATATGATAAAGAGAAAACAACAACATGAGGATATATATACTCCTATTTCCTTCAACCAGTTACCTATGGAAAACAGGAAATCTCCAAAACCACCCAAAGCTGCGAAAGGATTCTATCCCTCAGTAATAACCCTATCTCAATTACAGTGATCTTATCCATATGGGCCTGGACTTTATCCCTGGTATCTGCAGTCCTCTCCTATAAACTCACAGAAACCCCCCTAAGAAGCTAAAAGAAAATCCAGTGTCATCTTTTCCTGTAAGACGAGGGTTGGGTTGGTGCACCTGTTGGCAAGGGAAACAAGAGCGAAATATCATCATAGTCAATGTTTAATTTCTTAATCAGTTTTGTCACATATTCCTCTTGTATCTGCTGCAAGTCTTTAGGCATCAGAATTAATGGACTCATTGTCCATGGGGTTGGGAAGGGTCTTCCCATCCAATTTACTACTCCTCCCTTTGACCATAGACCATTAAGAGTCTTTGGTCAACCCTTGAATCTTCCAATAAGCAATGTCTTCTGATGTTGCAAATGTTTGGAGCTGGGACAACATTATGTTATTTTCAGGCGTGAGTGGTACTAGCGGGAAATTTACCAAAACCTCGGTCGCGCAATTTTGTGTGACATGGGAGGCTGCTTTTGCGTGCCTGTCTGCTAACCTGTTCCCCTGGGCAACTAGTGTCATTGAGGTTGTGTGCGCCTGACATTTAATGACGGTAATGGCCTCTGGGGATTGAATTGCTGCAAGGAGATTTGAGATGAGTTGTGCATGCGCTACTTCTTCTGCAGTGCAGGTTAGATCACACAGGGCGATGGAGTTTGGGCACCTTCATTGTGGGTTTGCTGTATTCATTCCCCACTGAATGGGATATTTAATCTGTGTTTGTTGATTCTGAATAGGCATTTGCTGAGCCTGGTCTGGGGGAGGGTAAGGGCAATCTCTAACAAAATGCCCTGGTTGTTCACACCTAAAACATACATATGGGGTTTGTCTAGGTCCTGCGTGCTGCTGGAAACCGCGCTTGTCTGTATATCTACCCCTATTGTCATGGTGAGGGCGGGGCTGGGAGAAATGTATATCATGCGCTGATGAATTGATGTTCTGCCTTTGGACCTCAAAACATCCCGCTTAGTCTTTTGCTATGGCTTGTCTCATGGTTTGTGTTGGGGTCAATGAAGGCCAATTATCAACAATCATTTTATAAGTTTTAGCGACTTCCGTAAAGGATAATTGGCAGGCGTGATATCTGCACTGGGTATTGAAAGTGTGTCACATGTTTCAAAATTAAAATCACCTTCTGCTGGATCCTGATATCCTGTGACCCCCTCTAAAATCAATCTGTAATCCTCTACAGTATACTGTTGTCCCTTACACATCCTTTTCAAGTATGATACAGTGGCTGCGGGGGTTTTTCTGGGGTCTGGTGAATTCTTAATAATATCATTTAAGACAGTGGATGGTAATGGCTTCATTATCATTTGATTTCCCATTATTACAAAAGGGAATGCTTCAGCTGCTATGGGAGGGGTATCTCCTAGTTCAAAACCCTTAATCTTTGCAGCCCTTGCATATATTGTTCTACTGGGCTGTGGAGACTGTACAATAGGCTGATTAGCATGCTCAGACAAAACCTGTTCCTCAGGTTCTGTAAAGCCAGGAACCTGTGGTAGAGTCAAGTGTGCGCATATCTCATCATCTGATTCTGTTGTTAATTTTGTTTCTACAGGGTACAATGGCAGATATGGGGGTGGGACAGGAGTTGGAGTCACAATGGGGGTTTTACTTTGTTGTCTTGTGTTTGAACTGCACAAGTCAGTCCAAAACTTTTGCACAGATAGCCATGCTTGGCCACAAGTTTTCATATACATTTTATTCCAGTGAGGGTCTCCTTTGTACCATGGAAAAGTGTCTATGTCATTCAGACATAGGCCCTTGATCATGGCCATATGAAAGTCTGAAAAAGACCCTTCTTTTGGGAACCGGTCAGTACATTTCATTCCTTCTGTCCATTTACACATATTATCAACCCAAGGATCAGTATAAAATGGACCTAAACACCTCTGGACAAACATTTTTGGACTTTCCCCCAATTCATTTTTAGGAGACAGTTTTACCATAGAGTGATTCGCAGCAGACTTAGGAACATGATTTTCAGTTCTAAATTTAAAATTCCGTTTCTTTTTGGGATCCTCCTTACCATACGAATTGCCCATTTTTACTTAGCTAAAATATACAGTGAGATCAGCTGAATTTGGAGGTTTATCAAAGGATGATTATGTTTGTGTTCAGTGTAAAAATACTTACTGACAAACCTTATGCTTATCAGTTTATGTGTTTTTCCTATTTCTTCTAATTCAGGCTCATAACTACTCCTGAATTTATGGCAGATTTTAAACTATTCTAGATGGTATTACTTCTAATTCAGGCTCATATTACTCCTGGATTTATGGCAGATTTTAAACTATTGATGGCCAATTTTATACCTTAAATTTCAGCATGAACTCACATACAATCTGTACATAATCTATACACAGTCTATACAGTAAAATTCAACCTTATATATATAACGACTAAAAATGCTTAAGCGACTATACAGCAATATACAGGATATTCGTTGCACACAATACTGTTTTTCAGATTAGGGGACTACAGACCCCATTTTTTCTTCAGGAATATCAGATTCCTGGGGGACTTCAGATCCCTCTATTTCTTTAGGAATATCAGATTCCTGGG
Organism: Bufo bufo; assembly: GCF_905171765.1. Classification (NCBI taxonomy): domain Eukaryota; kingdom Metazoa; phylum Chordata; class Amphibia; order Anura; family Bufonidae; genus Bufo; species Bufo bufo. The sequence continues at coordinate 641,092,999 of NC_053390.1, read as the reverse complement.
AGACTCTTATCAGAAGCGCTTACCGGGTTCAAATAATATACTCTTACAGTATAGGGCGATAATAATATATATCTTAAATATAGAATCACTTACCCGATACTGTATTTTGGTGGATCCCACTTCTGACACCAAACTGTTAGCGGTTTTCTTCAGGCAGGTTTATGATGGTTATATGATGAGGCATCAGACCTCCAACCCATGAATATTTCCCTGTGCAACGAATATCCGGTTTGCTTCTGATCAGGAGGTAAATAACCAGCCCAGACTGAACTTAGGTTGTTAAATATCTGACATCTTTATTTTTCAGCACATACTTATAGGGCTTTTTGGGGGTGGGCGCATATTGTCTCTCAAGATCCAATTGGAACAATCCTTGTATTTCTTAAGAGTAGGGATGAGCGAACCCAAACTGTATAGTTCGGGTTCGTACCGAATTTTGGGGTGTCCGTGACTCGGACCCGAACCCGAACATTTTCGAAAAAGTCCGGGTTCGAGTTCGGTGTTCGGCGCTTTCTTGGCACTTTTTGAAAGGCTGCAAAACAGCCAATCAACAAGCATCATACTACTTGCCCCAAGAGGCCATCACAGCCATGCCTACTATTGGCATGGCTGTGATTGGCCAGTGCAGCATGTGACCCAGCCTCTATATAAGCTTGGGTCACGTAGCGCTGCACGTCACTCTGCTGATACAAGTGTAGGGAGAGGTTGCAGCTGCGACGTTAGGGCGAGATTAGGCAGTAATTAACTCCTCCAAAAGACTTCATTCAGTGATCGATCTACAGCTGTGGATCATTAAGCTGCTGCTATTCAATTGCTCAGTGTTTTTAGGCTGCCCAGAGCGTTTTTCAGTCACTTTTTTCTGGGGTGATCGGCGGCCATTTTGTGGCTTGTGGTGCTCCAGCACAAGCTGCCACCAAGTACATTTAACCATCAATAGTGTGGTTATTTTTTGCTATATCCTACATCAGGGTCAAGCTTTCATCAAGTGCATTTAACCATCAATAGTGTGGTTATTTTTTGGCCATATACTACATCAGGGGCAAGCTGAGCCTGTCACCCAAGTGCATTTAACCATCAATAGTGTGGTTATTTTTTGCTATATCCTACATCAGGGTCAAGCTTTCATCAAGTGCATTTAACCATCAATAGTGTGGTTATTTTTTGGCCATATACTACATCAGGGGCAAGCTGAGCCTGTCACCCAAGTGCATTTAACCATCAATAGTGTGGTTATTTTTTGCTATATCCTACATCAGAGTCAAGCTTTCATCAATTGCATTTAACCATCAATAGTGTGGTTATTTTTTGGCCATATACTACATCAGGGGCAAGCTGAGCCTGTCACCCAAGTGCATTTAACCATCAATAGTGTGGTTATTTTTTGCTATATCCTACATCAGGGTCAAGCTTTCATCAAGTGCATTTAACCATCAATAGTGTGGTTATATTTTGGCCATATACTACATCAGGGGCAAGTTGAGCCTGTCACATAGTGCATTTAACCATCAATAGTGTGGTTATTTTTTGGCCATATACTACATCAGGGGCAAGCTGAGCCTGTCACCCAAGTGCATTTAACCATCAATAGTGTGGTAATTTTTTGGCTATATCCTACATCAGGGTCAAGCTGTCATCAAGTGCATTTAACCATCAATAGTGTGGTTATTTTTTGGCCATATACTACATCAGGGGCAAGTTGAGCCTGTCACCCAGCACCTAAAAAATAGGCCTCACATTTATATTCATCCAAATCTGTCATTACTGCTTTAGCTGGTCAAATTATTTAGTGTCCGTCAAAGCACAGTTTTTGTTCTGGGTTGAAATACAATTCCCAATTTTGCAATTCTCAAAATTAGTGGTTTCTGCTGTATCAGGCCTACTTTAAATCCATCCCTAAAAGGGTAGATTAGATTCAAGGTGCTGATAGGGTCATTCTCAAGAACTTCACACACACGCTACAGTGCAGATCCAAGTCTAATTCTGTGATTAAACGTATACCTGTCACCCAGCGCCTAAAAAATAGGCCTCACATTTATATTCATCCAAATCTGTCATTACTGCTTTAGCTAGTCAAGTTATTTAGTGTCCGTCAAAGCACAGTTTTTGTTCTGGGTTGAAATACAATTCCCAATTTTGCAATTCTCAAAATTAGTGGTTTCTGCTGTATCAGGCCTACTTTAAATCTATCCCTAAAAGGGTATATTAGATTCAAGGTGCTGATAGGGTAATTCTCAAGAACTTCACACACACGCTACAGTGCAGATCCAAGTCTAATTCTGTGATTAAACGTATACCTGTCACCCAGCGCCTAAATAATAGGCCTCAAATTTATATTCAGCTAAATCTGTCATTACTGCTGTGCCTGTATTAATGTAATACGGTACCTAAATAGATAGCCAGATAGTGTTAGGTGTCTGTAAAAAAAGGCCTGAATTTGAATTCAATACATTGGCCCGAATAATATTTTTCTTATTGTGGTGAACGGTAACAATGAGGAAAACATCTAGTAAGGGACACGGACGCGGACATGGTCGTGGTGGTGTTAGTGGACCCTCTGGTGCTGGGAGACGACGTGGCCGTTCTGCCACAGCCACACGTCCTAGTGTACCAACTACCTCAGGTCCCAGTAGCCGCCAGAATTTACAGCCATATTTGGTGGGGCCCAATGCCGTTCTAAGGATGGTAAGGCCTGAGCAGGTACAGGCATTAGTCAATTGGGTGGCCGACAGTGCATCCAGCACGTTCACATTATCTCCCACCCAGTCTTCTGCAGAAAGCGCACAGATGACGCATGAAAACCAAGCCCATCAGTCTGTCACATAACCCCCATGCATATCAGGGAAACGGTCTGAGCCTCAAGTTATGCAGCAGTCTCTTATGCTGTTTGAAGACTCTGCTGGCAGGGTTTCCCAAGGGCATCCACCTAGCCCTTCCCCAGCGGTGGAAGACATAGAATGCACTAACGCACAACCACTTATGTTTCCTGATGATGAGGACATGGGAATACCACCTCAGCACGTCTCTGATGATGACGAAACACAGGTGCCAACTGCTGCGTCTTTCTGCAGTGTGCAGACTGAACAGGAGGTCAGGGATCAAGACTGGGTGGAAGACGATTCAGGGGATGATGAGGTCCTAGACCCCACATGGAATGAAGGTCGTGCCACTGACTTTCACAGTTCGGAGGAAGAGGCAGTGGTGAGACCGAGCCAACAGCGTAGCAAAAGACAAAGAGGGAGCAGTGGGCAAAAGCAGAACATCCGCCGCCAAGAGACTCCGCCTGCTACTGACCGCCGCCATCTGGGACCGAGCACCCCAAAGGCAGCTTCAAGGAGTTCCCTGGCATGGCACTTCTTCAAACAATGTGCTGACGACAAGACCCGAGTGGTTTGCACGCTGTGCCATCAGAGCCTGAAGCGAGGCATTAACGTTCTGAACCTTAGCACAACCTGCATGACCAGGCACCTGCATGCAAAGCATGAACTGCAGTGGAGTAAACACCTTAAAAACAAGGAAGTCACTCAGGCTCCCCCTGCTACCTCTTCTGCTGCTACGGCCAGGGACGCTATATCTCCCTAACTGCACACTGGGTAAATGTAGTGGCGGCTGGGCCCCAGGCGGAGAGCTGTTTGGCGCACGTTCTTCCGCCACAAAGGATCGCGGGGGCAACATTCTTTGCCTCCTGTCTCCTCCTCCTCCTACTCAGCTTCCTCCTCCTCTTCTTCCACCTGCTCATTCAGTCAGCCACACACCTTCACCACCAACTTCAGCACAGCCCGGGGTAAACGTCAGCAGGCCATTCTGAAACTCATATGTTTGGGGGACAGGCCCCACACCGCACAGGAGTTGTGGCGGGGTATAGAACAATAGACCGATGAGTGGTTGCTGCCGGTGAGCCTCAAGCCCGGCCTGGTGGTGTGCGATAATGGGCGAAATCTTGTAGCAGCTCTGGGACTAGCCGATTTGACGCACATCCCTTGCCTGGCGCATGTGCTGAATTTGGTGGTGCAGAAGTTCATTCACAACTACCCCGACATGTCAGAGCTGCTGCATAAAGTGCGGGCCGTCTGTTCGCGCTTCCGGCGTTCACATCCTGCCGCTGTTCGCCTGTCTGCGCTACAGCGTAACTTCGGCCTTCCCGCTCACCACCTCATATGCGACGTGCCCACCAGGTGGAACTCCACCTTGCATATGCTGGACAGACTGTGCGAGCAGCAGCAGGCCATAGTGAAGTTTCAGCTGCAGCATGCACGGGTCAGTCTCACTGCGGAACAGCACCACTTCACCACCAATGACTGGGCCTCCATGCGAGACCTGTGTGCCCTGTTGCGCTGTTTCGAGTACTCCACCAACATGGCCAGTGGCGATGACGCCATTATCAGCATTACAATACCACTTCTATGTCTCCTTGAGAAAACACTTAGGGCGATGATGGAAGAGGAGGTGGCCCAGGAGGAGGAGGAGGAGGAAGAGGGGTCATTTTTAGCACTTCGAAGTGACTCAGAGGGAGGTTTTTTGCAACAGCAGAGGCCAGGTACAAATGTGGCCAGACAGGGCCCACTACTGGAGGACGATGAGGACGAGGATGAGGAGGATGTGGAGGAGGATGAGGATGAAGCATGTTCACAGCGGGGTGGCACCCAACGCAGCTCGGGCCCATCACTGGTGCGTGGCTGGGGGGAAACGCAGGACGATGACGATACGCCTCCCACAGAGGACAGCTTGTCCTTACCTCTGGGCAGCCTGGCACACATGAGCGACTACATGCTGCAGTGCCTGCGCAACGACAGCAGAGTTGCCGACATTTTAACGTGTGCGGAGTACTGGGTTGCCACCCTGCTGGATCCACAGTACAAAGACAATGTGCCCACCTTACTTCCTGCACTGGAGCGTGATAGGAAGATGCGCGAGTACAAGCGCACGTTGGTAGACGCGCTACTGAGAGCATTCCCAAATGTCACAGGGGAACAAGTGGAAGCCCAAGGCGAAGGCAGAGGAGGAGCAAGAGGTCGCCAACGCAGCTGTGTCACAGCCAGCTCCTCTGAGGGCAGGGTTAGCATGGCAGAGATGTGGAAAAGTTTTGTCACCACGCCACAGCTAACTGCACCACCACCTGATACGGAACGTGTTAGCAGGAGGCAACATTTCACTAACATGGTGGAACAGTACCTGTGCACACCCCTCCACGTACTGACTGATGGTTCGGCCCCATTCAACTTCTGGGTCTCCAAATTGTCCACGTGGCCAGAGCTAGCCTTTTATGCCTTGGAGGTGCTGGCCTGCCCGGCGGCCAGCATTTTGTCTGAACGTGTATTCAGCACGGCAGGCGGCGTCATTACAGACAAACGCAGCTGCCTGTCTACAGCCAATGTGGACAAGCTGACGTTCATAAAAATGAACCAGGCATGGATCCCACAGGACCTGTCCATCCCTTGTGCAGATTAGACATTAACTACCTCCCCTTAACAATATATTATTGTACTCCAGGGCACTTCCTCATTCAATCCTATTTTTATTTTCATTTTACCATTATATTGCGGGGCAACCCAAGGTTGAATGAACCTCTCCTCTGTCTGGGTGCCGGGGCCTAAAAATATCTGACAGTGGCCTGTTCCAGTGGTGGGTGACATGAAGCCTGATTCTCTGCTATGACATGAAGACTAATTCTCTGCTGACATGAAGCCTAAATCTCTGTTATGGGACCTCTCTCCTCTGTCTGGGTGCCGGGGCCTAAATATATGACAATGGACTGTTCCAGTTTTGGGTGACGTGAAGCCTGATTCTCTGCTATGACATGAAGACTGATTCTCTGCTGACATGAAGCCTGATTCTCTGCTATGGGACCTCTCTCCAATTGATATTGGTTAATTTTTATTTATTTTATTTTTATTTTTATTCATTTCCCTATCCACATTTGTTTGCAGGGGATTTAACTACATTTTGCTGCCTTTTGCAGCCCTCTAGCCCTTTCCTGGGCTGTTTTACAGCCTTTTTAGTGCCGAAAAGTTCGGATCCCGAACCCGAACATTTCCGGGAAGTTCGGCCGAACTTCTCGAACCCGAACATCCAGGTGTTCGCTCAACTCTACTTAAGAGGCCTTGGGAAACATGTGTTGTCAAAATACAGTTGAAACTTTGTTAAACAATGCTGGTATTTGCTATATACAATACTTGCAAAAGAGCTATTTCACATTGAACAGGTTTTCCTCTACAAGCTAATAAGTTGAATAGGTTATCTCAGTTCGTTTCATTGTATGTGAGGTGAGATGTGAAATAGCTCCTTTGTTCAGGGATGCTGCTATTGTGTCCAGCACTGGCAGGGTGTGATATGTGCTAATTCGATGTACTGCATGCCACAAGAGATGAGGCTTGTATAATATATGTCTAATCTGTGATGCATCAAAAGTAAGATTATGAAAATCCCTTTCAGAAAGCAGAAGAGAATGACAACCGAACCCCCAAGCGAGAACAGAAGGCCTTCCAGAATCTGGAAACAAACTGCGTGCCCCTATCAGAGACTATGTCTGAAGGGATACCATGCAGTTTGACAATGTGATCAATAAATGCCTGCGCCAGCGTTTTAGCATTGGGCAAGCCAGGAAAAGGAACAAAATGCGCCATTTTGCTAAAACGGTCCACCACCACCACCAGAATCACAGTCTTCCCCGAGGAACGAGGCAGGTCCATGATGAAATCCATGGACAGATGTGTCCAAGGACGGGAAGGAATGGGTAACGGAAGGAGAGGACCCGATGGCCGTGAATGAGGGACTTTGGCACGAGCGCAGGTCTCGCAGGCTGCCACAAAACCCTCAACCGACTTACGAAGAGCCGGCCACCAGAATCTCCGAGCGATGAGATCCACTGTGGCTCTACCCCCCAGGTGCCCAGCAAGGACAGTATCGTGGTGCTCCTTAAAAACCTTGTGTCGCAAAGCGTGAGGCACAAACAACCTCCCAGGGGGACAAAGATCAGGAGCCTCTGCCTGGGCTGCCAGAACCTCTGCCTCCATTTCAGGATAAAGAGCATACACAACCACCCCTTCAGCCAAAATGGGACCCGAGTCTTCAAAGTTCCCCCTCCCGGAAAACAACGCGACAAGGCATCCGCCTTCACATTCTTAACCCCAGGGCGGAACTTGACAACAAAATTAAACCTTGAAAAGAACAAAGACCATCTGGCCTGTCTCGGGTTCAGACGCTTGGCTGTCTCCAAGTAGGCCAGATTCTTATGGTCGGTAAACACAGTAATAGGGTGTCTGGCTCCCTCTAGCCAATGGCGCCATTCCTCAAAAGCTAACTTGATGGCCAACAACTCCCTATCTCCCACATCGTAATTTCCCTCTGCGGAGGAGAGTTTCTTCGAGAAAAAGGCACACGGAAGCCATTTGGCAGGAGAGGGATCCTGAGACAAGACCGCACCCAGACCCACCTCAGAAGCGTCAACCTCAACTATGAAGGGTAGAGAGACATCAGGTTGTACCAAGATGGGAGCGGAAGCAAAACTTTCCTTGATCCCAGAAAAGGCCTTACGCGCCTTTACCGACCAGGAGGAAAAATCTACCCCCTTTCTAGTCATATCAGTGAGTGGTTTAACAACAGAGGAATAATTCAAAATGAACTCCCTGTAATAATTGGCAAAACCCAAAAAGCGCATCAGCGCCTTCTGATTCTCAGGGAGCTCCCACTCAAGCACAGCGCGGACCTTCTCGGGGTCCATGCGAAAACCAGAAGCGGAGAGAAAAACCCCAGAAATTGAATTTCTGGAACCGCAAACACACATTTTTCCAGTTTATCGTACAATTTATTCTCCCGCAGAATGAGCAAGACCTGACGTAGGTGGTCCTGATGAGTTTTGAAATCAGGAGAAAAAATCAAAATGTCATGTACAAATTTCCCCATTAAATGATAAAAAATGCTGTTCACAAAATGCTGGAAGACGGCTGGAGCATTCATCAAACCAAAAGGCATAACCAAATTCTCAAAATGGCCCTCAGGGGTATTGAAGGCCGTCTTCCATTCGTCTCCTTCTCTGACCAGGTTGTATGCCCCTCTTAAATCCAACTTGGAAAAAACTTTGGCCCCAACAATCTGGTTAAACAGGTCCGGGATCAGAGGAAGCGGATAAGGGTCACGAATTGTGATACTGTTCAGCTCCCTGTAATCCAGACATGGTCTTAAAGAACCATCTTTTTTCTTAACAAAGAAAAAACTAGCGGCAACAGGTGACTTCGAGGGTCGTATGTGTCCCTTTCTCAGGCTCTCAGAGATATAAGCATGCATAGCGACCCTTTCAGGTTGGGAGAGATTGTATAAACTGGATTTAGGCAGCTTGGCACCTGGGATGAGATTAATAGAGCAATCGTACTGCCTGTGAGGGGGCAGCTCCTGAACACCACTCTCAGAAAACACATCCGAAAATTCAGAGAGAAAAGATGGTACAGTCTTAGTAGAAACCTCTGAAACAGATGTCGAGAGGCAATTCTCTCTGCAAAAGTCACTCCAACCATTTATTTGCCTCACTTGCCTATCAATGGTGGGGTTATGTTTAGTGAGCCAGGGTAGCCCCAATACTAGAGGAGTAGGTAACCCGCTTAGGACAAAACATGACACATCCTCAACATGAGTATCACTCACAATCAAACGGATATTGTGAACTATGCCTTTTAACGATTTTTGAGAAAGTGGAACGGAAACAATAGAAAAAACAGGTATGTCCTTTCCCAAAGTGCATACCTGGAAACCATGTGTTATAGCAAATTGATTATCAATAAGATTGACAGCTGCTCCACTATCTACAAAAATCTCAAAAAGAATGTTCTTGCTCTCTAGCGCCACCCTGGCAGGTAGGACAAAACGGGAACTACAAGCAAACGGAAAACCTTCAATTTCCGCATCAACCTTGCCCATAGTAACAGATGGAACGTTTTTAGAGGACTTTTTTCTTTTTGTCACTTTATTACTCTCAAAAAACTGCCTGAATCTCCTAGAGGGACAAACATTTGCCAAATGATTTATACCTCCACAACAGAAACAAACCCTCCTCTGAGAGCTGAATCCTCTGTTGTTAGAGGCAAGCAAACCCAGCTGCATGGGCTCCTGCTCAGAGGGGAATGAGAGAGACTGAGACCCCTGCGCACTGAATGAGACCGCCGCACTGTCCTTGGACTGAGTATGACAGGAAGGAGTGATCTCTCCTCTCCCTCTAAGACACCTGTCAATACGAACGGCCCGAGACATGGCACACTCCAAGGAGGTAGGTATCTCATGAAAGGCAAATGCATCTTTCAATCCCTCTGAAAGACCATGGCAAAATTGACTTCGGAGTGCAGCATCATTTCAACCAGTATCAGCTGCCCATCTCCAAAATTCTGAACAGTATATCTCTGCGGACTGTTTACCCTGGCATAAAAGACATAGTCTAGATTCAGCCAGAGCAATACGATCCGGATCATCATATATCTGACCCAGGGCTAAAAAAAATTCATCCACTGAACGGAGGGGCCGTGCCCCCACCGGCAGCGAAAAGGCCCAAGACTAAGCGTTATCCCTGAGCAGCGAGATGTTGATCCCCACCCTCTGCTCCTCATCACCAGAGGAATGGGGAAGTAGGCGAAAATGGAGGTTGCAAGCCTCTCTAAAATGAACAAAATTCTCGCTACCCCCGGAGAACGTATCCGAGAGCGGGATCTTAGGCTCAGAACAAACTCCATGAACGCAAGCAGAACCAGTCACCTGAAACTGAGATCCAGTTTTACGGAGATCTGCTACCTCCAATGAAAGACCCTGCATGCGTTCAGTCAAAAGTGAAACCGGATCCATGCTTGAGACGGCTTTGGCGGTTTATAATGTCACGGATGGTTTTGCAGAAAACTAGAAGACACAAATGAAGATCCGACTGACTTGATCCAAAACTAAGGAACAAGAGGGTAAGCCCTGTAACAGCCCTAACACTCTCCCTTACTGCTCCGCCTATGCAAAAATCTCTATGGTAAATAATTGCATACCCTCGTTCCTCGACTGTATGACACCTGAACACTAGGGATGAGCGAACCCGAACTGTATAGTTCGGGTTCGTACCGAATTTTGGGGTGTCCGTGACACGGACCCGAACCCGAACATTTTCGTAAAAGTCCGGGTTCGGGTTCGGTGTTCGGCGCTTTCTTGGCGCTTTTTGAAAGGCTGCAAAGCAGCCAATCAACAAGCGTCATACTACTTGCCCCAAGAGGCCATCACAGCCTTGCCTACTATTGGCATGGCTGTGATTGGCCAGTGCAGCATGTGACCCAGCCTCTATATAAGCTTGGGTCACATAGCGCTGCACATCACTTTGCTGATTCAAGCATAGGGAGAGGTTGCAGCTGCGACGTTAGGGCGAGATTAGGCAGATTAACTCCTCCAAAAGACTTCATTCTGTGATCGATCTGCAGCTGTGGATCATTGAAGTGCTATTATTGACTTGCTCACTTTTTTGAGGCTGCCCAGAGCGTTTTTAGATCACTTTTTTTCTGGGGTGATCGGCGGCCATTTTGTGACTTGTGGTGCGCCAGCACGAGCTATCACCAAGTGTATTTAACCATCGATAGTGTGGTTATTTTGTGCTATATCCTACATCAGCTGCAGGCTGAGCCTGTGTCACCGAAGTGCATTTAACCATCAACAGTCTGGTTATTTTTTGGCCATATACTACATCAGCTGCAGGCTGAGCCTGTTTCACCCAAGTGCATTTAAACATCAACAGTCTGATTATTTTTTGTCCATATACTACATCAGCTGCAGGCTGAGCCTGTGTCACCCAAGTGCATTTAACCATCAACAGTGTGGTTATTTTTTGGCCATATATTACATCAGGGGCAAGTTGAGCCTGTCACCCAGCGCCTAAAAAATAGACCTGACATTTCTATTCAACCAAATCTGCACAGTTTTAGCTGGTCAAGTTATTTGTAGTGACCGTAAAAGCAGACTTTTTGTTCTGGGTTGAAAAAGCATTCCCAAATTTGCCATTCTGAAAATAACTAGTTTGTGGTATTTGAGGCCTACTTGAAATCTATCCCAAAAAGAAAATCTTACATTGAAGTTATTGATAGTGTCATTCAGAAAAACCTAAGACACACGCTAGCGTGCTGATAGAAGTGTCATTCTGTGATTAAACCTATAACTGTCACACAGCGCAAAAAAAAACAGGTCTCACATCTCTATTCAACCAAATCTGCACAGTTTTAGCTGGTCAAGTTATTTGTAGTGACCGTCAAAGCAGACTTTTTGTTCTGGGTTGAAAAAGCATTCCCAAATTTGCCATTCTGAAAATAACTAGTTTGTGGTATTTGAGGCCTACTTGAAATCTATCCCAAAAAGAAAATCTTACATTGAAGTTATTGATAGTGTCATTCAGAAAAACCTAAGACACACGCTAGCGTGCTGATAGAAGTGTCATTCTGTGATTAAACCTATAACTGTCACACAGCGCAAAAAAACAACAACTCTCACATCTTAATTCAACCAAATCTGCACAGTTTTTGCTGGTCAAGTTATTTGTTGTGACCGTCAAAGCAGACTTTTTGTTCTGGGTTGAAAAAGCATTCCAAAATTTGCCATTCTGAAAATAACTAGTTTGTGGTATTTGAGGCCTACTTGAAATCTATCCCAAAAAGAAAATCTTACATTGAAGTTATTGATAGTGTCATTCAGAAAAACCTAAGACACACGCTAGCGTGCTGATAGAAGTGTCATTCTGTGATTAAACCTATAACTGTCACACAGCGCAAAAAAAAACAGGTCTCACATCTCTATTCAACCAAATCTGCACAGTTTTAGCTGGTCAAGTTATTTGTAGTGACCGTCAAAGCTGACTTTTTGTTCTGGGTTGAAAAAGCATTCCCAAATTTGCCATTCTGAAAATAACTAGTTTGTGGTATTTGATGCCTACTTGAAATCTATCCCAAAAAGAAAATCTTACATTGAAGTTATTGATAGTGTCATTCAGAAAAACCTAAGACAAACGCTAGCGTGCTGATAGAAGTGTCATTCTGTGATTAAACCTATAACTGTCACACAGCGCAAAAAAAAACAGGTCTCACATCTCTATTCAACCAAATCTGCACAGTTTTAGCTGGTCAAGTTATTTGTAGTGACCGTCAAAGCAGACTTTTTGTTCTGGGTTGAAAAAGCATTCCCAAATTTGCCATTCTGAAAATAACTAGTTTGTGGTATTTGAGGCCTACTTGAAATCTATCCCAAAAAGAAAATCTTACATTGAAGTTATTAATAGTGTCATTCAGAAAAACCTAAGACACACGCTAGCGTGCTGATAGAAGTGTCATTCTGTGATTAAACCTATAACTGTCACACAGCGCAAAAAAAAAACAGGTCTCACATCTCTATTCAACCAAATCTGCACAGTTTTAGCTGGTCGTTATTTGTAGTGACCGTCAAAGCAGACTTTTTGTTCTGGGTTGAAAAAGCATTCCCAAATTTGCCATTCTGAAAATAACTAGTTTGTGGTATTTCAGGCCTACTTGAAATCTATCCCAAAAAGAAAATCTTACATTGAAGTTATTGATAGTGTCATTCAGAAAAACCTAAGACACACACTAGCGTGCTGATAGAAGTGTCATTCTGTGATTAAACCTATAACTGTCACACAGCGCAAAAAAAAACAGGTCTCACATCTCTATTCAACCAAATCTGCACAGTTTTAGCTGGTCAAGTTATTTGTAGTGACCGTCAAAGCAGACTTTTTGTTCTGAGTTGAAAAAGCATTCCCAAATTTGCCATTCTGAAAATAACTAGTTTCTGGTATTTGAGGCCTACTTGAAATCTATCCCAAAAAGAAAATCGTACAATGAAGTTATTGATAGTGTCATTCAGAAAAACCTAAGACACACGCTAGCGTGCTGATAGAAGTGTCATTCTGTGATTAAACCTATAACTGTCACACAGCGCAAAAAAAAAACAGGTCTCACATCTCTATTCAACCAAATCTGCACAGTTTTAGCTGGTCAAGTTATTTGTAGTGACCGTCAAAGCAGACTTTTTGATCTGGGTTGAAAAAGCATTCCCAAATTTGCCATTCTCAAAATAACTAGTTTCTGGTATTTGAGGCCTACTTGAAATCTATCCCAAAAAGGATATCTTACATTGAAGGTACTGATAGTGTCATTCAGAAAAACCTAAGACACACGCTACCGTGCAGATAGAAGTCTGATTCTGTGATTAAACCTTAACCTGTCACACAGTGCAAAAAAAAAACAGGTCTCACATTTCTATTCAATGGTCTGCCGGGTGTTCACTCCAAGGTCATGGAAGTCACGCCTGCGGCCACCCCGTTCTCTGAGGGATATGTCCTGAAATCCAGCTGAAAGCTGCAGAACATCAGTCGGAGGTCTCTCCACTACTGGCGGGCCTCTCTGGCGCCCTCTTCCCACAAGCAAAGGCTCGGCTGGTGGCTGCTGGGGTCTTTCAATGCGTCTAGGTTCTTGAGCCTCTTGCTCCTGTCCAGGCTGTCCTTGGCTGGGCTGCCCCCTGGCACGTGCTCTTCCGCGGGCTCTGGCTCGTCCACTCATCTTCTATTCCTGAGAGGATATAAACCGCTAATAAGGTCAATCTGCCGCCTAGCAGCTCCGCCGTGGCACAATCACCTCAGAACTCGCACACTGGTGACTTTAGGTATCTTCACTGGTCACTTTGAGCAGAATGATGACATCCGAGTCACGGCACCAAATGTAACCCTCTTTTCCTTGCACCATCTGCGACACCTCCAGCTTTCACACTCACTCGGTCACCAGCTCCTCCAGGCATAAACTCTAAGTGGACTCTAAGGGACGACACTCAGGTCTTCTGTGGTTTAAAGCTTTATTGAGGTGTAGTGCACTTGGCTGGAGCCTGTAATACAACAGGGAAACACTGCCACTATGTGGTATACAGCCAGGTCACCAGCCCACCTATATCATAACAGGCAGTCATTATATTACATTCCCACATACATATTACAGGATATAACAAAGCATACAGAAAAATGAACAAGAGAAAATCATTTACAAAGATATTGCAGCAGGGTGACCTGGAATACAGCATGTCTTGCAGCCATTTTAGGAAGAACACATGTCTCTTTAACTGTACATAATCTACTCAGCCTAGCATGTGCTGCAGGGTTTAAAGGCTGCTAAAAAACATACAGTCACCTCTTTACATTCTACAGAACTATTATGGGTATATATTATAACTTTTTACAATAGATAAATAAACTTTAGCTTTAGAGAACTTAGACAGAGATCCTACCTCCTTCACAGTAAATGTCTGCACTGAGGAGACCAAACCAAGTAGCAGAATACACAGGGGGCTTTCTGGAAGAGTCCACTGTAAAGACTCTGTCTGTTAAAACTTTCCTCAGTTATCTAATAGCACATTTGAAGAGGTTTATTTAGCATGTCCTGACTCTCTGCTAACAGCTTATGAATATATGGAACTATATTTAACAAGTGATCATTGCTGCAACTCCTGTATATTGGTATGACCCTATTGCAAACCTGCAGACTGGATATTTGGTGAAACTTCATGTGGTTCATATCGACTGTACTACACCACTGACTTGGTGTCTGGGCCTAAATGTGTGACAGTGGCCTGTTCCAGTGGTGGGTGACGTGATGCCTGATTCTCTGCTATGACATGAAGACAGATTCTGCGCTGACATAAGGCCAGATTCTCTGTTACGGGACCGCTCTCCTCTGTCTGGGTGCCGGGGCCTAAATGTGTGACAGTGGCCTGTTCCAGTGGTGGGTGACGTGAAGCCTGATTCTCTGCTATGACATGAAGACAGATTCTGCGCTGACATAAGGCCAGATTCTCTGTTACGGGACCTCTCTCCTCTGCCTGGGTGCCTGTGCCTAAATGTGTGACAGTGGCCTGTTCCAGTGGTGGGTGACGTGATGCCTGATTCTCTGCTATGACATGAAGACAGATTCTGCGCTGACATAAGGCCAGATTCTCTGTTACGGGACCGCTCTCCTCTGTCTGGGTGCCGGGGCCTAAATGTGTGACAGTGGCCTGTTCCAGTGGTGGGTGACGTGAAGCCTGATTCTCTGCTATGACATGAAGACAGATTCTGCGCTGACATAAGGCCAGATTCTCTGTTACGGGACCGCTCTCCTCTGTCTGGGTGCCGGGGCCTAAATGTGTGACAGTGGCCTGTTCCAGTGGTGGGTGACGTGAAGCCTGATTCTCTGCTATGACATGAAGACAGATTCTGCGCTGACATAAGGCCAGATTCTCTGTTACGGGACCGCTCTCCTCTGTCTGGGTGCCGGGGCCTAAATGTGTGACAGTGGCCTGTTCCAGTGGTGGGTGACGTGAAGCCTGATTCTCTGCTATGACATGAAGACAGATTCTGCGCTGACATAAGGCCAGATTCTCTGTTACGGGACCTCTTTCCTCTGCCTGGGCCTAAATGTGTGACAGTGGCCTGTTCCAGTGGTGGGTGACGTGAAGCCTGATTCTCTGCTATGACATGAAGACAGATTCTGCGCTGACATAAGGCCAGATTCTCTGTTACGGGACCTCTCTCCTCTGCCTGGGTGCCTGTGCCTAAATGTGTGACAGTGGCCTGTTCCAGTGGTGGGTGACGTGATGCCTGATTCTCTGCTATGACATGAAGACAGATTCTGCGCTGACATAAGGCCAGATTCTCTGTTACGGGACCGCTCTCCTCTGTCTGGGTGCCGGGGCCTAAATGTGTGACAGTGGCCTGTTCCAGTGGTGGGTGACGTGAAGCCTGATTCTCTGCTATGACATGAAGACAGATTCTGCGCTGACATAAGGCCAGATTCTCTGTTACGGGACCTCTCTCCTCTGCCTGGGTGCCTGTGCCTAAATGTGTGACAGTGGCCTGTTCCAGTGGTGGGTGACGTGATGCCTGATTCTCTGCTATGACATGAAGACAGATTCTGCGCTGACATAAGGCCAGATTCTCTGTTACGGGACCGCTCTCCTCTGTCTGGGTGCCGGGGCCTAAATGTGTGACAGTGGCCTGTTCCAGTGGTGGGTGACATGAAGCCTGATTCTCTGCTATGACATGAAGACAGATTCTGCGCTGACATACAGTAAGGCCAGATTCTCTGTTACGGGACCTCTCTCCTCTGCCTGGGTGCCGGGGCCTAAATGTGTGACAGTGGCCTGTTCCAGTGGTGGGTGACGTGAAGCCTGATTCTCTGCTATGACATGAAGACAGATTCTGCGCTGACATAAGGCCAGATTCTCTGTTACGGGACCTCTCTCCTCTGCCTGGGCCTAAATGTGTGACAGTGCCCTGTTCCTGTGGTGGGTGACGTGATGCCTGATTCTCTGCTATGACATGAAGACAGATTCTGCGCTGACATAAGGCCAGATTCTTTGTTACGGGACCTATCTCCTCTGCCTGGGTGCCTGGGCCTAAATGTGTGACAGTGGCCTGTTCCAGTGGTGGGTGACGTGATGCCTGATTCTCTGCTATGACATGAAGACAGATTCTGCGCTGACATAAGGCCAGATTCTCTGTTACGGGACCGCTCTCCTCTGTCTGGGTGCCGGGGCCTAAATGTGTGACAGTGGCCTGTTCCAGTGGTGGGTGACGTGAAGCCTGATTCTCTGCTATGACATGAAGACTGATTCTGCGCTGACATGAAGCCAGATTCTCTGCTATGGCATGAAGAGACTGATTCTCTGCTGACATGAAGCCAGATTCTTTGCTATGGCATGAAGAGACTGATTCTCTGCTGACGTGAAGCCAGATTCTCTGCTATGGGACCTCTGTCCAATTGATATTGGTTCATTTTTATTTTTTTAATTTTAATTTTAATTCATTTCCCTATCCACATTTGTTTGCAGGGGATTTACCTACATGTTGCTGCCTTTTGCAGCCCTCTAGCTCTTTCCTGGGCTGTTTTACAGCCTTTTTAGTGCCCAAAAGTTCGGGTCCCCATTGACTTCAATGGGGTTCGGGTTCGGCCGAACTTCTCGAACCCGAACATCCAGGTGTTCGCTCAACTCTACTGAACACCCTATAATAGTGAGGGGACATGACCACCGGCTCCCTACACTAAATACGGAGGGAGTCAGGGTCACCTAGGATCAAGACAACAGGAAAACAGAAATATAGGAACAGACTTATCTTGTGGATGCAGCAGTAGCAGCTTCTAGCATCAGCACAGTCCAGGAAGTTGTATAAACCGCAAGGTGAGGCAGTATGGGGAGGAGATATATAGGGAGGCAATCACTGCTAATAGATGACAGCTGGGAGAGGGAGGAGAGATGTCAAAACGAAAGCAAAACAAAAGAAGATCATGCAGGAAGTACTGAAGAACGTCTATCAGAACTTCTCAAAGATCTGGTGGTGACACATACATTAACAAGGCATTTACTTTATCTATGAATTCCCTTCTACTAGAAGAAATTGGTTGAATCCGGTGATATGCTATGAGTTTATGGGCAATATATCATAGTTGACCAACAGCTATTTTATGATGACTGCTTAATGGTAAATCTTCCACCAGTCCTAAAAGACAAGCTTTCGGATCTAGCTGGTGAGTAATAGAATATGCTATATTAATTCTTATAGTCTTGTTCCAAAAATTAGAGAGATAAGTACAACCCCAGAGCATGTGGACAAAATATTCCAGTTCTAGAACACAGAGTCCAGTCTACATCCTGTCTGATAGAGAGGAGCAGGAGTTTTACAGTATATACCCTATGAAGAATATATAATTGTGAAGGTCTATGTCTCTCGCCTAAAGAAGAAAGCAAATCTAGTATACAAGACCACAGATCTTCTAAAATATGCCCTAGATATTTTCCCATTTTATTGTGTATCATTCTTAAAGAATGTTTCTCCAAAAAGTTGTTTAAAGAGCTCTGCATGTGGTAGAAATTAACCCAGACAGATCTTGTAGCTGCGGAAAAGATTTAAATCTATCTTATGTAATTATGTAAATTTACATTTATTTTCTAAATTCAGGTAATTGTCAATTGTGCGACGAAGGAGCATATACCATACTTTGTGCATAAGTTTTACCATATGGGGTTTAGCTCTTGCTAAACCTCTTAGCTCATAGGGAAAATAACGCTTTGAATGTTTCTATGTCTAGGATATCTCTCCCTATCAAAAAGCATTAAAAAATATCTGAAGTTATTTGGAGTATGAGCAAGGCCCTTAAAATGTTGACTTTGCGGCACTAAATACAACAAGGGGTTATGTAAGGCTAACCTACGCCTATTTTTAGGATGTTGTAGGATTGCTAGTTTCAACCATGGATGCCCCTTTTTCCATATTAAATGGGTTGTCTCAACTCAGCAGTTAAGGGCTGGTGTTGTTCCCCAGCTCTGAACTAACTGCTGCCTGAACATTCCCACAGCTTCTAGGGCATAGAGATAACTGTGCTTCGGAGGGACCCCTGATAATGGCAGATGCGAACCTTCTGCCTTCCATAGCTAAAGCATAAGCCCTACAAGTTTATTACATGTCATCAGTCAAATAATTTTTTTTGTATTTATTACAGATCCTGGACTCCTGAGCGAGTACCGGACATGTAACTTTCTGTCTGTGAGCAGTTAAGAACTTCCAGGAAGTAGCTTTGTAAAAAATCTCCAGGGATACTGCGCATGCCCCGAAGAAGTTCTACACAGAATACCAGTGCTGATGTGAGGTGGCAGGGACAGAAGCGTCATCAAAACTATTTTTCTTAAGTTAACTCTACCAATCTCTGTAAGGAACACTTTACTCCAGGCAGCAATTTTTGGTTTGAATTTCTGGAGCATTGGGGATAGATTAAGTTTCTCGAAATCACTAATGTTGTTAGTCACCTCAATACCCAGATATTGAAATTGGTGCCCACATTTAATATTAAAATTTTGAGACATTTGTGGTTTATGGGCATCAACATTGAGTTATGCCAGTTAATAACCAGACCAGATATCCTAAAAAAATCCTCTTTAATGAACATTACTGTAGTTAAAGAGGGGCCTGTATCCCCCAGAAATAATATTGCATCATCTGCACTTTAATGCTACTTTAAGTTCAGTATTACCATATTTAAATTCTGTAACGGTTGATGAGGTACATATAGTGTCTGCTAGTGGTTCTATTGCAATGGTGAACAATAATGGTGATAAGGGAAATCCCTGTCTCGAACCCCTGGATTGTTTAAATTGCTTGGGAAATCTGCCATTCACCTTAATCCTAGCTTGTGGGTTGGAATAGAGTATTTTGACCCAAGAGATAAAGTTAGTTCCAAAACCCATGTGTTCTAAGACATTCCAAAGATATTGCTATTCATTGCTATCAAATGGTTTACCGGCATCAATAGAAAAGAAAGCTCTATCACTGCAAATATCAGATGGAAAAAGTGTTACACATTAATATCTGTAGATTTTTCAGGCATAAAGCCATTTTGGTCTGAATGTGTAATGGATTTCATAACCTTAGTTAGTCAAATAGGCAGGGCTTTGGCTAAGATATGTTAAGAAGAGACATTGGTCGGTTCGATTCAGGTAAAATTGGATCTTTACCTGGTTTGGGCAATACTACGATTATGGCTTCCTGCATGAAAGAGAACTAGAAAATTTCCAGTAATTTTGGAAGCAGAATATCCTTGCATCATTTATATGTTTCAGTTGGTAACTCATCTACTCCTGGAGCCTTTTCATTAGTCATTGTATTCATTGCTGCTTCAAGTTCCTCGAAGCTCAAAGTGGTCTCTAAGGAGTTTCTAGCTCGTCTGATAGTTTTGTTATTCTAGCTATCTCTATAAAGTCTAAAATTTCTGAGTCTGAAAGCATTTTTTTCAATACATATAAGTAAAAGTAAAAATATTCTAGTATCCCTAAAATTGGGTGTGTTATAGACTATTTGACCAGTAGAAGACTGCATGGAACTAATATATGAGACACCGTGATTTTTGCCACCATTCAATAATCAGTACATCAAAAACAAACCTGTAATTTTTTTATTCATGGACCTCATAATAACATGTCTGGTAAATGATAGAGTTGAAAACTAAATACCTGTGCATTGTCATCTGCGAGTCAGACTGTGGGTGGCTGTCCTAAGTGCAAACAGCACTATCAGCTAGTGTTGATCGAGCACCATAGTGCTCGGGTGCTTGGGGGCTCGGGCCGAACACATCGGGATGCTCGGGTGCTCTACCGAGCACCTGAGTATAATGGAAATCAATAGGAGAACCCAAGCATTAAACCAGGCACCCCCTGCTCTGAAGAGGGGAGGGTGTCTGGTTCATACAAAAAGGTCAGAAAATGATGGAAACACCACCGAAATGTTTCGGGAACAGCATGGGGAGGATGTCTGTCTGGATGCATCTCTGCTTCCAGGTCGCTGCTGGGAACGATGTTGTCTGAGTAGTACGCCACTTTTACAGACTGACAATAATACACACCAAACCAAAGATAAAATGGATTTTAAAGGGAAATTGTTAGTAAACATTCTTTCCTGTATATTTACTTGTATATAAAGTGCAAGTGCTGCCAAAACTTACAAGAAAGAGGCACTCCGATACAACCTGTATATCACAATGAGGGCCTCATTCACGTTGTGGTACAATTGTTCATGTAGTGGGACTCCTACACTATTAAAACTACAAGGAACCGGCACTCCAATACACCATTTGTTACATATAAAAGAGGTCATCATACACAGCCTTGAAAAATTATGATTGATGGCCTGCTGGTGACCCTCAAAAACATTTGGAGCAAGGGCCTGCTGATCTGACCATCAAAAACATTATGGGCGAGGACCTGCTGCTGCTTTGGTGACTCTAGATAACGTGGGAATGATCGCACGTTCCCGTGACGGCGACGATCCATTCGGATATATGCCCTATCAACTTTCGATGTTATTTTCAGCCCAAACCATGTAGATCATGGGTAATGAGGGAATCATGGTTCGATTCCGGAGTGGGAGCCTGAGAAACAGCTACGGCTAACCCATCCAAGCAAGGCAGCATGCACGCAAATTACTTATTAGGTATAATTAGGTGAGGGCCTGTAGGTGAGCTGACCCTGTAAAAGATTTGAGGTGCGGGCCTGCTGGTGAGCTGACCCTGTAAAAGATTGTAGGTAAAGGCCTGCTGGTGAGCTGACCCTCTAAAAAATTATATGCGAGGGCCTGCTGGTGAGCTGACCCTATCAAACAATATATGCGAGGGCCTGCTGGTCAGCTGACCCTCTAAAAAATTATATGCGAGGGCCTGCTGGTGAGCTGACCCTGTAAAAGATTTGAGGTGCGGGCCTGCTGGTGAGCTGACCCTGTAAAAGATTGTAGGTGAAGGCCTGCTGGTGAGCTGACCCTCTAAAAAATTATATGCGAGGGCCTGCTGGTGAGCTGACCCTGTAAAACATTATATGCGAGGGCATGCTGCCGAGCTGACCCTCTAAAAAATTATATGTGAGGGCCTGCTGGTGAGCTGACTCTCTAAAAAATTATATGTGAGGGCCTGCTGGTGAGCTGACACTCTAAAAAATTAGATGCGAGGGCCTGCTGGTGAGCTGACCCTGTAAAACATTCTAGGTGAGTGCCTGCTGGTGAGTTGACCCTGTAAAACATTATATGCGAAGGGCATATATGCAAGGGCATTATATGTGACTAATAAACATGTGTTGATATGATGGAAGAGGAGAAGGAGAATGAGAAAAGGAAGATTCAACCATATACCCTTGTTTGTGGTGGAAAGGGTGCATGGGAATACAGTTTATTCAGTACATTATAAACAACACATTTAAAGTGCCTTTATGTTCATCAGCTTTCCTTTGGTGGAGTTGAGAAGTCATGGTCGATCCAGGCCTTGTTCATTTTTATAAGAGTCAACCTGTCAGCATTTTCAGTTGACAGGCGGATACGCTTATCTGGTATAATGCCATCGGCAGCACTAAAAACCCGCTCAGACAAAAACGCTGGCGGAAGGGCAGTCCAGCACCTCCAAAGTGTAGAGCGCCAGTTCGTGCCACATGTCCAGCTTGGACACCATGTAGTTGTAAGACACTGAGGGATCATTGAGTAATCTGACACTGCCTGCTATGTACTTCTTCACCATCTTCCCAAATTTTTCCCTCCTTGTGACACTAGACCGTGCATCAGAGTAAGGGTGCTGGCGGGGTGTCATCAAACTGTCTCAGGCTTTGGAGAGTGTTGCCCTGCCTCTGTTGGAACTGCTGTGTCTTCCCCTTGTCTCCCCTCCTTGGTTGGCCAAGCAACTGCAGACTCTGCCGCCAGCGTTGTCAGATGGAAATTTTTGGAGCAATTTTTCAACAAAGACCTTCTGGTATTACCCCGTTTTGCTCATCCTCTCCAATAGAGGAATGAGTGATGAGAAGTTCTCTTTGTAGCGGGGGTCGAGAAGGGTGAACAAACAGTAACCCGTGTTATCTAAAATGCGTATAACGCGCGGGTCATGGGAAAGGAAGCCTAACATGAAGTCAGCCATGTGTGCCAGAGTACCAACAGGCAAGACTTCGCTGTCGTCATCAGGAGGATAACTCTCACTCTCCTCATCCTCTTCCTCCTCTTCTGCCCACCCACGCAGAACAGATGGAATTAAACTTCCATGGGTACTACCCTCTGTAGCGGAGGCAACCGTCTTCTGTTCCTCCTCCTCCTCCTCTTCATCGTCCAATTCGCGCTGAGAAGACGAACGGAGGATGATCTGGCTATCACTCTGTGTAATGTCTTCCCCCATTTACACCTCTTCCACATGCAAAGCGTAGTCCCAAATTGTGAGCAGCGGACGTTTGAGTAGACACAGAAGTGGGATGGTAAAGCTGATAATAGAGTTATCGCCGCTCACTGTTAGGAAATCTCAACGTCCCACTTGGTACCCCTGGCACCAAACTTCTAGTATCGGCTTGGTTTGAGTCTTGTTCTGACATCAGGAGAGCGCTTCACTCAGTAGGGAATAAAAGACACAACAATGATGTACTGAATGAACATCTGAAGTTTATTTTTAATGCACACAGGTTATATAGAGGGGGTTTTACCCCCTTTATTAGCATATCAACGTAAGTTGTTTATTCAACCTATCATATTAACACGTTCTATTCTACAGACAGTAAAAGAGAAACAAAAACGGAACTTCCATATTAGGAATATTATCCGGGAGTAGTGCCAAAGAGATAAAATTCAGGATTACAGAGAAAAGATACTTAACAGCAATCAGAGTTAGTTTCTAACAGAGAAATGAAACTTTAACAGAAAGCAGATTTAGTTTTAACATATAAAAATATGGATTCCTTTCAAATCCCCTCTTAGAACCTTTAATGTATCACACTACATGGTTCTTTTCTTTCTTGTCCTTTTTTTCTCTATATGATATTAGGTAATTCTTATACCCATCTGGGCTTCGATCCTCCTGGAGTAGTCTGATATAATGACATATTAGAGAGCCCTTTTTCTAGCATTCGTCTCACACAAGGAATAACACATAATGCTACTACACCTATTACTACAATTACTATTAGTATGACAATCCCTAGTTGCATGAGACCTTGTTTCCAACTTGTGAACCACCCAAAGTATTAATCCCATGGATTATTTATACCTGAGTTCTTTTTCAGTTCTATTGACAGATCTTCAAGCTTTTTTATAGCTATTGTGACCTTACCAGTGGGACCAGTATTATTTGGTATGTATGTGCAACAGGAGGTTGGATCAGTCAATACTCGGCACACTCCGCCCTTCTCTGCAAGAATCAGTGGCGTAGCTATAGGGGTCGCAGCGGTCGCAATTGCGACCGGGCCCCTGAGTCAGGGGGGCCCACAGGGCCCCCTCAAGCCAGGAGAACGCAGCCGCAGCTGAATAACTAAAATAAGATTTACAGGGGGCGGAGCGGAGGCCGAGAGGAGAGGCCCTGCGTGACGCGCACTGTGCAGGGCAGCTGGGCAGGCGAAGTGAGGAGGAGGGGCCGGGGGAGCGGCTTCAATTGAGGTGCGATGCAGGACTTAGTCACGTACCTCAGTGTGACATCCTGCGTCGGATCTCGCGAGATGACGCGGCGTGGGAAGGAACAGTGAGCGAGGCATTGGTGACCGCCTGTACCAGGATGCCACAAGCTGTGAAGGAGAGAGAGGTAAGTATTAATTATTATTATTTTTTTTATGTACCCTACGTTCTACCCTTATTGCAGAGGCACTGGGGGCACGAGAGGAGGACCACTGACAGTACTCAGTGGACATCTTAGTATTAATAAGAGTGGAGAGACTACCATTATATTAATAATAAAGAGGGGGACATTATATTAATAATAAAGAGGGGGACATTATATTAATAATAAAGAGGGGGCTATTATATTAATAATAAAGAGGGGGCCATTATATTAACAACGAGGGGGACATTATATTAATAATAAAGAGGGGGCCAATACATTATTATTAATATAATAGCCCCCTCTTTGTTATTAATATAATGGCCCCCTCTTTATTATTAATATAATAGCCCCCTCTTTATTATTAATTATAATGGCCCCCTCTTTATTATTAATATAATGGCCCCCTCTTTATTATTAATATAATACCCCCTCTTTATTATTAATGTAATGGCCCCCTCTTTATTATTAATGTAATGCCCCCTCTTTATTATTAATGTAATGGCCCCCTCTTTGTTATTAAAGAGGGGACATTATATTAATAATAAAGTGAGGGGCCATTATATTAATAATAAAGTGGGGGCTATTATATTAATAATAAAGAGGGGGCCATTACATTAATAATAAAGAAGGGTCCATTATATTAATAATAAAGAGGGGGCCATTATATTAATAATAAAGAGGGGGCCATTATATTAATAATAAAGAGGGGGCCATTACATTAATAATAAAGAGGGGTCCATTATATTAATAATAAAGAGGGGGCCATTACATTAATAATAAAGAGGGGGCCATTATATTAATAATAAAGTGGGGCCATTATAATATACAGGGGGAATAATATTATGGGGAATGGGGGACTATCTGTCTGGCTCTAGCACAATATTGGGGGGCAGCAGGATGAGTTGTTGAGACACCAGGAAGGAGAGGATGAGAGTAAAGTGAGGAACCTAAAAAATAATCTGTGAAACTCTGCAGAGACGAGAAGCGGCTGAAAGAAGGTGTCATGGCGGTCTTATCTCTGAATGAAGACGTTGAGAAAAGTGTACATCACAGGAGACGTCACTGGATGTAACAGGTATGGTGCGGCATTCTCCTGTAATAATATTACCCATGCACATATCTGTTTCTCGGTAGGGTAAGGGGTATATAGAATTTGACCCACACTGCCGCATCCGGCCCCAGACTTCAGGTAACACTGTGTTCTGAATTCTGGGGCCTCACACCCATCTACAACATTATCTGTACTCTGAGAGTTATCACTGTGGGGGGCACCATTTTTGGCTTGCCCCGGGTGCAGGCAACCCACGCTACGCCACTGCTCTCCCCACCCTGTGAGTGTGACTGCAACTGTGAGACACACTGACTGACCTGACTGACTTACAGAGGTGAGCGTCCGACCGACCGGGGTCCTGGTCCGGTCGGTCCAGTGAGTGAGTGACTGCGACTCTGTGTCTGTCCTGAGTGAATCCGGGCTCTGACCCGCCTGGTGGGAGCGCCGGTGAGATTGTGATAATAAGCCCAGACCAGACCAGTCAATACACCCTTTAGGAAATCTCAGTATTCTCATCATGCATCATGTGACTGCAGCAGGCAGCGATCGATCAGCCAGGATTAATGTGCACAGCCTGGGAGGCCCCCCTTAGGCAAGTGACAAACTGCCCCCCCTCAGTCTTGGGCAAGTGACAAACTGCCCCCCCCCCCTCAATCTTAGGCAAGTGACAAACTCATCTCTGCTACATCTACAATGAGCAAATACAACAAATGTAATGCCAAACTGCAGTTCCTTGTGATGCCTTAGATAGCTTCCACTGGACCCACACAGCCTGTGAGTCCAGTGGAAGCTATCCCAGGCATCACAAAGAGGAAATGCAGTTTGGCATTACATTTGTTGTAGTTGCTCATTGTAGATGTAGCAGAGATGAGTTTGTCACTTGCCTAAGAATGAGGGGGGGGAGCAGTTTGTCATTTGCCTAAGGGGGGGCCTCCCACTGTTCACATTAATCCTGTCTGATCGATCGCTGCTGCTCTCACATCTGATGAGAGATTTCCTAGGGACGGGCTGGTGGATGAGGGCAGCCACCCGGTCCTGCCTATGGATCACCCAGTTTGCACTTAGCTATGCCCAGGCCCCATGCCAGGGGGTCCCTGATGTATTAACTGACCAATAACATGGAGATCCCAGTGCCAACTGCCTTGCTGGTGAACGATTGGCATATACTTCTGCTGTGGAGTAGGGGGGGCCCAAATTGAACTCTTGCACCAGGGCCCATGAGCCTATAGCTACGCCCCTGGCAAGAATCATATCCAACACCATTCAATTCTGGAATGTCATGATTGAGTCTGCTTGTAGTTCTTCTGCTACCCCTTGTAATGCATCTCTGGTATAGTTTACAAACCTTTGCTGATTGTAGTATATGTAATTTATCCAATCCACATTTTTATTCACAGTAATGATGGGAAATATTGATTCAAATCCGGCGGCTACTTGATCTTAGCTTTGAACTCATCTGGGACCCCTCTTGGAACACCTATTGCATCTATATACACATGGGGATCAAAACTTGAAAGGGGGCTGCTTATTTTGTTTATCTTTAGCACCCCTTTGTCTGTAATATCTGATTCAGTAAAAATGTGCATGTTCATTATAGCTTTGGCAAGGGCACATTCATCTTTCCAGGCACCTTCCAATCTGGATCTTATTTTTCCATCTCCACAGATCCAGTACACATCTCCTATGGAGTATACTTGGTTCTGAGTGAGGGATATGTTCAGATTGCTGTATTTATGACAATAAACTTTGGTGAAATTCTGTACATTCCTCCCATGTGTACTCCCTTTGTAACATGTGTAGTTACCTGGATATACCTGGATACCTGCCCCTGGGCGAGGATCTTTTAACAACAGAGAGTATTTTGATTTCCATTCTGTACATGCACTGTGGTTATAAGACATATTAACAAAAAGAGTCAAAAAACATTCTTCAACACTTTCTGGTAACACTAGGGGTACGGTACCTAGGTGTGGCTTGGCAGCACCGCATATGTAACAGTTACTTTTATTCACAGAGGCTGCACTATACTTCATCCACTCCAGCCACAAATTAGCATCAGAAAAACCTGTCTCCATGGCTAAAGTATCCTCATATGTGGGATCAGATATGGCCCTTAGATTTTTTAGAGAAACTATATGTGGGGCTAGTGGGTTTTTGGGGACACCTGTGATGGGTTGGTATTCCTTAGACTTATACATATCTCTAAGTCTGAACATTTGTGTTACACGGGAAGTCGCAGCTCCCCACATTTTATGGAAGTACCATCCCAGTACATAATCTCCTTCATCATATTTACCAGGGTTTTCTATTGTCAATACAATTTTCATTTCCGCTGCCTTTTTTGTTGTTGTTGCAATAATTCAATGAGGAGGTGTCCACATAACACGTCCCTCTCTCAAGGAGTGTCATTCTAGTCAAAAGGGACTTAGAATTTTTATCCCTCCTTTTGAGAGCGCTTTCTGGCTTGTATTCCCATTCAGTCCCTGTATTCCATCCCACTGATCCCCAGTATGCACAACCTTTTTCCCAGTATGAGTCTGTTACACAAATATAGGCCTGTCCTTCTACATAGTCGTTGGAACAGTAGTGATAAGGTGTACACTTCTTTAGTAAATCGCAGAGACAAAAGTTGTAGGTAGCTACGTGGGTGTTAGATGAATTATACCAAAAAGTGATGACGCCGCCTTTACTAGTTGCGGCTACTTCTCCCTTACTACTAATTGGTAGAATCAACAAGATTATTGAAGCAATCTTAGTCAGTACATTCAACCATTTCCCAGAAAATAGTGAGGAGCTCATCATGTTGGAGGTCAGGGCTGTCTGCCCCGTTAGTACCTCTGGGCCTCGTGGGAGGTCAGGGCTGTCTTCCCCCGTTAGTACCTCTTGTCCTTCTTCAAGGCCAAGGCTGTCTGCCTCCGTTCCTGCCTCCTCTCTTGCTCTCACAAGCTTCACTCGGGTGGCGTGGATCCAAGTTGGAGATTCTTCAGTCAGCGCGGCTGTTCTGGTTACTGCGACCACGGTAGTAGGTGGGCCATATATATATATACGAAATCACCTTGAGCTCTTCCTTTCTTCAGTGTTTCGACCACTACCTCATCCCCCACCCTGTATGGGTGGGTGGGTTCCTGTGGAAGAGAGGGAGATTACAAGCAATTTTTTTTTTTTTTTTTTTTTGTTAAGTACCTGTATCAATTTGGTGACATATTCTTCCCTTCTTTGCAGACTAATCCTGTTTTAGGATTTTTCTGAAATACTGGATAACACCAGTCTTGCTGTTCCTGTTCAGTGGCGTATCTTTGAAGATCACTAAGCATTTGCGACATCTCAGGGGTTGGAGGTGCCGGACATGGCATCTCCCAATGGTTACACGGACCTGTGGGGTTGCATTTGGCCACTCGTTTCGCCACCTTATGTGCCAGCGCATTGCCCTGTGAGACATGATCCTTACCATCTGCTGCCGTGAATCCTCTCCTCTGCCAAATATTATCATGGTCCCACACTACCCTATGTGCATACCCACTATCAGTATAGATGGTGACAGGTCTGCCAGCATGTAGAATACATGCTCTAGTGAGTGCAATGAGCTCAGCTGCCTGCTGTGTTGAGTGCGGATGCACTTGAGTAGGCCTACAACATCATGTGTAGTGTGCAAAAATGGTGTAACGTCACATTGTAAAAGGAGTTGCCAACTCTACCATCATAGCACAGGCTGCAAGAGAACACAGACATGCCGGCATCCCTTGAACAGGGGTGGGCATTACCTTTGAGAAAAATACACAAGGACGCAACTTGCCTCCGTGTTCTTGTGTCAGTACACCCGCCATGGTTTTACAATTTTGGCGTGCAAATATGTGGAAAGGCATATTATAGTCAGGGAGGCCCAGCCCTGGACTCAACATGAGCGAACATTTCAGATAATCAATTCAGAAGACCATTTAATCAAATCTGGATTTTCTTACAGAGTGGCTTGCCTCAAAACATTGTCATAATAGGAGCAATCAGGAATCCATTGTCTACAGTAGTTTATCATCCCAAGGAAAGATAACATTTCTTTCTTAGTGTGCGGAGTGACCAGGCCCGCAATAGACTGGACTCTTTCTGTGCTGATTCTCCTTTCACCTTTTGTGAGGACAAAGCCCAAGTATTCAACCTGCATTTTACACCATTGCATTTTCTTAAGTGCCACTTTGTGACCACATCCTGACAACCATTGTAACAGTGATAAACCATCCTGAATGCTGGCCTCCGCTGACATGCTACACAGTAACAAATCATCGACATATTGCATCAGCACAGAACCTTGGGGGGGGGGGTACCATGGTTCTAACGTGGCTTGGAGGACTATGCTGTACACTACAGGTGAATCAGCATATCCCTGGGGCATTCTGCACCAGGTCAGTTGACGTCTGTCAAAGGAAAAAGCAAAAAGTAGTCTGGTCTTCTTGTCAACTGGGATAGAAAAGAATGCATTTTTCAGATCTATCACACTGAACCAAACAGCGTCTGCTGGAATGGCAGATAGTAATTGAGTGATGTCAGGTACAATAGGGGCTATAGGCACAATGATGTTGTTGATGGCCCTTAAATCCTGTACAAAGCGGGTAGTACCATCTGCCTTTGTCACTGGATTCACAGGCGTGCTGTAGGGTGAAATCACCTCTTCCAGGATTCCCTTTTGTAGGAATTCTTTTACCATTGGCCTAAGTCCATCGAGTTTCTCTTTTGGCAGTAGGTATTGTTTCTGGAACACTGAAATGACACCTGGTTTCACAGTAGCTTTGTAAGGTGTGCAATCTATGAATCCTGTGTAATATTCATTTGAAGACAATAATGCAGGGTTAATGTCGTTAAGTTCTGGGTGGTTCTGTATGTTTGCAAGAATCAGTGGCACTGGTGTAGAGATTGGAATGAGGTCTGAGTGTACTCTTATGCCCTGATTTTTGGCTGACCATTGTAAGTCAAGCTTAATGAACAAATCTTTACTTAATACACTTGAGGTTGCACTGCTATCTACCATGAATCCTACTCTCAGTCATCTAAGTCCACCCCTTTTAGTCGGACGCTGTGGTCCTCCTTCTGTCCGTCAGTAGTGTCCCAGCTATCCATAAGAACAGAGCTCTGATGTTAAGCACAACACTTAACATGTAACACGTAACTTCAAACATTGAAACAAACAGATCTGACAATACAGACATGAACACACAAAGGGCCCATAAAAAAACTTTTCATTAACTTCAATTAAAAAAAAAAAGTACAGCTTGATCAACACTGTTGGCACCAATAAAAAACAAAAAACTTCCAAGAAAAATAAAATAAAATTATCAATGCGCATATTATATGAAAACAAATATCGTACTCCATACACATTCACATTTTCATGTACTCATTTTCACAAACAGCTCATAACCTCGCCCTTATACATAAAAACTGAATTGCATTCACAGCTCTGCTAAAAACATCCATCAGTCTTCACACATTTTCAACTCCACTACAACTCAAAGCCACACCCATTCACATTCCACTGAATCATTTGTCTTCCAACCCAGTCACACAATTTTCTTTGTTTTATCCCAAAACTTGCAGCACAGACAAACACAGCTTTCCTGAAAACAGATAGCCACACCACACCCAGAATTGCTGATAGTATATGTCGCTGTTGTGCTGTGTTTTCCAATATCTTCTGGTCTTCACTCTGTGATTAATCAACTCTTATAAGAAGACAATATACATGTTATAATCATACAGTAATTTTGTTAAACCCAAATCATTTTATATGCCAGGTGGTCTTAGTTAGTGTTTGCACATATTTAATAATTTTTGTTAAAAGCTGGATTCTCACATTACACTGCTTGGGAAAGAAAATTATTGAACAATTCTTTGTCTTCTATAATAATATCACACATATAACATCACTTACTCTGCAGGATTCCCTCCCCCCTTTTATCATGTAATCCATATCCCAGGATGGGTCATGGTTAAAATGTTGCCATGCTTCTTTGTCTCCCAGACAAAGACCCTTTATCATGTCCATGTGGTACGGGCTATTATCGCCGTCCCTGCAAAAGGGCTAGCAGCTTGCATGAACTCAGTCCATCCAGCTAAGTTATCCACCCATGGGTTAACTAGAAAGTAATTTGTGGGACTACACTGTGCAACATAAACTTTGCATGTTTCTCCGGTCTCATGTTTGGGGTAATATGTTTTAGACCCTTGTGCCCCCATTCCGTCTGATATTTTAATGATGCTACTTTCCTAGGACTGGCTGTACTGAACCGTTAAGGCTCCGACAAATTAATCCTGTCAACTAGGCAAAGGACTCAGGTCTGATCACAAAATATCAGAGAGTTTCATCAAACATATAATTTGCAGACCTCCGCAACACAGTAAAACAACAATGCAATGTCCTTAAAACTCTATGCAAATAGTGAACTTCAGTCCGTACACTTACCACCCGGACATCAGTATCCTTATCTCAACTCTAATATTCTTATACTTTAAAACAGCTTTAAAACAACTTTAAAAAGAGTCAAACCAAGCTCCGTCCTTGTCTCCCTGAGACAATATTATCTAGTGCGCACTATATTTTCTCTGAGTGATCCTCACGGTGGACTCCTGGAGTTCCCGGGTCACTCCCCCAGACTCCCGGAGTCTTTTCCCTGTACCCCTTAACAGTAATTATACTAGAAGTTGTAGGTTCTACTTACTAGATCAAGATGTGGCCCTTAGATCGGCCAGAGGACAATAACAGATGTCTTTTCTCACCGGACCCGAGGATGACCTTCTCGATCCCGGACACGAGCCCCCAAACTGTTAGGAAATCTCAATGTCCCACTTGGTACCCCTGGCACCAAACTTCTAGTATCAGCTTGGTTTGAGTCTTGTTCTGACGTCAGGAGAGCGCTTCACTCAGTAGGGAATAAAAGACACAACAATGATGTACTGAATAAACACTCTGAAGTTTATTTTTAATGCACACAGGTTATATAGAGGGGGTTTTACCCCCTTTATTAGCATATCAACGTAAGTTGTTTATTCAACCTATCAAATTAACACGTTCTATTCTACAGACAGAAAAAGAGAAACAAAAACGGAACTTCCATATTAGGAATATTGTCCGAGAGTAGTGCCAAAAAGATAAAATTCAGGGTTACGTTACAGAGAAAAGATACTTAACAGCAATCAGAGTTAGTTTCTAACAGAGAAATGAAACTTTAACAGAAAGCAGATTTAGTTTTAACATATAAAAACATGGATTCCTTTCACTCACCATCTGTGTTAATTCCTCAAAGTTTCTTAAAATCTCACAGAGGTCAGACATCCATGCCCACTCCTCGCTTGTGAGTAGCGGAAGCTGACTGGAAAGGCGACGACCTTGTTGCAGCTGGTATTCCACTACTGCCCTCTGCTGCTCACAAAGCCTGGCTAACATCTGGAATGTGGAGTTCTAGTGCGTGCTCACGTCGCACATCAGCCGGTGAGCTGGCAATTTCAACCGCTGCTGCAGCCTTGACAGACTGGCTGAAGCTGTCGATGACTTGCGGAAATGTGGACATACGCGGCACACCTTCACCAGTAGCTCAGGCAAATTGGGGTAGATTTTGAGAAACCGCTGAACCACAAGTTTGAACACGTGGGTTAGGCATGGGATGCGTCTGAGCTTGCCGAGCTCCAAAGCCGCCACCAAGTTACAGCCATTATCAGACACAACCATGCCTGGTTGTAGGTTGAGTGGCGAGAGCCACAGCTCAGTCAGGTCTCTTATCCCCTGCCACAGCTCTGCGGCGATGTGCTGTTTGTCCCCTAAGCATATTAGCTTCAGCACGGCCTGTTGCCGCTTCCCCACTGCAGTGCTACACTGCTTCCAGCTACCGACTGATGACTGACTGGTGCTGAACGCGGATAAATCGGGGGTAAAAGTGGAGGAGGAGGCGGAGAAGAAGAAGTGGGGTTTGGAGCCAATAACATAGGTGCTGGCGGAAACCCTGATCGACGTAGGGTCGGCAATCCTTGGCGTCGGTAGCACCTGTGCCATCCCAGGGTACGACTCGCTCCCGGTCTCCTCAACATTCACCCAGTGTGCCATCAGGGAAATGTAGCATCCCTGGCCGAATGCATTTGTCCGTGGTCCGTGGTTAAGTGGACCTTCCCCGTAACTGCATTGGTCAGGGCACGTGTGATGTTACGGGACACATGTTGGTGTAAGGCGGGCACCGCACACCTTGAAAAATAGTGGCGGCTGGGGGCTGCGTAATGCGGGACAGCCGCCGACATCAGGCTGCGGAAGGCCTCAGCGTCAACAAGCCTAAATGGCAACATTTCCAGGGACAGTAATTTGGAAAGCTGTGCATTTAGTGCTATGGCCTGTGGGTGGGTGGCTGGGTATTTTCGCTTGCGTTTAAAGGCCTGGGGTAAGGACATTTGGACGCTGCGCTGGGACACGGAAATGGATGTGGTCGCTGATGGTGCTTGCGAAGGTCCAGGTGCAGGGCGGGAGGCATCTGGGCCTGCGCTTTCAACAGGGGATTGGCCAGCACATAACATAGGGGAAGAGGAGCAGTGGTGTGACCCGCAGACACAAATTGTGGACCCAGGTTTTTGTCCCACTTATTACGGTGCTTGGATGCCATGTGGCGGATAATGGTGGTGGTGGTGAGGTTGCTAGTGTTTACGCCCTGGCTAATTTTCGTATGGCACAGGTTGCAAACTACTATTCTTTTGTCGTCCGCACTTTCTTCTAAAAATCGGCATACTGCGGAACATCTACCCCTTGGCAAGGGAGATTTCTGCAAGGGGGTGCTCTGTGGAACAGTTGCAGGCCTGTTTGGTGTGGCCCACCTTCTACCTTTTGGCACCCTACTGCCTCTTCCAGCCTGTTGCGGTGCTGCAGATCCTTACCCCTCTTTACTGCTGTCCTCGCTCGGCTTTCCACCTTCCCAGGTTGGGTCAGTGACCTCATCTTCCATCACCTCCTCTTCCACTTCCTCACTCTGATCATCCTCCTGATTTGTTGACCTAACCACAACCTCAGTGATTGACAACTATGCCTCATCCTCTTCATCAACCTCTTGAGACAGTAGTTGCGTTTGACTCATTGGCAACTGTGTCTCATCATCATGATTCCCCTCATTAAACACAAATTGCCGTTCCCCACAGTCATGTTCTTGTGACTGTGGATGCTCAAGAGGTTGGGAATCAGGGCACAAGATCTCATGACCCTCTTCAAGCATGCTTGGCGAGAGGGCCAAATCAAGTAATGGCCATGAAAAGAGGTCCTCGGAATATCCGAGGGTGAGATCACTTGTTTGGCCAGACTGTACATGGTGGGAGGAAGGGGGATCAGGGTGAGGATTGTGTTGACCAGAATCCTGGCTACTGAGACTGGACTTGGTGGAAGACCGGTGCTTAACCTGAAAGTATTATCTGCTGCAATCCAACCGACCACCTGGCCTCACTGGTCTGACTTCAAAAGTGGTGTCCTGCACCGCCCTGCAAACTGGGATATGAAGCTAGGTATCGTGGATGATTGTCTTTCTTGTGCTCTGGCAGCAGGCAAAGTTTCTCCGTGCGCAGGGCCACGGCATCTGCGTGCACCATTAGCATCACGGCCACTTCCCCGTCCATTACTGCTCGCCTTCTTCATTTTAAATGTGATATATGCTTGCAAGTATATCACACGTACAGTAGCGTAGGATTTGTAAGTATATGCGCAAAAAAGTTTACAAAGGTATTTGTGATTAGGAAACGTTATACAGGACAGGTACCACAGGTAATGTCAGTGTTCGCAGTGTCTACGGAAAAAGGTACACTGGATTTTACTGATATTTTAGGGATGCGCACACTTTAAACAGGAGATGTGGCGCGGATAATTTAACTGTCCACAGCGGACACCGTCTACGGAAAAAGTACACTGGATGTCACAGATATTTTAGGAATGCAAACACTTTACACAGGAGATGTGGCACAAATAATTCTGTCCGCAGCGCCCTATTACATGGTATTTAGCGCACGATGCGCTAAAAATATATATTGCTGCTGTCACACATAATAGTCCTTAAAAGGACTTTTGGGTCTCTGAAAAGTTTTTTTGTATAAAAATCTTCCTATTACACTGTCTGTCCCTTCCTATGCACAGCTCTCCCTAAGGGCTTGTTCACACGTGTGAAGCCTGTGCCCGTGCTGTGGTCCACAATGCACGGGCATCGTCCATGGGGCAGCCGCATGGTGATCGCAGACCCATTCACTTTAATAGGTCCGCGATCGGTCCGTTCCGCAAAATGATAGAGCAAGTTCTATCTTTTTGCGGTGCGGAGGCAC
Organism: Bufo bufo; assembly: GCF_905171765.1. Taxonomy (NCBI): domain Eukaryota; kingdom Metazoa; phylum Chordata; class Amphibia; order Anura; family Bufonidae; genus Bufo; species Bufo bufo. The sequence continues at coordinate 641,057,521 of NC_053390.1, read as the reverse complement.
GGAACGGAACCCTAGAAAACACTCCGTAGTGCTTCCGTAGTGTTCCTTTCTGTACTTCTGTTCTGCACCATTCAGCATCTTGGGATTTACGGACCCATTGAAGTGAATGGGTCCGCATCCGTGATGCGGAATGCACACGAACGGTTCCCGTGTATTGCGGATCCACAAATGCGGTCCGCAATACGGCAACGGGCAGCACACATTCGTGTGAATGAGCCCTAACACTGAGCAATTTAGTGCATGTTGCGCTACAAACATATATTGCTGCTGTCACACATAATAGTCCTTACAAGGAGTTTTGGGTCTCTGAAAGGTTTCTGTACAAAAAAAATATAGCAGCAGGCCACAGTTCTCCTTCACTTCCAGTAGACAACAGGCTATCATTGAGGACAAAGAGGATGACATTGTGCGTGTCTCACACCCAAACAGGCCATATTGTCCTTAAAGGGGTTGTCTCTCTTCAGCAAATGACATTTATCATGTAGAGAAAGTTAATACAAGCCACTTACTAATATATTGTTATTATCCATATTGCTTCCTTTGTTGGCTGGATTCATTTTTACATCACATTATTCACTGCTAGTTTCCGTGGTTACAGACCACCCTGCAATCTATCAGTGGTGGTCGTGTATGCAGACTATAGGAAAAAGCATCAGCCTCTCTGGTGGCCGGGACCATGGGAACGCACATAGGCTAGTGCTTTTTCCTATATTGTGCAAGCACGACCACCACTGATGGATTGCAGGGTGGTCTGTAACCATGGAAGCAAGCAGTGTATAATGTGATGGAAAAATAATTCCAGCCAGCAAAGGAAGCAATATGGACAATCAGAATACATTAGTAAGTGCCTTGTATTAACTTTCTCTACATGATAAATGCCACTTACTGAAGCGAGACAACCCCTTTAATAAGTGTCCACAACATTATCTTTGTCAAAATGAATCAGGCACATGAATCTTTGAGGATTTACACACATCTCCGCCGGATGACAATAAATAGATCTGCCATAGCTGGCAATGGCTATTCATCACCACCCCAACAATGCGACTGCCACTGTCTGCCTGTTCATGGTGTCCCGTACTGTGCTGCAGCTGCTACTCTCCCTGCTGCCACTATTACTACCCCTAAATGGCTGCACATCTTCTGCTTGTCCTTGAGGTGCTGCACTATGCTGTTGTTCCCAAATAGTGAGAATTTTTCTGCTCTTGTTAGTAATAAGTCTCTGCTTTTTTCTTATACTACTATGTGTGTATAAACACTGGCAGGCATCTGCCCCCAGTAAGGGACAATAATTATAATGTTTTTACTTTTAAAAAGCATAACAAATGCGACGACGCAGTGCGTTTTTTAAACAGGTGTCTTGTTAATACCATCATCCATGCATTTACCCGTGGTTATATATGTCAGTGTCTCTCTGACATTATTTACAATTGCAGTCATTGCCTTAAAGAGCTTAAAAGGAGGGGGGAAGGAGAGAAAAAAAAAAATCTGAAAAATAAATAAAAAAAGAGGAAGACAAGAGATAACAAACATATGAGTCCTAGGATACCTCAGAGTGTCATATACTAGAATCTGTTTGGACCCGAATTATATTGTTTGACTGATTCAGCGAATCGATGGAAAATAAATTCACTTAGCTCTAGTCTGAACCAAATCGCAAAAGTTTCAGATTTGCTAGAATCTGATCTTTTTTGGGAAATTCGTAACAAATTTGATTAGAAGGAATTTCTAGACGCATCTAATAAGACATTCACCCCTGTCTACTGGATATAACCTAAGCACGGCTTTCAGCCTCTGAATTCTTCCGTACACTGACTGCAAGCCAAATGTTAAATCTGCACCTGTGTCTGTCGAGACTCCACTCTCCCAGATGGGCATGAGCGCAGCTTCACTTATCCTCCTTCTCCTGCTCCGGTGGCCCAGACCTGATGGTCTTCCTCCGCTTTGTTGCAGCAGGCCCAGTCTCTGGAGTTGCCTGCTTCTTCTTCTTCCTGGCAGATTGTGGCCTGCTTCCTGCCGGCAAGGCCTCTCCCTCTGCCTGTAGGGTGTAAGTTCCTTCTGGCTCTTGGAAGGCCAGCACATGTGCACCCTAATTCATACCAGCCTATGGCTTAATACCTTTTGGGTACTTAAGGCACCTTACATTATGGGAGGGTGTCTGGGCAATAGGTTCCTAGTTTGCTAGTTCCTGCAGAGTTGTGCTGCATTTGTTTGTCTGCCGTGTACTGACTTCTACCATTTACTAGATTCTGACCCTCCGCTGCCTGACCTATTCCTGACCTCTGTTTTGACCCTTTGCTGCTTGCCTTGACCTCTGACTGTTTATCAAATTGCTCGTACTCTGCCTGCCCTAACTTTGGTCTGTCCCTGACTATTGTCTTGCTTGATCCCTTGGTGCTATGCTCTGGTTTCTCTGACCCACGTGGGTCAGCTGTCAATTACACAGAGACTATTTCAGGTGGTAGCAGTCCGGTGGTTCCCCTGTAGCAAAGTCCAAATCACTGTACAGGGGTTAAAAGGTGAAAACCAGGGGACTGCTAAGATAACGCCCTTAGAAATAGCCCAAAGCCAAATCTGTTGGTTGACACCTACTGCCATAACACCAAAATCTTTAAAATGATGACAAATGTTGTATAACCATTGTATATATTGTGTGTATGCCTTATTTACACATCATTGTAAAATTCCTTTAAAGACTGAAAACCTAAACCAACTTTTCGATTCAGATTGCAGATATCTAGCTATCTAGAATTGTAAAATAAATAGACATATAAAGGTTAGATAGATTTGTAGATATTACATATGGTTTGCAATATGGTGTTTGCAATTCAGGCATTTATGTGCTTGACTGAAAAACACAATTTTTACTTGTCATTTTTATCAGTGCTCTACTTTATAGAACTGCATAGAGCTCAGCAGGAGAATGAATATTATTTTGATGAGGTACACTGAATTGTTACAACTACCATGCATTTAAATTCTGTAACAATTTCTTTCAATTTGCTGACTTAGAATTTTACTACTATTTATCTTAATAGTAAATACAAGTTTAGAAATGGAGAATTGTCTTGTACAGTTGAAATTGCAAACAGTTTGTTGTATAAGGCTTGAAATCAAGATAAATGGTGTCAGACCTGTTTACATCTTTGCTGATTGTGTGTGTGTGGCAGCATGCAGAGACCCGCAAACAAGCACTTTTTAAAGAACCATACTTCCCTCTATAAGTAATAATAGGGGGAACACTCCCTTAATACACCATTAGATGGAGCTGTGCGAAAAAAAACTGACTCCATTTAAAATGAAAAGCACATGTAGCTAGAGTATAGGTCCCTTAGATTTATATAGGTTCAAGTTTTTCTGAGATTTGTAAAAAATCGTTCAAGGGAGAGAATGTGATAAAAATAATAAAAAAACGTACTAACCTGATAAATCTCCCCATCGCTCCAGCATCCAATTCTCCTTGTGGGTCTTTGTTTACTTGGCTACAGTGATCACAAGCCCACATGTCCATGCTATTGCTGATGCCCATCACTGGTCTAAGTAGTGTTGTTCTGCATATTTCTGAGGCCAGTAATTGGCTACAATAGTCATGTGGGTATATGGGCATGTCATCACTGTAGATGATTAAACAAAGACCATCCGGGAACACCAGAGATGATGGCGCGGCAGGGGACTTAAAAGGTAAGTAAAAGTTTATTTATTACTTTAGTACATTTGCTCGCCTGGCCAGTTTTTTTGGGGGAAATGAATACTTCTCAAAGGTTACTTTGTAAGCAATCAACAGGCTTCCCTTTTCCTTCCCAGTTACTCACAGACAGTGTATGGCTGAAATAATTTAAAATTTTGGAAATCTCCCCAAATAGCATAAAATAAAAAAATGATATACTTACCTTTTCTCCAGCCACATTCTCTGTTCTCCCCAACTGATTATCTTGCTGCTGGTTGTTTACAGACTGCAGGTAGAGTGCTGAGGACAGTGATTGGCTGCAGTGGTCACATGCTGTATACTTTCAAATCATTGCTGCAATCTGCAGCAGCAGAAAGACCCGACCGGAGAAAAAGATAGATATAGCATTGTTTTTTTTATTTTACACTAATATTTTTCAATTATCTTGGAAAACTCCTTTAAGCTATGAATCAGGTAAATCCATTTTTTTTCTTCTGGCTTGAATAGTGTAATATTTCAGTAATAATACATATGCATATTTTTTATAGTTTCTAAATAAAAAAAGTAGAAAAGTAGAAAGTGTATTGATAAAAGAGCAGTGGAACTTTGCTGCACAAGATTAGGTTTAAATCCTATAGGCTTATTTAAGTCTATTGGATATTGACAATATAATGTAATTCTGCATCTTTTGTTCTGTTTTAATACGTTCTTTGTCAAATCTAAAGCAAAAAGCAGTTCATAGAAATGGATTTTTAATGCAATGCACTCCAAAAATGTTTCTAGAATTGAATGCCTTTTTTTCCTTAGATTTCAAATCTACCAAGATGTACTATTAGAACAAAACTAATCTCAAATATGTTTTACATTTTATATATTTTATATGGTAGGAATGGCTCACCCCTTGGATAATGTGGAGAAAGGGTGCTACAACTAAAATAGACTCACCCAGTCTATTGGGATATGTATAGTGTGTATAATATTTGGTTGGGCACACCTAATACCTGGCCCCAATTATGGATACGCTATAATAGTACATATAATACATTTATTGATAATTAAAAATAAATGATAATTAAAAAAAAAATTCATGTGAGCACATACAAGCCCTTCTCACAGCCACCGGCCGGGTTCATAATGATCTGATGCTCTCAGCATTAATTAATGTAGGAGCATCAGGCCCTTATATACCTGACATTCTTTGTGGCCCCATTGAATTGAATGGGTCTGCATCCTATCCACATTTTTTGTGGAAAAAATACAGTCGTGCACATGAGGCCTTAGGCTACTTTCACACTGGCGTTTCTGGGTCCGCTTGTGAGATCCGTTTCAGGGCTCTCATAAGGGGCCCAAAACGGATCAGTTCAGCAGCCTTAATGCATTCTGAATGGATAAGGATCCGTTTAGAATGCATCAGTTTGGCTCCGTTCTGCCTCCATTCCGCTCTGGAGGCGGACACCAAAACGCTGCTTGCAGCATTTTGGTGTCCGCCTGATGATGTGGAGCCAAACAGATCCGTCCTGACTTACAATGTAAGTCAATGGGGACGGATCCGTTTTCACTAACACAATATGGTGCAATTGAAAACGGATCCGTCCCCCATTGACTTTCAATATAAGTCAAGATGGATCCGGGTCTGACTTGACCCGAACTTTTGAGCACTAAAATGGCTGTAAAAATGTCATGGAAAGGGCTAGAGGGCTGCAAATGGCGTCAAAATGTGGTTAAGAGCATGGCAAGTGGTCTGCAAACAAATGTGGATACAGAAATGACTTAAAATAACATAAAATATGTAAAAATAAAAAATAATAATCTTGATCTAGGAGGACCAGGTCCATATGGAGAAGGAGGTTGAGGAGGCGGTGGATGTGGCGGTGTAGGTGGAAGTGGCGGTGGAGAAGGAGGAGGTAGCCTACACTGCTTTTTGGTTTTAAATTTATTTATATTTTTTTAATTAGGGTACACCCCAAAACATTGGGAAATATAACCCTCCAGTCGTTCTAATCACACGTTCAGACAATACACCAGCTGCAGGGCAGGCCAGCACCTCCAAGGCGTAAAGGGCAAGCTCAGGCCATGTGCCCAATTTGGAGACCCAGAAGTTGCAGGGGCTGACCCCTGTCAGTTAGTTCGTGTAGGCGTGTGCATACTTACTGCCCCACCAACCATGTCGCACGTCCCCGTGATGTTCACGATCCACTTTGATATCTGCTCTATCAACTTTCGATGTTCTTTTATGCGCCTACCATGGTGATTACGGGTGGCGGGGAATCAGGGTTCCAGGTCAGAGAGGGAGCGTGAGAAAATGAGACCAAATTTAAGGGAGATAAATTTATTTTAAAAATTTGGGATCAAGAAGAAATGTGGGAAAAGTTATTGAGGCGCAAATGTGGGACAAATTACAGAAGCTCAAATGTGGGCCAAAAGAGTCAAGCGGAATTGTGGGAAAAGCTATTGAGGCACAAATGTTGGCCAAAAGAGTATAGCGGAAATGTGGGACAAAGTATTGAAGCTTAAATATGGTACAACTTGGGCTTCTGTCACTCCACTAAACTCATATATTTTTTTTGTCTCCTTAAAATCCTTATGCTGCGATTTCTCAATATATAGGGCTATTACTCAGTTTGGTTCAGTAGTTATATAAAAAAACTGACTTTTATAATATGCTAATTACCTCTCTAGCAGCAGGTAGGGCGGCTACCTGCTGCTAGCAGCCGCATCCTCCATTCATAATGATGCCCCCTCATGTTGATTGACAGGACCAGCCAATGCGCTCGTCCTCTGACTGGCCCTGTCTGCGTTTTAAATCTCGCGCCGGTCTTCAGTTGACGCAGGCGCACTGAGTGGAGGGCGCTCGCTCGGCCGCTCCATCCTCAGTGCGCCTGCGCCGGGTGTACATGTGACATCATCGGCGCAGGCGCACTGAGGATGGAGCGGCCGAGCGAGCGTCCTCCACTCAGTGCGCCTGCGCCAACTGAAGAACGGCGCGAGATTTAAAACGCAGACAGGGCCAGTCAGAGGACGAGCACATTGGCTGGTCCTGTCAATCAACATGAGGAGGGGGCGTCATTATGAATGGAGGATGCGGCTGCTAATAGCAGGTAGTAGGTAATTTGCATATTATAAAAGTTTGTTTTTTGATATAACTACTGAACCAAACTGAGTAATAGCCCTATATAGTGAGAAATCGCAGCATAAGGATTTTAAGGAGACAAAAAAATGTATTAGTTTAGTGGAGTGACAGAAGCCCTTTAAGTTTAAGCATTGAATCAAAGGAGGTGGCGTGCATCAATTAAAGAAGCATTTCAAAATTTTATTTGAGAAAGCAGGGGTTTATTCACGTCTAAAATTGTATAATGTCAACCCAAGAATGTAACAGAAAAATTACAGAAATTAATTAACCTGTCTACTTGGTAGAGCAGGGGTCTATGACAGAAAACAATTGTTTATTGTCACCCAAAAATGTAAAATAAAAATTATTGAAATTTATTAAGCTGTCAACTAGGTAGAGGAGGGGTATATTACACCCAAAAATTGGTGAATTTGACCCTAAAATGTAACTGACAAATGTTTTTTTTTTTTTACCGGTCTAATAAGTATAGCAGTGGTACATCACACCAAAAAATTGCTGAATTTCACTCTAAAATGTAACTGACAATTATTTTTTTTTTTGTTAACCGGCCTACTAGGTATAGCAGTGGTGCATCACACCCAAAAATTTGTGAATTTCACCATAAAATGTAGGAGACAAATTTTTTTGATTGTTTAACCCGTCTACTAGGTAATAGCAGTGGTACTTCACACCCAAAAATTGTTGAATTTCAACTGAAAATGTAACTGACAAATATATATATTTTTTAACCAGCCTACTAGGTATAGCAGTGGTACTATACACCCAAAAATTGGTGAATTTCACCCGAAAATGTAAATGACAAAGTAGTGAAATGATATAAAATAAAACACGTACAAAAAAAATAATTTGATTTATGAGGTGGAGTTCCATATGGAGTAGGAGTTTGAGGAGGCAATGGACGTAGCAGAGTAGGTGGAAGCGGCGGTGGAGGAGGACGAGATAGCCAACACAGGTTTTTGGTTTTAATTTAATTTTGTAAAATTAAGGTACACTCCAAAAGAGTCTGAAATATCCAAAATACAAACATGAGCAATTGCGCTGCAGTATAACAATGGCTGCTTAGTGCCGGTATACATGTCTATTCTGCACAAGGTACGGAGAAGTCCTGAGGAATCCATGCCTGGTTTATTTTAATGAACGTGAGCTTGTCCACATTGGCTGTGGACAGGTGGCTGCGCTTGTCTGTGATGACGCCCCCTGCCGTGCTAAACACACGTTCAGATAACACACTGGCTGCAGGGCAGGCCAGCACCTCCAAGGCGTAAAGGGCAAGCTCAGGCCATGTGCCCAATTTGGAGACCCAGAAGTTGAAGGGGGCAGACCCGTCATTCAGTACGTGTAGGCATGTACAAAAATACTGCTCCACCATGTTGGTTAAATGCTGCCTCCTGCTAAGACGTTCCATATCAGCTGGTGGTGCTGGTTGTGGCATACTGACAAAGCTTTTCCACATGTCGTCCATGCTAACCCTGCCTTCTGAGGTGCTGGTGGTGCCGCAGCTGTGTTGGCGACCTCTTCCTCGTCCTCTGCCTTCGCCTTGTGCCCCCGCTGTCAGGTGGGAATGCCACCAGCAGCGCGTCTACCAGCGTGCGCTTGAACTTGCGCATCTTACAATCACGCTCCAGTGACGGAATTAAGGACGGTACGTTGTCCTTGTACCGGGGATCCAGCAGCGTGGCCACCCAGTAATCAGCAGAAGTTAGAATGTGGGCAACTCGGCAGTCGTTGCGGAGACACTGCAGCATGTAATCGCTCATGTGTGCCAGGCTGCCCAGAGGCAATGAAAAGCTGTCCTCTGTGGGAGGTGTATCGTCTGTGTCCTCTGTATCCCCCCATCTACGCACCAGTGATTGCCATGAGCTGGTCTGGGTGCCACCCTGCTGTGAACATGGTTCCTCCTCCTCCATCTCCTCCTCCTCATCCTCCACCTCCTCATCCTCCAGAACTATGCCCTGGCTGGACAATTGTGTACCTTGGGTTTGTGGGTGCAGGAACCCACCATCGGAGCCACTTGGGAATGACTGGCCGGAAACCCTACGAAATGATCCCTCTTCCTCCTCCTCTTCCTGTGCCACATCCTCTTCCATCATCGCCTGGAGCGTTTTTTCAAGGTGGCATAGAAGTGGGATAGTAACGCTGAGAACAGCGTTATCGGCACTGGCCATGTTGGTGGAGTACTCGAAACAGCGCAACATGGAACACAGGTCTCGCATGGAGGCCCAGTCATTGGTGGTGAAGTGGTGCTGTTCCGCCGAGCGACTCACCCGTGCGTGCTGCAGCTGAAACTCCAAAATCGCCTGCTGCTGTTCGAACAGTCTTGCCAGCTTGTGCAAGGTGGAGTTCCACCTTGTGGGCACGTCGCATATGAGGCGGTGAGCGGGAAGGCCGAAGTTACGCTGCAGCGCCGACAGGCGAGCAGCAGCAGGGTGAGAACGCCTAAAGCGCGCACAGACTGCCCGCAGCAGCTCTGACATGTCGGGGTAATTTTTAAGGAATCTCTGCACCACCAAATTCAGGACATGCGCCAGGCAAGGGATGTGCGTCAAACCGGCTAGTCCCAGAGCCGCTACGAGATTTCGCCCATTATCGCACACCACCAGGCTGGTCTTGAGGCTGACTGGCACAAACCACTCATCGGTCTGTTGTTCAAGGCCCGTCCACAGCTCCTGCGCGGTGTGTGGTTTGTCCCCCAAACAGATAAGTTTTAAAACTGCCTGCTGTCGTTTACCCCTGGCTGTGCTGAAGTTGGTGGTGAAGGTGTTACGCTGACCGGATGAGGAGCTGGTAGAGGATGAGGAAGCAGAGTAGGAGGAGGAAGCAACAGGAGGCAAGGGGTACTTCCTCTCCAGCGTTTGGGATATGGAGAGCTGAACGCTTGCGTGTGACATTGTGGAGATGCTTGGTGACCCAGGTGTTGGTGTTGCTGGCAGATCCTCTGTTTGCGGGGTGCCAGGTGGCACTGTCACTCCAGAGGTGGATGAAGAGGCCGTGACTGCAGCAGAAGAGGAAGCAGGAGGAGCCAGAGACCTTTCTTGGTTTTTGCGGTGTCTACTCCACTGCAGCTCGTGCTTTGCACTTAAATGCCTGGTCATGCAGGTTGTGCTCAGGTTGAGAACGTTTATGCCTCGCTTCAGGCTCTGATTGTACAGCGTGCAAACCCCTCGTGTCTTGTCAGCACATTGTCTAAAGAACTGCCACGCCAGGGAACTCCTTGGAGCTGGCTTTGGTGTGCTCGGTTCCTTGCTGCGGTGGGCAGTAGCAGGCATACTGTCTAGAGGACGGCCGCTCCGCTTTTGCACCCTGCTCCCTCTTCTGCTGTGCTGATGGCTGTGTGCGACCACCGCCTCTTCCTCCGAACTACATAGGTCACTCGTATAACCTTGATTCCATGTGAAGTCGAGGACCTCATCGTCCTCCACATTATCTTCCACCCAGTCTTCAACCCTGCCTTCCTTGTCGGTCCGCACACTTTCGAAAGCCCCAGCAGTTGGCACCTGTGTTTCGTCATCATCCGAGACGTGCTGCGATGGTCCTCCCATGAACTCATCTTGAAAGATAAGTGGTTGGGCATCGGTGCACTCAATCTCTTCCACTTCTTGGGCAGGGCTAGGTGGATGTCCCTGGGAAACCCTGCTAACAGAGTCATCAAAAAACAGAAGAGACTGCTGCATGACTTGGGGCTCAGACTGCTTGGCTGATTTGCAAGGGGGTGAGGTGAAAGACTGATGGACATCGGCTGCAGATGTCAACTGTGGTCTTTCAGCAGGAGACTGGGTGGGAGACAATGTGAAGGAACTGAATCCACTGTCAGCAACCCAATCTACTATTGCCTGTACTTGTTCAGGCCTCACCATTCGTAGAGCAGCATTAGGCCCGACCAAATACCGCTGTAGGTTTTGTCGCCTACTCGCACCTGAGGAAGGGGTTTCAATTGTGCGTGTAGCTGGCTCTCCCTGCAACAGGAGCTCCACCAGCAGCACCACGACCTGGGCCACGTCCCTTATTTGACGCTCTCCTCATATTTTTAAAATTTAGGATCTTGCGATAAATGGGTGTTTAATTAATAGTAGAATAGAACGACAGTATGTAAAGGGTGTATCTTACACGGCCTGAACCAGACTAGGCCTCAATAAAAGATTTTTTTGCCCAAAATGGCTGTATTTAAAATGCCTAAATCAAACCCCTGTATGTAGAGGTAGTATCTCAGAGGGCCTGAACCTCTGTAGGCCTGAAGTAAATATATCTTTGCAAAATATGGCTGTATTTCAAATGCCTAATTCAAACCCCTGTATGTAGAGGTAGTATCTCAGAGGGCCTGAACCTCTGTAGGCCTGCAGTAAATATATCTTTGCACAAAAAGGCTGTATTTCAAATGGCTGTATTTCAAATGCCTAATTCAAACCCCTGTATGTAGAGGTAGTATCTCAGAGGGCCTGAACCTCTGTAGGCCTGCAGTAAATATATCTTTGCACAAAATGGCTGTATTTCAAATGGCTGTATTTCAAATGCCTAATTCAAACCCCTGTATGTAGAGGTGGTATCTCACAGGGCATGAACTTCTGTAGACCTGCAGTAAATATATCTTTGCACAAAATGGCTGTATTTCAAATGGCTGTATTTCAAATGCCTAATTCAAACCCCTGTATGTAGAGGGAGTATCTCACAGGGCCTGAACCTCTGTAGGCCTGAAGTAAATATATCTTTGCACAAAATGGCTGTATTTCAAATGGCTGTATTTCAAATGCCTAACTCAAACCTATGTATGTAGAGGTAGTATCTCACAGGGCCTTAACCAGTGTAGGCCTGCAGTAAATATATCTTTGCACAAAATGGCTGTATTTCAAATGGCTATATTTCAAATGCCTAATTCAAACCCCTGTATGTAGGGGTAGTATCTCACAGGGCCTGAACCAGTGTAGGCCTGCAGTAAATATATCTTTGCACAAAATGACTGTATTTCAAATGCCTAATTCAAACCCCTGTATGTAGAGGTGGTATCTCACAGGGCCTGAACCTCTGTAGGCCTGAAGTAAATATATCTTTGCACAAAATGGCTGTATTTCAAATGCCTAATTCAAACCCGTGTATGTAGAGGTAGTATCTCAGAGCGCCTGAACCTCTGTAGGCCTGAAGTAAATATACTGTATCTTTGCACAAAAAGGCTGTATTTCAAATGGATGTATTTCAAATGCCTAATTCAAACCCCTGTATGTAGAGGTGGTATCTCACAGGGCCTGAACCTCTGTAGGCCTGCAGTAAATATATCTTTGCACAAAATGGCTGTATTTTAAATGGCTGTATTTCAAATGCCTTATTCAATCCCCTGTATGTAGAGGGGGTATCTCACAGGGCCTGAACCAGTGTAGGCCTGAATTCAATATTGGTGCACCAAATGGCGGTATTTAAAATCTCTGAATGTAACCCAAATGTATTAAGGGTGTATCTCACAATGACATCTGCGTCAAAGGCTGCCAACTAAATTTTTTGTGCCCAAATGAGTGTTTGTTTAAAAAATTTATTTCACAGCAGTATATAAGCCTGTAATTTCACACGTGCTGATGCTGCAAGGCCTGAAAATAGTGTTTTTTGTCAAAAGAGTGGGTTTTTCAAACCCCAGAAAATTATGGGTATATTTCTACCTTAAATTGCACACTGACTAATACAGATGTTGTAGATTGCCAAAAAAGTCTTTTTTTGCTAACAGAATATGAAAACTGTATATATTAAACTTGAATTTAACACTTGCAGATCTGGAAAATACTGTTTTTTTTTTTTTTTAAATTGTGTGTTTTTAAAACCCCAGAAAATGATGCGTTTATTTCTACCTTAAATTGCACACTGACTAATACAGATGTTGTAGATTGCCCAAAAAGTCTTTTTTTGCTAACAGAATATGAAAGCTGTATATATTTAACTTGAATTTAACACTTGCAGATCTGGAAAATACAGTTTTTTGAAAAAATTTGTGTGTTTTTAAAACCCCAGAAAATGATGGGTGTATTTCTATTTTAAATTGCACACTGATTAATCCAGATGTTGTAGATTGCCAAAAAAGTCTTTTTTTGCTAACAGAATATGAAAGCTGTGTATATTAAACTTGAATTTAACACTTGCAGATCTGAAAATAGTGTTTTTTGTCAAAAGAGTGTGTTTTTCAAGCCCCAGAAAATGATGGGTGTATTTCTACTTTAAATTGCACACTGACTAATACAGATGTTATAGATTGCCAAAAAGTCTTTTTTTGCTAACAGAATATGAAAACGGTATATATTAAACTTGAATTTAACACTTGCAGATCTGGAAAATACAGTTTTTTTAAAAAAAAATAGTGTGTTTTTAAAACCCGAGAAAATGATGGGTGTATTTCTACCTTAAATTGCACACTGACTAATCCAGGTGTTGTAGTTTGCCCCTAAAAAATGGTGATTTGCAATGTCCCAAAAGCTCAGATGCAGTGCTGGTGCACTGAGCATGCATAAAATGGCTGCCGCCGCCACCCACCTAACTAACAGAATTCAAAAAGTTAGTATTTTTTGGTCAATGAGCTCAGGGCAGGGTAAAACGATAGTGCCCTGCACCCACACAACTATTTGTCTGTAGATAGAGCTGAGTTAGATTCTCTCCTATTCTCTCCCTGAAATCACAAGTCCAGCAGCATCCTCTCCCTACACTTGTAACAGCAGAGTGACGTGCAGCGCTACGTGACTCAAGCTTATATAGAGCCTGGGTTACATACTGCTCTGGCCAATCACAGCCATGCCATAAGTAGGCATGGCTGTGATGGCCTCTTGGGGCAAGTAGTATGACGCTTGTTGATTGGCTGCTGTGCAGCCTTTCAAAAAGCGCCAAGATACCGCCGAACACTGAACCCGAACCCGAACTTTTACGGAAATGAGCGTCGGACCTTTAAGCAAGACTGCACAGCAGCCAATCAACAAGCGTCATACTACTTGCCCCAAGAGGCCATCACAGCCATGCCTACTAATGGCATGGCTGTGATTGGCCAGAGCAGCATGTGACCCAGGCCCTATATAAGCTTGAGTCATGTAGCGCTGCACGTCACTCTGCTGTTACAAGTGTAGGGAGAGGTTGCTGCTGGACTTGTGATTTCAGGGAGAGAATCGGAGAGAATCTAACTCAGCGATCTACAGACAAATAGTTGTGTGGGTGCAGGGCACTATCGTTTTACCCTGCCCTGAGCTCATTGACCAAAAAATACAAACTTTTAGAATTCTGTTAGTTAGGTGGGTGGCGGCGGCAGCCATTTTATGCATGCTCAGTGCACCAGTAGTGAGCAAATGGCCCGTAGTGAGCAAATGGAACAGGCAAGTATTATTTTTTAGTTTTTTTGTAATTGTACGCTTTGTAATTAATATCAGATGCCGCGATCATGTATAAACACAGCATCTGAGGAGTACAATGATGCACCCACTATTTACAAAGAAATGTGCTTCGTGAAGAAGTAATTCGCCACAAAGCAGATTGTTTTGCAAAATTCGGCGAAACAGCCAAATCGAACTTTTAAATACTTTGCACATCATTACTGCCGAGATACCATTCAGCCCCATTCCCTATAATGGGGATTGGTGGAGATTTGGCCTGTAACCGGCAAATTTGCCGAAAATCGGCTGGATGAAAACTGCTGCCTGCAGACATTAGCAAATTAACATCTGAAGGGCTGTGGCAAAGCAAAATTAAAAGTTTGAGAGACTTTGATTGGAAGTCTTGAAATCTTGATTGGAAAGCAAAATTCATCACATGGCAGAATACTACTGCAAAGACTATCTCTTGCCCTGGAGTATGATATAGAATGTGGTAGTATTGATTTCAGTATGCACAGTTTAAGGGTCCATTCACACGTCCGCAGTGTTATTGCGGATCCGCAATACACCCGGCCGGCACCCCCATAGAACTGCCTATTTTTGTCCGCAATTGCGGACAAGAATAAAACATTTTCTTTTTTTTTCGGGAGCCGCGGACCAGAAGATGGGTTGCGGAACGGATCTGGACCCATTCTACGGATGTGTGAATGGACCCTAAGCTTGTACATGATTAGGTTTTCTGATGCCGTTTTAATGCTAAAACCAGGTGTGGATTCACATGAAAGGTAGAATCTGCCTGTTATACATACTTTCCCTTTATGATCCACACATGGTTTTACCTTCAAAAACTGCATCAGAAAATCTGATCAAAACGTGAATTTGTATGGATAGCCATCTACTAAAGATAATGCTATTTGAGATGGGCAAAGTTGTCAAAAACTTGACTCTGCTTCTTCGCTGAATTTCACAAAGAAATTTGACTTGTTACAAATGACTTTGTCACAAATCACATTCCATTGTATATAGCGGGCGCAATGACGAGTAAGGATGATCGCGAGCCCCACGCCGTCATTGAACCCATCAGATGCCGCGTTCATCACTGATCATGGCATCTGACAGTAACATTGAGGCCTTTCAGGGGTTAATCAGGAGTAAAAAAAAAACAAAAAAAAACATACTCACCTGACAACATCTCCGCCAGTGTTATAACATGGTGGTGTCATCACGTTACCGCGCTCGAGATTTTGTGTGGTTTCTTCAATCAAGATGGCCGCAATGGCCTCTCTGTAAGCAAATGGATGAGGCATGTTTTTTTTAACTGCCATTTCAGGAAAAAAATATTGAATCGTTACCACCAAGTGCAAGGAAATTCGGCATCTAGATCGGCCATCTACTATTAATACTATATTATCTTTGATCTATTAGACATTACGATTTGTGGCAGTACCATATATGCATTTTGAAAAAACTGTCACGGTAGGTAGGCTCAAACACTTAGATGGACGGATAGCGGTGGGTTCACTGCTCACTGGGTCACCCACCCAGTTTAAAGTGAAATTGTAGCAAAAGAGACTAGCAGGCACACCACCTTCTGGAAAAATGTGGAACACTCTATAATACTGTATTTGAATATTTATTCAATTGTATAGTGAACACTTCAATAGTACAGGATATCACACAATGTGCGTAAAAACACTCAATAAAAATACATTCAATAAAACGCCTAAATAAAATCACTAAAACGTCACTAAATGACCAAACAAGGAATGTTCTGAACATGTGTTGTTTGATATCCTGTACTATTGAAGTGTTCACTATACAATTGAATAAATATTCAAATACAATATTATAGAGTGTTCCACATTTTTCCAGAAGGTGGTGTGCCTGCTAGTCTCTTTTGCATATATGCATTTTGTTTTATACTTTATGTATACACACCAGATCAGACCAAAAAGATTTTTTTGCTTACATACTCTTCCTCGAACCATCCTCTTACACACAGACTGTTCCCCATGGTCCCCCTTCACACAGACTAGCCTCTACATCCCTTATTTTTTCAGATAAACTGCTTTTATATAGATTTCTTCCTTGCACACACACAGAATGGTCTGAAAGGATCCTTCTATTTTTCATAGATTTCTATCCATGGCTCCCCCCTCACACACTGTTATTCCCATTATTACCTTCCTCCAGTTTCTATCCTCCTCCCCCTCCGCTGTGCAAGTGTAGTACCTCAGACCTAGGGGTACTACAAATTATAGATAGGTATGTATTGTATCATATTTGATATTGTTATGTTGTGTATTTTGTATGTTCATGGCCGTAACTACCAGTAAGGTATGGATGGCACGGGTTAACAAGGAACAGGGCTAACCACCCTGTTCCTCCCCTTTTGGTAGGAGTGCACTGGTCTTGCTTCCTGCCAGCAGGGGGAGCTCCTGTAAAATCCTAGAAAGGATAGGAAGCATATGTTTGGGCTACTGCTGCAGATTCTCTAGAGAAATCAACCCTTATCATAATCCTCAAGTGAACCAGTGAGATGAGATACAGCGGTTGAACAGCTAAATCCAGCATTTGAAGCTAAATCTGCTGTGAGGTGAGGGGCTACGACTAAGACACTTATCACTCAGAATATTATTAGGCCAGTACAACCTAAGTGCTAAATTGCAGCCATCCAACCAGCCTCCATAATCCTTACTGGTGCCAGAGAAGATTGCACTCAGAATCTGCTGCTATTGAATGTATTTGAAGTTCTATGTTGTACTTAGTAAAAAAAAAAAAAAGACTTTGTTACGTTTAATTCTGACCTCATTCCTCATACTACATTTCCACTGCACTGATCCCACCGTGACACAACATCAACGCCACTACCACTCCTATAGTGTCATAAAGGGCCGTGCACCTCTTCTAGTTACAATTTTGCTGTGATTTGTGCAATATCATGACAAAAGAAAAGCATAACAAAAACAACATGGTTGTGCAAATTATGGTCAATTCCTGTTGGTTTTGCCATGTTTTTGTGCACATCTTTGCAGAACTGCAGGATGTACACTCACCTAAAGAATTATTAGGAACACCATACTAATACGGTGTTGGACCCCCTTTTGCCTTCAGAACTGACTTAATTCTACGTGGCATTGATTCAACAAGGTGCTGATAGCATTCTTTAGAAATGTTGGCCCATATTGATAGGATAGCATCTTGCAGTTGATGGAGATTTGAGGGATGCACATCCAGGGCACGAAGCTCCCGTTCCACCACATCCCAAAGATGCTCTATTGGGTTGAGATCTCGTGACTGTGGGGGCCATTTTAGTACAGTGAACTCATTGTCATGTTCAAGAAACCAATTTGAAATGATTCGAGCTTTGTGACATGGTGCATTTTCCTGCTGGAAGTAGCCATCAGAGGATGGATACATGTTCTCATTCTGTTTACGCCAAATTCGGACTCTACCATTTGAATGTCTCAACAGAAATCGAGACTCATCAGACCAGCAACATTTTTCCAGTCTTCAACAGTCCAATTTTGGTGAGCTCTTGCAAATTGTAGCCTCTTTTTCTATTTGTAGTGGAGATGAGTGGTACCCGGTGGGGTCTTCTGCTGTTGTATCCCATCCGCCTCAAGGTTGTGTGTGTTGTGGCTTCACAAATGCTTTGCTACATACCTCGGTTGTAACGAGTGGTTGAATCAGTCGGCCCATTCTCCTCTGACCTCTAGCATCCACAAGGCATTTTTGCCCACAGGACTGCCGCATACTGGATGTTTTTCCCTTTTCACACCATTCTTTGTAAACCCTAGAAATGTTTGTGCGTGAAAATCCCAGTAACTGAGCAGATTGTGAAATACTCAGACCGGCCCGTCTGGCACCAACAACCATGCCACGCTCAAAATTGCTTAAATCACCTTTCTTTCCCATTCTGACATTCAGTTTGGAGTTCAGGAGATTGTCTTGACCAGGACCACACCCCTAAATGCATTGAAGCAACTGCAATGTGATTGGTTGACTAGATAATTGCATTAATGAGAAATAGAACAGGTGTTCATAATAATTCTTTAGGTGAGTGTATATACAGTATATACCTGGTGCTCTACACAGGTTCAAGGGCCCACAGGGGGAGTCACAAGCTCCCCAGTGGTCTAATTTGAAACTTTATGTGATTTCAGAACTTTTTATCATGCTAAAAAATATATTTGCTATTCCTATAACTGTACAAAAGTTTTTAAGTGGTTTGGAATTTGCCAAATTCAGTGGGTTAAACTACATTTTCTAGCTGCCTGAAATGACAGTAAGTAAATCAGTTTTTATTACTCAACCTAAAGAATGTAAATGATAGACATTACCTCATTTTAATTTAAAAAAAATTAAAATATAAGTGCACAACCTGGAAGAAGGACATTGCAGAACACCTGAAATCTGATGGCTTGTTCCTTACATATCACATCAGAGACTGAACCTTTTAAAGTGAACATCCCTAATTGAATGTATCAACTTCAAATGGCTCTATGCACACTTCCCTATCCGTAGATTCTGCTCAGTAATTGTGTGTCCTTCACGTATAATTTAATTGTTGTGCGTGCCAATGGCAGATTCAATATCATCTTGGCATATTGCGTTCTTCTTCCTCAGTAATTGCATTCCCATGCTCTGTGAAACTGATGAGGACATCCTGTCAAAGTATAA
The DNA here is from genome assembly GCF_905171765.1 of Bufo bufo. Lineage (NCBI taxonomy): Eukaryota > Metazoa > Chordata > Amphibia > Anura > Bufonidae > Bufo > Bufo bufo. The sequence continues at coordinate 641,038,719 of NC_053390.1, read as the reverse complement.
CAACATGAGTGTCAGTTAAATAATGGGACAGGGGCTTACGCGAGTCATGCTCAATGACCCTTGTCCTGACAAACACCAAATTTTGTGAATAAAAATAAGGGTATTACTGTTGTGGCTGTAAACATGCAATTATGCAGTGGCATTTGAAAGGTACCTGCAACTAATGAAATTCTTTAATCCTCTTATCTTCTCATTCTCAGTGCATTTATGCTTCACTGTACCTGTGTATTATCCCCTGCATATGTAGCTATATATTGTTACCCTGCTTACATAACAGGTTTCTGTGTAGTTATTTATCATATGTACCAAATTTCATAATTTCTATTTTAAAGGGCAGTTCCATACAAGCTACTGTGTGTGGTGACACCAATGCAAAATATACTGCTGTTTTCTGCTAGCTTGAGTATTGTGTTTTGTAGTATTAGTTATCAATACACTTCACAGGACTTGAATATTAGGCTGAGCTGCCTGAGAGCTAAACACAGAAGATGCAAGCTGGGAATGACGCCAGGCGACTGGAGAGAATTAACAATGAAGACAAACATGCATCCAGGATGATGAGATGGAGACAGTATGAAAGCTGGTGGTGCATGTAGCTAGAGATGGCCTTGCGGTGTGCCCGGCGGTCATTTCGTGGCAAACGTTTCGCGTTCGCGATTCGCTGAACATGCGAACATATGGCGATATCCGCCGGCACCATACAGTATTCTTTTGCATTGTGCCTAACTTTGACCCATGACACATCCATCAGGTGGGACAGGACAGCCAATTGAGACGTTTCAGCACATGGACACACCCCCACCCTATAACAGAACCCGATCTGGCAGCCATTTTACATTCTGTGTTTTGCCAGTGTAGGGAGAGGTTGCTGTGTGGAGCAGGGACAGACTGTTAGGGACACCAAACGCTAGCTAATAGGGCCACAAAAGTCCTTTGAAGGACTGGTATAGGTGTGCTATCGATAGGTGTGATATACTGAGGGGTGTGATATACTTATAATATACTTTCTAACATAGAAAGTATATTGTAGTGCATTTGTATTGTGCAGCAGTTGTGTGCGGTTCTGCTGCGATACCGCAGCTATATAGAGGGACAAGCGCTATTGGAACAACTATTTGCAACGGGTGTGATATACCTGTTGCCCCCAAAAAAACTTATTGTTATATACCTGTTTCCACAAAATACTGATTGAAGGCTGCAATATACCTGTTGCCCCAAATATACAGGGTGGTGTGATATAACTGTTGTGGCAAAAAAAAAAAAAATTGAGTGGTGTGATATACCTGCTTCCACAAAATACTGATTAAGGGGTTGGATATACCTGCTACCACCAAATATTGATTGAGGGGTGCGATATACCTGCTTCCACAAAATACTGATTAAGGGGATTGATATACCTGCTTCAACCAAATATTGATTGAGGCCTACGAGATACCTGCTTCCACAAAATACTGATTGAGGGCTGCGATATACCTGCTTCCACAAAATACTGATTGAGGGCTGCTATATACCTGCTTCCACAAAATACTGATTGAGGGCTGCGATATACCTGCTTCCACAAAATATTGATTAAGGGGTTCGATATACCTGTTTCCACCAAATATTTATTGAGGCCTGCAAGATTCCTGCTTCCACAAAATACTGATTGAGGGCTGCAATATACCAGATTCTACAAAATACTGATTAAGGGGATTTATATACCTGTTGCCATCAAATATTGATTGAGGCCTACGATATCCCTGCTTCCACAAAATACTGATTAAGGGGTTTGATCTACCTGTTTCCACCAAATATTGATTGAGGCCTAGGCAACTGTTAGCGTCTTACAGTGTAAGACACTGACAGCTCAATACAGCACAATACAGATGTTTTGTGCTGTATTGAAACAGGGATCAGACCCTGTCCCATCGTCGGACAAAAAATAAAGTGAAAAAAAGAAGTAAAAAAAAAAAGTTTTCCCCCCCAAAAAATTAAAAGTTTCAAGTAAAAAAAAAAAAAAATGCCCTTTTCCCAAAATCAAGTAATTATTATTTTTTAAATAGGAAAAAAAGAAAAGTAGACATATTAGGTATCGACGCATCTGTATCGGCTGGCTCTATAAAAATAACACATGACCTAACCCCTCAGGTAAACACCGTCAAAAATGTTTAATAAAATCTGTGCTAAAAAGAAAAAATTTTTTGTCACCTTACATCACTAAAAGTGCAACACCAAGCGATCAAAAAGGCGTATGCCCCCCAAAATAGTACCAATCTAACATCACCTCATCCTGCAAAAAATGAGCCCTTACTACGACAATCGCCAAAAAATAAAACAACTATGGCTCTCAGCCTATGGAGACACTAAAACATGATTTTCAAAAATGCTTATATTGTGTTAAATGTAAAAATATTTTTTTTAAAGTAGACATATAAGGTATCTCCACATCTGTAACAACCTGCTCTATAAAATTACCACATGACCTAACCCCTCAGGTGAAAACCATAAAAATTTTATTTATTTTTTAAATGTGTAGAAAAAGCCATTTTTTGGTCACCTTACATCATGAAAAGTGTAATAGCAACCGATCAAAAAGTCATACGCACTCAAAATTTGTGCCAATCAAACCGTCATCTCATCCCTCAAAAATTATACCCTACCTAAGACAATCGCCCAAAAAAAAAAAAAAAACTATGGCTCTCAGACTATGGAGACACTAAAACATATTTTTTTTTGTTTCAAAAATTATATTATTGTGTAAAACTTAAAAAATAAAAAAAAGTATATATATTAGGTATTGACACATCCATAACAACCTGCTCTATAAAAATATCACATGACCTAACCCCTCAGGTGAACATCATAAAAAAAAAGATCTAAAAAAAGCCATTTTTTTGTCACCTTACATCACAAAAAGTGTAATAGCAAGCGATCAAAAAGTCATATGCACCCTAAAATACTACCAATCAAATCGTCATTTCATACGGAAAAAAATGAGCCTCTACATAAGACAGACGCCCAAAAAATAAAAAAAACTATGGCTTTCAGAATATGGAGACACTAAAAAATTTTTTTTTTCAAATATGCTTTATTATGTAAAACTGAAACAAACAACCAATATTTGGTATACATATTTGGTATTGTCGCATCCGTAACATCCTGCTCTATAAAAATACCACATGATCTAACCTGTCAGATAAACATTGCAAATGAAAAAAAATGAAAACGGTGCCAAAACAGCTATTTTTTGTTACCTTGCCTCACAAAAAGTGTAATATAGTTGTCCTATCTCCGTTCTACATTTTGTTAGTTTGTCTGGGTTGTATCCCTTTATTTCAAATATTATTTGCATGCTTTCAGCTTCTTCTTTATAATGTTCTATTTTTGTGCACTTCCTTCTTATCCGCATGAATTGGCTTCTTGGCAAATTTTTTGTTGTTCGTGGCAACTGTCCACCGAAATGAAGCTCTTCGCGTCAGTCAGTTTGTTGTATGTTTTTGTGCATATTTTATTGTCTTCAATGAAAACTGTAAGGTCTAGAAAGTTTATTTGTGTTTTACTATAGGTGGGGGTAAATTCGAAATAAAATTTATTCTTATTCAAATCATTAAAAAAACGATTTTATTAATTTTCCCCCCTCCAAATAAAAATTATATCATCAATAAAACAGTGCCATAGGGCGAGGTTCGACCGCCCCAATTGCTTGGAAATGTGCCAAGAAGCCAATTCATGTGGATAAGAAGGAACTGCACAAAAATAGAACATTATAAAGAAGCTGAATGCATGCAAAAAAGATTTGAAATGAAGGGATACAACCCAGACAAACTAACAAAATGTAGAACGGAGATAGGACAACTAGAGAGACAGGGATTGATAGAAAATAAAGCAAAAAAAGAGGGAGAAGAAGAAAGTTTGACTATCCCACCTATCATAATGCCCTACAACAGCCAGATCCCGAAACTAAAAAGATAGTGAATAAATATTGGGAAATCCTCAAGGAAGACAAAATTATATAAGAATTAATTCCCAATGTTCCAAGATTTATTTATCGTAGAGCAAGGAACATCGGCAATACTGTAGCACCAACCATCAAATGTATAAATATGGAAAATAAAGGCATTAGAGATCACAAAAAAGGTGGTGGGCTGAAAGGATTTTTCCCGTGCAAAAAATGCTTGGGGTGCAAAAAACAAAACAAAAAAAAATACAAAAAAAAAATGAAATCGCAGACACATGTAGAAAATACCGATAGCTCATAGACATATAAGATTGTAGAATTTATCTCATGCAATAGTTAAGGGGTCATTTATGCCATTAGGTGCCCATGCAATTAAATATACATTGGCCGTACTAAAAGGTTTCTGAAAAAAAGAATAGGAGAACATATCTATAGTATAGAAAGGAAATATGCAGGACACCCATTATCCTGTCACTATAAAGAAAAACACCAAGGAAAGTTTACAGGATCAACATTTTGTGGGATGGAGTTGATAAAGAAAAATGAGGGGGGGGGGGGGTGACTACATTAGAGAAATGTCAAGATCAGAAACCAAATGGATATTTAACATGGATACACTGGCCCCATCTGGTTTAAATAGTGAAATTGAACTATATGCATTTGATTAAACGCACAGCAAGCCATCTATTGATACAAGCAAACATACACTGAAAAGCAGCAATGAAACAGTTAAATCAGCATGCAGGCACACAGACATAAATAGGCAGTGTCTTGTAACAGGGAAGAACCATTTCTGACGGAGGATAGCGACTTTATCCGAAACGCGTCGAGGCTTAGTGGTATCTGTGACTACCAGTAGTCACAGTAGTGACGTCACTCCTGCTCTGTACGAGCGTGAACCATGAGATTGAACTAAAGGAGCAGCGCTGCCGGCCGGGCGCGCCTCCAGGTTCAAGACACTCTGACCTGACCTGTGCCTGCAAAAAAACTCCAGACACATCCCAAAAGGACCTAGGACTTGGGAGAAAACATCCAGAGGTAACTCAGATTTGTGACATCCCACAGCTTAGTCCATACGGAGGGTGTGAGGGGGGCTTATTCACATTTCAGCTAAAACTGACAGATCGTGGTATCAAGATTCTTTTACAAGTTCTTTTCTGTCAGGTGAATGCCAAATTTTTGGGGCCTGTACTCCCGTGGCCTAAAATAAATTTTTTCTAGGTTTCAGCAGGGCACATTTTTTAGAGTTTTTTTTTTAAGGCGCATAAAAATGGCCCCTGATTAAAATACATATTTTTTGTGGGAATTTTTGCCAATGATCCCCCTCTGTCACAGTCCATGTTATGGGACTATTTGTGAACTTCTAGTAAGTATTTGGTGGCTGCAAATAGGACCTGAAGGTTTTTAAGGGTCGCTTGCCATTAAAGTCAATGGGGCCCACCGCGAATGTGCGGTTCGCAAACATTTGATCACAAACACGCGTTCGCGAAACGTCCTGGCCGATGTTCGTCCATCACTACACATAGTCACTGAGGCACAAAGAAAGAGAGATGGTAAATAACACAAAAGAAAAACATACATAATCCCTCTGATACATTATGCAACAAATGCACAGATAACACTGAGCTGAAGCAAACAAGCCAAATGAAGCTAAGATATTATTTTATAGTCCTTTAGAAGTAAAAATGATGAAGTAGAAGTGTGAAAGAAATGAATATTTCATACTTTTTCTGCCAAATCAAATAGCGCAGTTCCCAATAAAGATGATTAATTGACTTTAAGTGAATCAAGATTTGCTCACACTTCTCATGAGGTCTGTATAAATTACTTGTGCACCAATTTTAGCCAAAAAACGCTGAACGTGTTTACTTATTTTTCAATTTAATTACTAGTAATCAAGTCAGACTTTTAGATTGATGAAGCTTAAGTGCTAATACTGGAGTGTGTTCAGAAAATAGGGATGAGAGGGGAAACATTAACTAAAATAGCACACGTCTAAGTTGATGTTAGTAAATGATTTCATGTTTCTGTTGAGGTTATTGTGTGGTGAAGCGTGACATTTAAAGGGAATGTAATAAATAAAAGAAATAATGGCTGCACACACATATAAGCAGTAAGGCCTCTTTCACACGGCCTTTTTTTTTTTGCGTTTTGCGGGCCGTTTTTTCCGGTCCGTATACGGTCCGTATACGGAATCATTGATTTCAATGGTTCAGCAAAAAAAACCGAATGTACTCCGTATGCATTCCATTTCCGTATTTCCGTTTTTCCGTTCCGTTTTAACATAGAACATGTCCTATATTTGGCCGCAAATCACGTTCCGTGGCTCCATTAAAGTCTATGGGTCCGCAAAAAAACGGAATGCATACGGAAGTGCATCCGTATGTCTTCCGTATCCGTTCCGTTTTTTGCGGATCCATCTATGGAAAATGTTATGCCCAGCCCAATTTTTTCGATGAAATTACTGTATACTGTATTTGCCATACGGAAAAACGGAACGGAAAAACGGAACGGAAACGGAAACACAACGGAAACAAAAAACGGAACAACGGATCCGTTTAAAACGGACCGCAAAACACTGAAAAAGACATACTGTCGTGTGAAAGAGGCCTAAAGCTGAGAAATGGGGATCATTCTAAATTCAAGTGGTACTATACCTACTATTGGAATCAATGGAAGCTCTTAGCGCACATTTTGATCAAACTTGTGTCGGGCCCATCCACCACGCGTCAAGGTGGCTTCCGCGGACGGGTTCCTATCACTAATATACCGCCTGTCTTGGACTTATCCAAGTCCACATTATCAGGGCAGTGAAGGAACCAGCTTAATTTGTACTTTACTCAGGCAGATGGGCGTGTGCTCAGTCTAAAAGAGGCACCACCCTCAGATAAATATTACAAGAAAGTTTAGACTGGCATATTCCTATTCATAATCATAGTCATGGGTGCACATCCATAAGGCAAACATAATGAATAAAAAAAAAATGGCTGCACACACATATAAGCAGTAAAGCTGAGAAATGGGGATCATTCTAAATTCAACTGCTTATATGTGTGTGCAGCCATTATTTTTTTTATTTATTATGTTTGCCTTATGGATGTGCACCCATGACTATGATTATGAATAGGAATATGCCAGTCTAAACTTTCTTGTAATATTTGAAGGGAATGTGTCATCAGAAAATGACCTGTGGTTCAACTCTTTATGTTAAAAAATTATTTAAGACTTTTGGATGTTTTTTTTCTTTCATTTTTCATGTTACTATCTATATTTAAAAATAATCCTGATATATTGAAGTTTTAACACTGTTCTGTAGATTCATTTTGGTAGAGGGAAGGAAAAATATAAAAATAAAATAATATGGTTGCATAAGTGTGCACACCCTTAAACTAATACTTTGTTGAAGCACCTTTTGATTTTATTACAGCACTCAATCTTTTTGGGTATGAGTCTATCAGCATGGCACATTTTGACTAGGCAAGATTTGCCCACTCTTCTTTGCCAAAAACACTCCCAATCTGTCAGATTGCGAGGGCATCTCCTGTGCACAGCCCTCTTCAGATCACCCCACAGATTTTCAATTGGATTCAGATCTGGGCTCTGGCTGGGCAATTCCAAAACTTTAATCTTCTTCTGGTGAAGCCATTCCTTTGTTGATTTGGATGTATGCTTTAGGTCGTTGTCATGCTGAAAGATGAAGTTCCTCTTCATGTTCAGCTTTCTAGCAGAAGCCTGAAGGTTTTGTGCCAATATTGACTGGTATTTGGAACTGTTCATAATTCCCTCTAGCTTAACTAAGGCCCCAGTTCCAGCTGAAGAAAAACAGCCCCAAAGCATAATGCTGCCACCACCATGCTTCACTGTGGGTATGGTGTTCTTTTGGTGATGTGCAGCGTTGTTTTTGTGCCAAACATATCTTTTGGAATTATGGCCAAAAAGTTCAACCTTGGTTTTATCAGACCATAACACCTTTTCCCACATGCTTTTGGGAGACTTCAGATGTGTTTTTGCAAAATGTAGCCTGGCTTGGATGTTTCTCTTTGTAAGAAAAGGCTTTCATCTTGCCACTCTACCCATAGCCCAGACATATGAAGAATACGGGAGATTGTTGTCACATATACCACACAGCCAGTTCTTGACAGATATTTCTGAAGCTCCTCTAATGTTGCTGTAGGCCTCTTGGTAGCCTCCCAGACCAGTTTTCTTCTCGTCTTTTCATCAATTTTGGAGGGACGTCCAGTTCTTGGTAATGTCACTATTGTGCCATATTTTCTCCACTTGATTATGACTGTCTTCACTGTGTTCCATGGTATATCTTTTTTTTTTTCTTTTATAATAATTTTTCTTTTATTCAACCAACACTTACAAAGTTATGAAAAACACGATACATACATTCCCAACCACCCACTTCCCTCCCCCCAAAGTGCCGCCATATCCGGGGAAAATATAAATTAAAAAAAAAATTAAAAAATGAATAAGCGTGAGGCTTTTCAATTCTTCTTTCACCCATTCCATGCTGCCCAAACCCTGAGCCATTTATCATATGAACCTCTCTGCCTGTACAAAATGGCTTCGTAATCTCTGATTTTATTAACTAATTTCAGCCACTGGTTGACATGAGGCGGGGTAGCTGCGAACCAGGACCTGGAGATCAGGAGACGGGCCACAAACATCGCCCTAATCAAAAGGCACTGCTCTGGCTTCTGGCAATTTAGAACAGAAAGATCCCCGAGGATCCATAACTGAGGCTGGCGAGGGAGCTCCATCTGCAGTTGCCGCACAAGAAATTCTTGTATTGCTCCCCAATAACCGTCTAAAAGGGGGCAATCCCAAAACAGATGAAGATAGTCTGAATTCGGCCTCCCACAACGCATACATTTGGAGTTATCTCGTAGTCCACGCCTCTGAAGCCACAGCGGGGTTACGTAAATCCTGTGCATAATATTAAACTGAACAACTATGTGATTAAAACTAAAAGAAACCGAACCCATATTCTTCAATACACTTTCCCAAGATAAATTAGGGTAAGTGAGTCTCCAGGACTTTTGTCCAGGCGAAAGACAATCCAGAAAGCGTGCCCTAATTAAGTGTTTGTAGCAATAAGCTATCTTAGCCTTAACTTAATTCTTTTTCCATGATATATCTAATGCCTTGGAAATTCTTTTGTACCCTTCTCCTGACTGATACCTTTTACAATGAGATCCCTCTGATGCTTTGGAAGCTCTCTGTGGACCATGGCTTTTGCTGTGGGATGCGACTAAGAAAATTTCAGGAAAGACCAACTAGAGCAGCTGAACTTTATTTGGGGTTAATCGTAGGCGCCTTAAATGATGGCAGGTGTATGCTGACTCCTATTTAACATGATTTTGAATGTGATTGCTTAATTCACAGCTACATCCCCAGTTATAAGAGGTGTGCACACTTATGCAACCACATTCTTTTAGTTTTTTTTGTTTTCTTCTTTCCACCTAAAAGATTTTAGTTTGTTTTTCAATTCAGTGGTACAGTTTAAAGGTCACATTAAAGGTGGAAAAAGTTCTGAAATGATTTATCTTTGTCTCATTTTTTTACATCACAGAAACCTGACATTTTAATAGGGATGTGTAGACTTTTTATATCCACTGTGTATATATATATATATATATATATATATAGATATATAAATCACAGGATTCACCATTCACAATAGGTTATGACACAGCTCCCGTTCTCCTCTTCCTTGCACAATGACCATATCACAGGTCACATGTCCAGAACATTCTCCCATAGAAGTCAGCCTCAAGTCTACAGTTTCCTATGGTCTATGTGGCTGCTGCAAAGCATATACCTGAATGCTGTTTATAGCACCTCAGCCAGATTGGCTGCCCCGATAATCTTGTACAGAAAATAGAATACATAAATCTACCATCAGAAAATAAAACCAGAATAGAAGAAATGAATATATACCACATGTTCTTGTGAGGCATTTAAGTATGCGCCATCCCTTTATTATTTCTAAGTGTATCTGTTCAGTGCAGCAGTTGTGTGATACCGCAGCCACACTAGGTAAAACAAGGAAAGAGTGCTATTGGAACAGCTCTTATTGATAAATATATACCAATATCTGGTTTTAATAAGTAAGAAATGTAGGTGATGCATTTCACCATGAGCCCCATAGAAAACGTCTGAATGGGGTTCACATGATAAGCCATGATAAGCCATAGCAATTAATAAGATTAAGAGCTGGAAAGGTTATAATTCTTATTGTTTTGCACTAATGTTTATTTCAAGCTTTTAGCTCTTATCATTTCAATACATGGAAACAATGGCTTATTGAACCAATGCCTGAGGAACCACTTTACAGTATAGTTATGGTGATGTCCCAGTGTCAAATCAAAGTATTTTCAGGTCATCACTTCCAAGTAAATCCAACCATTTAATTATTTTAGTAAAATGGGAGAAGCTACGCTAACAATTTCTTTTGTACCCTGTGGCATGGGCTGCTTTCACACTGACCTAGGTTTACTAATCCTGTAGCTGGCATACATTTAAGGGTGTATTTGACTGCCAGATTTAGTGATCATCTTGAAGTCTAATACTGCCTCCAAATGCACGATGAATGAGCAAACGCTTGTTCATTGGGCAATTGTGATTTTTAAGCATGCATTACTGTCACAGTCTTTGGTGTGCGCTGTGACACGGTTGCCGTGCATGCTGTTGCCAGCGGCAACCTGTTGTGGTTACAGCTTGTAGGTGCCTCCTCCTTTCTCCTTGGGCCTTCTCTGTCTGGTGCCAGAGGGGTTAATTATGTAGCTGGTGGGAATTTAAGTGTGTCCAGGGTGTGGCCACGAGGTGTATATTTCCTGCGGGTCCAGGCTGGAGTCAGTTGTACTCCAGCCTAGTTTGGTGATGGAGCTCTGCTCCTTTCCTGGGTGAACCTGCCCAGTCCTTGAGGGCCACCTTGTTGGACATAAATTGTCTTCCCATTCTATCCTCCATGTACCCCTTCCTTACCTGTGTCGGTTTATGTTCAGGGTGTGGTGTCTCGTCTTGTTGTTATTACATGTTTGGTCAGTTGGTGTTTTATGTCTGGCATGTATGCAAGTCATACCCTGTTTGTTGTCCCTCTGGAAGGGGGCTCTATGGTTTCCCGGAGGGGTGAACCAAAATTCAACTCTTTGGGCTGTTTCTGGAGTGCTGTTTCCTGTGTGTCAGTACGTAATGCATCCGTTTGGTGTTTGGATTGCAGTACGTTTGTATGGGTTCCAGTTTACCTTGGTGTGGTCTTCTGTTGTGCCGTCCAGCAGCTGCGGCAGGTAAGTTACCATGCCTTCCTGGGTTCTTGGTTCAGTGGTTATCCCCGCCACTGGATACTTACCTGCCGTTCCACTTGGCTTCCTCTCCTTGCTGTTAGGCCTGCAGAGACTCCTGCTCTTCTGTGTCTTAGAAGAACAGGTCGTCTCTCCCCTGCTCCTATGTGAGGGATTATCAGGGCGACTCGGGTCCTAAGTATGAGCCGTCCTACCATCCAGGTCCGCTCATATGGTGAGGTGTTAGGGCGAGGATTAGGGACGCTTTAGGAGGTGACCTGATCCCTGATCCCAGCATCCAGGCCTAGCTGCTTCCCTGCATACCTTATATCGTACGGTGGGGAGTTTCCTTCACTCCCCACCATGACAATTACACAGCACGATCTGCTGCCGACACACCACTGCCCTGTATAGGGACAAGCATAGTGATCACCTCTCCTCATGTCACGGAGGACATTGCTGCATGTAATACCAGCGGTATCCTCCTCTAGCTATCTGACAATTGCCAAGAGGGAACACTTCCCCCCCGACAATCATCTGTGGCATCGAGAAGTCTAATACACCCTTTAGACATGGTGTCTAGGCTTGCAGCAGATTTATTGCATGGGCTCAGGCTAGATGGTAAATCTGGGTCAGGGATAGATAATCTATACTAACTATTGATAAAATTTGAGACAGAATTATATGACAGAATTGTGGCACAGTATCACATCATATGCCATGTTTTGTCATAAGCCACTGTGCTATGCGTCCTACCTCCCCAAAGGGCGTTGTCTAAGTGAACCCCTCGTTCTTCACAGTACCCCTGATGGTGGGGATAGGTTTTACCGAGAGGAACACCAGGTCATTACCTCTTGAGGAGGATTGGCACACGAGGCAGCTGGTCCGGGCGGACCAGGAGGTATCAGAGGTACAGACATAGTCAGCAGGCCAAGTCGTAACCAGGAGCAACAGTGCAGGACCAAACGATGAGGCAGAGGCAATGTCAAACAGGCAATAGGTCAGGGCAGATGGCACAGGTACAGGTCAGGCAATTTGGGTCGGCAACAGGAGAGTCTAGGCAAACAGGCAGGGATCAAACAGGTAGCGGGGTCCAGAAACACAAGTACGAGTCAGGTACACAGGAACACAAGCAGAGAAATCAGCAACCTTTGCTGGACACAAGGACCTTGACACTCTTGGCATCTGGGAAGGGGGCTAAGCCACTTATATATGTGCAGGAGAGCTAGGATTGGTCAGAGAGGTCAACCATTTAACCCATAAAGCACAGGATGTGATGTGCGCCGGCCCTTAAGGAATTGCTGCAGGGAACAAGCAGCAAGCATGCTGTGGCCAGGGCTGAAAGAAAACTGTGGAGTGGATCCCAGAACAAAAGTACCTGCACAGACAGAGCCCAGGACTGCAGTGGTGAATAGGGAAACATAGGCAGCTGAACACGGTGCCCAGGAGCGCGTTAAGCAGGAGAACAGCGACACACAGCAGCTGCTGCTACACACTTTTTCCCATGAAGACCTACCACTTCCCTCTGCCCTGCCCCCTTTTTGAGCATGTCGGAAAAAGTGTAAAAACCCTAGTTGCACCAAACTGCACTGAAAATTGTGACAGATTCTAGGTGCAGACGTATTAGTAAATCTGGGCCACTGTGTTTTTCAATTTTTCCCCGTATTTGGTGAGAAATATGACAAACATATTTATATGTCCCATCGGGCCTGCTGTATGGAATAGCACAGTCTATTGCATGCGCATACAGTGTACAGTTTTTAACATAGGACTCTATGGCAAATGGATGTCACTGTATGTCTGTGCAGTAACACCCATCTGAGGCACCTGTTGGAAGTATACTATACATATAGAAATCCTCTGATAAACGCTGAAAAACGCAGTGTTAGCACCCTTACTTTGCATCTGTAACTATTGGTGTATAGCAGATTATATTATTCTGACTTACAGTGAAGTGTTACAGGCTTGTGAGATTTCATCAGTGCAAAATATGGTGACTGTACGTTAGAAATAAAAAGGTGATGAGAGGCTAGGATAGCTGTCAAAGTTTCCTTTCATCCAAGTTAAAGGATATTCTCCTTGGTGACCAATTAAACTAATGAACTGGCACATAAGCAGTGATCCAATAATCAAACAGCGGATGTGTGAATGTGTTATCACGTCTGTGTGTAAGGTATGCTAACATATAATAGAAATTCATACACTCAGCTTTTGACAGTATATGGATATCTATTCTATATATTAATATTCTAGCACAAAAGTACGAGTCAAACATTATTATTTTTTTCAATCACGTAATTGTAAAAGGCTTTTTACTGCTGAAAATAAAACTGGCGTTTAGCATTGCAATAGATTATACTAGCAGACAAATGTGATTTTAAATTTGCCGATATGTTACAAGTGTATGCATTATATCACCTAAATAATTAAATACAGTGCTGCCGATTCACAGAAGAGATGTTCAAGGATGTTAAGGTTATATAAGTCTCTTCAATCACAGCTGAGGTTATTGCATGTTCTGATAAGAAATGTAACCCCGTTAGAAATTATTACTCCCTGATTTTCCCTAAAGCCTTTTTTATACACTGTTAAGATCAAATGCCATAAAACTTGCAATTTTGCCCCTAATCTAACCTGATAACAAAGTGATGATAAATTGATGACAAACATTTGCACCTATTTTTCATTCCTACGCCCACTGACCTGAAAAATACCAAACATGAGGGATATGGTATAAAAACTGATTAGGATGGATTCCTATATTAAAAAAATGAGCAAGATGGAAGCTGGAGAGAGTATATACCAGTGATGGTGAACCTTTTAGAGACCGAGTGCCAGACTGCAACCCAAAACCCACTTATTTATCGCAAAGTGCCAACACAGCAATTTAACCTGAATACTACAGTCCAATATAGTATATCTTCCATGTACTTTATCATTTAGCTATAATAGCCTGCCTACATTCAGTGCGCTACCTGTGCTGTAAATAGTGCGCCCTGTGCTGATGAATGGCAGGAAAAGTCTAAGGCATAATGGTACACCTTAGATTTTTTCAAGGGTGCAGGTTGTTAAATAATATGTGATATAATATTAATTGGTATTTAACATAAAGTATGTATTACACTACACAGTGACACCATTTATAGTGATACACAAGGGTAATGGGGTCTGTATGAGGACGTCAAGATCTATATTTGAAGTTTACCTTATATGACAATGTATAAGCCCATACATTAGTAAAGACACGCCTGTATCTATGGTATAAATGACTGACAGAGACAGACAAGGGGTGGTCTTCTTACACTCACTCTCAAGTCTGTTGGGGGTTGTTGTTGCTGGAGAAGATGAAGAGAAGACACATGGAGCCTTGAGAAGAGGATTCCTGACCTTCAACAATGATACTTCAAGGACTATCAACATTCACTTATGGACAATAGATTAAGACTTTTCCTAAACTATTTCTGTAAGTAATCAACTCTTATAAAGACGGAAAATAAATCGCATTATTCATTTTTTTTATAACTCTTCTTGAATCCTGGTGATGAGTCCTCCGGGTGTTCTTTACTCCAAATAAGCATACACTAGATTTGGAGAGGATTACCAAATCAATTTTATATATTTTTCATACATAAATATTTTACATTTGGAGACCTATTACACAGGTGCCCACATAGAGGGCTCTGAGTGCCGCTTTTGGCAGCTGTGCCATAGGTTCGCCACCACTGCTATATACTAATATATCTTGGCATTAGTTTGAGTCTTATATAAATAAATAGGATATATAATAATTAATCTTTCGTGATCACTATTTTAATAAATAAAAGACTTCCAGAATCTCCATAAAATCTGTTTTATTCAGTCATTTGAACGGGTACAGAAAGTGCAACGTTTTGGCTGTATCTTAGCCTTTTTCAAGGTATTTCCACATATATAAAGCAGAGGGGTGGAACCTACATATCTAAGATATGTCCTTTTTAATAAAATACTGCAAAAAAAGAACCCAAGTGTAAACACACATGATGTCAATGGCAGTGGAGCTGTAGTAAAGAGCTCCCTCCACTACAAGGTTGACAATGCTACAACCAAACAGTTGATCAGTGGGATTGAGGGGTGTCGGACTCCTGCCGATCAGCTGCTAATAACCTGTGCTGAGGATAGGCCATCACTAATTAAAAGCTGGATAACCCCTTTAATAGCTGCACTAGCTATTTATTTGGTCTGCCCTGGCATGTAGGGGAACAGTGAGCATTGCATAATAGAAGCTCAGCTAACCTGTGTTATTAGGGGCATTTTTCTGCACTTTTGTGTTTTTGTGGCCAAAGAGATGTTTTTTGCCCCTGCCTTTTTTTGGATTCTATTAAAAATCAGCATGCTGAATTTTCCAGTTGTTTTTCTAATGCATTCTCTATAGCAGGCATCCTCAAACAGTGGCCCTCCAGCTGTTGTAAAACTACAACTCCCACAATGCCCTGCTGTAGACTGATACCTGTAGGCTGTTCAGGCATGCTGGGAGTTGTAGTTTTGCAACAGCTGGAGGGCCGCAGTTTGAGGATGCCTGCTCTATAGGGAAAAAATGCCATCAAGAAAATGCTAGTGGTAAGGGTGCATTCACATCACCGTTTAGCTTTCCGTTAGGTCAGAAGAAGAGAGACAGAGAAAAAAAAAACTGGATCTTGCATCAGTTATGCATAGGATTGCATAGGATCAGTTTTTTTTACGGGATCCAGTAAAAAAATGGATCCTGTTCCATCAATTGTCATCTTTTTGAGCCATTAACGTCTGACATCTGTTTTTGTAGATGGAAACAAAAGTGCTGCATGCAGGACTTTTTTTCCTGTCTAAAAAACGGATCTCAGACAGAAATGGCTCAAAATGATGACAATTGATACAAGATAATAATTTTTTTACAGGATCCTGTTTTTTTTCTCTCTCTTCTTCTGATTGATCAGAAGAACGAAATGGTGATGTGAATGCACGCTAATACACACTATGTGCAAAGTACCTCACAAAAACCACAGCAAAAAATGAAGTTTCCAAAACAAGAAACATGTTTACACTTGTTTTGGTGTTTTTTTGCTGGCATAGAAAAAAGTCAGAGACACATTTTTGCATGTGAGAGCAATCTAATACATGGAAGAAATAGCTTCAGTAATGAAAATTGAGGTACCAGAGAATGAACCATAGTGGAATCTGGAACATTTTTGATCTGGCTGGGGACGAGTTAACATAGAGGTCTTACACAAAACCAGGTATCAAGCAATAGTGAAGATTCAATGAACAGGTATATAAAAAGGAAACAATCAAAGATAGGTGATACACATGGGGATAGGAAGAACTAGGAGATGGGGCATAAGGTGTGGATTATAACATTACGAAATATCTAGCCCTGTTCAGGAAAATGGTCAGGGTTCGTGAACTGCTCTTATCCATCAAATTCAATCCTACTGTATACGCAATTATATACCTTTAGTGACTACCTAAGAATAATTTTTATAGTTCTTCTTAATCCAGTAGCTACTCTTTGTGAGAACAAGAGGAACGCTGCGATCTATATGCAGCCTCTAAGTTCTCTTTCGCACGGGCATTACGGGAAACCCGCGCAAGTAGGCACGCAATTGCAGTCAGTTTTGACTGCGATTGCATTCCGATGTTCAGTTTTTTGCGTGCGAGTGCAATGCGTTTTGCACGCGCGTGAGAAAAAACTGAATGTGGTACCCATAGGCTCCTTTCACACGGGCGAGTATTCCGCGCGGATGCGATGCGTGAGGTGAACGCATTGCACCCGCACTGAATACTGACCCATTCATTTCTATGGGGCTGTTCACATGAGCGGTGATTTTCACGCATCACTTATGCATTGCGTGAAAAACGCAGAATATAGAGCATGCTGCGATTTTCACGCAACGCATAAGTGATGCGTGAAAATCTCCGCTCATCTGAACAGCCCCATAGAAATGAATGGGTCGGTATTCAGTGCGGGTGCAATGCGTTCACCTCACGCATCGCATCCGCGCGGAATACTCGCCCGTGTGAAAGGGGCCTATGGGTACCACATTCAGTTTTTTCTCACGCGCATGCAAAACGCATTGCACTCACACAGAAAAAACTAAACAGGCCCCATAGAAGTGAATGGGGTTGTGTGAAAATCGCAAGCATCTGCAAGCAAGTGCGGATGCGATGCGATTTTCACGCACGGTTACTAGGAGACGATCGGGATGGAGACCCGATCATTATTATTTTCCCTTATAACATGTTTATAAGGGAAAATAATAGCATTCTGAATACAGAATGCAAAGTAAAATAGGGCTGGAGGGGTTAAAAAAAAAATAAAAAAAATTTAACTCACCTTGTCCACTTGATCGTGTAGCCCGGCATCTCCTTGTGTCTCCTTTGTTGAATAGGACCTGTGGTGAGCATTAAATACAGTTACAGGACCTTTGATGACGTCACTCCGGTCATCACATGGTACGTCACATGATCTTTTACCATGGTGATGGATCATGTGATGACCGGAGTGACGTCATCAAAGGTCCTGTAACTGTATTTAATGCTCACCACAGGTCCTATTCAACAAAGGAGACAGAAGTAGATGCTGGGCCGCGATCAAGTGGACTAAGGTTAGTTAAATTATTATTATTATTTTTTTAACCCCTCCAGCGCTGTTTTACCTTGCATTCTGTATTCAGAATGCTATTATTTACCCTTATAACCATGTTATAAGGGAAAATAATACAATCTACAGAACACCGATCCCAAGCCCGAACTTCTGTGAAGAAGTTCGGGTTTGGGTACCAAACATGCACGATTTTTCTCACGCGTGTGCAAAACGCATTACAATGTTTTGCACTCTCGCGGAAAAATCGGTGTTCCCGCAAACGCACCCGCACATTTTCCCGCAACGCCCGTGTGAAACCAGCCATACCCGAACCTGGACTTCTTCACTGAAGTTCGGATTTGGGTTAGGTGTTCAATTCATTTTATTATTTTCCCTTATAACATGGTTATAAAGGAAAATAATAGCATTCTTAATACAGAATGCTTACTAAAATGTTCCTTGAGGGGTTAAAAAAATAAATAAAAAATAACTTACCTCATCCTCTTGTTCACGCAGCCGGCATGGTCTTCTTTCTTCTTCTTTCATCAAAAGGACCTTTGATGATGTAATTGCGCTCACCACGTGATGAATGAAGATAGAAGATGCAGGCTAGTGAGTTTTCTTTTTTTAACCCCTCAGAGCACATTTTACTAAGCATTCTGCATTAAGAATGCTATTATTTTCCCTTATAACCATGTTATAAGGGAAAATAATACAGTTATTAGACTTTAATGGGGTTGCTCATCCCTATCATCTCCTAGCAACCATGCGTGAAAATCACAGCACATCCGCACTTGCTTGCGGTTGCTTGCAATTTTCACGCAGCCCCATTCTTTTTTATGGGGCCTGCGTTGCGTGAAAAAACGCAGAATATAGAACATGCTGTGATTTTCACGCAATGCACAAGTGATGCGTGAAAATCACCGCTCATTTGCACAGCCCCATTGAAGTGAATGTGTCCAGATTCAGTGCGGGCGCAATGCATTCACCTCACACATTGCACCCACGTGGAATTCTCGCCAGTGTGAAAGGGGCCTAAGGACAATACCATATATTTACTGGATCCACTGAGAGGGTGAGCATTTTCACTTATGTAAATGAAGGGGATCATGACCATATGTGCATTAATGCATATTATATAAAGATCTAAATTGATGACCCATGCCCTTTTTCAGCCCATGTAACTATGTAAATAGGAACTTTGCATTTTATAAATAAAACTGTATAGCTCCTATGCAGCAATTGATAGCGGATAAGTGGCAGCCCAAAGTAATAAAAAAGAACTAGGAAAGTTCAAAGATAGAACAGTGACCTGAATAAGTAACAGTACGCGGTAAGGAAATCATGAAAGCTACTCATTTGTTATGCAAAGTTAATATGATTCTCACAATATTCAGAAAGTATTATGTACAGTAGCCTATATTTTGCAGAAGGGTAGAATTATTATGCAGCCTTGCTTATTATTCAATTGCTTCTGCCTGTAATGTAGCAACCTTGCTAATAACATATACAGTACAGACCAAAAGTTTGGACACACCTTCTCATTCAAAGAGTTTTCTTTATTTTCATGACTATGAATGCATCAAAACTATGAATTAGCACATGTGGAATTATATACATAACAAACAAGTGTGAAACAACTGAAAATATGTCATATTCTAGGTTCTTCAAAGTAGCCACCTTTTGCTTGGATTATTGCTTTGCACACTCTTGGCATTCTCTTGATGAGCTTCAAGAGGTAGTCCCCTGAAATGGTCTTCCAACAGTCTTGAAGGAGTTCCCAGAGATGCTTAGCACTTGTTGGCCCTTTTGCCTTCACTCTGTGGTCCAGCTCACCCCAAACCATCTCGATTGGGTTCAGGTCCGGTGACTGTGGATGCCAGGTCATCTGGCACAGCACCCCATCTCTCTCCTTCATGGTCAAATAGCCCTTGCTTTCAAATTTTTCCCAATTTTTCGGCTGACTGACTGACCTTCATTTCTTAAAGTAATGATGGCCACTCGTTTTTCTTTACTTAGCTGCTTTTTTCTTGCCATAATACAAATTCTAACAGTCTATTCAGTAGGACTATAAGCTGTGTATCCACCTGACTTCTCCTCAACGCAACTGATTGTCCCAACCCCATTTATAAGGCAAGAAATCCCACTTACTAAACCTGACAGGGCACACCTGTGAAGTGAAAACCATTTCAGGGGACTACCTCTTGAAGCTCATCAAGAGAATGCCAAGAGTGTGCAAAGCAGTAATCAAAGCAAAAGGTGGCTACTTTGAAGAACCTAGAATATGACATATTTTCAGTTGTTTCACACTTGTTTGTTATGTATATAATTCCACATGTGTTAATTCATAGTTTTGATGCCTTCAGTGTGAATCTACAATTTTCATAGTCATGAAAATAAAGAAAACTCTTTGAATGAGAAGGTGTGTCCAAACCTTTGGTCTGTACTGTATGTTAATAAATTGCTATTTTTACAGTCGCCTAGTGCACAAATGTAGGTTTTGAAAAGTTGAAGCTACACTATAATAAAATTTTGTGCATTTGTGCAGTAGGTAGAACTCTAAATGAAAGTTTTAAAATATAATAAAAAATGGAAGGAAATCTTATTCCTTTAGAGTAGTTTTATTTGGCTTGCTCTTTAGATTTTTTCTACCCTGGTTGGTCAGCTGAGATGCATAGGATTGAAACTGTCAATAGCGCTTTAAATCTAGAATCTTTAAATTGTCTACTGAATTATAGTTCTGGAGGGAAGCACTCACACAAATGAGTTTTATTGTTTTTGCTGTAATATATGTGTTCCGTTTTATGGCCATTTTACTTCAATGCTTTTCACAGGAATTCCTGTAATACATTTTAGTATAATTTTAACAAGAACAAAAGGTGATAAAGATGTATATATAAATAGTTTGAATCATAGTAAAAATGCTTTCCTTTTAATACTAAATTGATAATATTTTATTGCGTCATTTTGGTGACTGACATATATAAGGTATGAGTTCAATAGGTAATTGACAGAGTGTGGAATTAACCCCATTCGCTACCAGCACCATACATCGCTGGTAGGGTCTTTAAACATGGCATCCACTCACGCATGCTGCAGGCGCCACAGCCGGCGGGTCTTTATTTCAAACAGCAGAGGCCCGCGATTAATGTCTGCGACTGGCAATAATGCCGCTCGCGGTCATTGCAGCCTTTAGATGCTGTGTTAAAGTGTGATCATGGCATCTAAATACAGACAAACCTGGAAGCATGCACCAGCATAAGACCAGCATCCCTGTGCAGCAATCACGAACAACAAATTGTCAATTTGTCAGCATGTAATTAATAAGAAAGTAACAGGAGTTAAGATATGGCCATGTGGTACTTGGCTGTGTCTCACCCTTAGGACTCATGCACATGACCGTTGTTGTTTTGCGGTCCGTTTTTCACTGATCCGTTGTTCCGTATCTAAGGGTTATTTTTCTCCAATTTAAGTCGTCTTCCGTTCCATTATTGCACAAAACATATCCGTATGGTCTTCGTATTTGATAAATTTTTTGCGGATCATATACAGAAACAGTAACTTATTAATCACCAAACACATGAGCAATATGGGCTGGGCATAGGATTTCTACAGTATTGATCCGCAAAATACGGATGAAAAACGGATGACATACGGATGTGTTCCATGTACGTTCCGTATTTTTTTTGGCCCCATTGACTTGAATGGGGCCTCAGACCGTCATTTGCGGACAATAATAGGACATGCACAACTTTTTTGCGGAACGGCCATGCGGACAAATGGAAACGGAATGCACACAGAGTAACTTCTGTATTTTCTACAGCCCCATTGATGTGAATGGTTCCGCATACGGTCCGCAAAAAAAAAAAAATGGAACGGAAGCGGAAAGAAAATACGTTCATGTGCATGAGCCCTTAAAAAGAAGAAAACTGATGTGTGAATGATTACGTTGCTAATAATTAGTGCTGGTAAGGTCTATTTATTGTATGTTAGGCTGAAATATAAAGAAAGACAGTTGCCCATACTCTTTCATATGTGGTCACAGTAATTAGATTTATGTTAAAAGTTCCACCGATCCATGCTCCCATCGAATATTGTTCAATTACATGGCATGATGGAACCCATTGCTACTATATTTGAACCATGTTTAATTGATATCTGGATAAAGATTGGCTGTATGATTTATTCATGTTGTAATAAATGTTTCATGGTTTTTGTAACGTTTCCTATTATAAATATGTGAGGTGGCACTGAGTCTTGCAGTCATATTTTTATTAGACAAAAAGGACTCAGCAGTGCTACCAATATGATGTAAATTATGTTAAAGAGAGACCTAGATACATGGTAATGCAAAACTAGTTTCCTATGAGATTTACAATGATGTTAGATATATTTAAAATAAAGTAAAATATATACTGTATCCATAGATGAAGATGTTATAAAACACGTTATATGATATACATGTTATGCAGTGGGTGTAAATCCACTGTGTCACTTAAACAGATTTGGCTCAAGCTTACTCCCAAAAGCGTTATCTAAGTGGCCCTCCCGGTTTTCATTCCTATATAGGGATCTGGACTTTACTGCAGGGGAACCACCAGGCCTCTATCTTATGGAGTAGTCTCTGTTCAAGTGACTGCTGACTCTGGGGGTCAAGAGACACCAGTACAAAACCTTAGTCAGGGACAGGCCAAGGGCAGGCAGAGTATATACAATATAATAAATAGTCCAAGGTCAGGACAGGATCAGAAGGGAGATTAGGCAGAGGTCAAGGTCAGACAGCAAAGGGTCAAATCAGGGAAACAAGCAGAAGTTGGCACAGAAGCAAATGATCATAAGAGAGTAGACCTTTGCAGGAACTTAGTGAAATGGAACCCATTGCTCAAGCACCCTCCCATTCGGAAAGGTGCCCTAAGTACCTAAAGGTGGCCAGCCATTGGCTGGAGGAGATTAGGTTGCACGTGCAATGAACCTTTAAGAGCCAAACGGAGCAGGTATGTGCAGCCTACGGGCAGAGAGAGAAAGGCCCAGCTGGCAAGAAGCATGGACACCCTACAAGCAGAGAAAGAAAGGGCCAGCTGGCAAGAGGCATGCTAGAGCCTGCATAGAGAGACAGAGCTACCCCAAATGGCAGGCCCACTGGAAGGAGGGTAGAGGGCTGCTGATATATACCCCCAGGAACAGGTAGAAGATGAAATGGTATGATATATCTCTGTATGGCACAATTGTAAGTTGAATCCTGTACAAACACAAGTTAATATGGTCAAATTATATGTGCCAGACCCTGAAGATGCTCCCATTATTGTAGAAAGTGATTCACCAGGAACCTCATGACTCATCAGCAGCCGATCAGCCAGACCTCTGGATTGGATAGATGGCTGATCACCATGATTGGCTGAGTGGCCGGGAACTGTGATTTTTTTTCACCTGGCCGTAGTGCCAGTGTCACTGCACCGACAGAATGACATTGTGTTGTGTAGTGTAGTGGAGATTGATATTGTGTAGTGCAGATTGTTATGTTTGTAATACTATCTTGCAGATCCATTTCTTCATTCTCCATATTATGAAAGCAGCTAGGGGATGCACCTTTTTCCTATCTGCCTTAAGTACACCATAGAAGTCCTTTTATTGTCACATGTATGTGTATGTATGCTTATCCCTTTCCCAACTAGAGATGGCCTTGCGGCGAACTTTGCTCATTCGCGATTCGCCGAACAGGCGAACATATGGCGATGTCCGCCTGGGCGCCATATTCTTTTACATTGTGAAGAACTTTGACCCATGACACATCCATCAGGTGGTACAGGACAGCCAATTTAGACGTTTCAGCACATGGACATAACCCCTACAAAATAAACCTGATCTTGCCGCCATTTTACATTCAGTCTTTTGCCAGTGTAAGGAGAGGTTGCTGTGTGGAGCAGGGACAGGCTGTTAGGGACACCAAATGCTAGCTAATAGGGCCACAAAAGTCCTTTTAAGGACTGGTATAGGTGTACTATCGATAGGTGTGACTTTAGTGGGGTGTAATATACTTATAATATACTGTATTTTTCGCCTTATAAGACGCACTGTTCGTCCATCAATGTTCCCAACACCTGCCAAACATATACAGTGCATATTGGATCTTTAAAATGGTACCTACTCAGGAGCTGAGCCAGTGACATAGCCAGCAAATGCCTGCAGACATCTGACCGTAGAGCTTGTGATCGGAGGTTTTTAAACCTTCAGGTACCATGGTCAATTAGGATCACGGCATCTAAGTGGTAATTTACTGCTGTCAGTGACCAAATGCCACCCCTTCCCCCATGACAAGATCGCAGGCGTCATTCGGTTGCTATGGCAACCTGGGGCCTTAATATGAGCATACCAATTTTAATGTAGACTGCAATAGTAGACCATTGCAGTCTATGGTAGAAGCAATCTAATGATCGCATAATCAAGTCTCCCAGGGGAGCCAAAAAAAAGTTTAAATAAAAAAACAAAATATAAAAAATTCAAATGACCCCTTTTTCCCATTTTACAAATAAAAATAAACAATAAAAAGTAAGCATCATTTGTACTGTTGTGTCAAAAAATTTAAGAACTATTAAAATATAAATGTTTATCCCGTATGTTGAAAGACGAAATGGAAAAAAAATCAAAATGCCCAAATTGTCATTTTTTGCTTGCTTCGCCTCCCTCCCCTTCGTAGCTGTTTTACATTTAAACCTTTTTCTACGCCTGAAACAGGTATAGAAAATGGTAAATAAGACGGGCCTGCCAGACCTTCCCTTTCCCCGCCCACGCCCCACCCGCTTTTTTAGACCTGCATGAGCAGGGAAAAGTTGCAGATTGCGGTGCAACTAACCATTGCATGACAGTCTGCGCCTGAAATACGCCTAATATAGGCGTATTTCAGCATCATAAATGACCCCCTAAGTGACTAAAAAGTAACACGTACCACAAAATATTAATAAAAATTAGATTGCCCCACAAAAAAAAGCCTTTACCGAGCTCTGTAGATGAAAATATCAAAAAGTTATGGAAGTGAGAACATGGTGTGCTTGGTGTAACTCCATCTGATGCTTGGCATTGTTAGCCATAGAAACGCATGCCATGAAAATCCAAATGCACAAGTTTTTGCACAGAGAAGGTTTGGAACTCTGAAGTTACTGAATCATCCTCCTCAACACTTGTCAACCCAGTTCTTTGACTGACATCTGTCAGCTGCTCTGATGACTTAATCTGTAGCCCTTATTTCTAGTTCCCTAACAGCTTGTTAACACTGTTTTAAGTTAAATTCCTATTACACTGATATGAATTTAGCTTAAATAAGTGTTTATGAGCTGTCAGGAATGAAGACAGATCAAGCTGACAGGAGGTGTCTGACAGATTTCTGTCATGATAGGTAGGTAAGCGGGGAAATAGCCACACACAGGAAAACAAACAGAACAAATGACTAGGCCCAAAAGCTAGGGACAAGAGGGTCACCTCCTAGCGATCCCTAAAAGTTTTCCCTAAACTGCTGTGCCCATGTGCATATCCTAATGGTGGATATGCACATGCCCTCGTGCCTAAACCTATATGTTTCGCTATTGTGCTTCTTCCGGGGGGTGTGTTTTATTCAATGTGATGTAAGTACTTACAGTATATATGCCTCCTAATTAGGGTTGAGCGAACCCAAACTGTAAAGTTCGGGTTCGTACCGAACTTTAGGATTTTTGGGCCCCGGACTCGAACCCGAACATTTCAGTAAAAGTTCGGGTTCGGTGTTCGGCGATTTCTCTGCGCTTTTTGAAAGGCTGCAGAGCAGCCAATCAACAAGCGTTTAACTATGTGACCTTAGAAGCCATCACAGCCATGCCTACTAATGGCATGGCTGTGATTGGCCAGTGCAGCATGTGACCCAGCCTCTATATAGGCTGGAGTCATGTAGCGCTGCACATCCCTCTGCTGTTACTAGTGTAGGGAGAGGATGCTGCTGGTGATTTCAGGGAGAGAATAGGACAGAATCTGTGATCAGAACTCGAATCTAACTCAGCGATCTACATACAGTTAGTTGTGTGGGTGCAGTGCACAATCTTTTTACCCTGCCCTCTGTTAGTTAGGTGGGCGGCGGCCATTTTATGCAAGCTCAGTGCACCAGCACTGCATCTGAGCTTTTGCGACATTCAAATCCAAGCTTGAAATACTGCACTAATAATCTGGTTTAAAAAAAAACACCCTTTTTTGGCAATATACAACATCAGGTGCATTTGCAGGATTAGTCAGTGTGCAATTTAAGCTAGAAATACAGCCATAATTTTCTGGGTTTTTACAAACACCCTTTTTTTTGCAAAATCCACTATTTTACAGATCTGCACGTGTGAAATTCAAGCGTAATATACAGCTTTCATATTCTGTTACTAAAAAAACACAAATATTTGGCATTATCCAACATCTGGATTATTCAGTGTGCAATTTAAGCTAGAAATACAGCCATAATTTTCTGGGTTTTTAAAAACACACTTTTTGAGCAAAATACACAATTTTACAGCCCTTGCAGCATCAGCACGTGTGAAATTCAAGGGTTATATACTGCTGTCATATTCAGTAATTAAACAAACACCCGTTTTGGGCAAAAACTTTTATTTTGCAGCCTTTGCTGCATATGTCATTGTGAGATACACACTTTAGATACTGTGGTTCTATTCTTCTATTAATAAAACACCCTTTTTGGGCAAAATACACTTTTTTTCTGCCCTTGCTGCATCAGCACGTGTAAAATTCAAGGCTTATTTAGTGCTGTCATATTCAGTTATTAAACAAACACCCATTTTGGGCAAAAAAAATAAAAATTCAGCCTTTGCTGCATATGTCATTGTAAGATACACACTTTAGATACTGTGGTTATTTTCAGTTATTTGATAAACAGGCATTTTGTGCATAAAACTTAAATTCTGTCCGAGTCTGGATCAGGACGTGTGAGATACACCCTTTAGATACTGTGTTTCTATTCAGTTAACAATACAAAAAAAAATTCTGCCCTTGCTGCATCAGCACGTGTGAAATTCAAGGCTTATTTAGTGCTGTCATATTCAGTTATTAAACAACAGCCTTTGCTGCATATGTCATTGTGAGATACATAATTTAGATACTGTGGTTATATTCAGTTATTTGAAAAACAGCCATTTTGTGCACAGAACTTAAATTCCAGCCTAGTCTGGATCAGTACGTGTGAGATACACCCTTTAGATACTGTGGTTCTATTCAGTTATTTAAAATACAGCCATTTTGGGCAAACTAATTTAATTGCGGCCTAGTCTGGATCAGTCGGTGTGAGATACACCCTTTACATACTGTGGTTATATTCTTCTAATAATAAAACACCCTTTTTAATACACAATTTTACAACTCTTGCTGCATCTGAACGTGTGAAATTCAAGGGTTTTATACGGCTGTCATATTCTGGTATTAAACAAGCACCCATTTTGGCCCAAAACGTCATTTTGCAGCCTTTGCTGCATATGTCATTGTGAGATACACCCTTTAGATACTGTGGTTCTATACAGATATTTGCAAAACAACCATTTTGGTCAAAAAACATTAATTGCGGCCTAGTCTGGATCGGGGCGTGTGAGATACACCCTTTACATACAGTTGTTACATTCAGTTATTTGAAAAACACCCATTTTGGTAAAAAATCTTTAATTGCGGCCTAGTCTGGATCAGGGAGTGTGAGATACACCCTTTATATACAGTGGTTACATTCAGTTATTTGAAAAACACCCATTTTGGTCAAAAATCTTTAATTGCGGCCTAGTCTGTGTGAGATACACCCTTTAAATACTGTGGTTCTATTCAGTTATTAAACAAACACCCATTTTGGGCAAAATAATTTAATTGCGGAATGGTCTGCATCTGTACGTGTGAGATACAACCTTTACATACTGTCGTTCTATTCTGCTATTAATTAAACACCCATTTAGGGCAAGATCCTAAATTTGAGAAATATTAGGAGAGCGTCAAATAAGGGACGTGGCCTAGGTTGTGGTGCTGCTGGTGGAGCTCCTGTTGCAGGGAAAGGACGTGATCGATCTGTGCCAGCTACACGCTCAAGTGAAACCCCTTCCTCAGGTGCAAGTAGGCGACAGAACCTGCAGCGGAATTTGCCTAATGCGGCTCTACGAATATTGAGGCCAGAACAAGTACAGGCGATAGTAGATTGGGTTGCTGACAGTGCCTCCAGTTCCTTCACATTGTCTCCCACCCAGTCTCCTGCTGAAAGATCAGAGTTGGCACCTGCAGCCGATGTCCATCAGTCTTTCACCTCACCACCTTGCAAATCAGCCAAGCAGTCTGAGCCCCAAGTCATGCAGCAGTCTCTTCTGCTTTTTGATGACTCTGTAAGCAGGGTTTCCCAGGGCCATCCACCTATGCCTGCCCCAGAAGTGGAAGAAATTAAGTGCACCGATGCCCAACCACTTATGTTTCAAGATGCGTTCATGGGAGGACCATCGCAGCACGTCTCTGATGATGACGAAACACAGGTGCCAACTGCTGGGGCTTTCGAAAATGTGCAGACTGACAAGGAGGGCAGGGGTGAAGTGACCTATGTAGTGACCTATGTAGTTCGGAGAAAGAGGCGGTGGTCGCACAGAGCCACCAGCACAGCAGAAGAGGGAGCAGGGTGCAAAAGCGGAGCGGTCGTTTTCTAAATAGTACGCCTACTACTGCCCACCGCAGCAGGGGACCGAGCACACCAAAGCCAGCTCCAAGGAGTTCCCTGGCTTGGCAGTTTTTCAGACAATGTGCTGACGACAAGACAATGTGCTGACGACAAGAAACGAGTGGTTTACACGCTGTGCAATCAGAGCCTGAAGCGAGGCATAAACGTTCTGAACCTGAGCACAAACTGCATGAACAGGCATTTAAGTGCAAAGCACGAGCTGCAGTGGAGTAAACACCTCAAAAAACAAGAAAGGTCTCTGGCTCCTCCTGCTTCCTCCTCTGCTGCAGTCTCGGCCTCTTCATCCACCTCTGGAGTGACAGTGCCACCTGCCACCCCGCAAACAAAGGATCTGCCAGCAACACCACCACCTGGGTCACCAAGCATCTCCACAATGTCCCACAGAAGTGTTCAGCTCTCCATCTCTCAAACACTGGAGCAGAAGAGGAAGTACCCCCCTACCCCCCCCGATCCCTGGCCCTGAATGCCAGCATTTCTAAATTACTGGCCTTTGAAATGAGATCATTCCGTCTGATGGACACGGGAGAGTTTTAAAGACCTTATGGCGGTGATTGTCCCACAGTACATCGTGCCCAGCTGCCACTACTTTTCCAGGCATGCCATCCCTTCCCTGCACAACCAAGTGGGGGACAAAATCAGGTGTGCACTGCGCAACGCCATCTGTGGCAAGGTGCACCTCACTACGGATACGTGGACCAGTAAGCACAGTCAGGGACGTTATATCTCCATAACAGCACACTGGGTAAATGCAGTGGCGGCTGGGCCTGAGGCGGATAGCAGTTTGGCGCATGTCCTTCCACCAGCGAGGATTGCAGGGCGCTTCAGTTTGCCTCCTGTTGCTTCCTCCTCCTACTCCACTCCCTCATCCTCTACCGGCTCCTCATCCGGTCAGCGTAACACCTTCACCACCAACTTCAGCACAGCCAGAGGTAAATGACAGCAGGCAGTTTTAAAACTTATCTGTTTGGGGGACAAACCCCACACCGCGCAGGACCTGTGGACGGGCCTAGAACAACAGACCGATGAGTGGTTGGTGCCAGTGAGCCTCCAGAGGTAGTGTGCGATAATAGGCGAAATCTCGTAGCAGCTCTGGGACTGGTTTGACGCACATCCCTTGCCTGGCGCATGTGCTGAATTTGGTGGTGCAGTGACTCCTTAAAAATTACCCCGATATGTCAGATCTGCTGCATAAAGCGCGGGCCATCTGCGCGCGCTTTCGGCGTTCTCACCCTGCTGCTGCTTGCCTGTCAGCACTGCAGCGTAACTTCGGCTCACCGCCTCATATGCGACGTGCCCACAAGGTGTAACTCCACCTTGCACATGCTGGCCAGGCTGTGTGATGGAAGATGATGTGGCACAGGAGGAGGAGGAGGAAGAGGAGGAAGAGGGATCATTTCGTAGGGTTTCCGGCTAGTCATTCACAAATGGCTCCGAGGGTGGGTTCCTGCACCCACAAATGCCAGGTACACAATGGTCCAGCCAGGGCACAGTTCTGGAGGATGATGAGGTGGAGGATAAGGAGGAGGAGATGGAGGAGGAACCTTGTTCACAGCAGGGTGGCACCCAAACCAGCTCATGGTCATCACTGGTGCGTGGCTGGGGGGATACAGAGGACACAGACGATACACCTCCCACAGAGGACAGATTTTCATTGCCTCTGGGCAGCCTGGCACAAATGAGCGATTACATGCTGCAGTGTCTCCGCAACGACCGCTGAGTTGCCCACATTCTAACTTGTGCTGATTGCTGGGTGGCCATGCTGCTGGATCCCCGTTACAAGGACAACGTACCGTCCTTAATTCCCTCACTGGAGCGTGATCGTAAGATGTGCGAGTACAAGCGCACGCTGGTAGGCGCGCTGCTAGTGGCATTTCCACCTGACAGCGGGGGCACAGTGGAAGCAGAGGAATTCCCACCGCCAGCACCTCAGAAGGCAGGGTTAGCATGGCTGAAATGTGGAAAAGCTTTGTCAGCACGCCACAACAACCAGCACCACCAGCTGATATGGAACGTCTTAGCAGGAGGCAGCATTTCACCAACATGGTGGAGCAGTATGTGTGTACACGCCTACACGTACTGAATGACGGGTCTGTCCCCTTCAACTTCTGGGTCTCCAAATTGGGCACATGGCCTGAGCTTGCCCTTTACGCCTTGGAGGTTCTGGCCTGCCCTGCAGCCAGTGTATTATCTGAACGTGTGTTTAGCACGGCAGGGGGCGTCATCACAGACAAGCGCAGCCGCCTGCCCACAGCCAATGTGCACAAGCTCACGTTCATTAAAATGAACCAGACATGGATCCCACAGGACTTGTCCGTACCTTGTGCAGAATAGACATGTATACCCGCCTTAACCAGCCATTGTTATACTGCAGCGCAATTGCTCATTCTTGTATTTAAGATATTTCACACTCTTTTGAAGTGTACCCTAATAAAAAAATAAAAAATGTATTAAAACCAAAAACCAGTGATGGCTACCTCGTCCTCCTCCACTGCCGCTTCCACCTACACCGCTATATCCACCACCTCCTCAAACTCCTACTCCATATGGAACTCCACCTCATAAATCAAATTTTGTTTTTTATTTGTACGTATTTTATTTTGTCATTTCACTACTTTGTGTGTTACATTTTCGGGTGAAATTCACCAATGTTTGGGTGTGATGTACCACTACTATATCTAGTAGACAGGTTAAAAAAAATAACAAATTTGTCTGTTACATTTTTGGGTGAGATTCACCTATTTTTGGGTGTGATGTACCACTGCTATACCTAGTAGACAGGTGAAAAAAAATCACAAATTTGTCTGTTACATTTTCTGGTGAAATTCACCAATTTTTGGGTGTGATGTACCACTGCTATACCTAGTAGACAGGTAAAAAAAAACACAAATTTGGCTGTTACATTTTTGAGTGAGATTCACCAATTTTTGGGTGTGATGTACTACTGCTATACCTAGCAGACAGGTAAAAAAAAATTGTTACATTTTTGGGTGAAATTTACCAATTTTTGGGTGTGATATACCCCTGCTCTACCTAGTAGACAGGTAACATTTCACTAATTTGTCTGTTACATATTTGGGTGAAATTTACAAATTTTCGGGTGTGATATACCCCGGCTGTATCTAGTAGACAGGTAAAAACATTTCACTAATTTGTCTGTTACATTTTCGGGTGAAATTCACCAATTTTTGGCTGTGATATACCACTGCTATATAAATATATGTTTGAAAAGGACACTAAAACAAAATAACAATTACTTTATTATAATGTTCAGGTAAAATAAAGGGGGTGTCTACCCACACTTCATATAGCAGCTGAATGAAAAAATCAGACGTCACAAATTTGTGGGACCAACCAACCTCATAACACCACTAGTAGAGGGGTATGTGTATGTAAGCAGTATGATAGGTGAGTCCCATAAACTAAACCCACCAACACTAGGGGGCATACCACCACAAGGTCATATGTCTGAACCTAAGTGGTGTACTGAACAACAGGATAACTGGTAACAAAATATAGCGCCAGATATCACCTTGTTTACAGTCGATGGCAGCGCGCATAACATCTACTGAACTGAACAAAATCGGGTGCGGGACTGAGGCAAAGATAAGAGCCGCTGAGTTTGACTGGTGTGCCAAAAACACAGACTCATCTGATACAGTCCTATGTAGTCTATGCTCAACGCGTTTCCATGCACAGAGTGCACTTCATCAGGAGCAAAAAATGCACCGTCACTAAAGCCCAAAGCCTCTGATGTAGGTGTTCACTTGAGGCTAAAAAGTAGAGGTGGGAAGAATCCAATTTTTTTCAAATCCGAATCTGAATTCGAAAAGGTTCTCGAATATATCGAATCCTACGAATCCTGTACATAATTGTGTGAACGGTGTAAGAAGCAAAGTCAGACCGCGTCAGTTTGTCTGAACCTCCACCTCCACCTCCCAGTCACGGTCGCACCCTATATGACCGCGATCGTTACGCCCCTGCTCCAATCACTACAGAACATACAGGGTAATACAGCGCCACATACCTCTTACATGCAGTGACGTCTCCTTTGATGTAGATGTTCTCTTTCCTCATCTTCTCCTTTCAGACCTTCAGACCAGACCACCATTTTTCAGCCATTTTTCGTCTCTGCAGTTTGACAAAAAAAATCTTAGTTTACTACTTTTCCATCATCCTCCCATCTTCTGGACAAATCATCCTAACACCCCCAATACTGTTCCGCTGTGCTCCCCAATACTATACTGCAGAAACAGATAATACCCCTGATAATACTAGTACCACACAGAGCCCCCCCATATAAAATACCCCTTCTTTGTGGCCTCAGTAGATGCCCCCATAGTGCCCCCCAATAATGTGCCAATAAGAAGTGGCCCCACAGTGCCACCCAATAATGTGCCAGTAAGTGTCCCCATAGATGCCCCCCTAATCATGTGCCAGTATCAAATGCCTCTCTCCTCCCCCATGTGCCAGTATCAAGTGCGGAGTGCCTCTCCCCCCCCCCATGTGCCCGTATCATAGTGCCATCTCCCCCCCAATGTGCCAGTTTCATAGTGCCATATCCCCCCCAATGTGCCAGTATCATAGTGCCACCCCCCCAATGTGCCAGTATTATAGTGCCATCTCCCCCCATAATGTGCCAGTATCATAGTGCCATCTCCCCCCCAATGTGCCAGTATTATAGTGCCATCTCCCCACAAATGTGCCAGTATTATAGTGCCATCTCCCCCCATAATGTGCCAGTATCATAGTGCCATCTCCCCCCATAATGTGCCAGTTTCATAGTGCCATATCCCCCCCAATGTGCCAGTATCATAGTGCCACCCCCCCAATGTGCCAGTATTATAGTGCCACCCCCCCAATGTGCCAGTATTATAGGGCCATCTCCCCCCATAATGTGCCAGTATCATAGTGCCATCTCCCCCCCAATGTGCCAGTATTATAGTGCCATCTCCCCACAAATGTGCCAGTATTATAGTGCCACCTCCCCCCATAATGTGCCAGTATGATAGTGCCATCTCCCCCATAATGTGCCAGTATCATAGTGCCACCTCCCCCCATAATGTGCCAGTATCATAGTGCCATCTCCCCCCATAATGTGCCAGGATTATAGTGCCACCTCCCCCCATAATGTGCCAGTATCATAGTACCATCTTCCCCATAATGTGCCAGTATCATAGTACCATCTCCCCCATAATGTGCCTGTATCATAGTGCCATCTCCCCTCATAATGTGCCAGTATCATAGTGCCTCCCCCCAATGTGCCAGTAGTATCAGTGCCATCTCCCCCCATAATGTGCCAGTGTCATAGTGCCTCCCCCCCAATGTGCCAGTAGTATCATAGTGCCTCTCACCTCTCCCCCTCGCCAATGTGGCAGTAACAGATAAAAAAAAAAAACTTTTACTTACCTCCGCTGCGATGCAGGCCTCTTCTGGCCTGTGTCCCGCGCTGTACGGCTCAGGCGGCGCGATGACGTCATCACGCCGCCTGCACCGGCCTCTGATAGGCTGCGGGCCTTGTGCTGGCAGCCTATCAGAGGAACAGGGAAAAGAAACGCCTCTCCCTCCCCTGTCGCAGCAGCGAAGCGCTCATCTTCTAGAGTGCCTTGCCGCCGCCACCACCAGTCTGGGCACCACCGGGATTCGTCGGATTCGTATCCGATAAATTACGTCGGGATTCGAGTCCACGAATCCCACGAATCCAGCAAGATTCGAGGGATTCGTGGATTCGACGAATCCCCCGTCCCATCTCTGCTAAAAAGGAAGGGCAGATGTAGGATGACCTGCCTGTGACCGAATTCCTCTAGTGTGCGGCACAGCGTAATCACTGGAACCTACAACCCTGCCTAAGCTGTCCACCTCTAGATTGAGGGGCAGCGCGCTGGTATGCAACAAATCGGCGCTGTAATGGCTCACATAACGTCGAAATTAAAAGGGTAAAACCCGACCCGCCGGAAACACCCCCGCACTGACAGCCAATCCGGCCAGAAGGCGCGGTTAGGAATCAACCATTGGCTAACAGGCGGGTGGAGCAACGTCAGTCTCGGGAAAAGCGCTATGCGCCGCAGTCTAAAAGGAACTTCAAGGCGGCTCTGTATGAACATACCATCGGAGTATCAATACGTAAAGTATTATAAGTGGAACGGGATGAAGAAAGATGAACGAGTGTTGACACAATACAAGACGGTAGGGAGCTAAATAGAGTCAAAGGATGATGACACTTGATAATCAATAACGCAATACAAATATATGAGGCCATATGAATGGCACAAAAGAAATGGCATCGTTGAGGCCAGATGGTTTAAAGGTGTTTAAAGAAAAAATCCATCGCGCCTCTTTCTGCAAAAGGATGCGGTCACAATCACCGCCCCTTGATGACATTTTCACGGAATCAATCCCCTGAAACTTGACACATGACACTCTACCACTGTGACAATCAGACACATGACGTGCAATAGGGGTGTCTTTCAAATTCGTAATGTCAGCAACGTGCTCACCTATGTGTCGTCTGAGCTCCCTAATGGTTTTGCCGACATATTTGATGCCACAGACACATGTCATCAAATAAATCACACCCACTGACTTGCAGTTGAAAAATGACCTAATAAAATAGGTTTTGTCTGATGTGGTGTTGGCAAAACTTTTGGTCTTGTCTATAAAGCCACAAAACTTGTGGCCCCCTTCAGATGGTGGAAGATCCGCCTGTCAAACAAAAACACATTGTGCTTCAGGATGAAATTTTAAAGTTCCATCACAAAAGCATTGTGGCTGTGATATACCACTGCTATACCTAGTAGACAGGTACAAAAATTTCATTAATTTGTCTGTTACATATTTGGGTGAAATTCACAAATTTTTGGGTGTGATATACCACTGCTCTACCTAGTAGACAGGTAAAAAAATTAATTAATTTGTCTGTTACATATTCGGGTGAAATTCACAAATTTTTTGGGTGTGATATACCCCTGCTCTACCTAGTAGACAGGTTAATAAATTTCACTAATTTTTCTGTTACATTCTTGGGTAACATTTTACCATTTTTGCCGTGAGAAAAACCCTGCTCTGCATAGGTGACAGGGACCAAAATTTTTAAAAATCATCTGTTCCATTGGTGGGTGACATTAACCCATTTCTGATGATGAAAACCCCCCGCTCTGACAGGGAATTAAATCTGTAAAATTCATCTTTAATTGGCCATTTCATTCGATCCTTCTTCTTTAACCACCTCAGCTCCCCTAGCTTAAACCCCCTTAATGACCAGACCACTTTTTACAATTCTGCACTACAATACTTTCACGGTTTATTGCTCGGTCATACAACTTGCCACAGAAATGAATTTTACCTCCTTTTCTTCTCACTAATAGAGCTGTCATTTGGTGGTATTTCATTGCTGCTGACATTTTTAAATTTTTTGATATTAATCAAAATTGACCGAAATTTTTGCAAAAAAATGACATTTTTCACTTTCTGCTGTTTCAAATATAACTACATTTCTATATAAATTTTTCTCTAAATTTATTGTTCTACATTTCTTTGATAAAAAAAAATGCAATAAGTGTATATTTATTGGTTTGGGTAAAAGTTATAGCGTTTACAACTATGGTGCAAAAATGTGAATTTACGCACTTTAACTTTAATGAGCACCTGTCAAGTTTCCTGAGGTTCTACAATGCCCAGACAGTAGAAACACCCCACAAATGACCCCATTTCGGAAAGTAGACACCCTAAGGTATTCTCTGATGGGCATAGTGAGTTCATGGAAGTTTTTCTTTTTTGTCACAAGTTAGCGGAACATGATTTTATTTTTTTCTTACAAAGTCTCATATTCCACTAACTTGTGACAAAAAATAAAATGCCATGCCCCTCACGAAATACCTTGGGGTGTCTTCTTTCCAAAATGGGGTCACTTGTGGGGTATTTATACTGCCCTGGCATTTTAGGAGACCTAAAGTGTGAGAAGTAGTTTGGAATCCAATTGCGTAAGAAATGCCCTGTGAAATCGTAAAGATTCTCATTGGAATTTGGGCCCCTTTGCGCACCTAGGCTGCAAAAAGGTATCACACATGTGATATCGCCGTACTCAGGAGAAGTAGGGCAATGTGTTTTGGGGTGTATTTTTACATATACTTATTGCCCTACTTCTCCTGAGTACGGAGATACCACATGTGTGACACTATTTTGCAGCCTAGGTGTGCAAAGGGGCCCAAATTCCAATGAGTATCTTTTAGGAGGGCATTTTTAGGCATTTGGATTCCAGACTTCTTCTCACGCTTTAGGGCCCCTAAAATGCCAGGGCAGTATAAATACCCCACATGTGACCTAATTTTGGAAATAAGACACCCCAAGGTATTCCGTGAGGGGCATGGCGAGTTCATATAAGTTTTTTTTTTTTCGGCACAAGTTAGCGGAAATTGTTTTTTTTTTTTTTTTTCTCACAAAGTCTCCCTTTCCGCTAACTTGTGACAATAAGTTCAATCCTTCATGGACTCAATATGCCCCTCAGCGAATACCTTGGGGTGTCTACTTTCCGAAATAGGGTCATTTGTGCGGTGTGTTTACTGTTCTGGCATTTTGGGCGGGGCTAAATTGTGAGCAACCCTGTAAAGCCTAAAGGTACTCGTTGGACTTTCGGCCCCTTTACGCACCTAGGCTGCAAAAAAGTGTCACACATGTGGTATCGCCGTACTCAGGAGAAGTAGAGCAATGTGTTTTGGGGTGTATTTTACATATACCCATGCTGGGTGAGAGAAATATCTCTGTAAAATGACAACTTTGTATAAAAAAATTGGAAAAGTTGTCTTTTACAGAGATATTTATCTCACACAGTATGGGTATATGTAAAAATACACCCCAAAACACATTGCCCTACTTCTCCTGAGTACGGCGATACCACATGTGTGACACTTTTTTGCAGCCTAGGTGCGCAAAGGGGCGCAAATTCCAATGAGAATCTTTACGATTTCACAGGGCATTTTTTACGCATTTGGATTCCTGTATAAATACCCCATAAGTGACCCCATTTTGGAAAGAAGACACCCCAAGGTATTCCGTGAGAGGCATGGCGAGTTCCTAGAATATTTTTTTTGTTGGCACAAGTTAGCGGAAAATTATTATTTTATTTTTTATTTTTTCTCTTACAAAGTCTCATATTCCACTAACTTGTGACAAAAAAATAAAATTTTACATGAACTCGCCAAGCCCCTCACGAAATACCTTGGGGTGTCTTCTTTCCAAAATTGGGTCAGATGTGGGGTATTTATACTGCCCTGGCATTTTAATGGACCTAAAGCGTGAGAAGAAGTCTGGAATATAAATGTCTAAAAATGTTACGCATTTGGATTCCGTGAGGGTTATGGTGAGTTCATGTGAGATTTTATTTTTTGTCACAAGTTAGTGGAATATGAGACTTTGGATGAAAAAACAAAAAACAAAAAAAAAAATATATATCAATTTCTGCTAACTTGTGCCAAAAAAAAAATCTTCTATGAACTCGCCATGCCCCTCAAAAGTGATCTTTATAGCGCCACAGCGATTTTACGGTGTTTTTGCAGTAATCAGAAAAAAAAATATTTCTGTCACTGCGGTGGGGC
This sequence comes from Bufo bufo, assembly GCF_905171765.1. Lineage (NCBI taxonomy): Eukaryota > Metazoa > Chordata > Amphibia > Anura > Bufonidae > Bufo > Bufo bufo. Next base: position 641,000,600 of record NC_053390.1, on the reverse strand, counting down.
GGACTGAACGCAAGTGTGCGCACAAGATCAGGCTTGATGGGGCGAACACTGTGTTTTTTGTAGAGCCTATAGAACATGTCCTATTCTTGTCCGCAATTGCGGACAAGAAAAGGCATCTTCTATATAGTTCTGGCAATGTGCAGATCCGCAAAATGCGGAAAGCACATTGGCGGTGTCTGTGTCTTAGGGATCCGCGGTTACCGTGTTTTGCGGATCCGCGGATCCGCAAAACACATACGGACGTCTGAATGGAGCCTTACAGGGGGGTGATCAATGACAGGGGGGTGATCAGGGAGTCTATATGGGGTGATCAGGGGTTAATAAGGGGTTAATAAGTGACAGGGGGGGGTGTAGTGTAGTGTGGTGATTGGTGCTACTTTACAGAGCTGCCTGTGTCCTCTGGTGGTCGATCCAAGCAAAAGGGACCACCAGAGGACCAGGTAGCAGGTATATCAGACACTGTTAACAAAACAGCGTCTGATATACCTTTCAGGGGTTAAAAAAAATCGCATCTACAGCCTGCCATGAATGATCGCCGCTGGCAGGCTGTAGATCAGCTCGTTTACCTTCCGATCCTGTGAACGCACTCCTGTGTGCGCGCTGTAACGGAACGCCTAGCACCCCGACCGGGTACCTCCGTTGATAGTGGCTCCTAGTGCTTCCAGAGGACTCCAAGCACTCCACTTGACACCGTCAGCACTGCAGACCCCACGAACCACCGAAGCTTGGTGGAGGTCTCGCCGTCTCCTCCCCACCCTGGACCTACGCCAAGGCTCCAGGCTCCAGTGGGTGAACCTCTCCTAAATGCAGAGACAGGAACCAGGAACAAGCTCTTACAAGAGCTTATACTCAGGGGAGTATTATGATATAGCAATCCCCAAGAGTGTAGTTATCCCATCCCCCAAACATGAGCCAAGACTTCATAAAGGGGCAAAGCAGGAACCCTTTAATAGGTTATTTTTCAGCCTTTTATGCAGGGCTCCTAGCAAGCGACACTCCCCCTGGGGCCCTTGTAAAAGACTGTGATAGTTTATATTTTAGCCAATCACATGCATTTACAGTATTGAAACCCTCCCAGCAATTGTACACAAAATCCCCTTCCCTCTGTCTGTAACGCAATCAACAAAATACAATGAGCATTGTCTGAGACACAATTAACTAACACACTGGCATTGTCTGAGACGCAATCCACAAAATACAATTACCAAACGTAATGGGCTAACTTAATCACTACCAGACAGAAAACACACATTTTTCCTAACACACAGAAAACACCTCAAAACCCCACACATCCCCATAATGTATACTTCCATGGATAGCTCTGATCTGGGTGAACAACATATCCAAAAATCACCCAGATCCGAGCAGGAGTTCCCGAACTCCATGGAAGTCACATTTGGCCGGCCGCAAGCATGGCTTTCCTGCCCAAAACAGTTCCACAGATTTAAGCTGTGCGGCCGGTCTGTCTTCTCCTTCAAAGTTAGTATGGGCCATAATCCTGGGGCAGGAGGCTGGCAAAGAGCCCCCTCCAAAACACCGTGGCGAGGTTGGTTTTGCCACACGCGCGTTCACAGGAAATCTCGTGCCTCGCGAGATGACACGCCGATGCGTCCAAGAGGAACAAACCGACAGCCCGCAGTACGCATCCCTGCGTTAGGCGGTCGGGAAGAAGTGAATAACAACTTGTCCTACATTTCAGCTCGATCACATTGCAACCATTGACCTCCCTTGGATGTGGTATCCCTTTCTCATGCTCCCTCTCCTGCGTGGAACCCTGATTCCCGATAACCATGATCAACATGATAGGCTCAGAAAAGAACATCGAAAGTTGATAGAGAAGATATCCAAATGGATCGTGGACGTCACAGGGACATGCGATCAGGCAGAAGTTATCTAGAGTCAACAAAGCGGCAGTAAGACCTCTCCTGTCTAATGTTTCCAAATCCAAAATACCCCAGTGACATTCCCTATAGTTTTTTTTTTAATCATTCCAATAACAGGGCATCTTTAGAGTACTGTATTGTTATTTATCGTCACTACCTCCCCGAGTCGGGAGTGGGTAATTGCCGCGCGTCCCTCCTTTCCTTCAATTCTTCCATTTTAATAGCTTCTCACACATTTCTGCTTGATAACAATTATATTTCATCCATTGATCTCCCTTGGATGTGGTCTCTCTTTCTCACGCTCCCTCTCTGGTGTAGAACCCTGATTCACCGCCAGTGGCGTAGGGATCGCCATAGCAACCATAGCCCGACCGGGCCGCCTTCTGTTGATTTTTTTTATTTATTATTTAATTTTATTTACATACACACCACACACAGGCAGCCAGGCCTGAGCCGCGGACCGTCCGCCCACTACACTAGACTAGTGTAGTGGGCGGGGCGCGGGCAGTCCACGGCTCGGGCCTGGCTGGGGAGGAGTCAGGACTGGAGCAGGGCGCACGCAGGGCGCATGCAGGGCCGGGCCGACACAATGGCTGGGGAGGCTCCAGCCAAGCCACTGAGTAACTCAGAAGATCTGATGGTATATTCTAACCCCCAGGCGTTCCCATGGTGACGGGGACGCTTGCCTGGGGGTTAGAATATACAAGGGCCACGCCGCTCACAGGAGTATATTTATAAACTAATCAGTAACTAACTACTTTAACTTTAATCATTGACATTGCTGATCTCTTTACTGGGATATCTTACTCTGTCTTAGCTCCGGTAACAGCAGGCAGTGCGGGAGGGCGGCGTTCACTCACTGACGTCACGCAACTGCGCCGCCTAGTGGGAGGAGCAGCCACGTGACGTCAGTGAGTGAGCGCCGCCCTCCCGCACTGCCTGCTGTTACCGGAGCTAAGACAGAGTAAGATATCCCAGTAAAGAGATCAGCAATGTCAATGATTAAAGTTAAAGTTATTGATTAGTTTATAAATGTACTCATGTGAGCGTCGGGGGGGGGGGGGGGGGGATCTGTGGATGTTACTGTTTAGGGGAGGGGGATCTGTGGATGGCACTATTTAGGGGAGGGGTATCTGTGGATGGCACTTTTTAGGGGAGGGGGATCTGTGGATGGAACTGTTTAGGGAGGGGGATCTGTGGATGGCACTATTTAGGGGAGGGGGATCTGTGGATGGCCCTGTTTAGGGGAGGGGGATCTGTGGATGGCACTGTTTAGGGGAGGGGGATCTGTGGATGGCACTGTTTAGGGGAGGGGTATCTGTGGATGACACTGTTTAGGGGAGGGGGATCTGTGGATGGCACTATTTAGGGGAGGGGGATCTGTGGATGGTACTATTTAGGGGAGGGGGATCTGTGGATGGCACTGTTTAGGGGAGGGGGATCTGTGGATGGCACTATTTAGAGGAGGGGGGATCTGTGGATGGCACTATTTAGGGGAGGGGGATCTGTGGATGGCACTATTTAGGGGAGGGGGATCTGTGGATGGCACTATTTAGGGGAGGGGGATCTGTGGATGGCACTGTTTAGGGGAGGGGGATTTGTGGATGGCACTGTTTAGGGGAGGGGGGATCTGTGGATGGCACTGTTTAGGGGAGGGGGGATCTGTGGATGGCACTATTTAGGGGAGGGGGATCTGTGGATGGCACTGTTTAGGGGAGGGGGATCTGTGGATGGCACTGTTTAGGGGAGGGGGATCTGTGGATGGCACTGTTTAGGGGAGGGGGATCTGTGGATGGCACTGTTTAGGGAGGGGGGATCTGTGGATGGCACTATTTAGGGGAGGGAGATCTGTGGATGGCACTGTTTAGGGAAGGGGGGATCTGTGGATGGCACTATTTAGGGGAGGGGGATCTGTGGATGGCACTGTTTAGGGGAGGGGGATATGTGGATGGCACTATTTAGGGGAGGGGGATCTGTGGATGGCACTGTTTATGGGAGGGGGATCTGTGGATGGCACTGTTTAGGGGAGGGGGGATCTGTGGATGGCACTATTTAGGGGAGGGGGATCTGTGGATGGTACTATTTAGGGGAGGGGGATCTGTGGATGGCACTGTTTAGGGGAGGGGGATCTGTGGATGGCACTATTTAGGGGAGGGGGATCTGTGGATGCCACTGTTTAGGGAAAGGGGGATCTGTGGATGGCACTATTTAGGGGAGGGGGATCTGTTGATGGCACGGGGGGGCCATACATTTTTTTGCTATGGGGCCCATGCATTTCTAGCTACGCCCCTGTTCACCGCTAATCGTGATCAACATGGTAGGCGCAGAAAAAAACATTGAAAGTTGATAGAGCAGTTAACCAATTGGATCGTGAACATCACGGGGACGTGCGACATGGTGGGGCAGTATGTTTGCACACGCCTACACGAACTGACTGATGGGTCTGCCCCCTGCAACTTCTGGGTCTCCATATTGGGCACATGGCCTGAGCTTGCCCTTTACGCCTTGGAGGTGCTGGCCTGCCCTGCAGCCAGTGTATTGTCTGAACGTGTATTTAGCACGACTGGAGGGGGTTATAACAGGTTATATTTCCCAATGTTTTGGGGTGTACCCTAATTTAAAAAAATAAATTTAAAGCCAAAAAGCAGTGTAGGCTACCTCCTCCTCCACCACCGCTTCCATCTACACCTGCACATCCACTGCCTCCTCAACCTCCTACTCCATATGTCTCGTCCTCCTAGATCAAGAATATTATTTTTTATTTTTACCTATTTTATGTTATTTAAAGTCATTTCCCTATCCACATTTGTTTGCTGAGCACTTGCCATGCTCTTAACGACATTTTGATGCCATTCGCAGACCTCTAGCCCACTCCATGACATTCTTACAGCTATTTTAGTGCTCAAAAGTTTGGGTCCCCATTGACTTCAATGGGGTTCGGGTTTGGGGTCAAGTTCGGGTCCTGAACTCAAACTTTTTTGTGAAGTTCGGCCGAACCCGTCAAACCCGAACATCAAGGTGTCCGCTCAACTCTATCTACAAGGACACCCAAATCGTTCTCGGTAAGTGACTCTCCCAGTGTTACATCCCCTAGGACATTGGTGGTGGACCTATGGCACGGGTGCCAGAGGCGGCACTCCGAGCTCTCTCTGTGGTCACCTGCACCCAGGAAAAAATCTATGGTGTACCAATATGCCTTAGACCTTTCCTGCCATTCATCAGCGTAGGGGGCACTATGAACGGCTGTCACTGACATACCGAGACATACGGACGTCCCTGCAAATGGCAGGAGATCTTTGAGACTGGCAACACGTGGTTTGGTTTGACATGTTTACCTTGTGGATCAATAGGCATCTGTGTTGTTTCTGGTACTGGCCTCACCCTTAACCTCCATGTGTTGCTATTGTGGTCATTTAACTTTTCCTATTTATAGTTGTCTCTTCCACATTGCTGTGTGGTTTATAGCTTCAGTTCGACCTGTGGATAGCTTGTGTTTGGATCTCCGCTGAGTTCCTGGTGCTGCCATAGCTTCTTGGAAGTAAAGTGTTACCTTTCCCTTTGTATTTTGGCTTTTCTGTGTGTTGCATTTCTTTGTTGTTTTGTATTAGGCCTTAGGGAGACTCCCGTTCATCCTTCCTTTTGGAGTAACAGGATGTCTCATTCCTGTCATTAGTACAAGTGTCCTTTAAGGGTTAGATAGGACCTTAGGTATTCCAGTGTATGAACTCACTTACCCTTGGGGTCTGTTCATACTGGTAGCCAGTCAGGGCTTTGATTAGGGTTTTCACTAGGAGACGTTCTTCTTCCTTCCCTAGTTTTCAGGCCTTATTTCCTTTTCCCTTTCCCTCCTATGTTCGGTGTGGGGGTTTCCCTCCCACACTAGAGCGTGTCAACGGCACAGGTAGCGCACTGAATGTAGCCATGCTATTGTAGCTAAGTGATAAAGTACATGGAAGATATACTATATTGGACTGTAGTATTCAGGTTAAATTGCTGTGTTGGCACTTTGTGATAAATAAGTGGGTTTTGGGTTGCAGTTTGGGGACTCGGTCTCAAAAAGTTTCACCATCACTGCCCTAGGACATATGAAGCACAGAGGTTATTAGTATCAAGATGCATAACTTTACATTTATCCACATTGAACATCATTTGCCAAGTTGAAGTGGTCAAGTCAGCTTGTATTTTATGGACATCTTCTATACACTGCACAGTACTACATAGCTTAGTGTTATCTGCAAAAATAGAAATTGTGCTATTAATCCTGTCTTCGATATCATTAGTAAATAAATTAAATAATAAAGGACCCAGCACTGAACCTTGGGGTACACCACTTATAACCAGGGACCATTCTGAATAGGAATCATTGACCACATCTCTCTGGACACGGTCCTTCAGCGAGTTTTCAATCCAATTACAAACTATACTTTCCAAGCCTATAGACCTTACTTTAGCCGTTAAACGTCTATGAGGGACAGTATCAAAAGCCTTTGCAAAATCCAGAAACACTACATCCACAGCTGCCCCTCTGTCCAGGCTTTTACTCACTTCCTCATAAAAACAAATCAGGTTAGTCTGACAACTTCTGTCCTTGGTAAACCCATGTTGGTTATCACTTATAATATTATTTACAGTCACATACTCCTGTATATAGTCCCTTAAGAGTCCATCAAGCATTTTTCCCACAACAGAAGTTAAACTAACTGGTCTATAATTACCTATGGAGGACCTAGATCCTTTTTTGAATATGGGCACCACATTTGCCTTGCGCCAATCACTTGGCACTGTACCAGTACTTAGAGAATCTTTAAAAATTATAAACAGGGGCACATCAATGACTGAACTGAGCTCTTTAAGAAATATTGGGTGTAATCCATCTGGACCCGGAGCCTTGTTCACATTTACCTTATTTAACTTAGTTTGGACCATATCTACAGTTAGCCAATTGAGTATATTACTGGAAGTACTAACAGCCCCAGCACCACAGATATCAGCTCCTTTCTCTTCTTTTGTATATGCAGAGCTAAAAAAAAACTATTTAGTAACTCTGCCTTTTCCTTATCTTCAGTGACTAACCCTCCTTTACCATTATTTAGGGGACCTACCTTCTCAGACCTTGTTTTTTTTAGCATTTATATATTTAAAGAATTTTTGGGGATTTGTTTTGCTCTCTTTTGCCACCTGCTGTTCGTTTTGTATTTTTGCTAATTCTATCACCTTTTTACAGATTTTATGAAGTCCTCTGTAAACTTCAAAGGCTACAGCTGACCCTCAGATTTGCATTTTTTAAATGCCCTTTTTGTCATTTATTGCCTTTTTTACAGTAGCTGAAAGCCATTGGGGATTTAATTTGAGCAGTTTATGATTGTTACCTAAATGAATAAATTTTTTAGAGCAATTAGTCAATGTGGATTTAAAGCTCTCCCATTTATCCTCACTATTATTATGTGATAGTAGCTTCTCCCAGTGTATGCCCTGAATTGCTGCCCTCAACCTAGGGAAATTAGCCTTTTTAAAATTCAGTGTTTTTGCTCTGCCTGACAGAGTTTGCTTCTTATAGTTTAGGGGGAATATTTATTTTGTGGTCACTATTACCTCGTGTTTCTCAAACAGTAACATTTCCAACAAGCTCTGCATCATTAGAAATGACCAGATCCAACAGAGCATTGCCACTAGTAGGAGCTTCTATAAACTGGCCCATAAAGTTGTCCTGCAGCAAGTTGAGGAATCTTCTCCCCTTTGCGGTTGAGGCAGAACCATAACCCCAGTTAATGTCTGGGAAGTTAAAATCTCCCATTATGACCACTGTATTAGCCTGTGCAGCCCTCTCTATTTGGATATACAGTTGAGCTTCTATCTCCTCTGTGATGTTAAGAGGTCTATAGATTACACCAAGTATTATTTTTTAAGTGTTCATATCCCTAAAAAAGAAAAGCAAGGAATATACCAGTGCTGCCATTATAGAGGGAGCCACACTATCTATAGGAAATGTGGGTCCTGTCGCTGCTGGGCTGCGAAGAGGTTAATTACCTACCCCCTTTAATGTGGCTTCAGATAAACACTATATAATTGTGACTGCAAATGGCCTTTAGTAAAGTAATGTGATGCCTCATAGAATATAGGATAATTTTGTATCAGAGCCCTAGATAAGTCACTGTCAAACATAGGTAATGTGGATTATAGTATATATGTAATACAGAGGTTACTTGCAAATCTTGCTTACAGTACAGCAAGATTGGCAAGTACCCTCTGTATTGCATATATACAGTCGTGGCCAAAAGTTTTGAGAATGACACAAATATTAGTTTTCCCAAAGTTTGCTGCTAAACCGATTTTAGATCTTTGTTTCAGTTGTTTCTGTGATGTAGTGAAATATAATTACACGCACTTCATACGTTTCAAAAGCTTTTATCGACAATTACATGACATTTATGCAAAGAGTCAGTATTTGCAATGTTGGCCCTTCTTTTTAAGGACCTCTGCAATTCGACTGGGCATGCTCTCAATCAACTTCTGGGCCAATTCCTGACTGATAGCAACCCATTCTTTCATAATCACTTCTTGGAGTTTGTCAGAATTAGTGGGTTTTTGTTTGTCCACCCGCATCTTGAGGATTGACCACAAGTTCTCAATGGGATTAAGATCTGGGGAGTTTCCAGGCCATGGACCCAAAATGTCAACGTTTTGGTCCCCGAGACACTTAGTTATCACTTTTGCCTTATGGCACGGTGCTCCATCGTGCTGGAAAATGCATTGTTCTTCACCAAACTGTTGTTGGATTGTTGGAAGAAGTTGCTGTTGGAGGGTGTTTTGGTACCATTCTTTATTCATGGCTGTGTTTTTGGGCAAAATTGTGAGTGAGCCCACTCCCTTGGATGAGAAGCAACCCCACTCATGAATGGTCTCAGGATGCTTTACTGTTGGCATGACACAGGACTGATGGTAGCGCTCACCTTTTCTTCTCCGGACAAGCCTTTTTCCAGATGCCCCAAACAATCGAAAAGAGGCTTCATCGGAGAATATGACTTTGCCCCAGTCCTCAGCAGTCCATTCACCATACTTTCTGCAGAAGATCAATCTGTCCCTGATGTTTTTTTTTGGAGAGAAGTGGCTTCTTTGCTGCCCTTCTTGACACCAGGCCATCTTCCAAAAGTCTTTGCCTCACTGTGCGTGCAGATGCGCTCACACCTGCCTGCTGCCATTCCTGAGCAAGCTCTGCACTGGTGGCACTCCGATCCCGCAGCTGAATCCTCTTTAGGAGACGATCCTGGTGCTTGCTGGACTTTCTTCGACGCCCTGAAGCCTTCTTAACAAGAATTGAACCTCTTTCCTTGAAGTTCTTGATGATCCTATAAATTGTTGATTGAGGTGCAATCTTAGTAGCCACAATATCCTTGCCTGTGAAGCCATTTTTATGCAACCCAATGATGGCTGCACGCGTTTCTTTGCAGGTCACCATGGTTAACAATGGAAGAACAATGATTTCAAGCATCACCCTCCTTTTAACATGTCAAGTCTGCCATTTTAACCCAATCAGCCTGACATAATGATCTCCAGCCTTGTGCTCGTCAACATTCTCACCTGAGTTAACAAGACGATTACTGAAATGATCTCAGCAGGTCCTTTAATGACAGCAATGAAATGCAGTGGAAAGGTTTTTTTGGGCTTAAGTTAATTTTCATGGCAAAGAAGGACTATGCAATTCATCTGATCACTCTTCATAACATTCTAGAGTATATGCAAATTGCTATTATAAAAACTTAAGCAGCAACTTTTCCAATTTCCAATATTTATGTAAATCTCAAAACTTTTGGCCACAACTGTACTATATTTCACATTGTCTATGTTTGACAGTGATTTATCTAGGGCTCTGATACAAAATTTTCCTATATTCTATGAGGCATCACATTATACATTACTCACAATTATATAGTGTTTATATCCCTTTGAACATCCTCACCATCCGCACCCACAATTGCCTCTTTCACATTTGTCTTCAGATCACTCCTCACATACAGCCACCACCTTTTCTATTGACCGTGTCTTTCCTAACAACCTGTAAAACCCTCAATATTAACAGCCCAGTCATTTGAAGAGTCCAACCATGTCTCAGCCACACCAACTACATCTATGTGTTCTTCTAGTACCATAGCCTCCAGCTCCCCCATTTTTCTAGCTAGACTTCTGGTATTTGTGAAAATACATTTTAAATTACTATTACCTGTAAAGTGAATATCCGGGATTTTTTGGTTACCTTAGTTGATGTTTGTATGTAACAGGTTCTTGTTACCAGCAGCTCTATTTTGCATCGGTGTACAGTTTTGCCAGTCTTCCTACTTTCCTCACTAACCCCAGCCCCCACTAAATCCCCACTGTCCCCTCCTATATCCCACTTTATATCTACACTATCTACCCCCTTATTAGTATGACCCCCCTACCCTCCCACAAGATCCTAGTTTAAAAGATCCTCCAGCCATCTAACCATTTTTTCCCCCAGAGCAGTTGCACCCTCCCCATTAAGGTGCAGCCCGTTCCCACTGTAGAGCCTGTAACCGACAGAGAAGTCGGCCCAGTTCTCCATGAACCCAAAACCTTACTTCCTGCACCAGCTTCTGAGCCACTTATTTAACTCCCTAATCTCCTGTTGTCTCTCTGGTGATGCTTGTGGCACTGCTAGTATTTCTGAAAACACTACCTTGGTGGTCCTAGACTTAAGCTTCTCTCCTAGTTCCCTAAAATCATTTTTAAGGACCTTCCATCTCCCACTGACTTGCTGCCAATGTGTGCCATGACCGCTGAGTCTTCCCCAGCCCCACCCAGCAATCTGTCAATCCTATCCACAATATGCGGAACCCGAGCAACCAGAAGACACACTGTTCAGCAATCACTGTCTCGGCGACAGATGTCCCTATCTGTCCTAATATTAGAGTCCAATACCACCAGCATCTGTCTGACCTTTGCTGCACTCCTTTTCTCATTCTTCATGCAGCGGCCTCTCTCCAGGTTTGCAATGCCTATTTAGATCCAAGATCTGGGCTTTCAAATATGCAACATGCTTGCATCTAGTGCAAATGTATTCACCCTCGAATGGTTCTTCAAGGCACACATACATTGCACAGGATACACACTTAGTAGCATTGTCCATGGAGCACATGTTTTAAAGGGGATGAACAGTACAGAAAGAAGGAAAACAGTAAATATGAGTTAAGATTCAGAACCTGTCTGCTGTAGTTGGAGAACTTGCTAGAATCAAGCCAACAACACACAACGCACAAATCTATCAAACCTTAGTGTCTTGCTCCTTGTCTTAAACTCCGTTCTTTAAACTCCACTTATTCAAAAGCCCACTTAGTGCAGCAAGCCCAATGTTATGTTAATTCTGTTTTTCTTTTAATACACTGATGTCAGTAACTGAGGACATGTTGATTCCTACTCTTGTATTCTATCTTTGAGTTGGATAAAAAAAAATGAATGGCAGAAGTGCATTATTTAACTCTATTTAGGTTGAAGATTTGGGGTCATTGTTGAATTGGCATTTCGTTCAGAGTAAATTATTTACTGGGGTCAAACCTCCATTTAAACAGGATATGTATATGTCCAGGGTGTATCTTTAATAATATGTTATTTCTGAGTTAACCCAAAGGAAAAAGTCCCTGATTGCAAGTGGTTTCAAATCTGTTCTCCTGCTATGCCCTCCGGTATCTTCGGTCACTAAGTTATGGTGGGCGGAGATTTTGGTCACTAAGTTATGGTAGGCAGAGTCTGCCCTTGTTCTGCTGTAGCGCTGGCCAATCGCAGCGCAGAGCTCACAGCCTGGGAGGTTCTTTTCTCCCAGGCTGTGAGCTCTGCGCTGCGATTGGCCAGCGCTACAGCAGAACAAGGGCAGACTCCACCTACCATAACTTAGTGACCGAAGATACCGGAGGGCATAGCGGGAGAACGGTGCGGCGCCCAGGGATAATAGTAAGTGCAGGGAGATCCCTGGGCGCCGCTCTCCATGTCTGTATACTTAGTTTAGATTTTCTATTCTAATGAGAGGTCCTCTTTAAAGAACAAAAAGATTTTTAAGGGCAGACATTCGGTTTAAATATTGAGTACATACTATGCTCTGAACATATTCGAAATTGACACTAACTGCACCCAAGTGTTAGGAAAATGTAATTCTGGTGTAAATTTAAGGTGTGCAGACATCAGGAACATTGCTTACACAAAATTATATTATAATAAATTCTGAGATATAAATGAATGTGTATACTGCTGCATTTTATAATTTCTATGTGTTGCATAGTTCTAATAACCACTGTTTTTCTTCAAAGAACAGATTTAGAAGGTAAGTTCAGGGCATCCTCTAAAACGCAGAAAATGTTCATTCAAAGATTAGTTTACTCTTCCTCTCTGGCATGCTGATTAGAACTGGAATCATTTAATGAAATCCATTTTAATTTTATTTATTTTTTTATACCTATACTGTTCTTAATGGCGGACAGTTATCATACAGAATCTTATTATGTCTTGACAGTGTCAAATCATACAGCAGCATCCAGGGTAATGAAAGTTTTATTTGATTAATGAAATTTATGTTTGCATTGGATTATCATTTTTTGTTATATGCAAAAAGTTTATAGGTTCTTTAGTACAACGCAGCTCGTTGTCACATATGATGTATCTGTATCATTGTTTCCTTTTACAAAAGCTTCATTAAAAGACTGGATTTATCTAGGGGGCAGATCAAAAGATTTTTAATGCTGTCACTGACTGCGTGATTAGAAAGTCTTTCAATGAATTATTTCCGCTGTTCCTGTCTCATAAACATCATTTATTCAATAATCTCATAATATGATGTATTAACAAATCATTGGACCCACTGCTGTAGACACAGGGGGCTGAGCGTGGAATTAGTTTTCTACTTGATTGCTATATGTCATTGTAAGTCATTGTAAGCCTCAAAGGAGGGAGTAGTTTGTTAATGTGGAAAAGCCATGAATATTGAACTTAGCTGATATTTCAAAGAAAAGTATTTAATGTAGTTATAGGTGCACAACTTCTTTTATTTTTAATTTTTTAGTTTCAAGCAATATTTCACCACCAGTATGGGGAGGCATAATAATTTTGCATGTCAATTTGTTTCATGTCAGCATTTAACCCCTTAGCGACTGTGTTAGAATGGTATTTCTTTTGTTTTGTTATTCTTGGCTCCTTTTTTCCTTTCAATTATCAATTTTAATTATTACCTTTAATTATTAGCCTTTTAATGTAATGATATCATGTAGTGAGCTCTGTAACATACACTGATGAGCAAAAGGGTAACAATGTTTTGAACTTTTGACTTTCAGGCTCCATATCTCACCATCCACTAGAGCTTCAAATGTGAGACTGCCATCATTTTATAGACAATCATCTTGGCTATCTCATACATAAATTGGACTTGCAACGATTTAGCATATGATTAGGTATGCAGATTCTTGTCATGTAGTTCCATTGTTACTGTTTTGCTCCTAAAATTCTAAATTCAAAATTTGTATTATTTTGTTAGTATTTTGTAAATCCACCTTTGGCTTTCAACACTGCCTTAATCCTTCTGGGCATGCTCTCAATCAGATTCAATCATGTCTCAACTGAAATCTGCTCCCAGGTCTCTTCTACATGTTCCCAATGTTGATGCATACTGTGTCACGCCTTGCCCTGTGAATGTGCAGAGATCTGTCAGACTGGCTGCACATGTCTGACTTCTTGGTTTGTTTTGTTTCGGATTTGAGCTGGATCCACCTTCCCTCAGGTGTACTGGGTTTCATCGTTAGTGAGGCTATTTATCCCTCCTTCTCCCAGTGGCCTGTGCGGGTTATAGTTCTTTTCTAGGAGCTCTGGATTTGTGGTGATCGTCTGCTCAAGCTCTGCTCAAGATAAGTCGTCTCCTTCCTTTCCCTTTGTGTGTGTTATCTAGGCCTCTAGGGAGACGCTTGCTTCTTCCTGGTTGGAAGAAGCAGGTTGCCTCTTCCCTTTTCCCTGCTGCTTAGTGTTTGCCAAGGGTGTTCAGATTTAGGCACGAGGGTATGTGCATATCCACCCTAAGGGTATGCACATGGGCACAGCAGTCTAGGGAAAGCTTTTAGGGATCGCTAGGAGGTGACCCTTTTCTCCCTAGCTTTTGGGCCTAGTCATTTGTTCTGTTGGTTTTCCCTGTGTTTGGTTGTTTCCCCGCTTACCCACCTGTCGTGACATACTGGTGGACTCACTTGGGTGCGAATACAGCTTTTTCTTCAACTCTACCCACAAGTGTTCGATTGGGTTGAGGTCTGGGGACTGTGGGGGCCAATCCAGCACCTTTACTTCATTGTCATTGAACCATTTCATTGCCAATCTCGACGTATGCTTAGGGTCGTTGTCCTGCTGGATCACTATGTAGTCTTTTTCATACCCATAGTACTCTAGTGTACAAAATATCTCATCGTGTAGGATACTCACATATAGCTCATCAGTGAGACCACCATCAATCCTGGTCAAGTATCCACCCTTTTGGCTATGAAACTACCCCATATCATCAGGCTTCCTCCACCAAACTTGACAGTTCCTTTAATTTCTCGATCCGTTAGCCCCCTTTTCTCTTGTTTCTTCCAGACCCATTTGCACCCATCAGAACCCAGTCTACTGACTTTTGTCTCATTGCTCCAAATCACCTGTTTCCAATCTTCATATGCCCACTGTTTGTATTTTTTTGCAAAATTCTTATGGCGATATTGAAGTTAAGGCTTTTTCACCTTTTTTCGGGCCACCGTTCCAGACTTATGTAATGCACGTCACATGGTGCTTGCATGGAAGTTTGTGATCTCACTATTGCGATGCATACGAGCCACCTCCACTGCTGTGTTTGTCGCACCTTGTGATGAGCCGAATTGTTGCCTGGACATCCACCTTTTGTAATGGATAGGCGGACTTCATTTTGTATTCTTCCAAATGTCATGGCACTCACATTCTGCAGTTTGCCAATTTTCTCGGCTTAGATATCGCTATCGATGAACTGGATGATGCTGTTTCTCTTTTCCTGGCAAATATTCTTCATGGCTGCTCCTCGATTTGAACCAGTTACCTTTCACTTGAGAATCAACCTAATAACACAGGCTATTAGGGAATGTGAGAACAGGTTGCAATTTGTCGCATATAAGAAGAAAAAAATTGTTTCAACACCAGGAGCAAAACAGTAACAATGCAGTTACATGACAAGAATCTGCATAACTAATCATATGCTAAATAGTTGCAAGTCCAATTTGTGTATGAGATAGCTGAGAGGATTGTCTATAAAATGATTGAAGTCTCACGTTCGAACCTGTAGTGGATGCTGAGATATGGAGCCTGAAAGGCAAAAGTTCAAAACATTGTTTCCCTTTGCTCGTCAGTGTATACAAAGCTCCATTGTTTTGTGTCCTCAGGGACATGCCTTCTGCACACAGGATATCCTAGGGACCAGGGCCGGTACAAGGCAGGGGCCGAAGGAGCGGGTGCCCTGGGCGCTACCATTTGCGGACAGGAGGGGGGCGCAGGCAGGGCCGCTGATAGGCCAGTACAGCTGGCCCAGTTGTACCGGGCCCGGCTGGCAGGGGGGCCCGGGCTGCCGACTCCCGAGCCATTTTAATTTTTTTGCTGCGCGCTTCTAAAGGTTAAAGGGGCGGGGACTGAGTCAGTGACGTCACGGGGGAAGCCTCTCTGGGCGGCGCTGTAATCGGCTGGTGCGCTGGAGGCCGGGGAGATCCTCCTGCTGCAGTGTTGTTGTGCCGAACGAGCGCTCAGGCTGGTGCTCCGGGGGTAGCGCAAGTTGGAAACGGCAGATCAAAGGGGGTGGATCAGGCTGATGTGCTGATATCGTAGTGGCGATCTCCAGTAACAGCAGGCAGTGTGGGGGCGGCGCTCACTCACTGACGTCACACGCTTCTCCTCCCACTAGGCGGCGCAGGCGCGTGACGTCAGTGAGTGAGCGCTGCCGCCCGCACTTGTTACTGGAGGGTGGAGGGAGGAGGCAGGAGCTGAATGTAAGGTCGGTATGTGTCATCCACAGATCCCCCTCTATAACAGTGCCATCCACAGATCCCCCCATAACAGTGCCATCCACAGATCCCCTCCATAACAGTGCCAGATCCACAGATCCTCTCCATAACAGTGCCATCCACAGATCCCCTCCATAACAGTGCCATCCACAGATCCCCTCCATAACAGTGCCATCCACAGATCCCCTCCATAACAGTGCCATCCACAGATCCCCTCCATAACAGTGCCATCCACAGATCCCCTCCATAACAGTGCCATCCACAGATCCCCTCCATAACAGTGCCATCCACAGATCCCCTCCATAAAAGTGCCATTCACAGATCCCCTCCATAACAGTGCCATTCACAGATCCCCTCCATAACAGCGCCATTCACAGACGACCCCCCAGCGCCATAAATATCACTTGTAGACAAATCTGCATGTTGTTTCAAGGCGGCGTCTGGGGAGGGGCCAAGGGCGGGGCCAGGGGTGTGGCTGAAGGAGGGATCAGGGGGTGGAGCTGAAGGGGGCCCCGTCATGTATGCTGTACGGGGCCCCATGATTTCTATCAGCGGCCCTGGGCGCAGGTGAAGTGCCAGCAGTGTACAGCTTCACTGTACCACATTAGCCAAGCGCCACTTGCTGTACTTGCTGTGCTTGCTGTGCTGAGTGCGCTCCTGCACCCGCCTACACCGTCCACACCAGCCATGTCAGCGCTGCTCCTTCTCTCCCCCTATGAATTTTGTGCCGACTGCGCTCCTGGCTCGGGCTCCCTTTCCTCCTCTGCGTTTCCTCGCCCCCCCCCCCATGGAGGATTCATTTGGTTGATACCACCGGCGTGCGCCGTGTGACGTCACGCGGCTCACGCCGGAGGCGAGGTGTGAGGTGAGAGAGGGAGGACTCGCGCAGCCTACAGGGAGCTGTGTCGGCGCGTGAAGAACAAGCCACGAGGAGCCTGCCTTCACTAGCTGCTACTCACACACAGACTGTAAAAAGTAAGAAAATAATGTAATACAAATAACAAACTAATTTTTTTCTTAAAAACGGGGGGGGGGGGGGGGGGGGGGGGCGCAGTTTGCCATCTTCGCCCTGGGCACCAAATGGCCTTGTCCCAGCCCTGCTAGGGACGAGGAGCTAAGAGGCAGGGCATTGCTAGGGTCTCAAAAGATCCGGGGCCCAAGCCTCAATGAATATGGCCCAGTTCTCTAAGTCGCCCCCCACACACTGTATTTTGCTGTACTTGCTATACAGCAGCACAAACCTGTCAAATCCAGTGCCTCCCAGGTGACGTCTTCTCTGATGTAGATCTTCTCTGTCATCATCTTCTCCAGTTGATCTGTACAACTTCTTTCAGCCACGCCTTCGTCTCTGCAGAGTGTGACACACAGACATCTTAGCTTCCTCACATTTCTATCATCATCCCCCCAACCTGGAGTCCCCACAGAGTTATCCTGCTGCTTGCTGTGCTCCCCAATACTCCCAAATACTATCCTGAAGAAAAATTAGTGCCCCCATAGTAATAGTGCTCCTCATAGTCCCACCAATAGCAATTCCCTTCTAGAATGCCCTCATTTGTAATACTGCCCCCTACAGTGCCCCCAACAGTGATAATGCTCCCCAAGAATGCCCCCATTAATAATACTGCCCCCTACAATGCCCCAACTGTGATAACGCTCCCCAAGAGTGACCCCATTAGTAGAGGAGCCTTCCAGTATTAATAATACCTTTACAGAGCCCCCAGTAGAAAGAAGGCCACCTATTGTTCCGCCAGTGGTAATAAAACTCTCTACAGACCCCTCAGTAGTAATAAGGCGCCCACAGTGCTCTTAGTAGAAATAAGGCGGATCTATAAGTCCCTCCTATAGATCCCCCAGTAGTAATAGGATGCCTATAATGTCCCCTGGATTTGCAGTCCCCCCTGTAGTTATATATTCCTAACTCCACCATACAGTCCCATGTAAATAACATCACACAATCTCTCCTGCCCCTCCAAAATACAGTTCTATGTAAATAACATCACTCCCTTCCCTTCAGCCACTCCAGTATACAGTCCAATGTAAATAACACTATTTCCCTCCTTCCAACATAGAGTCCCATGTAAATAACATTACACTATCTCTCCAGCCCCCTCCGATATACAGTCCCATGTAAATAACACCACTCTCTATCTACAGCCCTCTCCAAAAAACAGTCCCATGTAAATAACATCACCTTCTACCCAGTCGCCTCCAATATATGCAATACCATGTATACATCACCCCCTCAACATTCAGTCCCATGTAAATAACATAATTCCCCCACCAGCCACCTTCAACATACAGTCCCATGTAAATAACATCACTCCCTACCCCAGCCCCCTCCAACATACAGTTCCATGTAAATAACATCACTCCCTTCTACAGCCACCATCAACATACATTCCCATGTAAATACCATGACCCCCTCCCCAGCCACCTTCAACACACAGTTCCATGTAAATAGCATCCCCCCTTCAGCCCTAACATACAGTCCCAGTTGAATAACCACATCTCCCAGCATTGCTCTGCCTCTCCCTTCACTTACCTCTCCTCATGGAGCAGACATCACCACAGCTTCTTCTCGTCTTCACTGCCGTCCTCTCCTGCACTGGTCACATAATAGTGACATCATTGCAGGTACTTCACCCATCACTGCCTGTTTTACTGGTCACATGGCCTGTGATGTCACCACAGCTCTTCCAGTGCATTAGATTCAATTGTGTTACCGTCCTGAGTATGGCAATACAGTTATATCTAGCTGGCAGGCAGGACATTCGGGCCTTGGACAAAACATCAGGGGCCCAGGCCCCGAAAGTTTTAACCTAAAAATGTCTCTGTTAAGAGATATACAATTAATCCACAGAACACTGAGCTCTAAGTTCCAGGAGACATTGTCACCGCCAGTTCTCTGAGAAGGACTGGCAGACGTTCTTCTGTACCTCTTGCATGATGTTCTTTGTTTTGGTTTCACTTTGTCATCTCCTTTTCTTCTCCTAGCTGTCACCTATTTACACTAATTGCCTCCCTTTATATTCCCTCCCATACTGCCTCATTTTGCGGTTCATACTACTTCCTGGTTTAAAGTGTTCACTGCTGGAGATGTCTGTTACTGCTTGTTCAGATAAGTCCTTTCATGTATTGTGTTTCCTTGCTGGCTTGATTTTAGGTGACCCTGACTCCCTCCGTATTAAGTGCAGGGAGCCGGTGGTCGTGTCCTCTCACTATTATAGGGTTTTCAGGTGTCACGCAGTCTAGGTACGAGGGCATGCAATCGTCTACCTCTGAGACCCTTGTATGTGCTTAGCAGTCAGGGTGAGCTCTTAGGGTTTTATAGGGGTCACCTTTATACTCCTTAGTTTGGGATCAAGCCAGTCAGATGTTTATCCATAACTTCCAGCTATCTGCAACATCATCCGTGACATTATAAACCGCCATTACCGTCTTAAGCATGGATCCGGTTTCAGTCTTGATTGACCGCATGCAGGGTCTTTCACTGGAGGTAGCAGATCTCCGTAAAACTGTGTCTCAGTTTCAGGTGACCGGTTCTGCTTGCGTTCATGGAGTTTGTTCCGAGCCTAAGATCTCGCTTCCGGATACGTTCTCCGGGGGTAGTGAGAATTTTGTTAGCTTTAGGGAGGCTTGCAAACTCCATTTTCGCCTACTTTCCCATTCCTCTGGTGATGAGGAGCAGAGGGTGGGGATCATCATCTCGCTGCTCAGGGATAACGCTCAGTCTTGGGCCTTTTCGCTGCTGGTGGGGGCACGGCCCCTCCGATCGGTGGATTAATTTTTTGTAGCCCTGGGGCAGATATATAATGACCCGGATCGTATTGCTCTGGCTGAATCTAAACTGCGTCTGTTATGCCAGGGTAAACAGTCCGCAGAGATATATTGTTCTGAATTTCGGAGATGGGCAGCTGATACTGGTTGGAATGATGCTGCACTCCGAAGTCAATTTTGCCATGGTCTTTCGGAGGGATTGAAAGATGCATTTGCTTTTCATGAGAGAACTGCCTCGTTGGAGTCTGCCATGTCTCTAGCTGTTTGTATTGACAGGCGTCTTAGAGAGAGAGGAGAGACCACTCCTTCCTGTCATATTCAGTACAAGGACAGTGGGGCGGTCTCAATCAGTGCGCAGGGGCCTCAGTCTCTCTCAATCCCCTCTGAGCAGGAGGCCATGCAGCTGGGTTTTCTTGCCTCTGATAGCAGAGGATTCAGCTCTCAGAGGAGGGTATGTTTCTGTTATGGGGGTATAAATCATTCGGCTAATGTTTGCCCCTCTAGGAGATTCAGGGAGTTTTCTGAGGGTAATAAAGAAACAAAAATAAAAAACCCTCTAAAAACGTTCCATTTGCTACTATTGGCAAGGTTGATGCAGAAATTGAAGGTTTGCCGTTTGCTTGTAGTTCCCGTTTTGTCCTACCTGCCAGGGTGGCGCTAGATAGCAAGAACATTGTTTGTGAGATTTTTGTAGATAGTGGAGCAGCTGTCAATCTCATTGATAATCAATTTGCTATAACACATGATTTCCAGGTGTGCACTTTGGAAAAGGATATACCTGTTTTTGCTATCGATTCCGCTCCACTTTCTCAAAAATCGTTAAAGGGCATAGTTCACAATATCCGTTTGACTGTGGGTGATGCTCATGTTGAGGATATGTCATGATTACCTACTCCTCTAGTGTTGGGGCTACCCTGGCTCACTAAACATAACCCCACCATTGATTGGCAAGCAAGTCAAATAAATGGTTGGAGTGACTTTTGCAGAGAGAATTGCCTCACGGCGTCTCTTTCAGAGGTTTCTACCAAGACTGTACCATCTTTTCTCTCTGAATTTTCGGATGTGTTTTCCGAAAGTGGTGTCCAGGAGCTGCCCCCTCACCGGGAGTACGATTGCCCTATTAATCTCATCCCAGGCGCCAAGCTGCCAAAATCATGTTTATACAATCTCTCTCAACCTGAAAGAGTGGCTAGGCGTACTTATATCTCTGAGAGCCTGAGAAAGGGACACATCTGACCCTCGAAGTCACCTGTTGCCACTGTTTTTTTTTTTGTTAAGAAAAAAGATGGTTCTTTAAGACCTTGTCTGGATTTCAGGGAGCTGAACTGTATCACAATTCGTGACCCATATTCGCTTCCTCTGATCCCGGACCTGTTTAACCAGATTGTTGGGGCTAAAGTTTTTTCTAAGTTGGATTTAAGAGGGGCATACAACCTAGTCAGGGTCAGGGAAGGGGACGAATGGAAGACGGCCTTCAATACCCCTGAGGGTCATTTCGAGAATTTGGTTATGCCCTTTGGTTTGATGAATGCTCCGGCCGTCTTCTAACATTTTGTGAACAGCATTTTTTATCATTTAATGGGGAAATTTGTACTGGTGTATCTAGATGACATTTAGATTTTTTCTCCTGATTTCAAAACTCATAGGGACCACGTACGTCAGGTCTTGCTCATTCTGTGGGAGAATAAATTGTACGCTAAACTGGAAAAATGTGTGTTTGCGGTTCCGGAGATTCAATTTCTTGGTTTTCTTCTCTCCGCTTCTGGTTTTCTCATGGACCCTGAGAAGGTCCGCGCTGTGCTTGATTGGGAGCTTCCTGAGAATGAGAAGGCACTGATGCGGTTTTTGGGTTTTGCCAATTATTACAGAAAGTTCATTTTGAATTATTCCTCTGTTGTTAAGCCACTCACTGATATGACTAAAAAGGGGGTAGATTTTTCCTCCTGGTCAGTAGATGCGCTTAAGGCCTTTTCTAGTATCAAAGAGAGTTTTGCTTCCGCTCCCATTTTGGTACAACCTGATGTCTCTCTACCTTTTATTGTTGAGGTGGACGCTTCTGAGGTGGGTATGGGTGCGGTCTTATCTCAGGGTCCCTCTCCTGCCAAATGGCAGCCGTGTGCCTTTTTCTCAAGGAAACTCTCCTCTGCAGAGAGAAATTACGATGTGGGAGATAGGGAGCTGTTGGCCATCAAATTAGCTTTTGAGGAATGGCTAGAGGGAGCCAGACACCCTATTACCATGTTTACAGACCATAAGAATCTGGCCTACTTTGAATCAGCCAAGCGTCTGAACCCGAGACAGGCCAGATGGTCTTTATTCTTTTCTAGGTTTAATTTTGTTGTCACGTTCCGCCCTGGGGTTAAAAATGTGAAGGCTGATGCCCTGTCATGTTGTTTTCCGGGAGGGGGGAACTTTGAAGACCCGAGTCCCATTTTGGCTGAAGGGGTGGTCGTCTCTGCTCTTTATCCTGATTTGGAGGCAGAGGTTCAGGCAGCCCAGGCAGAGGCTCCTGATCTTTGTCCTTCTAGGAGGTTGTTTGTGCCTCTCGCTTTACGATCCAAGGTTTTTAAGGAGCACCACGATACTGTCCTTGCTGGGCACCCGGGGAGTAGAGCCACAGTGGATCTCATTGCTCTGAGATTCTGGTGGCCAGCTCTTCGTAAGACGGTTGAGGGTTTTGTGGCAGCCTGCGAGACATGCGCTCGTGCAACGGTCCCTCATTCACGGCTTTCGGGTTCTCTCCTCCCGTTACCCATTCCTTCCCGTCCTTGGACACATCTGTCCATGGACTTCATTACGGACCTGCCTTGTTCCTCGGGGAAGACTGTGATTCTGGTAGTAGTGGACCGTTTTAGCAAAATGACGCATTTCATTCCCTTTCCTGGGTTACCCAATGCGAAGACGCTGGCGCAAGCATTTGTTGATCACATTGTCAAATTGCATGGCATTCCTTCAGACATCGTTTCTGATAGGGGCACGCAATTTGTTTCCAGATTCTGGAAGGCCTTCTGTTCTCGCTTGTGGGTTCGGTTGTCGTTCTCTTCTGCTTTTCACCCGCAGTCGAATGGTCAGACCGAACGCGTCAATCAGAATCTGGAGACATATCTGCATTGTTTTGTGGCAGAGAATCAGGAGGATTGGTGTTATTTTTTGTCCCTTGCTGAGTTTGCTTTAAATAACCGTCGCCAGGAGTCCTCTGATAAGTCACCATTTTTTGGTGCATATGGGTTTCATCCGCAGTTTGGGACATTCTCTGGAGAGAGGTCTTCTGGTTTACCTGATGAGGAGAGATTTTCCTCGTCTTTGTCATTTATTTGGCAAAAGATTCAGGGTAATCTGAAGAGGATGAGTGAGAGATATAAGTGTGTGGCGGATAAGAGACGTGTGCCTGGTCCGGACCTGAATGTGGGTGATCTGGTGTGGTTGTCTACAAAGAATATCAAACTGAAGGTTCCCTCCTGGAAATTGGGTCCTAAGTTTATTGGACCTTACAAGATCTTGTCCGTCATCAATCCCGTTGCCTTCCGTCTTGATCTTCCTCAGACTTGGAAGATCCATAATGTTTTTCACAGGTCGCTATTAAAACCTTATGTCCAACCCACTGTACCCTCCTCTTTGCCTCCTCCTCCGATTGTTGTTGATGGTAATCTTGAATTTGAGGTCTCTAGAATTGTGGATTCTTGCATTATCCGCGGTTCTCTCCAGTACCTCGTTCATTGGGAGGGTTATGGTCCTGAGGAGAGGATGTGGGTCCCAGTGGCGGACATTAAGGCCACTCGTCTCATCAGGGCTTTCCATAGGTCCCATCCTGAGAAGGTGGGCTCTGAGTGTTCGGAGTCCACTCGTAGAGGGAGGGGTTCTGTCACTTCCAGCTCTCTGAGAAGGTCTGGCAGACGTTCTTCTGTACCTCTTGCATGATGTTCTTTGTTTTGATTTCACTTTGTCATCTCCTTTCCTTCTCCTAGCTGTCACCTATTTACACTAATTGCCTCCCTTTATATTCCCTCCCATACTGCCTCACTTTGCGGTTTATACTACTTCCTGGTTTGAAGTGTTCACTGCTGGAGACGTCTGTTACTGCTTGTTCAGATAAGTCCTTTCATGTATTGTGTTTCCTTGCTGGTTTGATTCTAGGTGACCCTGACTCCCTCCGTATTAAGTGCAGGGAGCCGGTGGTCGTGTCCCCTCACTATTATAGGGTTTTCAGGTGTCACACAGTCTAGGTACGAGGGCATGCAATCGTCTACCTCTGAGACCCTTGTATGTGCTTAGCAGTCAGGGTGAGCTCTTAGGGTTTTATAGGGGTCACCTTTATGCTCCTTAGTTTGGGATCAAGCCAGTCGGATGTTTATCCATAACTTCCAGCTATCTGCAACATCATCCGTGACAGACATAATGTAAATAAGGTTGTCTGTTACTACATCTCTTATATTACCCCAGGCTTTTTTGTTTCAGCAATGGGCCTATCTAACTGCAAATAACTAATTAATTTCTGAGCCAACCTACATATATTTGATATTATTTTTCATGGGACACCTTAGACCTTTCTTTTGTGCCATTAGATGAAAGAAATAGGGGGTCATTTATTAAGACTGGTGTTTTAGATGCCGTTCCTAATAACCCTATGCTGGCGGTCGATCTTCCGAATTTATGTAGCAGTGCTGGCCTCTACATAACTTTGGCGCATCCACTGCCAGTCTAAATGTAAGCCAGCTTCCTTGCTGTCTTAAATTTAGACCATTTTCTACAGCTAAAACAGGTGTATAAAATGATAAATTAGACAGGCTTACCAGCCCATCCCCTTTCCTGCCCATGCCACATCCCCTTATTTAGACCTGGTGTGAGCAAGGAAAATTCGCAGATTGCGTCGCAAATAGCTTTGCGCCACAATTTGCGACAGATATGTGTTAGAAAAATGGTGTATATCAGGTTGTAAATGGCCTACATAGTATTTAAAAAATATTTAAGGAAAAACTGAAAATTATAAAAAAAAATTCTGTTACAAAACATTTCCAAATCTATAAGCATATGCTCTTACCATGAAGATAGACACTATTAACGTAATTTATATACTTGCTGAGCCCACCGCAAGACCTCAAAAGACTAGAGTGCATTTTAGATTTTTGCAGTCTATTTTTCTATGGCATTGTACTGCCAGTACAGATTTTGTACAGTGCCAAAACATTAGAAACTCCTTCAAAGTGACTTTTTTTTATATTGACACCCTAAGGTATTCATTAATCTTGGGGAATTTTTTTTATGAAAGCAGAAAGGAAATAAAATTGTGTATGTTTGTATATTTTACACACAGAAATTCGACTATACTATTGCTAAAAGTAGTATATAAATATATATATATATATATATATATATATATACATATACACACATACAGTCAGGTCCATAAATATTGGGACATTAACACAATTTTAACATTTGTGGCTCTATACACTACCACAATGGATTTGGGATGAAACAAACAAGATGTCATTTAACTGCAGACTGTGAGCTTTAATTTGAGTGTATTTACAGATAAATCAGGTGAATGGTGTAGGAATTACAACAGTTTGCATATGTGCCTCCCACTTGTTAAGGAACCAAAAGTAATGGGACATAATAATAATCATAAATCAAACTTTCACTTTTTTAATACTTGGTTGCAAATCCTTTGCAGTCAATTACAGCCTTTAGTCTGGAACGCATAGATATCACCAGACGCTGGGTTTCATACCTGGTGATGCTCTCCCAGGCCTCTACTGCAACTGTCTTTGGTTCCTGCTTGTTCTTGGGGAATTTTCCCTTCAGTTTTGTCTTCAGCAAGTGAAATACATGCTCAATCGGATTCAGGTCAGGTGATTGACTTGGCCATTGCATAACATTCCACTTCTTTCCCTTAAAAAACTCTTCAGTTGCTTTTGCAGTATGCTTTGGGTCATTGTCCATCTGCACTGTGAAGCGCCGTCCAATGAGTTCTGAAGCATTTGTCTAATTATGAGCAGATAATATTGCCCAAAACACTTCAGAATTCATCCTGCTGCTTTTGTCAGCAGTCACATCATCAATAAATACAAGAGAACCAGTTCCATTGGCAGCCATACATTCCCACGCTATGACACTACCATCCCCATGCTTCACTGATGAGGTGGTATGCTTAGGATTATGAGCAGTTTCTTGCCTGTTCCATGCTCTTCTCTTTCCATCACTTTAGTACAAGTTGATCTTGGTCTCATCTGTCCATAGGATGTTGTTCCAGAACTGTGAAGGATTTTTTAGATGTCGTTTGGCAAACTCTAATCTGGCCTTCCTGTTTTTGAGGCTCACCAATGGTTTACATCTTGTGGTGATCCCTCTGTATTCACTCTGGTGAAGTCTTCTCTTGATTGTTGACTTTGACACACATACACCTACCTCCTGGAGAGTGTTCTTGATCTGGCCAACTGTTGTGAAGGGTGTTTTCTTCACCAGGGAAAGGATTCTTTGGTCATCCACCACAGTTGTTTTCCGTGGTCTTCCAGGTCTTTGGTGTTCCTGAGCTTGAACAGTTGTTTTGGCCACGCCTAATGTTTTTGCTATCTCTCTGATAGGTTTGTTTTGTTTTTTCAGCCTAATGATGGCTTGCTTCACTGATAGTGACAGCTCTTTGGATCTCATCTTGAGAGTTGACAGCAACAGATTCTAAATGCAAATAGCACACTTGAAATGAACTCTGGACCTTTTATCTGCTCATTGTAATTGGGATAATTAGGGAATAACACACACTTGGCCATGGAACAGCTGAGAAGCCACTTGTCCCATTACTTTTGGTCCCTTAACAAGTGGGAGGCACATATGCAAACTGTTGTAATTCCTACACCATTCACCTGATTTGGATATAAATACCCTCAAATTAAAGCTGACAGTCTGAAGTTAAAGCACATCTTGTTTGTTTCATTTCAAATCCATTGTGGTGGTGAATAGAGCCAAAAATATTATAATTGTGTCGATGTCCCAATATTTATGGACCTGACTGTATATATATATTTATTTTTTAACTTTTTGTACATAGTCTGATATATTATTACTAAAACTAGGGACTATAACTTTTTAAATTTGCTTTCACTTTATTTATGTGTTTGTTTTTTACTTTTTGTTTTATTTTTTTAATGAAAAAAGTGAATTGGTTCTTTGTTGCTACCTGTTATGTGCCATAACGGCCACCATAAAATTCAGGGAGTGCAGGTCCCAGCATGCATGTGGAACCTGCACTCCCTGAATTTTAAGGTGGCCGTTATGGCACATAACAGGTAAAAATGTATTTGCCAAGAATCTCAAATTTACAAAATAAGTGTAGCATTAGCACCAGAATATTTTCTATTACTATGGCATTATTGGACTTTATTTGGTTTGCAGAGTGCTGTTGCATTTTTTTTTTCTTTGTGTTTCTAGCCATGGCAGTGCGCACCTGCGCATTGGGATGTGCTGACTAACCCCCTTTTTTTTTGTAGTTTGTACTGGAGTTGTGGCTGGCTCCATTTAGTCTTGCACCCCTTACCAGCCTGTCTGCTCTATAGGCTGATTTTAATTCGTGTAAGTATAAAGCTGTAGCCTGCTCTCCCTGCACTCACTGTAAGCCTTTTGGCACCAGGAGAGGTATAGAGTGGACTCTCATTGCATTTATTGGAAGCCGACTGGCATTAGGAGAGGTATAGAGTGGGCTCAGCATGCATGTTGGTACCTGCATCTCCTAAATTTAATGGAGGCCATTTTGGCACCAAAAAAGAATAAAAGCAGAGTGGACCCAGCATACATGTGTAACCTGCACTCCCTGAATTTTTTGGTAACTGTTATGGCACATAACAGGTAGTGTTATGTGTTAGGTGATCTCTATAAGTGTTCCCAACTTATAGAGATCACCTTGACGTTTGGCAGACGGCCCAAATAATTTTGCACAAAATGTATTTGCCAAGAATCTCAAATTTACAAAATAAGCGTAGCATTAGCACCAGAATATTTTCTATTACTATGGCATTATTGTAATTTATTTGGTTTGCAGAGTGCTGTTACATTTAGTTTTTTTTATTTTTGTCTCTAGCCATGGCAGTGCGCACCTGCGCATTGGGATGTACTGACTAACCCCCTTTTTCTTTGCACCCTGTTACTAGTGATAAGCGGCATAGTCAACATTCGTTTTCACACTATTCCGTGAATTTTTCGCATAATATTTTCAATAAATCTCCAGTCATTATTTTCACGATTGCGCAAATCGGCAATAATGATGCGCATCGTTATTGCGCAATACATGCAACTTCACATTTTATCAGGTCTGAGTATATACAGTATTACTGATTTGTGCACTAAGTATTGCTGTGACATCACAGCACTATGTCTGTAGCATGTATGTATTGTAGGGGGGTTCAAGGGATGATCGTGGATGATAGATATGTGTCACCGAGGTTCCTGGCGTCTGTGAAGTAAGAGCTGGTTTCATGTGCTAGCAGCAGTTGCTGTTTGACACGTTGCTATTTAGTATGGCTATAATACCTGATTCGGAGCGGCTCTTACTGGGAGTAGTCAAAGTGCTGGGTGGGTGACTACTCCCCACGTTCCAGGCCGGGTCTTGGTTTGGGCTATAAAACACAGGCAGCACTGTCAGGTGTTGGATTACTCCTCTCTGACAGTGAAGCTCTGTCAGTCTCTGTGTTGGGACCTGGGAGTTTGGGCCTGGATTAAGGCCTGCTACCTTGTTGGTGTGAAAGAAGGTGGATTCTGCTTTGTCCAAGGACTTCTTCTTTGCTGCATGGTGTGAACGAACACCAGAATCACAAGGTGACTGCTTTCCTTGAAACAGACTTTTTTTTTTATTTACTTTTTTTTTTATAAATCTTTATTGTTTTTTTTCCATCATACAAGATTATTATTACAAATATTTGATATCATACATTATATAACCCCCCCCAATTTGCTTATTCGCTATCTGCTCTCAAAAAAAAATATATCCCTACTCTCTCTCTCCCTTCCGCCCCCCACGGTCCCAAACCACACTACCCAAGTCTCCAAAAAAAAAGGAAAAATAGAGATCGCTATGTTAGCCATCTCTGCCATATATTAACAAATCTATTTTTTATCTTAGTATTTGTCAGATGGTAGTTTTCTCTGGCAAGTGAAGTTCTAGCAAACCTCTCCCATTCCCTAATCGTGGGAACCGCACTACCTCCCCAATGTCCAATAATACATTTCCTTGCTTGAAAAAGAAGCTTAGATGCTATTTCTTGATGTTGAGAGGTGTCCGTTTTATCCA
This sequence comes from Bufo bufo, assembly GCF_905171765.1. NCBI lineage: Eukaryota > Metazoa > Chordata > Amphibia > Anura > Bufonidae > Bufo > Bufo bufo. Next base: position 640,971,630 of record NC_053390.1, on the reverse strand, counting down.
TCACACCCAGTACACAAGTCTCAAATTTACTGGGGATTTTAAACCGGTGATATTGCTCTATTTTATCCTTAACCTTCCCCCAGAACTCTTGAGTTTTTATACATGTCCAGAGTATGGGAACATCATCCACCCCTACCTCCCCACATTTTAAACATCTAAACTCTTTAGGTTTATAATACTTCATTAGTATCTTAGGTGAATAGTAGAGACGGTATAATATATTAAATTGGGTAATCCTATAGGAAAAGTTCTTTGAAACCCTGTTTTTTCCCTATATTGCCAATTCCCAAAACTCTTCTTGTTTGGGCTCTATAACATCTCGCCATTTATGCTTTAAGCTATTAGTTGCTCTTTTCTTAGTCTTTTGATATAACAAAGATTCGTATATTTTAGAGACTAGTTTTCCCCCTGCGGTTTGTTTAGAAATGTTAAATAGCGGCTGCGGAAGGTCAGCAATTTGTGTACCTTTACCTAACGTCGTTCGTAACGCGTACTTTAATTGTAGGTAAAAGAACCTCAATCCTATATTGCCCAATCCATACTCCCTTTTAAGGTCTTCATATATTATTATATCCCCCTGTCTCCATACCTGGCCCAGTCTGTAAACTCCATGTTTCCACCAAATTTTCTGTTCAATTAAATTTAATTCTGTGAGGTGGATATTCCCCCACAGTATAGTGTCAGCATGGAGTCCAATCTGGTTCCATAGTTCTCTTGCTTGCTTCCAAACTGTATCCATCAGCTGAAGGAGCAGAACCTTCCTGCTACCCTGATGTGACAAAATCCCCGCTTCTGTTAATTGGAAGATAGTACAATTATCTAGCCTTTCATTTATCCCTTCAATCATAGATCTATATCTTTGCGTGTTACTCCACATTATCATATTTTTTATATGGCCGGAAATAAAGTACAGTTCCACATCTGGGACTGATAGTCCGCCCTCCCTCTCATGGACAAACAGTATTTGTGCTTTTATCCTTGTTTTTTTCCATTAAGAGGCTAGTTATTATTTTAAATATTTTTTGGGGGATTGTTATCGGTGAGTTCCACAGCACATAATTAAGAGATGGTAACAAGCACATTTTCACAAAGGAGATACGACCTACCATCGAGACATGTAATCTTTTCCATACATCAATTTTTTTCCTAATTTTATATATATTTTTTACTTAATGTGTGAATAAACACTGAACTGTTTAACCCCTTAAGGACCTTGCCATTTTTCACCTTAAGGACCAGGCCATTTTTTTCAAATCTGACATGTCACTTTATGTAGTAATAACTTTAAAACGCTTTTAATTATCTAGGCCATTCTGAGATTATTTTCTTGTCACATAATGTACTTCATAATAGTGGTAAAATTGAGTAAAAAAAAAAATCATTTTTATTTATGAAAAAAATAACAAATTTACAAAAAATTTGGAAAAAGTTCCAAATTTCCAAATTTCTATTTTATCTACTCTTATAATAGATAGTAATAACTCCAAAAATAGTTATTACTTTACATTTCCCATATGTCTATTTCATGTTTGGATCATTTTGTAAATGCCATTTTATTTTTTGGGGATGTTGGAAGGCTTAGAAGTTTAGAAGCAAATCTTGAAATTTTTCAGAAAATTTCCAAAACCCACTTTTTAAGGACCACTTCAGGCCTAAAGTCACTTTGTGAGGCTTACATAATAGAAACCACCCAAAAATGACCCCATTTTAGAAACTACACCTCTCAACGTATTCAAAACTGATTTTACAAACTTTGTTAAGGTTTAGGTGTTCCATAAGAATTAATGGAAAATGGAGATGAAATTTCAAAATTTCACTTTTTTGGCAGATTTTCCATTTTAATCCATTTTTTTCTGTTCAAAGCAAGGGTTAACAGCCAAACAAAACACAATATTTATTACCCTCATTCTGTAGTTTACAGAAACACCCCATATGTGGTCGTAAACTTCTATACGGCCACACGGCAGGGAGCAGAAGGAAAGGAACACCATATAGTTTTGGGAAGGCAGATTTCACTGGGATAATTTTAAGCTGCCATGTCACATTTTAAGACCCCCTGATGCACCCCTAGAGTAGAAACTCCAAAAATGTGACCCCATTTTAGAAACTAAACATCTCAAGGTATTCAAAACTGATTTTTACTAACTTTGTTAACCCTTTAGGTGATCCGCAAGAAGTAATGGAAAATGGAGATGAAATTTCAGAATTTCACTTTTTTGGCACATTTTCCATTTTAATCAATTTTTTTTCCAGTAACATAGCAAAGGTTAACAGCCAAACACAACTCAATATTTATTACCCTGATTCTGTAGTTTACAGAAACAACCCATATGTGGTCATAAACTGCTGTCCGGCCACACGACAGGGCACAGAAATAAAGGAACGCCATATGGTTTTTGGAAGGCAGATTTCACTGGAATAATTTTAAGCTGCTGTGTCACATTTAAAGACCCCCTGATGCACCCCTAGAGTAGAAACTCCAAAAAAGACACTATTTTGGAAACTACGGAATAGGGTGGCAGTTTTGTTGGTACTATTTTAGGTACATATGATTTTTGTTTGCTCTATATTAAACTTTTTGTGAGGCAAGATAACAAAAAATAGCTGTTTTGGTACCATTTTAATTTTTTGTTTTTTACAGTGTTAATCTAACAAGTAAGATCATGTGGCATTTTTATAGAGAAGGTTGTTATGGACGCGAAAATACTAATCATGACTACTTTTGTTCGTTGTTTGTTTCAGTTTTACAAAATAAAGCATTTTTGAAAAAAAAAAAGTTTTTTTTTTTAGTGTCTCCATATTCTGAAAGCTATAGTTTTTTGCAAATTTTGGGCGACTGTCTTATGTAGGTGCTGATTTTTTTCCATATGAGATGACAGTTTGATTGGTACTATTTTAGGGTGCATATGGCTTTTTGATCGCTTGGTATTACACTTTTTGTGATGTAAAGTGACAAAAAAAGGCTTTTTTGACACACTTGTTAAAAATTTTTTTTATAGTGTCCACCTGATTAGGTTAGGTCATTTGATATTTTATACAGCAGGTTCTTATGGACGCGGCAATACCTAATATGTATAATTTTTATTTATTTATTTAAGTTTTACACAATAACAGCATTTTTTAAACATGTTTTAGGCTGAGTTCACACGGGCGAGATTTCCGCGCGGGTGCAATGCTAGAGGTGAATGCATTGCACCCGCACTGAATCTGGACCCATTCATTTCTATGGGGCTGTGCACATGAGCTGTGATTTTCACGCCTCACTTATGCGTTGCGTGAAAATCGCAGCATGCTCTATATTGTGCGTTGATCACGCAACGCAGGCCCCATAGAAGTGAATGGGGCTGAGTGAAAATCGCAAGCATCCGCAATCAAGTGCGGATGCGGTGCGATTTTCACACATGGTTGCTAAGATGACAGTCTATTCACTGTATTATTTTCCCTTATAACATGGTTATAAGGGAAAATAATAGCATTCTTTAATACAGAATGCTTAGTATGTGGTCAATTGAGGGTTAAAAAATAAAAAATAATCAACTAACCTTCTCCTCTTGATCGCGTAGCTGCTGGTCTCTTCTTACTTCTTTAATCATGAGCTGCCGGCTAAAGGACCTGTGGTGACGTCATATCACATGGTCCAATCACATGATTCATCACCGTGGTGATGGACCATGTGATTGGACCATGTCGGGCCTCCGTACAAGTCGGGCACCAAGCCTTGGAATGGCTTGGGGCTGCCATGGCAACCATCGAGTCCACGCCACAGCAGCGCGGGGACCCGATGGATGAGGCGAGGTAGCGCAAACCTCCCATATGGTGCGTCACCGATGCTGGTGGATGCAGCAGGAATTCGGCTGTCAGTAACAGCCAGATCTCTGCCACTGATCACGGCACTGCACGCTGGGGGGGGGGGGGAAGGACCGCAGGACGAGAATGCTCGTCCTAGGGCACTAAGTACCGGCCCTTTAGGATGAGCATTCTCATCCTGGGTCCTTAATGTGTTAATTCAAAGACTTTGTTGTTGCCTCTATACTGCTTATGCTATCCTGCCTATCAGAGCAAATACCCACAGTATGGACAGCAGAGAAACAGTAATTCCTATGACACTACCTAACACCCTGCACTGGAACCTATCAGCTACACTATATCACTATCTAACCTACACTGACTATCTCCCACTAACTCTCTGTATTATATATATGAGCTAACTATCTAATGTAATTGGATAAGGAATAGGATCCAGATGAAAGCACAGAGCACAGCAATGTCACTGCTCTGTCTCTCTCAGAACTGCAAAAAAAAAAAAAAACAGCAGAAAATGGCTGCTGGGGAGTTTCTTATAGAGTAAGGGGTAAGCAACTTTCCTATTGGTTGCTAGGGATGTTGCTAAGCTCTGACAAAGATATTGCAGCCTTCTCATAGGCCCACAAGCAAGAAGGGAGGTTACTGATAAAAAAAATCTAGAATATTTGCGATTACAAGTAAATAGCACTATATTCTACATCTTCGCGAATTCTCGAAGTGCCGATATTCGCGATAAAAATTTGTGATTAGAATATTCGCTATCAACACTACCTGCTACATTGATTGAACACAGTTTGGCTGCTCTCCCGGATACTTAATATGACCATAGCTGTCTAATGGCATCGTGATCACAGAGATCTGCGGCACCAGGGGGTGCCAGGAGATCATTATATAATCTGATACATTTATATATCAGGTTACAGATAACAGCTTGCCAACACAACGTACATAGTCATGCGACAGTGAGCAAAAAGATTATTATATTTACTATACTATGTACACTGGGACAGTTTCTTCGGATATATTATGGCTGCTGGAAACTTAGATTAGTTATGGCTCAGGGAAGATCGGGAGGAAAAAACAAAAACATGAAAATTAGCCAGGTGCGATCCAAGTTTAGAATGATTATTGAAGCATCCTGCTCCACGAGTTGCAATGTACTGCAAACGGCAAAGAAAATGTCACAATATATTTCTGTGTAATGTATGCCTTTTTTGTGTATGTATGCACATGGTACTATCAGGCCATATTCATAGCAACCACTAGATGGGGCTGGTGTCAGCCTCTAAAAATAGAGTTACAAAATTCTAGTCAGAACTAGCAAGAGACAGTCTCAACCAGTCAGTGTGTGTAAAAGACAGCTAAGGAGAACAGATGTAAAAATGTAATGCTGGCATCTTTAGCTCGCTCTGGACCAGGACAGTGATGCAACCTCTACAAAAGCAGACCAGACATAGAAGGAAGAAATGTAGGGAAAGTCCAGTAGAGATAATTTGTCTGAGGAGGACTTATTGACTCTACAGGAGTTTCAGGAGAAACCTCAGGTGTCTGAGCACACCAGAGCAAACTTTTACCCACTTGGAGAATCTCCAAATTCCAAGGTAGATTTTGTGGAAGTGTACTGTAACCTGTTCAAAGAATGAAGCAGGAGAGTTGGAATGCCAACAGGGAGAGCCGGCCTGTGGGTTGCATTGCATTTATTTAATATAATCTACAGTACATTTAACATCTGATCATGTCAAAGTCAACTAGAGAAGCATTGAGCGAGGAAAATTACTTTAAAGATAAACCTTTTGGTCTATTATCTACCTGTGCAGCTGTGAAACCTGTAACATCTGTGACTGTGCATTTTTCTGTACCACCTTGCCGGTCTGTGCATGATAAGAACTGTCCTCACCTGTTTGCATTTGAATTCTTCAGTAAAGAACTGTTCTGCTGCACAACTGTCTCATCATTGCTCCCTACACTACTATTGCAAAGAAAAAGGGGGTCAGTCAGCACATCCCAAAGCACAGGGGCACGTTGCTATGGCTGAGAACAACACTGTAAAGCAAAACATGCAATGCAACAGCTCTCTGCAAACCAAATAAAGTACAAAATTGCATAATTGCAAGTGCTATACTAATAAGTTAGAGATGCTTGGCAAATCATTTTGTACAAAATTATTTGAGCCCGTCTGCCGCACGTCAAGGCGATCTCTGTAAGACGGGTTCCTAACACTAAATTCTACTTGTTATGTGCCATGACGGCTACCATATAATTCAGCGAGTGTAGGTTCTACATGCATGCTGGGCCTGCCTTACTTTCTGTCATTTTTGGTGCCAAAATGGCCTCCATTATATCCAAGGAATGCAGGTACCAACATGCATGCCGGGCCCACTCCACAACACTCCCGGTGCCAAATGGCCACCAAAGACTGCTTTACAGTGTTGTTCTCAGCCATTGCAACGTGCCCCTGCGCTTTGGGATGTGCTGACTGACCCCCTTTTTCTTTGTAGTTTGTACTGGAGGTGTGGCTGACACCTCAGTCGTGCACTCCTGACCAGCTCGTCTGCCCCATAGGCAGTGTGAGTATATAGCTTGGCCTGCTCTCCCTCACTCACTGGAAGCCATTTGGCACCAGGAGAGAGATAGTTTGTGGACTCTCATTGCAGTCTTTGGTGGCCATTTGGCACCAGGAGTGTTGTGGAGTGGGCCCGGCATGCATGTTGGTACCTGCATTCCTTGGATATAATGGAGGCCATTTTGGCACCAAAAATGACAGAAAGTAAGGCAGGCCCAGCATGCATGTGGAACCTACACTCGCTGAATTATATGGTAGCCGTCATGGCACATAACAAGTAGAATTTAGTGTTAGGAACCCGTCTTACAGAGATCGCTTTGACGTGCGGCAGACGGGCTCAAATAATTTTGTACAAAATGATTTGCCAAGCATCTCTAACTTATTAGTATAGCACTTGCAATTATGCAATTTTGTACTTTATTTGGTTTGCAGAGAGCTGTTGCATTGCATGTTTTGCTCTACACTAATATTACACCGAAAAGTGGTGGCGTCACGACAACCAGGACCCTGCATGCACCTCAATTCCTTCCCTACCAAGGGCATCTCATCATCAGGCAGGAAAACCTCAGAACTGGAGTACTGTATGCCCTGAAAAGAAGAAAAGGTGCTACCTTCACATCAGTGCACAACTACTGCAGTGAGTACAACTACTACTGCAATTATTCTACCATTAAATCAAACACGCGCCTGCAACCTGGTTGCTCCATATTCACTATATTCACATGAGTGATGCTCCGCACGGCCAATCGGTTAATGCCTAGAAAATTGCAGCATGTTACGTACAGTATTTGTCCGTTTTCCTGCAGGAGCATTCATTCAACAGACTGCTCACAAATTACATAGATGTGTTGCCCATTTGAAAATTTGTCTGTGTTCTTCGTTCAGAACATGAATACGTTTCCAATCAATTGTCTAAAAGTGGCCTTTTGCAGTCTCTTCATGCTTTGTTATAAGAAACATCCTATAAGGAACTTAGGCTACTTTCACACTTGCGTTGTTCTTTTCCGGCATAGAGTTCCGTCAGAGGGGCTCTATACCGGAAAAGAACTGATCAGTTTTATCCCCATGCATTCTGAATGGAGAGTAATCCGTTCAGTTTGCATCAGGATGTCTTCAGTTCAGTCGTTTTGACTGATCAGGCAAAAGAGAAAACCGTAGCATGCTACGGTTTTATCTCCGGCTAAAAAACTGAAGACATGCCTGAATCCGGCATTTTTTCCCATAGGAATGTATTAGTGCGGGATCCGGCATTCAGAATACCGGAATGTCGGATCCGTCCTTCGGTATGCGCATGCGCAGACTGAAAAAAAGGTGAAAAAATAAATGCCGGATCCGTTTTTGCCGGATGACACCGGAAAGACGGATCCGGCATTTCAATGCATTTTTTCGACTGATCAGGCATTTTTAAGACTGATCAGTCTTACTAATGCCATCAGTTAGCATACATTTTGCCTGATCCGGCAGGCAGTTCCGGCGACGGAACTGCTTGCCGGAAGTAGCGCTAAATTATCATCTCTCATCTTCTGCCTTTAATAGGAATTGTCATCCTGTACAACTTTCCCTATTATATTATTTACCTGCATACCCCTGTAATTTTCTGTAACACTTCCATTATACCCCCTTTAGACCTTCTCTCTGGAGGGAAGTGGTTTCTCCTTCCTGTGCACTCCAGAGGCTCTGTTCTATTAAACCAGTATGCGGTCAGTCCAGCCTTACTAAGGGAGTCCACTGTGGATGACGATATCGTCCAGGTAAGCCAAAGCGTACCAACGATGTGGACGAAGTACAATGTCCATAAGTCTTTGGAACGTGGCGGGGGCACCATGCAGACCAAAGGGTAACACTTTATACTGATACAGCCCTTCAGGGGTGACAAAGGCAGTTTTCTCTTTGGCAACCTCCATTAAGGGCACCTGCCAGTAGCCCTTCATGAGGTCCAAAACAGAAAAATATCGGGCTTGTCCTAACCTCTCGATAAGCTCATCTCTACGGGGCATGGGATACGCATCGAACGTGGAGGTTTCGTTTAGTTTGCGAAAATCGTTACAGAACCGTAACGTCCCGTCCAGCTTGGGTATTAAGACAATCAGACTTGCCCATTCACTTTTGGACTCCTCAATGACATCTAGTTGTAGCATTAGCTGTACTTCCTCCACGATGGCATATTGCCGAGCCTCAGGTACCTGGTATGGTTTTAACTGGACTTTTGCCTGAGGCTCAGTGACAATGTCATGCTGGATTATGGAAGTGTGTCCAGGGAAGTCCGAGAACACATCTGTGTTCCAACTAATGAACCCCCTGGCTTCCTTAGCCTGTTTAGAGGAGAGGCTGTCAGCAATTTTCACTGTGGCAACTGCTTCTCTTGCATCAGACCGAGGAGCCTGAACCTTTTCTCCTACAAAAGCTGGCCGTGGGCTGTCTTCAGTAGAGGACTCCCTATCTTACCATGGTTTTAGTAAATTCACATGGTACACCTGCTCCGGCTTTAGCCGCCCTGGATGTTGTACCTTGTAGTTTACCTCTCCCACTTTCTCGAGTACCTCGTAGGGCCCCTGCCACCTAGCTAGTAACTTACTGTCTACGGTTGGTACTAGAACCAAAACCCAATCACCCGGGTTAAAGTTCCGGACCCGAGTCTGCCAATTATAGACCCAACTCTGGGCTCGCTGCGCTGTCTCCATATGCTCCCTGACCAGAGGCAACACTGTCTCCATCTGTCTTTGCATCTGGGTGACGTACTCAATAACACTTTTGTGTGGTGTGGGTTGTTGTTCCCACGCTTTTTTGGCTATGTCCAACAGACCACAAGGGTGTCTGCCATATAGCAGTTCGAAGGGCGAGAACTCAGTAGAGGCCTGGGGAACCTCTCGCACTGCGAACATGAGATAGGGCAGAAAAAGATCCCAGTCCCTCCCATTCTTAGACGCCATTCTTTTTAACATGTTTTTTAATGTTTGATTACACCTCTCTTCCAGGCCATCAGTTTGCTGATGATACACTGATGTCTGTAGCTGTTTTATGTGGAGCAACTTACAGAGTTCCATGAACTCCTTAGCTATGAACTCCTTAGCTATGAGTTTGGCCGATGTTTGTCGCAGGGGCACTGCCTCCGGGTACCGAGTGCCATAGTCTAGGACTACCAAGATGTGTTGGTGCCCTCTTGAGGACTTCGGTATTGACCTATGAGATCCATAGCGATTCGCTCGAACAGAACCTCGATAATCGGGAGAGGTACCAGGGGACTAGGAAATTGTGGCTGTGGACTATTTATCTGGCAGGTTGGGCAAGATTTAAAAAACTCTCCTACCTCTCTGAACACACTGGGCCAGTAAAACCGATGTAGTATCAGGTCCTGCGTTTTTTGCCACCCTAGCTGACCCCCAAGAACATTTTGGTGGGCAAGCTCCAATAAGAGCTTGGGATAAGCCTTGGGCACCACCAACTGTTCAGATGCTCACCCGTAGTTGGTTTACCCGATACAGCATTTCCTGGTGAATGACAAAACGGGGAAACATCGACTCAGCCCCAGGTTTTTGTGGTTCACCATCAATTATTACCACATTCTCCCAGGCCCGGGATAAGGTTGGGTCCTGGTGTTGAGCGGTTCCAAAATTTTCACCGGAAACATTGAGGTCTGTCAATACATGACCCAGCGGCAAATCCTCCACGTCTCCCACCATTACACTCAGCGAGGTTGTCTCCCCATTTTCCACCGAAGTGGTGGTCACCCCTACCCCTGGCCCTTCGGTCTCAGGTTCCCAGGGTTCTGGTTTCCCCCCTGAGCAAGGCCACTCTACTGGGGTTACACCTGTCTCACGAATATCAGTAACTTTCGTATCAGGCCACAGTGCCGCGAAACCCGGGAAGTCTCTTCCAATTATAAGTTCATAATGTAATTTGGTAGCGAAAGCCACCTCGAGAGTCCACCTGCCGGCCACCGTGAACAGAGACACCAAGGCAGTGGGATAGTCCTTTAAGTCTCCATGGATGCACACGACCCCAACTTTTCGGCCAGTATACTTGGTGGGCAGCACCAGGGCAGCTCTTACGAGGGACACCAGATTCCCTGAGTCCAGCAGAGCCACTACCAGAGTGTCTCCCATTTCCACCTGACACAGGTGGCTATTGTCTATAGTCTCGGGAGTACCTGTTGCACACAGCTTCCAGGCATACAATGAGTGGCGGTAGCCATAGTTAGTATCCATGGGTTCGCCCCGATGGGGACAGTCGGCCATTATGTGGCCAGGCTCCTGACACTGCCAGCAGACCATTGGAGCTGGGTCTGCAGGGGTTACATCCCGGGGGGGTTTTCTGGCACCAGCCACCGGGTCTGGGGTGGAGATTTACGGGGTTTGACTGTCCCCCTCCCAAAAGAACCCCCCTGTAGATTCCTGGTAGCCTTATAGGGCTCCACCATGTCGACCATCTCAAGGGCATTACCAGGAGCCACCTGGCCGATCCAGTGCTGGTATGGCAAAGCCCTCCAGAAGACATCAGCCAACAGATGGTCCAGCATAGCAGTGGAACTCAGCACGTCAGGCTGCAGCCATTTTTGCAACCGGTGTAAAAGATCATAATACTGAGGTCTCGCGGGTTCAGCCAGGTTAAACTCCCACTGATGCACCCAATAGACCTGGACCAACACATTTAACCCCAGTCTTGCCAGAATCGCACACTTTACTGTCGTGTAATCAGCCGCTTGATCATCCGGTAAGTCGAAAAACACTTGCTGGGGACCGGATGCCAGGAACGGAGCAACGACCTCAGCCCATTGATTTCAGGGTTGCTTCTCCCTCACGGCCATCTTTTCGAACACCACCAGATAGATCTTAACGTCATTTGAGGGGGTCGTCTTAGGGATCGCCGCACGGACCACTTTCCGGGCATCGTGGACGTTCTGGGACTCTCCTGCCGCTTGTAAAGCCATCAGACAGCAGCTGGTTGGTTTCCTGCTGCAGCTTATTAGCCTTCCTCTGCTGCAAGTAAGCCTCAACAAGGGCTTTCACGAAAGCTTCCATTTTGTCTAGGGACATGGGTTGTAATCTCGCTGGTTTGATGTAAGACATGCAACCGTGCAAGACTGAAAAGTGTTGTTTTGTTTTGGCCTAATGTGTGAATAAAAACGTATGTTTTTTTTTGCCTCTGTACTGCGTCCGTTTGCCCTGCCTACCAGAGCGAATCCCCACAATTGGTGGAGGATGCGGGCAGCCACAGTGAGGCTGGTCTGTATAAATACAGCTGAATACATAAGTGTTTCATAATTGATAATAAACATATTAACATGAGAATAAAGTGAATACATAATTGTGAATCAAATCTTATCAAGTTAAAAACATCTAAAAACAAGTGCTTACAGTGATGATGATGGCAAATTAATATATAGTCTTGATTTCATAATACTGTGCATATACCATCATTACATATAATTAATTCATTAATCATGAAATAGGTGCTCCTGTGCAAAATAGATGATCAAAAGATAATTAAAAAGAACAGACCTAAACATGATCGGATCCATGCATCACCCTGTTGGCGTCCCACGATGTGCACTGCACATGCGCTCGCAGGCATCCTGCTCTCACCAGAATGCCACCTCTTCCCCGCATGCGCACAACACTTGTGTCTCCGTATATCTCAACTAAGTATTGCGCATGAGTCAGTACGGATCCTGTCAAAGTCGGATCCCCATACCGCGCGCCTGCGCCCTACATCAAAGAGCCTTGTCTACACAGGACGCATCGCGCCCCGTGCAGCAAGACCCACTTCAAATGATTACAGGACCGGCTGTCATATTTCCACATGGACCGTGAAGTATAAATTATAAAGTGGTGACATTTTAAATAAAGGAACAAGGCTTGTATACACTATGGGGAATGTTATAAGGTAACTGTTCCCAGTGTCAACTGGGATACATTAACCATTATGATATAAGGAGGAGGAACCAATCAATGTCCACTCCTCCCAATCATTTCACCCCCGTGGGACGCCAACAGGGTGACGCATGGAGCCGATCATGTTAGGATCTGTTCTTTTTAATTATCTTTTAATCATCTATTTTACACAGGAGCACCTGATTCATGATTAATGAATTCATTAGATGTAATCATTGTATATGCACAGTATTATGAAATCAAGACTATGTATTAATTTGCCATCGTCATCACTGTAAGCACTTGTTGTTTTTAGATGTTTTTAACTTTATAAGATTTGATTCACAATCATGTATTCACTTTATTCTCATTTTAATATGTTTATTAACAATTATGAAACACTTATGTATTCAGCTGTATTTATATGTGTCTGAGCACTACTATCACTAGCTTCACAAAGGCTCTATTGAGAGAGCTGAAATGTTGCATTGCTGTTGGGTGTAATAAAGTATCCACTCCAAGACCGGAGTGCTACCTTATTTTTTCTGCTCTATAATAATCGTTCCACGTCCGAAGAACAACTGGGAATTACACCCGGCATCATAGGAGTGCTGATGTACTTTTTTTCTTTTTTGGGGGGGATTTACAAGCTTAGCACCTACAATCATGGATCAAGCAACAGCATACCCACACCCGCATGTCTTCTCTTATACACAGGAGGATGAGGCACGGATCCTACAAGGGACAGAGAGGGATGTTACCTTTTTGTCAACTCCGTCAGCACTGGATCTCAAGAAAAGGTATGAACTTTTTTCTAAGAGACTGATTAATCTAGATTTACATCTGATCACATTGAGTGAGTACCACCATACACATAGAATTCCAGGGGGTATGCGCTCCATTGTGAGACCAGATTTCTTTCCCAGCAATATGTATTTTTGTGCGCGTTTTGCACATTTCAAATAAATACTCTTTGGACATTATCCTGTTGAATGTTAAGTACTTACAAAAGGAGATTTTAAATCTGAGGTAGAGTTTGGAACAAGTTGAAGGTGAACTACAGAAGCTATTGACACAGGATGAAATGGATAAATATCTTTCTACTTGCAAGAGCCACTTTGAGAAACTTAGGTGTGAGTTGCAGTCCACTAAGAGGAAGAAATGGCAGAGGGATATGGAGGACTACAACACAGGGTTTGTGTACTGCTGGCAGGGTGAATTAAGCCGTAACAAAGGGGGAGAAGTTAAAGGAATGGAACGTACCTCTTAGAAGAACAAAAGAGTGGGACGTCCTAATCAGATGGACAATTTGGCTACTTCAGCTACAATGGCCTCTTCAGTACAAACGGCATCCCTAAATGAATACAATGCTTTGACCCTTGTGAACCGTTTTTAGGCCAGGACATGGATCCAGCCGGACCCGACGAGGGGGTAGAAAACAACAGAGGTGGCGCAAGAGAAAAGCAGATGAAACCACAGATAGCAGTACAGAAGAGACAATAGTGGTAAATATATCCTCTACTGCACGGGTGTCAAACACAAGGCCCGCGGGCCGAATCCGGCCCGCCAGACCTCGTCATGTGGCCCGCGCAGCCGCCGCCGATATGCGGCAGGCGAGCGAGCTGGCGGCGGCGGCTGGGCACAGGGAGATGAGCGCTTCCATTGTGGAAGCGCTCATCTCCAGTCATCTGTATCGCCGTCCTCATGACAGCGATTCAGATGCCTGCCTGTGCTGCGGTAGGGGAGGGAGAGGCGTGTCCCTTTCCCTTCCTCTGATAGGCTGCCGGCCTAGTGCCTGCAGCCTATCAGAGGCCGGCGCAGGCGGCGCGATGACGTCATCGCGCTGCCTGAGCCATACAGCGTGGGACACAGGCCAGAAGAGGCCTGCATCGCATCACTGACATAGAGGTAAGTATGTGTTTTTTTTAATTATTTTTATTATGTACAATACTTTTACTGGCGGGGGCTGTTATTACTGGCAAAGGGGGGGCTGTTTGTTATTACTGGCAAAGGGGGGGCTGTTATTACTGGCAAAGGGGGGGCTGTTATTACTGGCAAAGGGAGGGCTGTTATTACTGGCAAAGGGGGGGCTGTTATTACTGGCAAAGGGGGGGCTGTTTGTTATTACTGGCAAAGGGGGGGCTGTTATTACTGGCAAAAGGGGGGCTGTTATTACTGGCGGGGGCTGTTATTACTGGCAAAGGGGGGGCTGTTTGTTATTACTGGCAAAGGGGGGGCTGTTATTACTGGCAAAGGGGGGGCTGTTATTACTGGCAAAGGGAGGGCTGTTATTACTGGCAAAGGGGGGGCTGTTATTACTGGCAAAGGGGGGTCTGTTTGTTATTACTGGCAAAGGGGGTGCTGTTTGTTATTACTGGTAAAGGGGGGGCTGTTATTACTGGCAAAGGGGGGCTGTTATTACTGGCGGGGGCTGTTATTACTGGCAAAAGGGGGGCTGTTTGTTATAACTGGCAAAGGGGGGGCTGTTATTACTGGGGTCTGTTATTACTGGGGGCTGCTATTACTGGCAAAGGGGGGGCTGTTATTACTGGCAAAGGGGGGGGCTGGTATTACTGGCAAAGGGGGCTGTTATTACTGGCGGGGGCTGTTATTACTGGCACAGAGGGGCTGTTATTACTGGGGGCTGTTATTAATGGGGGGTGTTATTACTGGGGGCTGTTATTACTGGGGGCTGCTATTATCTCCAAATACTTATTATGAAATCTTTCTCATTAGGATAAAACACCTCATCAGCTCCACCGAGCCCCCGGCCAAAGTGTGGAAGTGGCGTCCGAGATCCCCAAGGGCCAAGCCAAGTAACTAAGTTTTCAGGCCCTTTGAGGGTGACCAAACTGCTGATGCGGCCCCCGATGAATTTGAGTTTGACACCCCTGCTCTACTGTATTAACTCCTGTACAACTGTCTGTCCTTGAAAAGGGACTCTCTTTCTGTCCTTCTAGGAAAATTGATTGGTTCCAGTTGGAACTTGATTTGCACAAGTTTTATAGAGCCATAAAATTGAAATTATGGTTCAATAAACAGATCACTACTGTATCTTCTGCTGCACCAGTGTGTGAATCTGAATTCACCTTAGATAAAGTTAAGTTACATGTGAATTGTGATTTTTCGCCGTCCATTAACCATGTTGCGCTGGATGCTTTTATGAATGCGGTCAGATTAGATCTTGAGACATTAAAAACTACAGAACAGGTTCGAGTGATTGTTAAGAGAAATTTGACTGCTAGGAGTGTAAACCTATTCGTATGGTTTCCTATTCAACTGGCTACAGCATTCATATGCTTGAAGAGGATTTATAGGCTTCTTCGGTTCGGTGATTGTGGTGTCTGCCAGAGTGCTTGGAAACCTCAGGAAAACGCTAGGAGCACCCGTCAATGGAGGTACTCAGTCGGGGTGCCAGGTGATCCGTTACATTAATACATTAAGTACAGCAGCACTCCTATGATGCCGGGTGCAATTCCAAGTTGTTCCTCTGAGGTGGAACGATGATTATAGAGCAGAAAAAATAAGGTAGCACTCCGGTCTTCCAGTTAAATGGGTGGATACTTTATTACACCCAACAGCAATGCAGCATTGCAGCTCTCTCAATGGAGCCTTTGTCAAGCTAGTGATAGTAGTGCTCAGACACATATAAATACAGCTGAATACATAAGTGTTTCATAATTGATAATAAACATATTAACATGAGAATAAAGTGAATACATGATTGTGAATCAAATCTTATAAAGTTAAAAACATCTAAAAACAACAAGTGCTTACAGTGATGACGTTAGCAAATTAATATATAGTCTTGATTTCATAATACTGTGCATATACAATGATTACATCTAATGAATTCATTAATCATGAATCAGATGCTCCTGTGCAAAATAGATGATTAAAAGATAATTAAAAAGAACAGACCCTAACATGATCGGCTCCATGCGTCACCCTGTTGGGTCAAAAATTAAGTTACTTTATCGATATACCCTTTAACTTTGTCTACATGATAAATAAAATTTGCTGAAGCGAGAACATCCCCTTCAGTGATGGCCAGTTCGCAGTGTTCGCTAGCGAACACATGTGGGCTGCCATTTTGACTCACAAGTTCGGCGTTGCACAGGTAAGCCCTTACCTGTGCCTGTGCCGGGAGCAGGTCTGAAACAAATGCGGTCACCGGGAGCAGGCAGTTCCGAGAACAGCCTCCGGGGGCCTTCATCGGGCTGTTCTCGGAACTGCCTGCTCCCGGTGACCGCATTTGTTTCAGACCGGCTCCCGTCACAGACACAGGTAAGGGCTTACCTGTGCAACGCCGAACTTGTGAGTCAAGATGGCAGCCCGCATGTGTTCGCTAGCGAACACTGCGAACTGGCCATCACTGAAGGGGAACCTGTCATCAACTTTATTCTGCCCATACTAACAGCAGCATATAGTAGAGACAGGGGAGTTGATTTCAGCGGTCTGTCATTTAAAATTTAAAAGTAAGTGGTTGCCGAGAACCAACATCATAATCATTGCAGACTGGGCCTGGAAAAGAGTCATGGCCACCTGAGAAGAGTCCTGGTTATTCATGAATTCCTGCTCTCCTGCCCACCTGCTGATGACTGACAGTCTTCTACCTAGTTTTCTCCCTTTCTCTCTAGTAGAGAACTGTCAATCATCAGCAGGTGGGCAGGAGAGCAGGAGATTATGAATAACCAGGACTCTTCTCAGGTAGATTTGACTCTTTTCAAGGCCCGGGCTGCAATGATTATGATGCTGGTTCTCAGCAACCACTTACTTTTAGCTTATGAGTGACACATTGCTGAAATCAGCATTTCTGTCACTATTTTATGCTGCCCTCCGTGAGGTCAGCATAAAGTTGATGACAGGTTCCCTTTAAAGGCTATTTACCTATTGTCTCAGGGAACATTGCTTAAAGTTTTAATATCATGGGAAATAAACATGGTTACAGGGATTACTAGCATTTCATTATTGTGTGTGCTTCACTGTTTCATTGCCATACTCAAAATTATTATTTTCTCACTCATTATTTTTTTGCATAACGGACGTACAGAAACAGAATGCACACGAAGTAACTTCCTTTTTTTTGCGGATCCATTGAAATGAATGGTTCCGCATACTGTCCGCAAAAGAAAAAAATAGAAACGGACGCAGAAAGAAAATACGTTTGTGTGTATGAGCCCTAAATGTGACACTCAAAAATACTGAGGGGGTCACATATTTACTGAGATTTGCTAAATTTGTGTTATATAGTTCTAAATTTAATGGGAAAATCTGTATGTATTCTTTCTTTAAATGCTGCAGCAAACTGAATATACAATACCCTTGTTCCATTATTTAGAATGTTATTTTTACTCACAAATCCAATATGTAGTACATAGTTCTGCAACCTCTTATGGCTCATTAAGTGTTCAATTGGTACTGAGATTTCAAATATCCAATTATAATTGTCTTCTATCACATTATAAAAACAACCTAAAAGTAGCTGACATGAGAAAAGCAAATGGAACTGCTGTTTGCAAAGGGAAGGGGAAGACCAGCATGGTGAAATTTCATCTCATTTAGGATTTTGCGATATGCTTTACAGTGGATCCTATTAACTGGGCTCCATAAATGAGATAACAATTTTATCTTAAGAAGAGCTTTCTACAATAATTGCAATGAAATAGAATGGTGTTAGGGTGCAGGGGTGATGACAACTCACCGCTTGTTTCTATACTCAACTGCGTTTCTAACAAATACAGCTCACAGTTACTTAAAGGGGCGCTAACAGAAAATAACAAACAAACTTTATTGTACTACTAATTTAAAATCTGTGAGGACCATCACATTGCTACTCAATATCTATCAAATACCATATATCAGAGCAGTCAGAGATGCACCCTAATATGCTGGTTTGATGCCTAAGTGATTAAGCACACACTGCTGCTCCTGAGGGTGCAGGGGGGGTATTATCACTGCCACACTGGTTATCACCACTCTCTGAATTGGTGTGCCACAGATATAACCCTCCACCAGTCCTCGCATCCATAGGTGCCCTAGTCACAACCTATGTGTCCCTCACTCCAATACTTAAAGGGCTTCTGTCACCCCACTAAGCTCTTTTTTTTTTTTTTTGTGTACTTATAATCCCTATCCTGCCATATTGCCATACATTATGTTATTAATAATTTTCGTTCAGTAGATTTAGCAAAAAACTTACTTTTATGATATGATAATTACCTTTCTACCAGCAAGTAGGGCGTCTACTTGCAGGTAGCAGCCGCAGAAAACCGCCCCCTCCTTCTGTTGATTGACAGGGCCAGCCGCGATCTCCTCCTCCGGCCAGCCCTGTCAGCATTTCAAAAATCACGCGCCTGTGTTGATTCAGCGCAGGCGCTCTGAGATAAGAAGGCTCGCCTCCTCAGCACTCCCTCAGTGTGCCTGCGCCGATGACGTCACCGAAAGAGAAGACGTCATCGGCGCAGGCGCACTGAGGGAGTGCTGAGGAGGCGAGCCTCCTTCTCTCAGTGCGCCTGTGCCGAATCAACACAGGCGCGCTAATTTTGAAATGCTGATAGGGCTGGCCGGAGGAGGAGATTGCGGCTGGCCCTGTCAATCAACAGAAGGAGGGGGCGGTTTTCTGCGGCTGCTACCAGCAAGTAAATGCCCTACTTGCTGGTAGAAAGGTAATTAGCATATCATAAAAGTAAAATTTGAGCATATCATAAAAGTAAAATATGAGTTTAGTGGGGTGACAGAATCCCTTTAATAAAACAATCTATTTGTTACCTATTCAATTTACATGTCATCTGTTGCAACTAGCTGAATACGCTATTCACCCTGGCTCAACACGTTTCACCCTCATCAGGAGCCTTTTACATAAACCAGCTACCCTACTTTGCAACATAACAGACAAACACAGAGAAGCGCACACCACCTCTGCATGTGGCAGCGCTATCGCCACTAGTGCGACCATAAGGCAAAGTCCAATGTCAATTGAGGGTTAAAAAATAATAAAAACATTACTCACCTCATCCACTTGATCACGCAGCCGGGATCCTCTTCTTTGTTCTTTTTGAAGGATCTGCAAAAGGACCTTCGCTGACGTCATCGCGCTCATCACGTGGTGAGCGCGGTGACGTGAGCGCAGGTCCTGCTTAATGAAGATTGCAGGTCCTTGAAGAAGAATAAAGAAGAGGATGCGGTGAGTAATGTTTTTATTATTTTTTAACCCTCAATTGACATTGGACTTTGCATTCTGTATTAAAGAATGCTATTATTTTCCATTATAACCATGTTATAATGGAAAATAATAAAGTGAATGGGGTCTCGGGTCTCTTATCCCTCGTCTCCTTAGCAACCACCCGTGAAAATCGCACTGTAAATGCACTTGCGGATGCGATGCGATTTTCACGCAGCCCTATTCATTTCTATGGGGCCTGCGTTGAGTGAAAAACGCAGAATATAGAACATGCTGCGCAATGCACAAGTGATGCATGAAAAACATTGCTCATGTACACATCCCCATTGAAATGAATGGCTCAGGATTCAGTGCTGGTGCAATGTGTTCACCTCACGCATTGCACCCGCGTGGAATACTCACCCTTCTGAAAGGGGCCTTAGGGTGCCTCTCTGACTGCTCTGATATATGGTATTTGATAGGTATTGAGTAGAAATTTGATGATCCTCCCAGATTTTAAATTAGTAGTACAATAAAGTTTGTTATTTTATTTTAGCGTCCCTTTAAGTAACTGTGAGCTGCATGGTTGATGAAGTAAATTAAAGCAACAAGGAACTTCATGCTTGTGAGAGATAGAACTTTATCTTGTATATCTTATATCTATCTCAACTAGGGTTCAATGAGAGGTTAATAAATGTTAGATGAAGTGTCAGCTCTTTGCAGGCATGCGGGGGAGGGGGGGGAATCAACCTCCCCCATCTCTCTATTTTCAGAAATGCTAGCTTCTGCTGCTCTAATTTTACATACTCTTTTCTGATAAGATGTTTCAATTCTTCTGTCTTTGTGGTTTCTGCTCAAGTAATGTGACGCACGGCTGTTGGGCGTCTACCAATAATCATGGTATAAGTGTCTGTTAATTTACAATAAAGTAGATTACTGATTACAACCATTGTGTCTGTATCAGCCTTCTCTGTGCACATACGCTATTTGAATTCGGAACTCATAATCATAGACACAGGGGTAAATGCCCCAACAAATTTGTTGTCCAATGTGGGGCTGGACTAATCGGCTCTCATTCAACACCCCGATAACCACAGTCAGGACGGTCAGAGGACGTACAGATCCACTTAAAGCAACGCTGCAAGGTAAGAGACTTTATCTTGCTAAAATCTGTGCCTCATCTCCTGTCTGATATAGATATCTGTTGTCCGGTATGTTTTGCAGAAAATATCTAAGAACACCAAAAAGGGAAATCAGGAGCCCTGGAAACCCCTGAGGGGTTGAATAAGCTGAGGCTCAGTGCAGAATACACTAGGTATATAGTAGGGAAGTTCTGTGGAAAACTGAGTTCGGTTGTGATATAGAGTACAATGGTACAAGTGAGGAAGCTCTAGGTAAGGACTAGGAGAAACTGACGTCAGGAAATTGTATTCTTTGGTGTTGAATGACAAAACTTGTGGACAACTGACAGATATGGCTAATAATCTTAGTGTCCCAGAGGGTTACAAGACAGCAAAAACCTTAGTTAAGGAAAGGGGAGGAAAAGATGGATTAAAGAATGTTGATAAGGTGTTGCAAAAGGCAGGTATGAAACATGGAAACTTGGATTTGGAGGTGTGGGATTAGTTGCTTTGCTTCGTTACGTTACGTCTGTCTGTCTGCTGGACGATGATCATACTGTGAGTAGTAACCAGGGGCGGACTGACCGGTCGGGCACTTCGGACATGGTCCGAGGGCCCGGCCGGGATGGGGGCCTGCCGCAGAATAACAATGTGGTAATGGCAGCGGGGCCCGGTGCACTCACTGTATTCTATCGCACCGGGCCCCGCTCACTGTAATACTAATTTACATATGTGAACAAGTAGATAAATCCTCTGCGATCCTCTCCCTCTCTGTACTCACAAACTCAGTAGCAGGCCGGGCGGCAGCGCAACTCACTGACGTCACGCGCCTGCTCCGTCTGCTTCATTCATAAAGTGGGAGGAGCAGGCGCGTGACGTCAGTGAGTTGCGCTGCCGCCCGGCCTGCCTGCTACTGAGTTTGTGAGTACAGAGAGGGAGAGGATCGCAGAGGATTTATCTACTTGTTCACATATGAAAATTAATATTACAGTGAGCGGGGCCCGGTGCGATAGAATACAGTGAGTGCATCGGGCCCCGCTGTCATTACAACACCAGATGCCGGCCCCCAGACCCTGTATTGGGGGTCATTCACTCACAGGGACACTGTTATGGGGGGATCTGTGGATGACACATATATAGCATAAGGTGCTATATATGTGTCATCCACAGAGCCCCCACGACAGTGCCATCCACAGAGCCCCCACGACAGTGCCATCCACAGAGCCCCCACGACAGTGCCATCCACAGAGCCCCCACGAAAGTGCCACCCACAGAGCCCCCACGACAGTGCCATCCACAGAGCCCCCACGACAGTGCCATCCACAGAGCCCTCACGACAGTGCCATCCACAGACCAACATTAGGGCTCTTTCACACTTGCGTTGTTGTGTTCCGGCATAGAGTTCCGTCGTCGGGGCTCTATTCCGGAAGATTATCCCCATGCATTCTGAATGGAGAGAAATACGTTCAGGATGCATCAGGATGTCTTCAGTTCCGGAACGGAACGTTTTTTGGCCGGAGAAAATACCGCAGCATGCTGCGCTTTTTGCTCCAGTCAAAAATCCTGAACACTTGCCGCAAGGCCGGATCCAGAATTAATGCCCATTGAAAGGCATTAATCCGGATCCGGCCTTAAGCTAAACGTCGTTTCGGCGCATTACCGGATCCGACGTTTAGCTTTTTCTGAATGGTTACCATGGCTGCCGGGACGCTAAAGTCCTGTTTGCCATGGTAAAGTGTAGTGGGGAGCGGGGGAGCAGTATACTTACCGTCCGTGCGGCTCCCGGGGCGCTTCAGAGTGACGTCAGGGCGCCCCACGTGCATGGATGACGTGATCTTCACTACTACTATGGCAGCCAGGACTTTAATAGCGTCCTGGCTGCCATAGTAACACTGAACGCATTTTGAAGACGGATCTGTCTTCAAATGCTTTCAGTTCACTTGCGTTGTCCGGATCCGGCGGGCACTTCCGGCAAATGGAGTACACGACGGATCCGGACAACGCAAGTGTGAAAGAGGCCTTAGTTCAAAACCCACCAAAAGCACACCTTTTGGTTCAAAATATTTAATTTGGCTATTCCCCACCCCTCTTGTAATTGTTCCGCTACATGTGGGCTGCGCGGGCATGAGTTCAGTCACTTCGGTGCGCAATCCCGTCCTGCGGCGCGTGATCCCGCGCGACCCGCCGATGTAGGTCACGGGTCTCGCGGGATCACGTGCCGAAGTGACTGAACTCATGCCCACGTAGCCCGCAAGTAGCAGATCAGTGGAACAAGTACAAGGTGGAGGGGATTGTTTCTAACAGCGGATCACTAATGGACGCTGAGATTAGATCACCCCATACGAAAGCATTGAATCAATGCTTTCCTATGGGGAAAAATCTGACCCTGGAGGTCATCATGCAGAGTGTGAGGACGTCCAGCGTCAGATACCAGACCAAAGGTCTGTTTTAATCCAGGAACCCCTTTAGGTGGCTGCCAGCCACTAGAGGCTGACTTATTGCTGGAACGTAAACAATGCAGTTTCTCTAGAACATTGCAGCTCGATTTGCAAAAGGGACACTGTACCCAGACCACTTCAATGAGCTGAAGTGGTCTGGGTGCCTTTTGTGTCACTTTAACTTTGAAATCTTATTAAAGATTGTGTAGGGTGTGGCTGGAGGCGGGGCATGGAAGTGGGACAAGGGTGGGGCTTGCAGCAGAACATGGGTGGGGCCTGTAAGGGGGCCCTTGATTTATTTTGCCCGGGGGCCCTGAGGGTTCTCAGTCCGCCCCTGGTAGTAACTGGTGTTGAAATTTTGGGTTTTTAGAACATCAGACTGAGAAGGAAAGTTTTACTCTATTGTGGATATTCTTCTCTGTGTTTTCTGTTATTTGTGTTGTGTGTCAGGCGCCTCCCAGGTAGCAATTAACCATGGCAAGAAAATTCCCCTGGCAGGAGGTTGCGCTCTGAGCACAGGGACGGGATTGACGGAGACTACAAGAGATTTATGCCTGTGAGAGTCTGGAGGAATTGCCAGACGAGGGGGCAGAGGAGGTGGTCCGACCGGCAGGCCAATCGTGGAAGCCGGGGAAAAATCCTGTCTGCCAGTGAGGTGAGCACCGCTTGTTGTTAAAGAGGGGAGGTGCCCCTTGTTTTAGTCTTGTTAATGTTCAAGTGGAAAAACAAGAAGTTGAAAAGTTTATCTTTACCATGTATACTTTTTGATTGTGTCTCCCCTCAGAAGAAGGAAAAAAAATTAAAAATGCAATGTAGCAGAGGAAATTCCTGTACTGATTCTTTGAAGTTGCGACTCATCAAGTCCGGTTATGACTGCCATCCCTCTCAGGGAACATTGTGTCTTGTCTGTGTATCTGTGTGACTCGCACTATGGGAGGTACCCTGTCTCTGTTGCCTGGTGAATATGTCTTCTAATTTAAGGGAGTGTAAGATGTTTGGGTTAAATGTACATGCAAGAATTACTGTGGCATAATCTGTAGGAACTCTGTTTGCTGAAAAAGAGAACATATGGAGACGGAGAGCTGGGTACTTGTAAGGAACACAGCTGCGAGGGAAGTGACATTGGAACGTGTAATAACAAGGCAATGTATGTGAGGTACTAAGTGTGCGTGTATGGAGCTTCAGAACATGTTATTTGTTAATAAGCTCAAAGACTTAGGTGTATTAAGAACTGGGAAATGTTTGTGTGTGTTGCCAACTAGAAAATTGACTAATATTGTATGTATTGATAATGTATTTGTCTGGAAAAAAATAAAAATAAAAATAAAATATATATAAATAAATACATTTAAGTGTTGAGGTTATTATAGACCTGGTAGGTCCCCAAGGTGGTATGTGCGTAGGACCTAGGGTACACTTTAACTAGGTGTACCAGAAGGATTATAATTAGGGTTGAGTGAACCCAAATTGTAAAGTTTGGATTCGTCCCAAATTTTAGGATTTTTTGACCCCGGATCCGAACCCGAACATTTCCGTAAAAGAGCAGCCAATCAACAAGCGGTTAACTGTCTGACCTTAGAAGCCATCACAGCCATGCCTACTAATGGCATGGCTGTGATTGGCCAGAGCAGCATGTGACCCAGGCTCTATATAAGCTTGAGTCACGTAGCGCTGCACGTCACTCTGCTGTTACAAGTGTAGGGAGAGGATGCTGCTGGACTTGTGATTTCAGGGAAAGAATAGGAGAGAATCTAACTCAGCGATCTACCTAGAGATAGTTGTGTGGGTGCAGGGCACAATCGTTTTACCCTGCCCTGAGCCCATTGACAAAAAACAACAATTTATAATTCTGTTAGTTAGGTGGGCGGCGGCCATTTTATGCAAGTTCAGTGCACCAGCACTGCATCTGAGCTTTTGGGACAATGCAAATCACCATTTCTTTTGGCAAACTACAACATCATGATTAGTCAGTGTGCAATTTAAGCTAGAAATACACCCATCGTTTTCTGGGGTTTGAAAAACACACTTTTTTTTCTTCAAAAAACAGTATTTTCAAGATCTGCAAGTGTTAAATTCAAGTTTAATATATACAGCTTTCATATTCTGTTACCAAAAAAACACTTTTTTGGCAATCTACAACATCTTGATTAGTCAGTGTGCAATTTAAAGAGGACCTTTCACCAGAATAAAGTATCTAAACTGCCTATATAGACGTGTAGAGCGACGCCCAGGGATCCCCCTGCACTTACTGTTATCCCCGGGCGCCGCTCCGTTCTCCGGTTATAGCCTCCGGTATGTTCATAGTTAGGCTCCACCCAGGGGAACCTGCCGGCGTCTCTTTCTCCTATGCTGTAGCACTGGCCAATCGCAGCGCTCAGCTCATAGCCAGGCTATGAGCTGAGCGCTGCGATTGGCCAGCGCTACAGCATAGGAGAAGGAGACCGCGGCAGGTTCCCCTGGGTGGAGCCTAACTATGAACATACCGGAGGCTATAACCGGAGAACGGAGCGGCGCCCGGGCATAACAGTAAGTGCAGGGGGATCCCTGGGCGCCGCTCTACACGTCTGTATAGTCAGTTTAGATACTTTATTCTGGTGAAAGGTCTTCTTTAAGCTAGAAATACACCCATCATTTTGTGGGCTTTGAAAAACACACTTTTTTTCCTCCAAAAAAACTGTATTTTCCAGATCTGCAAGTGTTAAATTCAAGTTTAATATATACAGCTTTCATATTCTGTTATCAAAAAAACACTTTTTTGGCAATCTACAACATCTTGATTAGTCAGTGTGCAATTTAAGCTAGAAATACACCCATCATTTTCTGGGGTTTGAAAAACACACATTTTTCTCCAAAAAACTGTATTTTCCAGATCTGCAAGTGTTAAATTCAAGTTTAATATATACAGCTTTCATATTCTGTTACCAAAAAAACACTTTTTTGGCAATCTACAACATCTTGATTTAGTCACTGAGCAAATTAAGCTAGAAATACACCCATCATTTTCTGGGGTTTGAAAAACACACTTTTTTTTTTCTTCAAAAAACACTATTTTCCAGATCTGCAAGTGTTAAATTCAAGTTTAATATATACAGCTTTCATATTCTGTTACCAAAAAAACACTTTTTGGCAATCTACAACATCTTGATTAGTCAGTGTGCAATTTAAGCTAGAAATACACCCATCATTTTCTGGGGTTTTAAAAACACACTTTTTTTTCTCCAAAAAACACTATTTTCAGGCCTTGCAGCATCAGCACGTGTGAAATTACAGGCTTATATACTGTTGTCAAATTCAGTTGTTAAACAAACACGCGTTTGGGCACAAAAAATTTAGTTGGCAGCCTTTGATGCAGATGTCATTGTGAGATACACCCTTAATACATTTGGGTTACATTGAGAGATTTTAAATACTGCCATTTGGTGCACCAATATTGAATTCAGGCCTACACTGGTTCAGGCCATATGAGATACACCCTCTACATACAGGGGTTGGATTCAGACATTTGAAATACACCCATTTGAAATACAGCCATTTTGTGCAATTAAATACTTAATTTAGGCCTACACTGGTTCGGGCCCTGTGAGATACTCCCTCTACATACAGGGGTTTGATTCAGGCATTTGAAATACCGCCATTTGGTGCACCAATATTGAATTCAGGCCTACACTGGTTCAGGCCGTGTGAGATACACCCTCTACAAACAGGGGTTTGATTCAGGCATTTGAAATACAGCCATTTGAAATACAGCCATTTTGTGCAAAGAAATATTTAATTTAGGCCTACACTGGTTAAGACCCTGTGAGATACACCCTCTACATACAGGGGTTTGATTCAGGCATTTGAAATACAGCCATTTGAAATACAGCTATTTTGTGCAAATAAATATTTAATTCAGGCCTACACTGGTTCAGGCCCTGTGAGATACCCCCTCTACATACAGGGGTTGGATTCAGGCATTTGAAATACAGCCATTTGAAATACATCCATTTTGTGCAAAGAAATATTTAATTTAGGCCTACACTGGTTCATGCCCTGTGGGATACTCCCTCTACATACAGGGGTTTGATTCAGGCATTTGAAATACCGCCATTTGATACTCCCTCTACATACAGGGGTTTGATTCAGGCATTTGAAATACCGCCATTTGGTGCACCAATATTGAATTCAGGCCTATATTCGTTCAGGCCGTGTGAGATACACCCTCTACATACAGGGGTTTGATTCAGGCATTTGAAATACAGCCATTTCAAATACATCCATTTTGTGCAAAGAAATATTTAATTTAGGCCTACACTGATTCATGCCCTGTGAGATACTCCCTCTACATACAGGGGTTGGATTCAGGCATTTGAAATACTGCCATTTGAAATACATCCATTTTGTGCAAATAAATATTTAATTAAGGCCTACACTGGTTCATGCCCTGTGAGATACTCCCTCTACATACAGGGGTTTGATTCAGGCATTTGAAATATCGCCATTTGGTGCAGCAATATTGAATTCAGGCCTACACTGGTTCAGGCCGTGTGAGATACACCCTCTACATACAGGGGTTGGATTCAGGCATTTGAAATACAGCCATTTGAAATACAGCCATTTTACATAACATAGTAACATAGTACATAAGGCCGAAAAAAGACATTTGTCCATCCAGTTCGGCCTGTTATCTTGCAAGTTGATCCAGAGGAAGGCAAAAAAAAACCTGTGAGGTAGAAGCCAATTTTCCTCACTTTAGGGGAATAAAAAAATTCCTTCCCGACTCCAATCAGGCAATCAGAATATCTCCCTGGATCAACGACCCCTCTCTAGTAGCTATAGCCTGTAATATTATTACACTCCAGAAATACATCCAGGCCCCTCTTGAATTCCTTTATTGTACTCACCATCTCACCTCCTCAGGCAGAGAGTTCCATAGTCTCACTGCTCTTACCGTAAAGAATCCTTTTCTATGTTTGTGTACAAACCTTCTTTCCTCCAAACGCAGAGGATATCCCCTCGTCACAGTCACAGTCCTGGGGATAAATAGATGATGGGATAGATCTCTGTACTGACCCCTGATATATTTATACATAGTAATTAGATCTCCCCTCAGTTGTCTTTTTTCTAACGTGAATAACCCTAATTTTGATAATCTTTCAGGGTACTGTAGTTGCCCCATTCCAGTTATTACTTTAGTTGCCCTCCTCTGGACCCTCTCCAGCTCTGCTATGTCTGCCTTGTTCACTGGAGCCCAGAACTGTACACAGTACTCCATGTGTGGTCTGACTAATGATTTGTAAAGTAGTAGGAATATGTTCTCATCACGGGCATCTATGCCCCTTTTGATGCAACCCATTATCTTATTGGCCTTGGCAGAAGCTGCCTGACACTGTTTTTTGCAGCTTAGTTTGCTGTTTATTAAAATTCCTAGATCCTTTTCCATGTCAGTGTTACCGAGTGTTTTACCATTTACTATGTACGGGTTACTTGCATTATTCCTTCCCATGTGCAAAGAAATATTTAATTTAGGCCTACACTGGTTCAGGCCCTGTGAGATACTCCCTCTACATACAGAGGTTTGATGCAGGCATTTGAAATACAGCCATTTGAAATACAGCCATTTTCTGCAAAGAAATATTTAATTTAGGCCTACACTGGTTCAGGCCCTGTGAGATACCCCATCTACATACAGGGGTTGATAGGATAGCATCTTGCAGTTGATGGAGATTTGAGGGATGCACATCCAGGGCATGAAGCTCCCGTTTCACCACATCCCAAAGATGCTCTATTGGGTTGAGATCTGGTGACTGTGGGGGCCATTTTAGTACAGTGAACTCATTGTCATGTTCAAGAAACCAATTTGAAATGATTCGAGATTTGTGACATGGTGCATTATCCTGCTGGAAGTAGCCATCAGAGGATGGATACATGTTCTCATTCTGTTTACGCCAAATTCGGACTCTACCATTTGAATGTCTCAACAGAAATCGAGACTCATCAGACCAGGCAACATTTTTCCAGTCTTCAACAGTCCAATTTTGGTGAGCTCGTGCAAATTGTAGCCTCTTTTTCCTATTTGTAGTGGAGATGAGTGGTACCCTGTGGGGTCTTCTGCTGTTGTAGCCCATCCGCCTGAAGGTTGTGCGTGTTGTGGCTTCACAAATGCTTTGCTGCATACCTCGGTTGTAACGAGTGGTTATTTCAGTCAACGTTGCTCTTCTATCAGCTTGAATCAGTCGGCCCATTCTCCTCTAGCATCCACAAGGCATTTTTGCCCACAGGACTGCGGCATACGGGATGTTTTTCCCTTTTCACACCATTCTTTGTAAACCCTAGAAATGGTTGTGCGTGAAAATCCCAGTAACTGAGCAGATTGTGAAATACTCAGACCGGCCCGTCTGGCACCAACAACCATGCCACGCTCAAAATTGCTTAAATCACCTTTCTTTCCCATTCTGACATTCAGTTTGGAGTTCAGGAGATTGTCTTGACCAGGACCACACCCCAAAATGCATTGAAGCAACTACCATGTGATTGGTTGACTAGATAATTGCATTAATGAGAAATAGAACAGGTGTTCCTAATAATTCTTTAGGTGAGTGTACATACATTTTGTGCAAAGAAATATTAAATTTAGGCCTACACTGGTTCATGCCCTGTGAGATACTCCCTCTACATACATGGGTTTGATTCAGAAATTTGAAATACAGCCATTTGAAATACATCCATTTTGTGCAAATAAATATTTAATTTAGGCCTACACTGGTTCAGGCCCTGTGAGATACTCCCTCTACATACAGGGGTTTGATGAAGGCACTTATCTTTCAAGATGAGTACATGGGAGGACCATCGCAGCATGTCTCGGATGATGACAAAACACAGGTGCCAACTGCTAGGGCTTTCGAAAGTTTGCAGACCGACAAGGAAGGCAGGGGTGAAGACTGTGTGGAAGATGATGTGGAGGACGATGAGGTCCTCGACCCCACATGGAATCAAGGTCATGCGAGTGAACTATGTAGTTCGGAGGATGAGGCGGTGGTCGCACAGAGTCACCAGCACAGCAGAAGAGGGAGCAGGGTGCAAAAGTGGAGCGGCCATCCTCTAGACAATACGCCTCCTACTGCCCACCGCAGCAAGGGACCGAGCACACCAAAGCCAGCTCCAAGGAGTTCCCTGGCGTGGCAGTTCTTCAGACAATGTGCTGACAAGACACTAGGGGTTTGCACGCTGTGCAATCAGAGCCTGAAGCGAGGCATAAACGTTCTCAACCTGAGCACATCCTGCATGACCAGGCATTTAAGTGCAAAGCACGAGCAGCAGTGGAGTAGACACCTCAATAACCAAGAAAGGTCTCTGGCTCCTCCTGCTTCCTCTTCTGCTGCAGTCGTGGCCTCTTCATCCACCTCTGGAGTGACAGTGCCACCTGCCACCCCGCAAACAGAGGATCTGCCAGCAAAACCACCACCTGGGTCACCAAGCATCTCCACAATGTCCCACGGAAGCGTTCAGCTCTCCATCTCCCAAATGCTGGAGAGGAAGAGGAAGTACCCCCCTACCCACCCACCTGCGATCCCTAGCCCTGAATGCCAGCATTTCTAATTACTGGCCTTTGAAATGCTGTCATTCCGTCTGGTGGAGACGGATAGTTTAAAAGGCCTTATGGCGGTGGCTGTCCCACAGTACGTCGTGCCCAGTCGCCACTACTTTAAAAGGCGAGCCATCTCTTCCCTACACAACCAAGTAGGGGACAAAATCAGGTGTGCACTGCGCAATGCCATCTGTGACAAGGTGCACCTGACTACGGATACGTGGACCAGTAAGCACGGTCAGGGCCGTTATATCTCCATAACAGCACACTGGGTAAATGCAGTGGTGGCTGGGCCTGAGGCGGATAGCAGTTTGGCGCTTGTCCTTCTACCACCGAGGATTGCAGGGCGCTTCAGTTTGCCTCCTGTTGCTTCCTCCTCCTACTCTGCTTCCTCATCCTCTACCAGCTCCTCATCCGGTCAGCGTAACACCTTCACCACCAACTTCAGCACAGCCAGGGGTAAACGACAGCATGCAGTTTTAAAACTTATCTGTTTGAGGGACAAACCCCACACTGCGCTGGAGCTGTGGACGGGCCTTGAACTACAGACCGATGAGTGGTTTGTGCCAGTCAGCCTCAAGCCCGGCCTGGTGGTGTGCGATAATGGGCGAAATCTCGTAGCAGCTCTGGGACTTGCTGGTTTGACTCACATCCCTTTGCCTGGTGCATGTGCTGAATTTGGTGGTGCAGAGATTCCTTAAAAATTACCCCGATATGTCAGAGCTGCTGCATAAAGTGCGAGCCGTCTGTGCACTCTCTCAGCGTTCTCACCCTGCTGCTGCTCGCCTGTCAGCGCTGCAGCGTAACTTCGGCCTTCCCGCTCACCGCCTCATATGCGACGTGCCCACAAGGTGGAACTCCACCTTGCACATGCTGGCCAGACTGTGAGAGCATTCCCAAGTGGCTCCGAGAGTGGGTTCCTGCACCCACAAATGTCAGGGCACAGTTCTGGAGGATGACGAGGTGGAGTATGAGGAGGAGGAGATGGAGGAGGAGGAACCATGTTCACTGCAGAGTGGCACCCAGACCAGCTCATGGCCATCACTGGTGCGTGGATGGGGGGATACAGAGGACACAGACGATACACCTCCCACAGAGGACAGCTTTTCGTTGCCTCTGGGCAGCCTGGCACACATGAGCGATTACATGCTGCAGTGTCTTTGCAACGACCGCCGAGTTGCCCACATTCTAACTTGTGCTGATTACTGGGTGGCCACGCTGCGGGATCCCCATTACAAGGACAACGTACTGTCACTGGAGCGTGATCGTAAGATGCATGAGTACAAGCACACGCTGGTAGACGCGCTGCTGGTGGCATTCCCACCTGACAGCGGGGGCACAGTGGAAGCACAAGGCGAAGGCCGAGGAAGAGGTCGCAAACGCAGCTGGGGCACCACCAGCACCTCATAAGGCAGGGTTAGCATGGCCGAAATGTGGAATACATTTGTCAGTTACATTTTATGGTCAAATTCACCAATTTTTGGGTGTAATATTCCCCTCCTCTACCTAGTTGACAGCTTAATAAATTTCAATAATTTTTATTTTACATTTTCGGGTGACAATAAACAATTGTTTTCTGTCATAGACCCCTGCTCTACCAAGTAGACAGGTTAATTAATTTCTGTAATTTTTCTGTTACATTCTTGGGTTGACATTATACAAGTTTAGATGTGAATAAACCCCTGCTCTGCATAGGTGACAGGGAATAAAATTTCTGAAATGCTTCTTTAATTGATGCGCGCCACCTCCTTTGATTCAATGCTTAAACTTAAACAAGTTGTACCACATTTAAGCTTCAATACTTTGTCCCACATTTCCGCTATACTCTTTTGGCCAACATTTGCGCCTCAATAGCTTTTCCCACAATTCCGCTTGACTCTTTTGGCCCACATTTGGGCTTCTGTAATTTGTCCCACATTTGCACCTCAATAGCTTTTCCAACATTTCTTCTCGATCCCAATTTTTTTTTATACATTTATCTCCCTTAAATTTGGTCTCTTTTTCTCACGATCCCTCTCCGGCCTGGAACCCTGATTCCCCGCCACCCGTAATCACCATGGTAGGCGCATAAAAGAACATCGAAAGTTGAGGCAGTAAGTATGCACACGCCTACACGAACTAACTGACAGGGGTCAGCCCCTGCAACTTCTGGGTCTCCAAATTGGGCACATGGCCTGAGCTTTCCCTTTACGCCTTCGAGGTGCTGGCCTGCCCTGCAGCCAGTGTATTGTCTGAATGCGTGTTTAGTACGAATGAAGGGTTATATTTCCCAATGTTTTGGGGTGTACCCTCTTCTGTCAGGTGAAATGGGTCAGATGACAGACAATCATACAGTCAGCCAGGTTAGACCCTGTTGTTCGCGGCGCCCCCTCCTGTGTCAGGACAGTCGCAGCAGTGCAGGCAATGATTGAAAAAGCCTCAGAAATAGTGTTGGACTATCCAGTAGTTGTGCAAACACCTCATGACATACAGGGTAGTCTCACACAGGTGCAACCAAAACATATTTCTATGGCTAGACAACTCAGAATCCAATGTGAACATCTCATGCCAGACAATATTTCTTTTAAAAGATGTACTACTCTGAATCCTGATACTTTGTTACCAATCACAGATTCAGAAATGGGGGAGGGTAGCACAGGTAGCCTTTGGCTGATTTACGGATGGAGTAGAGTTAACACTCCTGTTTTCTGAGATTTCTGAGTTGTGTTATCTAATCTAAGCAAACACCTTCAATTGCTTTTCAATGGCTTTTGTCTCAAGATAACACGATGAGTTAAGAAATTTGAGTTAAGAGCTGGAGTGCTAACCCTGCTACATCTGTAGCTGAAAACGATCCTCATGACTGTGTACAGTTGATGCAACAAAAAACTTCTGGATTTTCTCATGTGCATGAAAAATCTCTTGATAACTCTGATCTTGAGTATTTTGTAGATGGAAGCAGGTTTATGGGAGAGGACGGCTGGTTCCACACTGGATATGCAGTGGTCACACAACATGAGGTAGCCATTGCTGAACCACTCCCTCTGCACATGTCTGCGCAGGAGGCAGAGCTGAAGGCACTCACTGAGGCATGTAAATTGGCTGAGGGGAAGAAGGTGAACATCTATATGGATTCAAGGTATGCTTTTGGTATTGCACATGACTATGGACCTATATGGCTGGCTAGAGACTTTCTAACTTCTGCAGGTCAGCCCATTAAAAACAAAAACTCTGTGCTTGAACTGATGAACTCTTTACTGTTGCCAGAAAAAGTTGCTATTGTAAAGGTAAAGGCTTACACAAGGTGTACCACGGTAGAGGCAAAAGGCAATGACAAGGTAGCCAAGCAAGCTGCGCTCCAGTCACTGAGTGCTGATGCCACCCTGGTAAGAGCCTTAAAGCCTGTGGATATATGTAAAGACATTTTAATTAAGTTGTTTGAACAGGCCCCAACTGACGAGAAAGAACTATGGACTAAACAAGGAGCTAGGCCAGATGACAAAGGAGTATTGAAAAACCAGGACAAAATTTGTCTACCACGCCCTCTGTACCCAGCCATGGCTCAGGAGGCCCACGGGCCCACTCACCTATAAAAATGTGCCATGGTAAGTGTGGTTAATGCAGGGTGGATTGCTCCAGAATTCTCTACGGTATCAGGTCGATTTACACACGGATGTATGGTCTGTGCATTGAATAACCCCGGTCAAGTGGTGAAGACTCCAAGCAAGCACAGCCCCAGGCCACTTTACCCGTTTCAGAGACTGCAGATAGACTACATACAACTACCAAAGGTAGGAGTGTATGAGTTTGTTCTCCTGTGTGTTGATCTCTTTTCAGGTTAGCCGGAAGCCTTCCCAATAGCCAAAGCCAATGCCAAGAGTACGGCAAAGAAACTGGTCAGTGAACTGATATGCAGGTATGGTGTTCCTGAGGTTACTGAGTCAGATAGAGGTTCTCATTTCACAGTTATGCAAGCATCAGGGGTGACCCAAGCCTTCCATACAGTTTACCATCCCCAAAGCAGCGGCCGAGTTGAGCACCTGAATGGCACATTGAAACTGAAAATACAAAAGGCCATGCGGGAGATTCAGAAGCCCTGGACAGAGTGCTTACCTCTGGCCCTGTATTCAGTAAGGCACACCCCAAACAAGAAGACAGAGTTGTCCCCATTTGAGATCCTGTTTGAAAATGCCCCCAAGTTAGAGTTATACTTTCCTCAGCAGCTGCAGATAAATAATGACAGTCTGAACAGTTACATGCGGGCCCTCACAAAAATTTTAGAAGACGCACATAAACAGGTGTTTGCTTTACTTCCAGATCCTGACTCAGTAGAAGGAACTCACAGCTTGCAGCCCGGAGACTGGGTGGTGATAAAGAGACATGTGAGAAAAGGACTAGAAGGACAGAAGTACTGTTGACCACCCACGCTGCTGTAAAGGTTGAAGGAAAGCTCAACTGGATACACGCGTCTCACTGCAAGAAAGTCTTGGAACCACAGGATGAAGGTCACTGACAGTGGCTCTGACCCTGAGCATGTCAGCAGTGTTTGGTCCACTGAATAGTGAATGGGACAATGGTTTGATACGGCACCATCAGTTGCTGTTTGAAGGACTGAATGACATTGAAAAATTGAGAGACTGTTGGATCTGTACTCACAGTCCTGTGAGTTGAACCAGTATGCCCTATTTCGCTGTGCCCCTCAGTTTTTCTGAATTGACTGAACTGGCCAACTCTACTATCTTTTTCACAGACATGAAGCAGGTTAAGTCCAAACTAAAAACAGGGAGGTACACTTACCCGGTGCAGGATGGGATGAGCCCCCCTGGCTCATGGTAAGCAGATCAGGGCAACCAGTTTATTATACAATATCGAGATTATTGAGAGTATCTGTGGTACTGTTCCCCTGAAGGGAATCGGGTTAAGGCAGAATAAGGTTAGCTTGTTCTGAATTACCTTTGGGCGGTAACAGTACACAGATTTCTCAAAATGGGGGAATTGTGAGAGATAGAACTTTATCTTGTATATCTATCTCAAGAAAAAACAAAGAACTGGAAGCTCTTAGATGTCCAATGGTGAAAAAGTAATATGCTTTATTGAAAACTTAATCAGTGGATAATAAAATGAAATAAAACAGGGAAAGAGGGAGCACAGATGCCATCCCAGCTCTGCAGTGTTGACAGAAGAAGTCACAGCAATACATAAACATTGATACAATAAATATGAGTCCAAATATAGGGCATGACAGTTACTGAGATAATGTAGATATGGTGGGTAGTGACCAGGAGGTGATCCACACATGAACACAGCCCGCAAAACAGGCGGTGGTGTGAACCTGCTGGACCTATGTCACACCTATATAACAGTAAGCCAAAGAAAGAGTGTACTGTAAATGAAAGGACTCACCAAGAGTAACTGCAACCTGGATGTCTGGGATGGCGTTACCCCGACGTGCGTTTCGGCGTACCTTCGTCAGGGGCTACGCCGAAACGCGAAGGTACGCCGAAACGCGCGTCGGAGTAACGCCATCCCAGACATCCAGGTCGCAGTTACTCTTGGTGAGTCCTTTCATTTACAGTACACTCTTTCTTTGGCTTACTGTTATATAGGTGTGACATAGGTCCAACAGGTTCACACCACCGCCTGTTTTGCGGGCTGTGTTCATGTGTGGATCACCTTCTGGTCACTACCCACCATATTTACATTATCACAGTACCTGTCATGCCCTATATTTGGACTCATATTTATCGTATCAATGTTTATGTATTGCTGTGACTTCTCCTGTCAACACTGCAGAGCTGGGATGGCGTCTGTGCTCCCTCTTTCCCTGTTTTATGGCATTTTATTATCCACTGATTAAGTTTTCAATAAAGCATATTAATTTTTCACCATTGGATGTCTAAGAGCTTCCAGTTCTTCGTTTTTTCTTGTATTTATAAGCTCGTCCAGTCACACTGGAATACTGGGTGTTTTTTTTTCTATAAAAGTCGCACCACTGTGTGTATATTCAATCGGCTATTGACACCCATGGTTGTGTTTTGTTTTTATTTTTGTTTTTATTATATCTATCTCAACCAGGGTTCAATGAGAGGTTAATAAAATGTTAGCTGAAGTGTCAGCTCTTTGCAGGCATGCGGGAGGGGGGACCAGATGACAACCTCTCCACCCCCACTTGCTCTATTTTCAGAAATGCAAGCTTCTGCTGCTCTAATTTCACATCCTCTTTTCTAATAAGATGTTTCAATTCATCTGTCTTTGTGGTTTCTGCTCAAGTTATGTGACGCACGGCTGTTGGACATCTACCAATAATCATAGTATAAGTGTCTGTTAATTTACAATAAAGTAGATTACTGATTACAACCATTGTGTCTGTATCAGCCTTCTCTGTGCACATACGTTATTTGAATTCGGAACCCATAATCATAGACACATTGGTAATTGCCCCAAAATGCTTGAACTTCTTCCATTTGCGTTTTTTTTTTTTTGTTAAAGGGATTCTATGATGAGATTTGAGGCCTATACCCTAAACATATGGCCAGGTCCCTACTAATACCCTGAATCCGAAACTGACCTTATTAAATGTGCCTGTTGCTCTATTAGCATATAAAACAGTTTTTTATAACCTGTCTTTCACCTACCTAAGGTGTCCAAGGGGACGTCGCTTCATACAGGGTGCCCGGCTGCAGCCATCTCCGTCTGGTGCCCAGCGCCGCCTTCCCACTAGAAATCTCGGCCCTCCCTGTCTATAGTACTGCCTTCCTTACCTCAGACCCGCCTCCGCAATCGTCTGGTCCCTCAGGTTATGCCTAGTGCGCACGTGCGGGATCTGGCAGAGGGACCGGACGATTGCGGAGGGCGGGGCTGAGGTGAGGAAGGCGGTAATATTGAAAGGGAGGGCGGCGATTTCTAGTGGGAAGGCGGCGCTGGGCACCAGACGGAGATGGCTGCAGCCGGGCACCCTGTATGAAGCGACGTCCCCTTAGACACCTTAGGTAGGTGAATGACAGGTTATAAAAACCTGTTTTATATGCTAATAGAGCCACAGGCACATTTAATAAGGTCAGTTTCGGATTCAGGGTATTAGTAGGAACCTGGCCATATGTTTAGGTTATAGGCCTCAAATCTCATGACAGAATCCCTTTAACTTAGTCATAACTCTTGACTTGGACATGTGAGATTGTGTCATTTATTTTTAGTTCAGAGGGACTAAAATAATGCAGAAAATCCTGATACAGTACCTTTGGCTTTGATATTTTTTGCTAAAATAATATGGGATTAGGCTTAAGCCTTGATCTCTATATACCCAAAATTAAAAGGGTATGACTGGCATGGTCACTTTTAGCAAGTAGAAAAAGTCTTTAGACTTTATTAGATAAACATAGAGAACAATTCCAGTCAAGAACAAGGGTAGTTTTGTAAAGATAGACCAGGCACTCTATATATGTTACCAACAGACGAGATATTTATTATAAGATCAGTTATCTAAAATAGCATAAAATAACAGCATACAGTATCAGCATATAAAAGTATCACTAAAATATCAGTAATGGCAATTGAATATAATATCAGAATAGCAGCAGTAAATGGCAAATAGCAGCAGTTAGCAGCAGTAAATATATCAAATGGCAGTGGTGTATGAAGTCCGTCTACATAAAACACAGATATAGAACGTATATTCCTCTTTGACTGCAGCAGAGGATATGGCACTAATTAGGGGCCAGATGTAAAAAAATGTCTTTTCTCAGAGTAACTTTCCCACATTCGGGGTCAAGATATTTTATAGCTTTTACAGTTCCACTCCTGGTTAGTTTTATTTGCGCATATGTAGATCACCAGTCTTTACAATATCACGGAGAGAGAAAGAGGTACAATGCGGTGAGCAAGGTGGCGTCCCACCTAGTTGTATTTACTCATTCAATGTTACCTTACTCTTATTCCTCTCCCGTTTCTGAGTGTCGACTCGGCGTGGATATCAGCTGACTCTGTGTCCAGTGTCGTCAGCAGGTTTTGCGCTTGATGAAGTTTGAATATTGCCAGGGTTTTTCGTTCCAGAAGCTTAAGTTAGGTTCAGAGGGGACTCTCTGCCAGCATGCCGGTGCAAGGTGTAACCCATACGTGTTTCGGGGACGTGGCCCCTTCCTCAGTGGTGACCTTGCTCTATTCCCCCTCTTCCTTTTATGCTCCAAATTAGGGTAAGGATCAAAAGCTGTGTCGGAATCGTGATAGCTTTCAGATGGGTATAAAACCCGGATTTTCATAATATAACTCCTATCTGTCTTTTATGCGACTTTTTATTATCTGGTTGCGTTTTTTTTAGATAGCTTTTGTGGCTGCTTACATAAAATGTCAAACACATTTATTTTTATATATACATACAGGGAGTGCAGAATTATTAGGCAAATGAGTATTTTGATCACATCATCCTCTTTATGCATGTTGTCTTACTCCAAGCTGTATAGGCTCGAAAGCCTACTACCAATTAAGCATATTAGGTGATGTGCATCTCTGTAATGAGAAGAGGTGTGGTCTAATGACATCAACACCCTATATTAGGTGTGCATAATTATTAGGCAACTTCCTTTCCTTTGGCAAAATGGGTCAAAAGAAGGACTTGACAGTCTCAGAAAAGTCAAAAATAGTGAGATATCTTGCAGAGGGATGCAGCACTCTTAAAATTGCAAAGCTTCTGAAGCGTGATCATCGAACAATCAAGCGTTTCATTCAAAATAGTCAACAGGGTCGCAAGAAGCGTGTGGAAAAACCAAGGCGCAAAATAACTGCCCATGAACTGAGAAAAGTCAAGCGTGCAGCTGCCAAGATGCCACTTGCCACCAGTTTGGCCATATTTCAGAGCTGCAACATCACTGGAGTGCCCAAAAGCACAAGGTGTGCAATACTCACAGACATGGTTAAGATAAGAAAGGCTGAAAGACGACCACCACTGAACAAGACACACAAGCTGAAACGTCAAGACTGGGCCAAGAAATATCTCAAGACTGATTTTTCTAAGGTTTTATGGACTGATGAAATGAGAGTGAGTCTTAATGGGCCAGATGGATGGGCCCGTGGCTGGATTGGTAAAGGGCAGAGAGCTCCAGTCCGACTCAGACGCCAGCAAGGTGGAGGTGGAGTACTGGTTTGGGCTGGTATCATCAAAGGGAAAACAGTACACCTCTCTGAACAGTGTCTTGGAGGCTGTGGTTGCTGCTGCACGCAATGTTGATGGTGAACAGATCAAAACACTGACAGAATCCATGGATGGCAGGCTTTTGACTGTCCTTGCAAAGAAAGGTGGCTATATTGGTCACTGATTTGTTTTTGAATGTCAGAAATGTATATTTGTGAATGTTGAGATGTTATATTGGTTTCACTGGTAAAAATAAATAATTGAAATGGGTATATATTTGTTTTTTGTTAAGTTGGCTAATAATTATGCACAGTAATAGTCACCTGCACACACAGATATCCCCCTAAAATAGCTAAAACTAAAAACAAACTAAAAAAAAACTACTTCCAAAAATATTCAGCTTTGATATCAATGAGTTTTTTGGGTTCATTGAGAACATGGTTGTTGTTCAATAATAAAATTAATCCTCAAAAATACAACTTGCCTAATAATTCTGCACTCCCTGTATGTTTGTTTAACTCTAATATGTGCTAGCATAATAATAAATGCAGCCATATACAGTACAGACCAAAAGTTTGGACACACCTTCTCATTCAAAGAGTTTTCTTTATTTTCATGACTATGAAGACATCAAAACTATGAATTAACACATGTGGAATTATATACATAACAAACAAGTGTGAAACAACTGAAAATATGTCATATTCTAGGTTCTTCAAAGTAGCCACCTTTTGCTTTGATTACTGCTTTGCACATTCTTGGCATTCTCTTGATGAGCTTCAAGAGGTAGTCCCCTGAAATGGTCTTCCAGCAGTCTTGAAGGAGTTCCCAGAGATGCTTAGCACTTGTTGGCCCTTTTGCCTTCACTCTGCGGTCCAGCTCACCCCAAACCATCTCGATTGGGTTCAGGTCCGGTCACTGTGGAGGCCAGGTCATCTGGCGCAGCACCCCATCACTCTCCTTCATGGTCAAATAGCCCTTACTTTCAAAGTTTTACCAATTTTTCGGCTGACTGACTGACCTTAATTTCTTAAAGTACCGATGGCCACTCGTTTTTCTTTACTTAGCTGCTTTTTTCTTGCCATAATACAAATTCTAACAGTCTATTCAGTAGGACTATCAGCTGTGTATCCACCTGACTTCTCCTCAACGCAACTGATGGTCCCAACCCCATTTATAAGGCAAGAAATCCCACTTATTAAACCTGACAGGGCACACCTGTGAAGTGAAAACCATTTCTGGGGACTACCTCTTGAAGCTCATCAAGAGAATGCCAAGAGTGTGCAAAGCAGTAATCAAAGCAAAAGGTGGCTACTTTGAAGAACCTAGAATATGACATATTTTCAGTTGTTTCACACTTGTTTGTTATGAATATAATTCCACATGTATTAATTCATAGTTTTGATGCCTTCAGTGTGAATCTACAATTTTCATTGTCATGAAAATAAAGAAAACTCTTTGAATGAGATGGTGTGTCCAAACTTTTGGTCTGTACTGTATATAGTCCAAGCTTCTTTAAAAACATATGTTAGGACTATACATAAAGCAGCCATTTCAACTAGAAGATTAAAAGAGTCATGTCACAATCATATTTCTTTACAAATGTGTGAGAAAACAGTATTTAAAAAAGTTTGCGGTTGCCATGCGTTTCTTATGCTGCTTTTTAACCAAGTTGCGTTTTTTATGTCAAAGCTCCTTAAATAAAACATATAACATTATAGATAAAAAATAAGTTCACATTAAGTTCTAAGAATATGTGAGTTTTATAAAATAATAAAAACATCACTTTCATTATAAGTGGTAGACAACCTCTATATAGAATCCATACAAGAAGCAATTCATAGGAACCCAAATAGTTCCCAGTCGGCATTTAACCCATTGGGTACCAGTGAACCAAAGTCAAAAATCAGTTTTGATTCCAGTCTAGACATCTTTTTAACCAGATCTCCACCCCTCCAATCTGGTTCTACCTTGGCTAGTGCTGTGTAAATCAAGCCAGTGGGATCTTTATTGTGGTACATTTTAAAGTGTCTAGATACGGTGTGGTTCTCATATCCTCAACGTATGTTGGCCACATGTTCGGATATTCTTTTTTTTAAAAGTCTCTTGGTGGGCCAACTCATTGTTTGTTACAAGGGCATGTTAGTAAATAAATAACACCTTTACTGTTGCAAGTAAGAAAGGTTTTTATCTCATGTGAGTAGCCATTGCTGTTGGAAGTGACCCTCACAGTTTTTTTTGGAAAATTTGTTATCTTGCAATTAGAACAGGAATTGCATCTAAAAAAGCCCTCAAAGCAAAGCCAATGTTTGCTTTCCAGTTGGTTGGATTTTTTAACCGTAGGGGCTATCTTTATACCTAAATTCTCAGCACGTGTGTATACTATTTTTGGTTTAGATGGTAACACAGGTCCTATAATCTTGTCTTTTAACAAGAAGGGCCAGTGTTTAGTAATACTGGCTTCCACCTTCCTATATTGGGTGTTAAAAGGTAAAATTATTTGAAATCCTTCCTGTGGCGTTGTGCTGGTATGGGGTTCTATCTCTTTTTCCACGAAAAACTCTTTACGGTCTAAATTTTTAACCCTATTAAGTGCTTCTTCGATGCATTGGTTTGGGTAATTTTTATCCATAAACTGCTTTTTCAGTATCTCGGCCTCTTCTATAAATGTATCCTCCACTGTACAGTTTCTTTTAAGGCGTCGGAATTGGCTAGTTGGAACATTTAGCAGCCACCTGGGGAGGTGGCAGCTAGAATGTAATATAAAATAATTTTTTGCTGTTGGTTTATGATATGTGCTGCAAATAAATTTATCTTTATTAATATCAATATTCAAATCTAAAAATTCAATATGGGTCTTACTAATATTTGATGTAAAATGGAGGTTCACGTTATTAAAATTAATATCAGATATAAAAGTAGTCAATGCTAAATCTGATCCCCTCCAAATAAAAACAATATCGTCTATATACCGCTTCCAGAGCACCAGATCCGCCCCCAATATGGGTGAGATATTCTCATCTTCCCAGTCTAACATAAATAAATTTGCGTAACTGGGGGCGAATCTGGTGCCCATCGCGGTACCAGACTTCTGTAAATAAAATTCCATATTGAACATAAAATAATTATGTTTGAGGATGAATTTTACAGCCTCCAATATATATTCTATCTGTGTGGATTTATATCTGCCGCTTTTATGTAGTTGTGATGCCAGCGCTTTCAATCCTTGTTCATGTTTAATCGATGTATATAAGGACTGGACATCTAGCGTACCAAGTATCCAACTCTGATCTACTGTAAGTTTTTCTAAAATTTTTATTATTTGTGTGGTATCTTTTGGATAGAATTCTGTGTTTTTTACTATTGGTTGCAGCTGACGGTCGACATATTGCGAGAGATTGGTCGTCAGGGAATTAATCCCCGAAATTATTGGGCGACCTGGGGGATTTATTAGACTTTTGTGCACCTTCGGTAAATAATAAAAAACAGGAAGTCTACATTGTTTATTTAGTATAAAATTCACCTCACTCTGTAATAAAATATTTGTCCGTACACCTCTTTCACATAATTCAACTAACTGTGGATAAAATTCATTTATTGGGTCTTTAGTCAATTTAGTATAAATCTCCATATCTGTTAGTGGTCTGTGACAATCATTTTTATAATCCTCCGTATTTAATATTACTATTCCTCCGCCTTTATCCGCGGGTCGGATTGTGATTGCTTCATTCTTCTGAAATAATTTCATCGCTGCTATTTCCTGGTTTGAGAGGTTTAATCTATTTTTATTTTTATTTCCATCACTCATGGATCTAATATCCCGTTCTACGTTTTTCCTGAAAGCATCTATTTCTGAACTAATTTCGTTTCTAGGATATTTGGTTGATTTAGCCCTCAGTTCGGTATGGATATAGTTTGATGTTGTCTGAGAACTTCGGTCAATGGGATTTTTAAAAAAATATTTTTTGAGGCAAATTTTCCTCACAAATTTTTCAACTCCCACATACGTATCAAATTTGCTCAAGCCTGAACTTGGAGCAAATTTAAGTCCTTTATTTAATAGTGAAATCTGAGGTGGTGTCAATTTTATTTTACTTAAATTAATTATAGAATTTTGTGCTAGTGACTCTGTGTCTAATATTTGTGTTTGTGTCTTCTTTCTTTTGGCCCTTCTTGTTTTTCTCTTCTTTCTTGATAATTTTGAGTCCAGTTGTGTGATCTTTCCGGTGTTCTGTGTGGTCTCTCTGGTGTCCTGTTGTGTCTCCAATAAGGGTTGTGATTGGGTGCTAAACTGTGTACTATCTCTCCTTGATCCCAGTCCTGCATTACTGGTTTGTTCCTCAGATTGTATGTATGTTGGACTGGGGGATTTAGATGGTCTAGGCAAGATAACTTCCTGGGAGAGTGTTGGGCTCGGTGCCGCGTGTTCGGTGTTCGGTGGTGGGGGGAGTGTAATCTAAAAAAGGCTCTCTACCCAAAATTTCATATTTATTTGAAATTGGAATATTTGTGTCTAAATTGCTATCGTGCCAAATTTTAGTTTTATCCCTTGTATCTTTGTGATTCTCCTTATGTGTTTCTCTGTGTTTGGTTTTTGTTCTTGCTTTTACATACTTTGTGGGAGTTTCAGCTTTTTCTGCTAGTGAAGCAATTTCTCTACATTCCCTGTTCTCTATTTGTCGTTTACTATATTTTTTCATTTTTTTATCAATGATCTCCTGTTCTAATCTATCCATACTCTTACAGATCTTCTGTTGCCAAATGTTAAATTCTTCATTTTTGGGGAATACATCTACTTTCCCTTTAATTGCTATAATTCTATTGGATAAATCCTCCAATATCTGTGTCCTTCTTTTAATGATCAATTCTATTAATGCAATAGATTGTTTCTTCAATAATTGGTTCCATTCTGCATCAAATTTCTCATCACACAGATCTTGTGCCGGGGTCTTAGAGAGCTGCAGACCTTTGGGAATTTTCCCACTTTTAATGTATTGAGTGAGGGATTTTATCTCCCACCGTTGTTTGAGTTGTTTCTGTAATAAGGTCTCCAACTCTCCAAAGACCCCGGACACTGAATCCAAACAATTCTGTGTTGCATCAAAATTAAACGTATCTACTATATGCTTTTTTATCTCAATGTAGTTCCA
The DNA here is from genome assembly GCF_905171765.1 of Bufo bufo. Classification (NCBI taxonomy): domain Eukaryota; kingdom Metazoa; phylum Chordata; class Amphibia; order Anura; family Bufonidae; genus Bufo; species Bufo bufo. The sequence continues at coordinate 640,926,852 of NC_053390.1, read as the reverse complement.
TATATCTATGTTGTCCGCTGGGGAGCTCATCAGAAAGAGTGGTTAAGAAAATACAAGGAAAACAGTATCTGTGGATCACTCCAGCTGGACAATGTGGAACAGGTGCTCTTGGTCTGAGTGGCCCACCCAGCCACTAAAGGAAAATGAAAAGCTTTGTAAAGATAGACCAGGCACTCTATATATGTTACCAACAGACAAGATATTTATTATAAGATCAGTTATCTAAAATAGCATAAAATAACAGCATACAGTATCAGCATATAAAAGTATCACTAAAATATCAGTAATGGCAATTGAACATATATAATATCAGAATAGCAGCAGTAAATGGCAAATAGCAGCAGTTAGCAGCAGTAAGTATATCAAATGGCAGTGGTGTATGAAGTCAGTCTACATAAACCACAGATATAGAACATATATTCCTCTTTGACTGCAGCAGAGGATATGGCACTAATTAGGGGCCAGATGTAAAAAAATGTATTTTCTCAGAGTAACTTTCCCACATTCTGGGTCAAGATATTTTATAGCTTTTACAGTTCCACTCCTGGCTAGTTTTATTTGCGCATATGTAGATCGCCAGTCTTTACAATATCACGGAGAGAGAAAGAGGTACAATGCGGTGAGCAAGGTGGCGTCCCACCTAGTTGTATTTACTCATTCAATGTTACCTTACTAAGGGTGGGCCACTCAGACCAAGAGCACCTGTTCCACATTGTCCAGCTGGAGTGATCCACAGATACTGTTTTCCTTGTAAGAACAAAGGTAGGTTCACATTGTTGCTAAGGTAATCCGATAGTCTGTTCCAGCAAAGGAACAGTCTACCATTGTAACAGTATCCGGCATAGCTGGAGACTAGAGTTGGCCTTGCAGTTCACCCGGCGGTCGTTTCGCGGGCGAATTTTGCTCGGTCGCGGTATGCCAAACAAGCGAACATATGGTGATGTCCGCCGGCGCCATATTCTTTTGCATTGTGACGAGCTTTGACCTATGACACATCCATGAGGTGGGACAGGACAGCCAATTGAGACGTTTCAGCACATGGACACACCCCCTACCCTATAAAAAAATCCCATCTGGCAGCCATTTTACATTCAGTTTTTTGCCAGTGTAGGGAGAGGTTGCTGTGTTGAGCAGGGACAGACTGTTAGGGACACCAAACACTAGCTAATAGGGCCACAAAAGTCCTTTTAAGGACTGGTATAGGTGTGCTATCGATAGGTGTGACATACTGAGTGGTGTGATATACTTATAATATACTTTCTAACATGGAAAGTATATTATAGTGCATTTGTATTGTGCGGCAGTTGTGTACGGTCCTACTACGATACTGCAGCTAGACAGAGGGACAAACGCTATTGGAATAACTAATTGCAACTTGTGTGATATAACTGTTGCCCCCCCAAAAAAAAATAACTGATTGAGGGGTGTGATATACCTATAATATACCTTCTAACATAGAAAGTATATAGTGCATTTGTATTGTGCAGCAGTTGTGTGCGGTTCTGCTGAGATACCGCAGATAGATAGAGGGACAAACGGTATTGGAACAACTAATTGCAACTGGTGTGATATACCTGTTGCCCCCCCCCCCAAAAAAAATAACTGATTGAGGGGTGTGATATACCTATAATATACCTTCTAACATAGAAAGTACATTATAGTGCATTTGTATTGTGCAGCAGTTGTGTGCGGTTCTGCTGAGATACCGCAGATAGATAGAGGGACAAACGGTATTGGAACAACTAATTGCAACTGGTGTGATATACCTGTTGCCCCCCCCCAAAAAAAATAATGATTGAGGCATGTGATATACCAATAATATACCTTCTAACATAGAAAATATATTATAGTGCATTTGTATTGTGCAGTAGTTGTGTGCTGTTCTGCTGAGATACTGCAGCTAGATAGAGGGACAAACGCTATTTAAATAATTAATTGCAACTGGTGTGATATACCTGTTGCCCCCCAAAACACTGATTAAGGGGTGCGATTTACCTGCTTCTACAAAACACTGATTAAAGGGTTTGATTTACCTGCTTCCACAAAATACTGATTGAGGCGTGTGATACACCGGCTTCATCAAACTATTGATTGAGGGGTGTGATATACCGGCTTCCACCAAATATTGATTGAGGCATGCGTTACACCAGCTTCCACCAAATATTGAGGGGTTTGATATACTGGCTTCCAGCAAATACTCATTAAGGGTTTCTATATACCTGTTTCCACAAAATACTGATAAAGGGGATTGATATACCAGCTTCCACCAAATATTGATTGAGGCCTGCTATACACCAGCTTCCAGCAAATATTGATTAAGCGGTTTGATATACCAGCTTCCAGCAAATACTCAATAAGGGTTTCTATATACCTGTTTCCACAAAATACTGATAGAGAGGATTGATATACCGTCTTCTACCAAATATTGATTGAGGCCTGCGATACACCGGCTTCCACCAAATGTTGATTAAGGGGTTTGATATACCTGTTTCCACAAAATACTGATTGAGGAATGTGATACACCAGCTTCTTCAAACTATTGATTAAGGGGTGTGATATATCAGCTTCCACAAAATATTGATGGAGGCCTGCGATACACCGGCTTCCACCAAATATTGAATAAGAGGTTTGATTTACCAGCTTCCAGCAAATACTCATTAAGGGGTTCTATATACCTGTTTCCACAAAATACTCATAGAGGGGATTGATATATTGGCTTCAACCAAATATTGATTGAGGCCTGCAATATACCTGGTTCCACAAATACTGCTCTTCTATAGGGACTTTGGGGACTTTGTCACAGGGTCATTTTGAAAATGACAGGCAAAGTAAGAGGCACGCCATTCTGCAGGGGTGGTAGGGGTCGGGGAGGTGCACCAGGCCGGAACCAAAGTGGGAAATTGGAGAAGGTGCGTGCGATTACGTAACAGAGTTGGTTGAGTGGCTCACTCAGCTTTCCGCTTCTGCACCCTCCTCATCCTTTGTATCTGCACCCTTCTCACTCTCTGCTGTGTGTACCCCCAAAGACACCACCACCACCATAGCCCCTCCACTTGAGTCAGAGGAATTATTTTCTCATCCATTCCCAGACCTTACTGATGCGCAGCCATTCTTGGCATCGGATCAGGAAAAGGAGGTAGCAACGGCCGCCATCCAGCGGTCTGACGACAGAACCCAGATCAGCCAAAGGACGGAGGTCCCTGCTGTTGCTGCCTACAGTTGTGTTCCAAATTATTCAACCCCCAATGCTGTAAAGGGTTTTAGGGAATTTAGTGTACATTTGTAATTGTGTTCAGAATGAAATCTTACAAGGACTTTTTAAAGAACCAAATGCAACTAAAATGACATCAATTGTTTTTGTAATACAGTATTAAATGTTTTTTTGTGATTTCTTCATTGACACAATTATTCAACCCCTTAAAGACTACCACTCTTAAGAACAGAGGTTCATTCAAGTGTTTTCGATCAGGTATTGAAAACACCTGTGGATGTCAAGGAGCAGCAATCAAGCATTATAAGCACCAATTAGGCAGATTTAAAAGGACTGTGATACTCAGCTCCTTCTAGACATTTACTGGTGTGTTTACAAAAATGGTGAAGTCAAGAGAATGGTCCAGGAAGACAAGAGAAGAGGTGATTTCTCTTCACAGGAAGGGCAATGGCTATAAGAAGATTGCAAAGATGTTAAACATACCAAGAGACACCATAGGAAGCATCATTCGCAAATTCAAGGCAAAGGGCACTGTTGAAACGCTACCTGGTCGTGGCAGAAAGAAGATGCTGACTTCGACTGCTGTGCGCTACCTGAAGCGCAAAGTGGAGAAAAGTCCCCGTGTGACTGCTGAGGAACTGAAAAAAGATTTGTCAGATGTGGGTACTGAAGTTTCATCTCAGACAATAAGGCGCACACTGCGTAATGAAGGCCTCCATGGCAGAACTCCCAGGCGCACCCCCTTGCTGTCTCCAAAGAATAAGAAGAGTCGACTGCAGTATGCCAAAAGTCATGTGGACAAACCACAAAAGTTTTGGGATAGTGTTCTGTGGACTGATGAAACAAAATTAGAACTGTTTGGGCCCATGGATCAACGCTATGTTTGGAGGAGGAAGAACAAGACCTTTGAAGAAAAGAACACCTTGCCTACTGTGAAGCATGGTGGGGGGGTCAATCATGCTTTGGGGCTGTTTTGCTTCTACAGGTACAGGGAAGCTTCAGCGTGTGCAAGGTACCATGAATTCTCTTCAGTACCAGGAGATATTGGATGAAAATGTGATGCAGTCCGTCACAAACCTGAGGCTTGGGAGACATTGGACCTTTCAACAGGACAATGATCCCAAGCATACCTCCAAGTCCACTAGAGCATGGTTGCAGATTAAAGGCTGGAACATTTTGAAGTGGCCATCGCAGTCACCAGACTTAAATCCGATTGAGAACCTCTGGTGGGACTTAAAGAAAGCAGTTGCAGCGCGCAAGCCTAAGAATGTGACTTAACTGGAGGCTTTTGCCCATGAAGAATAGGCGAAGATAACCATAGATCGCTGCAAGACACTTGTGTCAAGCTATGCTTCACGTTTAAAAGCTGTTATAACTGGAAAAGGATGTTGTACTAAGTACTAAGATTGAATGTCACTTGGGGGTTGAATAAAACTGATAATGATGTGAGCACAAAAAAGACATTTGTGGTTATTTCATTATAAATGTTATGTTATATTTGTCTGACTAAGGCTACTTTCACACTAGCGTTCAGAGCGGGTCCGTCTGATGTCTACTCAGACGGATCCGCTCCTATAATGCAGACGTTTGTATCCGTTCAGAACGGATCCGTCTGCATTATAGTTTGAAAAAAAAGTCTGAAAGTAGCCTGAACGGATCCGTCCAGACTTTACATTGAAAGTCAATGGGGGACGGATCCGTTTGAAGATTGAGCCATATGGTGTCATCTTCAAGCGGATCCGTCCCCATTGACTTCCATTGTAAGTCTGGACGGATCCGCTTGCCTCCTCACGGCCAGGCGGACACCCGAACGCTGCAAGCAGCGTTCAGGTGTCCGCTCGCTGAGCGGAGCGGAGGCTGAACGCTGGCAGACTGATGCATTCTCAGCGGATCCGTGTCCACTGAGAATGCATTAGGGCTGGACGGTTGCGTTCGGGGCCGCTTGTGAGCCCCTTCAAACGGAGCTCACGAGCGGACACCCGAACGCAGGTGTGAAAGTAGCCTTACAAGTGCCTCTTTGATTTAATTGTAAACAAGATGACTGAAATGATCAAAATCAATGTCAAATTGGCCAAAACACTCAATTTCAGTGGGGGTTGAATAATTTTGAAAACAACTGTACTCTGAGATCTTTAATGTCAGTGGTGGTGAAGGTGAGGATGATGATGTGTCGATGGATGTCACATGGGTGCCCACAAGAGAGGAAGAGGAGGGGAGTTCAGAGGGAGAGACAGAGCAGCAGATAGGGGGTAATAGGAGAAGCAGGCAGAACTTACAGTGCACAGGAGGCAAAATTCAGACTGCAAAAGTATCTGGAGCGAGCCATCCACCATGCACGGTCACATCTGGTGCTCCCAGGACGCCGGCACATGGCTCCGCAGTGTGGGCTTTTTTTAACGTGTCAGCTGCTGACAATAGTTTTGCCATCTGCAGCCTGTGCTGTCAAGTCTCGGTAAGCCCAACACTCACCAAGGGACAACCGCCTTAAGGAGGTACCTGGCCTCCCATCACCGAACCCAGTGGGAGCAACGCCATCAGAACCCACAAAGCCACGTCCTGCCTCTTCTCCTCCCATTTGTCCTCCACTCCACCTTCCACCATGCCGTCGTCGCATTCATCTGGCAAAAGGTAGGCTTCTGTGGCCCAAATGTTCGAATGTAAAAAGTTGATGATGCCGGATAACCCTCTTGCCCAACGCCTGACCGCTAGCTTGTCTAAACTGCCAGCCCATTAACTACTGCCATATAAACTGGTGGACTCGGAGGCCTTTAGAAAATTTGTGGCCATTGGCACACCGCAATGGAAGGTCCCCGGAAGGAAATATATGGCCACGTTCAGCGGAAAGTGAATGTATCTCTTGCACACAGTGTCGGTGCCAAGATACATCTGACCACAGACACGTGGTCTAGCAAGCACGGGCAGGGAAGGTACATATCTTTTACTGCCCACTGGGTGAACCTTCTGACGGCTGTCAAGCATGCAACCCAAGGCACCTGTGTGGATTTGGTGTTACCGCCACGGATTGCATGCAGGCCTGCCTCTTTTTCTACTCCTCCTACTTCATCCTCCATCTTCTCCTCGGCTGAATCCTCCTTTTCCACTGCTCCCGCCTCTTCCGCTGCACCCCCCAAGCTCCCCAGAACCTATTTGACGTGCCAGGTGATATGTTGCCATGCTGTGCTGCGGCTGTTGTGCCTTGTAGCCAAGAGCCACACCGGTCCTGCACTGCTTTCAGCTCCGCGGTCACAGGTCGATCAGTGACTAACCCCGTTCAATTTGACAGTTGGCAAAGTGGTGTGCGACAACGGTGCCAATCTGCTGAGCGCGCTGAAACAGGGCAAAATGACACACGTGCCGTGCATGGCACACGTCCTGGACTTAGTCGTGCAGCGATTCGTTGCAAAATACCCCGGGGTCCAGGATGTCTTGCGGCAGGAAAATCTCTGGCCATTTTAAAAGATTTTACACGGCCATTGCTCGCCTTGCTGACATTCAGCGGCGACCAGTGCCATCTTAAGAGCATTATAGGCCCCCGGGCAATACAGTGCACTGGGGCCCTGTCTACACAATCACGCACTAGAATAAAAATGCAAATTATCAATAAGGCGATATTTATTGGGCATTTCCTCTTGTGGATTTTCCCCAGCAGTAGGATCAGGTAATGATACCATTGGTATTTCTGCTGGAATTGGAGTGCATGTAGATGTGGATGCTACATCTGGAGGAGCAGAACTACTGGCTGACGTTGCACCTGGATTGAGCCAAGATGTTAGTTTTGGAAGTTTGCACATTTTCTCTTTCTCCTCTGCAGCCTTTTTCCTCTTCTGTGCTCCACTCAAAACATTACGTTTCATTTCTGCACTAAAGGTTATTTTCACCAACACGTAATAAACTTTATTTTTCCTCACCTTTTTTACACTTCCTCGAACGAGTGGCAACTCTAAGATTGCTATATAAGGGGGACACATAAGATATTACAGTCAAAACTTGAGGGGCACTAATAACTTAAAGTGGATGTAAACCCAAACATTTTTTTTTTTTGTGATGTCACAATGTAGAGTACCCAGGCAGTACACACGCCACTCCAACATTAATACCCACCAGCACCAGCAGTACCCACACCAGCATTACCCACCAGCACCAGAGTGTGTGTACATTTATATATATATCTATATTTATTTCGTTTTTTTAGTTGTATGATTAAAGTGGATGTAAACCCCCAAGTATGCAGTATAGCACCCTATAGTATACAGCACCACACAGTATGCAGTATAGCACCCTATAGTATACAGCACCACACAGTATGCAGTATAGCACCCTATAGTATACAGCACCACACAGTATGCAGTATAGCACCCTATAGTATACAGCACCACACAGTATGCAGTATAGCACCCTATAGTATACAGCACCCCACAGTGTGCAGTATAGCACCCTATAGTATACAGCACCACACAGTATGCAGTATAGCACCCTATAGTATACAGCACCACACAGTATGCAGTATAGCACCCTATAGTATACAGCACCACACAGTATGCAGTATAGCACCCTATAGTATACAGCACCACACAGTATGCAGTATAGCACCCTATAGTATACAGCACCACACAGTATGCAGTATAGCACCCTATAGTATACAGCACCACACAGTATGCAGTATAGCACCCTATAGTATACAGCACCACACAGTATGCAGTATAGCACCCTATAGTATACAGAACCACACAGTATGCAGTATAGCACCCTATAGTATACAGCACCACACAGTATGCAGTATAGCACCCTATAGTATACAGCACCACACAGTATGCAGTATAGCACCCTATAGTATGCAGCACCACACAGTATGCAGTATAGCACCCTATAGTATACAGCACCACACAGTATGCAGTATAGCACCCTATAGTATACAGCACCACACAGTATGCAGTATAGCACCCTATAGTATACAGCACCACACAGTATGCAGTATAGCACCCTATAGTATACAGCACCACACAGTATGCAGTATAGCACCCTATAGTATACAGCACCACACAGTATGCAGTATAGCACCCTATAGTATACAGCACCACACAGTATGCAGTTTAGCACCCCACACTATACAGTACCCCACAGTATATAGTAGAGCAGTATAGACCCCCACACTATACAGCACCTCACTGTATACAGCACCCCAAACTATACACGATACAGCCCCCCACACTATACAGTACAGCACTCTACACTATACCGCACCCACAGTATACAGCCCCCCACACTATACAGTACAGCAGTATAGCACTCCCCCCACTATACAGCCCCCCCCCCCACACTATACAGGCCCCCCACACTATACAGGCCCCCCACACTATACAGCCCACCACACAGTATACAGGCCACCCCCCCCCCCCCCCCACACACAGTATACAGCCCACCACACAATATACAGCCCATTACACAATATATAGCCCACCACACAATATACAGCCCACCACACAGTATACAGGCCCCCACACAGTATACAGCCCCCCACACAGTACACAGCACCCCACTATACAGTAGTTTACAGTATATTAAAATAACAACCCCATGTCACCTTTTTCTGATGTAATCTTTACACAGAAAAGCTCCACAGTCAACTTCTGCAACACTCCTGATAGGACCTGTGATGACTTCATAGCCATGTGACCAGTAATTGCTAGGTTACTGGTCACATGGTAATGATGTCATTAAGGTCCTAGATCAAAACTCATTAAGGTCCTAGAATTAAGATCATTAACACAGTACGATCATGATGCCTGTGTAGCCGACAGCCTGACACCCGGGGCAGTAGCTAGCAGGGCTCAAGAGGCAGCTGCCTTGGGCCCCCCCAGGAGCAACTGGGCCCAGGGCAGCTGCCCCTTTTGCCCCTTGGTAAAGACGGCCCTGGCGGCAACGCTGCTAAATGACGGTTGGGAAGTTGGCTGGTGGGTTCACTGGGCAGGCGGGCCCCCAGGCAAGTGGGGCCCCCGGGCAACTGCCCAGCGTGCCCATTCGAAAAGACGGCCCTGGCGGCGACACCACTTGCCCGTCAGACTTCTGATTTGTGACAGCCCGACGTGCTGAATCTCCACCTTGTATATGCTTGATAGGCTGCTCCAGCAGCAACATGCCGTTAACGACTACCTGCATGAACTCTGCAGCAGGACAGGTTCTTGGGAGCTTGGTTTCTTTTCACCCTACAAGTGGCTGCTGATGCGCGACACATGCAGACTTCTGCGGCCATTTGATGAAATCACCAAACTGGTCAGTCGCAGCCAGGGCACCATCAATGACATAGTACCTTACGCCTTCTTTCTGTAGTGTGTATTGTGTCGTGTCATTGATCAAGCGGTCGAGGAGCAGGAGCTGGAAGATGAGAAAGTCGCAATGCTGAATGAATTCCCAGGGGGGCTACTCCATCTGAGACAAGTCAGCAGGAGAATAAAGAGGAGTCAGTGGAGGATGGTGGCTGGGGGGAGGAGGAGCAAGAAGAGCAGGCTTTGAGGGGGACTTTGAACTTTTCGGGGATCCCTGGTGTTGTCCCTGGCTGGGGGGAGGAGAACGAGGACGACATTCTTCTGGGCGGTGAGCAGAAGCCAGGGCGCTCCACTGTTTCCAATTTAGTGCAAATGGGGGCCTTCATGCTCCATTGTTTGAAGAGGGATCCCTGTATAAAAAGCATAAAGGGGAAGGACCAGTACTGGGTGGCAACGTACTTAGACCCCCGGTACAAACACAAAATGGCGGACATGTTACCAGCATCACAGAGGGCTGGCAAAATGCAGCTTTTCCAGGCCTTGCTGCGACAGATGCTGCATTCTACTGTTGCGGGCGCTGGCAGAGGAATTTCCACCCACAGTGAAACAGGTGCGGGTACCAATCCTACCGCGCCTGCAAGAAGAGGGCGGTTTGAAGATGTTTTGTCACTTCGGATATGAGATTATTGCAGCCAACGCATCGACAGCTGCCCTCCAGATCCAGCCTCAGGAAATGCCTAGACCGACAGCTTTCCGACTACATCGGGTTAACAGCAGATGTGGACGCTCTGAGAAAAGAGGAACCCCTGGACTACTGGGTGTGTAGGCTTGACCTGTGGCCAGAGCTGGCACAATTGGCCATGGAACTTTTGGCTTGCCCCTCGTCGAGTGTCCAGTCCGAAAGGACATTCAGCACAGCAGAGGGGATCGTGACCGATAAGCGCACTCGCCTAGCTCACGACAGTGTGGACTACCTCACATTTCGAGGCATGTATCTCGGAGGAATTCAACACCTGTGATGACCATGTGTAATTGAATTTCCTCATGCCAGCCCACACATATCCACCACCACCCAGAACAAAGAATGGTCCTTGTCTTATGTATATACAGCAGCATAAAAGGCCTTTTCTGTCAGGTGAATGCCTAATTTTTGGGGCCTCTACTCCAGTGGCCTACAGTAAAAATTTTATCCAGTGACCGCCTAATGTACCTTCAGCCACATAATCACAAGTTCTTTTCTGTCAGGTAAATGCTTCATTTTTGGGGCCTGTACTCCAGTGGCCTACAGTAAAAATTGTATTCAGTGACCGCCTAATGTACCTCCAGCCACATAATCACAAGTTCTTTTTTGTCAGGTTAATGCCTAAATTTTGGGGCCTGTACTCCAGTGACCGACAGTAAAATTTTTATCCAGTGACCACTTAATGTACCTGCAGCCACATAATCACAAGTTTTTTTCTGTCAGGTTAATGCCTAATTTTTGAGCCTGTACTGGCCTACAGTAAAATTTTTAGCCAGTGACCGCCTAATGTACCTGCAGCCACATAATCACAAGTTCTTTTCTGTCAGGTGAATACCTAATTTTTGGGGCCTGTACTCCAGTGGCCTGCAGTAAAATATTTATCCAGTGACCGCCTAATGTACCTCCAGCCACATCATCACAAGTTCTTTTCTGTCTCGTGAATGCATAATTTTGGGGGTCTGTACTGGCCTACTGTAAAATTTTTATCCAGTGACCGCCTAATGTACCTCCAGCCACATCATCATAGGTTCTGTTTTGTCAGGTTAATGCCTAATTTTTGGGGCCTGTACTCCAGTGGCCGACAGTGAAATTTTTATCCAGTGACCGCTCAATGTACCTGCAGCCACATAATCACAAGTTCTTTTCTGTCAGGTGAATGCCTAATTTTTGGGGCATGTACTACAGTGGCCTAAAATAAAAAAAAATTTAGCCTCCAGCAGGGCACATTTTTGTGTTTCCCTTTAAGACACATAAAAATGGCCCCTGATTAAAATACATATTTTTTGTTGGAATTTTTGCCAATGATCCCCCTCTGGTATGTCACTGTCCATGTTGTGGGACTATTTGTGCACTTCTAGTAAGTATTTTGTGGCTGCAAATATGACCTGAAGGTTTTTCAGGTTCGCCTGCCATTAAAGTCAATGGAGCCATCTGCGAACGTGCAGTGCGCGAACATTTGATCGCAGCTGTCCCGACCGATGTTCGTCCATCACTACTGGAGACTGATGCACACCACTGGATCCCCATTGACTTTAATGGGATCTGGTTGGGATCCAATACCGCATGCAGTAATATTTCTCTGGCAGAGAGTTGGCATTTGTACCAGAAAGCCACTGGATCCCTGTAGAACCCCATTATAGTCCATGAGAATCCGGTCATGTCTGGCTATTTTGGATGTGGTAATTCTGCCAGAACAGACTACTGGATTACCTTACTAGAGATATGAACATAGTCTAAGAGATTTTTAATTAAGCATAGGATAGATTGACTTAAAGAGTCACTGTACTTTCACAGAATTTCATTCATTTAATAGAGAATGGTTTAACTAACTAGCAAATTTCTAAATTAACATGTGGTCTCACTTCCACCTAATTTTCAGACCACTCTCTGTTGTCAGGCAAGATCTGTCCCTGGCAACAGAGACTCAGAAGATGGAGAGGAAGTGTGGGTGTGTTAGAGTTAGCTGAGCTCCTGAGCCTGATAGAAGCTTCTGAAAAGCAGAGCAGCTCCTGTGTGTCTATAACTCTGATCTCTCCCTCCATACTAGCTTTCTGAGATTCCTAGAAGAAAATAAACATAGTGAGGTCACTGCATATAGAACTGGAAGATTCAACAGAAGGGAGACAGCCACTGCTTCTGAGAGAAATACATCTAGCTGTGCAGCTGAAACTGGGAACACTATGGCTGAAAGAGACTTTAAGGAAGTCCAAAAAACACCAGTTTCTTCACAGTTATGTTTGTAAAAAGAAGCACGGTCATTATGCAAACTCTTTTGAAAAGGCAAGTACGCTTTAACTGTACTCTGTATCTTAAAGGGGTTGTCCCAGAATACATCACTTCTAACAGTTACCAGCAATCTGCCATCCATACTGGCATGGTCATCTGATCCTAATCAGCCAATCGCTGATGTGTTTTTTGTGGACACGTTATCGCTGAAACAAGCGCTTGGATGAAGGGGATCAGGTGATCATTCCCAAGCAGGAAAGGAAGAAAACAAACCCTTGACCTGAAGAAGGAGACGTGGGAGCCAGTGCAGAGGACTGGAATGGTGGGGAGCAGGTAAGTATGATCCTTTCAGTAGGGAAGGAAGGCTGCCGCAACTGTTAAAAATGATGTATTCCTGGTCAACACCTTTAAAGGGAACGTGACATTAATTTTATGCTATCATCACTGAGGGCAGCATAAAGTGGTGACAGAGATACTGATTTTGGTGTTTTGTCACTCATAAGCTAATAATAAGTGGTTGCTGACAACTAGCAGTATAATCATCTCAAGCAGTGCTGCAGAAGAGTCATGGCTATCTGAGAAATGTCATGGTTAGAGTTGAGCGAACCCGAACTGTAAAGTTCGGGTTCGTACCAAACTTTAGGTTTTTCAGCACCCGGACCCGAACCCGAACATTTACGTAAAAGTTTGGGTTCGGTGTTCGGCGCTTTCTTGGCGCTTTTTGAAAGGCTGCACAGCAGCCAATCAACAAGTGTCATACTACTTGCCCCAAAAGGCCATCACAGTCATGCCTACTATTGGCATGGCTGTGATTGGCCAACTGCAGCATGTGACCCAGCCTCTATTTAAGCTGGAGTCACGTTGCGCCGCCCGTCACTCTGCTCGGATTAGTGAAGGGAGAGGCTGCAGCTGCTGTGAGGGAGAGATCAGGGAGAAATCCTATCAAGAACTGTTTTTTGTACTCAGCGATCTACAGCAAATCTGTTTTGTGGGTGCAGTGCACTCAGCCTGCCCTGAGCCAACTACTGCTGAAAACAAACTTTTTTTTCTTCAGTTAGTCAATATCAATACATAATCGGCAGCCATTTTATGCAACGATAGTGCACCAGCACAGGCTATCTGCATGTCTGCAAGTCCAGAAATACAGCTTTTTGCTTACTGGGGTTAAAAAAATACATCTGTTAAATATAGTGCACATCTGGGATTACACGTGCATAAGTGATTGTCACATTTAGGACAGAAATACAGCTTTTTGGTTACTGGGGTGAAAAAACCCTCTAATATACTGCACATCTGGGATTAGACAAGCATAAGTGACTGTCACATTTAGGCCAGAAATACGGCTTTTTGGTTACTGGGGTGAAAAAAGCCTCTAATATACTGCACATCTGGGATTAGACAAGCATAAGTGACTGTCACATTTAGGCCAGAAATAAGGCTTTTTGGTTACTGGGGTGAAAAAACCTCTAATATATTGCACATCTGGGATTACACGTGCATAAGTGACTGTCACATTTAGGCCATAAATACGGCTTTGGCATACTGGGGTGAAAAAAGCCTCTGATATACTGCACATCTGGGATTAGACAAGCATAAGTGACTGTAACGGTCCGTTTCAGCAGACAAGGGGTTAAAATCCGTTTAGGCGATAAGCCCCTTTCTGAGAGACAGGCACAGCTACTGCAGGATACACCAAACTCCCGAACTGGATACAAAATAGCACTCCAAACTGGAACCTCACGAATAGCTGCTAGCAGATGAACAGGGATCAGCTTACACTTCTGGCAATCGGTCTTCTAACAGCATACAGTGAATCCCCACAATAACGAGACAAGGCTCCGTGTTGAGGGTCAAGCAGTGGTCTGACTGTACTTCACGTAGAGCCTCTTTTATTCATAAACCACAAACATAGTACTGCCCACAGGGGTTTGAAATATAACCAATCAGTAATTTACAACACATACAATGATACAACATATCCCCACAATGCATCATGGTTTCCTCCCCTCTGTCCCGGAGACAACCGAGGCGTAATCCAATTATCTCTCAAGACAAAGAGAAGTCACCAATACACATGTGCAGACAATAGGACAGACATCACCCTTTAAACACACAATGGGACAATGGCACAATAGAAACACACCCAGCATTTCCTCCCAAGCTGACAAGTTACACTTATTATAAATTGTTACAACTTTGTGAGTTTACATTGGCCATACATATAACTAACATCAATTTAAACAGTATAACTTGGGGACAAACCTATCCAAAATTCACTTGAATAGGTTCAGGGGTTTAAAAGTTAGTATATGGCCCATAATCCAGGGGCAAGAGGCCAGCAGCCAGTCCTCTCCAAAACCCAGTGGCGAGGTTGGTTTCGCCACACATCTCCCCCCCCCAGGGAAGACTAACCAGGTACCTGACCTCACGCCGGTCGGTACCTGAGTTAGTCTGGCAGCCCACCCACAACCCAATACTGGACCTGTTGAATTTAGTAGCCTGTCTCTGTCCAGTGAGTCCACCAAGGTTATGTTGGAAGCTGGTACTCCCGGTCTCTGTGTTGCTCCCTGGCTTGGAGTGGAGGTTGCTTTGTGGGCAGGGATCAGCGGTACTCTGCCCTGGTGCCAGCGCTACCACGGAAGAAGCCTGGTTGGAGCCTGGTTGTTGGAGGGGGAGACTGACTGTCTCTACCCCCTGTGCTGTAAGTGCAGAGACCACGGTCCCATCTGCACTGTTGTGGGGCTTACTGTCTCCCCCTGGTGCGTTAAGCTGCCGCTGGGGACAGGGGGTAACGAGCTCCTCTCCCATATATACTTCCAGGCGCTGGGGAGGGCGACCGACCGTCTCCGCTCCCAATACAGTGTCCTGCTGCTGGGGAAAGGAGACTGGGCTCTCTATTCCCTGCTGGACACTCTGCCGCTGGGGGACAGGACCGACTGTCTCTGCCCCCTGTAACTCCGCCTGCCGCTGGGGAATGGAGGCTGGGCTCCCAATTCCCAAAAAATCATGCTGCTGCTGGGGGGCAGGAACAACTACCTCTGCCCCCTGTAACTCAGCCTGCCGCTGGGGAGGGAGGACGCTGCTCTCCTCTCCCTGCACTTCACACTGCCGCTGGGGAATGGAGACTGGGCTCCCAATTCCCTGCAGGACCGGTGGAGAGACCTCGGTCCCATCTCTACCGGCCACCTGGGGTCCTTCCCAGTAACACTCTACAATATCTGCCCAGCTGAATGGTCTGGATCTGGGTCTGTCACCTTATCGTCCTGCTGAGCCTTCTCAATGGAGTAGAAGAGATCTCGGTAGGCCTGCTCCAGTTCCCACTCCAGGGTTGCTAGGTGAGCCAGGTCTTGCTCTACCTCATGGGGGTCATCCCACTCATGCCTAGCCTCCCTCTCATAGAAAATGTCCTGAAGTCTGGACTGTGCAGGGCTCCCGAAGTCAGGCTCTGCAAAGGACTCCCATAACAAGCCAGGACCATCAAACGCCTCTCCCTCTGGCTTGTCATGTTCGTCTGTCCAGGGTATATACTGTGACATATACCACCAAAGCGCCTGGTAGGCATCCTCCAGCCATAGCTCCTGCCATACCCGGTGCTCTAGATCCTTCACCCATTCCTCCAGGGGCTGCTCTCCCAGGAAGGGCATCCGCAGGGCCACTTGCTTCTGCAACCGCTGCTCTTCACTGGGGAGACTCTCACCCCGCTGGTATTGTAGATTATCCAGGGCCTGGTACCAGATGCCTTTCCTTAATGCATCCCGGCCATCCAGGTCCTCCTCCTCGTATAACACTGCTGGTTCCATCCTGCTGCTGTCAAGGACGCTGTACTGGGACATGCGTTGTCCTTAAATTGTAGAATCCACAAAAATGGTGTCTCCTGTAGCTGTCCTTCTGGCTGTAGGAACGATCCCGCTGCTTGCCACCAATGTAACGGTCCGTTTCAGCAGACAAGGGGTTAAAATCCGTTTAGGCGATAAGCCCCTTTCTGAGAGACAGGCACAGCTACTGCAGGATACACCAAACTCCCGAACTGGATACAAAATAGCACTCCAAACTGGAACCTCACGAATAGCTACTAGCAGACGAACAGGGATCAGCTTACACTTCTGGCAATCGGTCTTCTAACAGCATACAGTGAATCCCCCCAATAACGAGACAAGGCTCCGTGTTGAGGGTCAAGCAGTGGTCTGACTGTACTTCACGTACAGCCTCTTTTATTCATAAACCACAAACATAGTACTGCCCACAGGGGTTTGAAATATAAGCAATCAGTAATTTACAACACATACACTGATACAACATATCCCCACAATGCATCATGGTTTCCTCCCCTCTGTCCCGGAGACAACCGAGGCGTAATCCAATTATCTCTCAAGACAAAGAGAAGTCACCAATACACATGTGCAGACAATAGGACAGACATCACCCTTTAAACACACAATGGGACAATGGCACAATAGAAACACACCCAGCATTTCCTCCCAAGCTGACAAGTTACACTTATTATAAATTGTTACAACTTTGTGAGTTTACATTGGCCATACATATAACTAACATCAATTTAAACAGTATAACTTGGGGGCAAACCTATCCAAAATTCACTTGAATAGGTTCAGGGGTTTAAAAGTTAGTATATGGCCCATAATCCAGGGGCAAGAGGCCAGCAGCCAGTCCTCTCCAAAACCCAGTGGCGAGGTTGGTTTCGCCACAGTGACTGTCACATTTAGGCCAGAAATACGGCTTTTTGGTTACTGGGGTGAAAAAACCCTCTAATATACTGCACATCTGGGATTAGACAAGCATAAGTGACTGTCACATTTAGGCCAGAAATACGGCTTTTTGGTTACTGGGGTGAAAAAAGCCTCTAATATATTGCACATCTGGGATTACACATGCATAAGTGACTGTCACATTTAGGCCATAAATACAGCTTTGGCATACTGGGGTGAAAAAAGCCTCTGATATACTGCATATCTGGGATTACACGTGCATAAGTGACTGTCACATTTAGGCCAGAAATACGGCTTTTTGGTTACTGGGGTGAAAAAAACCTCTGATATACTGCACATCTGGGATAAGATGTGCATAAGTGAGTGTCACATTTAGGCCACAAATACCGGTGTCATATAGAGTTTAAAAAAAAAATTGTGCAATACCCTACATCAGGGTTTTTATTGGCGGTTAATTATTTTTAACAGACTTAACCACTTTTTACTTTGCTTTGTAAATGCTAACTATGAGGCAAACATCTAATAAGGGACGCGGTCATGGCCGTGGTGGTGGTGTTGGTGCAAACCTCTGGTGTAGGGAGAGGACGTGGCCGTTCTGCCACAGCTACACGTCCTACTGAACCTACTACCTCAGGTCCCAGTAGCCGCCATGAATCTACAGCGATATTTGGTCAGGCCTAATGCCGTTCTAAGGATGGTAAGGCCTGAGCAAGTACAGGCGCTAGTCAATTGGGTGGCCGACAGTGGATCCAGCATGTTCACATTATCTCCCACCCAGTCTTCTGCAGAAAGCGCACAGGTGGCGCCTGAAACCCATGCCCATCAGTCTGTCACATCACCCCCATGCATATCGGGGAACCTGTCTGAGCCTCAAGTCATGCAGCAGTCTCTTATGCTGTTTGAAGACTCTTCTGGCAGGGTTTCCCAAGGGCATCCACCTAGCCCTTCCCCAGGGGTGGAAGACATAGAATGCACTGAAGCACAACCACTTATGTTTCCTGATGAGGACATGGGAATACCACCTCAGCACGTCTCTGATGATGACGAAACACAGGTGCCAACTGCTGCTTCTTTCCGCAGAGTGCAGACCGAAAAGGAGGTCAGGGAGGAAGACTGGGTGGAAGACGATGCAGGGGACGATGAGGTCCTAGACCCCACATGGAATGAAGGTCGTGCCACTGACTTTCAGAGTTCGGAGGAAGAGGCAGTGGTGAGACCGAGCCAACAGTGTAGCAAAAGCCTGAGCAGGGTGCAAAAGCAGAGCAGCCGTCGCCAAAACAGTTCGCCTGCTACTGGCCACCGTCACCAGTGACAGAGCACACCAAAGGCAGCTTCAAGGAGTTCCCTGGCATGGCACTTCTTCACACAATGTGCTGACGACAAGACCCGAGTGGTTTGCACGCTGTGCCATCAGAGCCTGAAGCGACGCATTAACGTTCTGAACCTTAGCACAACCTGCATGACCAGGCATCTACATGCGAGACACAGGCTGCAGTGGAGTAAGCACCTTCAAAACCAAGAAGGGGCTCCCTCTTCTGCTGCTGCCTCGGCCTCTTCCTCCGCCTCTGGAGGAACGTTGGCACCTGCCGCCCAGCAAACAGAGGATGTGCCACCAACAACACCAACTCCGTCACCAAGCATCTCCACCATGTCACATGGAAGCGTTCAGCTCTCCATCTCACAAACCTTTGAGAGAAAGCGTAAATTCCCACCTAGCCACCCTCGATCCCTGGCCCTGAATGCCAGCATTTCTAAACTGCTGGCCTTTGAAATGCTGTCATTCAGGCTGGTGGAGACAGACAGCTTCAAACAGCTCATGTCGCTTGCTGTCCCACAGTACATCGTTCTCAGCCGCCACTACTTCTCCAGGAGAGCCGTGCCCTCCCTGCACAACCAAGTATCGGATAAAATCAAGTGTGCACTGCGCAATGCCATCTGTGGCAAGGTCCACCTAACCACAGATACGTGGACCAGTAAGCACGGCCAGGGACTCTATATCTCCCTAACTGAACACTGGGTAAATGTAGTGGCGGCTGGGCCCCAGGCGGAGAGCTGTTTGGCGCACGTTCTTCCGCCGCCAAGGATCGCAGGGCATCATTCTTTCCCTCCTGTTGCCTCCTCTTCCTACTCGGCTTCCTCCTCCTCTTCTACCACCTCCTCATCCGGTCAGCGACAGACCTTCACCACCACAAGCCCGGCCTGGTGGTGTGCGATAATGGGCGAAATCTCGTTGCAGCTCTGGGACTAGCCGGTTTGACGCACATCCCTTGCCTGGCTCATGTGCTGAATTTGGTGGTGCAGAAATTCATTCACAACTACCCCGACATGTCAGAGCTGCTGCATAAAGTGCGGGCCATCTGTGCGTGCTTCCGGTGTTCTCATCCTGCCGCCGCTCGGCTGTCTGCTCTACAGAGTAACTTCGGCCTTCCCGCTCACCGCCTCATATGCGACGTGCCCACCAGGTGGAACTCCACCTTGCAAGAGAGACTGTGCGAGCAGCAGCAAGCCATAGTGGAGTTTCATCTGCAGCACGCACAGGTGAGTCGCACTGCGGAACAGCACCACTTCACCACCAATGACTGGGCCTCCATGCAAGACCTGTGTGCCCTGTTGCCCTGTTTCGAGTACTCCACCAACATGTCCAGTGGCGATGATGCCGTTATCAGCGTTACAATACCACTTCTATGTCTCCTTGAGAAAACACTTACGGCAATGATGGAAGAGGATGTGGCCCAGGACGAGGAGGAGGAAGAGGGGTCATCTCTAACACTTTCAGGCCAGTCTTTTAGAAGTGGCTCAGAAAGAGGATTTTTGCAACAGCAGAGGCCAGGTACAAATTTGGCCAGACAGGGCCCACTACTGGAGGAGGAGGAGGATGGGGATGAAGCATGTTCACAGCGGGGTGGCATCCAACGCAGCTCGGGCCCATCACTGGTGCGTGGCTGGGGGGATACAGAGGACGCAGACGATACGCCTCCCACAGAGGACAGCTTGTCTTTACATCTGGGCAGCCTGGCACACATGAGCGACTACATGCTGCAGTGCCTGCGCAACGACTGCAGAGTTGCCCACATTTTAACGTGTGCTGACTACTGGGTGGCCACCCTGCTGGATCCCCGTTACAAAGACAATGTGCCATCCTCCATGATCGAAAGATGCGCTCCTTAGAGCATTCCCGACTGATGCTGGGGGACAAGTGAAAGCACAAGGCGAAGGCAGGGGAGGAGGAAGAGGTCTCCAACGCAGCTGTGTCAGCGCTAGCACCTCAGAAGGCAGGGTTAGCATGGCCGACATGTGGAAAACCTTTGTCACCTCGCCGCAACAACCGGCCCCAACTGTTGATATGGAGCGTGTTAGCAGGAGGCAGCATTTGAACAACATGGTGGAACAGTACCTGTGCACACGACTACACGTACTAACTGATGGTTCTGCCCCATTCAACTTCTGGGTCTCCAAATTGTCCACATGGCCAGAGCTTGCCCTGTATGCCTTGGAGGTGCTGGCCTGCCCTGCAGCCAGTGTACTCTCTGAACGTGTATTTAGCACTGCAGGAGGCATCATTACAGACAGACGCAGCTGCCTGTCCACAGCCAACGTGAACAAGCTCACGTTCATTAAAATGAACCAGGCTTGGATCCCACAAGACTTGTCTGTACCTTGTGCAGAATAGACATTTATACCACCATCAACCATACATTCTTGTACTCAAGTCAAGTGCAATGATTCTTTGTTTTCTTTTTTTTTATTTGTCCCAATATTTTTGGGGCTACCTACCCCAATAAAAAAAATAAAAAAACTTTGGGGCTACCTCCTCCTCCTCCATTGCTGCCTCCACCTACAACACCACATTCACCGCTTCCTCAACCTCCGACTCCATATCTACCTCCTTCTCTGAGTTGCAGGTTGATAATTTGTAATTTTTAGTTATTTTATTTCATTTTAAGTTATTTCCCTATCCACATTTGTTTGCAGAGCAGTTGCCATGCTCTTAAGCACATTTTACTGCCTTTTACATCCCTCTAGCTTTTTCAAGGACTATTTTTGAGCCATTTTAATGCAAAAAAGTGCCAATTTTAGTGCCCTTAATTGAAAAAATTCTTATTTTCAATTGTCGGGTGACATTTTACCATTTTTGGCGTATACAAACCCCTGCTGTGCCTGGGTGACAGGGGCCTAAATCTCTCAAAATCCTCTGTTCTATTGCTGGGTGACATGAACCCCCTTTTGCCATGAATGAACCCCTGCTGTGCCTGGGTGACAGGGGTCTAAATCTCTCAAAATCCTCTGTTCTATTGCTGGGTGACATGAAGCCCCTTTTGCCGTGAATGAACCCCTGCTGTGCCTGGGTGACAGGGGTCTAAATCTCTCAAAATCCTCTGTTCTATTGCTGGGTGACATGAAGCCCCTTTTGCCGTGAATGAACCCCTGCTGTGCCTGGGTGACAGGGGCCTAAATCTCTCAAAATCCTCTGTTCTATTGCTGGGTGACATGAAGCCCCTTTTGCCGTGAATGAACCCCTGCTGTGTCTGGGTGACAGGGGCCTAAATCTCTCAAAATCCTCTGTTCTATTGCTGGGTGACAAGAACCCCCTTTTGCCGCGAATGAACCCCTGCTCTGCATTGCTGACAGGGAACTAAAGTTAGTGAAAACATCTGTTACTGATCGGAAGATGCGCGACTACAAGCGCACACTGCTGATGGCATTCCCACCTGACAGCGGGGGCACAGTGGAAGCACAAGGCGAAGGCAGAGGAGGAGGAAGAGGTCGCCAACGCAGCTGGGGCACCGCCAGCACTTGAGAAGGCAGGGTTAGCAGGGCCCAAATGTGGAAAAGCTTTGTCAGCTTTGGAGGTGCTGACCTGCCCTGCAGCCAGTGTATTGTGTGAACGTGTGTTTAGCACGGCAGAGAGCATTATCACAGGCCACAGCCAATGTGGACAAGCTTAAGTTTATTAAAAGGAACCAGGCATGGATCCCACAGGACTTGTCCGTACCTTGTGCAGAATAGACATTTATACCAGCCTCAACCATCCATTCTTGTACTCAAGTGCACTTATTCTTTGTTTTATTTTGTTATATGTCCCAATATTTTGGGGGATACCCCAATTTAAAAATAAAAAAGAACACAAATCAGTGTTGGCTACCTATTCCTCCTTCACCGCCGCTTCCACCTACACGTCAACCTACACCGCCACATCCACCCATCCACCGCCTCCTCAACCACCTACTCCTAATACTTTTGTATTTTATGTTATTTTAAGTCATTTCCCTATCCACTGCAGAACAGTTGCCATGCTCTTAAGCACATTTTGATGCCTTTTGCAGCCCTCTAGCCCTTTCCAGGACTATTTTAGAGCCACTTTAGTGCCCAAAAGTTCGGGTCCCCATTGACTTCAATGGGGTTCGGGTTCGGGGTCAAGTTCGGGTCAAGCTCGGGTCCCGAACCCGAACTTTTATAAAAAGTTTGGCCGAACCTGCCGAACCCGAACATCCAGGTGTCCGCTGAACTCTAGTCATGGTTATTTATGAGCTTCTGCTCTCCCCACCAACCCGCTGATAGTTTACCCCTTAGTTCTCTCCCTTGCCCAAATTGCACAAAAACATTTATGCATTTGGCTAACAGAGCCCAAAAAAAAAGAATACATAAGTCTTATAGTTTGAGCTAAGAAAGAATATGGCATTGGTTAAAGGAAAAATGATGTACAAATAATAAAGAGTGTGAAAGGGGTTCATGCAGAATCTTTCTTACCTTATTAAAGAAAATGCTGTGCCCCCTGCCATTAGAAGGCGGATCTCTATACAATACCATTGTCTCTGTCTTATCAGTTCAATGTACAACAGCCTCCTCTATTATTAGAGATGGCCTTGCGGTTCGCCGGCGGTCGTTTCGCGGAGAACTTTGCTCGTTCGCGGTTCATTTAATGGGCGAACAAATGGCGATGTCCACCGGCGCCATATTCTTTTACATTGTGAAGAATTTTGAGCCATGACACATCCATCAGGTGGTACAGGACAGCCAAATGAGATGTTTCAGCACATAGACATACCCCCTACCTTATAAATACACCCGATCTGGCCACCATTTTACATTCAGTCTTTTGCCAGTGTAGGGAGAGGCTGCTGTGTGGAGCAGGGACAGACTGTTAGGGACACCAAACACTAGCTAATAGTGCCACAAAAGTCCTTTTAAAGACTGGTATAGGTGTGCTATTGATAGGTGTGACTTACAGAGGGGTGTGATATACTTATAATATACTTTTTAACAATGCAATTATAGTGCATTTGTATTGTGCAGCAGTTGTGTGCGTTTCAGCTGCGATACTGCAGCTATACAGAAGGGCAAACGCTCTTGGAACAACTAATTTCAACTGGTGTGATATACCAATTGCCCCGGAAAAAATGGATTGAGACAGGGGTGTGATATACTGTACCAAAAATATACTTTCTATATAGTGCATTTGGGTAGTGTAGCATTTGTTTTCGGTTCTGCTACATTACCGCAGCTACACAGAGTGACAAACGCTATTGGAACAAATGATTTCAACTGGTGTGATATACCAGTTTCCCCCCAAAAATTGATTGAAGCAGTGGTGTGATATACCAATAATATACTTTCCATATACTGCATTTGAGTAGTGCAGCATTTGGTTGAGGTTCTGCTGTGTTACCGCAGCTACACGCCATCGGCGTCCCGTTGCTGTGCAGGAGAGAGGACGCCACAGCGTGACAGGAGGCGGGACGGATCGGCCGTGCACGTCTCCTCCGCGTGGCCGGCGTCCTCAGTTCCCCCATTAACCATGGGAGGTCTGAGCACTGAGCTGGACACTCGGTGCTTGGCTGTTCTCCCTGGTGTGGGTCATGTGGCGCTGGCCACGTCACATGACTTCAGCCTGCCAGTTTTTAACAGGCAGCCTGCTGGCCACAGGTTGCCTGTTAATTAGGTATCTGGCGTTTGTTTGGTTTCCTGCATACTTACCTGATCCTGTGTTCCCTGACGATCCTCTGCCTGCTCTTCCTGTACTGCTCTACTCTCCTGGTATTCTGACCCCGGCTTTCACCTGACGATTCTTTGCGGACTCCTGTTGTACTTCATTTCTCTCCTGGTATTTGACCTCGGCTTCTCCTGACTATTCTCTGCTTATTCCTTGGTACTGCGTAGATCTCTGACCCGGTCAGTTCACGATCTGTTATTTGTCTTGTCCATCTTCCCAGCACGTATCCTAAGTTAGGGACTGCCATCCAGTTGTCCCCTGTCATCAGTGGTCACTATCCTCCCCCCTGTGTGTTGTGTATGTGACCGTAACAGATTAACAGGCCGTAACAAAACCACTGTATCATGAATCCTCTGGTGACCCTGACTGACCATGTCTCTAACCTGACGCAGATGGTGCAGGAGCAAGGGGAGAAACTCCGTTCTTTTGAGCTAAGACAAGGTTCTTCAATCCCTCAGGCCTCCAGTCTGCATTTGGAGCCCCAGATTAAGCTTCCTGAGCCCTTTTCTGGAGATCGGAAGAAGTTTATTTCCTTTAAAGAAAATTGTAAACTTTATTTCCGTTTGCGCCCCGTGTCCTCTGGCCCCAAGAGGCAACGCGCGGGCATTGTTATTTCCTGATCACAGGGTGATCCCCAGGACTGAGCATTTTCTTTATCAGCTGACGCCAGTTGTTTAACATCAGTGGAGGAGTTTTTTCAGGCCCTGGGTACCCTGTATGATGAACCAGACAGGGCACTGGTAGCTAAGACTGCTCTAAAGGCAATGTTTCAGGGCGATCTACCTGCGGAGGAGTATTGCACCCAATTCAGAAGGTGGTGTGTTCCCTCAGGATGGAATGAACCAGCCCTTAAGAGTCAGTTCAGGTCAGGTCTGTCTTATAACTTAAAGGATCTTCTTGTGAGTTATCAGCTTCCAGAGACTCTAGAGGAGATGATGACCCTTGTAGTCCGACTTGACCGACAGGTTAGAGAGAGATGACAGGAATGACAGTTCTCTCCTCAGGTGGTGGTCCAGCCTGAGGTCTATCCCATAAACAACGCTGAGGTCTCTACCGAAGAACCCATGCAGGTCGGGATGACCCGAGGGAATCTGCGCCGCAGACGTGGAGTGTGTATTAACTGCGGAGATCCTGACCATTGGATCAACCAGTGCCTTAAGAAGGCCCTCCCCGTCAAGTCTCCCAAGGCAGGGCAACCTAAAGACCAGGTACCCTCTGATATTACGAAATGTAAGCTTTTGGTACCTATAATGATATCTCTGGGGGTTAATAAATGGCCAGGTAAGGTCTTTATTGACTCTGGCTCAGCGGCCAGCTTTATTGATTCTGAGTACGCCATTAGACTGGGTATTCCAATTTTTTCTTTTCCTACACCCATCCATGTCATGGCTATTGATGCCACTCCCCTGGTAGGTGGTATGGTGAGGTCATGTACCTCAGAGATTTCTTTAACCGTGGGTGTGTGCCACTCTGAGAAATGTTCCCTCTTAGTCCTGGAGAACTTTCCGGTCAAGGTGGTACTAGGGTTGCCTTGGCTCCGATTACACAACCCCACTATAGATTGGTCCAGGGGGAAGTTGGTGAAATGGGGGCCTAAGTGTGACTCGTGCTTGTCTGTGGTACAAGCTGGGGTCTCAGTAGAATCTGATATATTACCCACGGTCATTAGGGAATATTCTGATGAGTTCTCATCACCTACCCCGGAGATTCTACCACCCCATAGACCTTATGATTGCGCCATAGAATTAGTAGAAGGCGCCAGGTTTCCTAAGGGTTGTATTTATAATCTTTCTAAGCCTGAACGCAATGCCATGGAGGATTATATTAAGGAAAGCCTCGGCAAGGGGCACATTAGACCTTCTGTCTCTTCTATGGAAGCAGGGTTTTTCTTCATTAAGAAGAAGGATGGTGGTCTTAGGCCTTGTATCGATTACCGGAAATTAAATAAGATCACTATCCAGAATAGATGCTCTCTCCCATTGATTCCGGATTTATTTAACCAGGTTCTGGGGGCAACCTGGTTTTCTAAGATTGACCTGAAAGGGGCATATAATCTAATCCGAATCAAGGAGGGAGACGAATGGAAGACGGTGATATATCAGTTGCCCCCCCAAAAAACTGAGGCAGGGGTGTGATATACCTTCTTCCACAAATACTGCTCTTCTATAGGGACTTTTGTCACAGGGTAATTTTGAAAATGACAGGCAGTGGAAGAGGCATGCCATTCCGCAGGGGTGTTAGGGGTCAGGCAGGTGCACCAGGCAGGAGCCTGAGTGGGAAATTGCAGAAGGTGCGTGCGATTACGCCAAGGACGCACCCGACTTGGTTGAGTGGCTCACTCAGCCTTCCGCTTCTGCACCATCCTCATCATCTCTATCTGCACCCTTTTAACTCTCTGCTGTGTGCATCCCCAAAGACACCACCACCACCATATCCCCTCTGCTCGAGTCAGAGGAATTATTTTCCCATCCATTACAAGACCGTACAGATGCGCAGCCATTCTTGGCATCGGATCAGGAAGAGGAGGTATCAACAGCCGCCACCCAGCAGTCTGACGACAGTACCTAGATCAGCCCAAGGAGGGTGATCCCCTCTGTTGCTGTCTACTCCGAGATCTCTAATGTCAGTGGTGGTGAAGGTGACGATGTTTATGTTTAAATGGAAGTCACGTGGGTTCCCACAAGAGAGGAAGAGGATGGGAGTCCAGAGGGAGAGACTGAGCAGCAGAGAGGGAGGAGAAGGAGAAGCAGGCAGAACTTATAGTGCACAGGAGGTAAAAAGCAGACTGCTAATGTATCTGGAACGAGCTATCCGCCTTGCACGGTCACATCTGGCGCTCCCAGGACGTCGGCACATGTGGACTTTTTTTAACGTGTCCGCTGCTGACAATAGTGTTGCCGTGGCAACGTACTTAGTCCCCCAGTACAAACACAAATTGTCCGATATGTTACCAGCTTCACAGAGGGCTGTCACAATGCAGCATTTCTAGGCCTTGCATCGAGAAATGCTGTGTTCTGCAGAGAAACTGTTGCGGTTACCAATCCAACAGCGCATGCAAGAAAGAGTGCGTTTTGAAGATGTGCCTTTCACTTCAGATATGAGATAATTCTGGCAGCCAACCCATCGACAGCCGCCCCCCAGATTTAGCCTCAGGGAATGCCTAGACCGACAGGTGTTCGACTACATCGGGTTAACGGCCGATGTGGACGCTCTGAGAAGCGAGGAACCCCGGGACTACTGGGTGTGCAGGCTTGACCTGTGGCCAGAGCTGGCACAATTTACCATGGAAATCTTGGCTTGCCCCTTATCCAGTTTCCTGTCCGGACATTCAGCGCAGCAGGGAGGATCGTGACTGATAAGCGCACTCGCCTAGCTCACGACAGTGTGGACTACCTCACTTATCTAAAAATGGATGAGGCATGGATCTCGGAGGAATTCAACTTCTGTGACGACCACGTTTAATTTAATTTCCTCATGCCAGCCCACACATATCCTACAACACCAAGAACAAAGAATGGTCCCTGTCTTATGTAAATAATGAGGCATAAAAGGTCTTTTCTGTCCGTTGAATGCCTAATGTTTTGGGCCTCGAATGAATTCAACACCTGTGACGACCACGTGTTTCAACTATTATCATTAGTTTTTTTTTCAAGAGGGGGGATTTCGTTCGCCATGTTTTTATTCCAATTTTATATTTTTAGTTCTTTTAAACATATGTATTTGACCTTTATTTGTACTGGCCTTCAGTAAAATTGATATCCATTGACTGTCTAATATACCTCCAGCCACATAATCACTTGATCTTTTCTGTACGGTAAATGCATAATTTTTGGGACCTGTAGTCCACTGGCCTGCTGTAAAATTGATATCCAAAGACCGTGTAATCTATCTCCAGCCACATACTTACTTGTTCTTTTCTGTCCACTGAATGCATAATTTTTGGGGCCTGTAGTCCACTGGCCTGCTGTAAAATTGATATCCAATGGCGTGTAATTTACCTCCAGCCACATACTTACTTGTTCTTTTCTTTCTGCTGAATGCATATTTTTGGGGGCCTGTAGTCCACGGGCCTGCTGTAAAATTGATATCCAATGACCGTGTAATCTACCTCCAGCCACATGCTTGTTCTTTTCTTTCTGCTGAATGCATAATTTTTGGGGCCTGTAGTCCACTGGCCTGCTGTAAAATTGATATCCAATGACTGTGTAATTTACCTCCAGCCACATACTTACTTGTTCTTTTCTGTACGGTGCATGCTTAATTTTTGGGGCCTGTAGTCCACTGGCCTGCTGTAAAATTGATATCCAATGACTGTGTAATCTACCTCCAGCCACATACTTACTTGTTCTTTTCTGTATGGTGAATGAATAATTGTTGGGGCCTCGGAGGAATTTAACACCAGTGACAACCACGTGTTTTCGAATTTCAACTATTATCATTAGGGTTTTTTTCAAGAGGGGGGATTTCGTTAGCCATGTTTTTAATCCAATTTTATATTTTTAGTTTTTTTAAACATATATATTTGACCTGTATTTGTACTGGCCTGCAGTAAAATTCATATCCAGTGTAATATACCTCTAGCCACATAATCACTTGATCTTTTCTGTCCGATGAATGCCTAATGTTTGGGGCCTGTAGTCCAGTGGCCTACAGTAAAAAATGTTATCCATTGACTGCATAATGTACCTCGAGCCACATAAGCAGAATTTCTTTTATGTCAGGTGAATGCCTAATTTTTAAGGCCTGTACTCCCGTGACCTAAAATAAGGCTCCAACAGGGAACATTTCAGAGAATTTCCCTTTAAGACGCATAAAAATGTCCCCTGATTAAGATACATATTTTTTGTTGGAATTTTTGTCATTGATCCCCCTCTAGTATGTCACTGTCCATGTTGTGGGACTATTTGTGCACTTCTACTAAGTATTTGGTGGCTGCAAATATGAGCTGAAGGTTTTTCAGGTTTGCCTGCCATTAAAGTGAATGGGGCCTGCCGCAAACTTGAAGTTCGCGAACATTTGATCGCGATTGCGTTTGTGAACTGTCCCGGCCGATGTTCGTCCATCGCTATCTATTATACTTAGCATTCATTAAATTTAGGCTAGAGCGTTATTTTTTGCAGAAGTGGTTAAATAGTTTTCTTTATTAAAATGGTTCTTATGTTTCCCCATTTTTCCCGCTGATATCCAGGTTGTCTTCACTCCAGTTTTAGTCTGATTTTCTATTGTTTAGATTTAATGTCTATTTGTGATATTCAGTACTGTGCACATTGCTAGTACTTTAAACCGCTGTGCAATCAACCTCTACAGATCATGCTTCCCACTGTGTCCTCAGAAAGTAGAGCTGCTAAACAAGGTACAAAGTAAATCAACAACGGCTTCATTTTCATGCATTAAAACACGCATATGTAAAATTAATCAAGAAAATATTAAAAAAGGCAAGTTTTAAACGTTTTTGCTATTTATTTTTTTCTATTGGTAATTAATAGTTGAGAAGTTAATTTTGAAATCAACAAGAATACAATCATATGATGCAAAAAAAAAAAAGCATTCTAAAGATAGGAATATAGCAGAGCTGTCCGTTTGGATCTGTATCCCAGATTACTATGCTCTCTGTATGAAGCAAAATGGTGCCCTTGTATGCCTCCATACTATGGAGATATATTCTTCTAGAATCTATGCCTTAGGCCTCATGTACATGGCCGTTGTTGGGCACTGACCATGTTGTCGCCATATGCGGACACGGACCTATCCGATGGTCGCATCAGAAAAAAGCAGTGCTTCCGTGGGGTTCTGCACTGTTTGCGGGCCGCAGTATGGGCACCGGCCGACAACGGTCGTGTGCATGAGGCCCTAGGTCTATTTTAATAGATTTTATAGAGTACTTCTGCATGTCTGGTTAGATACAAATGTGTTATCACATGCAGAATCTGCTATTCTGTATGTGAAGAGATGGAATGACATTGCTAGGCAGCTTTGTGTGTGACAGAGGGTATAGAGGACATTTATTTTTTCTTGCATTTAAGCACACATGTATGACTTTAATGAGATCAATTCCCTGTATATGTGACTATTAGTGTTGACCGAATCAAAGTTAAACAAATTGACTTTCATCCGAATTTCAGGAAAAATTAGATTTGCCGCAAATCCGAATTTCCTGGTGCTTCTTCTTCACTAATCGATTTTTCCTGAAATGGCGGTAAAAAAAAAAAAAAAACATACTACCTTATCCATTTGCTCACAGAGCAAATGGATGAGGTGAGTATGTATTTTTTTAACCCCTGATTAGCGTTGAACGCTTCATCTGAGAGGCTGATGGGGGGTGGCGCAATTGCCGTTCCCAGTCATTGTGTCCGCTACATACAATGGAATGCGAGTCGTAACAAAGTAATTAATAACAAATCTAATTTCTTTGTGATTGTCAGAGAAGCAGCCGAATCAAATTTTTTATAACTTCACTCATGTCTAGTTACTAAGCAGTGTTGGACTGGGGTTCTTTGGACCCACCAGAGCAAATGCTCTAAGTGCCTACCTTCAATTTCTATAGAACATATGCTCCATTTTTTATTTTGTTGCATAAGAAATATATACTAGTGGTTAATGACTGGCTGTAAAGTCAGCTCCAAGTTGAATATATTTCTGTTGGACCTTAAGGGCCTTGTTGTATTAGCGATGTTTATCCTGGTGGCGACCCCCCAGTAAAGTGAGTGGATTATTAAGAATAATATTATCACCAATATTATTTTATTTTATTTACATATTGAATTTATTTTATGTTCCATTCATTGTTTTATCTATTATTTTATTATATCTTATTTTACTTTACTCTATAACATACAATTCACCCCACATGCGAATTCCATGTGTTAGTGGGTGTTGCAATCTTAAACTGTACCTACATTTCTAATCTGATATTCTTGAGACTGGCGCTCACTCCCTCACGTTTTTAGTGCCAACGGTGAGACACTCGGGTGGGTCCCTTCCCCTTGTTTTCCACCTTGTTGCTGATCCATTGTCGCTTTTCTATGGTGTATAGCCTCGCCTACACCAGAGCAGCCTTCTCTATCACATCACCATCACCCTTATTATTTTCTTCACTTTACGGTCCTGTTGGCGCCTCTGTGTGTATCCTTCTCCTTCAAGGACAAAGCCTAGTCCTTTGAGGCCCTCGGATAACCTCCTTTATTTTTTGTTTGTCTTTCACGTGACTACTTCTGGCATATTTGCCAGCTTTCGGCAGGACAAAAAGTGCTGCACGTATTTTTTGTCCAATTGAAAGTCGGCATATACATCGGATACAGTGACTGTATTCAGTGCCGGAGTTCAAAAGCGCAGATGTGAACCAGGCATAATTTATTATGCATTTGAACCCTTACATTGTGGACCGCTGTGTCTTTTATCCCCAGTCTAACCACCAGCCCAGATCTTGCTCTCCTGTGTAGACAGGACAGTCTCTGTATGGCTCACTTCCTGTGAAATACAATCTTAAAAAAAAACTTCGGGAAGTTCTCAGACACCTTCCTCCCTTCCCCACCCAAGTCAGACATTCTTGTTTCTTTGTATGTTCCCATGTGTAAATTGCTGCTGAGGAAATTATGTGTGCCTTAGAGACCAGGCGTCACGATCAGTGTGGTGGGAAACTCCATACTGAACACAGGAGGGAAGGGGAACAGTAACTGGGCCTGGAAACTAGGGAAGAAACAGGTCACCTCCTAGACAACCCTAATCCGGGCCCTAACTATCTATCAATATGAATAGACCTTGAAGGTAGGAATATTCATATGCAGGATACCTAGGCCTTTTTATCCCTATAAGGCCCTGAAAAAGGTTAGGACCAGAGACAACCCATTCCTCCCCAGATGGACGAATGGAAGTCTCTGTCTCAGGCCCAGATACAAACAACAGGAAATATAACAAACACAAGCAAACGAGACACTTAACTTCTGTAGAGACGGAGGAGCAGGAACACCAGAGACAAACTCACACTAGCTCAGCCAAACCCAAATTAAGCTATCTTCTGCATAGTAAGAAGGTTGGGGTCAGACTATAAAGGGCAGAAGTGATGACCACTGAGCAACAGCTGAGAAAAGGGAAGTGGTCATTAACCCTATCAACACTGAATCAAGAGAAAATAAGGAGGCTGTTAGATTCCTCCACGCTCAGCCAATCTCCTTGATTTCCTAACATCAGTCACCTGAGGGACCGTGACACTAGGAGAGCAGTAATATAATCGATGAGTCCACACAATGGTTACTGAACAGTTATAAAACTTCCATGGCTCACACTGTCTATACTTATTTGTGTGTGTTGTGTGCAGAATGTTCAGTGTATTTCAAAGAGATACAGCTTCAAACAACTCCATCTGCCTCTTTCTTACAAACGTGTAGTGAGTTCACCCAGTTAACTCTGCCTTTTATGCCGGTGCCAGGAGATGGCTGAAGTAGCAGGGAAACATAGGCAGAAATAAATCTAGCTCAAGTGGATAAATTAAAAATCTTCAATACTTTTATTGTTGCATGTACACACAAGGAAATCACTCCAATAAAAATCACTTATGCATTTCCACCAGGTATGGTCTTGGTATATTGGTGAACATGCTATGATTATGGCCATACATGGTCAAAATACGTAAGTGATTTTTATTGGAGTGTTTTACAGGTATATAAATGCACTAATCAAGAATTGAAGATTTTTTATTCACCCACTGGAGCCAGATTTATTTCTGGCCAGAAAGAAACCTATCACCAGTGTAAGACCGGGGAAACTGCTGTTGTTGAATTACATGGAATACACTGAGACTCTACAGTGTAAGTTAGAAGACAGCAGTTCTATGTCACTGATCTATTATTTGCTGCCCTGAGATAGGATCTATATCAGAAGAAATACTGAATGATAAGACCACACCCTTTCCGTCTCCGAAGAACCGGAGGTCTAATGTACAATGGAGGCTGCAGTAGAGGAACCAGATCAAAATGGATGAAGGTGCCAACATGGTGGACAACCTATATGTGGCACATCAACTAAGGCTACTTTAACACTCGCGTTTGGTGCGGATCCATCATGGATCTGCACAGATGGATCCGTTCAGATAATACAACCATATGCATCCGTTCAGAACGGATCCGTTTGTATTATCTTTAGCATAGCCAAAACGGATCCGTCTTGAACACCATTGAAAGTCAATGGAGAACGGATCCGTTTTCTATTGTCCCATATTGTGTCAGTGAAAACGGATCTGTCCCTATTGACTTACATTGTGTGTCAGGACGCATCCGTTTGGTTCAGTTTCGTCAGACAGACACCAAAACACTGCAAGTAGCATTTTGGTGTCCACCTCCAAAGCGGAATGGAGGCGGAATGGAGGCCAAACAGAGCCAAACTGATGCATTCTGAACGGATCCTTATCCATTCAGAATGCATTAAGGGCAAAACTGATCCGTTTTGGACCGCATGTGAGATCCCAGAACGCATCTCACAAACGGAAACCAAAACGTCAGTGTGAAAGTAGCCTAAAACAGGTGTACACAAGGCATACATTGTTCTTTAATAATAGCCTTTACTTCACTATATCAGCTAAATTTGCTTCTTAAAGGTCCAAATATTATTTCCCTTAAAGCTAAAAATTGTAAATTTACCAGTTCAAGACCAGGCCATTTACCCCCTCTGCTGACCAGACGCATTTTCATTTTTTTTAGTACATGCGTCTTTGAAAGTCATAACTTTTTCCATTTGGTTATGTAAATATATTTTGTGCTTTTTTCCGTGATACATGGGACTTTATCTTTACGTCAATTTTATTTTAGCATTAGTTTAATATAGGGAAGATCTAGTTTATGATAGCTGGAGGTGGGGCTACAGAGCAGGTATTGCTGCTTACTGATCTGTATATACATAGAGTTCTCAGTGAGTACTGTGTATGAAGAGGTAGAGAAGGCAGGGATGGTATAAAAAAACAAAAGCAAAATAAACTGTTCCTGTCTTCTCTATAAGGAGCCCTGCTGACAGTAGACTCCCTGCTCCGGCAGCTACACAATTAGGCCTCCTGCACACGAACGTGTGCGCCCCATGGCCAATGCACAAACACCGACCGTAGGGCAGCCGCAGCGGATCGCGGACCTATTCACTTTAATGGGTCCATGATCCGGCCATTCCGCAAAAAGATAGGACATGTTTCTATATTTTTGCGGAACAAAGTACAGGACGAAACCCCACAGAAGCACTCCGTAGTGCTTCCGTAGGGCTCCGTTCCGTGCTTCCATTCCGCACCATTCTGCAGCTCCGGATTTGTGGACCCATTGAAGTGAATAGGTCCACATCCGTGATGCGGAATGCACACGGAACGGTGCCCGTGTATTGCGGATCTGCAAATGCCGCAGCGGGACACCTACGTTCGTGTGCAGGAGGCCTTAGCCCAAAGCTTCCATCTCTGCAAGCAACATCCTTGCAGAGATAAGTGCGGACAGCCCAGACATTTATAGTCAACATGTGGTCTGCAAGTGGTTAGGAAAAGTAGGCTGTTCAGCGTATTTTATTGAAGACAACTACGTATAAGGTTAATCTGGTAATATGGCAAATGTTTTTATTCCTTTTTACAAAAACACTTGAGAAAAGAATAGCTGTCAGCTAAATTATATTTCATTGCCCTGCCTGCTTATGAAATATTTACAGCAATCAATCAGTAGCTATTTCATTCATTGTTAGTTGTTTTGACAGCATAGGTTCTTATTATTATCTAGAAATGTCAAAACTATGAATGATTTGTTTTTTAATAAAATATGCAATAAAAATATCAACAGATGATGAGAGATAATCTGGTGGCAAATACATTCCGCAACATTGAAATTGTAGCACCAAGATAAGTCATAGAATTATGGAAATCGCAGGATAGACCTGTTAACGATATGCAAATGATAACAAAATGGTAACAAAATATTCAAAACATTGATTATCGCAAAAGAGCATTAGAGATTATCTTCCTAAATAGGCAGTGTATAGGGGCCTTATGCCTGTACATGGTGTAAACTTAGGCTGGCTAAATATTAACAGCATTTATCACGGTGGCTAATGCCAGATGATAAATGTGGTGCAGGGTTAGACACTTTTACCTAACTCTATAATAACTTTTAGTCAGCTTCGTTTGATACTGAATTTTACACCAGAATTGTAGCACAAAAAGTCTTAACTTTGCCCTTAAACCACACCCCATTTTGGACTAGGCACAGGAACAGGAACTTTCTATAAACCTAGGAGCAGCAAAGTATGCCAATTTTTTTGGAGCAATGTAAAAATTATAAAATTATCAGAAAACCACATAGGGGAGAGGCTGTAAAGCAATGCAGAGAGCAGTGAAACATTGCCTCCTAGTGACTTGTAGGAGTTTTACCTGGCAGAATCAAAGTTCATATTCACACCACTCCTGATAATAAAACCTGTTAGTGTTGGGCGAGCACTAATTTTACTTAAGTATCGCTATGCTCGGCGCATCGCAGTGTTCTGCAGAACAATGCATGTGCTCGAGCGCGATGCTCGAGTCTCCTCCCCGCACGTTTGCTGGCTGCTATGCAGCCAATAAACTAGCGCCGAGACACTGGCACTCACTGTAATGCCGTAGCCATTTTGGCTACTGGCATTATAGTGATTGGCTGGCCAGAACGCGTCATCGGGTGCTATATAGCACCCGATGACACGTGTTCAGTTCAGTCTTAGTCAGAGAGAGCTGTGCTGAAGAAGGGACAGATAGTGTTGGGAGTGAAATAGTAATATTTTAGTGAAAAAACTTGTTAGAGACCCAAAAGTCCTTTTAAGGACTATTGTTGTATCTGGCAGCAATATAATTATTAGCACAACCTGCGCTAAATTGCGTGGAATTATTAGGGCTGTTTCACACAAGCAGATGCCGTGCGTGCCATCTGCAGCTTGAATGAGAGCCAAGACGCGCTCTGGACTGCAGAGACACGGAGCATTAACATGACTGATAATGCTCTGTGCCTCTCTGCGAACTTTTTACTACAAAACCACGGTGACAAATTTATCTCACTGTGATTTTGTAGTAAGAAGATTGCAGAGAGGCACGGAACATTATCAATCATGTTAATGCTCCGTGTCTCTGCTGTCCAGAGCGCAGCTTGGCTCTCATTCCCGCTGACACGCACGGCATCCGCTCGTGTGAAACGGCCCTTAGAGAGACCCAAAAGTCCTTTTAAGGACTATAGTTGTATCTGGCTGCAATATATATTATTAGCGCTACCTGCGCTAAATTTCATGCAATTGTTAGTGCCGCTTCTGATAGTGACACAACCTCTGCTACATATTTTATTTTACATTTGTGCAGCCTAAATATCTATGACATTCAGCGCAATTGTTTGGCCGCTGGTGGCAGCGACATTACCAGCGCTACATCTCCTGTATAACGTTTGGGCATCCTAAATATCAGTGACATTAATTCAGTGTAATTTTTTATTAGCCGCTGGTGACAACGACATTACTTGCGCTATACCTCCTGTATAATGTTTGCGCATCCTAAATATCAGTGACATTCATTCAGTGTAATTTTTTATTAGCCGCTGGTGACAGTGACATTATCTGTGCTACATCTCCTGTTTAACATGTGCGCATCCTAAAAATATCAGTGACATTCAGTCTAATTTATTTGCGCATACACTTATAAAACCTGCACATACTTGCAAGCATATATACCATTTAATATGCGCAAGGCGAGCAGTAAGAGACGGGGAAGTGGCCGTGCTGTTGATAGTGCACGCAGAGGCCGTGGCCCTCGGCCCAGTGAAACTGTGCCTGCTGCCAGAGTACAAGGAACACACTCATCCACGATACCTAGCTTCATGTCCCAGTTTGCAGGGCAGCGCTGGACACCACTCTAGATGTCACATCAGTGTGACCAGGTGGTAGGTTGGATTGCATCAGATAATGCTTCCAGTCGGTTAAGCACTACCCTGTCTTCCACAAAGTCCAGTCTCAGTAGCCAAGAGTCTGGTCAACAGAATCCTCACCCTGATACTCCTTTGTCCCACCATGGAGAGTCTCGGCAAACAAGTAATCCTACACTCAGATATTCTGAGGAGCTCTTTTCATCGCCATTCCTTGATTTGGGCCTCTGGACAAGCACGCTTGAAGAGGGACATGAGATATTGTGCCCTGATTCCCAAACTCTTGAGCATCCAAAGTCACAAGAAGATGACGGTGGGGATCGGCAATTAGTGTTTCACGCGATGGATGATGATGATGATGAGATACAGTTGCCAATAAGTCAACTGCAATTAGTGTCTCAAGAGGTTCACGATGAGGATGAGACACAATTGTCAATAGCTGAGGTTGTTGTTAGGTCAACGAGTCAGGAGGATAAACAAAGTGAGAAAGTGGAAGAGGAGGTGGTGGACGATGAAGTCACTGACCCAACCTTGGAAGGTGGAAAGCCGAGCGAGGACAGCAGTACAGAGGAGGAGGGATCCGCAGCACCACAACAGGCTAGAAGAGGAAGTGGGGTGGAAAAGGGGAGAAGGCGGGCCACACCAAACAGGCCCGCAACTGTTGCCCTGAGCACCCCCTTGCGGAAATCTCCCTTGCCAAGGGGAAGGTGTTCCGCAGTCTGGCACTTTTTTGAGCAAAGTGCGGATGAAAAAAGAATTGTCATTTGCAATCTGTGCCATACCAGAATGAGCAGGGACCTGAACACTAGCAACCTCACCACCACCAGCAT
Organism: Bufo bufo; assembly: GCF_905171765.1. NCBI lineage: Eukaryota > Metazoa > Chordata > Amphibia > Anura > Bufonidae > Bufo > Bufo bufo. Next base: position 640,888,978 of record NC_053390.1, on the reverse strand, counting down.
GATCCTCTACATGGTATCAATGCACCCTAATAGGTGAGCTGAACGCCTGGGTCCACAACCAGTGTTTGCAGGTCACACCACTGCCTCCTTTTCCCCAGTGTTACATGCTGGTCAATCCCCTGTCCAAGACGCAGGCCCAAGGCCCGGATGCCTCCCGCAATGCACCTGGACCTTCGCAAGCACCATCAGCTAGCACATCCACTTCTGTGTCCAAGCACAGCGTACAGATGTCTCTTCCCCAGGCCTTTGAACAAAAGCGCAAATACCCAGCCACCCACCCACAGGCTATAGCACTAAATGCGCACCATTCCAAATTGCTAGCCCTGGAAATGTTGCCATTTAGGCTTGTGGACACTGAGGCTTTCCGCAGCCTGATGCCGGTGGCCACCCCGTATTACTTTGTCCCCAGCCGCCAACATTTTTCATGGTGTGCAGTCCCAGCCTTACACCAACATGTGTCCCGTAACATCTCCTGTGCCCGGACCAAAGCAGTTATTGGAAAGGTCCACTAAACGACTGACATATGGACAAGTGCTTTTGGCCAGGAACGATACATTTCCCTGAAGGCACACTGGATGAATGTTGTAAAGGCCAGAAGCGAGTCGTACCCTGGATTGGCACAGGTGCTACCAACGCCAAGGATTGGCCCTACTTCTATCAGGGTTCTCGCCGCCACCTACGTTAGTGGCTGCAACCCCCCTTCTCCTCCTCCGCCTCCTCCTCCACTTCCACCTCTGAATTATCATCTTGCAGCACCAGTCAGACATCAGTCAGTAGCTGGAAGCAGTGTAGCACTGCAGTGGGAAAGCAGCAACAGGCCATGCTTAAACTGATTTGCTTAGGTGACAAACAACACACGGCTGCAGAGCTGTGGCAGGGTATAAGGAACCAGACTGAGCTGTGGCTCTCGCCACTCAACCTACAACCAGGCATGGTTGTGTCTGATAATGGCTGTAACTTGGTGGTGGCTTTGGAGCTAGACAAGCTCACACACATACCATGCCTAGCCCATGTGTTCAACCTAGTGGTTCAGTGGTTTCTCAAAACCTACCCCAATTTGCCTCAGCTACTGGTGAAGGTGCGCCGCGTGTGTGCTCATTTCCACAAGTCATCGACAGCTTCAACTGGTCTGGCAACGCTGCAGCAGCGCTTGCAATTGACAGCTAACCGACTGTTGTGCGACGTGAGCACACGCTGGAACTCAACATTCCACATGTTCACTAGTCTTTGTGAGCAGCAGAGGGCAGTAGTGGAATACCAGCTACAACATGGTCGTCAACTTTCCAGTCAGCTTCCGCTCTTCACAAGCGGCGAGTGGGCATTGATGTCTGACCTCTGTGAGGTTTTACGCAACTTTGAGGAATCAACAAAGATGGTGAGTGGCGATAACCCTATTATCAGCTTAACCATCCCACTTCTGTGTCTACTCAAACGTTTGCTGCTCACAATGAAGGCGGACGCTTTGCATGTGGAAGAGGTAGAAATGGGGGAAGACAGTAGACAGTGTGATAGCCAGACCACCCTTAGTTCATCTCCTCAGCGCGAATTGGATGATGAAGAGTAGGAGGAGTAGGAGGAGGAGGAGCAGCAGGAGACGGTTGCCTCCGCTACAGAGGGTATTATCCATGGAATTTTAATTCCATCTGTTCAGCGTGGATGGGTAGAAGAAGAGGATGAGGAAATTGAGAGTCATCCTCCTGATGAGGACAGCGAAGTCTTGTCTGTTAGGACTCTGGCACACATGGCTGACTTTATGTTAAGCTGCCTTTCCCGTGACCCTCGCATTGTACGCATTTTGGCCAACACTGATTACTGGTTGTTCACCCTTCTCGACCCCCACTATAAAGAGAACTTTTCAACTCTCATTTCTGTGGTGGAGAGGACCTGAAAAATGGTGCAATACTAGAAGGTCCTTGTGGAAAAATTGCTCCAAAAATTTCCAGCTGACAACGCTGGCTGCAGAGTACATAGTTCCTTGGCCAAACGAGGAGGGGATATGAGGGGAACACAAAGCAGTTCCAACAGAGGCAGGGAAACACTCTTCAAGGCCTGGGACAGTTTTATGCTGGCCTACCTCTCCGCCAGTGTTTTGTCAGAACATGTATTTAGTGCTGCTGGGGGCATAATAACTGATAAGTGCATCCACCTGTCAACTGAAAATGCTGACCGGTTGACTTATAAAAATGAACAAGATCTGGATTGCCACTGACTTCTCTATTCCAAAAGAGGAAAATGGCTGAACATAAAGGCACTCTAAATGTGGCTTTTATGGTGTATTGAATACACTGTATTCCCATGCACCCCTTCCACCACTAAAAAGGGTATTTGGTTCAATCTCCCTTTTCTCGTCTTCCTCCTCCATCATATCAACATGCTTATTAGGCTGCCCTCAGTCCTAATGTTTTAGAGGGTCAGCTCAGCAGCAGGCCCTCACCCATAATGTTTTAGAGGGTCACCAGCAAGTCCTCGAACATAATGTTTTTGAGGGTCACCAGCAGGCCCTCACCCATAATGTTTTAGAGGGTTACCAGCAGGCCCTCGTCTATAATGTTTTTCAGGGTCACCAGCAGGCCATCGTCCATAATGTTTTAGAGGGTCACCAGCAGGCCCTCGCCCCTAATGTTTTAGATGGTCAGATCAGCAGCAGGCCCTCACCCCTAACGTTTTAGATGGTCAGATCAGCAGGAGGCCCTCACCCCTAATGTTTTAGAAGGTCAGATCAGCAGCAGGCACTCGCCCCTAATGTTTTAGAGAGTCAGCTCAGCAGCAGACCCTCGCTTCTAATGTTTTAGATGGTCACATCAGCAGCAGACCCTCGCCCCTAATGTTTTAGATGGTCACATCAGCAGCAGGCCCTCGCACTTAATGTTTTAGATTGTCAGATCAGCAGGCCCATGCTCCAATAGTTTTTAAGGATCACCAGCAGGCAATCAATCATAATTTTTAAAGGGTGTGTATGATGCCCTCCTTTATGTGTAATAAAGGGTGTATTGTAGTGCTGGTTCCTTGTAATTTTTGGCAGCCCTTTCACTGGCTTTATGAATGTAGGAGTTCCACTACCTGAACAATTGTACCACAATGTGAATGAGGCCCTCCTTTATGTGATATACAGGTTATATTGGACTGCCTCTTCCTTGTAATTTTTGGCAGCACTTGCACTTTATATACAAGTAAATATACAGGAAAGAATGTTTACTAACAATTTTTCCTCTAAAATCAATTTTATCTTAGGTTTTGTGCGTATTATTGACAGTCTGTAAAAGTGGCATACTACTCGGATAACATTGTTCTCAGCAGCAACCTGGGAGTCCAAGATGCATCCAGACATCCTCCCCATGCTGTTCCCGTACCATTTTAGTGGTGTTTCCATCAATTTCTGATCTTTTGCTTTGAACCAGACACCCTCCGCTCTTCAGAGCAGGGGGTGCCTGGTTTAATGCTCTGGTTCTCCCATTGACTTCCATTGTGCTTGGGTGCTCTGTAGAGCACCCGAGCATCCCGAGGTGTTCTACTAGATAGAGATGGCCTTGCGGTTCGCCCCGGCAGTCATTTCGCGGCGAACTTTGTGTGTTCGCGATTCGCCAAACATGCGAACATATGGAGATATTCGCGAGATATTCGCGCCCGCCATATTCTTTTACATTGTGAAGAACTTTGACCCATGACACATCCATCCAAGCCAATTGAGACGTTTCAGCACATGGACATACCCCCTACTTTATAAACAAATCTGATCTTGCCGCCATTTTACATTCAGTGTTTTGCCAGTGTAGGGAGAGGTTGCTTTGTGGAGCAGGGACAGGCTGTTAGGAACACCAAACGCTAGCTAAAAGGGGCCACATAAGTCCTTTTAAGGACTGATATAGGTGTGCTATTGATAGGTGAGATACACAGAGGGGTGCGATATACTTATAATATACTTTTATAATGAGTCATAAACACATAGATCTATATAGTAATAATCTGGAAGTCAGGGGCCTAGGGGCTAGGGGCTTACTAGGGCCATTTTTATATAGGGTAAGGTTCCGGACGGGGTCGCTCTTATCAGGGCGGGTGGTCTGTGGTTAGGCTATCAGGGCCAGAATAGCACCCCCCTCTAGGGCAATATCAGGGACAGTTCTTTGCCCAACCTGTCCTTCAATACCACATCATCATCTAGCACAGGGATAGGTGTTTTTTGCTTTCCCTTTCGGGATTCATGGATGTGCACTGGAACCCCCCGGATTGTGGTAGAACATATTGTTTATGATTTGATGCCGAGCACCTGATTTAGTGCCGCCGAGCACTTGTTATTGCCTACCACATCTATGCTTTTTGCTTAACCTTAATAATTTAATTTGTTTTCATTTTGAGGGATATCTTTTCCATTCACACGTCCGCAAAATGGGTCCGCATTTGTTCTGCCATTTTGAGGAACGGGTGCAGACCCATTAATTTTCAATGGGGCCGGAATGTGCTTTCCGCATCCGCATTTGCGGATCCACACTTCCGCATCCGTGCTTCCGTTTCCACAAAAAAATAGAACACGTCCTATTCTTGTCCGCAATTGCAGAGAAGATTGGGCATTTTCTATTATAGTGGCGGCGATGTGCGGTCCGCAAACTGCGGAATGCAAATTGCCGGTGTTCGTGTTTTGCGGTTTCTGCAAAACACTTACGGACGTGTGAATGGACCCTCATAGTAACATTATTAAAGGCTACGTTTTATCTTTATGTATATTCTAATGGATTGCCTTCCTTGTACAATGTTATAATATACTTTCTATGTTGGAAAGTATATTATAGTGCATTTGTATTGTGCGGCAGTTGTGTGCGGTTCTGCTGCGATACTGCAGGTATATAGAGGGACAAAAGTTATTGGAACAAATAATTTCTACTGGTGTGATATACCAGTCGCCCCCCAAAAAATCTGATTGAAGCAGGATTTTATATACCAATATACTTTCTTTATAGTGCATTTCGGTACTGTATAGTGCATTTGCACATTCGCGTACGCAAAAATTATAATGCCGATATATCGCATTGAAAAAAATTATGAATGGAGATCGCAAATTCGAATAATACATCTGGTATGTCACATTGTGGGACTATTTGTCCACTTCTAGTAATTATTTCTTGGCTGCAAATTTGAGCTGAAGGTTTTTCAGGTTCGCCTGCCATTAAAATGAATGGGACCCGCCACAAACGTGCGGTTCGCGAACATTTGATCGTGTTCGCGCAATCGCGTTTGCGAACCGTCCCAGGAGAAGTTCGTCCATCACTACTACTAGAGCACCCGATCACTTTGGTGCTCGACCAACACTAAAACCTGTATGTTTGTCCTGCTCTCGTCATGGTCCGTATTTATTGCTGTCAGCAGTTTTGTTTAGTTAAAACTAAAGATAGACTCTCTTTAAAGGAAATGTGTCACCAAAAATGTTATCTGCCATTTAAAATTAGATAGTAACACATATCCTTTTTTCTAATCTGTTGTTATTCTCTTTCCTGCCATCTTGCCTGAGCTGTTGTTAATAGCTTTTACAAAGCATTAAGAAAATTGCCCATGGCCCATAGTCAGTGTTCTGAGGGGACCTCATTGAGAGTTTTCAAGGCATGCTCTGTGACCTGTACAGAGGTCATTGTACAAGCAAAGAATAGATAATCTTTGACAATCACCTATTGTGAATGGTGGATTGTGTGTTATCTATACACAAAGGTGATATCATTACAGGCAAAATTAGAATGACAGATAATCAGGTACCTGCGGTAAGCGGATCTGTACAGACCAAGAAGTGGCTCTTATTATCAGGCTTAATAGCCAGTGTGAAAACTACAGGATTTTATGGGTTTTGTTTATATATACAAATATTGACATGGAAAATTAAAAATAACAAAATACATGTTGAATAGGGATGAGTGAATTGACTTCAGATGAAACATCCAAAGTCAATTTGCATAAAACTTTCTTAGAATACTGTACGGAGCGAGCTCCATACAGTATTAGAATGTATTGGCTCCTATGAGCCGAAGTTATTACATCATGAAGTCTTGCGGGACTTCGGGTAATTACTTCAGAAATTAATTTCTACTGTTAAAAACCTTTTACCGAACTAGGGTTCGGTTCTAAGGTACCACTTGGAACCAAAACCGAGTTTGGTAAAAGGTTTTTAACAGTAGAAATTAATTTCTGAAGTTATTACCCAAAGTATCATGAGACTTTGCAAAGTAATAACTTCTGCTCATAGGAGCCAATACATTCTAATACTGTACGGAGCTCTCGCTGCCCCCTCCGCTACATCATCTTTAACCTTCCAGATATGCTCTGTTATTGTTCATGTCGGCAACCGGAAATCTGATGCAGGTGCAGTGCCGCCGACTGCCTGCGCCTGCACAATCATAAAGCTCCTGAGGGCAACAGCCTCAAAAGTGTCACTGGGCATGCGCCGAGCCCAGTGACGTAATCTGAGTGCTGTTGCCCTCAGGAGCTTTATGGTCTCACAGGCGCAGGCAGTCGGCGGCACTGCGCCTGCACCAGATTTCCGGCGGCCGAGATGAACAATAATGCAGCATATCTGGAAGGTTAAAGATGACGTAGTGGAGAGGGCGGCGCAGTTTGCCTCGGCTGTGGGAGGATATTTCTGGATCAGGAGGCGTGCTTGGGCTTCAAATTAAGACGGGCTGGGCACTGCAGGGGAGCGTTACTGGGGTCCAGAGATGTAAAAAAAAAAATCCCCTCTGGGCACCTTGGAGGTTCATTTGCATATCATAAAAAGAGCTTTTTTTTATCAAAATGACAACACGAAATGAAGAAAGAAGACCACTGCAGGAAATAAGGTAGTTTGTTGAACATGGCAAAGGTGACAGCTTAAAATGATAAAATTAGGTGACAGATTCCCTTTAAACAATAGGCCATTTTCTGATTACACATTCCCTTTAATATAGTACACTAGGGGTGACATATGTGTCTGTATGGAATAAAGTTGCATAAGTTACAGCTTTGCATTCAGTCCATATCTTGGGGCATTTTCCCAGAATATTTTCCAAAGAAAAAATTTGAACATCGCTAATTTGGGTATATTGTATTTCAAGTATACATCAGTACAAAAAGTGACATGAAAAAAGCATGTGCTGGTATTTAATGGAGCGTGGAACTCTTTTATGTGATTTATGTATACCAATAATACTGTAGCTATGCAACTAAAGTGCTCCTCCACTGAAATGTCATTTGGTTAAAAATATATCGTCCTTTGTTTAATAAATCATCTTTGTCCCTGCCTTGTGCTGTCATAAGTGCTTAGTTCACAGGTTAATAAATAGTTTGTCACACAGTTATTAAAATATGCCATGCTGCATACTGCAGCCTGACAAAATTGCTTGGTGTGACACGTCTGTAATCACTGAGAAGGATCTCCAAATTAACTCATTTAAAAATGTCAGTTTGTTGCGCTGGCTGAGTGCTTAGCTTTCAATAGCAATCTATATGAAAGTAGTTTAACATGTATTTAATATATGTAGTAATTTTCCCCATGATCAGAAAATACAAATACTATTTTATAGAATTTGAGCAATATATGGCTATAAGAAAAGATCACTGCATTAGTTTCTGTTTCCCATTGTGTATGTAATACCAACCGAAATAATAATTTCATTTTTCTACCTTGCATATTTTTTTTATGTAAGGGCCACTATTTGTGCTTTAGTCTTGCCATAACTTGCTAACTCAAGAAGAAGCTACTTCCCGTCAGTCTTTCTAGCTGCCAATGGGCTAAAACTTTTGTAAGTCAATAACACAAAGGGGTATATTAGAGAATGGAGTACCGCACGCTGTTTTACTCTTCCCGGTGCCAGCAAAGACCAGACTGTCATCCAACAATAGTATAAATATGCGGCGCACGGAATATTATTTGCAATTTAAAGGTAATTTTATTTAGTGATTTTCACAATAAGAGGTTCATGATCCAGTTCATAGGAAATTAAATGCTGCGTAAACAACTATCCATATATGAGCCGGACGTTTCGGTCCATAGTGACCTTGTTCAGCAGCTTGGAGTTTCTGTGGTCAGAGGGATATCTGGAACCTCTTATTGTGAAAATCACTTAATAAAATTACCTTTAAGTTGCAAAGAATATTCTGTGTGCCGCATATTTATACTATAATAACACAAAGGTGGTCATTTACGAACAGATATACGCCACTTTTCTAGCTTATATATGGTGGAGATTCTGTCGTACGCCAGAATCTGGGACTTCTTTCCCGCTCACGGCAGGTCTCAAAAAAGGGGGCTGGGCAGGAAGGGGTTTAGGCGTAGAAAATGTAAGACAGCAAGGAAGCAAGGTATCTTACATTTAGAATCGGCAGTGGATATGCCGAAGTCATGTAGAGGACGACACCACTACATAACTTTGCAGATCCACCGCCATCTAAAGGGCTTATTAAGAGCGGCGTCTAAAACGCTGGTCTTGATAAGTGTGTCCCAAAGTGTTTATTTCAGTGCATTGTTTCTTTTGTCCTCTTCCCCTACTTCAGTTCTTCCTGACAACTAATCATATTCAGAGTTTTAGATGATACTTTCTGACAACTCTCCAAATAAAGAAGGCACAATTTACTAGACTTCAAAAAATTGTTCCACCGTCTTGTACTGCAGATAACATTATTTTTTTTTATTTGATGGTGCGAATATATTTAAATGAAATCTGTCACCAATTCTATGCTACCCTATCTGAGGACAGCATAAAGTAGTGACAGACATCCCGATTTCAGTGGTGTGTGATTTGTCATTATGGTGTAGTTTTCATAAAATCAGGTCGAACTATGTATGAGTCAGCAGTTCTCTCAATGGTACGCACAAGTTTAGGAGTCCTCCATATTCCTGAGATGCCAGATCCCCCTCTCAACTGTGACCGATTGAAAGCCTTCTCCCTATGTACAGTGTTACAGAGAAAGCTGTTAATCAGCACTAGGTGGGTGAGAACTCTGGAGCTTATTCTCACATAGCTCTCTATATGTGCTTCACCAAATAAACTATGATTTTATAAAAACTCCATCATGCTTCATTTCTCTGTGGTGCCTGCTTGCAGGGGAAATGCAATATTACATGATGGTCACTGAAATGGATGGTCACCCTTCTAATAAAAGGATGGATCAAGTTATGGCACAGACAAATAAAACAGTGTTACCTGATATACTGGTATAAACTAGGTAGGAGCCTTTCCCATACAAGCTTACTATCTATAATGAATAGATACTAGATGTCAGAGAAAGAGTAAGAAACTCAAGATTTGAAATACCAGGATTCTTGGGTAGGCCAAATTATCAGAACACGTGAGAGTTTGAAGATTTTCAAAGGTTGGATGTTAGATAAAATTAGGTAGATCCAGAAAAAAAGGGGAGCACAAGAGTTGTCTTGCATGTGAAGAAGTTATTACAGTGATGTCAATAAAGTTGGAGTGGAGGTTGTATGTAGGGTGGTATGTGTGATTTAGAGAAGAAACCTAGGATGAAGTAGAATTGGATAAGGCTTTATTGTATACACTGAATATTTTGGATTGGATTCTTTGTACGATGGTCAACCATTGGAGGGCTGACTAATGCTACCTTTTTTACTACCAATGTACTGTAAGTGGTTTGTATTTTTCTTTCCATTACACATAGGTTCCTGTCTTAAAGAGACCGCCTTGCCGGGGAGAACAGGCACAAATGATTTTTACAAAATGTATGAATCCCACTGTCAGAAACCACCCTGATATAGTTTACTTTGCCCTCAAGCTTGCCCTCAGTCAAGATGGTGGATTATGTGTTTCCTGGTTGCCATCTTACTTCCTGTTTCTGTGTCAGAAACCACCCTGATATAGTTTACCTTGCCCTCAAGTTTGCCCTCAGTCAAGATGGTGGATTATGTGTTTCCTGGTTGCCATCTCACTTCCTGTTCCTTTTTAAACTGGCCAGACCTTCCTGTCTTTGCTAGAGTATTGTGTTTGGCTTTTAGTCTGCAATCCTCTTGCTGGAACTCACTCCTCCGTGTGTTCTGTGCCCTAGCGGTTCTCCCTGCTACCTCCTGTTGCCGACCCGGACTGTCCTTGGACCTTCGTACCTGCTTGCCGCCTGACCTGACCTTCTGCTCGTCTCCCTTTCCTGCCAGCTTGCCGCCTGCCCTGACTTCTGCTAATCCTGACCTCGGTTCTCGTCTACAGACTCTGCCTCATCTGTGCGGGGCACAACAACGTGGGTTCTGCTACATCCGTACTATATATACTCTGCTCCCAAGTCCTGGCCATCGGTTTCCAGTTCTGTTACACCAGTATCGTGACAGAATACTCTAGCCACCATGGATTCCGCCGGGACTGGATCTGTAGAGACCCGTATTAAGCAGTTGCAGACTGCGGTATCTAGTATGCACGCGGATTTGCAATCCTTAAAGAAGAAATACAATGCCTTTGAGAGTCAGACCGGCCCCAGCATTCAGTTTTATGGACAAACAATCCACGAACTCCGTGATACAGTGCAAGCACTGGCTGATCGCATAACACAGGTGGAGAATGCAGCTCCTGCACCATCTCCTACATCAACTCCTAAATTACCTCCATTCCGATTTGGCGGGGACCGCGACAAATTCCGGGGGTTTATCAATCAGTGTCGCCTCTACTTTGACGCAAACTCCTCCCAGTTTTCTACTGATCGATCTAAAGTGCTATGCATCATTATGCTACTAACACACAAGGCTATCGCCTGGGCGAATCCGTTGATCGAAACCGGGGATGCCCGACTAAACAATCTGGAGGATTTCCTTGGGGCCATGAGCCAGATGTTCGATGACCCTAACCGAGGTGCTACAGCAGAGGCAGCCTTACTAGCCTTGCGTCAGGGCAGACGTCCCGTCACGGAATATGCTATGGACTTTAAAAGATGGTCCGTTGACACTAACTGGAATGATGCAGCAAAATTATCTTTTTTCAAGAAAGGACTGTGTAGTTCCCTAAAAGACGAGCTGGCCCGTGCAGAGGCCCCCTTAGAGCTTGATGCTTTTATCAACCACTGCATACGAGTTGATACACGACTAGCTGAACGACGGCAAGAAAAATGGGCTACACTGAACTATACTACGAAGCAGGCACTTTCTTCGTCTACCCCCACTTCAAAAGAAATTCCAAAAAGAATCTACAAGGAATCAGAAAGCGAGCCAATGCAAATAGACTCCATCTTAAAACGCGAAAATATTGATCGCCAGGAACATAGACTCCGAGAGAACTTATGTCTGTATTGTGGAAGAGCCGACCACTTTCTGATTAATTGTCCCAGACGTCCTCGAAAACTGGTGGCAGCCATTACAGACCCCGATCTCTCAGATGAAGACTCTGTGACATCTGAAGCGGAATCATTGGAAGAAACAACCATCCGCTCCATCTCTTCAGTGGCCCCCTTGTATTAAGAAGGAAAACAGAAACTCTCATTGTTTCCTCCCCATCAAATTTTCAATTAATTCCCAGTGGATATCCACCTCTGCTATGGTGGATTCCGGGGCTGGTGGCAATTTTATGGACTATTCCTTTGCAAGGAGACATGGGGTAAAGATTCATAAAAAACTCTCACCTATGATTATGGAAAAAGTGGATGGTACCCCTTTGAATTCGGGCCCTGTAGATCAAGAAACGGAACCCCTCGACATCTGTATAACACCACAACATCACGAAGTTCTATCGTTTCTTTTGATCTCCTCTCCTCATTTTCCTGTTATCCTAGGCTTGCCCTGGTTACAGGCACAGAACCCCGACATCAACTGGGAGACCAAAGAGATAACGTTTCCAGGGAAGGATGCTGTGCCAACAAAACAGTCAGAACAAGGGGGGGAAGCCACATCCCAGAACGATAAGGTGATGGAACTACCCCTCATATATCAGGATTTTATGGACGTTGGTGATAAACAAAAGGCAGACAAACTTCCCCCACATCGACCCTATGACTGTCCCATAGAATTGCTCCCTGGTGCTTCCATCCCCTTCGGAAATATCTACCCCTTGGCAGGTCCGGAACTGAAGGCCCTCAAGGAATATATAGAAGAGAATCTGGCTAAAGGGTTTATCCGTCCCTCCTCCTCACCAGCAGGGGCTCCCATATTCTTTGTCAAAAAGAAGGATGGGTCTCTAAGACCATGTATTGACTACCGCGAACTCAATAAAATCACAATTAAGAATCGCTACCCCCTACCACTAATCCCAGAATTATTGGAGAGAGTACATCACGCCAAAATTTTCTCAAAGTTAGACCTACGAGGCGCCTATAACTTGGTCCGTATCAGATCGGGAGATGAATGGAAGACAGCATTTAGATCACGGTACGGACACTACGAATACCTCGTCATGCCTTTTGGTCTTTGCAACGCTCCAGCCACCTTTCAACACCTGGCCAACGACATTTTCAGGGATCTTCTGGACCAATTTGTAGTCGTCTATCTGGATGACATTCTGATCTTCTCTAACTCAACAGAAGAACATCAGCAACATGTAAGACTCGTTCTGGAACGTCTTAGGAAAAATAAATTATATATCAAACTTGAAAAGTGTGAGTTTCATCGAACTGAAATCCAATTTCTCGGCTACATAATTTCACCCCAAGGGTTACACATGGACCCCAACAATATTAGAGCTATAGTGGACTGGCCTGTCCCCAGTAACTTAAAAGAGGTCCAACGCTTCATAGGCTTTGCCAATTTTTACAGACGCTTTATCAAAAAAATTTCAACAATAGTCACCCCAATTACACAACTAACCAGGAAAACAAAAAAGGAATTTGTTTGGTCACCTGAAGCACAAGAATCCTTTTGTTTATTAAAGACCAGGTTCACCACAGCCCCTGTATTGGTTCACCCCAACCCGGAACTGGCGTTCATCGTAGAAGTAGATTCTTCAGATTCTGCTATAGGAGCCATTTTATCACAGAGAACAGGAGACAAGGGGTTGTTACATCCTTGCGCTTTCTTCTCCCAACGTCTATCTCCGGCTGAGAAAAACTACGACGTGGGAAACAAAGAACTACTGGCTATTATAGCAGCCTTTAAAGAATGGAGACATCACCTTCAAGGAGCCTCCCAGCCAATAATAGTTCTCACCGACCATCGCAACTTGGAGTTCGTCGGATCAGCCAAATGTCTATCTCCTCGCCAGGCCCGTTGGACTCTTTTTTTAAACCAATTCAACTTTGTGATTTCATACAGGCCGGGTTCTCGGAATGGCAAGGCAGATGCCTTATCCAGAATTTTTTCCAATGATGCTGTGTCTACGACTCCACCTAAAACCATCATTCCAGAGTCTAGATTCGTGGGGGTAATCCTTAATAAAGACTTACTTGAAGAAATCAAAGAAGCCTATGTCACTGACTCCCTCCTGGCAGAACCACCCGATGATCTGCAATTAATATACAAAAACAGGGTATGGACTCATGGACAACAGTTATATATACCCGAGGTTATAAGACTTAAGGTTCTAAGACTAGTCCATGACTCTAAGGTCGCAGGTCACAGGGGTGTGCAGAAGACTCAGGAATTTTTATCTCGTTTCTTTTGGTGGCCTAATTCTCGACAGGATGTGAAAAAATATGTCCTGTCATGTGATACCTGTGCTAGATGCAAGACCACGCTCTCTCCCAGTAGGGTTATTACAGCCCTTGACGGTCCCCTCCCGTCCTTGGGGCTCCATTTCCATGGACTTTATTGTGGATCTACCTACATCCAAGGGACAGAATACAATCTTAGTAGTGGTAGACTGTCTCACTAAGGCTGCACACTTCATTGCATGTAAGGGCCTACCATCTGCTAAAGAAACTGCAGACCTTATAATACAAAATGTGTTTCGTCTACATGGGGTGCCAGATAAAGTTGTCTCGGATCATGGAGTACAGTTTACTTCAAAGTTCTGGCGCAGTTTTTGCACATCTTTGGAAATCGATATCAATCTATCAACCACCTTTCATCCTCAGTCTAATGGACAGACCGAACGCACAAACCAGACTTTGGAACAATACCTTCGATGTTACATCTGTCACTTACAGGATGACTGGGTTGACCTTCTTCCAGTTGCTGAATTTTCTTACAATAATTCCCAAAATGCATCAACCAGACAGACCCCCTTCTTTGCAAATCTGGGGTACCATCCGAACATTCTCCCCAAATTTCCTGTCGCTTCGCCTATACCAGCAGTGGCGGAAAGAATTTCCATACTTCAACAAAATTTGCTACTACTAAGAGAGACCTTAGAGAGTGTTCAGGAGAATTATAAGAGGGCCACTGATAAATTCCGTAGACCAGCACCAATGTTTAGAGTGGGCGACAAGGTATGGCTTTCTACGAGGAATTTAAAAATTAAGGTCCCCTCACCAAAGCTGGGACAGAAGTTTATTGGGCCCTATAAAATCATGGGCATAATCAGCCCAGTGGCCGTTCGACTTAAACTCCCACGATCCATGAGGATACATCCTGTCTTCCACGTGTCCTTACTTAAGGCTGCAGTGCCCAATCCGTTTCCTGAACGTACCCTTCCTCCTCCCGAAGCATTGGAGATAGATGGACAGGAGCAGTTCGTGGTAGAAGAGATTCTGGACTCTAGGATTTTCAGGAATCAGCTACAGTACCTTATCAAATGGCAGGGGTACGGACCTGAAGAAAATTCCTGGGAACCAATAAACAACATCAATGCTCCTCAAATGATTAGACAATTCCATCAAACACATCCTGGAAGACCAAGTCAGGTCCCGTCCAGAGGCCGCTGTTGAGGTGGGAGTAATGTCAGAAACCACCCTGATATAGTTTACTTTGCCCTCAAGCTTGCCCTCAGTCAAGATGGTGGATTATGTGTTTCCTGGTTGCCATCTTACTTCCTGTTTCTGTGTCAGAAACCACCCTGATATAGTTTACCTTGCCCTCAAGTTTGCCCTCAGTCAAGATGGTGGATTATGTGTTTCCTGGTTGCCATCTCACTTCCTGTTCCTTTTTAAACTGGCCAGACCTTCCTGTCTTTGCTAGAGTATTGTGTTTGGCTTTTAGTCTGCAATCCTCTTGCTGGAACTCACTCCTCCGTGTGTTCTGTGCCCTAGCGGTTCTCCCTGCTACCTCCTGTTGCCAACCCGGACTGTCCTTGGACCTTCGTACCTGCTTGCCGCCTGACCTTCTGCTCGTCTCCCTTTCCTGCCAGCTTGCCGCCTGCCTTGACTTCTGCTAATCCTGACCTCGGTTCTTGTCTACAGACTCTGCCTCATCTGTGCGGGGCACAACAACGTGGGTTCTGCTACATCCGTACTATATATACTCTGCTCCCAAGTCCTGGCCATCGGTTTCCAGTTCTGTTACACCAGTATCGTGACACCCACATTTATATAAAGAGGATAGCATTAGCACTAGTATATTTTCTATAGTGAGTGTGGCACTATTTTATATATTTTGCTATTTGTGTTTGCAGAGTGCTGTTGCATTGTGTTTGTTTTTGCTCTTGGGTTTTCAGCCACGGTGACGTGTGCCTGCACATTGTGATGTGCTGACTTACCCCTGTTTTTTTCTTTGCAGATTACATACATTTACAAACATGCATATCAAAAGTAGCCACATGCAGTATTGAGAAAAGAAAAAAAATAACTACTATTAAAAAATGTGGCAGGAAATGACAGTGAGTCTGACCTTTATTTTCAGTCTATGCCAACTTCACCACCTGTGCTTGCGTCCTTCTGATGAATAGCTGCTTACTGCATGGTGGAGCGATACTGGCGTACTACTGGCATAATATGCTGTATTACAATGCTCTTCCACTCCCTTTAATGCTGGTGTAGTGATCTCATAGAGAAGCAGGTGAAATGGTCCAGACCATTTATTAATTCCTGCCTACTTCTAAAGTCATAGATAGGTATAGCTATATCTCAGTAGTGATACACCGGCGCTTGCACTGAGTTTAACTGACGCAGCGGTACCGCAACGGTATCGCCACCGTTGGATATCAAATAAATGATGTGTGCAATATATATATAGGTACTGCGCGACTTGTACTCCCTATTGCTTTCTCAATCAGAATGGCACCATGAAGATACGCAGTGGTTATAACAGGGACTTACAGTTTGGTTGTGATGTCTTAATCCTAGATGTTCCTCTGTATGCGCTGTTCTTCTGCGTCTTTCCGGTTCTCTTCTTTTTTCTTTTTCTTTTTGGTGCCGTTCGGGATGAGGAAAGGTTTGGGGAGCTGAGCCCTAATGGTAACAACTGTTTTTAATAAAATTGTTTCTTGAGCTTGCCCCGGCCGGTGGCACAGCTCGTGATTTAAAAGAAGCCGCTTGTTCGCGCTCGCTCGGAGCGCTGCGTGACGTCACGGCAGTGGCTATGGTGGACCAGGAGGACCAAAGTTTTCTCCAACGCGTTTCGATTAGTTCGCTAATCTTCGTCAGGGATGGCTATATCTCGCTGTAGACAGCGGAGAAGTAAATTGTGGAGCATTACATAACAATAACAGACAATGCAGTTGGAAAGTCTTCAGACCTTTTCACATTTTTCACATTTTGTTATGTTGTGGTTAGTGTTGAGTTAATTGAAGCATCTGAAGCAGAATTCAATCCAAAGTTTAGAAAACATTTGATTTGCCACAAAGCCAATTTCCTTGCGATTCATGGTAAAGAATATTTTTTTCTAAAAATGGTGGCTAAAATTGTCTTAGAAAGAATGGGAAAAAAAATACTCACCTCATCCACTAGTTGGTGCAGAGGCAGTCGGCTGGGAGCATTCGGTGACGTCATCACGCTCAGCGCAGGTCCTTCGGCAGGTATTTTCCACTCAAGAGTAGAGCGTACTGCTGGATGAGGTGAGTGATTTTTTTTGATTTTTTTAAGGACCGTTAGATGGCCACACTTCTGTCTAATTCCATTTATTGATAATAGACTGAACAGGGCTTTAACATAGTGGTTCATGACAAATTAACTCATAATGAATCTAATTTCTTTTCAGAACTTCACTCAATTCCTCAGTAGTTGTGGTCTTGTGCTAACATAAAATAAAAATCTGCACTGACTACCCCATATTGACAAAGTGAAAATGTTATGAATCTTTACTAATTTATTGAAAAGGAAAAAATTAATTCTAGTTGTGGTCTTGTGCTAAAATAAAATAAAAATCTGCACTGACTACTAGGGATGAGCGAACCCGAACTGTATTTTGGGGTGTCCGTGACACGGACCCGAACCCGAACATTTTCGTAAAAGTCCGGGTTCGGGTTCGGTGTTCGGCGCTTTCTTGGCGCTTTTTGAAAGGCTGCAAAGCAGCCAATCAACAAGCGTCATACTACTTGGCCCAAGAGGCCATCACAGCCATGCCTACTATTGGCATGGCTGTGATTGGCCAGTGCACCATGTGACCCAGCCTCTATTTAAGCTGGAGTCACGTAGCGCCGCACGTCACTCTGCAATGATGAGTATAGGGAGAGGTTGCAGCTGCGACGTTAGGGCGAGATTAGGCAGATTAACTCCTCCAAAAGACTTCATTCTGTGATCGATCTGCAGCTGTGGATCATTGAAGTGCTATTATTGACTTGCTCACTTTTTTGAGGCTGCCCAGAGCGTTTTTAGATCACTTTTTTTCTGGGGTGATCGGCGGCCATTTTGTGACTTGTGGTGCGCCAGCACGAGCTATCACCAAGTGTATTTAACCATCGATAGTGTGGTTATTTTGTGCTATATCCTACATCAGCTGCAGGCTGAGCCTGTGTCACCGAAGTGCATTTAACCATCAACAGTCTGGTTATTTTTTGGCCATATACTACATCAGCTGCAGGCTGAGCCTGTGTCATCCAAGTGCATTTAACCATCAACAGTCTGATTATTTTTTGGCCATATACTACATCAGCTGCAGGCTGAGCCTGTGTCACCCAAGTGTATTTAACCATCGATAGTGTGGTTATTTTGTGCTATATCCTACATCAGCTGCAGGCTGAGCCTGTGTCACCCAAGTGCATTTAACCATCAACAGTCTGATTATTTTTTGGCCATATACTACATCTGGTGCAGGCTGAGCCTGTGTCATCCAAGTGCATTTAACCATCAACAGTCTGATTATTTTTTGGCCATATACTACATCAGCTGCAGGCTGAGCCTGTGTCACCCAAGTGTATTTAACCATCGATAGTGTGGTTATTTTGTGCTATATCCTACATCAGCTGCAGGCTGAGCCTGTGTCACCCAAGTGCATTTAACCATCAACAGTCTGGTTATTTTTTGGCCATATACTACATCAGCTGCAGGCTGAGCCTGTGTCATCCAAGTGCATTTAACCATCAACAGTCTGATTATTTTTTGGCCATATACTACATCAGCTGCAGGCTGAGCCTGTGTCACCCAAGTGTATTTAACCACCGATAGTGTGGTTATTTTGTGCTATATCCTACATCAGCTGCAGGCTGAGCCTGTGTCACCCAAGTGCATTTAACCATCAACAGTCTGATTATTTTTTGGCCATATACTACATCTGGTGCAGGCTGAGCCTGTGTCACCCAAGTGCATTTAACCATCAACAGTGTGGTTATTTTTTGGCCATATATTACATCAGGGGCAAGTTGAGCCTGTCACCCAGCGCCTAAAAAATAGACCTGACATTTCTATTCAACCAAATCTGCACAGTTTTAGCTGGTCAAGTTATTTGTAGTGACCGTAAAAGCAGACTTTTTGTTCTGGGTTGAAAAAGCATTCCCAAATTTGCCATTCTGAAAATAACTAGTTTGTGGTATTTGAGGCCTACTTGAAATCTATCCCAAAAAGAAAATCTTACATTGAAGGTATTGATAGTGTCATTCAGAAAAACCTAAGACACACACTAGCGTGCTGATAGAAGTGTCATTCTGTGATTAAACCTATAACTGTCACACAGCGCAAAAAAAAACAGGTCTCACATCTCTATTCAACCAAATCTGCACAGTTTTAGCTGGTCAAGTTATTTGTAGTGACCGTAAAAGCAGACTTTTTGTTCTGGGTTGAAAAAGCATTCCCAAATTTGCCATTCTCAAAATAACTAGTTTGTGGTCTTTGAGGCCTACTTGAAATCGATCCCAAAAAGAAAATCTTACATTGAAGGTATTGATAGTGTCATTCAGAAAAACCTAAGACACACGCTAGCGTGCTGATAGAAGTGTCATTCTGTGATTAAACCTATAACTGTCACACAGCGCAAAAGAAAACAGGTCTCACATCTCTATTCAACCAAATCTGCACAGTTTTAGCTGGTCAAGTTATTTGTAGTGACCGTAAAAGCAGACTTTTTGTTCTGGGTTGAAAAAGCATTCCCAAATTTGCCATTCTCAAAATTGTGGTGAAAGGGAACAATGAGGAAAACATCTAATAAGGGACGCGGACGTGGACATGGTCGTGGTGGTGTTAGTGGACCCTCTGGTGCTGGGAGAGGACGTGGCCGTTCTGCCACAGCCACACGTCCTAGTGAACCAACTACCTCAGGTCCCAGTAGCCAGCAGAATTTACAGCGATATTTGGTGGGGCCCAATGCCGTTCTAAGGATGGTAAGGCCTGAGCAGGTACAGGCATTAGTCAATTGGGTGGCCGACAGTGGATCCAGCACGTTCACATTATCTCCCACCCAGTCTTCTGCATAAAGCGCACAGATGGCGTATGAAAACCAAGCCCATCGGTCTGTCACATCACCCCCATGCATATCAGGGAAACTGTCTGAGCCTCAAGTTATGCAGCAGTCTCTTATGCTGTTTTAAGACTCTGCTGCCAGGGTTTCCCAAGGGCATCCACCTAGCCCTTCCCCAGGGGTGGAAGAGATAGAATGCACTAACGCACAACCACTTATTTTTCCTGATGATGAGGACATGGGAATACCACCTCAGCACGTCTCTGATGATGACGAAACACAGGTGCCAACTGCTGCGTCTTTCTGCAGTGTGCAGACTGAACAGGAGGTCAGGGATCAAGACTGGGTGGAAGACGATGCAGGGGACGATGAGGTCCTAGACCCCACATGGAATGAAGGTCGTGCCACTGACTTTCACAGTTCGGAGGAAGAGGCAGCGGTGAGACCGAGCCAACAGCGTAGCAAAAGAGGGAGCAGTGGGCAAAATCAGAACACCCGCCGCCAAGAGACTCCGCCTGCTACTGACCGCCGCCATCTGGGACCGAGCACCGCAAAGGCAGCTTCAAGGAGTTCCCTGGCATGGCACTTCTTCAAACAATGTGCTGACGACAAGACCCGAGTGGTTTGCACGCTGTGCCATCAGAGCCTGAAGCGAGGCATTAACGTTCTGAACCTTAGCACAACCTGCATGACCAGGCACCTGCATGCAAAGCATGAACTGCAGTGGAGTAAACACCTTAAAAACAAGGAAGTCACTCAGGCTCCCCCTGCTACCTCTTCTGCTGCTGCCGCCTCGGCCTCTTCTGCTGCTGCTGCCGCCGCCTCGGCCTCTTCCTCCGCCTCTGGAGGAACGTTGGCACCTGCAGCCCAGCAAACATGGGATGTACCACCAACACCACCACCTGCGTCACCAAGCATCTCAACCATGTCACACGGCAGCGTTCAGCTCTCCATCTCACAAACATTTGAGAGAAAGCGTAAATTCTCACCTAGCCACCCTCGATCCCTGGCCCTGAATGCCAGCATTTCTAAACTACTGGCCTATGAAATGCTGTCATTTAGGCTGGTGGACACACACAGCTTCAAACAGCTCATGTCACTTGCTGTCCCACAGTATGTTGTTCCCAGCCGCCACTACTTCTCTAAGAGAGCCGTGCCTTCCCTGCACAAACAAGTGTCCGATAAAATCAAGTGTGCACTGCGCAACGCCATCTGTGGCAAGGTCCACATAACCACAGATACGTGGACCAGTAAGCACGGCCAGGGACGCTATATCTCCCTAACTGCACACTGGGTAAATGTAGTGGCGGCTGGGCCCCAGGCGGAGAGCTATTTGGCGCACGTCCTTCCGCCGCCAAGGATCGCAGGGCAACATTCTTTGCCTCCTCTCTCCTCCTACTCAGCTTCCTCCTCCTCTTCTTCCACCTGCTCATCTAGTCAGCCACACACCTTCACCACCAACTTCAGCACAACACGGGGTAAACGTCAGCAGGCCATTCTGAAACTCATATGTTTGGGGGACAGGCCCCACACCGCACAGGAGTTGTGGCGGGGTATAGAACAACAGACCGACGAGTGGTTGCTGCCGGTGAGCCTCAAGCCCGGCCTGGTGGTGTGCGATAATGGGCGAAATCTCGTTGCAGCTTTGGGACTAGCCGGTTTGACGCACATCCCTTGCCTGGCGCATGTGCTGAATTTGGTGGTGCAGAAGTTCATTCGCAACTACCCCGACATGTCAGAGCTGCTGCATAAAGTGCGGGCCGTCTGTTCGCGCTTCCGGCGTTCACACCCTGCCGCTGCTCGCCTGTCTGCGCTACAGCGTAACTTCGGCCTTCCCGCTCACCGCCTCATATGCGACGTGATCACCAGGTGGAACTCCACCTTGCATATGCTGGACAGACTGTGCGAGCAGCAGCAGGCCATAGTGGAGTTTCAGCTGCAGCACGCACGGGTCAGTCGCACTGCGGATCAGACCCACTTCACCACAAATGACTGGGCCTCCATGCGAGACCTGTGTGCCCTGTTGCGCTGTTTTGAGTACTCCACCAACATGGCCAGTGGCGATGACGCCGTTATCAGCGTTACAATACCACTTCTATGTCTCCTTGAGAAAACACTTAGGGCGCTGATGGAAGAGGAGGTGGCCCAGGAGGAAGAGGAGGAAGAGGGGTCATTTTTAGCACTTTCAGGCCAGTCTCTTCGAAGTGACTCAGAGGGAGGTTTTTTGCAACACCAGAGGCCAGGTACAAATGTGGCCAGACAGGGCCCACTACTGGAGGACGAGGAGGACGAGGATGAGGAGGAGGTGGAGGAGGATGAGGATGAAGCATGTTCACAGCGGGGTGGCACCCAAAGCAGCTCGGGCCCATCACTGGTGCGTGGCTGGGGGGAAACACAGGACGATGACGATACGCCTCCCACAGAGGACAGCTTGTCACAGCTAAGTGCACGCCACAGCTAAGTGCACCACCACCTGATACGGAACGTGTTAGCAGGAGGCAACATTTCACTAACATGGTGGAACAGTACCTGTGCACACCCCTCCACGTACTGACTGATGGTTCGGCCCCATTCAACTTCTGGGTCTCCAAATTGTCCACGTGGCCAGAGCTAGCCTTTTATGCCTTGGAGGTGCTGGCCTGCCCGGCGGCCAGCGTTTTGTCTGAACGTGTATTCAGCACGGCAGGGGGCGTCATTACAGACAAACGCAGCCGCCTGTCTACAGCCAATGTGGACAAGCTGAAGTTCATAAAAATGAACCAGGCATGGATCCCACAGGACCTGTCCATCCCTTGTGCAGATTAGATATTAACTACCTCCCCTTAACAATATATTATTCTACTCCAGGGCACTTCCTCATTCAATACTATTTTTAATTTCATTTTACCATTATATTGCGGGGCAACCCAAAGTTGAATGAACCTCTCCTCTGTCTGGGTGCCGGGGCCTAAATGTGTGACAGTGGCCTGTTCCAGTGGTGGGTGACGTGAAGCCTGATTCTCTGCTATGACATGAATACAGATTCTGCGCTGACATAAGGCCAGATTCTCTGTTACGGGACCTCTCTCCTCTGCCTGGGTGCCTGGGCCTAAATGTGTGACAGTGGCCTGTTCCAGTGGTGGCTGACGTGAAGCCTGATTCTCTGCTATGACATGAAGACAGATTCTGCGCTGACATAAGGCCAGATTCTCTGTTACGGGACCGCTCTCCTCTGTCTGGGTGCCGGGGCCTAAATGTGTGACAGTGGCCTGTTCCGGTGGTGGGTGACGTGAAGCCTGATTCTCTGCTATGACATGAATACAGATTCTGCGCTGACATAAGGCCAGATTCTCTGTTACGGGACCTCTCTACTCTGCCTGGGTGCCTGGGCCTAAATGTGTGACAGTGGCCTGTTCCAGTGGTGGGTGACGTGAAGCCTGATTCTCTGCTATGACATGCGCTGACATAAGGCCAGATTCTCTGTTACGGGACCTCTCTCCTCTGCCTGGGTGCCTGGGCCTAAATGTGTGACAGTGGCCTGTTCCAGTGGTGGGTGACGTGAAGCCTGATTCTCTGCTATGACATGAATACAGATTCTGCGCTGACATAAGGCCAGATTCTCTGTTACGGGACCGCTCTCCTCTGTCTGGGTGCCTGGGCCTAAATGTGTGACAGTGGCCTGTTCCAGTGGTGGGTGACGTGAAGCCTGATTCTCTGCTATGACATGAAGACAGATTCTGCGCTGACATAAGGCCAGATTCTCTGTTACGGGACCTCTCTCCTCTGCCTGGGTGCCTGGGCCTAAATGTGTGACAGTGGCCTGTTCCAGTGGTGGGTGACGTGAAGCCTGATTCTCTGCTATGACATGAAGACAGATTCTGCGCTGACATAAGGCCAGATTCTCTGTTACGGGACCTCTCTCCTCTGCCTGGGTGCCTGGGCCTAAATGTGTGACAGTGGCCTGTTCCAGTGGTGGGTGACGTGAAGCCTGATTCTCTGCTATGACATGAAGACAGATTCTGCGCTGACATAAGGCCAGATTCTCTGTTACGGGACCGCTCTCCTCTGCCTGGGTGCCTGGGCCTAAATGTGTGACAGTGGCCTGTTCCAGTGGTGGGTGACGTGAAGCCTGATTCTCTGCTATGACATGAAGACAGATTCTGCGCTGACATAAGGCCAGATTCTCTGTTACGGGACCGCTCTCCTCTGTCTGGGTGCCGGGGCCTAAATGTGTGACAGTGGCCTGTTCCAGTGGTGGGTGACGTGAAGCCTGATTCTCTGCTATGACATGAAGACTGATTCTGCGCTGACATGAAGCCAGATTCTCTGCTATGGCATGAAGAGACTGATTCTCTGCTGACATGAAGCCAGATTCTTTGCTATGGCATGAAGAGACTGATTCTCTGCTGACGTGAAGCCAGATTCTCTGCTATGGGACCTCTGTCCAATTGATATTGGTTCATTTTTTAATTTTAATTTTAATTCATTTCCCTATCCACATTTGTTTGCAGGGGATTTACCTACATGTTGCTGCCTTTTGCAGCCCTCTAGCTCTTTCCTGGGCTGTTTTACAGCCTTTTTAGTGCCCAAAAGTTCGGGTCCCCATTGACTTCAATGGGGTTCGGGTTCGGGACGAAGTTCGGTTCGGGTTCGGATCCCGAACCCGAACATTTACGGGAAGTTCGGCCGAACTTCTCGAACCCGAACATCCAGGTGTTCGCTCAACTCTACTGACTACCCCATATTGACAAAGTGAAAATGTTATGAATCTTTACTAATTTATTGAAAAGGAAAAAATTAATTCTTGCATTGACATAAGTATTCAGACCCTTTACTGAGGACTTGAAGCACCTTTGGCAATGGTTACAGCCTCCAGTCTTGTTGGGTATGATGCCACAAGGATTGTACACCTGGATTTGGGGATTTTCTGTCATACTTTGTCAGGCCAAATAAGGACCATAGGTGGACAGCCATTTTCAGGACTCTCCAGAAATGTTTGATTGGGTTTAAGTCAGGGTGCTGTCTGGGCCACTTAAGGAATTCACAGAGTTGTCCATATGCCACTCCTGTACTTAGTGTTATTGTCTTGTTGGAAGGTAAACTTTCAGCCCAGTCTGAGGTCCAGAGCACACTGGACCCAGCAAACTCTAAAGAGCCAGGATCACCACCATGCTCTACATTAACATGATGGGCCATGACAGTGTCTCTTTTATTCTCAATGTTGGCAAGATGCTTGCCAATCTGACGCCTAAACTCAGATGGTTTTGCCATTATACTACATGCCATCTTTGCACATGGCCTTGTGTATTACACTTGTAGAACAGAAGTTAATGGTGGTGAAGCTGTGATCGAAATTTGTACACCTTCCCTACAAGCAAATATTTACATGCCATACGTCAGTTGAAACGATAACACCCCAGTATCTGCCTATCGAGCCAAGCACCCTTAGAGGGAGCCGGTGTAAATTGGCTGTGGACAAGGTGCTCCTTAAGAACTCTTTCACATGAGCATTTGCCGTGCGGGTAATCTGCTGCGTGAAAGAAAGCCAAGTCCTGTTCCAGACAGCAGAGACATGGAGCATTAACATGATTGATAATGCTCCGTGCCTCTCTGTGATCTTTTTACTACAAAATCACAGTGAGATAAAGTTGTCACTGTGATTTTGTAGTAAAAAGGTCACAGAGAGGCAAAGAGCATTATCAATCATGTTAATGCTCTGTGTCTCTGGTGTCCTGATTGGGGCTTGGCACTCTTTCATGCAGTGGATTCCACGCACAGGATCCGCTCATGTGAAAGAGCCCTAAGGCTTCTATTTCTCCTATAGGTAATCCAAGGGCTGTCCCCAGTGACAGAGATGATATCTGGGTCCATTCAAAGGATGGGGCAATGTTTAGAAATTATGGCTCTAGCGTTACTTGCTGCATTAAGGTAGTGATTATGTGGATCATATATTCCTGCTGGTTAGGTGGTTTAGGGGTAAACAATTGTGTACGGTCTCTCTGTAGAGCTGTAGAAAAAAGCCGGGTCCAAAACGCAATTAGGGTAAAAACGTTCATGAAAACGCATGGGTTGGTGAAATAAACTTCTTTTTCTCAGAACAGTTATGCCTCAACCTTAAGTATTGACCGCACGGAATAGCCTTCCTCAGGGAAAGAAAATGGTTACTCTCCCACCTAAGTAGGGAATTTGTGGCCATGAGTTTACAAAATATGGTAATACACAGGTTACCATGGGGTGTCTTACTTATGCGTACATCTAGAAGTGGGAGTGTACATAAATTGATAAATCAATTTCATACGTGAATCTGAGGCCAATTCAAGTATGATTAAGCTGATCAACCAGGTAAGTAAAAATGGTTTTGCAAGCATTTCAAATGATGACTATATCGTCGATATACCATGCCCACAGAATTGCATGTTGAATGTCCTCAGGGCCATCCACATAGAAAACAATGGTCACTTCCCACCAGCCCAGGAGCAAGTTAGCATATGTGGGAGCACTAGGGCTAGCCATCATCCAGTGAGGCCAATAATGAAATTTTTATATTTTTGTACTAATTTTGTAAGTCTTTTTTGCTTCTAATTTAATCACAGTTCATTAAAAGTTATGTTTTAATATAGCATTCACCTCCCTAGATTGTCTGTCTTATAGTCTGCCATAGAGCCCATAGTTGTGGAGTGCTGCAGTGATGCTTGAACTTCTGGAAGGTTCTCCCATCTGCACACAGGATCGTGTGAGCTCAGCCAAAGTGATCATTGGATTCTTGGTCACCTTTCTTACCAAGGCCCCTTTCCCCTGATCACTTAGTTTGGTGGAATGACCAGCTCTAGGAAAAATCCAAGGCCACTATGCTCTTGGGAACTTTCAGTGCAGCCGAATGATTTTGCAGACTTCTCCAGGTCTATCCCTCCACACAATCTTACACATTCTTGTTTCTGAACTCTACAGGCAGTTTTTTGCTCCTCATGGCTTGGTTTTTGCTCTGATATGCATTGTCAGATGTGAGACTTTATATAGACAAAGAGGTATCTTTCCAAATCATGTCCAATCAACGTAATATACCACAGGTGGAATTCAATCAAGGTGTAGAAACATCTTAAAGATGACCAAGAGAAATGGGAGGCCCCCAGAGCTATAATTTCAAGTATCATATAAAAGTGTCTTTAGTTAATGCAAAAGTAAACTTTTCCCTTTTTAATAAATTTGCAAGCATTTCTAAAATTCTGTTAGGTGGACACACATGTATGTCTCTCAAAATTCTCTTTTAAGGGAGTTCTAAAAACAGCCCAGAGGGCTTACTTGTCTATTTTCAGCACTCCCATAGGGATGAGCGAATCGACTTCGGATGAAACATCCGAAGTCAATTTGCATAAAACTTTGTTCCAATACTGTACGGAGCGAGCACTCAGTACAGTATTAGAATGTATTGGCTCCGTTGAGCTGAAGTTATTGCTTCGCGAAGTCTCGTGAGACTTTGCGTAATAACTTCATAAATTAATTTGTACTGTGAAAAAACATTTCCCGAACTCAGGTTCGGTTTTAAGGTACTTCACGAAGCAATAACTTCGGCTCATTGGAGCCAATATATTCTAATACTGTGCGGAGCGCTCGCTCCGTACAGTATTGGAATAAAGTTTTATGCAAATTGACTTCGGATGAAACATTCGCTCATCCCTAGCTGCCACATCATCATTCACAGCACCAACTAGATGAAACCCCAGCCTCATGATAAGTGTTAGTTCCAGAGATTAGACCCAGATATTTATGACATAAACATTTTGAGATAAGAATACCCTTTTAAGTAACCTTAAATCATGCATTTTGAATAATTACCTTAGTTAATAAAGCTGACCTCATGTCCTGAAGGAAATTTTTAAAGTTAGTTTCCGAAATTTGGGCCAAATTTCTGACATGTCGCACAATGTTTGAATGCTTCTGTCTTCAGATGTTACTACACTTACAGTCAGGTCCATAAATATTGGGACATCGACACAATTGTACATTTTTTGGCTCTATACACCACCACAATGGATTTGAAAGGAAGCGAACAAGATGTGCTTTAACTGCAGACTGTCAGCTTTAATTTGAGGGTATTTACATCCAAATCAGGTGAACGGTGTAGGAATTACAACAGTTTGCATATGTGCCTCCCACTTGTTAAGGAGCCAAAAGTAATGGGAAAGAATAATAATAATAATAAATCAAACTTTCACTTTTTAATACTTGGTTGCAAATCCTTTGCAGTCAATTACAGCCTGAAGTCTGGAACGCATTGACATCACCAGACGCCTGGTTTCATCCCTGGTGATGCTCTGCTAGGCCTCTACTGCAACTGTCTTCAGTTCCTGCTTGTTCTTGGGGCATTTTCCCTTTAGTTTTGTCTTCAGCAAGTGAAATGCATGCTCAATCGGATTCAGGTCAGGTGATTGACTTGGCCATTGCATAACATTCCACTTCTTTCCCTTAAAAAACTCTTTGGTTGCTTTTGCAGTATGCTTTGGGTCATTGTCCATCTGCACTGTGAAGCGCCGTCCAATGAGTTCTGAAGTATTTGGCTGAATATGAGCAGATAATATTGCCCGAAACACTTCAGAATTCATCCTGCTGATTTTGTCAGCAGTCACATCCTCATTTAATACAAGAGAACCAGTTCCATTGGCAGCCATACATGCCCACACCATGACACTACCACCACCATGCTTCACTGATGAGGTGGTATGCTTAGGATCATGAGCAGTTCCTTTCCTTTTCCATACTCTTCTCTTCCCATCACTCTGGTACAAGTTGATCTTGGTCTCATCTGTCCATAGGATGTTGTTCCAGAACTGTGAAGGCTTTTTTAGATGTCGTTTTGCAAACTCTAATCTGACCTTCCTGTTTTTGAGGCTCACCAATGGTTTACATCTTGTAGTGAACCCTCTGTATTCACTCTGGTAAAGTCTTCTCTTGATTGTTGACTTTGACACACACACACACACACCTACCTCCTGGAGAGTGTTTTTGATCTGGCCATCTGTTGTGAAGGGTGTTTTCTTCACCAGGGAAAGAATTCTTTGGTCATCCACCACAGTTGTTTTCCATGGTCTTCTGGGTCTTTTGGTGTTGCTGAGCTCACAGCTGCATTCCTTCTTTTTAAGAATGTTCCAAATAGATGTTTTGGCCATGCCTAATGTTTTTGCTATCTTTCTGATGGGTTTGTTTTGTTTTTTCAGCCTAATGATGGCTTGCTTCACTGACAGTGACAGCTCTTTGGATCTTATCTTGAGAGTTGAC
The DNA here is from genome assembly GCF_905171765.1 of Bufo bufo. Classification (NCBI taxonomy): domain Eukaryota; kingdom Metazoa; phylum Chordata; class Amphibia; order Anura; family Bufonidae; genus Bufo; species Bufo bufo. The sequence continues at coordinate 640,860,150 of NC_053390.1, read as the reverse complement.
AGCAACAGATTCCAAATGCAAATAGCAAACTTGAAATGAACTATGGACCCTTTTATCTGCTCATTGTAATTGGGATAATAAGGGAATAACACACACCTGGCCATGGAACAGCTGAGAAGCCAATTGTCCCGTTACTTTTGGTTCCTTAACAAGTGGGAGGCACATATGCAAACTGTTGTAATTCCTACACCGTTCACCTGATTTGGATGTAAATACCCTCAAATTAAAGCTAACAGTCTGCAGTTAAAGCACATCTTGTTTGTTTCATTTCAAATCCATTGTGGTGGTGTATAGAGCCAAAAATTTTAGAATTGTGTTGATGTCCTAATATTTATGGACCTGACTGTACTACGCCATAATTTTGGTGGAGTAATATTGAGAATTTTTTTTTGCACAACAGGCTAGCCATGCACACTTTCCCATCCAAAACTGGAGTGAGTGGTGTAAAATGTCATAAAATGTTTGTGCAAAAAAGCACAAAAAGTTGCAAAGCCCTATTTTGCAACTTTTTGAAGCGAGAATTCTGGACTGCACGTTCTGCTAAATTCCCCTCTGTATGTTTATCATTCTGTCCATTCCAAAGAGCTATTGACTTCCTACACCAGGTCTAGCACGAACAGTATTTAATATTGGGACCTGTGCTCAGTAGATAAGTTTGAACGCATCTGCATATACATTTGGATTGTTGGGTAATATTAGGGATTACCAAGTTATTCTTAACAATAAAATGGAGATCTTATAGAGCTTAATGATCCAACAAATCTTTAATAAAGACATAAATGGAAACTGTTGAAGTCGGTTTCAAGGCAAATAGGTATAATGTATTTTTGTATTAATCTTTTAGTAACAAGAACCATGTTTCTGTGTATCATGGGACATTTATAAAAGAATAACGAGAAACAACATGCTTTTTCCTTGTGACCCCTTAAACCTTTAATTGATTAGTGACTAGGGATGAGCGAACCCGAACTGTATAGTTCGGGTTCGTACCGAATTTTGGGGTGTCCGTGACACGGACCCGAACCCGAACATTTTCGTAAAAGTCCGGGTTCGGGTTCGGTGTTCGGCGCTTTCTTGGCGCTTTTTGAAAGGCTGCAAAGCAGCCAATCAACAAGCGTCATACTACTTGCCCCAAGAGGCCATCACAGCCTTGCCTACTATTGGCATGGCTGTGATTGGCCAGTGCAGCATGTGACCCAGCCTCTATATAAGCTTGGGTCACGTAGCGCTGCACGTCACTCTGCTGATTCAAGCATAGGGAGAGGTTGCAGCTGCGACGTTAGGGCGAGATTAGGCAGATTAACTCCTCCAAAAGACTTCATTCTGTGATCGATCTGCAGCTGTGGATCATTGAAGTGCTATTATTGACTTGCTCACTTTTTTGAGGCTGCCCAGAGCGTTTTTAGATCACTTTTTTTCTGGGGTGATCGGCGGCCATTTTGTGACTTGTGGTGCGCCAGCACGAGCTATCACCAAGTGTATTTAACCATTGATAGTGTGGTTATTTTGTGCTATATCCTACATCAGCTGCAGGCTGAGCCTGTGTCACCGAAGTGCATTTAACCATCAGCAGTCTGGTTATTTTTTGGCCATATACTACATCAGCTGCAGGCTGAGCCTGTTTCACCCAAGTGCATTTAACCATCAACAGTCTGATTATTTTTTGGCCATATACTACATCAGCTGCAGGCTGAGCCTGTGTCACCCAAGTGCATTTAACCATCAACAGTGTGGTTATTTTTTGGCCATATATTACATCAGGGGCAAGTTGAGCCTGTCACCCAGCGCCTAAAAAATAGACCTGACATTTCTATTCAACCAAATCTGCACAGTTTTAGCTGGTCAAGATATTTGTAGTGACCGTAAAAGCAGACTTTTTGTTCTGGGTTGAAAAAGCATTCCCAAATTTGCCATTCTGAAAATAACTAGTTTGTGGTATTTGAGGCCTACTTGAAATCTATCCCAAAAAGAAAATCTTACATTGAAGTTATTGATAGTGATATTCAGAAAAACCTAAGACACACGCTAGCGTGCTGATAGAAGTGTCATTCTGTGATTAAACCTATAACTGTCACACAGCGCAAAAAAAAACAGGTCTCACATCTATATTCAACCAAATCTGCACAGTTTTAGCTGGTCAAGTTATTTGTAGTGACCGTCAAAGCAGACTTTTTGTTCTGGGTTGAAAAAGCATTCCCAAATTTGCCATTCTGAAAATAACTAGTTTGTGGTATTTCAGGCCTACTTGAAATCTATCCCAAAAAGAAAATCTTACATTGAAGTTATTGATAGTGTCATTCAGAAAAACCTAAGACACACGCTAGCGTGCTGATAGAAGTGTCATTCTGTGATTAAACCTATAACTGTCACACAGCGCAAAAAAAAACAGGTCTCACATCTCTATTCAACCAAATCTGCACAGTTTTAGCTGGTCAAGTTATTTGTAGTGACCGTCAAAGCAGACTTTTTGTTCTGGGTTGAAAAAGCATTCCCAAATTTGCCATTCTGAAAATAACTAGGTTGTGGTATTTGAGGCCTACTTGAAATCTATCCCAAAAAGAAAATCTTACATTGAAGTTATTGATAGTGTCATTCAGAAAAACCTAAGACACACGCTAGCGTGCTGATAGAAGTGTCATTCTGTGATTAAACCTATAACTGTCACACAGCGCAAAAAAAAACAGGTCTCACATCTCTATTCAACCAAATCTGCACAGTTTTAGCTGGTCAAGTTATTTGTAGTGACCGTCAAAGCAGACTTTTTGTTCTGGGTTGAAAAAGCATTCCCAAATTTGCCATTCTGAAAATAACTAGTTTGTGGTATTTGAGGCCTACTTGAAATCTATCCCAAAAAGAAAATCTTACATTGAAGTTATTGATAGTGTCATTCAGAAAAACCTAAGACACACGCTAGCGTGCTGATAGAAGTGTCATTCTGTGATTAAACCTATAACTGTCACACAGCGCAAAAAAAAAAACAGGTCTCACATCTCTATTCAACCAAATCTGCACAGTTTTAGCTGGTCAAGTTATTTGTAGTGACCGTCAAAGCAGACTTTTTGTTCTGGGTTGAAAAAGCATTCCCAAATTTGCCATTCTTAAAAAAACTAGTTTGTGGTATTTGAGGCCTACTTGAAATCTATCCCAAAAAGAAAATCTTACATTGAAGTTATTGATAGTGTCATTCAGAAAAACCTAAGACACACGCTAGCGTGCTGATAGAAGTGTCATTCTGTGATTAAACCTATAACTGTCACACAGCGCAAAAAAAAACAGGTCTCACATCTCTATTCAACCAAATCTGCACAGTTTTCGCTGGTCAAGTTATTTGTAGTGACCGTCAAAGCAGACTTTTTGTTCTGGGTTGAAAAAGCATTCCCAAATTTGCCATTCTGAAAATAACTAGTTTGTGGTATTTGAGGCCTACTTGAAATCTATCCCAAAAAGAAAATCTTACATTGAAGTTATTGATAGTGTCATTCAGAAAAACCTAAGACACACGCTAGCGTGCTGATAGAAGTGTCATTCTGTGATTAAACCTATAACTGTCACACAGCGCAAAAAAAAACAGGTCTCACATCTCTATTCAACCAAATCTGCACAGTTTTAGCTGGTCAAGTTATTTGTAGTGACCGTCAAAGCAGACTTTTTGTTCTGGGTTGAAAAAGCATTCCCAAATTTGCCATTCTGAAAATAACTAGTTTGTGGTATTTGAGGCCTACTTGAAATCTATCCCAAAAAGAAAATCTTACATTGAAGTTATTGATAGTGTCATTCAGAAGAACCTAAGACACACGCTAGCGTGCTGATAGAAGTGTCATTCTGTGATTAAACCTATAACTGTCACACAGCGCAAAAAAAAACAGGTCTCACATCTCTATTCAACCAAATCTGCACAGTTTTAGCTGGTCAAGTTATTTGTAGTGACCGTCAAAGCAGACTTTTTGTTCTGGGTTGAAAAAGCATTCCCAAATTTGCCATTCTCAAAATAACTAGTTTCTGGTATTTGAGGCCTACTTGAAATCTATCCCAAAAAGGATATCTTACATTGAAGGTACTGATAGTGTCATTCAGAAAAACCTAAGACACACGCTACCGTGCAGATAGAAGTCTGATTCTGTGATTAAACCTTAACCTGTCACACAGTGCAAAAAAAAACAGGTCTCACATTTCTATTCAATGGTCTGCCGGGTGTTCACTCCAAGGTCATGGAAGTCACGCCTGCGGCCACCCCGTTCTCCGAGGGATATGTCCTGAAATCCAGCTGAAAGCTGCAGAACATCAGTCGGAGGTCTCTCCACTACTGGCGGGCCTCTCTGGCGCCCTCTTCCCCCAAGCAAAGGCTCGGCTGGTGGCTGCTGGGGTCTTTCAATGCGTCTAGGTTCTTGAGCCTCTTGCTCCTGTCCAGGCTGTCCTTGGCTGGGCTGCCCCCTGGCACGTGCTCTTCCGCGGGCTCTGGCTCGTCCACTCATCTTCTATTCCTGAGAGGATATAAACCGCTAATAAGGTCAATCTGCCGCCTAGCAGCTCAGCCGTGGCACAATCACCTCAGAACTCGCACACTGGTGACTTTAGGTATCTTCACTGGTCACTTTGAGCAGAATGATGACATCCGAGTCACGGCACCAAATGTAACCCTCTTTTCCTTGCACCATCTGCGACACCTCCAGCTTTCACACTCACTCGGTCACCAGCTCCTACAGGCATAAACTCTAAGTGGACTCTAAGGGACGACACTCAGGTCTTCTGTGGTTTAAAGCTTTATTGAGGTGTAGTGCACTTGGCTGGAGCCTGTAATACAACAGGGAAACACTGCCACTATGTGGTATACAGCCAGGTCACCAGCCCACCTATATCATAACAGGCAGTCATTATATTACATTCCCACATACATGTTACAGGATATAACAAAGCATACAGAAAAATGAACAAGAGAAAATCATTTACAAAGATATTGCAGCAGGGTGACCTGGAATACAGCATGTCTTGCAGCCATTTTAGGAAGAACACATGTCTCTTTAACTGTACATCATCTACTCAGCCTAGCATGTGCTGCAGGGTTTAAAGGCTGCTAAAAAACATACAGTCACCTCTTTACATTCTACAGAACTATTATGGGTATATATTATAACTTTTTACAATAGATAAATGAACTTTAGCTTTAGAGAACTTAGACAGAGATCCTACCTCCTTCACAGTAAATGTCTGCACTGAGGAGACCAAACCAAGTAGCAGAATACACAGGGGGCTTTCTGGAAGAGTCCACTGTAAAGACTCTGTCTGTTAAAACTTTCCTCAGTTATCTAATAGCACATTTGAAGAGGTTTATTTAGCATGTCCTGACTCTCTGCTAACAGCTTATGAATATATGGAACTATATTTAACAAGTGATCATTGCTGCAGCTGTATATTGGTATGACCCTATTGCAAACCTGCAGACTGGATATTTGGTGAATCTTCATGTGGTTCATATCGACTGTACTACACCACTGACTTGGTGCCTGGGCCTAAATGTGTGACAGTGGCCTGTTCCAGTGGTGGGTGACGTGAAGCCTGATTCTCTGCTATGACATAAAGACAGATTCTGCGCTGACATAAGGCCAGATTCTCTGTTACGGGACCTCTCTCCTCTGCCTGGGTGCCTGGGCATAAATGTGTGACAGTGGCCTGTTCCAGTGGTGGGTGACGTGAAGCCTGATTCTCTGCTATGACATGAAGACAGATTCTGCGCTGACATAAGGCCAGATTCTCTGTTACGGGACCTCTCTCCTCTGCCTGGGTGCCTGGGCATAAATGTGTGACAGTGGCCTGTTCCAGTGGTGGGTGACGTAAAGCCTGATTCTCTGCTATGACATGAAGACAGATTCTGCGCTGACATAAGGCCAGATTCTCTGTTACGGGACCTCTCTCCTCTGCCTGGGTGCCTGGGCCTAAATGTGTGACAGTGGCCTGTTCCAGTGGTGGGTGACGTGAAGCCTGATTCTCTGCTATGACATGAATACAGATTCTGCGCTGACATAAGGCCAGATTCTCTGTTACGGGACCTCTCTCCTCTGCCTGGGTGCCTGGGCCTAAATGTGTGACAGTGGCCTGTTCCAGTGGTGGGTGACGTGAAGCCTGATTCTCTGCTATGACATGAATACAGATTCTGCGCTGACATAAGGCCAGATTCTCTGTTACGGGACCGCTCTCCTCTGTCTGGGTGCCGGGGCCTAAATGTGTGACAGTGGCCTGTTCCAGTGGTGGGTGACGTGAAGCCTGATTCTCTGCTATGACATGAAGACAGATTCTGCGCTGACATAAGGCCAGATTCTCTGTTACGGGACCTCTCTCCTCTGCCTGGGTGCCTGGGCCTAAATGTGTGACAGTGGCCTGTTCCAGTGGTGGGTGACGTGAAGCCTGATTCTCTGCTATGACATGAAGACAGATTCTGCGCTGACATAAGGCCAGATTCTCTGTTACGGGACCTCTCTCCTCTGCCTGGGTGCCTGGGCCTAAATGTGTGACAGTGGCCTGTTCCAGTGGTGGGTGACGTGAAGCCTGATTCTCTGCTATGACATGAATACAGATTCTGCGCTGACATAAGGCCAGATTCTCTGTTACGGGACCTCTCTCCTCTGCCTGGGTGCCTGGGCCTAAATGTGTGACAGTGGCCTGTTCCAGTGGTGGGTGACGTGAAGCCTGATTCTCTGCTATGACATGAAGACAGATTCTGCGCTGACATAAGGCCAGATTCTCTCTTACGGGACCTCTCTCCTCTGCCTGGGTGCCTGGGCCTAAATGTGTGACAGTGGCCTGTTCCAGTGGTGGGTGACGTGAAGCCTGATTCTCTGCTATGACATGAAGACAGATTCTGCGCTGACATAATGCCAGATTCTCTGTTATGGGACCTCTCTCCTCTGCCTGGGTGCCTGGGCCTAAATGTGTGACAGTGGCCTGTTCCAGTGGTGGGTGACGTGAAGCCTGATTCTCTTCTATGACATGAAGACAGATTCTGCGCTGACATAAGGCCAGATTCTCTGTTACGGGACCTCTCTCCTCTGCCTGGGTGCCTGGGCCTAAATGTGTGACAGTGGCCTGTTCCAGTGGTGGGTGACGTGAAGCCTGATTCTCTGCTATGACATGAATACAGATTCTGCGCTGACATAAGGCCAGATTCTCTGTTACGGGACCTCTCTCCTCTGCCTGGGTGCCTGGGCCTAAATGTGTGACAGTGGCCTGTTCCAGTGGTGGGTGACGTGAAGCCTGATTCTCTGCTATGACATGAATACAGATTCTGCGCTGACTTAAGGCCAGATTCTCTGTTACGGGACCGCTCTCCTCTGTCTGGGTGCCTGGGCCTAAATGTGTGACAGTGGCCTGTTCCAGTGGTGGGTGACGTGAAGCCTGATTCTCTGCTATGACATGAAGACAGATTCTGCGCTGACATAAGGCCAGATTCTCTGTTACGGGACCTCTCTCCTCTGCCTGGGTGCCTGGGCCTAAATGTGTGACAGTGGCCTGTTCCAGTGGTGGGTGACGCGAAGCCTGATTCTCTGCTATGACATGAAGACAGATTCTGCGCTGACATAAGGCCAGATTCTCTGTTACGGGACCTCTCTCCTCTGCCTGGGTGCCTGGGCCTAAATGTGTGACAGTGGCCTGTTCCAGTGGTGGGTGACGTGAAGCCTGATTCTCTGCTATGACATGAAGACAGATTCTGCGCTGACATAAGGCCAGATTCTCTGTTACGGGACCTCTCTCCTCTGCCTGGGTGCCTGGGCCTAAATGTGTGACAGTGGCCTGTTCCAGTGGTGGGTGACGTGAAGCCTGATTCTCTGCTATGACATGAATACAGATTCTGCGCTGACATAAGGCCAGATTCTCTGTTACGGGACCGCTCTCCTCTGTCTGTGTGCCGGGGCCTAAATGTGTGACAGTGGCCTGTTCCAGTGGTGGGTGACGTGAAGCCTGATTCTCTGCTATGACATGAAGACAGATTCTGCGCTGACATAAGGCCAGATTCTCTGTTACGGGACCTCTCTCCTCTGCCTGGGTGCCTGGGCCTAAATGTGTGACAGTGGCCTGTTCCAGTGGTGGGTGACGTGAAGCCTGATTCTCTGCTATGACATGAAGACAGATTCTGCGCTGACATAAGGCCAGATTCTCTGTTACGGGACCTCTCTCCTCTGCCTGGGTGCCTGGGCCTAAATGTGTGACAGTGGCCTGTTCCAGTGGTGGGTGACGTGAAGCCTGATTCTCTGCTATGACTTGAAGACAGATTCTGCGCTGACATAAGGCCAGATTCTCTCTTACGGGACCTCTCTCCTCTGCCTGGGTGCCTGGGCCTAAATGTGTGACAGTGGCCTGTTCCAGTGGTGGGTGACGTGAAGCCTGATTCTCTGCTATGACATGAATACAGATTCTGCGCTGACATAAGGCCAGATTCTCTTTTACGGGACCTCTCTCCTCTGCCTGGGTGCCTGGGCCTAAATGTGTGACAGTGGCCTGTTCCAGTGGTGGGTGACGTGAAGCCTGATTCTCTGCTATGACATAAAGACAGATTCTGCGCTGACATAAGGCCAGATTCTCTGTTACGGGACCTCTCTCCTCTGCCTGGGTGCCTGGGCCTAAATGTGTGACAGTGGCCTGTTCCAATGGTGGGTGACGTGAAGCCTGATTCTCTTCTATGACATAAAGACAGATTCTGCGCTGACATAAGGCCAGATTCTCTGTTACGGGACCTCTCTCCTCTGCCTGGGTGCCTGGGCCTAAATGTGTGACAGTGGCCTGTTCCAGTGGTGGGTGACGTGAAGCCTGATTCTCTGCTATGACATGAATACAGATTCTGCGCTGACATAAGGCCAGATTCTCTGTTACGGGACCTCTCTCCTCTGCCTGGGTGCCTGGGCCTAAATGTGTGACAGTGGCCTGTTCCAGTGGTGGGTGACGTGAAGCCTGATTCTCTGCTATGACATGAATACAGATTCTGCGCTGACATAAGGCCAGATTCACTGTTATGGGACCGCTCTCCTCTGTCTGGGTTCCGGGGCCTAAATGTGTGACAGTGGCCTGTTCCAGTGGTGGGTGACGTGAAGCCTGATTCTCTGCTATGACATGAAGACAGATTCTGCGCTGACATAAGGCCAGATTCTCTGTTACGGGACCTCTCTCCTCTGCCTGGGTGCCTGGGCCTAAATGTGTGACAGTGGCCTGTTCCAGTGGTGGGTGACGTGAAGCCTGATTCTCTGCTATGACATGAAGACAGATTCTGCGCTGACATAAGGCCAGATTCTCTGTTACGGGACCTCTCTCCTCTGCCTGGGTGCCTGGGCCTAAATGTGTGACAGTGGCCTGTTCCAGTGGTGGGTGACGTGAAGCCTGATTCTCTGCTATGACATGAATACAGATTCTGCGCTGACATAAGGCCAGATTCTCTGTTATGGGACCGCTCTCCTCTGTCTGGGTGCCGGGGCCTAAATGTGTGACAGTGGCCTGTTCCAGTGGTGGGTGACGTGAAGCCTGATTCTCTGCTATGACATGAAGACAGATTCTGCGCTGACATAAGGCCAGATTCTCTGTTACGGGACCTCTCTCCTCTGCCTGGGTGCCTGGGCCTAAATGTGTGACAGTGGCCTGTTCCAGTGGTGGGTGACGTGAAGCCTGATTCTCTGCTATGACATGAAGACAGATTCTGCGCTGACATAAGGCCAGATTCTCTGTTACGGGACCTCTCTCCTCTGCCTGGGTGCCTGGGCCTAAATGTGTGACAGTGGCCTGTTCCAGTGGTGGGTGACGTGAAGCCTGATTCTCTGCTATGACATGAAGACAGATTCTGCGCTGACATAAGGCCAGATTCTCTGTTACGGGACCTCTCTCCTCTGCCTGGGTGCCTGGGCCTAAATGTGTGACAGTGGCCTGTTCCAGTGGTGGGTGACGTGAAGCCTGATTCTCTGCTATGACATGAAGACAGATTCTGCGCTGACATAAGGCCAGATTCTCTGTTACGGGACCTCTCTCCTCTGCCTGGGTGCCTGGGCCTAAATGTGTGACAGTGGCCTGTTCCAGTGGTGGGTGACGTGAAGCCTGATTCTCTGCTATGACATGAATACAGATTCTGCGCTGACATAAGGCCAGATTCTCTGTTACGGGACCGCTCTCCTCTGTCTGTGTGCCGGGGCCTAAATGTGTGACAGTGGCCTGTTCCAGTGGTGGGTGACGTGAAGCCTGATTCTCTGCTATGACATGAAGACAGATTCTGCGCTGACATAAGGCCAGATTCTCTGTTACGGGACCTCTCTCCTCTGCCTGGGCCTAAATGTGTGACAGTGGCCTGTTCCAGTGGTGAGTGACGTGATGCCTGATTCTCTGCTATGACATGAAGACAGATTCTGCGCTGACATAAGGCCAGATTCTCTGTTACGGGACCTCTCTCCTCTGCCTGGGTGCCTGGGCCTAAATGTGTGACAGTGGCCTGTTCCAGTGGTGGGTGACGTGATGCTTGATTCTCTGCTATGACATGAAGACAGATTCTGCGCTGACATAAGGCCAGATTCTCTGTTACGGGACCGCTCTCCTCTGTCTGGGTGCCGGGGCCTAAATGTGTGACAGTGGCCTGTTCCAGTGGTGGGTGACGTGAAGCCTGATTCTCTGCTATGACATGAAGACTGATTCTGCGCTGACATGAAGCCAGATTCTCTGCTATGGCATGAAGAGACTGATTCTCTGCTGACATGAAGCCAGATTCTTTGCTATGGCATGAAGAGACTGATTCTCTGCTGACATGAAGCCAGATTCTCTGCTATGGGACCTCTGTCCAATTGATATTGGTTCATTTTTATTTTTTTCATTTTAATTTTAATTCATTTCCCTATCCACATTTGTTTGCAGGGGATTTACCTACATGTTGCTGCCTTTTGCAGCCCTCTAGCTCTTTCCTGGGCTGTTTTACAGCCTTTTTAGTGCCCAAAAGTTCGGGTCCCCATTGACTTCAATCGGGTTCGGGTTCGGGACGAAGTTCGGATCGGGTTCGGATCCCGAACCCGAACATTTCCGGGAAGTTCGGCCGAACTTCTCGAACCCGAACATCCAGGTGTTCGCTCAACTCTATTAGTGACATATAAAGTTGCTGTAACGACTATACGCTTGCTGAAATCCTGCAAACAATTGGATTTTACAATAAAGTCAAATCAAATCAAGCATTTGTAATAAAAAGTCAAGTTAAAGTGAAGATATATTTTTGTGGAGCTTTGCATGATTTGCAACTAACAGTTCCTATGAGTTTTTTTAATTAGTTACTAAATGAAAACATATTCCAGCGACTGTTATGTACAGGCAGTGGTGTAGCTATAGAAGGACAGAGGTAGTAGTCACACCCAGACCCTGGTATATGAGGGAATGCAAGCTTCTTTCTGCCTCAGTATTCTAGATTGGGGGCCCTATTACAATTTTGGGCCCAGGAGCTTCATGTTCTAGTCTCTGATGACACGTCCCACCCTACTGACACTCTATGCATACCTTGTTCTGGGCATACACAGAGCAAGAGTACTTTCAGGGCTGGCATAAGCACTGCTGATTTCTGCAGTGGAATTGCATTTAGAAAGTCCACAGCATTTACAGTAGCAGCAAAGTGGAGGAGATTTAAAATTTTTTTATCCACACAATAGCGGATTTCAGCCACATATGCAGTTGGACAGCTATTTGTGGCCATATCCTCATACAATTGTTGGTGTTACCCCTGTACTACAAATGTCAGATAAAACTGCATTTTTTGGTGATAACTACCGTATTTTTCGCCCTATAAGACGCACCGGCCCATAAGACGCACCTAGGTTTTTGAGGAGGAAAATAAGAAAAAAAATATCTTGAACCAAAAGGTGTGCTTTTGGTGGGTTTTGAACTAATTGTGGTCTGTGGATGGCACTATTATGGGGGATCTGTGGGTGACACTTATGGGGGATCTGTGGGTGACACTTATGGGGGATCTGTGGGTGACACTTATGGGGGATCTGTGGGTGACACTTATGGGGGATCTGTGGGTGACACTTATGGGGGATCTGTGGGTGACACTTATGGGGGATCTGTGGGTGACACTTATGGGGGATCTTTGGGTGGCTCTTATGGGGGATCTGTGGGTGGCTCTTATTGGGGTCTCTGGATGGCACTGTTATGGCTATCTGTGTATGACAGTTATGGGGGGATCTGTGGATGACACATATATAGCATCTTATGCTATGTGTCATCCACAGATCCCCTCCATAAGTGTCCCTGTAGTGAATGACCCTCAATACATGGGCTGGGGGCCGGCATCTGCTTTTATAATGACAGCGGGGCCCGTGCAGTGACTGTATTCTACTACACGGGCCCCGCTCACTGTATATTATTGTATCTCTAATAGTAAATTGTTATGCATATAATCGCATAATGAGCGCTGTGTATTACTTACAACTACAGTACAAGCGCTCGCCGCTCGGTAGGTAGCAGAGAGGAGGGAGGGGAAAAAGTGCGTCTTATACGGCGAAAAATACGGTAGTTATGAGGGGCAGGGGTCATATTTGAATTCTCGATATTTCACGAAAAGTTTGTAGAATATTCAGCGAATATTTCCGAATTAGAACATTCGTTATATTCTACAATTTTTTTACTCGAAAAATCGACAAGTTAATGATCGCGTAATATGCAAATTTTCGTAATGCAATTTTTTCGTAATGCAAATTTTTCAATTGCCGAGCAAAAACATGATTCCTCCCTGCTTCTTGCTTGTGGGCCAATGAGTCATAGCTCTATATCGAATATATTAGTTTTTTCGAATATTCGTAATATTCTAAAACAAGAATATATAGCGATACAGCGAATATTCGAAAAAAAACTAATGTAGAGCAATTTAGCTAATATAGTGCTATAATCTTTTTTTTTAATAGTTGTAATTTTTTTCCAATCTGGACTTCAGATGAGAAAAAAATTACAACTATTGAACAAAGAAGATTATAGCACTATATTAGCTAAATTCCTCTATATTTGTTTTTTCTAATATTCGCTATATTGCTATATATTCTTGTTTTAGAATATTACGAATATTCAAAAAAACTAATATATTCGTTTTTTCGAATATTCGTAATATTCGAAAACAAGAATATATAGCAATATAGCCAATATTCAAAAAAATATAGAGCAATTTAGCTAATATAGTGCTATAATTATTTTTTTTATATTCGCTATATTGCTATATATTCTTGTTTTAGAATATTACGAATAATCGAAAAAACGAATATATTCGATATAGTGCTATATATTTGTTTTTTTGAATATTCATCATTTTTCCCATTTAAAGTCATGATTCCTCCCTGCTTCTTGCTTGTGGGCCAATGAGTCATTGGACCACAAGCAAGAAGCAGGGAGGAATCATGTTTTTACTCGGCAATTGAAAAATTTGCGATATAAATTTGCATTCCGAAAATTTGCAGTAAAAAAAAATTATGAATATTCGAAATTACGAATATATATCACTATATTCTAAATATTCGCAAATTTTCAAAGTACCTATATTAGCGATAAAAATGTGCAATTCGAATATTCGTGATTAACACTAGTGATAACACAATATTCTAATATGTTCGTTAGTTCTTATTGGACAACAACATAGATTTATCAACCTTGAATTGCATTTGGACAATTAATGGTAATCAGAGGATTTGTACCTATCTTCTGGCATACAGTACATGGAAAAATATATTCACAACTGCACACCACATCCAAATGTGTATTTTTAACATATTACTGAAAAATCATTAGTATTCATTTATAGTGAACACAGTCTCTTTTGGTATACTTTGGAATATGACTGTTGGGTAGTCTACAGATGTTGGGCACTAAGACCAAATACACCTCCATTAAATACCCATTTACACTCGCCAATTATTGCCATGATACTCTTGTTTCTAAGGAACCATAATGATAATTGGTCAGTGTTAATGTTGGCATGATTGATAAATGTGAATGCCGCTCATAGTGACATTTACATAAGGCTTTGCTGCTTAGCCTACTGCTCAGTTGGTGATCTGTGTTTCCAAACACTTTTGTGCTATTAGGAAGAACAGAAGAGGACACATTTTATGTCACAGATTTTTTTTTGAAGTGCACACGTTACACAGCAGATGTGAGCCTGGTCAGGTCACTGTCAGAAGAGGTTACCATCTATTGAAAAATTAAATTTTTTGTCACAGAAAAAATTTGAAGCGCACACGTTACACAGAAAATGTGGGCCTGGTCAGGTCACTGTCAGAAGAGGACACAGTCTATAGAAAATTTAAATTTTGTGTCACAGAAATTTTTTGGAAGCGCACGTTTCATAGCAGATGTGGGCCTGGTCAGGTCACTGTCAGAAGCGGACACCGTCTATTGAAAAATCAAATTTTATGTCACAGAGAAATTTTAGAAGCGCACACATTACACAGCAGATGTGGGCCTGGTCAGGTCACTGTCAGAAGTGGACACCGTCTATTGAAAAATTAAATTTTATGTCACAGAAAACATTTTGAAGCGCACATGTTACATAGCAGATGTGGGCCTGGTCAGGTCATTGTCAGAAGCGGACACCATCTATTGAAAAATGTAATTGCATGTCACAGAATTTTTTTTTAAGCACACACGTTAAACAGCAGATGTGGGCCTGGTCAGGTCACTATCAGAAGAAGACACAGTCTATTGAAAAATTTAATTTTATGTCACAGAATTCTTTTTAGAAGCGCACACGTTACACAGCAGATATGGCCCTGGTAAGGTCACTGTCAGAAGCGGACACCGTCTATGGAAAAAGTGCACTGGATGTCACTGATATTTTAGGGATGCGCACAATTTACACAGGAGATGTGGCACAGATAATTTAACTGTCCACAGCGGCCTATTACACAGTATTTTGCGCAGGATGCGCTAAAAATATATATTGCTGCTGTCACACACAATAGTCCTTAAAACGACTTTTGGGTCTCTGAAAAGTTTTTTGTATAAAAATCTTCCTATTACAATCCCTAGACTGTCTGTCCATTCCTATGCACAGCTTTCCCTAACACTGAGCAATTTAGCGCAGGTTGCGCTACAAACATATATTGCTGCTGTCACACACAATAGTCCTTACAAGGACTTTTGGGTCTCTGAAACGTTTTTGTACAGAAATAATATTCAATTACACTCCCTACACTGTCTATCCCTTCCTATGCTCAGCTCTTCCTGACTTCAAATGAGCCGAACACACCAGCCAATCACTGTAATGCCAGTAGCCAACATGGGTACTGGGATTACAGTGAAGGCAGTACTAACCTGAACGTTTATTGGCTGCTTAGCAGCCGAAAAACGTGTGGGGAGGGGACTCGAGCATTCCGCTCGAGCACATGCGGTACTCGGCCAAGTACCGCCATGTGCCGAGAATAGAGATGGTGGAGCCGAACTAGTATTCAGCCGAGCATGCTCGCTCAACACTAGTCACCACCTAGGAAACCCTAAACCTAGCCCTGACTACTGTCAGTATGAATTCGACCCTGAAGGTGGGAATATTCATACACCGGAAACCAAGGCCCTAGAAACCCTGGAAAGCCCTAGCAGTAGTGACTGGGTCTGAGACCGCTGTTTCCTTCCCAGATGAATGAACCAGCGTCTCCCTGTGGCCTAGTAAACAACAAGCAAATGGGAACAACAAAATACAAATAGAAGTACACTTATCTTCAATAGAAAATGGATGAGCAGGAACACAGATGAGTAATTCACACCAGCTCTTTAAACTCCAGGCAGATAATAGATGATAGTTTTAGCATTAGGTAGACATGATAATGCTATAGAGTGCGACATCTTGCTGAAGCGATCAACAACCACCAAAATCATCATTTTTCCTGAGGAATTCAGAAGATCTGTAATAAAGTCCATGGATAAATGAGTCCAAGGTCGGACCTGGATGGACAACGGAAGTAGAGATCCTGAAGGCCGAGTCTGTGTCACCTTAGCACGTGCACAAGTACCACAAGCTGACACACAGCCCTCAACACATTTAGTTGAGGGCTGTAGTTATTAACCCCCTTCAGAAGTCCCCCCTTCAGTGAATAGGGGACTGCTGAATGGGGTTAATAACTACAGTGAAGGGCCTAGCTGTCTGGGCAACCCCACAGATCATCCATAACAGTGTCATCCACAGATCCCCATCAGTGTCATCCACAGATCCCCATCAGTGTCATCCACAGATCCCCCATAAATGTCATCCACAGATCCCCCATAAGTGTCATCCACAGATCCCCATAAGTGTCATCCACAGATCCCCCATAAATGTCATCCACAGATCCCCCATAAGTGTCATCCACCACAGATCCCCCATTAGTGTCATCCACCACAGATCCCCCATAAGTGTCATCCACAGATCCCCCATAAGTGTCATCCACAGATCCCTATAAGTGTCATCCACAGATCCCCCATAAGTGTTTAATTCACAGATGCCCCATAAGTTTCATCCACAGCTGCCCATAAGTGTCATCCACAGATCTCCCATAAGTGTCATCCACAGATCCCCCATAAGTGTCATTCACAGATCCCCATAAGTGTCATCCACAGATCCCCCATAAGTGTCATCCACCACAGATCCCCCATAAGTGTCATCCACAGATCCCCTCCCCACCCAGCGAGCCTCCTAGCTAATTTATTCACTTCACTTGCCTCTGTGTAATCTCGCACAAGCACACTGGCAGATGCATCGTCGAACGAGGTGCGCTGGAAGACGGCGCAGGCGCACTTCGCTCGACGATGCCTCTGCCAGTGTACGAGATTACACAGAGGCAAGTGAAGTGAATAAATTAGCTAGGAGGCGGCACCGTGGGCCCCAGCCGACCCTGCACTCGGGGCACTGGACAAAACATCCGGGGCTCCAGCCCCGAATGTTTTGGCCTAACGACGCCCCTGCTTCAATTCCTAGAGTTTGGGAATCTAGCGCCAACTCGGCAGACAGGAGAAAACGGGTACTACCGGTAAATGACAAAAGTAGATTCTCAGATTCCCCACCCACACCACCAACAGTGAGATGAGGATTAAAGGGAACTTGTCATCAACTTTATGGTGCCCGTACTAACGGCAGCATAAAGTAGAGACAGGTGAGTTGATTTCAGCGGTCTGTAATTTAAAAATTATAAGTAAGTGGTTGCCGAGAACCAACATCACAATCATTGCAGACTGGGCCTGGAAAAGAGTCACGGCCACCTGAGAAGAGTCATGGTTATTCATAAATTCCTGCTCTCCCTGCCTACCTGCTGATGATTCACAGTCTTCTACCTAACTTTCTCCCTTTCTCTCTAGGAGAGAATTGCCAATCATAAGCAGATGGGTGACAGTGTACGAGACTATGAATAACCGTGACTCTTCTCAAGTAGATTTGACTCTTTTCAAGGCCTGTGCTGCAATGATTATGATCCTGGTTCTCAGCAACCTCTTACTTTTAGCTCATGAGTGACACATCGCTGAAATCAGCATTTCTGTCTGTATTTTATGCTACCCTCAGTGAGGTCAGCATAAAGTTGATGACAGGTTCCCTTTAAACATTTTTCTTTTGTTTTCACCTTGACGCTAAACATAAGGACATACGTTAACAATGACCAGAGTGAGGAAGTGGATTTGGAGATGTGGGACGATGACATCACTGACCCAACCTGGAAAGGTGGAAAGCAAAGCGAGGACAGCAGGACAGAGGGGGAGGGATCCACAGCACCGCAACAGGCTGGAAGAGGCTGTGTGGTGGCAAAAGGGAGAAGGCGGGCCACAATAAACAGGCTAGCAACTGTTCCCCCTTGTGCAAATCTCCCTTGACAAGGGGTAGGTATTCCGCAGTCTGGGGCTTTATTGAGGAAAGTGTGGACGATAAATAAATTGGAATTTGCTAACTGTAACTGTGCTATACCTAAATAAGAACTCAACATTTCATAAATAACAATAACCATAACATATTTTACATCCTATTAATAAACTAACTAAAAACATAACAATAAACACTCAAACACAGGAACATAATGGAGGAAGACTCTACACTGGAGGCTAAATGAGTAGGGGTGGGAAGAGTAGCAACCTCAACCCCACCAGCATGATCCGCCACATGCTTTCACAGCACCCTAATCGTTGGGCCGAACCCCTGGGTCCACAATCCGTGTCTGTGGGTCACACCACTGCCTCCTGTTCCTCCCCTGTGTTACGTGCTGGACAATCCTCTGTCCTAGACGCAGGTCTGGATGACTCCATCCCTGCAGCTGGGCCTTCGCAAGCACCATCTGCTAGCAAACCCCTTTCTGTGTCCAAGCACAGTGTACAGATGTCCCCAGGCCTTTGATCGTAAGCGCAAATACCCCGCCACCCACCCATAGGCTATAGCACTAAATGCGCACCTTTCAAAATTTGTAGGCATGGAAATTTTACCATCTAGGCCTGTGGACACTGAGGCTTTCCTCAGCCTCATGGTGGCGGCCGTCCTTCGTTACTCAGTCCCCAGCCGCCGCTATTTTTCACGGAGTGCTGTCCCCGCATTACATCAGCAATTGTGTGTGTGTCCTGTAACATCACCCATGCCCTGACCAACGCAGTTATTGGGAAGGTCCACTTAACGACAGACACATGGACAAGTGCCAGGGACGCTACATTTCTTGTGTAGGCCTCCTCCTCCACTGCAAACTCTGAATTCTCATGGGGAAGCGGCAACAGGCCTGGCTGAAATTAATTTGCTTGGGTGACAAAAAGCACACCGCCGCAGAGCTGGGGCAGGGTATAAGGGACCAGATTGGCTGTGTCTGATAATGGCCATAACAAGTTGTTGGCAGCTTTGTAGCTCGGCAAGCTCACACACATGGCAATCATATAGCATATATGTACCATGCACAACAAACAGCCCAAACTTATACACCAATATAACTTAAAACCTAACAAACAAGAGTGGAGTTAAACCAATGGCATGAACTTTTTAAGAACTCATAAATAACCCCCCAAAAAATCAAACTCAATCAATAACAATAAAAACATGAAACCCTGGAACATAACAGGCCCAGTCCTCATCGAATCAGGGCCATCACAGGGGCAGAAAACAACCTCTGCCCAGTGAATAAGGTAAAATTGTACAGGGGGCAAATGCTGATATGGCCATGTGGATCCCACCTTAATGTCCGGGATCCGGCCATACCAAGCCTAGGCCACGTGTTCTCAATTTTCTCCCAAACTCCCCTATTTTGCCTGAGCTACTGGCGAAGGTTCGCTATGTGTGTGCCCATTTCCAAAAGTCATCTACAGCTGCTGTCAGTTTGGCAATGCTGCTGCAGCGCTTGCATTTGCCAGCTAACAGACTATTGTGCGACGTGAGCATGCACTGGAACTCTACGTTCTACATGTGGTCCAGGCTTTGTAAGCAGCAGAGGGCAGTAATGGAATACCAGCTGCAACATGCTCTTGTATGTCTGACCTCTGCCAGAGTTTTGTCAGAGCAGGTATAAAGTGTTGCTGGGGGCATAATAACTGATAAGCGCATCGGTCTGTCAACTGAAAATGCTGACAGGTCGACTCTTAAATAAATGAACCTGGATTGCCCCTGACTTCTCTACTCCACCAGAGGAAAGCGGGTGAACAACAAGGCACTTTAAATGTGTTGTTGCTGAATACACTGTATTCACATGCACCTCTGCCACCACCAAAAAGGTTATATGGTTCAATATTCCTTTTCTCGTCCTTCTCCTCCATCATATTAACATGCTTTTTAGGCTGCCCTCGCTCATAATATTTTATAGGTTCAGCGAAACCCTTGCACAGGTGCCAGGGGCGACACTCAGAGCCATTTCTGTGGGCACCCTTATTTTTGAAAAAGTCTATGGTGCAACAATATGCCTTACAGTTTTCCTGCCATTCATCAGCGTTGGGTACGCCATGAATGGCACAGGCAGCACATTGACTGTAGGGAGGCTACTATAGCTAAATAAAAAGGAGCATGGAAGATATACTATATTGGACTGTAGTATTCAGGGTAAATGATCGTGTGGCCACTTTGCGATAAATAAGCGTGCTTGTGGTTGCAGTTTGGGCAATCAGTCTCTAAAAGGTTCGCCATTGCCTTTACTGTTTTAGAGGGTTAGCGCACATGGAAGCCCTCATCTACATTATTTTACTCTGTTTCATTGAGCCCAGGGCCAAAGCCTCTGCGTGAACCATCAGCATCACGGCCACTTACTTGTCCCATACTGGCTGCCTTCTTAATATGAAATGTTATATATGCTTAAAAGTATCTAACACCTACAGTATTGTAGGATATGTACCTATACGCGCCAATCAATTAAAACAGGTATTTAGGATTCCCACACTTTACACAGGGGATTAAGCTCTGATAATGTCACAGACTACCATACACAATCTGTGGATGAAGTACAGTATATGTTAGTAATATGTATGAAATGCACACACAGTAGATGTGGCACAAATATTTTACTTCTCACAAAAATACACTGTTTTCACATGTGGTATTGTATTTGAAACAGAGAGCCACATGCTATGGACACTAGATTTTGAACAGATTATTTAGGTTGACGTAACAGACACTCTTTTCAAATGTGATAGAGAATTTGCCACATGAATCCACAGTACATGGACAGTATATTTGGCACAAAACAGTTAAATTTGTCCCAAATAGAAATAATTCTCTGCAGAATTACTGTATATATGGTTACGGACTAAATTCACACACACATGAGGCCCAAAATACTGAAATTTGTCCCAAATAGAAATAATTCTCTGCTGAACTACTGTATATATGGTTGCGGCCTAAACGCAGACACAGATGTGGCCAAAACTAGTGAAATTTGTCCCAAATAGAAAGAATTCTCTGCTGAACTACTGTATATATGGTTGAGGCCTAAATGCAGACACAGATGTGCCCAAAACTAGTGAAATTTGTCCCAAATAGAAATAATTCTCTGCTGAACTACTGTATATATGGTTGCGGCCTAAATTCACGCACAGATGTAACCAAAACCAATGAAATTTCTCCCAAATAGAAATAATTCTGGTGACTAACTGTGAATATGGTTGCGGCCTAAATTCACGCACAGAAGTCACCCAAACCAGTGAAATTTGTCCCAAATAGAAATAAATCTATGCTGGATTACTGTATATATGGTTGCGGCCTAAACGCAGACACAGATGTGCCCAAAAGTATTGAAATTTGTCCCAAATAGAAATAATTCTCTGCTGAACTACTGTATATATGGTTGCAGCCTAAATTCATGCAAAGATGTGACCAAAACCTAAGAAATTTGTCACAAATAGAAATAATTCTCTGTTGACTAACTGTATATATGGTTGTGGACTAAATTCACGCACAGAAGTCACCCAAACTAGTGAAATTTGTCACAAATAGAAATAATTCTCTGGTGAATAACTGTATATATGGTTGGAGTCTAAATTCAAGCACAGAAGTCACCCAAACTAGTGAATTTTGTCACAAATAGAAATAATTCTCTGTTGACTAACTGTATATATGGTTGTGGACTAAATTCAAGCACAGAAGTCACCCAAACTAGTGAATTTTGTCCCAAATAGAAATAAATCTATGCTGGATTACTGTATATATGGTTGCGGCCTAAACGCAGACACAGATGTGCCCAAAAGTATTGAAATTTGTCCCAAATATAAATAATTCTCTGGTGACTAACTGTATATATGGTTGCGGACTAAATTCACGCACAGATGTGACCAAAACTAGTGAAATTTGTCCCAATAGAAATAAATCTATGCTGAATTTCTGTATATAACGGATGCGGCCTAAATTCACACACAGATGAAACCCAAACTAGGGATATTTGTCCCAAATAGAAAGAATTCTCTGCTGAATTACTGTATATATGGTTGCAGTCTAAATTCACTCACAGTTGTGACACAAACTAGGGATATTTGTCCCAAATAGAAAGAATTCTCTGCTGAATTACTGTATATATGGTTGCAGACTAAATTCACGCACAGATGTGACCAAAACTAGTGAAATTTGGCCCAAACAGAAATAAATCTGTGCTGAATTACTGTATATAACGGTTGCGGCATAAATTCACACACAGATGAAACCCAAACTAGGGATTTTTGTCCCAAATAGAAAGAATTCTCTGCTGAATTACTGTATATATGGTTGCAGTCTAAATTCACTCACAGTTGTGACACAAACTAGGGATATTTGTCCCAAATAGAAATAATTCTCTGCTGAACTACTGTATATATGGCTGCGGCCTAAACGCAGACACAGATGTGCCCAAAACTAGTGAAATTTGTCCCAAATAGAAATAAATCTATGCTGGATTACTGTATATATGGTTGCGGCCTAAACGCAGACACAGATGTGCCCAAAAGTATTTAAATTTGTCCCAAATAGAAATAATTCTCTGCTGAACTACTGTATATATGGTTGCAGCCTAAACGTGAAATTTGTCCCAAATAGAAATAAATCTATGCTGAACTACTGTATATATGGTTGCGGCCTAAACGCAGACACAGATGTGCCCAAAAGTATTGAAATTTGTCACAAATAGAAATAATTCTCTGCTGAACTACTGTATATATGGTTGCGGCCTAAATTCACGCACAGATGTGACCAAAACCAATGAAATTTGTCACAAATAGAAATAATTCTCTGCTGAACTACTGTATATATGGTTGCGGCCTAAATTCACGCACAGATGTGACCAAAACCAGTGAAATTTGTCACAAATAGAAATAATTCTGGTGACTAACTGTAAATATGGTTGCGGCCTAAATTCACGCACAGAAGTCACCCAAACTAGTAAAATTTGTCCCAAATAGAAATAAATCTATGCTGGATTACTGTATATATGGTTGCGGCCTAAACGCAGACACAGATGTGCCCAAAAGTATTGAAATTTGTCCCAAATAGAAATAATTCTCGGCTGAACTACTGTATATATGGTTGCAGCCTAAATGCAGACACAGATGTGCCCAAAAGTATTGAAATTTGTCCCAAATAGAAATAATTATCTGCTGAACTACTATATATGGTTGCGGCCTAAATTCACGCACAGATGTGACCAAAACCAATGAAATTTGTCACAAATAGAAATATTTCTCTGTTGACTAACTGTATATATGGTTGCAGACTAAATTCACGCACAGATGTGACCAAAACCAATGAAATTTGTCACAAATAGAAATATTTCTCTGTTGACTAACTGTATATATGGTTGCAGACTAAATTCACGCACAGAAGTCACCCAAACTAGTGAAATTTGTCACAAATAGAAATAATTCTTAGTGATGAGCGGCAGGGGTCATATTAGAATTTGCAATATTTCGCGAATATTTTGTAGAATATTCGGCGAATATTCGCGAATTCGAACATTCGTTATATTCTACGATTTTTTTACTCGAAAAATCAACAAGTTAATCATCGTGTAATATGCGAATTTTCGTAATGCAAATTTTTATTGCAAATCTTTCAATTGCCGAGTAAAAACATAATTCCTCCCTGCCATAGCACTATATCGAATATATTAGTTTTTTCGAATATTTGTAATATTCTAAAACAAGAATATGTAGCAGTACAGCGAATATTCGAAAAAAACGAATGTAGAGCAATTTAGCTAATATAGTGCTATAGTAATTTTTTTTAGTAGTTGTAATTTTTTTCCAATCTGAACTTCAGATGAGAAAAAAATTACAACTATAAGACAAAGAAGATTATAGCACTATATTAGCTAAATTGCTCTATATTCATTTTTTTTCCGAATATTCGCTATATTGCTATTTATTCTTGTTTTAGAATATTACTAATATTTGAAAAAACTAATATATTCGATATACGGTAGTACTATATAATTGTTTTTTAGAATATTCATAATTTTTCCCATTTAAAGTCATGATTCCTCCCTGCTTCTTGCTTGTGGGCCAATGAGTCATTGGCCCACAAGTAAGAAGCAGGGAGGAATCATGTTTTTACTTGGCAATTGCAAAATTCACGATAAAAATTCGCATTACTAAAATTCGCAATAAAAACATCTCGAATATTCAAAATTATGAATATATTTCACTATATTCTAAATATTCGCAAATTTTCAAAGTACCTATATTTGCGCTAAAAATTCACACACAGATGAAACCCAAACTAGGGATTTTTGTCCAAAATAGAAAGAATTCTCTGCTGAATTACTGTATATATGGTTGCAGTCTAAATTCACGCACAGTTGGGCACAAACTAGGGATATTTGTCACAAATAGAAAGAATTCTTTGCTGAATTACTGTATATATGGTTGCGGACTAAATTCACGCACAGATGTGACCCAAACTATGTAAATTTTTCCCAAATAGAAAGATTCTGTGCTGAATTATTGTATAAATTGTTTGCGGCCTAAATTCACACACAGATGAAACCCACACTAGGGATTTTTGTCCCAAATACTGTAGAAAAAATTAATTTCTATGATGGAGCAGTGTATATCTCACTAGCATCACACTCTAGTGAATAAGCCCCTTTTTAGAATTTCTGCTGAACACACTGCTTTCTGAAGGTGTACTGTAGATCTCACTGATATGTAATATTTTTTTCTTTTGAAAGCGTTTTGGTACTGAACACAGCGATTTACCAGCCCTGCACTATCTGTCCCTTCCTGCAGACGCCAGTCCCTAATACTTTTATGTAGGCACTTAAATTGTCATTTGCCGGCAGCAGATCGTGCCATCTAAACAGCCTCTGGTGCCAGCAGTCGATAATTCTGTATGGGGACACGCGATGGCACTGGGAGTTTGGAGCGGAGTTTGGGTACAACAAGAGCAATGATAATGCTCTCATTGCACCAAAAGCCTTACTTGCACATTAAGAAAAAGCATCATAACTCGGGAACGGGGCCTCAGATCAACCGGTGAACCATGGCTATGTGTCTATGCAAACAGTTGGATAGTGAGGTGTTGGAAGTCCAACATTTTATTGACTCCTGACTTCAGGCCTTTACAGCACAGTGGAATTGGCCCCTAAATACCTAAGCAACTCTCCCGCAAAGCAATCCTGGTGTACAAGTCCTATCTGCTCAACAGACAATAGACACTGCTGTTTTATCTGCGAAATCAAGAGTCACCATGCCTGAGAGACAATACAGGGCGTTTCCCTCTGAGGACCACACCTGTGAACACATGACTTATGATGCTTCCAGACCTGGGGGGAAGCCACTGCCTGCAGTGACCAGTTTTGCAAGTCTTTAGAGCAAGGACAGGTCTGGACTCAAGGATGCCACCTACAGAAAGGTGCTAATCTCTGCAACTATATCTACAGACTATAAATGGGCTGTGTTGACTGGCTAAGACAGTATCTTGGAGGTGTTCCAGGGACGGGCACTGTATGGGCTATGTCTGTGTTTGTATGGTTAGTATATAAGACTGTACATAGATAAGCTAGTTAGGAACTTCCTTCCCTACCCCTTATCTGTATGTTCCTTTTGTTTCAGTTCTTTAGTTAGATAGTTAACCTTTTATGTTTGATTCCCTGTACTATTAATTTATAAAAGTGAAAAATTATTTTACCAGCTCAGTGGGCATGTCATCCTATTATGTTCTTCCAGCTTAGAGTTTGTGACCACAATGGTAAGGGTAAAGAGTGTTTTTGTTGTTATAAATATTTATTGTGTTTTTGTATTATTTACATTCCCTTAAATCCCTTCAATTATTAGTACCTAGATTCAATTGTTCTACATCAGTAAGAGAAGACATTATTTCATTAATTGTAAACAATAAATCCAGAGTTTGAATGTAGATGTAACAAACGTATAATTAAAGCCACTTTGTTTTTGCTCTATTTGTCCTCTTACTAGTCTAAAATGCACTTTTTTTCTGAAAGGAATACAACCCCTAGGTTTAAAAGTTGGTCATTAATTTATTGAATGTCCATCATAAGATTAGACAGCGTGTCCTTGGGGCTGCAGTCACAGAAACAACAGAAGGTGTTGCATATAAATTGGGATATACTTGCTTGAAACCTTTTTCTGCAAATAAGAAATGTCTGCTTCTTAATTAACATGTTTGCACAAGATTCAATTTGCACCACTAGAATGCATACTGTGCTTAATCCTGCTTGGCTCGGCAGGAGGAACAATAGGAGTTCCTGACTGAAAACAAAAACACATAAATCTGAATAATTGATCATAGTTCTGTTTACTCATCTTTGCAGAAGGAATTGTTCAACATCTCCTGACCTATCTACTTGCATTGTCTATTCTATAGACATCTGTTCTTTTGACTCTATGATGTGCCATTCCCTTACTATTCCTACTTGAAGTTTATGTATGTATTGCCAGCAATCTGTAATAAAGGTCTAACTGGGTGTTACCAGTTGGAGTTGTGTCCCACCACGACCTGACATCATCCAATCAGTGCTGGCAGTATTAAGCCTCATTCACAAGTCTGTGATGAAATCCTGGATAAGATAGTCAGTGCTGCATCCATGAAGATGTCCGTGAAGGATTCAAGTTTGCTCCTAGTGTCCATTTTTTGCTGTCCGTGTGTAAACCGTGTCAACACGGATGAAACATGGATGGCATCTGAGTTGCATCTGTGTTTTTCACAGACCCATAGACTACAATGGGCGTGATGGATCTGTGAACATGTTAGAAATAGAGTATGTTTCTGTGCAAAAACCACGGATTCACAGACCATGGTAAAACAAGAATGTGTGAATACACACATTGAAATAAATGGGTGCATATGCTGTCTGTTCAGAACACATATAGCACACGTCTGATTTGTGATTGAGGCAACAGACTCTGGACGGACACCACTCCAACTGTTAACACCCAGTTGGACCTTTATTGCAGACTGTTGGCAATTAATTCATAAAGTTCAATTAGGAATAGTAGGGGAATGACAGTAACATACAGTTACGAATAGATGCTCCAGAATTGTTATTACATGTGGAATGCAAGTAGTTACTAAAACAGACATAGTAGGATCTGTGACAGATCCCCTTTAATTTTAGCTGTAGTTTGTGTTCTTACCAAACCACCACCTTATCTCCTCTCAATACTGTACACTTCAGCATAAGATATTATTCTGCATCCACATCCACTACCTTACTGCCATCCATTCAGCAAGGTACAGGAGGGGGAAATAGTGTGTTATAGAAGGACTGTAAAGGGTCACCTAAAATATTGGTAGCGGAGTATACCATTTAAGATCTAACTAGAAGCAGAAGGTGACATTGAAGATTATGATAAACTGCTGGACAGAACTATTGAGGTGCACAGTGGACCAGAAGGTAGGGGGTCCCCTGCTAGCAAGAGTCCATCTTTCTGTACTGTTGCTGCTCACCTGTCTCCAGATACCTGTTTTTCAACCCCCTGTAGGTTCTCTTGGCTCTGTATGCTAGCTAGCTTAACAGGCAACACTTATCTTGTGGTGCCTTTGTTGTTACAGATGTGAACCTTCAGCACTGGCCACAGTTCTGTTTCAGTCTTACAAATGGCCCAACTGGCTTTGGCCAGTCCATGTATATGTTGCCACGTACAAACATCTCAATGTCCTCACACTGGCTCTGGTTGGCAACCATGACGTTCCAGATCGTGTATGGCACCTCGGAACGTTCTTTCCCATCACCAAATTGAACGGGACATGACTGCAAATAACCAGATAACCAATGAACACCTATCAACACCAAACGTACAGAACATTGTTCCCACTAGGTGGCAGTTAGAGATGAGCGAATTTTTAAAAAATTTGATTTGCCGGTTCGCTGAATTTTTTTGGGAAAAATTTGGTTCGAATTACGTTAAAAAACGGCTAATTCCTGGCTGCACAGAGCCTTTATAGTGGTGTAGAACAGTGATGGCCAGTTTGCAGTGTTCGCCAGCAAACACATGCGGGCTGCCATCTTGACTCACAAGTCCGGCGATGCACAGGTAAGCCCTTACCTGTGTCGGGAGCCGGTCTGAAACAAATGCGGTCACCGGGAGCAGGCAGTTCCGAGAATAGCCAGATGAAGGCCCCCGGTGGCTGTTTTCGGAACTGCCTGCTCCCGGTGACCGCATTTGATTTCAGATCAGCTCGCGGCACAGGCACAGGTAAGGGCTTACCTGTGCATCACCGGACTTTTGAGTCAAGATGGCAGCCCGCATGTGTTCACTGGAGAACACTGTGAACTGGCCATCACTGGTGTAGAACACTGTGCCTTGCAATAACACGCATAGGGAGTCTGCTTTGGTAGTGAAAAAATACTGTGAGTCCATATGAAATGCAGATGACAGGCGTCACCCTTAGAATCACTGCACATTTCACTTATTTGGGCAGTCACGGGGCAAAACCTGACCAAATAACTCTAGTATGAACTCAGCCTTACAGGTCGATGTTAGCGTCAAGAAGAAGCGCACTCCTTTTACACCATCATCAGCTGATTCCACATAGATGTCTACAGAACTTGTTCTTTTATAAGCTGATACAAGTAGTGCCCCCATGACAGAGTGCAGAGGGTGTCAGGAGTAAGCTTGTGTTGACGTCACTGATTATTTTGCCCTCCGTCTGATCCGTCATAAGAACAACACCCAAAAAACGGACCCTTTCTTTTGAGCATCCGCCTTCAAAAAACAGGAGTGGATCTAAAATAGAGATGACACACGAATGAATACTTGCATGTCTTCTGTGTTTTGTACCTACTCCTGCTTTTGGCTACCAAATCGCAAACAAATTATTATAATTTTTTCAGAACGGGGGAGAAGAAGAACGCTTATTTAACAAACAGGATATTAACACACATAAAATACAACACAGAAGGGGCAAAACCACAAGATTTAAAAGACAAACTGGAAAAACAAAGTGCTTCATCAGCAAGAATAGATTGACGACCAGTATCGGGGTGACCACGAGGGTAATGCATACGGATCAAGAAATGTATGGGGCTATGGCTGATAACTGGGGGACAGTCCAGCAAAAAAGCCGACTCTAGCTCATTCCGTGACGAGCTGGGTTGCTGAAAAGTGGATTCTAAAGTGTCTGAAGAAATGCAAGTAAAGACATTGGAATAAATTGTCCACTTCCTCCAACGTGACCTCGTCCTTTGATTTAGGCCTCTTTCACACTACCGTATGGCTATTTCAGTGTTTTGCTGTCCGTTTTTCACGGATCCGTTGTTCTGTTTTTTTGTTTCCGTTGTGTTTCCGTTCTGTTTTTCCGTTCCGTTTTTCCGTATGGCATATACAGTATACAGTAATTACATAGAAAAAATTGGGCTGGGCATAACATTTTCAATAGATGGTTCTGCAAAAACGGAATGGATACGGAAGACATACGGATGCATTTCCGTATGTGTTCCATTTTTTTTGTGGACCCATTGACTTGAATGGAGCCACAGAACGTGATTTGCGGGCAATAGGACAAGTTCTATCTTTTAACGGAACGGAAAAACAGAAATACAGAAATGGAATCCATACGAAGTACATTCAGTTTTTTTTGCGGAACCATTGTAATGAATGGTTCCATATACGGACCGTTTACGGAACGCAAAAAACGGCCCGCAAAATGGAAAAAAAAAATGGTAGTGTGAAAGAGGCCTTATGAATATCATTACATAAAGTCTTGAAGTGCTCTGCGTGGATGGCATAAGAAATGTTCATGCGAGGTTCGAGGGGCACAGAGAAAATAAGCTCTGTGGTCGACACTAATCCAGAAACGTCATACCCGGTCCACATCGCTGCTAGCCACGTAAGGTCCTGAGAACTGATCACCAGATTACCGAAACAGTCAAAGTTTCTTTGGAACCACGTCCCTACAATAGCCGTGAGCGCCTCGGAGCCGTTATACAGGAAGAGCGGGAGGCAAGTAAATATCTTAGGTAACACCTCCAATAGATTTTCCTCTTTGTACGTCCTGCAGAACCAACCTGCCCACACAATCCGGTCCTCTATGCTTGACTTGGTGAGTGGAGGCTTGGATGAAATCTGTATGAGCACAGCCAGTGGATCTCTGTCCAGTCCGGCTAAACAGGAAAATTTCTCTGAGCCCACTTCAATGGCAATACCCTTCTGCTTCTCGGCAGCTATGTGGGCAGACAGGTGCTTGGAATACTCGTTCAGTCTGGTGTATGAAGGTCCTTGTTGAAAAACAATTATATGCGAGGGCCTGAAGGTGAGCTGACCCTGTAAAACATTATATGCGAGGGCCTGCAGTTGAGCTGACCCTGTAAAACATTATATGCAAGGGCCTGCAGGTAAGCTGACCATGTAAAACATTGTATGCGAGGGCCTGCAGGTGAGCTGACCCGGTAATACATTATATGTGAGGGCCTTCAGGGGAGCTGACCCTGTAAAACATTATATGCGAGGGCCTGCAGGTGAGCTGACCCTGTAAAACATTATATGCAAGGGCCTGCAGGTGAGCTGACCCTTTAAAACATTATATGCAAGGGCCTGCAGGTGAGCTGACCCTCTAAAAAATTATATGCGAGGGTATATATGCGAGGGCATTAAATGCGACGAATAAGCATGTTGATATGATGGAAGAGGAGGAGAAGAATGAGAAAAGGAAGATTTAACCATATACCCTTTTTTGTGGTGGAAGGGGTGCATGGGAATACAGTGTATTGAGTACATTAAACAACACATTTAAAGTGCCATTGTTTATCCGCTTTCCTCTGGTGGAGTCGAGAAGTCAGGGGCAAGCCTTGTTCATTTTTATAAGAGTCAACCTGTCAGCATTTTCAGTTGACATTTTTCAGTATAATGCCACAAGCAGCACTAAATACCCGCTGAGACAAAATGCTGGTGGCAGGGCAGGCCAGCACCTCCAAGGCGTAGAGCGCCAGTTCGTGCCACGTGTCCAGCTTGGACACCCAGTATTTGTAAGGCACTGAGGGATCACTGAGGACGCTGACATGGTCTGCTAAGTACTCCTTCACCATCTTCCAAAACTTTTCCCTCCTTGTGACACTAGGCTGCGCATCAGCGTGAGAGTGCTGGCGGGGTGTCATGAAACTGTCCCAGGCCTTGGAGAGTGTTGCCCTGCCTCTGTTGGAACTGCTGTTATGTTCCCCTTGGCTCCCTTCCTCGGTTGCCCAAGGAAGTACAGACTCTGCCGCCAGCATTGTCAGATTGAAATGGACAAAAAGGACCTTCTGGTATTGCACCATTTTGCTCATCGTCTCCACCTGAGTAATGAGAGATGAGAAGTTCTTTTGGTAGCAGGGGTCGAGAAGGGTGAACACCCAGTAATCCGTGTTGTCTAAAATGCGTATAACGCGCGGGTCACGGGAAAGGCAGCCTAACATGAAGTCAGCCATGTGTGCCAGACTACCAACAGGCAAGACTTCGCTGTCATCATCAGGAGGATGACTGTCCATCTCCTCATCCTCTTCCTCCTCTTCTGCCCACCCACGCTGAACAGATGGAATTAAACTTCCATGAGTACTACCCTCTGTAGCGGAGGCAACCGTTTCCTGCTCCTCCTCCTCTTCATCGTCCAATTAGTGCTAAGAAGACGGACGGAGGGTGGTCTGGCTATCACCCTGTGTAATGTCTTCTTCCCCCATTTCCACCTCTTCCACATGCAAAGTGTCGTCCTTAATTGTGAGCAGCGAGCGTTTGAGTAGACACAGAAGGGGGATGGTTACGTTGATAATAGCGTTATCGCTGCTTAACATCTGTGTTGATTCCTCCAAGTTTCCTAAAACCTCACAGAGGTCAGACATCCATGCCCACTCCTAGCTTCTGATTAGCGGAAGCTGACTGGAAATGCGATGACCATGTAGCAGCTGGTATTCCACTACTGCCCTCTGCTGCTCACAAAGCCTGGCCAACATGTGAAAGATGGAGTTTCAAGCGCTGCTGCAGCGTTGACAGACCAGCTGAAGCTGTCGATGACTTGCGGGAAATGTGCACACACGCGGAGCACCTTCACCAGTAGCTCAGGCAAATTGGGGTAGGTTTTCAGAAACGGCTGAACCACAAAGTTTAAGACGTGGGCTAGGAATGGGATGTGCTTGAATAAATGGTATAAGTTTATAGTGGCTCACCCTTCAGACAGTTAAGGTAGGTGCTCAAACTAAGGTGTGGTTCACCCTAACCACAATGGGGGGTTTGGAAATTATGATATAATATAATGAGCACTCAATATCTGCTGCTATACATCTGGTCCGATTTATATAAATTATTTATTAAGTCACAATACAGCATATATTATATGAAATTAGATTAAAATTGAACAGTATATTATATAGCTCAGTCTGATATAAAATATCGCAATTTGTTATTCCAGATATATATCAATAAAAATTAAAAAATTAAAAATTAAACTTATTATAAAAATATAGTTATAGATATATAAATATATAAATAAATAAATATAGAAAATCCTTATTGTATCTTTATAAGCGCTACACCTGTGTTTGCAGCGCTACAAAGTCTCAGTCATATATCTATGCTGGGAGGAAAGGCTCACAATTTCATGCGGTATCTTCGTGAGTATAAAGTTCAATATTACTCACTATTTGGGGTCCAGCTTGTGCGTATCA
Organism: Bufo bufo; assembly: GCF_905171765.1. Lineage (NCBI taxonomy): Eukaryota > Metazoa > Chordata > Amphibia > Anura > Bufonidae > Bufo > Bufo bufo. The sequence continues at coordinate 640,827,649 of NC_053390.1, read as the reverse complement.
GTCCGTGGTGGCGTCCCACCACAGGTCAGTGCACTCACCCGGTTTCTTTATAGCGCTATAGGATAGCTTCCAATAGCTCCACTCTGCAGTGTCGTTATGGTAGATGAAAAACCTGCTTACAACTGACTTCTATGCGCCCCACGTGTAGCTGGCGTCCTGTGTTTTACCGGCACTCCACGAGGTCAGGGCGTCAGGGAGTCCTCGCTTGTAGATCAGTTCGAGGCTCCTATGGTGAGTCAGGAATAATATCAGTTACCGTCTATGCAGTTGTGTCCATAACTCTGCATGCTGATCAGCTGGTGATTCCGGTATGGTGAGGTGTCTCTTTCAATATAAGGATCCCATCCGCTATACGCGTTTCAAGGTCTCTGACCTCTTCCTCAGTAGCTGGTTATGAGATCCATCTTTACTTCCTTATATACCCTAAAACGGGTTACACCTCTTTTACTTAATTGGGGCTCATTCCGAAATCTGGTTTGGAGTGAGATGCTTTTGGAGTCATTCTTCATACTGTTTAATCAGGACATTTCTACTACAAATATATACATTGATATACTGTATATCATATACATCGGACAAATCTAACTCATATCTACTATATATTCTGTAATAAATATCATTCTATAATCTAAAAATGTATTTATTATTTTCATAAAATTACCAACAAACATTTCAATAAACATTTTATATATATAAAATTATAAAATTCGATATAGATTCTGTATATTTGTTAAAGGATTTTCTAAAAAGGTTTTTAATACTAAAATATGCTAAAATATTAATTTAATTAAAATATTAATATATGATCAAGATTATTCTGAATTCATCTGTGATTCATGTTCGTAGTGATGTATGGGGGGTGGGGACTCCCAGCGAAGGAGAAATTGGGGTGCCAGTTTTATAGCAAAAACACCGATATCTCGTCCGCCAGGGGCACCCACCCCATGATCTACAGAAAACCAAATATTTCAAAATCCGCATTGAGACCCTCAGGTAATAATGTGTTAAAATCATAAATGCGTCTTGCCTCCTGTCTTGACATATTAGCGATATTATCACCACCCCTACAATGTATATCTATTTTTTCGAATGCCATAAATTTTAATAGGGAGGGATCCTGATTATGGTGATATTTAAAATGATTGGACAATGAGTGCTTTTCGTATCCTGTTCTGATCTTAGTCATATGTTCAGCGATCCTAACTTTCAGTAGCCTTTTTGTCCGCCCTATATATTGTTTTTTACAGGGACATTCTATCATGTATAAAACGTTTGATGTATTACATGAGAATGAGTTTGATGTGGAAGAGATTGAGCTTGTCTTTTTCGAAAATTTTGTTTTTTTGCAATTACTACAGGTGTAACACCTGTAGAAACCCTTCAAATTGAAATAATTTTTTATTTTTTATGGTTGGTGCTACTTTAAGGGCCAGATTGGGTGCTTTCGTGTATACTATTTGAGGACTGTTTGTAGCATATATTGTAGCATATATTGGAGGCGTGGCGATCTCCTTTGAGTCAAGCACACCTGACCAGTCAATCTGTCCTGGAGGCTGGTTTGAAAGTCAGTATAAGGCCGGGTTCACACGAACGTGTGTGACCCGTGCCTGTGAAGCGACCCGCAAATAGCGGGCCGCAATGCTTGTTCGCCGGCCGTAGGTCAGCCGCATCTGATCGCGGACCCATTCACTTTAATGGGTCCGCGATCCGGCCGTTCCGCGAAAAGATAGGACTTGTTCTATCTTTTAGCGGAACGGAACAACGGGACGTAACCCCAGGAGGCACTCCGTAGTGCTTCCGAGGGGTCCCGTCCCGTGCGGCCGTTCCGCGATTCCGGATTAGCGGACCCATTGAAGTGAATGGGTCCGCATCCGTGATGCGGAATTCACACGGAATTGTGGCCGTGTATTGCGGCCCGCGATTTGCGGGCCGCAATACAGCCACGGGTCACGCACGTTCGTGTGAACTTAGCCTAAAACTGAGTCTGCTTATATAGAACCTACCATTAGCCATCTGGCTCCAGGAGAAGTATATGGTGGGTTCAGCATGCATGTTGGTACTTGCATCCCTGGATCCGATGAAAGCTGTAATGGCACCGGACGGGGTTACAAGCAAAGTGTACTTGGCTTGCATGCTGACCTGTCCTATTAATTTATCATTTGTGACATGATGCCAAAATCACATCATCGATGAACCTTCGCCAGAGCACCAAGCCTACACTATACCGAAGGTTCATAAAGATCCACTGAATCCTCCAGGGAGACCTATTATTTCCGGTATAGGATCATATACATCAAATTTATCCCAGTATTTAGATAGACTACTGCAACCAGTGGTAAGGAAGACATTCACCTATATTAGGGACACTACACAGATAGTGCAGATTATAGTGAATCTTGAATATGAATCAAATTGGATTCTTGGAACCCTTGATGTCAATTCCTTATATACTATAATTAAACATGAGCAGGGATTAGAAGCTCTAATACAACAATTAACATCATATGGGAAATATCTGCCGGACCAGGTAGAATACATAGTGAAAGGGGTACAACATATCCTTAATCACAATTATTTTGTATATGATTCTGATTTCTTTCTCCAGATGATGGGCACCGCCATGGGCACCAGGTTCGCCCCCAGTTATGCCAATTTGTTCATGGCACAATGGGAGGAAGAATATATAGCACCCATACTGGGGGCGGACTTGGTGCTCTGGCGAAGGTTCATCGATGATGTGATTTTTATCTGGAGGGGAACGGAGGAACATTTAGCATTATTTTTGGACCATATAAATCGGAATGAGAATAATATAAAATTTTGTTCTAAAATCCATAAAAAACAAATAGAGTTCTTGGATCTAACTATTATGGTGGAAGATGAAAAATTAATCTGTCAAACATATCAAAAAGAGATAGCGAGGAACAGCTATATCCTTTATACAAGCTGCCATCTCCCGAGATGGCTGCTGAATATCCCTAAGGGACAATTCAGAAGACTACGGCGCAATTGTACAAGGGAAGAGGACTATATGAAAGAGGCTATATCCATGAAAGAACAGTTCCTAACAAAAAAATACCCTCCGCAACAAATAGAAAAAGTTCTAGTGGAAGTGAAAGATATGGACAGAAAAATATTTTTTGAAGAAAAAATAGGGACCAGAATAGAAATTGACCCCAAAATAGGGGACCCAATTAGAATTGTCTTACCCTATAGTGCACAATACAGGAAGATTGAAGCCATTATTAAAAACCATTGGCATCATGTCACAAATGATAAATTAATAGGACCATATTTAACAAACGGTCCTCAAATAGTATACACGAAAGCACCCAATCTGGCCCTTAAAGTAGCACCAACCATAAAAAATAAAAAGGAAAATACCCATAAAAATTATTTCAATTTGAAGGGTTTCTACAGGTGTAACACCTGTAGTAATTGCAAAAAAAACAAAATTTTCGAAAAAGACAAGCTCAATCTCTTCCACATCAAACTCATTCTCGTATGAAATAGATACCTTTTTATCATGTAATACATCAAACGTTTTATACATGATAGAATGTCCCTGTAAAAAACAATATATAGGGCGGACAAAAAGGCTACTAAAAGTCAGGATCGCTGAACATATGACTAAGATCAGAACAGGATACGAAAAGCACTCATTGTCCAATCATTTTAAATATCACCATAATCAGGATCCCTCCCTATTAAAATTTATGGCATTCGAAAAAATAGATATACATTGTAGGGGTGGTGATAATATCGCTAATATGTCAAGACAGGAGGCAAGACGCATTTATGATTTTAACACATTATTACCTGAGGGTCTCAATGCGGATTTTGAAATATTTGGTTTTCTGTAGATCATGGGGTGGGTGCCCCTGGCGGACGAGATATCGGTGTTTTTGCTATAAAACTGGCACCCCGATTTCTCCTTCGCTGGGAGTCCCCACCCCCCATACATCACTACGAACATGAATCACAGATGAATTCAGAATAATCTTGATCATATATTAATATTTTAATTAAATTAATATTTTAGCATATTTTAGTATTAAAAACCTTTTTAGAAAATCCTTTAACAAATATACAGAATCTATATCGAATTTTATAATTTTATATATATAAAATGTTTATTGAAATGTTTGTTGGTAATTTTATGAAAATAATAAATACATTTTTAGATTATAGCATGATATTTATTACAGAATATATAGTAGATATGAGTTAGATTTGTCCGATGTATATGATATATATCAATGTATATATTTGTAGTAGAAATGTCCTGATTAAACAGTATGAAGAATGACTCCAAAAGCATCTCACTCCAAACCAGATTTCGGAATGAGCCCCAATTAAGTAAAAGAGGTGTAACCCGTTTTAGGGTATATAAGGAAGTAAAGATGGATCTCATAACCAGCTACTGAGGAAGAGGTCAGAGACCTTGAAACGCGTATAGCGGATGGGATCCTTATATTGAAAGAGACACCTCACCATACCGGAATCACCAGCTGATCAGCATCCAGAGTTATGGACACAACCGCATAGACGGTAACTGATATTATTCCTGACTCACCATAGGAGCCTCGAAGTGATCTACAAGCGAGGACTCCCTGACGCCCTGACCTCGTGGAGTGCCGGTAAAACACAGGACGCCAGCTACACGTGGGGCGCATAGAAGTCAGTTGTAAGCAGGTTTTTCATCTACCATAACGACACTGCAGAGTGGAGCTATTGGAAGCTATCCTATAGCGCTATAAAGAAACCGGGTGAGTGCACTGACCTGTGGTGGGACGCCACCACGGACTGATACGCACAAGCTGGACCCCAAATAGTGAGTAATATTGAACTTTATACTCACGAAGATACCGCATGAAATTGTGAGCCTTTCCTCCCAGCATAGATATATGACTGAGACTTTGTAGCGCTGCAAACACAGGTGTAGCGCTTATAAAGATACAATAAGGATTTTCTATATTTATTTATTTATATATTTATATATCTATAACTATATTTTTATAATAAGTTTAATTTTTAATTTTTTAATTTTTATTGATATATATCTGGAATAACAAATTGCGATATTTTATATCAGACTGAGCTATATAATATACTGTTCAATTTTAATCTAATTTCATATAATATATGCTGTATTGTGACTTATATAAATCGGACCAGATGTATAGCAGCAGATATTGAGTGCTCACTATATTATATCATAGGAATGGGATGTGTGTGAGTTTGCCAAGCTCCAAAGCTGCTACCAAGTTACAGCCATTATCACACAACCATGCCTGCTCAGTCTGGTCTCTTAACCCGTCTCTGCGGCGGTGTGCTGTTTTTCCCCTAAGCATAACAGCTTCAGCATGGCCTGTTGATGCTTCCCCACTGCAGTGCTACACTGCTTCCAGCTACCTGATGATGGCTGACTGGTGCTGCACGCGGATAATTCGGAGGTGGAAGTGGAAGAGGAAGCGGAGGAGAAGTGGGGGTTGGAGCCACTAACGTAGGTGCTGACGGAAACCCTGATCGCTGTAGGGCTCTCAATCCTCGGCGTCGGTAGCACCTGTGCCATCCCAGGGTACGACTCGCTCCCGGCCGCCTCAACATTCACCTAGTGTGCCGTCAGGTAAATGTAGCATTCTTGGCCAAATGCACTTGTCTATGTGTCCGTGGTTAAGTGGACCTTCCCAGTAACTGCGTTGGTCAGGGCACGTGTGACGTCTCGGGACACATGTTCGTGTAAGGTGGGTACAGCACACCTTTAAAAATGTTGGTGGCTGGGGACAGAGCACCACGGGACGACCGCCGACATCAGGCTGCGGAAGGCCTTAGTGTCCACAAGCCTAAATGGCAACATTTCCAGGGCCAGCAATTTTGAAAGGTGCACATTGTGCTATGGCCTGTGGGTGGGTGGCTGGGTATTAGCGCTTGCCTTCAAATGCCTGGGTTAAGGACATTTGGATGCTGTGCTGGGACATGGAAGTGGATGTGGTCGCTGATGGTGCTTGCGAAGGTCCAGGTGCAGGGCGGGAGGCATCCTCGCCTGTGCCTTCGACAGGCGATTGGCCAGCACATACCATAGGGGAAGAGGAGGCAGTGGTGTGACCCGCAGACACAGATTGTGGACCCAGGCGTTCTTCCCACTTATTAGAGTGCTTGAATGCCATGTGGCGGATCATGCTGGTGGTGGTGAGGTTGCTAGTGTTCACGCCCCGGCTCATTTTGGTGTGGCACAGGTTGCAAACTACTATTCTTTTGTCGTCCGCACTTTCCTCAAAAAAGCGCCATACTGGGGAATACCTACCCCTTGGCAAGGGAGATTTCCGCAAAAGGGTGGTCCATGGAACAGTTGCGTGCCTGTTTGGTGTAGCCCGCCTTTTCCCTTTTGCCACCCCACTTCCTCTTCCAGCCTGTTGCGGTGTTACAGATCCCTCCCCTTCTGCACTGCTGTCCTCGCTCAGATTTCCACCTTCCAAGGTTGGGTCAGTGACCTCATCGTCCACCACCTCCTCTTCCACTTCCTCACTGTGATCATCCTCTTGATTTGTTGACCTAACCACAACCTCAGTGATTGACAACTGTTTCTCATCCTCTTCATCAACCTCTTGAGACAGTAATTGCGGTTGACTCATTGGCAACTGTGTCTCATCATCATCCACCTCATTAAACACTAATTGCTGCTCCGCACCGTCATGTTCTTGTGACTGTGGATGCTCAAGAGGTTGGGAATCAGGGCACAAGATCTCATGTCCCTCTTCAAGCGTGCTTGGCGAGAGGGCCAAATCAAGTAATTGCGATGAAAAGAGCTCCTCGGAATATCCGAGTGTGAGATCACTTGTTTGGCCAGACTCTCCATGGTGAGAGGAAGGAGGATCAGGGTGAGGATTCTGTTGACCAGACTCTTGGCTACTGAGACTGGACTTGATGGAAGACAGGGTGGTGCTTAACCGACTGGAAGCATTATCTGCTACAATCCAACCGACCACCTAAGTAGTACTATTCCTATCAGTTTAATCCCTGTTATGTCCCCTATCAGGGGACGTGTATGGAATAGATTTTAGACAACCGCAAAGAGTTGTCAATAGTTGACACACTCATGACATAAATTTTATTCCCCTATGCGGCAATCTTGGTGTAGTGATGACTGTGCTCGTGCGCACGTTTGGGAGATTGCAGGCGATGGGGGTTTTTCAAAGTCTATGGTCGTGCTGAGGTAGTTCAGTGACAGTTAAGTGACCCAGAAAACAATTATTCTGCAGTGTTTTCCCATTGTTGGCTTAGTAGGCTTTAATGATCACCTTAGATGATCACAAAGAAAAATTATGTTTTTTCTATGCAAAATTATCCAGCTGATCGCTTTTGGTCTGTTCACAATGAAGCAACAACCTTATCATCTGGGGTGTGCCAACATTGCCATTGCCAACACACTCATAGAGGTGGTCGCTTCATTGTGATTTGCAAGCCCCTTCACCACAACAAGGTAACGATCACGAAGGGGAATTTACACATGTATGTGAACTTTCTGCTTATACCGGGGGTCTAGTAGCGTGGCCACCCAGTACAGGTCGTTCTCCTTCAGCCTTTTTATACGAGGGTCCCTCAACAGGCACGACAGCATGAAAGACCCCATTTGCACAAGGTTGGATGCCGAGCTACTCATGTCCCGTTCCTCATCCTCAGTGATCTCACTAAAAGTCTGTTCTTCCCCCCAGCCACGTACAACACCACGGATACCAGATAGGTGACAAAAAGCACCCTGGGATGCCTGCTGTGGTTGGTCTTCCTCCTCCTCCAAGCCACATTCCTCCTCTGACTCCTCTTCCTCACACTCCTCTTCCAGCGTTGCCGCAGGTCCAGCAAGCGATGCTGATAAGGCTGTTTCTGGTGGTGATGGTGACCACAACTCTTCCTCTTCCTCTTCACGCTCATCTATGGCCTGATCCAGCACTCTTCGCAGGGCACGCTCCAGGAAGAAAACAAATGGGATGATGTCGCTGATGGTGCCCTCGGTGCGACTGACTAGGTTTGTCACCTCCTCAAAAGGACGCATGAGCCTACAGGCATTGCGCATGAGCGTCCAGTAATGTGGCAAAAAAATTCCCAGCTCCGCAGAGGCTGTCCTAGCATCCCGGTCATACAAATACTCGTTGACTGCTTTTTATTGTTGGAGCAGGCGGTCAAACATTAGGAGTGTTGAATTCCAACGTGTCGGGCTGTCGCAAATCAAGCACCTCACTGGCATGTTTCACCACTGGATATCTGAAAAGTGCGCCATGGCCGTGTAGGATTGCCTGAAATGGCCACACACCTTCCTGGCCTGCTTGAGGACGTCCTGTAAGCCTGGGTACTTATGCACAAAGCGTTGTACAATCAGATTCAACACATTTGCCATAGGAGGAGTAGAGGAGGTGGCAGCAGGCCTGCCTGCAAGTTGTGGCGGTGTCACCAACTCCTCTGCAGAGCCACGCATTAAATGCTTGGTAGCCGTCAGCAGGTTTACCCAATGCGCAGTGTAGGTGATATGCCTGCCCTGACAGTGCTTTGCAAACCAGGTATCAGTGGTCAGATGGACCCTTGCCCCAACTCTGTGTGCCAGACATGCCACTACTTCCTTTTGCACAATTGAGTACAGGTTGGGGATTGCCATTTGTGCAAAGAAATTTCGGCCGGGTACCTTCCACTGCGGTGTCCCAATAGCTACAAATTTTTGGAAGGCCTCAGACTCCACCAGCTTGTATGGTAAAAGCTGGCGGGCTAAGAGTTCCGACAAGCCAGCTGTCAGACGCCGGGCAAGGGGGTGACTTTGTGACATTGGCTTCTTACGCTCAAACATGTCCTTGACAGACACCTGACTGTGGGCAGATGAGCAGGAACTGCTCAAGGCGAGAGACGGACTGGCGGATGGTTGAGAGGGGGCAAGGAGGACAGCAGTGGTTGACGTGGCTGAAGATGCTGGACCAGGAGGAGGATGGTGGCTTTGAGTTTGTGTGCTGCTTGTACTCATGTGTTGATCCCATAGGCGTTTGTGATTTGAGATCATGTGCCTTCGCAAAGCAGTTGTACCTAGGTGGGTGTTGGACTTCCCACGACTCTGTTTCTTTTGGCACAGGTTGCAAATGGCATCGTTGGTGTCAGAGGCAGACACACAAAAAAAATGCCACACTGCTGATCTCTGCAATGCTGTCATTCTGGTGGTGGCAACAGCATGCGTTGATTGGCGTGCTGTCTGGCTGACCCCGGGTGCCGATGCATGCTGTATGACTGTGCCACTAGCTCCTTGCGACGACCTCCCCCTGCTTCCAACTCGTCTCCTCCTCCTCTCTGTCTCCCGATCTGAACTTTCCCCCTGTTCTTCTTCTCTTCGAGCGGGCACCCACGTGACATCCACGGACACATCGTCATCATCAATCGCTTCACTTGTATCTGACAACTCAGCAAAGGAAGCAGCAGCGGGTACAGCATCATCATCATCACACCGTAAGTCCATGTGTGTAATGCTGCCTGACTGAGACAAATCCCTGTTATCTACATCCTCTGGCAATAATTGTTGCGCATCACTCATTTCTTCCAACTGATGTGTAAATAACTCCTCTGACAGATCAAGTGAAGCGGCTGTGGTGCTAGTGTTGGTGGTGGCGGCAGGCAGGCGAGTGGTAACTTGAGAGGTGCCCGAAGCTGAGCTGGAGGAGGATGGTGCGTCAAGGTTCCAAGCGGAAGCTGTAGAAGATTGGGTGTCCTGTGTTAGCCAGTCAACTATGTCCTCAGAACTTTTTGAGTTCAGGGTACGTGGCCTCTGAACACTGGGCATTATTCTAGGGCCAAAGGGAATCACAGCACTATGACCACGACGGCCCCTGCGGGGTGGCCTGCCTCTGCCTGTCATTTTTTTTTAGATTAGTTTAGTTGTACTATGTGTGCAAGCTACTGTGACACCAGATATGAGTGGCACTGTGCACTGCCAGAAGTTGGCAGAGTAGACGCTGTAGGCCTGACACACACGCTTGCAGACAACTAACTGCTATTCAATCTATTACAGTCAAAATTGTCGTTTTTTTTAAAATGTAAACTACTGACACCAGATATGAGTTGCACTGGTGTGACACTGAGCACTGGCAGGGCCTGAAACACACACACACGTTAAGGCAACTGACTGCTATTATATTACAGTGAAATTGTTTATTTTATTTTATGTAAACTACTGTGACACCATATATGAGTTGCACTGGTGTGACACTGTGCACTGGCAGGGCCTGAAACACACACACGTTAAGGCAACTGACTGCTATTATTTCACTGTCAAAATTGTATTTTTTTTTTTAATGTAAACTACTGTGACACCAGATATGAGTTGCACTGGTGTGACACTGTGCACTGGCAGGGCCTGAAACACACACACGTTAAGGCAACTGACTGCTATTATTTTACAGTCAAAATTGTATTTTTTTTTACGTAAACTACTGTGACACCAGATATGAGTTGTTCCCACCCTCCCCACTTCATGACTGGACCACTATTTAGACTTTTTGGCTTGGCTGACATCATCACCTATTTGACTCTTCTTCTGATCTGTCCCGGATGCCGTCTGTGTAGTAGCTGTAAGGCCTGTATGGTCCCATCAGAAGTGGCTTATAATTTTGTAGCCAAAAGCAGTAGTGGGTACAAAACACGGAAGACATGCAACTATTCTGTTCACGTGTCATCTCTGTTTTTTGATCCACTCCTGTTTTTTTGGCATTAGCAATACTGATGATTACTGACCAAATGCTGACCGAGTGAAAGCGGATGCTCCACAGACATGATCCGTTTTTTGTGGGTTATTGTTCTGACGGATCAGAGGAAGGATAAAATAATCTGTGACGTCAAAACATACTGCTGACACCCTCTCCACTCTGTCGAGGGGTTCTACTTGTATAAGCGTTTAATAGAACAGGTTCTGTAGACATCTATGTGGAATCAGCCGACGACGGTGTAAAAGGAGTGCGCTTCTTCTTGGCGCTAACATCGACTTGTAAGGCTGAGGTCATGCTTGATTTATTTGGTCAGTTTTGGCCCCGTGACTGCCCAAATAAGTAAAGTGTGCAGTGATTCTAAGTGCGACGCCTGTCATCTGCCTGTCATATGGACTTACAATATTATTTCACTACCACAGCAGACTCCCTATGCGTGTTACTGCAAGGCACAGTGTTCTACACCACTATAAAGGCTCTCTGCAGCCAGGAAATGTTCACATAGCCATATGAGTCCTTTTTTTTTTGCGGGATAAGTTGTACTTTCCAACGCCACCATTTAATATTGCATATGATATAGTGGAAAACAGTAAAAAAAATCCAAATGGGGAGAAATTGCAAAAAAAAAGCAATTCCACCACAGTTTTACGTTTTTTATTTTATTTACAATGTTAGATGTGCGATAAAACTGACCAGTTACTTTTATTCTACAGGTAAGTACGAATCCGGCAATACCTTATATGTATAGTTTTTCTTGCGTTTTAATAGTGATAAAAAAAATTTAAAGTGGGGAAAAAAATCTGTTTTATTTTTTTGTTGCTATATTTTGACCCTTATAACTTTTTTGTAATTATGTGTACAGAGCTGTTTGGGGGCTAATTTTTTTCGGGGCGATCTGAACTTTTCATTGATACAATTCTGGGGTGTGTATGACTCTTTGATCACTTGTTATTTAATTTTTTTGTAGAAAATGAAGCGATCAAAAACGGCAAATCGGCCATTCGGACGCTTTTTTCCGTTTTTGCTGTTTGCCGTATGGTGAAAATATTTTCATACTATGGGCGTTTTTGCACATCGCAACACCTATGATGTGTATTTTTTTTATTTATTTTTTAGTTCTTTTATTTTAATTTTAGGAAAAGGGATGTGATTTGAATTTTTATGTTTTTTATTTTTATTTTTAAACTTTTATTTTTTTAAACTTTTTTATAGCTCCCATAGGTAGCTATAACAATCAATCATCTGATTGCTATTATCATAGACTCCAATGCACTTGCATTGGAATCTATGATGATTTTACTACTTTCCTATGGAGCCCTATTACAGTCAAAGGCTCCATAGGAAATACTATGCAGCAGCCTCCTGTCATTCACAAAGACAGAGGCTGCTGTACACAAGCTCTGGCTCCTCCGATCGCTACACAGGGGAGCCGAAGAATTACCGAAAGCTTGCGCTTTCGGTTTTCAGCGCGCTTAGATGCCGTGGTCAGGATTGACCACGGAATCTGAGGGGTTAAATGTCCGCGATTGGCATTACTGCCGATTGCAGACATGAGCCGTGGGTGTCTGCTATAAGAAGCAGGCGGCCACCCCTGGCTATGGCGCCCGCAGAGCTCAGGAGCAGGTGCCATGTTTAAGGACCTGCCCAATGACTTACATGTACGTCATCGGGCGTGAAAGGTGTTAAAATACAGGATCCATTTTTTTGTTTATTTTTCTGTTCTTCTACTGACTCTAAAGAACGGAAAAATAAACAGTGATGTGAACCCGGCATATGTAAATTTATTGTCAATGCTATTGCATGCCTTTAGGTTTTGGATCCAGTTTAATAATCAATTTTTAATAATATTCTTTTGATAACATTACATATAATGTTTAATAATTAGCAACATTTGCCCGAAGACTTTACACAGTGTAAAACAGTATTTTGTAAGAGACATATAAGAGCTGAACTTTGCTCAGGTAAGAGATAATGACTTCATGTTATGTTCCTTTGTGATCCTGATCTATATGTCCAAGATGCTTTCAGATAATATGGATAAAGTTAAAGGGGTTTTCCAATTTTTTTATATTGATGACCTATTCTCAGGATAAGTCATTAATATCAGATCTGTGGATTCCAACTCCTGGCATCCTGCCAATCAGCTGTTTGACGAGACTGTGGCAGTGTGGCACTCTAGTGAGTGCCATGGCCTCCTTACAGATTGCTATGTACAGTGATGTTCATTGGATAGCAGCTGTGCTTGGTATTGCAATTAAGCCCCATTCACTTGAATGGGATTGAGCTGTGTCTAGGCCAGGTCACTGGCCTAGGAAAAGGCTGCAGCACTCCAGGCCCCTAAACAGCAGATTGCCGATCCGATATTGATGACCTACAGTATTTTGAGGGTGGAACATCAATATCAAAAACTCGGAAAATTAACGAACAACAGGGCAAGTGAAATGCACACCTGTGGTCAATATAAAATTATACTGGAAGTGAGATTATGTTGAAAGAAAGATTAAAGTGGTGGATACTGTGGCAAGAATACAATTTATACCAGGCTGAACAGTTCTCACAAGGGTAATCAGAATGCATTAACCTAGCCTATCTCTCTGCTGCTTGTGAGTAGTGATGAGCGGCAGGGGCAATATTCGAATTTGTGATATTTTGCTAATATTTGGGTGAATATTTGCCATATATTCGCAAATTTGAGAATTCGTTATCAGTCATTATTTTCTTGATTGCGTAAATCGGCAATTGAAAAATTTGCTATAAAAATTTGCAGTACGAAAATTCGCAGTACCAAATTCGCAATCAACACTACTCCTAAAGTCAAAGATATTGCAGCCTTATCACTGGCCCACAAGCTACAAGCAGGAAGGGATAATGTGTACGGTTTAAAAAAAAATCTTGAATATTCGAAATTACAAATATACACTCACCTAAAGAATTATTAGGAACACCATACTTGGACCCCCTTTTGCCTTCAGAACTGCCTTAATTCTACGTGGCATTGATTCAACAAGGTGCTGATAGAATTCTTTAGAAATGTTGACCCATATTGATAGGATAGCATCTTGCAGTTGATGGAGATTTGAGGGATGCACATCCAGGGCACGAATCTCCCGTTCCACCACATCCCAAAGATGCTCTATTGGGTTGAGATCTGGTGACTGTGGGGGCCATTTTAGTACAGTGAACTCATTGTCATGTTCAAGAAACCAATTTGAAATGATTTGAGCTTTGTGACATGGTGCATTATCCTGCTGGAAGTAGCCATCAGAGGATGGATACATGTTCTCATTCTGTTTACGCCAAATTCGGACTCTACCATTTGAATGTCTCAACAGAAATCGAGACTTATCAGACCAGGCAACATTTTTCCAGTCTTCAACAGTCCAATTTTGGTGAGCTCGTGCAAATTGTAGCCTCTTTTTCCTATTTGTAGTGGAGATGAGTGGTACCCGGTGGGGTCTTCTGATGTTGTAGCCCATCCGCCTCAAGGTTGTGCGTGTTGTGGCTTCACAAATGCTTTGCTGCATACCTCGGTTGTAACGAGTGGTTATTTCAGTCAACGTTGCTCTTCTTTCAGCTTGAATCAGTCGGCCCATTCTCCTCTGACCTCTAGCATCCACAAGGCATTTTTGCCCATAGGACTGCCGCATACTGGATGTTTTTCCCTTTTCACACCATTCTTTGTAAACCCTAGAAATGGTTGTGCGTGAAAATCCCAGTAACTGAGCAGATTGTGAAATACTCAGACCGGCCCGTCTGGCACCAAGAACCATGCCACGCTCAAAATTGCTTAAATCACCTTTCTTTCCTATTCTGACATTCAGTTTGGAGTTCAGGAGATTGTCTTGACCAGGAGCACACCCCTAAATGCATTGAAGCAACTGCCATGTGATTGGTTGACTAGATAATTGCATTAATGAGAAATAGAACAGGTGTTCCTAATATTTCTTTAGGTGAGTGTATATCACTATATTCTAAATATTCGCAAATTCTTAAAGTGCCGATATTCGCAATAAAAATTCACAATTCGAATATTCGTGATCAACACTACTTGTGAGCTGATTCTAGGCAGGCTGCAAAGTTGAAGAGAAACACTGTTGCTGCAAATAGTCTCTAAAGTCGATCCAGGTTCTCTATCGCTGGATCTATTCTGCTATGATGACATTTGTTTTATTACTAATAGATTATCAAATAATAATCTGATACATGGTTATATTTATTATCAACTGTAACTCAAGCCAGTTATACACAAGATAGATCTTGACCAAATAGTCATTCAGGAAAAAATCACGGAAAATAATGCACGCACACCTATATGTACCACCTAATTAAAGTCGCATGTGGGATAGGTGAGGCAAAAAGTGTACAAGAATGCTACTCCCCAGATAATAGGAGTGCATTCACACTTGAAGGTGCCACTCCTTTATTAAAAATCACAGATTTTGATTAGGTGGTACATTCAGGTGTGTGTGCTTCTTCTCTCATTGGTTGCTTGATGCACATATAGGTAACTGGGAGCAGCACACTATATGTCCAGGTGTCTGCTCTCCTGAATATAGGTAGGTTTAGCGTAGGACATGCCTGACTGAGACCACCTTGGCACGGGTAGGCGGCACGGATGTGTTTTGATCAAAATGTATTGGCTGAGAGTCTCAGATTTTATCATATCAGAGTAAGGGCTTAGTCCATATATCATGTTGCATCTATTCTGTTAGTGCATTATTTTCCCCGATTTTTTCCTTATACAGGGAGTGCAGAATTATTAGGCAAATGAGTATTTTGACCACATCATCCTCTTTATGCATGTTGTCTTACTCCAAGCTGTATAGGCTTAAAAGCCTACTACCAATTAAGCATATTAGGTGATGTGCATCTCTGTAATGAGAAGGGGTGTGGTCTAATGACATCAACACCCTATATTAGGTGTGCATAATTATTAGGCAACTTCCTTTCCTTTGGCAAAATGGGTCAAAAGAAGGACTTGACAGGCTCAGAAAAGTCAAAAATAGTGAGATATCTTGCAGAGGGATGCAGCACTCTTAAAATTGCAAAGCTTCTGAAGCGTGATCATCGAACAATCAAGCGTTGCATTCAAAATAGTCAACAGGGTCGCAAGAAGCGTGTGGAAAAACCAAGGCGCAAAATAACTGCCCATGAACTGAGAAAAGTCAAGCGTGCAGCTGCCAAGATGCCACTTGCCACCAGTTTGGCCATATTTCAGAGCTGCAACATCACTGGAGTGCCCAAAAGCACAAGGTGTGCAATACTCAGAGACATGGCCAAGGTAAGAAAGGCTGAAAGACGACCACCACTGAACAAGACACACAAGCTGAAACGTCAAGACTGGGCCAAGAAATATCTCAAGACTGATTTTTCTAAGGTTTTATGGACTGATGAAATGAGAGTGAGTCTTGATGGGCCAGATGGATGGGCCCGTGGCTGGATTGGTAAAGGGCAGAGAGCTCCAGTCCGACTCAGACGCCAGCAAGGTGGAGGTGGAGTACTGGTTTGGGCTGGTATCATCAAAGATGAGCTTGTGGGGCCTTTTCGGGTTGAGGATGGAGTCAAGCTCAACTCCCAGTCCTACTGCCAGTTTCTGGAAGACACCTTCTTCAAGCAGTGGTACAGGAAGAAGTCTGCATCCTTCAAGAAAAACATGATTTTCATGCAGGACAATGCTCCATCACACGCGTCCAAGTACTCCACAGCGTGGCTGGCAAGAAAGGGTATAAAAGAAGAAAATCTAATGACATGGCCTCCTTGTTCACCTGATCTGAACCCCATTGAGAACCTGTGGTCCATCATCAAATGTGAGATTTACAAGGAGGGAAAACAATACACCTCTCTGAACAGTGTCTGGGAGGCTGTGGTTGCTGCTGCACGCAATGTTGATGGTGAACAGATCAAAACACTGACAGAATCCATGGATGGCAGGCTTTTGAGTGTCCTTGCAAAGAAAGGTGGCTATATTGGTCACTGATTTGTTTTTGTTTTGTTTTTGAATGTCAGAAATGTATATTTGTGAATGTTGAGATGTTATATTGGTTTCACTGGTAAAAATAAATACACTGCTCAAAAAAATAAAGGGAACACTTAAACAACACAATGTAACTCCAAGTCAATCACACTTCTGTGAAATCAAACTGTCCACTTAGGAAGCAACACTGAGTGACAATCAATTTCACATGCTGTTGTGAAAATGGGATAGACAACAGGTGGAAATTATAGGCAATTAGCAAGACACCCCCAATAAAGAAGTGGTTCTGCAGGTGGTGATCACAGACCACTTCTCAGTTCCTATGCTTCCTGGCTGATGTTTTGGTCACTTTTGAATGCTGGCGGTGCTTTCACTCTAGTGGTAGCATGAGACAGAGTCTACAACCCACACAAGTGGCTCAGGTAGTGCAGCTTATCCAGGATGGCACATCAATGCGAGCTGTGGCAAGAAGGTTTGCTGTGTCTGTCAGCATAGTGTCCAGAGCATGGAGGCGCTACCAGGAGACAGGCCAGTACATCAGGAGACGTGGAGGAGGCCGTAGGAGGGCAACAACCCAGCAGCAGGACCGCTACCTCTGCCTTTGTGCAAGGAGGAACAGGAGGAGCACTGCCAGAGCCCTGCAAAATGACCTCCATCAGGCCACAAATGTGCATGTGTCTGCTCAAACGGTCAGAAACAGACTCCATGAGGGTGATATGAGGGCCCGACGTCCACAGGTGGGGGTTGTGCTTACAGCCCAACACCGTGCAGGACGTTTGGCATTTGCCAGAGAACACCAAGATTGGCAAATTCGCCACTGGCGCCCTGTGCTCTTCACAGATGAAAGCAGGTTCACACTGAGCACATGTGACAGACGTGACAGAGTCTGGAGACACCGTGGAGAACGTTCTGCTGCCTGCAACATCCTCCAGCATGACCGGTTTGGCATTGGGTCAGTAATGGTGTGGGGTGGCATTTCTTTGGAGGGCCGCACAGCCCTCCATGTGCTCGCCAGAGGTAGCCTGACTGCCATTAGGTACCGAGATGAGATCCTCAGACCCCTTGTGAGACCATATGCTGGTGCGGTTGGCCCTGGGTTCATCCTAATGCAAGACAATGCTAGACCTCATGTGGCTGAAGTGTGTCAGCAGTTCCTGCAAGATGAAGGCATTGATGCTATGGACTGGCCCGCCCGTTCCCCAGACCTGAATCCAATTGAGCACATCTGGGACATCATGTCTCGCTCTATCCACCAACGTCACGTTGCACCACAGACTGTCCAGGAGTTGGCAGATGCTTTAGTCCAGGTCTGGGAGGAGATCCCTCAGGAGACCGTCCGCCACCTCATCAGGAGCATGCACAGGCGTTGTAGGGAGGTCATACAGGCAAGTGGAGGCCACACACACTACTGAGCCTCATTTTGACTTGTTTTAAGGACATTACATCAAAGTTGGATCAGCCTGTAGTGTGTTTTTCCACTTTAATTTTGAGTGTGACTCCAAATCCAGACCTCCATGGGTTGAAAAATTTGATTTCCATTTTTAATTTTTGTGTGATTTTGTTGTCAGCACATTCAACTATGTAAAGAACAAAGTATTTCAGAAGAATATTTAATTAATTCAGATCTAGGATGTGTTATTTTTGTGTTCCCTTTATTTTTTTGAGCAGTGTAATTTAAATGGGTATATATTTGTTTTTTGTTAAGTTGCCTAATAATTATGCACAGTAATAGTCACCTGCACACACAGATATCCCCCTAAAATAGCTAAAACTAAAAACAAACTAAAAACTACTTCCAAAAATAGTCAGCTTTCATATTAATGAGTTTTTTGGGTTCATTGAGAACATGGTTGTTGTTCAATAATAAAATTAATCCTCAAAAATACAACTTGCCTAATAATTCTGCACTCCCTGTAGATGTTGTTATGTACATCCGCATAATTAGTTATCATATCATGCAGGATGTTTTGTATCTTTTTCGGTGATTTTTGACAAATGCTCATTCAGCCATCAATTATTTCTCCTTGGCTTGCTCAAGTGTGCAAGTTTAATAAGAGATACCAATGTATAAGGTCTTACTTATAATTAGTGATTTATGGGAAAGAATACAAATTAGCCCCCCTCAAAAGATAGAAATCTACTTTATATTAGCCAAGCCAGAGACTCCTCCAAAAGAAACACCATCTGTATTTTAGGTTTCTTGCTCCTCATTAGTGCAGAGCAGGATTGTAACGGGGTGCCGAAGGCGCACTCGGTCTCCCATCAGCTGCAGACCTGCTGCTTAGCTTCGGGAGCGAGGATCTGTGTTTGACCTTGTTCCCAGGGCAGCTTTGCTAGCTGGGAGGCTCCCTGCTCCTAGGTCTGCCTTGAGCGCCGAGCTGATCACTCGGTGCTCGACTGGTCGGTCTGTCGGTCATGTGATGCTGGCCACGTCACATGACCCTCACTCCCCACTATAAATACAGGCAGCCTGCTGGCCACAGGTTGCCTGTTAATTTTAGGTATCTGGTGATTGTTTTGTTCCTGCATACTTACCTGATCCTGTGTTCCCTGGCGATTCTCTGCCTGCTCTTCCTGTACTGCGCATCTCTCCTGGTATCCTGACCCCGGCTTCCACCTGACGATTCTTTGCGGACTCCTGTTGTACTTTGTTTCTCTCCTGGTATTTGTCTTGTCTGTCTTCCCAGCACGTATCCTAAGTTAGGGACTGCCGTCTAGTTGTCCCCTGTCATTAGGACTTGCGAGGCAAGTAGGCAGGGCCAGGGGTGAGGGTGGAGCGCAGTGGTTACTATCCTCCCCCCTGTGTGTAGTGTACGTTACCGTCACAGATTAACAGGCCGTAACCTAACCACTGTATCATGAATCCTCTGGTGACCCTGACTGACCATGTCTCTAACCTGACGCAGATGGTGCAGGAGCTAGGGGAGAAACTCTGTTCTTTTGAGCTAGGACAAGGTACTTCCATCCCTCAGGCCTCCAGTCCACATTTAGAGCCCCAGATTAAGCTTCCTGAGCCCTTTTCTGGAGATCGGAAGAAGTTTCTTTCCTTTAAAGAAAATTGTAAACTTTTTTCCGTTTGCGCCCCGTATCCTCTGGCCCCGAGAGTCAACGCGTGGGCATTGTCATTTCCCGGTTACAGGGTGATCCCCAGGACTGGGCATTTTCTTTACCTGCTGACGCCAGTTGTTTAACATCAGTGGAGGTTTTTTTTCAGGCCCTGGGTACCCTGTATGATGAACCAGACAGAACACTGGTAGCCGAGACTGCTCTAAAAGTTCTGGTTCAGGGCGATCTACCTGCGGAGCAGTATTGCACCCAATTCAGAAGGTGGTGTGTTCCCTCAGGATGGAATGAACCAGCACTTAAGAGTCAGTTCAGGTCAGGTCTGTCTGATAACTTAAAGGATCTTCTAGTGAGTTATCAGCTTCCAGAGACTCTAGAGGAGATGATGACCCTTGTAGTCCGACTTGACTGACGGGTTAGAGAGAGAATACAGGAACGACAGTTCTCTTCTCAGATGGTGGTCCAGCCTGAGGTCTATCCCAGAAACAACGCTGAGGTCTCTACCGAAGAACCCATGCAGGTCGGCATGACTCAAGGGAATCTGCGCCGCAGACGTGGAGTGTGTTTTTACTGCCGAGATCCTGACCATTGGATCAACCAGTGTACAAAGAAGGCCTTCTGCGTTAAGTCTCCCAAGGCAAGGCAACCTAAAGACCAGGTACACCCTGATATTACGAAATGTAAGCTTTTGGTACCTATAACAATATCTCTGGGGGTTAATAAATGGCCGAATAAGGCCTTTATTGACTCTGGTTCAGCGGCCAGCTTTATTGACTCTGAGTACGCCATTAGACTGGGTATTCCAATTTTTTCTCTTCCTACTCCTATCCATGTCATGGCTATTGACTCCACTCCCATGGTAGGTGGTATGGTTAGGTCATGTACCTCAGAGATTTCTTTAACCGTGGGGGTGTGCCACTCTGAGAAATGTTCCCTCTTAGTCATGGAGAACTTACTGGTCGAGGTGGTACTAGGGTTGCCTTGGCTCTGATTACACAACCCCACTATTGATTGGTCCAGGGGGGAGTTGGTGAAATGGGGACCTAAGTGTGACGCGTGCTTGTCTGTGGTACAAGCTGGGGTCTCAGTAGAATCTGATATATTACCCACGGTCATTAGGGAATATTCTGATGTGTTCTCATCACCTACCCCGGAGGTTCTACCACCCCATAGACCTTATGATTGCGCCATAGAGTTAGTAGAAGGTGCCAGGTTTCCTAAGGGACGTATTTATAATCTCTCTCAGCCCGAACGCAAGGCCATGGAGGATTATATTAAGGAAAGCCTCGATAAGGGGCACATTAGACCTTCTGTCTCTCCTATGGGAGCAGGGTTTTTCTTCGTTAAGAAGAAGGATGGTGGTCTTAGGCCTTGTATCGATTACTGGAAATTGAATAAGATCACTATCCAGAATAGATACTCTCTCCCATGGATTCCGGATTTATTTAACCAGGTTCTGGGGGCAACCTGGTTTTCTAAGATTGACCTGAAAGGGGCATATAATCTAATCCGAATCAAGGAGGGAGACGAATGGAAGACGGCGTTCAATACTCCGGCAGGGCACTTTGAATATCAGTTTATGCCTTTTGGACTCGGCAATGCCCCAGCTGTGTTCCAAAACTTTATGAACGATATTCTTAGAGAGTTTTTAGGTAAATTTGTCATTGTTTATCTTGACGACATTTTGATATTTTCTCCTGATTTCAAATCTCATGTGTCTCATGTTAGACAAGTATTAGAGGTGTTGAGGGAGAATCAGTTGTCTGCTAAACAAGAGAAATGTGTCTTTGGTGTACAGAAGATACTGTTTCTAGGGCATGTCCTGACCCCTCACGCCTTCAAGATGGATCCTGGTAAGGTACTAGCTATTAAGGAATGGGTAAGGCCTTCATCCTTAAAGGCCTTACAACGGTTCTTAGGTTTTGCCAATTACTACTGTAAATTTATTAAGAATTTTTCAGTAATTGCTAAACCGTTGACCGACCTTACTAAGAAAGGGGCGGATTTGGAGAACTGGTCTACTGAGGCCATTACTTCGTTTGAAACACTAAAGGCATTCAGAAGCTCCCATTCTGATCCAGCCAGATCAGGAGAGACCTTTTATTGTGGAGGTGGATGCGTCTGAGGACGGTGCAGGAGCAGTCCTTTCACAAGGTCCTGCTAGTCTAACTAACCTAAGACCGTGTGCATTCTTTTCCAGAAAATTTTCTTCAACCGAGAGAAACTATGACATAGGGAATCGGGAGTTGCTGGCCATTAAGTGGGCATTTGAGGAGTGGAGGCATTTTCTGGAGGGGGCAAGGCATTGTGTAACTGTTGTCACTGACCATAAGAACCTTATGTTTCTCGAATCTGCTAAGAGGTTGAATCCCCGTCAGGCTAGATGGGCACTGTTTTTTACTCGTTTTGAATTCTCCATTACTTTCAGGCCTGGAAGTAAAAACGTGAAGGTTGATGCATTATCTCGGAGCTTCCATGCTTTTCAGCCTACAGAGGCACCACCTGAATCCATCCTACCAGCAAATATCTTCGTAGCAGCCTTAACGCAAGATATCTCGGCTCTCATTAAGGCTGAACAACATCTGGCACCGGTAACCACCCCAACAGATAAGTTGTTTGTTCCCATACAATTTCGTCTCCAGCTGTTGGGTGAGTGTCATGATTCTGCCTTTTGTGGACATCCTGGTTTTGAGGGCACTAGAGAGCTGGTTTCTAGATCCTATTGGTGGCCCACTCTATTTAGGGATGTCAAGTCCTACGTGTCAGCCTGTGAGGTTTGTGCTAGGTCTAAAAAAAACTAGGACTCGCCCTGCTGGTAACCTACGACCCCTATCCATTCCCAATAGACCCTGGTCCCATATCTCGATGGACTTTATTACTGACCTGCCGCCAGCGGAGGGTAACACTGTAGTTTGGGTAGTGGTCGATAGGTTTAGCAAGATGGTTCATTTCATTCCTCTGTCGTAACTCCCGAATGCCAAGACCCTGGCATCTATTTTTGTGAAAGAAATTGTACCGTTACATGGTATCCCGGAAAATATTGTATCTGACAGGGGTGTGCAGTTTGTGTCCAAATTTTGGAGGGCTTTTTGTCAAAGATGTCAGATTTTGTTGTCTTTTTCCTCCACCTACCACCGTGAGAGTAATGGGCAGACTGAACGCCTTAATCAGTCTGTGGAACAATTCCTGAGGTCATATGTTGCTGATGACCAGCAATTATGGGTTAAATACTTTCCGTTGGCTGAATTTGCTTTGATTAACCGTGTTAATTCTTCTGCTGGGGTCTCCCCTTCCTTTTGTAACCATGGTTTTCATCCCCATTTTCATTCTGGGTCATCCGTCTCCTCCTCTAACCCTGAGGCGGATAGGCTCTCTTCTGAACTGTACACAGTTTCGGCCCGGGTTCAAATTAACCTAGAAAAGGCTCAAAGTTCTCAAAGACTCAAAGCCAATAGGAAATGTTCAAGGGGCGCAAATTTTCTGGTTGGGGATAGGTTGTGGTTATCCTCCAAGAATCTCTCTCTCAAGGTAGATTCTAAAAAATTTGCTCCTCGTTTTATTGGACCATATAAGATCATGGAGGTGATTAACCCAGTATCGTTTAGGTTGGAGCTGCCCGAGTCATTCCACATTCATAATGTGTTCCATAAATCTCTACTTAAAAGATATGTTGAACCAGTAGCCTCGCCTCTGCCGGTTCTTGTTAATGATGCTGTTGAGTATGTGGTGTCTAAAATAGTGGATGTCAGGAAGGTGCGTAATTCCTTGCAGTACCTGATTCACTGGAAGGAGTATGGACCTGAAAAGAGATCTTGGGTACCTGCCAGGGAGGTTCATGCTCCTAGACTTGTTCGAAAATTTCATTTAGAAAGGCCATCGCCTGAAGTCTTGGGTCCGGTGGCCCCTCGTAAAAGGGGGGGGGTACTGTAACAGGGTGCCGAAGGCGCACTTGGTCTCCCATCAGCCGCAGACCTGCTGCTTATCTTCGGGAGCGAGGATCTGTGTTTGACCTTGTTCCCAGGGCAGCTTTGCTAGCTGGGAGGCTCCCTGCTCCTAGGTCTGCCTTGAGCGCCGAGCTGATCACTCGGTGCTCGACTGGTCGGTCTGTCGGTCATGTGATGCTGGCCACGTCACATGACCCTCACTCCCCACTATAAATACAGGCAGCCTGCTGGCCACAGGTTGCCTGTTAATTTTAGGTATCTGGTGATTGTTTTGTTCCTGCATACTTACCTGATCCTGTGTTCCCTGATGATTCTCTGCCTGCTCCTCCTGTACTTCGCATCTCTCCTGGTATCCTGACCCCGGCTTCCACCTGACGATTCTTTGCGGACTCCTGTTGTACTTCTTTTCTCTCCTGGTATTGGACCTTGGCTTTTCCTGACTATTCTCTGCTCATTCCTTAGTACTGCGTAGCTCTCTAGGTATTGACCCGGTCCGTTCACATTCCGTTATTTGTCTTGTCTGTCTTCCCAGCACGTATCCTAAGTTAGGGACTGCCATCTAGTTGTCCCCTGTCATTAGGACTTGCGAGGCAAGTAGGCAGGACCAGGGGTGAGGGTGGAGCGCAGTGGTCACTATCCTCCCCCCTGTGTGTAGTGTACATTACCGTCACAAGGATTCTGGTTAACTGGATGAGATGCCTTTCACATATCTCTTAAAGGGTACTTGATCCCTGGGAAAAACTATGCAAACTAACTCTCCTCCAGAAGGAAAAAATCTACCTCATACTAGAAACTAACGGAAAGAGACACTCAGTTTTGGGGTTCTAGCCCCTCATCCCCATCATCCATACAGAGTGGTTAATAGATTGGCTAGATGAGATACCTTTGATATAGCTCTGACAGCAGTTTCTCTCATTGGGAACAAAGGATCTATCTTGGAGAATTTCACAGCAGTAGATTTAAGAGCTCCCACACACTTGACAATGTCGACAAACTCAAACCAATTTTAATATCTGTAAAATCAGTCTGATTGTTCAGAAATCTTTGTGTAAACTAACTTTTGCAACTTGCTGACTGCCCATTGACTATATATTTTCGGGTGGTTGGCATATATCTCTACACGGACATTAAAATATATATATTTTTTAAATACCCATTATTCATGAAGCTGCGGGATCCTACTCTTGGTGACAGCAGGGTTCCTTATAGAGAACAAAGGGATGGTTTTACACTATCCCTGCCTTCCTCATCGCTCTATACACAGTGCTGAATGAGTGCTGTGAATGAGTGATGCGATCAGGACGTGACAATGCAGCTTCCTGCACCAGGCCCAGTAGTCATGTGATCACCAGGGGGTGGGAGTCTGCATGAGTTGCTGGGTCATATCACACCCAGATCAGCTTTGTACTAAGGTTGTGCAGCCCTGTATAACCTCTCTGGGGCTGTATTACCCCTGTAACTGGGGCTAATATGTCAGAAATAAAAATTTTTAGATGTAAAGTTAAATGTCCCCAAAGTGTAAAATAAAATAAAAATATAAAATAGACAAAATTAAAAATGACATCACATACCACAATGGAGCTTCTAGTCCAACCCCCAGCCACCATAACCCATACATTCCATATATCAAAGCGATCATGGAAAGAGGACATCATAAAAAAAATATATACTTTAGTTGCACAATGTGCCATTAGCAAAAAAATAAAAATAATAATAGTCTGTTTTTCTCTTTTTTTTAATAAAAAAATAAAACAAAAAATACTAAAATAAAAATAAAGCCCAATGTATCACTGAGAAAAAAAAGGCACAAGACTTATTCACATAAATAAACAGAAGAAAATGATGCCTTTCAAAGAGGCAGGTTTTTTTAAAGTATTTGGCTGTCTTAGTTATCAATTCATGGTACTGCAGTAGCTTTGGATGTACTAGACGAGAGATGGGAACTATTTGATGCTTATTTCCTTTTTAATTCATGATAACACACTTGATACTATACTAGATTTTCAATGACCTAAAGTCTGGTAAGGTGAGCCAACCATTTTACTGAATTAATTTAACCTTGAAAACCTTTTTAGGTACCATCTGTATGTTGTTGGCTCTCAGCGTATTTATCAATGCAAATTGAATTAATCAGAAGGTTAAGACAAAAATTGCATTTTGTCTCCTGTTTGCTATGTCTCATGGTATAATAATGTTTTCACTTAAACTGCGCATGCTGGGAAAACGTGCTAAATGGAACACTTTCTACATCTGCTCCACATGCAGGGGCGTAGCTATAGGGGGTGCAGAGGTAGCAGTCACTACCGGGCCCAGGAGCCTGAGGGGGCCCAAAGACCCTTGTGGTGCATAAGAAGACACCAGTATTATAGAAAGTGCATGCTGGTCAATTTACACCTCTGGCTCAAGGGGGTGCCGTTTAAATTTTTGCCTCGGGCAGCATGAAGGCCTTGTGCTTCCTGCCCCTGGCCACAAAGCACTGAGGGAAGGGGGGCCCCAAGCTGAACTCTTGCACCAGGGCCCATGAGCCATTAGCTACGCCCCTGTCCACATGGGATGCGGTCACTCTTTTTAGATTTGTTTTATTATCCTAACTTATTAGTCATTATTTCATGCCATACAATATCTGACATAAGGGATGCTAGAAAATGTCTGTCTGTTACATTAATCTAGGAGCCTGTTTTAGTAACATGCATATTTGAAATGCCATTTTCTTTTTACTCTAATTACTTAAACTTTTAATGTCATGATTGATATCCCCTTCGCATACACAAAAAATTTACAGATTTAGGGTCCATTCACACGTCCGTAGAATGTGTATGCACCCGTTCTGCAATTATCCGGAACGTGTGCGGACCTATTCATTCTCTATGGGGCAGTGTGCTGTCCACATCCGCATTTCTGGAGCTTGGCCCCGAACTTCCAGTCCACGGCTCTGTAAAAAATAAAACATGTCCTATAGGCAGTTCTATGGGGGTGCCGGCCGGGTGTTTTGTGGATCCGCAATACACTACGGACGTGTGACAACGTGTGACTGCAACAATTTGTTTGGAAATTGTAATAGATAGTAGAACTGGTCCAACTCAAAGTCTTCATTTCGGGAATCTAAACTGGCTTATCGCCCAGCCACAATAAGGGTTATTGTGGCTGGGCGATAAGCCAGTTTAGATTCCCGAAATGAAGACTTTTGGAGTTGGACCAGTTCTACTATCTATTACAATTTCCAAACAAATTGTTGCAGTAAGCTTGAAATAAATTGTGCCTCACGTGTCCAGACAAAAGGTTAGGAATTTCATCTCTATTCCTCTAATATATTCTAGAGAGGTCAGGGAGATCCTGCATGAAATAATAAAAATGTTGGCAATTCTGTCGTCAAAGTGGAAAAAAATGGTTCTATATGTGACCTTTAAAAATAATTTCCTTTTAAATTTCTTATTGGTATGTCTTCACTGATATTGAAATAAATGTCATCACTTTAGGTAATACAAAAATGTCTTATCATTTCTCTTAATGACCAGAAAGATCACATTCCATTATCTAGCATGACAGGAGATAATACAAAGGCCATGAACTCACACGTACATAATGATGGCTATGAATACAATTATTCAAAGTGTACAAGTTCAATTTTGGGAAACTATCTAAAATTTAGTAAACTTATCTGAATTTAGTAGTGGAGATAATTGAATTCAAAAGAAAACTGTACTTTAGTAAGATCAATGATTTTTGGTTTATACCTACTTTGGATATAATTTTATACTTTTATCGTTTAAAAAATATATATATTTTAGAATTGCTCCACTTTCAGAGATTTCTTGGACAGATATCTAAAATTGTGTACAGTTCTTTTAACTTCTTTTAAAGCCTTTTTTTCTAAAGGTCCCTTTACATGAGACTATATTACAGCAGATAGTTGGGAAGGAAGAGTACCTTCCTTCTGCTGATCCATCTACTGATTGCTTGCATGCAGCAATCTCCTCCAGAGTATGGGGAGAGACGATTGCTAATGCCACCGCCCTTCCTCATACTGACTTGTTGTCAGTATATCGGGTTTACACAGCAGCAGAGACTGAAATGGCTGCTACTGTGGCTTCTGCTGCTCATGGCAGCGGGAAGGGGATGACTCTGCAGGGGGGAAGAGGGGGGCCTCCCACTCAAACATACTGGCGGCAGGTTTCTGCTTGTCGTGAGCTGTGGCAAGCTTCGTACACAGTGTCTCTTGGTAGTAAATTTATTTGTCCTTCCTTTCTACCAAAGAAGAAAAAATCACCATCGTCCTCTTGCTCCTCCACCTCTGACTCCTCCTCCTCTTGCAGTGGCAGCTCCTCATCCTCATCTTTGTAATCTTCATCATTCTCCTCCTCCATGGCAAATTCCCTTAGTGTGACCCCAACAGCTATAGGGGCAAACAGTAAGATGCATCAGCTGCTCTTCTTCCACCGTGGCCTCTGTTGCATGAGCATCAGCGTCTGTTCTAAGAGAAATATGAGAGGGATGACATAGTTCATGCCACAGTTGTCCCTGTTGACAAACTTTGTGGCCTCTTCGAAGGGCTTCAGCACCCGACAGACATCTTTCGTGAGCTGCCACTGCCTGACCTCGAAGCAACACATGCTACCTACTGCTGAGGCTGTCTAGTGCATGACAAAATCGCTCATAGCTTTCCGCTGCTTGTACAGACACCTGAGCATGTGCAATGTCAAATTCCAGTGAGTTGACATGTCGCGGATGAAGAGTTGTTCTGTCGCTGCAGGTACAGGAGAGTGTTCATCGCCATGTAAGAGTGGCTGAATTGCTTGGACAGTCTCCTGGACTTTGCCAGCACCTTGCGCAAGCCAGTATACTTATTTAGAAAGCACTGCACCACTAGGTTGATGACATGCACCATGCAGCCATGATGTTGTGCTCACTGTTCACGTATATATGTGCTGCTTAATTAAATGGACCCCCCCCCAAAAAAAAAATTACATTTCCCCTGTGTGGAAACTGAAAAATATGTAAACAGATGACTGGTTTGATGCTCAATTTCAACTTAATACACACAGGTAGGTTGCTGCTACATTTTGCTGCAGTAATGACTAGAGGTGAGCGAATCGAAGCTGACGAAGTGCAATTAGATCCAAATTTCAGGAATTATTCAATTTGCATCGAATCTGAATTTCCTCACGCTTTTTGGAAACTAATCATATTTTTTCCTAAAATGGCTGCTGCACATGTTAGGACATGGAGCAAGAAACTTTGGAAACGAGGGATCACCCACAATGCCATGCATGCAGCCAATCAGCAGCAAGCCAGCCCTGTGATGTTACAGCCCTATAAATAGCCTCAGCCATCTTGGATTCAGTCATTATCTAGTGTACTTAGTGCAGGGAGAGATATTAACAGGCGCTAGGGACAGTGCTAGTAAAGACCTGAAAACTTATATTTTGCTCAATAGAAGTTCAGGGAAAGAGCATTAGAAGTGTAGGGAAAAGATAGGGAGGAATTATTTCACAGTACTGAAGCAGAACAGGGTTTAATAGGGAAGTGTACAGCCTGGGTAATAGGAACAATTCTATTACACCTTGCTGCACTGACTGGGGATCCAAATTGCCATTATACTGCTGCTCATTTCAGGTTTGCAATACCTCTATAATTCCAGAAAACTGTTTTTGTTATTGTGGTCTTATTAGCCCTTGTGAGGTGCAGTTATATATACTGTATATGTTCTAAAGCCTTTTTTTGTAGAGTATTAGTGGGGGAAAAGAAAAAGGGCTTATTATCCGTTGTGTAGTGAAGGGAGAAAATTAAAGCTCTTTTTGCCTTGTATTAGTGGCAAAAAAAAAAAAAAAAATTATTTGCCGTTCATGGCCGCAGTTAAATGTCCTAAAGCCTTTTTTGGCGTGTATTAGTGGTGAAAAAGAAAAAGGGCTTATTAGCCGTTGTGTAGTGAAGTGAGAAAACGAAAGCCCTATTTGGCGTGTATTAGTGGCAAAAAAAAAAACACGTTATTTGCCAGTCACGGCCGCAGTTATATGTTCTAAAGCCTTTTTTTGGCATGTATTAGAGGTATTAGCTGTTTTGTGGTGACGTGAGAAAATTGAAGCCCTTTTTGGCGTGTATTAGTGCGGGGAAAAAAGGGGCTTATTAGTCGTGTTGTGAAGTGAGAAAATTACAGCCCTTTTTGGTATGTATTAGTGGCAAAAAATAAAATATTTTCCGTTCACGGCCGCAGTTCTATGTTCTAAAGCCTTTTTTTGGCATGTATGAGTGGGGAAAAAGAAAAAGGGCTTTTTAGCCGTTGTATGGTGAAGTGAGAAAATTAAAGCCCTTTTTTGCGTGTATTAATTTCCTTTTTATATACATTATTTGATCTAACTGTAAGTCAGACAGAGAAGTGACAGGCCCTTCACAGGGGAGGGGCAGATGCCTAAATGTTTCTGGCGCAGGCAGAGTTCACAGCAGAGTAAGGGGGTGTGGCAACAGGGGTTACTTCGAGAGGCCTGAGCTCCCAGTGTCAGCTAGCGGTCATGTCTTGACCAGCAACCCAGTGGTTCTTGAATGGTTGACTCGATCTTTGCCTTCTTCGCAAGTGACATCAGACACCCCCAGCCAAGAGTCGGTGGGTTCGTCAGACACAACCCTTAGTTGGCATGGCCATGGAGCAGGTTCTGTGCCCTCACCTGTCCTCAACCTGCCTCTGTCTTTTTCTGTTCCCTCAGCCAGAGAAGTACTATATGCTGTGGGCACAGCTCCACTATACAGCAATGACGGGCTACTAGAGGAAAGTCAGCAGCTACTGCCCAGCCAAGATCCGGAGGAGACATCCGCCACTTCCTCCGGTAGGCGGGCAAGTAGTGATGAGGAGAGTGGAGTGGGAGCTGGTGTTGCGAGCGGTCAGGCTCCTGGCTCAGAGACCATTGGGGAGGACATCAGTGACTTGCAGACGGACTCAATGATGATGTAGCAGATCGCATTTGGGAGCAAGTCGGTAGTGTGGCCAGGAGTCAGCATGGTGGCAGCAGTGGGAGGTCGGGAGCCAAATATTCCTGGGGTAGACCTGTGGCGGTAGCAGTTAGTCAGTGCAGAGTGTAGCGGGTAAAATCACCTACTAGGCGGTGTAGCAGTTTTTTGTTAAGCCGCCCTGGGAGGTGTACATGGCCATTTGTCGAATCTGTGGTCAGAAGGTGAAGCGTCAACATATGCAGCATCACCATACAGTGACTCCAATGTGGTGGTCCAGCCTGCCACAGCAACCGCTGCATCACCCAGTGGCATGCACCCAATTTCAGGCAGTGAAGGCTCCACCACCTGAGCCGAAGGAAGATGTCTGTCCTTTCTATCATCTGTAGAGATGTCGCAAACATAAAATTTCCGCAAATGTTTGCGAACGGGCGAACCGGGGAACCGCCATAGACTTCAATAGGCAGGCGAATTTTAAAACCCACAGGGACTCTTTCTGGCCACAATAGTGATGGAAAAGATGTTTCAGGTGACTAACACCTGGACTGTGGCATGCCGGAGGGGGATCCATGGCAAAACTCCCATGGAAAATTACTTAGTTGACGCAGAGTCGGGTTTTAATCCATAAAGGTCATAAATCACCTAACATTCCTAAATTGTTTGGAATAACGTGCTTTAAAACATCCAGTTTGTGTATACGATCAGGTATGATGTTGTATCGATCAGGTAGTGTAAGAGTTACGCCCGCTTCACAGTGACAGACCAAACTCTGACAGACCAAACTCCCCGTTTAACGCACCGCAAACAGTCCATTTGCACAACTGCAAACTCCCCATTTGCACAAGGTTGGATACCAAGCTAGCCATGTCCCATTCCTTGTCCTCACTGACGTCATTGAAGGTCTCTTCCTCCACCCAGCCACGTACAACACCAAGGGTCCCTGAAAGGTGACAACAAGCCCCCTGGGACGCCTGCTGTTGTTGGTCTTCCACCTCCTCAAAGCCACATTCCTCCTCTGACTCCTCTTCCTCACAATCCTCTTCCACCGTTGCCGCAGGTCCAGCAAGCGATGCTGATAAGGCTGTTTCTGGTGGTGATGGTGACCACAACTCTTCCTCTTCCTCTTCACGCTCATCTATGGCCTGATCCAGCACTCTTCGCAGGGCACGCTCCAGGAAGAAAACAAATGGGATGATGTTGCTGATAGTGCCTTCGGTGCGACTGACTAGGTTTGTCACCTCCTCAAAAGGACGCATGAGCCTACAGGTATTGCGCATGAGCGTCCAGTAATGTGGCAAAAAAATACCCAGCTGCGCAGAGGCTGTCCTAGCACCCCGGTCATACAAATACTCGTTGACGGCTTTTTCTTGTTGGAGCTGGCGGTCGAACATTAGGAGTGTTGAACTCCAACGTGTCGGGCTGTCGCAAATCAAGCGCCTCTCTGGCATGTTGTTTCACCGCTGAATATCTGAAAAGTGTGCCATGGCCGTGTAGGAACGCCTGAAATGGCCACACACCTTCCTGGCCTGCTTGAGGACGTCCTGTAAGCCTGGGTACTTATGCACAAAGCGTTGTACGATCAGATTCAACACATGTGCCATGCACGGCACATGTGTCAACTTGCCCAAATTCAATGCAGCCAACAAATTGCTTCCATTGTCACACACCACTTTGCCAATCTCCAGTTGGTGCGGAGTCAGCCACTGATCCACCTGTGCGTTCAGGGCAAACAGGAGTGCTAGTCCGGTGTGGCTCTCTGCTTTCAGGCAAGACAACCCCAAGACGGCGTGACACTGTCGTATCCGGGATATGGAATAGCCCCTGGGTGAGCTGGGGGGTGCAGTTGATGTGGAGTAAGACGCAGCAGCAGAAGAGGACTCAGCCGAAGAGGTTAGCGAAGAGGATGGAGTAGGAGGAGTAGAGGATGTGGCAGCAGGCCTGCCTGCAAGTCGTGGTGGTGTCACCAACTCCTCTGCAGAGCCACGCATTTCATGCTTGGCAGCCCTCAGCAGGTTTACCCAATGCACAGTGTACGTGATATACCTGCCCTGACCGTGCTTTGCAGACCAGGTATCAGTGGTCAGATGGACCCTTGCCCCAACACTGTGTGCCAGACATGTCATGACTTCCTTTTCCACAATAGAGTACAGGTTGGGGATTGCCTTTTGTGAAAATAAATTTCGGCCGGGTACCTCCCACTGCGGGGTCCCAATAGCTACAAATTTTTTGAACTCCTCAGACTCCACCAGCTTGTATGGTAAAAGCTGGCAGGCTAAGAGTTCCGACAAGCCAGCTGTTGGACGCCGGGCAAGGGGGTGACTCTGTGACATTGGCTTCTTATGCTCAAACATTTCCTTGACAGACACCTGACTGTGGGCAGATGAGCAGGAACTGCTGAAGGTGAAAGGCGGAGTGGTGGATGGTTGAGAGGGGGCAAGGAGGACAGCAGTGGTTGACGTGGCTGAAGATGCTGGACCAGGAGGAGGATGGCGGCTTTGAGTTTGTGTGCTGCTTGTACTCATGTGTTGATCCCATAGGCATTTGTGATTTGAGATCATGTGCCTTCGCAAAGCAGTTGTACCTAGGTGGGTGTTGGACTTCCCACGACTCAGTTTCTTTTGGCACAGGTTGCAAGTGGCATCGCTGTTATCAGAGGCAGACACACAAAAAAAATGCCACACTGCTGAGCTTTGCAATGACGGCATTCTGGTGGTGGCAACAGCATGCGTTGATTGGCGTGCTGTCTGGCTGACCCCGGGTGCCGATGCATGCTGTCTGACTGTGCCACTAGCTCCTTGCGACGACCCCCCCCTTCTTCCAACTCGTCTCCTCCTCCTCTCTGTCTCCCCATCTGAACTATCCCCCTGTTCTTCTTCTCTTTGAGCGGGCACCCACGTGACATCCACGGACACATCGTCATTAGTGTTGAGCGCGAATATTCGAAAAACAAATTTTGATCTCGAATATCGCAACTTCGAGATTTCGCGAATATTTCGAATATAGTTCTATATATTCGCGAAATCGAATATTCGTTTTTTTTTATATATTTTTTTTCCATCTGAAAATATATGATTCCTCCCTGCTTCTTGCTTGTGGGCCAATGAGTCATTGGCCCACAAATAAGATTATACCACTATATTAGCTAAATCAATCGATTCAAAATAATTTTTTCGAATATTCGCTATATTGCAAGAAGCAGGGTGGAATCGATCTTGTTATTCGAATGTTATGAATGATCGCGTGAGGAATCGATCTTATGAGTGACGTAATCTTGTCATGTGACATGTGCCCTGATTTCGGTTTTGCATTGCTTCCAGTGGAGTTTGGCGTTCATTCTGTCTTAAAATCGGCGATCGAAAATGGGCAAAATTCGATTTCAAAAGGAAGAAGAAGAAATTCTTCTCACTGTAAGTAGTATTGTATTACAGCACTGTATTTTATTTCATATTGCATGCATGTCAGAACAATATTTAGCATTTAGCAACACTCGATCTACATCTAAATTATTTATATGTAGATTGAGTGTTTCTAAATATTTGTGTATGCAAATATTTTTTTTTCCTCCGCCGCCCGCCCCCCCAATAGCAGATACTACTGATTGGTGCACTGAGTATTCTTGTTACTTTGCAGCACTATGTCAGTAGCATGTATGTATGGACAACAGATAATGATAAATATCTATCACATGCACATAGCACGTCCGTTTTTCTGCCATGCAATACATACCACACACTATATACCATACACACAATATATATAGATTAAAATTTATGTCCATGATCTTTTTTTTGTCAGACCACCAGTATTTGCTGGTTCATTTAGCGTTACGCAACGTGCACCATGGGGATGCAAACCAGCTGTGCACCCAATACCGTACCGTCACTTAACTAGACAGTTACAAGAAAAATAATCATCCATCACAATATAAAATGGTCTACAGTGACACTTAGAAGAGAAGTATGAATTCACCGTATTGTATTACAAGGTGTGATAACATTTGAACATTATGCAGTAAGACAGTTTGCGATAGTTTACGGGACTTGTTATATAGGCTTGAAAAATTAAGATAACAGATACTGTATAATTATCCATAAAGTTTACGGTATCAAAATGAGGGAAAACCTTGCAGTATCTAGACCATAATACAATATAAATGTCTGTTAAGAATGATTAAGGAGGATGGGGTTAGGTTAAGGAAGAGGGAATGTCAGAAGGTTAGGGATAACTGGTGGAAGGGGGGGGGGGAGGGGGGTGAGGGTCAAGTGTGTTAGAAGGGGGGGGGGGAACAAACAATAGTTCCTCTAGACAATCATATTTGAGTTTTCAAGCAGTTAAAAAATCGCTCCGGATCAGAGTTTCTTGTATATTAAGTATATTGTTCAGAGAGATTCCAATTCAGACAAGCCTGGCCCTTTACAGTGTTATTTGTCAAGGATTGGTGTATGTGTTTTTTATTAATCCGTACTTTATAAACGTAAATAAGAACATCTAAATCTATGTCTCTGACTTCCATGGTCTCCATATTTTATCAAATTTGGAGTGGTTTCTAAGTTCCCAGTGTGAGAGTTCCTCCAATCTGGCTATGTCATTTACTTTAGCGGACCATTGACGTCTAGAAGGGATGTCATCAGATTTCCACTTTATTGCAATAAGTAGTCTACCAGCAGCTAGCAAAATTCTTATCAAACTCTTTTCTATTTTTGACAAAGAAGTCGGTAAAAGGGAGAGTAGAGCTATTTCTGGAAGACAGGGAAGTCTCTCCACTGATAAATTTAAGGTCTTTCTAATCTTGAAAAAGATATCTTTCCAGAAATTTGTTATCTTAGGGCACGACCACCAAATATGGAGGAAGTCTCCCACCTGTGTAAGGCATCTCCAACATTTATTGGAAGTAAGGACATATATTTTGCTCAGTTTGTGTGGTGTCAAGTACCATCTAGTGAGGAGCTTATAAGCATTTTCTTGTATTGTAATGCATCTAGATATCTGTTTTGGAGCAGATAACAATATGCTAACTTCGGTTTCTGAGAATGTCCGGTTTAAATCACTTTCCCATTCTCTAATGTAATATAGAGCATTAGGTTTGTCCATCAGACTGAGGTGTCTTGTTATATTAGCAATTATTTTAGTGGGGGATTTTGTCTGAGTAAAGAGTTTCTCATACCATGAGAGATCAGAATTTGACCTGGGATGTGCAAGAAAAATCTTAGCTTGTGCTTTTAAGTATTCGTACTGCATTGTGTGTAGTTCGTTTATCTAAATTTATTGTTCTACATGTCTTTGATAAAAAAAAAAATGTTTAGGTAAAAAAAAAAATGGTTTGGGTAAAAGTTATAGCGTTTACAAACTATGGTACAAAAATGTGAATTTCCGCTTTTTGAAGTAGCTCTGACTTTCTGAGCACCTGTCATGTTTCCTGAGGTTCTACAATGCCCAGACAGTAGAAAACCCCCACAAATGACCCCATTTCAGAAAGTAGACACCCTAAGGTATTCGCTGATGGGCATAGTCAGTTCATGGAACTTTTTATTTTTTGTCACAAGTTATCGGAAAATGCGGATTTTTTATATTTTTTTCCTTACAAAGTCTCATATTCCACTAACTTGTGACAAAAAATAAAAACTTCCATGAACTCACTATGCCCATCACGAAATTACTTGGGGTGTCTTCTTGTGGTGACAGGCATTTTAGGGGCCCTAATGCTTGAGAAGTAGTTTGAAATCAAAATGTGTAAAAAATGCCCTGTGAAATCCTAAAGTTGCTCTTTGGAATGTGGGCCCCTTTGCCCACCTAGGCTGCAAAAAAGTGTCACACATGTGGTATCACCGTACTCAGGAGAAGTTGGGCAATGTGTTTTGGGGTGTCATTTTACATATACCCATGCTGGGTGAGAGAAATATCTCGGCAAAAGACAATTTTTCCCATTTTTTTTTATACAAAGTTGGCATTTGACTGAGATATTTATCTCACCCAGCATGGGTATATGTAAAATGACACCCCAAAACACATTGCCCTACTTCTCCTGAGTACGGCGATACCACATGTGTGACACTTTTTTGCAGCCTAGATGCGCAAAGGGGCCCAAATTCCTTTTACGAGGGCATTTTTAGACATTTGGATCCCAGACTTCTTCTCATGCTTTAGGGCCCCTAAAATTCCAGGGCAGTATAAATACCCCACATGTGACCCCATTTTGGAAAGAAGACACCCCAAGGTATTCAATGAGGGGCATGGCGAGTTCATAGAAGATTTTTTTTTTTTGCACAAGTTTGAAAAAATTATTTTTTTTTTTTTCTCACAAAGTCTCCATTTCCGCTAACTTGGGACAAAAATTTCAATCTTTCATGGACTCAATATGCCCCTCAGCGAATACCTTGGGGTGTCTTATTTCCAAAATGGGGTCATTTGTGGGGTGTTTGTACTGCCCTGGCATTTGAGGGTCTCCACAATCATTACATGTATGGCCAGCATTAGTAGTTTCTGCTATTCTCCTTATATTGAGCATACGGGTAATGAGATTTTTTTTTCCGTTCAGCCTCTGGGCTGAAAGAAAAAATGAACGGCACAGATTTATTCATTCGCATTGATCAATGTGGACGAAAAAATCTCTGCCAAAAAAAAAAAAAAGGAGGGGAAAGGCGTCTGCCAGGACATAGGAGCTCCGCCCAGCATCCAAACCCACTCAGCTCGTATCCCCTGGCAAACCCGATTTCTCCATTCACATCAATCGATGTGGATGAATAAATCATTGCTGGGATTTTCATTATTTTTTTTTATATACAAAGTGTTTGCCAAAGCATATGAACACCGCGCCCCTCAGCTCATATGCCTCGGCAAACATATCTTTTACTGCAGAGGAGAAATCTCGTCTTGCAGCGCCGCATACACTGACTTTTGTGTAATCTGACAGCAGCGCAATGCTTCTGTCAGAATGCACATCAGTGCTGCAGCTCGTTCATTGGTTGGTCTACCTAGAAGGTAAAAAAAACAAAACAAAAAAGAAAAAACCAGGCCGCAACGCAATAAATTTATTAACATTAAGTTTTTATAACATTTGAACAGAACATTAACTTTTATAAACTTTAACTTTTTTGCTTACCGGTGATTTATTTTTATTTTTTTTACCTTTATAGGACAAACCTCTACTTCCCCATGGGACAATGTGCAAAGCGCCCAGAGATGTGGCGAAGTACATTATGCACTTTGTCCCAGGTGAAAGGAGAGGTTTGCAGCAGCTGTGAGTGAAAGGGCCCTAATAGCCCTGTGTGCCTGTCCTGTGGAACGCAATCCCTATGCTAAGTGTACCTGTGTGTGGTACTTCCGGAAACACTCCCCTAAGCATAGGGCAGGGTGGTCAGGGCAGTCAGAACAGAAATAGCGGGTGTCACGCCTTATTCCACTCCTGCTACAGACACAACATCTTTTTCGGGGTGGCGCTTGGGTTGAGGTACCAGAAACGACACTGGGGAAATGTCGCTCGTGTAGACGGCTCACTACACTGGTGGATGGGGCCACGGAACCTCCTGGATACAGGAGGTTCTCGATGATCTCTTCCTGAAATTTGAGGAAGGATCCTGTTCTCCCAGCCTTACTGTAGAGAACAAAACTATTATATGCAGCCAATTGAATCAAATATACAGACACCTTCTTATACCAGAGTCTGGTACGTCGGGAAACTAAATAAGGAGCCAACATCTGGTCATTGAAGTCCACCCCTCCCATGAGCAAATTATAGTCGTGGACTGAGAGGGGCTTTTCAATGACACTGGTTGCCCGTTCTATTTGTATTGTCGTGTCTGCGTGAATGGAGGAGTGCATGTAAACGTCACGCTTGTCTCTCCATTTCACCGCGAGCAGTTCATCGTTACACAAGGCAGCCCTCTCCCCCCTTGCAAGACGGGTGGTAACGAGCCGTTGGGGGAAGCCCCGGCGACTAGGTCGCGCAGTGCCACAGCAGCCAATCTGTTCTAGGAACAGATGCCTGAAGAGGGACACACTTGTGTAAAAATTGGCCACATAAAAATGGTACCCCTTGCCAAATAAGGGTGACACCAAGTCCCAGACTGTCTTCCCACTGCTCTGCAGGTAGTCAGGGCAACTGACCGGCTCCAGGGTCTGATCTTTACCCTCATAGATCCGAAATTTGTGGATATAGCCTGTGGCCCTTTCACAGAGCTTATACAATTTGACCCCATACCGCGCTTGCTTGGGATGTATTGTTTGAAGCCAAGGCGCCCGGTAAAATGTATAAGGGACTCGTCTACGCAGATGTTTTGCTCAGGGGTATACAAATCTGAAAATTTGGTGTTGAACTGGTCTGAGGGGCCGAATTTTGTGGAGCCGGTCAAAAGCTGGGTGGCCTCTGGGACGAGAGGTGCTGTTGTCGCTAAAGTGCAGGAAACGCAGGATGGTCTCAAATCGTGTCCTGGACATGGCAGCAGAGAACATAGGCATGTGATGAATTGGGTCCATGGACCAATATGACCGCAATTCATAATTTTTTGTCAGGCCCATGTTGAGGAGAAGGCCCAGGAAAATTTTAATTTCGGAAACTTGGATTGGTTTCCACCGGAAAGACTGGGCATAAAAGCTTCCCGGGTTGGCGGTTATAAATTGAGTGGCATACCGATTTGTTTCTGCCACGACTAAGTCCAAGAGCTCCGCAGTCAAGAACAGCTCAAAAATCCCAGTGCCGAACCGATCTGAGCTGTCTCAACCCGAACTCCAGACTGGGCGTTGAAAGGGGGAACTACTGGTGCGGCTGAAGTTGGGGGCTGCCAATCAGGGTTTGCCAGCACCTCAGGGACTCTAGGGGCTCTACAGGCCTGTCTGCGACAAGGGAACTAATGCACGTGCCACCGTACCAGCTTCAACTGCCCTTCTGGTGCTCGCCACTTCACCATGTTGTACGGCAGTGCTGGTACTAGGTCCAGGATGGGCTGCTCTGCTGGTGTATGCCTCACCATGTAATCCGACAGCGCCAGCCCCACTCTGCTGCCCTTGAAGTGGATCCTGCGCAACCTGTGGTCTAGCAACATGGGGCCTGGTACGCCTGGTGCTATCAGGGACCTCAACCTCCTCGTCCGAACTTTGGGTCAGACTGCCACTGCTTTCTACAGGTTCATATTCTGACCCGCTAGATTCGTCAGATGAGGGTTCCCATTCCTCATCCGACTGGGTCAGAATCCTGTAGGCCTCTTCAGAAGAATACCCCTTGTTTACTATTTGGTCAACTAAATTTAGGGAGTACCCAAGAAAAAAAGCAAGCCTGTCTTACAAATGGGAGGCTAGCGAAGTACCGGAATCCGCAGCGCTTGTAAAGTGATTGTGCAGTGATCAAAAAATAATATTTTTTTTGTCACTGCGGCGGGGCGGGCGTGGGTGAACGCACGTGTGGGCGACCGATCAGTCCTGATCGGGCAAACACTGCGTTTTGGGTGGAGGGCGAACTAAGGTGACACTAATACTATTATAGATCTGACTGTGATCAGTTCTGATCACTTACAGATACTATAAAAGTACAAATGCTGATTAGCGATACGCTAATCAGCGAATCAGTGACTGCGGTGCGGTGGGCTGGGCGCTAACCGACGCTAACTACCTAACAAAGGGGCCTAAACTATCCTAAAACCTAACAGTCAATACCAGTGGAAAAAAAAAGTGACAGTTTACACTGATCACTTTTTTCCCTTTCACTAGGTGATTGACAGGGGCGATCAAGGGGTGATCAAGGGGTTAATTGGGGTGATGGGGGGTGATCTGGGGCTAAGTGAAGTGTTTGGTGTGTTCTCACAGTGATGTGTGCTCCTCTGCTGGGACCAACCGACGAAAAGGACCAGCAGAGGAGCACAGAAGCCATTTAACACATTATATTTAGAAATATAATGTGTTAACTTGCTTGTGATTCTTTTTTTGAAAATCATCAGCCTGCCAGCGACGATCATTGGCTGGCAGGCTGATGACGAACTTGTCCTTTACCTTTTGCCGGCCCGCGATGCGCATGCGCGGGCCGGCTCTGAACGTAATCTCGCGCCGGCGCATCCAGGAGGAATGAATCGACCGCCTTCGGAACGCGATCCTGCGTTAGGCGGTCCGGAGGCGGTTAATATAGTGGTGTTTATTGAAACTTTATTTAACTTTTTTTTTTACAGCAATTAGCCCCCATATGGGCCTCATACATGGGATCTTTTGATCCCGTCTCCTATTCACGATAATAGAGATCTATTATGGTGAATAGGATTTTTACACTCTCCATTCAGCACTATGCCTCGTGCATAGCTCAGTATGGAGAAAGCCATGGCAGGGCTGAATAGCTTCAGCAGCGTCCATGCTGCCATGGCAACCGATCGGAGCCCCGCGATTTCACTGCAGGGGCTCCGATTGGAAGGAAGATGGAGGCGCATCACGTCACAGGTGCCGCGATGAGCCTTGAGTGCGGCCGGATGCCGGCTGTATCATATAGCCGGCAGATCGTGCGTATGGAGCGGGCTCACTGCAGAGGCCCGCTCCATACATCCCCTGTCACGCAATGACATACCTTTACGTCATAATGTGTGAAGGGGTTAAAGACGTAACTACTTTCAGATAATTTTTTTTGTGCATATTTCTTTGAATATTTGTATAATAAAAAAATTGGGATTATATGCTTTCATCTTTATCCTTCAGCGCAATCTGGAGCAGGGATACCCTTGGACCCTCAAAAGGGTAGAAAAAGTGGCCATCGTACGGTCTGTCTGGGTCGAATTAAAATTACAAAGAGGGATATGGCATGACCACAAGGCCATTCAAAAAAAGTATTGCGACCTGAATCGCCTACACCCAGATCAGGTCGATGAG
Organism: Bufo bufo; assembly: GCF_905171765.1. NCBI lineage: Eukaryota > Metazoa > Chordata > Amphibia > Anura > Bufonidae > Bufo > Bufo bufo. The sequence goes on along the minus strand of NC_053390.1, from coordinate 640,786,163 downwards.
TATAGTCGGCGATTATGCCCAGGTACAATGCTTACATGATTTTTGTATTTCTCTCTACAACACTCAGTAATGTATATATTCAGTTATGCTGCTAATTCGTACAGATGTAGTATGGTTAACACACAACCTCTTAACTCAAATTTCTTAACTCATCACGTAATCTTGAAACACAAGGTATTTTTAAAATATCTTAACGTATTTAATTGCATTAAGTTTACATAACACGTCTCATAAAGCATGTGTGTTAACTCTACTACATCCGTATTTCAGCCCTTTTCAAATGATTGCTTAATACCTGTTGTGACATGTACAAAATCTTCTGGTTTCATCATACATCTTTACCTCGCTGAGATTGTATATATATTGTTATACACACAGCACGGTACTGATGTATGATGTCACCAGATGATTTCATACGTTTCACACGTTTATATCTACATAAACTGCAAACATCATTCAGCATTCTGGTCAACGACCCGGACCCCGACCATTACATACATCCCCCACTTAATTTGCATGGGATTCAAGATTTTATATATATATATATATATATATATATATATATACACACACACTCACCTAAAGAATTATTAGGAACACCATACTAATACGGTGTTGGACCCCCTTTTGCCTTCAGAACTGCCTTAATTCTACGTGGCATTGATTCATCAAGGTGCTGATAGCATTCTTTAGAAATGTTTGCCCATATTGATAGGATAGCATCTTGCAATTGATGGAGATTTGAGGGATGCACATCCAGGGCACGAAGCTCCCGTTCCACCACATCCCAAAGATGCTCTATTGGGTTGAGATCTGGTGACTGTGGGGGCCATTTTAGTACAGTGAACTCATTGTCATGTTCAAGAAACCAATTTGAAATGATTCGAGCTTTGTGACATGGTGCATTATCCTGCTGGAAGTAGCCAGAGGATGGATACATGTTCTCATTCTGTTTACGCCAAATTCGGACTCTACCATTTGAATGTCTCAACAGAAATCGAGACTTATCAGACCAGGCAACATTTTTCCAGTCTTCAACAGTCCAATTTTGGTGAGCTCGTGCAGATTGTAGCCTCTTTTTCCTATTTGTAGTGGAGATGAGTGGTACCCGGTGGGGTCTTTTGCTGTTGTAGCCCATCCGCCTCAAGGTTGTGCGTGTTGTGGCTTTACAAATGCTTTGCTGCATACCTCGGTTGTAATGAGTGGTTATTTCAGTCAACGTTGCTCTTCTATCAGCTTGAATCAGTCGGCCCATTCTCCTCTGACCTCTAGCATCCACAAGGCATTTTTGCCCACAGGACTGCCGCATACTGGATGTTTTTCCCTTTTCACACCATTCTTTGTAAACCCTAGAAATGGTTGTGCGTGAAAATCCCAGTAACTGAGCAGATTGTGAAATACTCAGACCGGCCCGTCTGGCACCAACAACCATGCCACGCTCAAAATTGCTTAAATCACCTTTCTTTCTTATTCTGACATTCAGTTTGGAGTTCAGGAGATTGTCTTGACCAGGACCACATCCCTAAATGCATTGAAGCAACTGCCATGTGATTGGTTGACTAGATATTTGCATTAATGAGAACTAGAACAGGTGTTCCTAATAATTCTTTAGGTGAGTGTATATATATATATATATATATATATATATATAAAATCACAAATAACGCAGCAGCACAGTCAGACGTGATGAACTGGGTGCAAATCCCCACAGAGGCCGGCCCCTCCTCCACGATATATACTTCACAAATAACGAGGCAGCACTTCCAGCTTTAGGTGGTAGGGTGAAGACCCCAAAACTTTAATCCCAGCAACATTTCGGCCTGCTCAATGAGGCCTTTATCAAGCTTGATAAAGGCCTCATTGAGCAGGCCGAAACGTTGCTGGGATTAAAGTTTTGGGGTCTTCACCCTACCACCTAAAGCTGGAAGTGCTGCCTCGTTATTTGTGAAGTATATATATATATATATATATATATATATATGTATGTATGTTCCTTAAAAACGAAACCATCAATTTAAACGAAACTTGGTATACACATCCCTTGCTACCTGAAAAGAAATCTTGCAGGGTCTCGGCTCTCTACGACGTACACGAGATATTCCTAAAAAATGACCTGTATTATCCAATACAAGCCTGCCAGCCTTTCACTTAAATCCAAACTGCCAATTGACGGGAGCTGTGGAGTTCACAGTTAAAGGGGCGTTCACCATGAAAAACACTGTGTATTAGGGCCGGTCACCATCAAAGTCACTGTTAAAGGGTGGTCACCGTCAAAGTGACACTTAAAGGGGAGACTTTAAGCCTCCTTCTAATTATAAAGTTACCTTGACAACTAAATCAACAGGGAGGGAGGGCGGTTTGGCAGCAGATCTTCAAAATGTGGCTTAGCAGATAGTCTAACGCTGGCAGACACAAAAAAAATTATATACCCAACATAACACCATCCAATAACCCCTTAGGCTATGTTCACATCAGCGTTCAGCCTTTCCGTTCTCTTGCTCCGTTATAGGAGCAGGAAAACGGAAAGGACGGATTCGGCTCATAACTGAGCCGAACGGAGCCTACGGACCTCATAGACCCCCATAGACTATAATGGGGTGCGTTAGGTTTCCGCTCAGAAGATGATTTTGGAGCGGAGACAAAAGTCCTGCATGCAGGACTTTTGTCTCCGCTCCAAAATCATCTTCTAAACGGAAACCTAACGGACCCCATTATAGTCTATGGGGGTCTATGAGGTCCGTAGGCTCCGTTCGGCTCAGTTATGAGCCGAATCCGTCCTTTCCGTTTTCCTGCTCCTATAACGGAGCAAGAGAACGGAAAGGCTGAACGCTGATGTGAATAGGGCCATATCTAATTTCCAAACTGTTGTTTGGTTTACCTAAACATCTATTACCCAGTCACAATACCCTATAGGGCACCTTCCTAACAAATCCCATGTTACCTCATCCTACCTTGTAACTTAGACTAGTTTTTTTTTTTTTTTAAAAGGTAAATCCACAATTGGTATAATTCATAATACCATGCAGATTCCACCAAATAGGATTTTCTTGATCTTTACCTTGGTTATGGTTTATGAGTTGTTTGTATAAATTCTTAACATTGTGTCATTATTACAGGTCAACCTGTTCCCTCGGTCCGCCACCACAAAAAAAAAAAAAAGAAAAGAAAAGATGATCGAGGAGGAGGAAGAAAATGTGGCCACTTCACCCCAAGATATAGGTGATACAGAGGCCACTGATGAGGAGGCCGGACCTTCCCAGCCACCTGATTCCGCCCCCCCAGCTCCAGAAGAGGAGGAAGAGGTGGTCTACACCCCCCACCGGGAGGGTAAATATGTGCACACATTACTATAATTTGATATACATAACATATTCACAAGCATCCCATGATCCCCACAACATCCTGCATCTCCGGAGCTGTAATGCACATGTGTAATGAATCTGACAAATAGCAGCCCTTAGTTAACATGGCTGCCTGTTTTGCTGAGTTGCATTTGCACCCCGGTTCCGATTGAGTGGTGGCACTGGGCACTGGCAGTAGTGGGCACAGTACATGCTGTCGGCCTGACACACACGCTTGCAGGCAACTGCAATTAGATTACAGTGAAAAAATTGTTTTTATTTTTTAAATGCAAGCTACTGTGACACCAGATATGAGTGGTGGCACTGGGCACTGGCAGTAGTGGGCACAGTACACACTGTAGGCCTGACACACACGCTTGCAGGCAACTGCAATTAGATTACAGAGAAAAAAATATTTTAGTTTTTTAAATGCAAGCTACTGTGACACCAGATATGAGTGGTGGCACTGGGCACTGGCAGTAGCGGGCACAGTACACACTGTAGGCCTGACACACACGCTTGCAGGCAACTGCAATTAGATTACAGAGAAAAAAAAAAGCAGACTAATGTGCTAGCCCTAAAAAGGGCTTTTTGGGGTGCTGTCAGGACGCTGTCCTTACAGCAGATCAGATGAGTCTTTGAGAACTGGAGTGGACACAGAACACTGGCCTAACTATCAATTTCCCTATTAAATCAGCAGCAGCTGCACTGTCCCTCCTCTCACTTAGGGTCCATTCACACTTCCGTTGTTTCTTTCCTGATCTGTTCCGTTTTTTGCGGAACAGATCTGGACCAGATCTGGACCCATTAATTTTCAATGGGTCCTCAAAAAAAAAAATCAGACATTGAGCTGTCCGATTTTTTTCAGGACCCATTGAAAATGAATGGGTCCAGATCTGGTCCAGATCTGTTCCGCAAAAAATGGAACAGATCAGGAAAGAAACAACGGACGTGTGAATGGACCCTAACACTGCAGCTTCCGAATGAATCTAAGATGGATGCTGTCCTTGCTTTTTGATAGGAGGTGGGAGGGTCTGGGAGAGAGGGTATGCTGCTAATTGGCTGGAATGTGTCTGCTGACTGTGAGGTACAGGGTCAAAGTTTGCTCAATGATGACGTATAGGGGGCGGACCGAACATCGCATATGTTCGCCCGCCGTGGTGAACGCGAACAAGCGATGTTCGCCGGGGACTGTTCGCCGGCGAATAGTTCGGGACATCTCTAGTTATTAGTGGTACACACTCAGATTGGGTCACTGTCACTAGTGGAGTACCTCAGGGGTCAGTATTGGGCCCTATTCTCTTTAATATATTTATTAATGGTCTTGTAGAAGGCTTACATAGTAAAATATAAATTTTCGCAGATGACACTTAGGCCTCATGCACACGACAGTATTTTTTCACGGTCCGCAAAACGGGGTTCCGTTGGTCCGTGATCCGTGACCGTTTTTTCATCCGTGGGTCTTCCTTGATTTTTGGAGGATCCACGGACATGAAAAAATTTTCGTTTTGGTGTCCGCCTGGCCGTGCGGAGCCAAACGGATCCGTCCTGACTTACAATGCAAGTCAATGTGGACGGATCCGTTTGACGTTGACACAATATGGTGCAATTGCAAACGGATCCGTCCCCCATTGACTTTCAATGTAAAGTCAGGAGTTAATATACCATAGGATCAGAGTTTTCTCCAATCCGATGGTATATTTTAACTTGAAGCGTCCCCATCACCATGGGAACGCCTCTATGTTAGAATATACCATCGGATTTGAGTTAGATCGTGAAACTCATATCCGACAGTATATTCTAACACAGAGGCGTTCCCATAGTGATGGGGACGCTTCAAGTTAGAATATCCTACGAACTGTGTACATGACTGCCCCCTGCTGCCTGGCAGCACCCGATCTCTTACAGGGGGCTGTGATCTGCACAATTAACCCCTCAGGTGCCACACCTGAGGGGTTAATTGTGCGTATCATAGCCCTCTGTAAGAGATCAGGCAGACCCCCCCTCCCTCCCCTGTATTACATTCATTGGTGGCCAGTGCGGCCTCCCCTCTCCCCCCCTATTTAAAATCACGTTCCCCCATCATTGGTTGCCAGTGCGGCCTCACATTTTCCCCCTAGTTAAAATCACGTTCCGAATCCCCCATCATTGGTGGCAAGTGCGGCCTCACATCTCCCCCCCCTAGTTAAAATCACGTTCCCCCATCATTGGTGGCAGTGGAGAGTTCCGATCGGAGTCCCAGTTTAATCGCTGGGGCTCCGATCGGTAACTATGGCATCCAGGACGCTACTGCAGTCCTGGTTTCCATGGTTACTTAGCAATTTTTAGAAGCATTATACTTACCTGCGATGTCTGTGACCGGCCGGGCGTTCCTCCTACTGGTAAGTGAAAGGTCTGTGCTATAGGCAATGCGCCGCACAGACCTTTCATTTACCAGTAGGAGGAGCGCCCGGCCGGTCACAGACATCGCAGCTTGCAGGTAAGTATAATGCTTCTAAAAATTGCTAAGTAACCATGGCAACCAGGACTGCAGTAGCGTCTTGGTTGCCATGGTTACCGATCGGAGCCCCAGCCATTGAACTGGGACTCCGATCGGAACTCTCCACTGCCACCAATGATGGGGGAACGTGATTTTAACTGGGGGGGGGGGGGAGAGGTGAGGCCGCACTGGCCACCAATGATGGGGGATTTGGAACGTGATTTTAACAAGGGGGGGGAGATGTGAGGCCGCACTGGCCATTAATGATTGGGGATTCGGAATGGGATTTTAACAAGGGGGGGAGAGATGTGAGGCCGCACTGGCCACCAATGATGGGGGATTCGGAACCTGATTTTAACAAGGGGGGGAAGAGGGGAGGCCGCACTGGCCACCAATGAATATAATATTGGGGAGGGAGGGGGTCTGCCCCCTCCTGCCTGGCAGCACCTGATCTGTCAATGGGTCCGCAGAAAATCACGGAAAACGGAACAACGGCCACGGATGCACACAACGGTCGTGTGCATGAGGCCTAAACTGTGTAAAGTAATTAACACCGAAGAGGACAGTATACTACTACAGAGCCATCTGGATAGACTGGAGGCTTGGGCAGATAAGTGGCAGATGAGGTTTAACACTGACAAATGTAAAGTTATGCACATGGGAAGGAATAATGCAAGTCACCCGTACATACTAAGTGGTAAAACACTCGGTAACACTGACATGGAAAAGGATCTAGGAATTTTAATAATCAGCAAACTAAGCTGCAAAAACCAGTGTCAGGCAGCTGCTGCCAAGGCCAATAAGATAATGGGTTGCATCAAAAGGGGCATAGATGCCGTGATGAGAACATAGTCCTACCACTTTACAAATCATTAGTCAGACCACACATGGAGTACTGTGTACAGTTCTGGGCTCCTGTGAACAAGGCAGACATAGCAGAGCTGATGAGGGTCCAGAGGAGGGCAACTAAAGTAATAACTGGAATGGGGCAACTACAGTACCCTGAAAGATTATCAAAATTAGGGTTATTCACTTTAGAAAAAAGACGACTGAGAGGAGATCTAATTACTATGTATAAATATATCAGGGGTCAGTACAGAGATCTATCCCATCATCTATTTATCCCCAGGACTGTAACTGTGACAAGGGGACACCCTCTGCGTCTGGAGGAAAGAAGGTTTGTACACAAACATAGAAGAGGATTCTTTACGGTAAGAGCAGTGAGACCATGGAACTCTCTGCCTGAGGAGGTGGTGATGGTGAGTACAATAAAGGAATTCAAGAGGGGCCAGGATGTATTTCTGGAGTGTAATAATATTACAGGCTATAGCTACTAGAGAGGGGTCGTTGATCCAGGGAGATATTCTGATTGCCTGATTGGAGTCGGGAAGGTATTTTTTATTCCCCTAAAGTGGGGAAAATTGGCTTCTACCTCACAGTTTTTTTTTTGCCTTCCTCTGGATCAACTTGCAGGATGACAGGCCGAACTGGATGGACAAATGTCTTTTTTTGGCCTTATGTACTATATTACTATGTTACCTGAGGTTAATGAGGTCGCTTACCCGGCATGATTAGGCGGCTCGCATCATGAAAGCACGCCGTTGGTCACTGTGCGACAGACGCCGAGCTCTCCCATGCACCACCTCACGTACAGCCAGAAAGTGGATGACGTGTGGTGCCGGGAAACGCCCACACCCGTCACCAAGGAAAAGAGCCGCACAGAGCGCCACACGATGCGCCCGCCCAGCACATGCGCGGGAAGCGTCCAACCTTAGGTAAAAAGCCTAAAATGCTGCGGAGACTACACCTATATTAGAGCTTGGATCTTGCCCCCTATTTGTGCACTATAAACAGATTGTGTGCAAAATAAAATACTGTGTACATTTAACAGCCATGATTATACCAAAACCCTAAAAATTGTGAATCATAATTTTGTAATGATACCAATTAAAACCAGCTCTAATATAGGTGTAGGGGTCCATTTCTGGGGCCTTGAAAGATAACTGTCTGGATGGGAGGCAATAAGTTGCTCTGCATATATATATTTGTTCGACCATCAAGTTAATTAGGTCATCAGTGAAGAATAATTAGAAAAAATAAATTTCACTGAAACCTGTGGTATCTACATTGATGCCTGGATTGGCTGTAAATTCAGGCACCTGGGGCACATAGTTATCTGCGGGGATCCATGAAGAGTCACTTGTACGGGGCTGCGACTGCGCACTACCCCTAGGACGCCTACGAGGCGGTTCATCATTAGATGAATCATTTGAGGAAGATGAAACTAAAGATGTCACTTCATCTCCACTGTTGGAGTTAGTGTCCTCAAAAAGCAGGGCATATGCCTCTGCGGCAGTGAAAAGCCGTTTAAGTAATTTTAAACTGTAAACTAAAGTAGATTTTTTTTTGTCTTTTTTTGCTTTTTTATTATTTTGTATTTTATTATTGAACAGCAAACTTAAATCCTGTATATCCTTTAGGATAAAAACTCCCTGAGTCAATTGGCAGTTATTGACAGGTGTCACAGATGGCTGGCGATGAGCCTCAGGAGGCTGAAAATTATATACAGGGGTCTAGTATGGGGAACAGAGTAGTGCCAATATCCTTATTGTGGCAAAAAGGTGTTAATGTAGGTGGCACAAATCCACATGGGGCATAGGAGACTTATATTTTATAAAATGGTGCCACTCAAGCACAGGACACGAGTATGTACACACAGGAGAATGGCACACGTAGTGACAGGGTAATTTTTTTTTTTATGCAACTTGGGAGTGTGTGACAGGTGTTATAGATGTGTGAATTTTATTCTATATTTTTTGTATCTCTAGGACTGTAACTGGTGAATCTTAAGTTGTTACAAACTTCTTATCTCAGGAGCCTCCCCCCTCCCCTTTCTGCTGTTAGTCGAGCTCTGTCTATGCAATGCTATAAGGAGAAGAAGGGGGGGGGGCAGAGAACTGTGCTGTGGGCAGTGTTTGTCTTCTATCTCCCCACAGATGCTTTGAAGAAGATGTGTGCACTGTGAAAGGATGCTAAATCCAATCCCTTGGCTGGATGAATATTATACACACATATTACTCACTGCCTATAGAAGAACGCCTCTTTGAAGTGTCATATATGACGTGTGCAGTATTATTGTTAGGATAGACGCCATTACAACATGGCGACGATAACCAGATGTTTACATTAGTTCACATTCCAAAGTAGTGCACAGTGCGCAGATGCTAGAGCGTTATCTCTTTTTCTCTTATCTCTTCTTCCTTTTGAGCCAATGAAATAATGCCTGGGCCTCATAAAGTACTTCTCTTTTCTGAAGATGTATATACCGCTTACTTTCTGTAATAAAGTAGAGATTGCATTGACCATCTATGTGTCAGCGTCTAGTCTCTCAGCCACTCGTGGATATAAACCCCTGGGGGGTACTTTGATTCGGAGCACCAGAGTGTATCTTAAAAGCTTTAATTAAAAGCCGCTTTGTCACAGGTGTCTTGATGGACGGACAGGCTGGAGTGACAGGTGTCTTGACGGACAAGCTGGAGTGACAGGTGTCTTGACAGAACGGCTGGATTGACAGGTGTCTTAACGAACAGGCTGGAGTGACAGGTGTCTTGACAGACAGACAGGCTGGAGTGACAGGTGTCTTTACGGACAGGCTGGAGTGACAGGTGTCTTTACGGACAGGCTGGAGTGACAGGTGTCTTGACAGATGGACAGGCTGGAGTGACAGGTGTCTTGACAGACGGACAAGCTGGAGTAACAGGTGTCTTGACAAACAGGTTGGAGTGACAACTGTCTTGATGGACGGACAAGCTGGATTGACAGGTGTCTTGATGGATGGACATACTCGAGTGACAGGTGTCTTAATGGACAGACAGGCTGGAGTGACAGGTGTCTTGACGGACAGGCTGGAGTGACAGGTGTCTTGACGGACAGGCTGGAGTGACAGGTGTCTTGACAGACAGGCTGGAGTGACAGGTGTCTTGACAGACAGGCTGGAGTGACAGGTGTCTTGAGGGACAGACTGGATGGAGTGACGTGTGTCTTGACAGACAGGCCGGAGTGACAGGGGTCTTGATGGACGGCCAGAGTGACAGAATTCTTGACAGACATGCCGGAGTGACAGGTGTCTTGACGGACAGGCTGGAGTGACAGGTGTCTTGATGGACAGGCTGGGGTGACAGGTGTCTTGACAGATAGGCTGGGGTGACAGTTGTCTTGATGGACAGACTGGAGGGACAGGTGTCTTGATGGACGGACAGGATGGAGTGACGGGTGTCTTGACGGACATGCCGGAGTGACAGGTGTCTTGACAGACAGACTGGAGTGACAGGTGTCTTGACGGACAGACTGGAGTGACAGGTGTCTTGACGGACAGACTGGAGTGACAGGTGTCTTGACAGACGGACAGGATGGAGTGACGGGTGTCTTGACAGAAGGGCTGGAGTGACAGGCACAAAAGAGTGGCAAATCATCACTGAAGGGGTTAATTATGTGTGAGGCAGGGGATGATTCACAGAACTGATGATGACAGGCTGACAGATTAGGGCACAGAAGAGTGGCATTTCGACACTGAAGGGGTTAAAACATTTGTGGTGAGTGGATTCTGACAAAGCTCCTTCTGTGATCGATTTCCTGACAGGAATTGGGACGTTCAGAGAAAGAGAGTACATACAGTACCTCCCTAAATCACTTCAATTCGCTGTGATTGGTCCATCTGCAGTAATGGACCAATCACAGCGATCGCCGGCTGGGGAATGTTGCGATTCGCTCCCCGCCACTGTCACTGGTTGCCTAGCAACCCCCATATGCCGGCAAAACTGAACTGTCAGCGCATCGCGCTGTGCTCTGACAGTTTAATCGCGTCACATACATGCAAGTGGGAATGCGGTAAAGCACCACATTCCCCCACGTACATGTATGTTATAATGCGGGAAGTGGTTAATTAGGCAAATGTGTCTTTTTACAATTATCTATAATCAAAGGATAAAGAATTTACATCACCCAGAGAGCAGGCATCATCTGACAGCAACACATCAGCTGGGAAGTCATTTCAGTGACAACAGTCAGAGACTAGATCGGGAAAACACTGAATAAGTTCCTAACTAAGTCATCCCCTTGTAGGGGAGCTTCTGACTATGCCCTGAAAAGTTCCCACTATTATACTGTTTAAACAAAGAGCTTCGTTCCCTAGTGGAATGTAGCCAGTGCATGTCACTGTGTACGTGCTGTTTATCTGCTATCATCCCGGACCTTGGAGCGCTCAATTCCCAGATCCACAATGAATCAGAATCCCAAAACAACCCTGACAATATTGAAGAAGATTGATCAGTATATTGGTATTACGATGTGTACATTGAATTTGTGAACTTTCTATAATAGCAAGTTTCCTTGGATGCCACTGAATTATAGGCAGGCAGGTGTAAGTAAACTTTATTAAGACTAAACAATTCTTAGCACGCACCTAGAGACAAAATTTGATTCGGAGCCAGAATCTTTATTTTCTCACTTTTTTTTAGTTATTTAAAAAGTGCCTTACAGCATCTCTCGTTTAATTACTATTTTGACAGATGCTTCTTAATTACCTCATCAAATCTGAAGAATAAAACTATTTTTTTATTCTCATTTGTTTGAAAACAGATTTCCTCTGTTGTGGAAATTAAACTTATTATAAAGAATTGAATAACTATTTTACAAATTATATGTACATGTAAGCAATTTTAAAGCAAAGCAACCTATTAATTAGAGATAAGCGAATTTTGATTTGGCTGGTTTGCCAAATTTTACCAAAAAATTTGCCTAGTGAGGAATAGCTCAATTTTCGTGAGAAGCAGGTGCAATGACAGGGAATGGCGATTGCGACGTCCCCCCATCATTGAACCCCTCAGATGCTTCATTCATCACTGATCGCAACTAGAGTTGAGCGGACACCTGGATGTTCGGGTTCGGCAGGTTCGGCCGAACTTGAAAAAAAAATTCGGGTTCGGGACCCGAACTTGACCCGAACTTGACCCCGAACCCCATTGAAGTCAATGGGGACCCGAACTTTTGAGCACTAAAATGGCTGTAAAAATGTCATGGAGCTAGAGGGCTGCAAAAGGCAGCAAAATGTGCTTAAGAGCATGGCAACTGTTCTGCAAACAAATGTGGATAGGGAAATGAATGAAAAAAACATAAAAGACCTTAAAAAAATAAAAATTAGGAATGATGTAGGAGGAAGAGGTTGAGGAGGCGGTAAATTGGTGGATGTGGCCGTGTAGGCTCACGTGGCGGTCTAGGTGGAAGCAGCGGCGAAGGAGGAAGAGTTAGCCAACACAGATGTGTGTTCTTTTGCATTTTTACATAGGGGTATCCCCCAAAATATTGGGACATATAAAATAAAATAAAAAGGAATAAGTGCACTTGAGTACAAGGATGGATGGTTGAGGCTGTTAGAACTGTCTATTCTGCACAAGGTACAGACAAGTCCTAAGGGATCCAAGCCTGGTTCATTTTAATGAACGTGAGCTTGTCCACGTTGGCTGTGGACAGGCGGCTGCGTCTGTCTGTAATGACACCTCCTGCCGTGCTAAATACACGTTCAGAGTGTACACTGGCTGCAGGGCAGGCCAGCACCTCCAAGGCATACAGGGCAAGCTCTGGCCATGTGGACAATTTGGAGACCCAGAAGTTGAATGGGGCAGAACCATCAGTCAGTACGTGTAGTCGTGTACACAGGTACTGTTCCACCATGTTGTTCAAATGCTGCCTCCTGCTCCATATCAACAGTTGGGGCCGGTTGTTGCGGCGAGGTGACAAAGGTTTTCCACATGTCGGCCATGCTAACCCTAACACAGCTGCATTGGCGACATCTTCCTCCTCCCCAGCCTTCGCTTTGTGTTTCCACTTGTCCCCCGGCGTCAGTCGGGAATGCTCTCAGGAGCGCTTCTACCAGCGTGCGCCTGTAGTCGCGCATCTTCCGATCACGCTCCAGTGAGGGAATTAAGGACGGCACATTGTCTTTGTAACGGGGATCCAGCAGGGTGGCCACCCAGTAGTCAGCACACGTTAAAATGTGGGCAACTCTGCAGTCGTTGCGCAGGCACTGCAGCATGTAGTCGCTCATGTGTGCCAGGCTGCCCAGAGGTAAGGACAAGCTGTCCACTGTGGGAGGCGTATCGTCTGCGTCCTCCGTATCCCTCCAGCCACGCACCAGTGATGGGCCCGAGCTGCGTTGGATGCCACCCCGCTGTGAACATGCTTCATCCCCATCCTCCTCCTCCTCATCCTCCTCGTCCTCCAGTAGTGGGCCCTGGCTGGCCAAATTTGTACCTGGCCTCTGCTATTGCAAAAATCCTCTTTCTGAGCCACTTTTAAAAGACTGGCCTGAAAATGTTAGAGATGACCCCTCTTCCTCCTCCTTGTCCTGGGCCACATCCTCTTCCATCATCGCCCTAAGTGTTTTCTCAAGGAGACATAGAAGTGGTATTGTAACGCTGATAACGGCGTCATCGCCACTGGCCATGTTGGTGGAGTACTCGAAACAGTGGCATATTAGTATATGTGAGGGGGGAAACTTTTCAAGATGGGTGGTGACCATGGCAGCTATTTTGAAGTCGGCCATTTTGAATCCAACTTTTGTTTTTTCAATAGGAAGAGGGTCATGTGACACATCAAACTTATTGGGAATTTCACACGAAAAACAATGGTGTACTTGGTTTTAACGTAACTTTATTCTTTCATGAGTTATTTACAAGTTTCTCTTTGTTTACAGCCATTGACATGTCGCCGAGGTTAACACGTGAGGAGCGGATAGAAATTGTGTTGATGTCTGGTGAACGCAGTAACCGAGTCATTGCAGCAGATTTCAATGCAAGACACCCTACGAGACCACCCATCTCCCATGCTACAGTTAGCAAACTGCTTGCTAAGTTTCGTGAAACTGGTTCAGTGTTGGATTTGCCAAAATGTGGACACATGAAATCTGTCTCTAATGAAGAAACATCAGTGGCTGTCCTAGCTTCATTCAGCAAGAGCCCACAGCGTAGCACTCACCGCATGTCACTGGAGAGTGGCATTAGTCGAACATCCCTTCGGCGGATATTAGCTACTCACAAAGGGCACCCTTACAAACTCCAGCTACTGCAGCATCTCAATGAGGATGACCCAGATCGGCGCACTGAATTTGCAGAATGGACAAAACAAAAATTGGAACAGGACCCTCAGTTTACGAAGAAGATTTTGTTCAATGATGATGAGGCAAACTTTTATGTGAATGGTGAAGTTAACAAACAAAACCACCGCTATTGGTCTGACACTAACCCACATTGGATAGATCCCTCCAAGACTGTTGGAACAAAAAAATTGATGGTATGGTGTGGTATATGGGGTACAAAGATAGTGGGGCCATTCTTCATCAATGGAATCCTCAAGGCCACTGGATATGCGAAATTGCTACATGATGATGTGTTTCCCTCTTTATGCACTGAAGCTGGCATGTTCCCTGAGTTTTTCCAGCAACATGGTGCACACAACATTATGGGTGTCAGGTCCGAGCATTCGTAGATGAACAGTTTCCTGGAAAGTGGATTGGTCGTCGTGGGCCAGTTGAATGGCCTCCAAGGTCTCCCGATCTGACCCCCATAGACTTTTATCTTTGGGGTCATCTGAAGGCAATTGTCTATGCTGTGAAGATACGAGATGTGCAGCAGCTGAAACTACGGATACTGGAAGCCTGTGCTAGCATTTCTCCTGCGGTGTTGCTATCAGTGTGTGAAGAGTGGGAGAAGAGGGTTGCATTGACAATCCAACACAATGGGCAGCACATTGAACACTTTTTATAAGTGGTCAGAATCTTGTAAATAACTCATGAAAGAATAAAGTTACGTTAAAACCAAGCATACCATTGGTTTTTCTTGTCAAATTCCCAATAAGTTTGATGTGTCACATGACCCTCTTCCTATTGAAAAAACAAAAGTTGGATTCAAAATGGCCAACTTCAAAATGGCCGCCATGGTCACCACCCATCTTGAAAAGTTTCCCCCCTCACATATACTAATGTGCCACAAACAGGAAGTTAATATCACCAACCATTCCCATTTTATTAAGGTGTATCCATATAAATGGCACACCCTGTAGATCAGGGGTATATCACAGCCAAAAATTGGTGAATGTCACCCAACAATGTAACAGACAAATTAGAGAAAGGACTTAAAATAACATAAAAAACGTTTAAATAAAAAAAAATAATCTTGATCTAGTAAGTGTAGGTCCATATGGAGTAGAAGATTGAGGAGGCGGTGGACGTGGCGGTGTAAGTGGAAGCGGTGGTGGAGGAGGTAGCCAACCCTGTGTTTTTTTTTTATATTATTTTTGTTGTTGTTGTTTAAATTAGGGTACACCCCAAAACATTGGAAAATATAAATAAATAAAACAATGAGAAAGTGCCCTGGAGTATAACAATGGCTGGGTGAGGCTGGTATACATGTCTATTCTGCACAAGGTACGGACATGTTCTGTGGGATCCCTGCCTGGTTCATTTCAATGAACGTGAGCCAGAAGACCCAGAAGTTGAAGGGCGCAGACCCATCAGTCAGTACGTGTAGGTGTGTGCACACATACTGCTCCACCATGTTGCTGAAATGCTGCCTCCTGCATTGTTGTTCAATGCCCATCCACAGCTCCTGCATAGTGTGGGGTTTATCCCCCAAACAGATAAGTTTTAAAACTGCCTGCTGTCGTTTACCCCTTGCTGTGCTGAAGTTGGTGGTGAAGGTGTTACGCTGACCGGATGAGAAGGCGGTAGAGAATGAGGAAGCGGAGTAGGAGGATGAAGCACCAGGAAGCAAAGAGAAACTCCCTGCAATACTCGGTGGTGGAAGGACATGCACCAAACTGCTATCCGCCTCAGACGCAGCAGCCACTGCATTTACCTAGTGAGCTGTTAGGGAGATATAATGTCCCTGACGGCTTACTGGTCCATGTATCCGTATTTAGGTGGACCTTGCCACAGATGGCGTTGTGCAGTGTACACCTGTGTTTGTCCCCCACTTGGTTGTGCAGGAAAGGGATGGCTCACCTGGAAAAGTAGTGGCGGCTGGGCACAACGTTCTGTGGGACAGCCACTGCCATCAGATTCTTAAAACTGTTCGTGTCCACCAGTCTGAATGACAGCATTTCAAAGGCCAGGAATTTGGAAATGCTGGCATTCAGGGCCAGGGATCGTGGGTGGGTAGAGGGGTACTTCTTCTTTGGCTCCAGTGTTTGGAAGATGGAGAGCTGAACGCTTCCATGGGACATTGTGGAGATGCTTGGTGACCGAGCTGGTGGCGTTGCTGGCACATCCTCTGTTTGCGGGGTGGCAGGTGCCACTGTCACTCCAGAGGGGGATGAAGAGGCCGAGACTGGAGCAGAAGAGGAAGCAAGAGGAGCCAGAGACCTTTCTTGTTTTTTTAGGAGTCTACTCCACTGCAGCTCCTACTTTGCACTTAGATGCCTGGTCATGCAGGTTGTGCTCAGGTTTAGAATGTTTATGCCTCGCTTCAGGCTCTGATTGCACGGTGTGCAAACCACTCATGTCTTGTTGTCAGCACATTGTCTGAAGAACTACCACGCCAGGGAACTCCTTGGAGGTGGCTTTGGTGTGCTCTGTCCCTTGCTGCGGTGGGCAGTAGCAGGCATACTGTCTAGGGGACGGCCGCTCCGCTTTTGTACCCTGCTCCCTCTTTTGCTGTGCTGGTGGCTCTGTGCGACCACCGCCTCTTCTTCCGAACTACACAGGTCACTCGCATGACCTTGATTCCATGTGGGGTCGAGGACCTCATCGTCCTACACATCATCTTCCACCCAGTCTTCACCCCTGCCCTCCTTGTCGGTCTGCACACGGCAGAAAGCCACAGCAGTTGGCACCTGTGTTTCATAATCATCCGAGAGGTGCTGAGGTGGTCCTCCCATGTACTCATCCTGAAACATAAGTGGTTAGGCATCGGTGCACTCAATCTCTTACACTTCTGGGGCAGGGCTATGTGGATGGCCATGGGAAACCCTGCTAGCAGAGCCCTCAAAAAGCAGAAGAGACTGCTGCATGACTTGGGGCTCAGACTGCTTGGCTGATTTGCAAGGGGATGAGGTGAAAGACTGATGGCCATGGGCTGCAGGGGCCAACTCTGATCTTTCAGCAGGGGACTGGGTGGGAGACAATGTGAAGGAACTGGAGGCACTGTCAGCAACCCAATCTACTGTCTCCTGTACTAGTTCTGGCCTCACCATTCGTAGAGCGGCAATCGGGCCTACCAAATAACACTTAAGCTTCTGTCGCCTACTCGCACCTGAAGAAGTTGTTCACTTGTGCGTGTAGCTGGCACAGATCGACCACATCCTCTCCCTGCAACAGGAGCTCCACCAACACCAGCAGCACCACGACCAGGGCCACGTCCCTTATTTGAAGCTCTCCTCATTCTTTGCGTTCACCAACCAAACTAACAAATGGTTTATGTCAGGCAACAATGTAACCGCCAATGGTCAACAATTAAGTTGGAGGTCACACAACAGCGTGACAGGCAAATTTAATACAATTACTTCACGGTCACAAAAAAATTTAATTTTTCAACCAACAATGTAACAGCAGTATTGACTGGTTTTATTGGACTGCCAGAAATGCAGCGCAGTCCGCAAATGTACTATCTAGCACAACGAGGGTGTTTTTTTCAAACACAAATATAACAGCAGTATTTAAAGGGGTTATCCCACTTCACTTTTTTATACTTACCTGCTGCCAGCACGCCGTTCACTTCCTGGATTCTGGCTGGGGGCGGGCTTCATCTTGATTGAAGTCTTCTCCTGGACTGAATGCGCACGCTGCCCCGTATGCGCCATGGTGACTTATTCCTGGCCAGAATAGTACAGAGCCGGTGTGCGCGTTCGCGGCTCTGTACTATTCTGGCCAGGAAAAAGTCACCATCGCGCATGTGTGGCGGCATGTGCGTTCAGGATAGCGAGCGGCCCGGCCGGGAGAAAAGAAGGAGTCTTCTGCGCAAGCGCGGCCACCGGGATTCCGGAGAACAGCGGTGGCCGTAACCAGGGGAGACTGAATGACAACAATGAGGTAAGTGAGAATGAATTTTCTCATAAACCGTGGGAATTGGTTAATCAAATATAATTACAAAAATGATCACTGTCAAATCATTAACAGATTTAACAGTGATCATTATGATGGGAATACCCCTTTAACGGTTGTATTGGACTGTCAGAAATGCAGCGCAGGCCGCAAATGTACTATCTAGCACAAAAAGTGATTTTTTTTTGTTCAAAGGACAATGTAACAGCAGTATTTAACTATTTTATTGGATTGTCAGAAATGCAGCGCAGGCCGCAAAGATACTTTATGGAAAAAAAAAATTATGGTTTTCACCCACAGTGAAACAGATGGATTTACTGATTTTATTTCACTATCAGATTTGCAGTGCAGGCCGCAAAGGTACTTTAATGGAAAAAATATCTGAATTTTTCACCCACAAATAAACAGATGGATTTTCTTTCACTATCACAAATGCAGTGCTGGGCGCAAATGTACTTTTTAGCAAAAAAAATAATATTTATATGCAGCACAGGGGTACTTTACAGAAAAAAAATTTGAATATGTCACCCCCTGGGTCCCTGAACTCACAGATGGTTTACCTATACTATTTTCCCTTCCCCTGGCACATATGCAGTGTTGGTGCACTGAACTTGCACAAAATGGCCGCTGACGCCCACCTAACTAACAGACGGATAAAACTAATTTTTAACAAGTTCTAATATCAGATTCTTTCCTATTCTCTCCCTCACAGCAGCAGCATCCTATCCCTACACTAGTAAGAGCTGAGTGACGTGCGGCGCTACATGACTCCAGCTTATATAGAGGCTGGGTCACATGCTGCACTTTCCAATCACAGCCATGCCATTAAAAGGCATGGCTGTGATGGCTTCTAAGGGCACACAAGTTAAACGCTTGTTGATTGGCTACCCTGCAGCCTTTCAAAAGCGCCATTAAATCGCTGAACACCGATCTCGAACCCGAACTTTTACTGAAATGTGCGGGGTCAAAAAATCCTAAAGTTCGGTACGAACCCGAACTTTACAGTTCGGGTTCGCTCAACCCTACTCCCTATCCTTTTCCTACACTTCTAATGCTCTTTCCCTGAACGTCTATTGAGCAAAATATACGTTTTTAAGTCTTTCCTAGCACTGTCCCTAGCGCCTGCTAACATCTCTCCCTGCACTAAGTACACTGGAAAATGGCTGAATCCAAGATGGCTGAAGCTATTTATAGCGCTGTGACATCACAGGGCTGGCTGGGTGCCGATTGGCTGCATGCATGGCATTGTGGTTAATCCCTCGTTCCCAGAGTTCCTTGCTCCAGGTCCTAACATGTGCAGCAGCCACTTTAGGAAAAAATGTAATTTGTTACCACGATGAGTGAGGAAATTTGGATTCGGTGCGAATCAAACAATTCCTGAAATTAGAATCTAATTCCACTTCGTCAGCTTTGATTCACTGATCTCTACCAATCACTGTAACGAACTCTATTAAGGGTAGCGTGTAGTTCGTTTGCTTTTCGCTGAACGGACCTTGGTTGCAGTAATTCCCTAGTCAGTTCGGATGAAATTCTGTAAAATCCCTCAGAGTAACATGCAGCATCCACAGGAACAGTATAAATCCCACAACGATCACAGATACCCAAACACCAGCCGAAACATGATGAAGGGTAGAAGAAGACTGCCTGAGCTGCCAGATGCAGCTCTTTTTATTACGTGCTCCCATGCAGGGGAGACACACACACATTATCTTACAGTAGCCAATAAAACAAGGGTTACAGCCCACACAAAATCCTCCTCTCTGCCTGTGATACAATTACCTTACACAATGGGAAATGTAATTATCACAGGCAGAGAAATACAGTTTTACACATATACTATAACTTTAAAACTATACATCATATTCACATAAAAATTACATATTCACAATCAATCCATTCAGGGGAACAACATATTAAAAAAGGGCACGAATCAGGGGGGCGGAGCCTGCACCGGAGCTAGATGGCAGCCTGAATTGCAGCTCTGCTGTATAAGAAACCCTCATAGCCTTTTCAATCCAGCTTTTTGGTGCCAGAATGGTCAAGATAGGTGGCCAAAGACCCGTGGACACACAGGGGCAATCTAAAGAAGCGATACCTAGCGAATCTATGGATAAATTCCTAAAGAAAGCAGCACAGATACATGTGGCGCCCGGAATGCCGAGAGCGGCGGGGAACAGTGGGAAAGCTGCTGCTGCCTCTGAGAAGGTAAGGGAAGTCTCCCCTGTAATTGACACCCTGCCTGTATCAAGATCATTCTTGAAGGAGGCCCTATGTGAAGCTCTAGACCCGCTTAAAACGGATCTCACATCTATTAAGGAAGATATGCGCCATATTGGGAGGAGAGTAGAGGTATTAGAAGAGACACAGCTGGCGATAATATCGCATCAAACAGAAACTTCCTCCGCTTTGTCCCTTCACCAAAGGCATCTAAATTCTCTGTACACACTCCTGGAAGATCAGGAGAACAGGGGAAGACGCAACAACTTGCGATTTAGAGGTATACCAGAATCAGTAGGAGCAGAAGACATACAAGAAACAGTGATGAATATATGCTTGCAGCTACTGGGCCCAGATTCCTCTTATGAAATTAATATAGAGAGAGTACACAGAGCGCTGCGCCCCAAGCCTCAAGTTACAGAACCACCAAGAGATGTGATCTGTAAATTCCTCCATTACCCTGTTAAGGACGCTATCCTGAACAAAGCTAGAAATGCCCCACAAGTGAGTGTGGATGATTGTCCTATCTCTATATACCAAGATTTAGCACAAACAACCTTAAAGAAAAGAAGGGCCCTAAAACCATTAACTGAATGGTTACGCAACAACAAAGTGATGTATAAATGGCTCTTTCCTTTTGGTTTTTCCTTTGTATTCAACGGTCAGAGATTTTCCATATCCTCATTTCAAGACCTGAATAGAGTCTTTGACAACCTGCAAATTGACCACCTGCACATTGAAAACTGGGACGTTATCCAAGGAAATATTACATCAACTAACCTTCCAACAGCTGTTCCTTGGGAGACTCCTCATCCAGCTAAATCTCAAAGATCAAGAAGAGGACGTAATTCCTCCACGCCAAGACGCCTTCCTCTTAATGAAGATTGAAGATTTCGTTACTTCCACATCAGGTTCCAGCTACTTCGTATATAATGGACTTTTAGTCCAGGATTTCGCTAAGTATTTTAAATAGAACTCTATGTCTCTAATCACATATATGTTCTATGTCCTATCTGAATAATATAATGTTTTGTTTCCTCACCTATTTTGTGCCATTTAAGGTTCCTACCTATAGGCCCATATGAGGGTGACATACTGGGTCACAATATGTTGTGTACTATTCCCCCCCTACCCCCTAATATGAGAGTAACAGCTCTATTTTCCAAAATGATAACAACTGAATGCTATCTATGTTCTCAAGTTTGTTTTGTTCTTTTTGTTCTTTTTGTTATGATGACAGATCTCTTCAATTGTCTAGGATACTTCCCCGTGAGGAGGGGGTGCGTCTTTGGAACCCAGATGCTCCGCCAAGAAAGGCTAAGTACCCCCATTCTGCACACACATAAGATTTTCCAGAGCTTGCATCGATCGGACATCTTCTTGGATGATGGCTGACCTATGTGTAGCTTCGTTAAATGTCAAAGGGTTCCATGCCCCTGCTAAACGTAGCCAAATATTCACACAAATGAAGAATGAAAATTGCTCAGTACTGATGCTACAGGAGACACACTTTAAGTTCAACAAATACCCTAACCTCTCCAGGTCTCTTTTCCCACAGTGGTATCACTGTGGCTCCAACTCAGCAGCATCTAGAGGCGTGAGCGTCGGGTTCCGAAGAGGCCTCCCCTTTTCCTATATTTCACACACGCAGGACGTGGAGGGTAGATACATCTTTTTAAAGGGTACCATTGCTAATCAACATTATACATTTGCTAATATTTACGCTCCTAATACTAATCAAGTATTATGGTTGGTGGAGGTCCTTTCCCTTTTGGAGTCTTACAAGGAGGGAGTGGTGCTGTTTGGAGGGGACTTAAATATTGCAATGGAACCATCATTAGACTCGACTTCTAAGAAGTCTGCAATCTCTTTTAAGGCCCTCAAACATCTTAAAAGAAAAATGCATCAAAGCGCCTTGTTAGATGTCTGGCGTCTGTTTAACCCCTCCGAACGGGACTACACTTTCTTTTCTTCACCCCACCATTCATACCACCGATTAGACTACCTATTGATTTCTAAAGAGCATCTAGGATTGTGTAATCGGGCATACATTGGTAATATGTTCCTCTCAGACCATGCACCCATATTCCTAAACATCTTGGCTCCATCGTTAGCACCACGAGCATTTAAATGGCGGCTGAATGAACAGCTTATTACAACTGAAGATAATTTAAAAATTATTCAACCTTTATTAGAAGAGTTCTTTTCTCTCAACTCCCTCCCCGAAACTTCTCCACACATTTTGTGGGATGCCCATAAGGCGTACATGAGGGGCCAATTTATTAACTTGGGAGCAAGAATTAAAAAACAGAGGAAAAAACAAGTTGACACATTACTGTCCTAGATCCAACAGTTAGAGACCCTACATAAAAGATCCCTGTCACAAGCTCATCTTGAGGAACTCACAGAAACTAGATCTAAACTAAAAAACATTCTCAATACTTCTTCGGCAAAATATTATCTCCATACACAGTTTAAATACTATGCACACGGGGATAAAGCGTCAAAATTCATGATGCAACGCATGAAGCAGAGAAAGTCACATAATTATATACACAAGATTAAATCCCCAGACATAGGTGAGATTTTCTCTACTCCAGAAATAGCTAGTCAGTTTCAAAAATTTTATTACTCACATTACAATATAAATGACTCTGAAAAAAAGGATACTAACCCATCCCCTCCATCTCCAGAAAAATCAGTTAAGGCATTCCTTACCTCACTCTCTTTACCAACTCTATCTGAGAGTCAATCCCAAATTCTCCAAGCCCCATTCACGCTAGAAGATGTATTGACAGCAATTAAACAACTCCCAAATGGGAAAAGCCCTGGCCCAGATGGCTACCCTGCTTTATATTACCGTACCTTTCGAAATATATTAGGCCCGTACCTATTAAAAATATATAACTGCTCCCTGTCTGGTGTTCCGCTTACCCCTGACATGACTAGGGCAAATATTACGCTTATCCCAAAAGAAGGGAAGGATAGCTCCTTATGTGCTAATTATCGCCCTATATCACGATTAAATCTGGATTTAAAAATCTTAGCTAAAATGCTAGCATCTCGTTTGTTCAACTTTCTTCCAACTCTAATCAAAGATGATCAAGTGGGTTTTGTCCGTGGTAGGGAGGGCAGAGATAACACGGCTAAAGTTCTGAATGCTATATATTATGCTAAGAGGTTACGCCGTCCTCTGGTCCTCCTTAGCACGGACGCGGAAAAAGCATTTGATAGGGTTAGCTGGGAGTATATGGAAGAAGTTCTTCAAGCCTTTAAATTTCCAGATCCATATATTAAAGCTATCTTCTCATTATACACCCATGCATCAGCTTCCATTATTATTAATGATACTCTGTCCCAGCCCTTCAATATCCGTAATGGCACCAGACAGGGATGCCCCCTTTCACCACTAATTTTTGTCTTAGTCATGGAAATTTTATTACAGTCAATTAGGAGAGAGAGAGGGATTGAGGGTATTAAAATTGGCCAACAGGAACACATTCGCAGATGATCTCTTGATAATAAACACTAACCCGACTATAGCCCTGCCTCTGATATACAGAACCCTGGAACAATTTAGTCTCTATTCTAATTTTAAGATTAATATGAGCAAGTCCCATATATTAAGTATAGATCTCCCCTCCCCAGTCAGAAATATACTGAAAAATAGCTCTCCCTTTAACTGGGATACCCCTTATATTACGTATCTTGGAGTTAAGATTGGCCCAAATCCCACTTCATTATTTCATATGAATTACTCCCCTCTATTAAAATCAATAGCAGATCAGCTGTCACTGCTAAAGAATCCTCCACTCTCATGGTTCGGCAGAAAAAATATCGTCACTTCCCTAGTTTTACCCAGACTGACCTACCTACAACAGGTACTGCCTGTTCCAGTCCCTAGGACTTATTATACTAAACTTAAACGTGAAATTAGTTCATTTGTCTGGGATGGGAAAAGGGCTCGACTCGCTCGTTCTGTTCTCTGCAGGCCTAAGGCTAAAGGAGGAATAGGTTTACCGGACCCTGAAATATATGGGAAAGCTGTATTATTGTCAAGGGTAGTGGATTGGTTGAAGAGCCCTGTGAACAAGCCGTGGGTTTGCATGGAACAGAATGACATGGGTGCGTGCATCTCAGGTCTTCTAGTGGGACAAGTCAAATTTCCTGTCCTGAATAGACCTCTCAATCCTATAGTAAAGACGACATTGTCGGCATGGAATTGGCTTCAATCCTCACAATATGCAGTCCCACTTCCATCACCTCTGCTCCAGATAAAAGATATAATGGCACACGCATCCCCCATTTTGAGAGATTGTCTACCTCCCTCAGTTAAAAATTCCACAATTCAGATCCTCTCCCTATATGGAGATGAGAGCACAATATTAAGCAACGAGGAGATTCTCCATGTTCTCCCAGATTGTAAACCTTTTCCACACTTACTTTCCTTCGCTCCTTTATCAATAAAAATATTCCTATGGAAGCTCTACTACGCCCATTAACGTGGTTTGAAAGCCTATTGGTGGACCATTCTAGAAACACCAAACTTATCTCAAGATTATACAAAAAATTGATTACGCCGTTAAATATGGTTAAACCTGCCTTTATAGGCCATTGGGAGAGAGACTTGGGAGTGACATTTTCCCAAGATGAGATCTCACAACTACTTTTAATACCACACAGATCTTCCAGATGTGTCCGAACCCAAGAAAACGGCTACAAAGTCTTGACTCGCTGGTATAAGACTCCAGACATCACTTGCCTATATAGCCTGAATGGGTCAGACAAATGCTGGAGGTGCGGAGATCAAAGAGATTCATTTTACCATATTTGGTGGTCATGCCCTGTGATACAGAAGTGGTGGAATGAAATCTTTAGTATAGCTAATAAAATTTGCAAAACGAAGATTTCTGTGTCATCCCAATTGGCACTATTGGGATCTTATCCTCCCCTCTCTGGGGGGACCCCCACTCGCCTTTTTCATTGTATGCTTAGTGCAGCTCGCCTCCTTATTCCAAAACTTTGGCTATCACCAGATGTACCCTCCATATCTCAATGGACGGAGAAATTAGATCAAATATACAGGTTTGAAGAGGTCTTGGCTTGGGAGAATCGGAGGTTTAACTCCTTTAGGTCTATTTGGAAAGCATGGTCCAATTTTAGGAATTTTACCTAATAGCTTATTGTGCCTATATCAATAATTATATCATATACACTTAAAATGGGGAATCAACCTAACCCACACAGGATTGTGGGATCAAGGGGATTGTAAGTCCTTCATAATATGAAGCTTATCATAACTTTGTATCCAAGAAATATAATGCTTTTCTCATGTATATCTTCTGTCATCCAATATGTATCTTTTACAAGATGTGTTGTTTTAATAGCATGTACTTTATTTGTATGTTCTATTATTTTCAATAAAAATAAAAAATAAAAATAAAAAGGCACGAATCAGACCAGGGGTTCCGAAGTTAGTAAAAGTATTTTTGGGGCCTGGCTGTAAGCATGCTGTCCGGCCCAGACCGGTTTTACAGAGCCCTCTATCCTGGAGACAATTGAGAAGTAAGTCAATTATCTCTCAGGACAAAGGGAAATCGCCAATACACACGTGGAGACAATAGGACAGACACCAATACTCAAATATACAATGTCCCACCCTTTACAGTACACATAGACATTTAACATATCCAAACAGCGCTCAGATGCCACAAACACAGTCAAATCAACGAATAACATTGTACATTTCACAGGCAACCTAATACAAATATCTTCACAATAACCTATTGTGAATGGTGGATCCTGTCTTATCTATACACAGAGCTGAAATAATTACTGACACAATTAGAATGACAGATAAGCAAGGAACTGCAGTTAAGTGATCTCTACAGACCAAGAGGTGGCGCCTATTATTAGACTTAGTGGCCAGAGCAAAAAATGCTGGATTTTATGATTTTTGTTTAATTATAAATAGTGACATGATGGAAAATTAAAAATAAATCATAAATTCTTAAAAAATTCATTAAACAAGAAAATGTGATTTAAAAATTAGGGAGATCATTTACTAGACATAAATATGTCTAAATTAGGCGTATTTCTAGAGCAGATTGTGGCGCAAAGGTTCTTTGCTCTGCAATCTGTGACTTCTCTGATCTGAGCGGGAAGAAGTCGCAAATGGGGATGGGCAGACAGGCCCATCTCATTTACCTTTTTTCTATGCCTGTTTTAGGCATAGAAAATAGTCTAAATGTAAGACAACTCGGAAGCTGACTTACATTTAGAAGCGGCGGAGGATCCGCCGAAGTTATGCAGAGGCCTCCAGCTCTTCATAACTCCGGCGGATACAACGCCAGGTATATGGGTTATTAAGACTGGTGTCTATGATGTGCCCCAAAGTCATTTTCTGTTGAAACATTCCCTTTGCAAAAAATACAGAAGTGCTTGTATGTAGGTGTAATCTAGTGCTTATGTACCATAGTGGGCACTGGAGACAGTAAGCCTAGCCCTAGTTATTTTTGTTATTGGATGCAGGACTTTTTTAAGAGAAACTACACAGTAAGCAGACAAACCTAGGAAATAGCTGAAGGGTAATGAAAAAGGGTGTATAGGGGTAAAAACAAACCTCAGGTCCTTTAAAGGGCTTCTGTCACCCCACTAAACCTTTTTTTTTTTTTTTTTGCTTACTTATAATCCCCACACTGGGATTTATGCCTACATAATCAAATTAATCATTTTGGTCCTGTAGATTTTGTTTAAAACATGCTTTTAAAATATGCAAATTACCTTGCTACCAGCAAGTAGGGCGGCTACTTGCTGGTAGCAGCCGCATCCTCCGATCCTAAAGACGCCCCCTCCGCATTGTGATTGACAGGGCCAGCGGACGGGATCTTTCTCTGCTGGCCCTGCCTGTTAGCATTCAAAATCTGGCGCCTGCGCCACGGCCGTACCTGTCTTCAATCGGCGAAGGCGCACTGAGAGGCGGCCGCTCGCTCGGCTGCTCCATCCTCAATGCGCCTGAGATGTGACGTCATCGGCGCAGGCGCATTGAGGATGGAGCGGCCGCCTCTCAGTGCGCCTGCGCCGATTGAAGACAGGTACGGCTGCGGCGCAGGCGCCATATTTTGAATGCTAACAGGCAGGGCCAGCAGAGAAAGATCCCGTCCGCTGGCCCTGTCAATCACAATGCGGAGGGGGCGTCTTTAGGATCGGAGGATGCGGCTGCTACCAGCAAGTAGCCGCCCTACTTGCTGGTAGCAAGGTAATTTGCATATTTTAAAAGCATGTTTTAAACAAAATCTACAGGACCAAAATGATTAATTTGATTATGTAGGCATAAATCGCAGTGTGGGGATTATAAGTAAGCAAAAAAAAAAAAAAAGTTTAGTGGGGTGACAGAAGCCCTTTAATTCTTGTTGAAATAATGGAGGCTACAATGGAGCCGCATCTTATCTTATACACCACTGGGTAAAGTTTCCCAGAACTGCTGTTTGGGACCAGAATGCTATGTAGCATATATTGTAAGGTCTAAGGACTTTGTATGTTCAGTACTCTGAGTTTTTTGTTTATTTTAACAACTACTTTTGGACATTACACAGAGTAGTAAAATCAACAATTCATTACAAACAAACTGCCATTTAGTGAACATGCACCTACATGACTTCTTAACAATGAAATTTCTACAGAGACTTTAAGAATAAGATCTACAAAGTCAGCATATCGATCGGTGCTGCTGTTTAACAGGCATTTGATGCAGTCAGGATGGGATTATTCTCCCTAGTGAACTGTGCGAAATAACTGTCAAGTAAAATTCCATAAACCACGTTTTTCTTGTTTTCCTATAAGTCAATATAGTAAATATACAGTGTGTATACTTTACCAAGAAGTGGCACTTGATGGACATGTATTCTTTTCAAATAAACTTGTTTGTAGACTTGTTTGTATATTTTAGACTTAGGCTTTGGCATGACTGTAATCGTCAATTAATATTCAGAAATAGTTGTCAATATTGAAGTTCCTGCTGTATTTATTCTATGCTACACAGCGGAGCCACACTGTAAACAAGGACAATAGCGTTATACTTCCCAAAGTCACCTAACGTCTATCAATTAACACAAGACAAATATAGTTTGCTTACCAGCAAAATATTAAACGTTGTCCCTATCTCATACAACATGTACTGTAGCCTGGATTTACAAAAAGGAGACACAAAATTGAAAAATTAAGAATTATTTGAATATCTCTATCTAAATCATATAGTATACAAGCATACCTACTAACCCTATCTTATAAACTACATAAAACACTATAGCAAGCAGTGGCATACCAAACAGGGAGGAGGCCCTTGCAATATGATGTTGGATTTTGCCACCCAGGGCTTAAAGTGGTTTTATGGTTTGCAACAACATCTTTTAAAATAATCATTTATGAAGGCAGCTGTAATTTTGTAATGTATTTTTTTTACCTTTTTTGCTCCTATCTCCCATTCTGGGCTGTGGTTACATGACCATGTCCATGTAGCTCATTCTTATTTCCATACAGGGCAGTGATTGGGGAGTGTGTATGTAACTAGCTTGGTGGAAGGAGCTGGGTCCACCCCTAGACAGTAGTGACAGCCTAGCTGTGCTACTGAGAGGACATATGTCTGCTTGCTCCTCTTTCCCAGACCAGAGTCCCAGAGAACCATCATCTCTGAGACAGTTGCAGCTTTGTCCAAAGTGCTCCAAATCAAGAGAGAATGAGAAGGAAGTCTAGAAGGTCCAAAACTTGCAAGGTCATGCATTGCAGTCTGTTCTGTCTTCTTACACGTTCACACAGTATGCAGTCTTAAATTCAGCATTAACCATTCCTGTCTTCCAAATAAGAGGACTGTTCCTTGTCGTCTAACTTGTTTATTGGTAAAACAGGAGTATTTGATTGGGAAAAAAGGAGTATTTAATTGGTAAAACTATAATAATAGCAAGTATAAGTATAAAGTAAAGATAGCATGTACTATAACATTTGCATTAACACTGAAGCACATGGCAAAATGGCTGCCTGTACATAAGATTGTATGGTTAGCTAACAGTAATAACAATTCCCTGAGTGACAATTATTACTAGCTGAACAGCTCTTCATAACATAATATCCCTGAAACAAAGGTAGATCTCTCACCAGATATGATTTTACAAGGACGGTGGAGTTTAAGAAGGAGATATGCAGAAGGACAGCTCTGAACGGTGTCCTAGAGACTGAAGACTTCTCTTTCTCAGAATGCCTTGCACTCCCACAATGCAGCAGTCTTTGTAACAGGAAAAACAAAGTGTATTACAGCTTAACACCGCTAGATGGTGCTATAACCACAATAATCACTATAGAAATACCAAACTGTGGAAATCGTGATCTGGAATCATTTTCCCTAATCCTGCTGGGCAGAACACAGTGTCACGGATGATGTTGCAGATAGCTGAAACTTATGAATAAACGTCCGACTGGCTTGATCCCAAACTAAGGAGCATATAGGTGAGCCCTACAAAACCCTAACAGCTCTCCCTGACTTCTAAGCCAATGCAAGGGTCTCAATGGTAGACGATTGCATGCCCACGAACCTAAGACTGTGTGACACCTGAAAACCCTATAATAGTGAGGGGACACGACCACTGGCTCCCTGCACTTAATACGGACGGAGTCAGGGTCACCTAGAATCAAGCCAGCAATGGAAACACAATACATGAAAATACTTATCTGAGTAAACAGCAGCAGCAGCCTCCAGCAGTGAACACTTCATCCAGGAAGTAGTATAAACCGCAAAGTGAGGCAGTATGGGAGGGAATATAAAGGGAGACGATTAGTCTAAATAGGTGACACCTGGGAGAAGGAAAGGAGATGACAAAGTGAAACCAAAACAAAGAACATCATGCAAGAGGTAGAGAAGGACGTCTGCCAGACCTTCTCACAGAACTGGCGGTGACACACAGTCAGTCAGTAAGGTGCTGTGCTTATTTAAGGCTGATATAGACATTGTTTCCATGAGAGGGAATATTGCCAGCGCCCCCTTTCACACTTTGAGACGGTCTGGCCAGATGTATCTTTATTCTGTACCCAAAAGCCTGGGAATTATAGAACACTTACAAGAACCTCATTGCCAGCCTAAGTTTCTGCAGAAAGACTTTAGAAAGACAAAGAGAAGAAGTACCAAAATCACCATTAATTGCTGATGAGGAAGCATTGCACTATATGCCTTACAACTATGCCTTCATACTGTTGGATGAACTACTACTCCTGTTCTGCACTTAGTAAAAAGAGACGTGTTTGTACCACCTGGCCTGGTCACTGACTCCAACACCTTTTGCCAGTCATTGTACCTGCATCTACACTCCTGCCTTGCACCCTGCCAAAATACCTAACACCAAGGGCAACTCAATCACCATCTGGCAGGAGCCTCAACATGAGGATGTGCCTGAGGGAAGAAAGGGTGTGCCCTCCTGTCACTGCACGATCCTAGGAAGATATTGTTGTGAGGACTGCCACTCCCTCCCTGGGTGCCATTGCCTATGTTTGCTTCGTTCACCTGAAATGAGGACAAGCTAAACACAATGCCATCCTTCACATTGCCTGTAAACAAGAAAAGAAATATCATTGTTTTTGTCCTTATGCATACCACCATATCAATTTTACGGTCAGAAAAAATGCAGATCAGCAAAATATGGATACCAACCATGTGCATGATGCAAATTTCTTACTCCCTTCACTACAACTGCCTATTCTGCTCTTCAAAACGTACAATTGGACATGTTCTATAATGTCTATCGTGTTCTTAACATGAGAATGAATGAAGTTACATTAATATGAAAAACAACATTGTTCTCTGGAAAAAATGCTATACTAATTTGATATGTCACATACCAACCTTCCCATTTTAAATACCAAAGTTTAATCCAATGTCGTG
Organism: Bufo bufo; assembly: GCF_905171765.1. Taxonomy (NCBI): domain Eukaryota; kingdom Metazoa; phylum Chordata; class Amphibia; order Anura; family Bufonidae; genus Bufo; species Bufo bufo. Next base: position 640,755,111 of record NC_053390.1, on the reverse strand, counting down.
CTATTTAAGCTGGCCGTCATGTTGGTGACATGACCTAATACATCTCTCCCTTCCCACACAGCTTGCATGTAAAATTGGATCACTGTCTGCCAAAATGTTTTCATTTTATATGGTTTGTTTCCTTACTTTTGAGACACCTTATATATGTCAGCTAATAACTCCTCTATGGATGTGTTCAGGAGTCGGAATCAATAGGAGTAAACTATTACAGCACTACCGCTGTGGGAAAATATAATTTTTTAAATGTTACTTCAACATTCAATTTAGTGCTAAATAAAGTCAAAATAGCAGGAGAGCACGTATAAATAAAGTAAGACTAGCGAAGAGAACATACAGCTGCTTTTCTCCTCACAGACTGTAGTATTTAGTTTCAAGTTCAAAGGAAGAGTGCTCTGTGACCAACCATTTCTGAAATCCAGGGTCTGAAAAACACACCATTAGATATGTGTTTAACCTTGCTAAACCTTTCCTGTTGCTGCTGCTCTCTTTGCTGAACTTACAGAGAAACCTTTAGTAAGCACAATCATTTATTTTTTTCTGTATCCTAACTTAACAAACATAACCATACTATTTTGTCTTACAAGTATGCTGCATAGGCCATGACACCAGAGGAAAACCTTTTTCAATACAAATATAAAGTATTTTGTAGTATTGAGCAAGCATGCTCGGCCGAGTACCATATGTGCTCGAGCACCATGCTCGAGTCTCCTCCCTGCTTGTTTCACAGCTGCAATGCAGCCAAAAAACATGCAGGTAAGTATTGCACTCACTGTAATGCCAATAGCCATGTTAGCTATTGGCATTACAGTGATTGGCTGGCCGTAACACGTCATCGGGAGCTATGTAGCACCCGATGACGCATGTTCGGCTCATTTGTAGACATAGAGATGCTGCTTGGGAAGGGACAGATAGTGTAGGGAGTGTGATCGCAATCTACTTAGTTGAAAAACATTTTAAAGACCGAAAAGTCCTTTTAAGGAATATTGTGTGTGGTGGCAGCAATATAATATAGCTATCAATTTATTTTTTCCATCATTTTCAATACTTTTTCTATAGAGGGTGTCTGCATTGACTTGTGACATCTGTCCAATACCTTCTGTGTGTCAGGGCCAGAGATAGGAAAAATATAAGTGAAAACTAGCATATTTTTTCCCTTCATTTTCAATACTTTTTCTATAGAGGGTGTCTACAGTGACTTATGTCATCTGTCCAATAGTGATGGACGAACATTGGCCGGGACGGTATTCGCGTTTGTGGTCAAATGTTCGCGAACCGTGTGTTCGCAGCGGGCCCCATTGAATGGCAGCGAACCTGAAAAACCTTCATGTCATATTTTCAGCCACCAAATAATTACTAGAAGTGCACAAATAGTCCCACAACATGAATAAAAAGTAAAATCTCTGTACAGGATATTTGTCCCCTCAAGCGCTGCAAATCCTAGGACAATGTGGGTAAAAAAGTCTGCTAAATAAAGTGATAAGAAGAAGGATTGCGCTGCAGGAGAAGATTCTTTTCTGTTTCTTCTCTTTCCCTTATATTCGTAAAATCTTCAGTTAAAAGGACCACATGCAATCGATAACTCTCAACAATGGCATGGAAACCTGAAATGTAGTAACAAAACGCACTATGGTGTAGTATGCTCTAAACACCTATCGCACCGGGTGAATGCAATATACTCACAAGACTCCACTTGTAAGGCGTGTGGATAGAGACCTCATAGGTATCTTCAATAGAAGAGCTCTGTTGGTAGAGTGAGCGTGAACCAGGAGCCGTCAATTCAGCAGATCTTTATCCAAACCGCGATCCCATCAGAAGAGTACTGTTTTCAGAAGATATCACCCGACTCACACTTCCAAAGATCTGGTGGTGGACACACTGCTGTGTGTGTGAGCAGAGCTGGAATGTGAGGACACTTGGAAAGTTTGGCAAGAAAGCTGGCTGAAAACTATCACGGACTAAAAAACCCTGGATCTTTGGAAGTGTGAGTCGGGTCGGGTGATATCTTCTGAAAACAGTACTCTTCTGGTGGGATCGCGGTTTGGATAAAGATCTGCTGAATTGACATCTGAACAAATGATTCCTCCCTGCTTAAAATGCTTGTGGTCAATGAGTCAGGCATACTCCTCCCTACAAGCGTCCCCGTCACCATGGGAACGCCTGGTGGTTAGAATATACCATCGGATCTGAGTTAGATTGTGAAAACTCAAATCCGATGGTATATTCTAACACAGAGGCGTTCCAATGGTGATGGGGAGGCTTGAAGTTATGTATACCAACAGGCGCATACATACTGGCTCCCTGCTGCCCGGCGGCACCTGACCTCTGACAGGGCACTGTGATCCACACAATTAACCCCTCAGGTGCCGCACCTGAGGGGTTAATTGTGCGGATCACGCACCCTGTCAGAGGTCGGGTGCCGCCGGGCAGCAGTGCGCCCCACTATTAAAATCATTCATGGGCAGTGCGCCCTAACCACCCCATACCAGTATTACAATCATTGGTGACCAGTGTGGATCCCCCCTCCGTATTAAACATCATTGATGGCAGTGCGCTGACAAACCCTCCCCCCCGTATAAATCATTGCTGGCAGTGCACCCTCAATCCCCAGTATTAATCATTGCTGGCAGTGCACCCTCATACCCCCTCCCTCCCCAGTATTAATCATTGCTGGCAGTGCGCCCCCCCATCATTGGTGGCAGTGGCAGTTCCGATCGGAGTCCCAGCAGTGTAATGCTGGGGCTCCGATCGTTTACCATGGCAACCAGGACGCTACTGAAGTACTGGCTGCCATGGTCAGTTAGTCAGCATTGTATAAGCATACGCCGCACAGACCTGTGAGTTTGAGAACAAGGAGCGCCTGGCGGCCCCAGCGCAGGTGAGTACAATGCTGACTAATTGACCATGGCAGCCAGGACTTCAGTAGCGTCCTGGTTGCCATGGCAACCGATCGGAGCCCCAGCATTACACTTCTGGGACTCCGATCGGAACTGCCGCTGCCACCAATGATGGTGGGGGGGGGGGGGGGGGGGGGGGGAAGTGCAAAGTGAAGCACCACAGAATGGCCATAATAAAAAAAAGGTCCGATTTAAAGCAGAGGAATCCAGAGCGGAGTTGTGCCTGGAGCCGGTTAGTTGTCGAGAGCAGCCTATAAGGGGGCTGCCCTGGAGGAGAAGATTAGAAAATATGGGGAATGGGAGGGTGGGTCGATAACCGAAACACCTGCCGGGTAACAGTGAGAGGGGCTGATATAGGCTCAAGCCCCTCCCATAAATGCAGGCTGAGCTTCAGCCTTTCAAACTTGTGGTCGGGGCTAAAAGTTGGACCCGGGCAGGCGTGCCCGTCTCGACATCTAACCGGCTGAGTTGTGCCTGGAGCCGGGTACGAGAGCAGCCTATAAGGGGGCAAAAAGGAAACCAAGGTAGTTAATGCAAGACTTTATTGAATCACAATACCAGAGAATGAAAAGCTAGCGAAATTTCTATCTGTGGGTTTGGTATGTACCTGGCGAAGCATGACGAGCGCCAACGTGCCATTCTCCGGATGACATGAGCGGGGACCCTGATCTTGGAAGCTGCGGATGCGGCTCCGATACGGAAGGAATGGCCAGAGATTGAGCTAGGGTCAAAGCCTAAGCCTGATGCAAGTGTACGGATGGGCAGTGGGCTGTTAGGGGGAGCTTCACGGATGGCGTTCATGAGTTGCCTGAGGACTTGTACCGGGCACCAATTATTGCTAGATTGGAAGAATTTCACCTCAACTGGGGGACCTGTCTGGCTTGTCTTAGTGGACAATAATTTGAGCGTATAGTGGCCCTGGCTCCACACTAGTTGCTCCTTTAACAGACCGATGCGCCCTGCTGAGCTGCAAGTGAATTCACCTGGCCTAAGGAACCCGTAGAAGCCCAGGTACATGGCAGATTTGATGACCAAGCTGGAGAAGGGCCCAAAAGGGTTGCCATTAAGGGCTGATGACATCCTCCGGAACATCTCGCCCGTGACCGCCTGTCTGCGGGAAGGGGGGTTGACCCTGCCTTTCTGGACCCCACGCAAGGTGGCCTTGACTGCATGCGATGAAAAAATGGAGCCCCCTCCCGGGTTACGGAGCATGGCGTGGTGTTGGACGCCCACAAGGTACAACTTGAAGGTGTTATGTGAGAGATGTAAGTGGTGATGACAATGGGCGATAAAGGCCATGATGTACGGGATAGAAAAAAAGGGGGGGCTAGATGCACAGTCACAAATAAGCAGCGGAACCCTTATCCAGGAGTAGGCTGAGTCTCCTTAAAACAGTCAAATCCACAAGTAGTTGCAGGGATACCAGCAGTAATAGACACAATGCAGACTTCAACACACGCTCCAGCAGGCAGCTGTTATAACTCCTATGGACATCTCCTGCAGCGTCTTGATACCAACCAAAAACTTCAATATACGGCACCAATTCCTTCACAAGACAAAGAGACACATAGCGCAATACCCAAGTGGTAAAAGTAAGTATCCAATTTATTGTACTTACAAAGTCCATGTGATAAAAGACATTTCATAAAATCACACCCGACCCGGGTTTCGCCTTAGGCTTCGTCAGGGGTTGAGGAACTGAATTCCCTCAGACTCAGACTCAGTGTTAAATATCCTTCCTAAATAGCTCTCCCTAAGATACACAAAAACGCTGAAAAGCCGCCAGGGAGGCCCATAATCTCAGGGTTGGACTCCTTAACTAGTAGGGTCTCAGAATATATTGACATATTCTTACAGAAATATGTGCCTACGACCCCTTCCTACCTTAGAGATACGGGACAGATCCTGGAAATCCTTAGGGGGTTTAGTGCACTTCCAGACAATACGTATATGGTGACACTTGATGTTACTTCCATATACACCATAATACCCAATGAAATAGGACTAAAGGGTGTACGTTTTTATATGGACCAGGATGAGAAGATGAGTGAGGAGCATAAAACATTTATTGTGGATTGCATTAAATACTGCCTTACCCATAATTATTTTTGGTATGAGGATCATTTTTATTAGCAAGTATCGGGTGTTGCGATGGGTGCGAAATTCGCGCCCAGTTTTGCGAATATTTTTTTGTCATACTGGGAACATTTTTACATTGACCCACTGGTGTGTGTGGAGAATGAAGCAGGCAGTCTGCAAATATGGAAGAGGTATATTGATGACTGTATCTGTATTTGGCGTGGCACAGAAACCGCGCTTAAAGAGTTCATTGTATATATCAATGATAACCCCTGGAATATTGTATTCACTGAGAATATTAGCAAGAGGATGATCCATTTCTTGGATCTGGAAATTGCGGTCGAACAAGGGAGGATAAAAACAAAAACCTATTTTAAACCTACAGATCGCAATGGTTACATTGACAGGAGCAGTTGCCATTATACAGGGAGTGCAGAATTATTAGGCAAGTTGTATTTTTGAGGATTAATTTTATTATTGAACAACAACCATGTTCTCAATGAACCCAAAAAACTCATTAATATCAAAGCTGAATATTTTTGGAAGTAGTTTTTAGTTTGTTTTTAGTTTTAGCTATTTTAGGGGGATATCTGTGTGTGCAGGTGACTATTACTGTGCATAATTATTAGGCAACTTAACAAAAAACAAATATATACCCATTTCAATTATTTATTTTTACCAGTGAAACCAATATAACATCTCAACATTCACAAATATACATTTCTGACATTCAAAAACAAAACAAAAACAAATCAGTGACCAATATAGCCACCTTTCTTTGCAAGGACACTCAAAAGCCTGCCATCCATGGATTATGTCAGTGTTTTGATCTGTTCACCATCAACATTGCGTGCAGCAGCAACCACAGCCTCCCAGACACTGTTCAGAGAGGTGTACTGTTTTCCCTCCTTGTAAATCTCACATTTGATGATGGACCACAGGTTCTCAATGGGGTTCAGATCAGGTGAACAAGGAGGCCATGTCATTAGATTTTCTTCTTTTATACCCTTTCTTGCCAGCCACGCTGTGGAGTACACGGACGCGTGTGATGGAGCATTGTCCTGCATGAAAATCATGTTTTTCTTGAAGGATGCAGACTTCTTCCTGTACCACTGCTTGAAGAAGGTGTCTTCCAGAAACTGGCAGTAGGACTGGGAGTTGAGCTTGACTCCATCCTCAACCCGAAAAGGCCCCACAAGCTCATCTTTGATGATACCAGCCCAAACCAGTACTCCACCTCCACCTTGCTGGCGTCTGAGTCGGACTGGAGCTCTCTGCCCTTTACCAATCCAGCCACGGGCCCATCCATCTGGCCCATCAAGACTCACTCTCATTTCATCAGTCCATAAAACCTTAGAAAAATCAGTCTTGAGATATTTCTTGGCCCAGTCTTGACGTTTCAGCTTGTGTGTCTTGTTCAGTGGTGGTCGTCTTTCAGCCTTTCTTACCTTGGCCATGTCTCTGAGTATTGCACACCTTGTGCTTTTGGGCACTCCAGTGATGTTGCAGCTCTGAAATATGGCCAAACTGGTGGCAAGTGGCATCTTGGCAGCTGCACGCTTGACTTTTCTCAGTTCATGGGCAGTTATTTTGCGCCTTGGTTTTTCCACACGCTTCTTGCGACCCTGTTGACTATTTTGAATGAAACGCTTGATTGTTCGATGATCACGCTTCAGAAGCTTTGCAATTTTAAGAGTGCTGCATCCCTCTGCAAGATATCTCACTATTTTTGACTTTTCTGAGCCTGTCAAGTCCTTCTTTTGACCCATTTTGCCAAAGGAAAGGAAGTTGCCTAATAATTATGCACACCTAATATAGGGTGTTGATGTCATTAGACCACACCCCTTCTCATTACAGAGATGCACATCACCTAATATGCTTAATTGGTAGTAGGCTTTCGAGCCTATACAGCTTGGAGTAAGACAACATGCATAAAGAGGATGATGTGGTCAAAATACTCATTTGCCTAATAATTCTGCACGCAGTGTAGACCATGGATCCAAAATGTGCCTAAAGGGCAATTACAGCGCATTAAACGCAACTGCACTGAGGCTGATGATTTTGAATCACAAAGTGACATAATCCTCGAAAGGTTTAGGGCAGGGGTGGGGAACCTCCGGCCCGAGGGCCGTATGCGGCCCACGGTATCATTTCATGTGGCCCCCGGCCCCCTGCCAGAACATAATGTGAAAATGCTTATGACCCCTTCCATTATGGAAGCGGTCATTAGCATACGGGAGGCACAGGAAGGTGAGAACAGCACTGCACTGGCTGTCCTCACCTTCCCTGGTCTTCTTTCAGCCCCACACTGTGTCCTGACACATCCAGCGTCAGGACGCAGTGCACGTAGACGTGCACTATGACCTGACGCTGTGCGGTGTGAGGTGACAATATAGTGCGGCAGGAAGAAGAACAGGGAGGGTAAGTGAATCTGCCAAGAGGCAGCGCCGTACGGAGCTGGAGAGGTAAGTTTATTTGTTTATCTTAAATACAGTATCTGATCTGATGTCTGATTGGGGCTGATCTGAGGCTAAAGGAGGGTGGGGAGGGTCTGATGGGGGTCTGATCTGAGGCTTGGGAGGGTCTGATCTGAGGCTGGGGGTGTCTGATCTGAGGCTGGGGTTTGATAGGGGTCTGATCTGAGACTAGGGGGGCTGATGGGGGCTGATCTGAGGCTGGGGAGGGTCTGATGGGGGCTGATCTGAGGCTAGGGAGGGTATTATGAAGGTCTGATCTGAGGCTGGGGGGTCTTATAGGGGCTGATCTGACCCTGGGGGGTCTGATGGGGGCTGATCTGAGGCTGGGCGTCTGATCCGGGTCTGGTCTGAGGCTGGGGGTCTGATGGGAGTCTGATCTGAAGCTAGGAAGGGTCTGATTGGGGTCTAATCTGAGGCTTAGAGGTCTGATGGGAGTCTGATCTGAGGCTGATGTAGGCCTGGGGGGTCTGATAGGAGGCTGATTTCAGGCTGATGGAGGTGGGGGCAGATATTTTGCTGAGAAAGGGACAAAGGCAGGGACAGTTGCGAAGAAAGAGGCAGGGAGAGTGAAAGCTGGGTGAACCCCTCTCTGGACCCCCTGGGTTTAGCTTCCTGCCATTAATGTCAAATAAGTAACATTCTGAACTTAAAAATTAGACTGCTATGTGTGGTCAATATGGCGCCTGTATTGTATGTAATATACTGTATATATATTTGTGCTGCAAAAATACAGCCCTCTAGATTATTTTAATTGAAGTGCAATTTCTGTAACTTATCCCTAAGTCAATTATATGTTTGACCAAATACAGCAGTAAAAAATTTTTATTGAGAATTTTGTATGGCCCCCGAATGATGTTACAAATATCCAAATGGCCCTTGGCAGCAAAATGGTTCCCCACCGCTGGTTTAGGGAGAAAGGATATGCAAAGGATCTGCTGTTTAAACAAAGGGAGGAAGTAAGAGATGTCAGTGTAACAAGTAAAGATGAAAACACCAGTGATCATTTTAAAAAGAAAGATTACAGTGATCGGTATAGGTTTGCTTTTTCCACCACTTACTCTGTCCACTGCCCCCGTATTAGGGACATTATTAGCAAAAATTGGAATGTCCTTAAGAACGATGGTGTAATAGGGGATCTGATTCCACACAAACCCCCCCTCATATTCAGAAGGGCTCCAACTGTTAGGAATAAGATCGTACATGGATGCCCTAATAAAGAAAAGGGATCCCGCATCCATCGGGATGTGTTCACATGGTGCGGCTTTTGCATAGGATGTAAAAATAGGGCCAAGAAAGACAAGAAAAACATCAATACGAGTATGGTGACGTCAACAACAAAACATAAGGAGTGTAAAATAAAAGGGAATCTGTCATGTGAAACAGCGGGGGTAATCTACTTGTTAGAGTGCCCCTGCAAGAAACAATATATAGGTCGTACTCTAAGAAAATTAAAAACCTGCATTGCTAAACACGTCCGAAACATTAAGAAGGGTCTGGAGACCCACAGTGTTTCGGCCCATTATAAAAAAGTGCACCAGAAAAATCTGAGCGGTTTAAGATTCTGTGCCGTTGAACTGGTGCGGAGACACTGGAGAGGGGGAGACCCTGTTAAACAGATAAACAAAAGAGAAGCAGAGTGGATATATGAGATGGGCACCCTCCTACCACACGGCCTCAACATAGAATGGGATATTAAGGCAGCTTGCATGTCATAATTGCAGGCTGCACAGTTTGTGTAAACTCTGTCATATTTAAATTTTTTTGTATTGCCCATGCGAAGCGCATGTGGATAATGTTTGCAATTTGTTTTTTATCTGATATTGTGTATGATTTTTTGTATTATGGATGTTTTTAGTGTTGTTTGGATTTAATGCATGTCATGTTGGGTGTTGTCCTAGAGCAATTTAGGAAGGATATTTAACACTGAGTCTGAGTCTGAGAGAATTCAGTTCCTCAACCCCTGACGAAGCCTAAGGCGAAACCCGGGTCGGGTGTGATTTTATGAAATGTCTTTTATCACATGGACTTTGTAAGTACAATAAATTGGATACTTACTTTTACCACTTGGGTATTGCGCTATGTGTCTCTTTGTCTTGTGAAGGAATTGGTGCCGTATATTGAAGATTTTGGTTGGTATCAAGATGCTGCAGGAGACGTCCATAGGAGTGGATTTATAACAGCTGCCTGCTGGAGCATGATGTACGGGATGTCCGCTAGCTCGCCCCGTGGGTGGAGTCTGGAAAAATCCTGGTAGGTTCTCAGGCCAGATTGGTAGTTCCTGGCCGTATTTGGAGCGAGGGACTGCTGTGCCAGGCCCCTTGCTGAGGAGACGAGAGCACTTAGTCCATGGTCAGGGAACTGAATGCCGGGGTGGGACATCTGAGAGGATCGGCTTCGGGCATGACCTGGAAAAAGAGGTGGAAATTAAATAGGGAGAATGCGTCTGCCGCGATGTTTTGCTGGCCAGGAATGTGGCTGCAATGCAAATGGAAATTGTGAGAAAGGGAAAGCCAGACCAGCCGGCGCAAAAGTGTCATTATTTTTTGGGACTTAGCCCTCCCTTTGGTTAAGATGTCAACTAGGGCCTGATTGTCGGTGACGAACATCACCGGCATGTTGGCCGACTGATGACCCCAGGCCTGAGTGGCTGCGAAAATGGGGTACAATTCCAACAGGGAGGAGGTGCTGATGGATTCGGCATCTGCCAGGACGGACATGGGCCAATGGTCAACCAGCCAATGGTGACCCAAAATGGCTGCGTAGCCGCAGGAAGCGGCAGCATCCGAAAAGATAGTAGGGAAGGAGGGCGACCATGGAGGGACAAAGAGGGAGATGCTGTTCCACCGGGAGAGGCACAACTCCCACATGGCCAGGTCCGCCATTGCATGGCTGTCCAATCGGATGATCCTGTCCTGGTCGGGCGCCGAGGGAAGAAGCTGGAGTAGCCTCGATACGAACGTCCTGCCCTGGGGCATGATCCTAGAGGTGAAATTGAGCCGGCCCAGAAGAGATTGTAACTCGATTTTTTTAAGGCACCCGGAGGAGGCAGCGTGGGCAATAACCTCTCGGCATTGGGCGAGCTTCTCTTCCGGGAGGCTGGCTTCCATTCTGACGGAATCTAGGATGATGCCCAGTAATGTGACCCTAGTGGCGGGACCTTCAGTCTTGGCCTGGGCGACCGGAACCTCTAGACTGGCGAATATCTCAAGGAGGGTGGCGAGATTGCCTGATCTGTCCTGTGAGCCCTCAATGATTAGAAAGTCATCCAGGTAATGGATGACCGTCTGCAGTCCGCCGTGATAGACCAAGATCCAGTGTAGTGCCTTGGCGAACTGGTCGAACAACCAAGGGCTGCTTTTAGAGCCGAAAGTGAGCCTGTTGTCGAAGTAATATTGGCCGGCCCACTTAATGCTATAGTACTGCCACAACTGAGAATGGATGGGGAGGTGCTTGAATGCATCCGCAATGTCCGCCCTTGCCAACCAAGTGCCTCTGCCATACAACAAAATGGCTCATATGGCGTCGTCTATGGAGGAATACTTAATTGAGAACTCTTCTGAAGGAATGAGTGAATTAAGGCTAGGAATAGCAGAAACATGAGGGGTGGACAGGTCATAGATCAACCTTTTTTTTATTAGTGTTTTTTTTAGACACCAGGACGATAGGGTTGATGCGCCATGAATGAAAGGGTATGGATGGAAAGGGACCTATAAGGAAACTTTTATCTAGTTTGGACTGTATTAACTCGCCCCCATTGCTGTTGGATCCCCGGTGGCTGATAGAAGATTCCTGCCTTCCCAAGGGACCTGTGGTAGTGCGATGAGCCCGGTGTGGAACCCTTCCGAGAAGCCTGCCAACAGGAACGCCACGAAGTTCTCATTGTGGTGGTCCCGGAGGAGAGCCGCCAGGAGGTCCACATTAATGTCGGCTAGTCAGGATTGTTTAGCCGCCCTAAAAAACACAAGGAGCAAATGTGGAGCGCTCTGCAACTGCCATAGGAGCAACCACCTGTATTGAAATTATTACAGATTTGGCTCCTTCCCAGGTAGATGATGGGCTGGCCGAGCTTGTCGGTAGAAGGGGTGGGCTGCTGGGTCCCAGAGGTCCCCGGGAGAGCCCGATCCTGCACGGTGTGGGCGGTATTTGGGCACCACTCGGAGGTATGAAAAATGGACTAGCACATCGCGCAGGTGGGTGCCCTGAGCGCCGCGAAGTGACGGCAGAATAGTTCTGTATCAATGCTGGCCCAGCTGGTGACATACTGAAACTGAGCCAAAGCTGCTGCCGCTTTTGCCGAGAAAGAACAATGGTAATCGTAGAAGGCCGAACTTCTATACTTGTGACCCAGGTCGGTGACCAGGTACAAGTAGTTGTCCAGCTCTTCCCTTCTCTCCGGTTGTGCGGTGCAGACAATGTCCCTAAAGAGGCTGAACGCCAGGACAAACTCCAGAATGGAAAACTTGCGGTTAAGCCGAGAGTCCTTGGCCCTGAGGACCACGGACACATCCCCACAATATAAATAAAATAAAAACAGGCACTCACCAGCTGGCAGGTCTATATATAGTAGCTTTATATAATCATATAAAATTGACATAAAATTTACAATACAATGTTCATATAAAATATTAACATAAAAGCACTGAGGACAATAAATAGATATGGTTATGTGTCTTCCTTATTTTGACTCGCTAAATGAATAGTAGGCTCTAGGTCAATTCCTATAAGTGCATATAGTGCCAAGATATACAAATAATAACAATAATGTTCTGTGTGATAAGTCCAGAGTAGAATATCAAGGATGGATATCCTACAATAAAGTGAGAAAATCCTGTGAAAAATAAAATATAAAAATATCCTGTAGAAGGTAAGTGTGACAAACAATGGTGGTTGGTGTTTCGGTGAGATCTTATAAAGACCTAGTAGCAATTCCTCAGATAAGGTATTGATGTTGTTTCTATTCAGTAGCAATTCCTCTATGTGCCGGAAGATAAAGGTTTAGGTAAAGAGTGGTCGGGTTTTGGAACTGGGGCGTCCCCCTAGTTCTTCAAACCCTCTTACCTTAACCTTAGTTGTGACTGTCCTCTTTGGGGGTGCCACTCTCATAGGCGCTGGGACTCGTGGTTCTCCCGGGTTGACACAGGATCCAACAATGCAGGAGTTACCTCTCGCCGGTCTCGGCGTTCCACGAGGTTACTTCCTTGCGTGTCACCAGTCAGGAAGTGATTTCCAAAGTTCGCGTAGTCTCGCGATGGTTTGATCCAGCTAAGTTTACACTGGAATATTGATACAAGCTGTATGGTAATCTTCCGACAATTATTGCAATCGGATTCGGATGGGTAATTTTTACTCGCAGGAACCAGCCAGACGCGTTTCGAGGGTCCTCCCTCTTCCTCAGTGGCTATAGTGCGAGTATTACCCTTCTTCCTTATATACTGTGGTTCTCTGAAGTACCACCCAAATCCGACATCGATTTCACCTGTTCTAATTAGACTATAAGTTGTATCCTCAGTGTGTAATACTACCTAAGTGTATATATATAGACTGCTTATCTATAGTGATTTTAATAATCTTTATTTCTAAAATACAACTTAAAAACATATGTAAAAATATAAATAGATAAAATATATAAGCTATAATTTAGAGATCCTCCAATTTAGAGATTTTTCCTTACTTTCTGGATTGGGGATATAGTCAGTTGGATTTTTTTCTCCATAGGTGTTTACCAATATATGGGAACCATAGTATAGGCACCAAAATATCTGAAAAACTTGAAGAAATTCATAAATCGCAAAAAATACCAAAAAATACAAAAAATGCATCAAAAACGCATCGCATATCCTAAAAAACGCATATGCGTTTTCAGTGCGTTTTATATGGGAATCTCCTCCCACATCCATCTCCATGATTCCCCATCTATTGTAACACTTCCTCCCTATCAAAAACATCATTAGTTGTATATTGAATATTCATTATTAAACAACAAATATTGATGATATGTTTTCTTATTAATGGTCAACATATATAATCTTCAGTGGTTCAAACCTAATTTTCAAATTAATTTTTCATTTTTTCCTTTTTCATTTGAAGTGGGGGGAGGGGGGCCCACCTCCGAGGGGAGATCCCGGTGCTACAATATAGCCAGCCTCAGGATGTCCCATCAGAGGGAGGCATCCCTCCCTTATGTCTATAGGAAACCAAATATCTCGAAATCTGAGTTTAATCCTCGTGGAAGGAGAGTTTGGAAGTCGAAAATTCGCCTAGATTCCTGTCTCGACATCCTAGCGATATGGTCTCCGCCTCGCCAGTGTACATCCACCTTTTCAAAGGCCATGAAGACCATACCCTTTGGGTCTTTATTGTGACATTGTTTGTAGTGTAGTGACAGGGAGTGCTTTTCATAACCATTTTTTATATTAGTGACATGTTCTGCCAGTCTTTTTTTCAATGTGCGTTTAGTTCTCCCAATATATTGTTTCTTACACTGGCATTCTATCATATACAAGATATTCTTTGAGCTGCAGGTCAAAAATTCTTTAATTTTCCACGTAAAGGAGTTTACCCGTGATTGGATTTCAATGGTCTTCTTAGGGAATGATGTGAGTTTGCAGATTCCACAACTCCCACATCTATAGAAGCCACTCAAATTCAGCCAACCTTGAATAGATGATTTATTCTCTTTGGTTTTATTTTTGACTGATGGTGCTACCTTTAGGGATAAGTTTTGAGCTCTAGTGTAATTTGAGGGCCATTACCAATCAAAGGGCCTATTAATTTATCATTCAATAGATGGTGCCAGTGCTTCCTCACTATTCCCTCTATTTGTTTGTGTTGTTTATTAAAGGGTAATATGATTCTGAACTGATCTCCTTCTTTATCTTCTTTTGTATTTTCTAAAAAGAAGGTATTTCTGTCTGTGTTTTGTACCTTAATCAATGCTTTGTCCAATATATTATTGGGATATTGCTTATCTAAAAAACGCTTTTTCAACATTTGGGCCTCCCTATCAAAATCTGCTTCATCAGTACAATTTCTTTTTATCCTCCTGAATTGTCCCGTTGGGACTTCAAGCAACCATCTAGGTAGATGGCAGCTTGAAAAAAGGATGTAACTGTTACGGGACACCTCTTTCTGAAATGTGCTGCAAAACAGTTGGTTATCTTGCACCCTGATTGACAAATCTAGGAATTCTATTTTTTCTTCACTCAGATTTACCGAAAAGCTGAGGCCATAGATATTATTATTCATTCTTTCTAGAAATAGATCCAGATCCTCTCTCGTACCTCTCCAGACAAATAGGATGTCATCGATGAACCTATACCAGAGTACCAGGTCTGCCCCTACCATGTGCCGGATCTGCTCCTCTTCCCATTGCGCCATGAATAAATTAGCATAACTAGGGGCAAACCTGGTACCCATGGCAGTTCCCCTAGTCTGAAGATAATAATCCTGATTGTAAGCAAAATAGTTGTGGGTCAAAATAAATTTCACCCCCTCTGCTAAAAAATCTATCTGCTTCTCCACGAGATCACTGTGAGTATTCAGTTGGTTTCTTAATGCTTTGATTCCCTGATCATGATTTATGACCGTATATAGAGAACTTACATCTAAAGTCCCCAATATCCAACTTGTCTCATATTTGAGGCCCTCCACTATTTGTATGACTTGCGTCGTGTCTCTGATGTATGCAAAGTTCTTTTTTACACTTGGTTGTAAGAGTTTGTCTATGTACTCTGACAAATTTGAAGTTAAAGATCCTATGCCAGAGATGATTGGTCTCCCTGGAGGGTTCATTTGATCTTTATGCACTTTCGGGAGACAGTAAAATACTGGCATTCTATGCTGGGTCTTGGTGATGTATTTGAATTCATGATCATTTAGAATACCCCTTTCCCAACCATCTCTGGCATAGTCTATCAATGCCTCACTATATTCATTTGTGGGGTCTTTCGACAGTCTGGAGTATGTAGCAGTGTCTGATAACTGTCTGAGACATTCTGCTTCATATTTTTGTGTCTACAGAATGACGATGGCCCCTCCCTTATCAGCAGGTCGTATGGTGATATTTTCCGACTTTTGTAATTGTTTTATGGCCTGTATTTCCTGAGTGGTCACATTATTACCTAATCTTCCATTTGTATTTAATTTCCTAATATCTGTTTCCACAGATTTTTTGAATGCTGCCATCTCATGGCCTATCTGCTGTCTTGGGTACATCTTACTTGTCAGCCTCAATTTAGTGTGGACAAAAGTGTTATTTTCAATGGAGTTCATAGATATGGGGTTCCTCATAAAGTATTTTTTAAGGCACAATTTTCTAACAAATTTCTCTATTCCAATATAGATGTCAAATTTGCTAGCTTGTGCTGTGGGGGCAAATTTTAATCCCTTGTTTAATAATTGGATCTGGGTTGGAGTGAGAGATGTTGTACTCAAATTTATGATTGAATCTAACTCTTTTTGGGTATTCAATCTCTGTATTTCCTTCTTCCCTTTTCCCTTTCCCCTCCTTGTCCCCTTTGGTCGTGATGGTATTGGTACCGATTCGGGATATAATTCTCCCTCCCTCCCTGATAATTCCCCTCCCTCGGGTTGTGTTGGATTTCTTGATAATGATCCCTGTGTCTCAAGTTGTATTGATGACCCATCTCCCGATGGTGACTCATTATCGGAGGGGATTTCGCCCGTTCTGGTGTTGTATGTTTTATTTGGCGCGTTTTCGTTTTGTGGTGTGGAGGGGTCCCATCTAAAAAATGATTATTCATGATCGGTTCATACCTATTTCTCACTGGGATTTCATATTCATATTGTCTATTCTCTCTATTTTCTCTAATGGGCTCTTCATTTACTCTTGTACTGATTAATTCTTGGTTTTCACCTGATGAATATTTATCTATTTCTCTTCTAGTGGTTTTCTTCAGTTTCTTGCTTTTTTTACTAACTATTTCCTGTTCTATTAATCCCAAATTTTTGCAAATTCTTTGTTGCCAATTAGTGGTTTCTTCACTAATGGGGAATAACTGAATTGATTCCCTAATTTTTAGGATTTTTTCTGAAGTCTCCTCTAAGATTTTATTTCTTCTCTTAATAATTAATTCCACTAGTGCTATAGATTGTTTCATCAGGAGACTATCCCATTCTTCCCTATAGGAGTCATTTAGTAGGTCCGTCGCTGGGTTCTTAGATAGCTGTAATCCTTTGGGTATAATACCTAATTCCAGGTATTTCCCCAGGGATTTAATTTCCCATTTCTGTTTTAATTGCCTTATCAGCAATGTTTCCAGCTCTCTAAAGGACTCTGTGACGGATTTCTCATTAGATCCAAAATTATTTATGTTTGACTCTTCAAAAATAAATGTCTCCAACCTCGTATTTTGGTTCTCTATAAACTGCCAAATGTCCATATTAACAGACACTGGGGAGCTCAACGATATTAGGTGAAAAAAAGTGACAATAGTATATATATATATCGTGGCTCACCCGTATCTGTTACTGTGGTTAAGGTGCTCTGCTTTTTGGATGATTCACCTATTCATCCCGCATAAAGAGATATATAAATTATAAATAAAATAAAAACAGGCACTCACCAGCTGGCAGGTCTATATATAGTAGCTTTATATAATCATATAAAATTGACATAAAATTTACAATACAATGTTCACATAAAATATTAACATAAAAGCACTGAGGACAATAAATAGATATGGTTATGTGTCTTCCTTATTTTGACTCGCTAAATGAATAGTAGGCTCTAGGTCAATTCCTATAAGTGCATATAGTGCCAAGATATACAAATAATAACAATAATGTTCTGTGTGATAAGTCCAGAGTAGAATATCAAGGATGGATATCCTACAATAAAGTGAGAAAATCCTGTGAAAAATAAAATATAAAAATATCCTGTAGAAGGTAAGTGTGACAAACAATGGTGGTTGGTGTTTCGGTGAGATCTTATAAAGACCTAGTAGCAATTCCTCAGATAAGGTATTGATGTTGTTTCTATTCAGTAGCAATTCCTCTATGCGCCGGAAGATAAAGGTTTAGGTAAAGAGTGGTCGGGTTTTGGAACTGGGGCGTCCCCCTAGTTCTTCAAACCCTCTTACCTTAACCTTAGTTGTGACTGTCCTCTTTGGGGGTGCCACTCTCATAGGCGCTGGGACTCGTGGTTCTCCCGAGTTGACACAGGATCCAACAATGCAGGAGTTACCTCTCGCCGGTCTCGGCGTTCCACGAGGTTACTTCCTTGCGTGTCACCAGTCAGGAAGTGATTTCCAAAGTTCGCGTAGTCTCGCGATGGTTTGATCCAGCTAAGTTTACACTGGAATATTGATACAAGCTGTATGGTAATCTTCCGACAATTATTGCAATCGGATTCGGATGGGTAATTTTTACTCGCAGGAACCAGCCAGACGCGTTTCGAGGGTCCTCCCTCTTCCTCAGTGGCTATAGTGCGAGTATTACCCTTCTTCCTTATATACTGTGGTTCTCTGAAGTACCACCCAAATCCGACATCGATTTCACCTGTTCTAATTAGACTATAAGTTGTATCCTCAGTGTGTAATACTACCTAAGTGTATATATATAGACTGCTTATCTATAGTGATTTTAATAATCTTTATTTCTAAAATACAACTTAAAAACATATGTAAAAATATAAATAGATGAAATATATAAGCTATAATTTAGAGATCCTCCAATTTAGAGATTTTTCCTTACTTTCTGGATTGGGGATATAGTCAGTTGGATTTTTTTCTCCATAGGTGTTTACCAATATATGGGAACCATAGTATAGGCACCAAAATATCTGAAAAACCTGAAGAAATTCATAAATCGCAAAAAATACCAAAAAATACAAAAAACGCATCAAAAACGCATCGCATATCCTAAAAAACGCATATGCGTTTTCAGTGCGTTTTATATGGGAATCTCCTCCCACATCCATCTCCATGATTCCCCATCTATTGTAACACTTCCTCCCTATCAAAAACATCATTAGTTGTATATTGAATATTCATTATTAAACAACAAATATTGATGATATGTTTTCTTATTAATGGTCAACATATATAATCTTCAGTGGTTCAAACCTAATTTTCAAATTAATTTTTCATTTTTCCCCCACTTCAAATGAAAAAGGAAAAAATGAAAAATTAATTTGAAAATTAGGTTTGAACCACTGAAGATTATATATGTTGACCATTAATAAGAAAACATATCATCAATATTTGTTGTTTAATAATGAATATTCAATATACAACTAATGATGTTTTTGATAGGGAGGAAGTGTTACAATAGATGGGGAATCATGGAGATGGATGTGGGAGGAGATTCCCATATAAAACGCACTGAAAACGCATATGCGTTTTTTAGGATATGCGATGCGTTTTTGATGCGTTTTTTGTATTTTTTGGTATTTTTTGCGATTTATGAATTTCTTCAGGTTTTTCAGATATTTTGGTGCCTATACTATGGTTCCCATATATTGGTAAACACCTATGGAGAAAAAAATCCAACTGACTATATCCCCAATCCAGAAAGTAAGGAAAAATCTCTAAATTGGAGGATCTCTAAATTATAGCTTATATATTTTATCTATTTATATTTTTACATATGTTTTTAAGTTGTATTTTAGAAATAAAGATTATTAAAATCACTATAGATAAGCAGTCTATATATATACACTTAGGTAGTATTACACACTGAGGATACAACTTATAGTCTAATTAGAACAGGTGAAATCGATGTCGGATTTGGGTGGTACTTCAGAGAACCACAGTATATAAGGAAGAAGGGTAATACTCGCACTATAGCCACTGAGGAAGAGGGAGGACCCTCGAAACGCGTCTGGCTGGTTCCTGCGAGTAAAAATTACCCATCCGAATCCGATTGCAATAATTGTCGGAAGATTACCATACAGCTTGTATCAATATTCCAGTGTAAACTTAGCTGGATCAAACCATCGCGAGACTACGTGAACTTTGGAAATCACTTCCTGACTGGTGACACGCAAGGAAGTAACCTCGTGGAACGCCGAGACCGGCGAGAGGTAACTCCTGCATTGTTGGATCCTGTGTCAACCCGGGAGAACCACGAGTCCCAGCGCCTATGAGAGTGGCACCCCCAAAGAGGACAGTCACAACTAAGGTTAAGGTAAGAGGGTTTGAAGAACTAGGGGGACGCCCCAGTTCCAAAACCCGACCACTCTTTACCTAAACCTTTATCTTCCGGCGCATAGAGGAATTGCTACTGAATAGAAACAACATCAATACCTTATCTGAGGAATTGCTACTAGGTCTTTATAAGATCTCACCGAAACACCAACCACCATTGTTTGTCACACTTACCTTCTACAGGATATTTTTATATTTTATTTTTCACAGGATTTTCTCACTTTATTGTAGGATATCCATCCTTGATATTCTACTCTGGACTTATCACACAGAACATTATTGTTATTATTTGTATATCTTGGCACTATATGCACTTATAGGAATTGACCTAGAGCCTACTATTCATTTAGCGAGTCAAAATAAGGAAGACACATAACCATATCTATTTATTGTCCTCAGTGCTTTTATGTTAATATTTTATGTGAACATTGTATTGTAAATTTTATGTCAATTTTATATGATTATATAAAGCTACTATATATAGACCTGCCAGCTGGTGAGTGCCTGTTTTTATTTTATTTATAATTTATATATCTCTTTATGCGGGATAAATAGGTGAATCATCCAAAAAGCAGAGCACCTTAACCACAGTAACAGATACGGGTGAGCCACGATATATATATATACTAACATCCCCACAATTGATCACCCTGTTTTCGGGTGCATCTTGGGCGGCAATGAGAACCGACGCAAGATTAACGTCTTTCCCTGCCAGAATGTCTCTTTTGAGATTTTCTGGGATAAAATGCAAGGTGGCCACTTGGGGAATAGGCCTGGGTGTACCTGGCGTCAGATAAACCGAAGTGGAGGGGGTGGCCAGTGGGGGCGGTTTCCGGGGGTTCCATGGAGGCCCGGGACTCCAGTTCCGATACTCTTGCTCGGACGTCAGCCATCGAGTCGACCAGTGTGTTCAAGGTGGACTGTAGCTGCACCAGCTAGAGCTGGATAGATGATGTGCCTGGCTGAACCCCGGAAGGGTTGGGGCTGGTCATGAGGAGCTTATAGAGTTATGCCTTTCTGACGGAGGCTGGGTGCGGGATGCCCCTCCTGTTAAGCTCTGCGAGTAACTTTGGAATGGTCCAACTCCTTAGTGACGAAGGACCGGCTTGGCCTGAAACGACTGTTTCAGGGACAGAAAGCTGTCATCTATATCAGAGGCTCGAGACATGCTTGACCTGTGGAAACATAAATCGCGTGACAAATACAAACAAAAAAAACAAACAAACAGAAAGAGTGATGGAGTAAAGGACCAAAAAGGTGTGAGGACGAAGATATAAACGTACCCAAATACAGAACACCGTAACACGGACTAGCAGGAAAATCGACCTGCCCTGATAGATGAAGAATCTGATTAACCGAGAAACATTGACCCGTTGGGCTCGCCAAGGATGTCAGTGAGCACTTACCTGGACAGGACTGACTGGAACCTGGGAATTGTCACTACCAGAGCTTTGGGACGTTCTCACAGCTCTGTTTCTCCACCCCTGTGGTGATGTCACTACTAGAGTTTGGAGGAGTTCTCACTGCTCTGTTTCTCCGCCCCTGTGATGAAGTCTTTACTTTGTTTCCTTCCTCCCAGCTGTTCCTCCTGCGGTTGATTTCCCTGCCTTTAACCACCTCAGCCCCCAGTGCTTAAACACCCTGAAAGACCAGGCCACTTTTTACACTTCTGACCTACACTACTTTCACCATTTATTGCTCGGTCATGCAACTTACCACCCAAATGAATTTTACCTCCTTTTCTTCTCACTGATAGAGCTTTCATTTGGTGGTATTTCATTGCTGCTGACATTTTTACTTTTTTTTGTTATTAATCGAAATTTAACGATTTTTTTGCAAAAAAATGACATTTTTCACTTTCAGTTGTAAAATTTTGCAAAAAAAAACGACATCCATATATAAATTTTGCTCTAAATTTATTGTTCTACATGTCTTTGATAAAAAAAATGTTTGGGTAAAAAAAAATGGTTTGGGTAAAAGTTATAGCGTTTACAAACTATGGTACAAAAATGTGAATTTCCGCTTTTTGAAGCAGCTCTGACTTTCTGAGCACCTGTCATGTTTCCTGAGGTTCTACAATGCCCAGAAAGTACAAACACCCCACAAATGACCCCATTTCGGAAAGTACACACCCTAAGGTATTCGCTGATGGGCATAGTGAGTTCATAGAACTTTTAATTTTTTGTCACAAGTTAGCGGAAAATGATGATTTTTTTTTTTTTTTTTTTTTTCCTTACAAAGTCTCATATTCCACTAACTTGTGACAAAAAATAAAAACTTCTATGAACTCACTATGCCCATCACGAAATACCTTGGGGTCTCTTCTTTCCAAAATGGGGTCACTTGTGGGGTGGTTATACTGCCCTGGCATTCTAGGGGCCCAAATGTGTGGTAAGGAGTTTGAAATCAAATTCTGTAAAAAATGACGAGTGAAATCCAAAAGGTGCTCTTTGGAATATGGGCCCCTTTGCCCACCTAGGCTGCAAAAAAGTATCACACATCTGGTATCTCCGTACTCAGGAGAAGTTGGGGAATGTGTTTTGGGGTGTCATTTTATATATACCCATGCTGGGTGAGAGAAATATCTTGGTCAAATGCCAACTTTGTATAAAAAAATGGGAAAAGTTGTCTTTTGCCAAGATATTTCTCTCACCCAGCATGGGTATATGTAAAATGACACCCCAAAACACATTCCCCAACTTCTCCTGAGTACGGAGATACCAGATGTGTGACACTTTTTTGCAGCCTAGGTGGGCAAAGGGGCCCATATTCCAAAGAGCACCTTTCGGATTTCACAGGCCATTTTTTACAGAATTTGATTTCAAACTCCTTACCACACATTTGGGCCCCTAGAATGCCAGGGCAGTATAACTACCCCACAAGTGACCCCATTTTGGAAAGAAGACACCCCAAGGTATTCCGTGAGGGGTATGGCAAGTTCCTAGAATTTTTTATTTTTTGTCACAAGTTAGTGGAAAATTATGATTTTTTTTATTTTATTTTTTTTCATACAAAGTCTCATATTCCACTAACTTGTGACAAAAAATAAAAACTTCCATTAACTCACTATGCCCATCAGCGAATACCTTGGGGTCTCTTCTTTCCAAAATGGGGTCACTTGTGGGGTAGTTATACTGCTCTGGCATTCTAGGGGCCCAAATGTGTGGTAAGGAGTTTGAAATCAAATTCTGTAAAAAATGACCTGTGAAATCCAAAAGGTGCTCTTTGGAATATGGGCCCCTTTGCCCACCTAGGCTGCAAAAAAGTGTCACACATCTGGTATCTCTGTATTCAGGAGAAGTTGAGGAATGTGTTTTGGGGTGTCTTTTTACATATACCCATGCTGGGTGAGATAAATATCTTGGTCAAATGCCAACTTTGTATAAAAAAATGGGAAAAGTTGTCTTTTGCCAAGATATTTCTCTCACCCAGCATGGGTATATGTAAAATGACACCCCAAAACACATTCCCCAACTTCTCCTGAGTACGGAGATACCAGATGTGTGACACTTTTTTGCAGCCTAGGTGGGCAAAGGGGCCCATATTCCAAAGAGCACCTTTTGGATTTCACAGGTCATTTTTTACAGAATTTGATTTCAAACTCCTTACCACACATTTGGGCCCCTAGAATGCCAGGGCAGTATAACTACCCCACAAGTGACCCCATTTTGGAAAGAAGAGACCCCAAGGTATTCGCTGATGGGCATAGTGAGTTCATGGAAGTTTTTATTTTTTGTCACAAGTTAGTGGAATATGAGACTTTGTATGAAAAAAAAAAAAAAAATCAGCATTTTCCACTAACTTGTGACAAAAAATAAAAAATTCTAGGAACTCGCCATGCCCCTCACGGAATACCTTGGGGTGTCTTCTTTCCAAAATGGGGTCACTTGTGGGGTAGTTATACTGCCCTGGCATTTTCCAGGGGCCCTAATGTGTGGTAAGTAGGTAAATGACCTGTGAAATCCTGAAGGTGCTCTTTGGAATATGGGCCCCTTTGCCCACCTAGGCTGCAAAAAAGTGTCACACATGTGGTATCGCCGTATTCAGGAGAAGTTGGGGAATGTGTTTTGGGGTGTCATTTTACATATACCCTTGCTGGGTGAGAGAAATATCTTGACAAAAGACAACTTTTCCCATTTTTTTATACAAAGTTGGCATTTGACCAAGATATTTCTCTCACCCAGCATGGGTATATGTAAAATGACACCCCAAAACACATTCCCCAACTTCTCCTGAGTACGGCGATACCTGATGTGTGAAATTTTTTTGCAGCCTAGATGCGCAAAGGTGCCCAAATTCCTTTTAGGAGGGCATTTTTAGACATTTGGATACTAGACTTCTTCTCACGCTTTGGGGCCCCTAGAATGCCAGGGCAGTATAAATACCCCACATGTGACCCCATTTTGGAAAGAAGACACCCCAAGGTATTCAATGAGGGGCATGGCGAGTTCATAGAAATTTTTTTTTTTTGGCACAAGTTAGCGGAAATTGATATTTTTAATTTTTTTCTCACAAAGTCTCCCGTTCCGCTAACTTGGGACAAAAATTTCAATCTTTCATGGACTCAATATGCCCCTCACGGAATACCTGGGGGTGTCTTCTTTCCGAAATGGGGTCACATGTGGGGTATTTATACTGCCCTGGCATTCTAGGGGCCCTAAAGCGTGAGAAGTCGTCTGGAATATAAATGTCTAAAAAATTTTACGCATTTGGATTCCGTGAGGGGTATGGTGAGTTCATGTGAGATTTTATTTTTTTACACAAGTTAGTGGAATATGAGACTTTGTAAGAAAAAAAAATAAAAAATTCCGCTAACTTGGGCCAAAAAAATGTCTGGAGCCTTACAGAGGGGTGATCAATGACAGGGGGGGGTGATCAATGACAGGGGGGGGTGATCAATGACAGGGGGGGTGATCAATGACAGGGGGGTGATCAGAGAGTCTATATGGGGTGATCACCACAGTCATTGATCACGCCCGTGTAAGGCTTCATTCAGACGTCCGGATGCGTTTTGCGGATCCGATCCATCTATCAGTGCATCCGTAAAAATCATGCGGACGTCTGAATGGAGCTTTACAGGGGGGTAATCAATGACAGGGGGGTGATCAGGGAGTATATATGGGGTGATCACCACAGTCATTGATCATGCCCCTGTAAGGCTTCATTCAGACGTCCGGATGCAGTTTGCGGATCCGATCCATCTATCAGTGGATCCGTAAAAATCATGCGGACGTCTGAATGGAGCTTTACAGGGGGGTAATCAATGACAGGGGGGGTAATCAATGACAGGGGGGTGATCAGGGAGTCTATATGGGGTGATCACCACAGTCATTGATCACGCCCCTGTAAGGCTTCATTCAGACGTCCGGATGCGTTTTGCGGATCCGATCCATCTATCAGTGCATCCGTAAAAATCATGCAGACATCTGAATGGAGCTTTACAGGGGGGTGATCAATGACAGGGGTGTAATCAATGACAGGGGGGTGATCAGGGAGTCTATATGGGGTGATGACCACAGTCATTGATCACGCCCCTGTAAGGCTTCATTCAGACGTCCGTATGCGTTTTGCGGATCCGATCCATCTATCAGTGGATCCGTAAAAATCATGCGGACGTCTGAATGGAGCTTTACAGGGGGGTAATCAATGACAGGGGGGGGTAATCAATGACAGGGGGGTGATCAGGGAGTCTATATGGGGTGATCACCACAGTCATTGATCACGCCTCTGTAATGCTTCATTCAGACGTCCGGATGCGTTTTGCGGATCCGATCCATCTATCAGTGCATCCGTAAAAATCATGCAGACATCTGAATGGAGCTTTACAGGGGGGTAATCAATGACAGGGGTGTAATCAATGACAGGGGGGTGATCAGGGAGTCTATATGGGGTGATAACCACAGTCATTGATCATGCCCCTGTAAGGCTTCATTCAGACGTCCGGATGCGTTTTGCGGATCCGATCCATCTATCAGTGCATCCGTAAAAATCATGCGGACATCTGAATGGAGCTTTACAGGTGGGTGATCAGGGAGTCTATATGGGGTGATCACCACAGTCATTGATCATGCCCCTGTAAGGCTTCATTCAGACGTCCGGATGCGTTTTGCGGATCCGATCCATCTATCAGTGCATCCGTAAAAATCATGCGGACATCTGAATGGAGCTTTACAGGGGGGTGATCAGGGAGTCTATATGGGGTGATCACCACAGTCATTGATCACGCCCCTGTAAGGCTTCATTCAGACGTCCGGATGCGTTTTGCGGATCCGATCCATCTATCAGTGGATCCGTAAAAATCATGCGGACGTCTGAATGGAGCTTTACAGGGGGTTGATCAATGACAGGGGGGTAATCAATGACAGGGGGGTGATCAGGGAGTCTATATGGGGTGATCACCACAGTCATTGATCACGCCCCTGTAAGGCTTCATTCAGACGTCCGGATGCGTTTTGCGGATCCGATCCATCTATCAGTGGATCCGTAAAAATCATGCGGACGTCTGAATGGAGCTTTACAGGGGGGTGATCAATGACAGGGGGGTGATCAATGACAGGGGGGAAATCAATGACAGGGGGGTGATCAGGGAGTCTATATGGGGTGATCAGGGGCTAATAAGGGGTTAATAAGTGACGGGGGGGGGTGTAGTGTAGTGTAGTGGTGCTTGGTGCTACTTTACTGAGCTACCTGTGTCCTCTGGTGGTCGATCCAAACAAAGGGGACCACCAGAGGACCAGGTAGCAGGTATATTAGACGCTGTTATCAAAACAGCGTCTAATATACCTGTTAGGGGTTAAAAAAAACACATCTCCAGCCTGCCAGCGAACGATCGCCGCTGGCAGGCTGGAGATCAACTCTCTTACCTTCCATTCCTGTGAGCTCGCGCGCCTCTGTGTGCGCGTTCACAGGAAATCTCGCGTCTCGCGAGAGGACGCGTATATGCGTCCAGGCGGAATGAATCAACCACCTCCAGGACGCGTCTGTGCGTACAGCGGTCCGGAGGGGGTTAAATCACCCCTCCTCCTATTGTAGGGCGTGGATTATATTTCTCATTTCAGTTGTAGCTCTTGCTTGAGTATCTTCACTTGTAGCTATCAGTTCACTGGACCTGTGTTCTGCTGCAGCAAGCACTCCGGATATTGCCAGCTGTCCTTGGATCCGTCTTCTCTGTGGCTGCAGCACCTTCAGCTAAGTGTGCAGACATTGTTGTGTACCTGGTTATTTTCTGACTGGATCTGAGGTGGCCACGGTTCCCTCCATATACTGAGCAGGGCACCGGTGGCCGTGCCCCTTCCACTATTGTAGGGGTTACAGTGGTCATCAGTCTTAGGTACGTGGGCATGCCTCGTTCCGCCATTTGGATCCGGGCATGTACTTTAGCAGCATAGGGAGAGCTTTGAGGGTCTGACAGGGGTCACCCTTTATCCTCCCTAGTTTGGGTCCGGTCAGTAGCCCTTTTTACTGTGTATACTCTTGTTGCTCACATACAGCCGTGACATTATAATCCACCAAAACCGTCCTTTTTTGACATGGATCCACTTTCTGGCCTGGTTGACCGCATGCAGGGTCTTTCTTTGGAAGTAGCGGATCTCCGTCAATCTATGACTCAGCTCCAAGCATTGGGCTCTGCTCCGGCTCATGGAGTCTGTTGCGAGCCAAAGGTCTCACTTCCGGAAACGTTCTCCGGGGGCAGTGAGAATTTTGTTCGCTTCAGAGAGGCATGCAAACTCCATTTTTGCTTGTGTCCCCACTCCTCTGGTAAGGAGGAGCAGAGGGTGAGGATTGTCATCTCCCTGCTCAGGGGTAATGCTCAGACTTGGGCTTTTTCGCTGCCATCAGGGGATCCCTCCCTTCGATCCGTGGAAAGATTTTTCGTGGCCCTGGGGCAGATATATGATGACCCGGATCGTGTTGCTCTGGCCGAATCTAACTTACGTGTTTTATGCCAGGACAAACTGTCTGCGGAGCTTTATTGTTCTGAATTTCGGAGATGGGCAGCTGATTCAGGTTGGAATGATGCTGCACTCCGGAGTCAGTTCTGTCATGGTCTCTCAGAGAGATTGAAAGATGCGTTTGCTTTCCATGAGAGACCAACGTCCTTAGAGTCTGCCATGTCATTGGCGGTACGCCTTGACAGGCGTCTAAGAGAAAGAAACAAAACCTCTCTGTCCAGCCATTGTCAGTCTAGGGGCAATGGTGCGGACTCATTCAGTGTGCAGGGGCCTCATCCTGTCTCGCTCCCCTCTGAGGAGGAGCCCATGCAGCTAGGTCGACTTGCCCCTGATAAAAGAGGATTTAGTCCTCAGAGTATGGTGTGTTTTTGTTGTGGGGGCATAGGTCATTTGGCAAATGTTTGTCCGTCTAGGAGATTCTTGAACTGTACTAAGAGCGATAATAAGAGAAAAACCTCAAAAGGTAAATCATGAAGTTCTGCTTCATCTGCTACTTTGGGCAAAGTTGATGTAGGAATTGATGCTTTTCCCCTTACCTGCAGTTCCCGTTTTCTCCTGTCTGCCAGGGTGGCGCTAGAGAGCAAGGTCATTTCTTGTGAGATTTTTGTCGATAGTGGAGCGGCCGTCAATCTTATTGACACTCAATTTGTAGCCATGCATGGTTTTCAGGTTTGCACATTAGAAAAGGATATACCCGTTTTTGCTATTGACTCTGCTCCACTCTCACAGAGATCTCTGAAGGGCATTGTTCACAATATCCGGCTAGCTGTAGGTGACACTCATGTGGAGGATATATCTTGTTTTGTCCTTAACGGATTGCCTTCTCCTCTAGTTTTGGGGTTACCCTGGCTCACTAGACATAACCCCACTATTGATTGGCAAGGAAGGCAAATAAATGAGTGGAGTGACTTTTGTAGAGAGAATTGTCTCACAGCGACTTTTGCAGAGGTGTCTACTAAAACTGTGCCATCATTTCTCTCTGATTTCTCGGACGTGTTTTCCGAGAGCGGTGTTCAGGAGCTACCTCCTCACCGGGAGTTTGACTGTCCCATTAACCTCATTCCCGGCGCCAAGCTGCCAAAAGCACACCTCTACAATCTCTCACAACCGGAAAGAATCGCAATGCGAACTTATATTTCCGAGAGTCTCGATAAGGGGCATATTCGTCCCTCAAAGTCACCTGTGGCCGCGGGTTTTTTTTTTGTTAAAAAAAAAGATGGCTCTCTGAGACCTTGCCTAGATTTTAGGGAGCTGAACCGTATCACGATTCGCGATCCCCATCCCCTTCCTCTGATCCCGGACCTCTTCAACCAAATTGTTGGGGCCAAGGTGTTTTCTAAATTGGATTTGAGAGGCGCGTACAACCTGGTCAGGGTCAGAGAGGGGGATGAATGGAAAACGGCCTTTAATATCTCGTTATGCCTTTCGGCCTGATGAATGCTCCGGCCGTCTTTCAGCATTTTGTTAATAGTATTTTCTACCATTTAATGGGGAAATTTGTATTGGTGTATCTTGATGATATTTAGATTTTTTCCCCTGATGTTCAGACCCATCAGGATCATCTTTTTCAGGTTCTGCAGATTCTGCGGGAAAATAAATTGTACGCCACGCTGGAGAAATGTCTTTTTATGGTATCGGAGATTCAATTTCTGGGTTTTCTCCTCTCTGCTTCTGGTTTTCATATGGATCCGGAGAAGGTCCATGCTGTACTTGAGTGGGAGCTTCCTGAGAATCAGAAGGCATTGATGCGCTTTCTGGGTTTTGCGAACTATTACAGAAAGTTCATTTTGAATTATTCCTCTGTTGTCAAACCCCTTACTGACATGACAAAAATATAGGATTACACTTACCGGTAATCATTTTTCCTTGAGCCTATGACAGCACCCATGGATAGCATCCGCCCCCTTCCTCAGGACAGGAAACAGGAAGCACAGCCTCTTCAAAAGAGAGGTACAACCCCCAACATGCCAGTCCTATTCCAAGAACTAAGGAGACAAAAACCAGACTACACCACAACAAATCTACAACAGAACAAATGCTTATATCCGTGTGTACATAGAAGTATATGTAAACACACACGTACACTGCGTGCAGAATTATTAGGCAAATGAGTATTTTGACCACATCATCCTCTTTATGCATGTTGTCTTACTCCAAGCTGTATAGGCTCGAAAGCCTACTACCAATTAAGCATATTAGGTGATGTGCATCTCTGTAATGAGAAGGGGTGTGGTCTAATGACATCAACACCCTATATCAGGTGTGCATAATTATTAGGCAACTTCCTTTCCTTTGGCAAAATGGGTCAAAAGAAGGACTTGACAGGCTGAGAAAAGTCAAAAATAGTGAGATATCTTGCAGAGGGATGCAGCACTCTTAAAATTGCAAAGCTTCTGAAGCGTGATCATCGAACAATCAAGCGTTTCATTCAAAATAGTCAACAGGGTCGCAAGAAGCGTGTGGAAAAACCAAGGCGCAAAATAACTGTCCATGAACTGAGAAAAGTCAAGCGTGCAGCTGCCAAGATGCCACTTGCCACCAGTTTGGCCATATTTCAGAGCTGCAACATCACTGGAGTGCCCAAAAGCACAAGGTGTGCAATACTCAGAGACATGGCCAAGGTAAGAAAGGCTGAAAGACGACCACCACTGAACAAGACACACAAGCTGAAACGTCAAGACTGGGCCAAGAAATATCTCAAGACTAATTTTTCTAAGGTTTTATGGACTGATGAAATGAGAGTGAGTCTTGATGGGCCAGATGAATGGACCCGTGGCTGGATTGGTAAAGGGCAGAGAGCTCCAGTCCGACTCAGACGCCAGCAAGGTGGAGGTGGAGTACTGGTTTGGGCTGGTATCATCAAAGATGAGCTTGTGGGGCCTTTTCGGGTTGAGGATGGAGTCAAGCTCAACTCCCAGTCCTACTGCCAGTTTCTGGAAGACACCTTCTTCAAGCAGTGGTACAGGAAGAAGTCTGCATCCTTCAAGAAAAACATGATTTTCATGCAGGACAATGCTCCATCACACGCGTCCAAGTACTCCACAGCGTGGCTGGCAAGAAAGGGTATAAAAGAAGAAAATCTAATGACATGGCCTCCTTGTTCACCTGATCTGAACCCCATTGAGAACCTTTGGTCCATCATTAAATGTGAGATTTACAAGGAGGGAAAACAGTACACCTCTCTGAACAGTATCTGGGAGGCTGTGGTTGCTGCTGCACGCAATGTTGATGGTGAACAGATCAAAACACTGACAGAATCCATGGATGGCAGGCTTTTGATTGTCCTTGCAAAGAAAGGTGGCTATATTGGTCACTGATTTGTTTTTGTTTTGTTTTTGAATGTCAGAAATGTATATTTGTGAATGTTGAGATGTTATATTGGTTTCACTGGTAAAAAGAAATAATTGAAATGGGTATATATTTGTTTTTTGTTAAGTTGCCTAATAATTATGCACAGTAATAGTCACCTGCACACACAGATATCCCCCTAAAATAGCTAAAACTAAAAACAAACTAAAAACTACTTCCAAAAATATTCAGCTTTGATATTAATGAGTTTTTTGGGTTCATTGAGAACATGGTTGTTGTTCAATAATAAAATTAATCCTCAAAAATACAACTTGCCTAATAATTCTGCACTCCCTGTATATCTCTCTCTATAATATATATATATATATATATATATATATATATATTTTTTTTTTTTGGGAGGGTATTAGGCGGGTGCTGTCATAGGCTCAAGGAAAAATGATTACCGGTAAGTGTAATCCTATATTTCCCCCCTCGCCTATGACAGCACCCATGGATATCTAGGCGAGATTATCTAGGGTGGGACAACTGCTTGGAGGACTTTACGCCCAAACCCTAAACCTTCCTGTGAAGGAAGCTGCAGTCTATAGTGCTTAAAGAAGGCATGAGAAGAACTCCACGTAGCAGCTCTGCAAATCTGGTCAATAGAAGCGGAAGCTCTTTCTGCCCAGGATGTAGACACCGCTCTTGTTGAGTGTGCTCCAAACCCGGCAGGAGGAGGAACCCCTTTAGAGGAATATGCAAGATAAATGGCTTGTTTTATATATCTGGCAATGGACTGAGAGGAAGCAGGGGAGCCCTTCTTCTGTCCCTGAAAAGAAACCACAAGTTTAGAGGACGACCTCCAGTCCTGAGTGGCAGAAAGGTATTGAATTAGACACCTTCTAACATTGAGGCAATGGAATTCCCTTTCCTTCTGATTCTTGGGTGAGGAACAGAAGGAAGGTAAAACTATATCTTGAGACCGGTGAAAGGATGATAAAACCTTTGGAAGGAAGGCAGGGTCAGGAGATAAAATAACCATATCTTCTAAAATATTAAGATATGGTCTCTCGATTGAGAAGGCCGATATCTCACTCACTCTTCTAGCTGAAGTAATGGCTAGCAAAAAAACTAATTTATAGGTTAGGATCTTTATTAAGATATCCTCAATAGGCACAAAGGGATCCCTGGTTAAGGCAGACAAGACTAGATTTAGATCCCAGGGGGGAACTCTAGACTTCTGGACGGGAGCAAGTTTAGAAATTGCAATTACAAATCTTTTAATCCAGGGGTGGTCTGCTAACTTATACTCAAAGAGAGCACTTAAGGCAGAGATATGAACCTTCAAAGTACTAGGCCTCAGTTTTTTATTCCAGCCCTCCTGGAGGAAGCTAAGGACTAGAGGCAACTCGGGGGGCTCCAAGACATTAACTGGCTTATCTGCAAATCTAAGGAAGGCCCTCCAAACCCTCAAATAGATCTTAGAAGTAACAGCTTTCCTACTGGACAAGAGGGTGTTTATAACTTCCCCAGAGAGACCCTTCATCTCTAGGATCCGCCTCTCAACAGCCAGGCTGTCAAGTGCAGGCTCTCTAACTCTGGATGAAGTATCAGCCCCTGCACTAGTAGCCCCGGGAAGACAGGAAGTACCCAGGGATCCGTTACTGACATCCTCCTTAGCCAGGAAAACCAGACCCTCCTGGGCCAAAAGGGGGCTATAGTAATTACTAGGGCCTTCTCCTCCCGAATCTTCCTCAGGACTCTTGGGAGTAGTTTTATAGGAGGGAAGGCGTACAGGAGGCCTACTCTCCATGATTGGGCCAATGCGTCCACCGCCGTGGGCCGCTCTAATGGGGACAGAGAGAAGAAACTTTTCACTTTTCTGTTTCCCCTTGTGGCAAAGAAATCTACCACCGGGAGACCCCAAAGAGCCACAATGTCGCTGAAGACCTGTTGATTCAGGGACCATTCCCCCTGTCGAACACAATGCCTGCTCAGAAAATCCGCCGTCACATTCTCCTTTCCCTTTAAGTGTACTGCTCTGATTGATGGAAGGAAACCCTCTGCTAACTCGAAAATCTCTTTGGTGAGGGACATTAGGTCTGGAGATCTGGTCCCCCCCTGACAATTGATATGAGCTACTGCCGTCATGTTGTCTGAGTAGACCAAAATATTTCTGCCTTTTAAGAGGTGGAGGCTCCTCTTCAAGGCTTGAAATTGTGAGATTTGGGAACTATCTCCTGATTCCACTGTCCCTGCAGAAGTAGAGAATCTGTGTGAGCTCCCCAACCCCAAGGGCTTGCATCTGTAGTCAGAGTAAGGGGATCCTTTCTTGACCAAGGGACTCCTTTTTGAAGGTTGGAAGGCACCGTCCACCATTCTAGATCGTTTAACGTTTGGGTTGAAAGGAAAAAGAGAGAATCCAAGGATTGGGGATCTTTGTCCCAAACCCCCAGGATCTGCAATTGAAGTGACCTCGAGTGGAAGTGGGCCCATTCCACCCCCGGGATTGCGGCCGTCATTAGGCCTAGAACTGACATAGCTTCTCTTAAAGAGATGGAGTGGCGGGCTACAATGTCCTGAACCCTGGAGACTAGCAGAGAAATTTTCCGTGTTGGAAGAAAACACGTTTGTTTCTGGGAGTCGAGGAGTAGCCCCAGAAAGGTGCATATCTGGCTTGGCACAAGATTGGATTTCTGGAGATTTAACTCCCAACCCAACTTCACCAGCACCTCCCTGAACCAGGAAATCTGATCGATTAATTGATCTGGTTCTCGAGAGAGAAGGAGGAAATCGTCTAGATAGGGAATGACAATCAGATCCTTCTCCCTCAGATGAGCCATCATCTCTGCTACAATCTTTGTGAAAAGCCTGGGTGCCTGAGACAACCCAAACGGCAGGGCCCGAAACTGTACATGTAGGAGTCTGTCCGGGAACTGAACTGCTACTCTTAGATACCTCTGGTGACTGGGATGGATTGGAACGTGGTAATAAGCGTCCCTGAGATCCAGGGTCGCCATGTAGCAGCCTGGAAATAAATTTGGGATTATGGAACTGATAGTCTCCATACGAAACCTCTCGTACACCAGGTATTTGTTGAGCAGCCTCAGATTTATTATAGTACGGAAGGTGCCATTTGGCTTCTTTACAAGGAAAAGCATTGAATAGTATCCCGTCTCCCTCTCTTGAGCTGGGACCTCCTGCAGGACCCTTTTCTTCAGTAAATCCGAAATCTCCAGACTTAATGCTTCTAGCTTCTCTGGGCTGGAGCGATAGTCCGTCAAAACGAATCTCTCTGGAGGAGTTCTTAGGAAGTTCAGGCAATAGCCCTCTGAAATGATTGAAAGAATCCAAGGGCTGTTCGAGATCTTCCGCCACTGCTCTGCGAAGAGGGAGAGACGACCTCCAACCGGGGGTCTGGCGTCATTGCGGAGGTTTTTTTGAGGCCTCTCCTCCTGAAAAAAGAAACCCCTTGTTCCTCCTAGCCGCATTACAAGACTGTCTGGGAGTTTCTCTTCTCTTGAAGGTAAATCTGGATGTCTGAGAACGAAAGGGCTTTTTAGGAGGCTGCTGATGCATAGAAGGGAAACCCTTCTTTCTGTCAGAAGCCTTTTCCAGCAGATCGTCCAACTTGGGCCCGAAGAGAAATTCCCCCTGACAGGGAATAGCACACAATTTCGCCTTTGAACCTGCATCTCCCTTCCAGTCCTTTAACCAAATCGCTCTGCGGGCGGAATTTGAAAGAGCTGCGGCTCTCGCTGACAGCTTCAGGGAGTCCACTGAGGCATCTGCTAAAAAGTCGATGGCACTATACAGAGTTGGAAATGACGAGAGCAATTGTTCCACGGGCGCTCCCATCTTTATTTGCTCTTCCATCTCTTTCATCCAAACCTTTAAAGACCTAGCAACAGAAGTGGCGGCTTTAGCGGGCCTGAATGAGCCAGCTGTCGCCTCCCAGTTCTTCTTTAAATAGACCTCGGCTCTTCTGTCCATTGGATCCTTCAGAGTACCCGAGTCTTCAAATGGGAGTGCTGCTCTCTTAGAGATTTTCGCTACCGGAGCATCTAGCTTCGGGGCTCTATCCCAGTCAGCTGAGGCTTTGTCTTCGAAGGGATACTTCCTTTTTAAGGCAGACGGCACAAAAAATTTTCTATCTGGCCTACTCCATTCACTCTTAATTACCGAAGTTATGTTTTCATGTACATCAAAACACTTCAGCCTCCTAGGCCCCAAGCCCTCAAACATGGAATCTCTCATGGACTGGGGTTCTGCCTGATCGTCAAGCCCCATAGTTGCCCTGACGATCCCGACTAGGGAATTAATGTTCTCTGGAAGGAACAGAGGTCTCCCTGCCAGTTGCTCATCCTGGGAGTGATCCGAGGACGGAAGTTCTCCCTCCTCCTCTAATCCCGATAACAACTCCTGATCACTTAAAGCGGGATTAGAGACAGCAGTGGAAGTGCAAGGGCGATCTTCAAGTAGATTACTCAAGGACTTCTTCACTGATTCTTTAACCTCATCCTTGATAATCTTTTTTAGGCTTGACAAGAGAGAAGGGGCCTCATCCTCCAACAATTTGCCCACGCAGGCCTGGCAGGCAGGTTTACCCCAACCGGACGGTAGCTTTCCTTTGCAAATAGCACAGCCCCGCTCCTTGGACCTTGACCCCCTTTTCTCTTTGGAAGTCTAAACACATAAAATAAACAAAGACTCCCATCAAGATCTGAAATAAATGAAAAAAGCAGGGCATTCA
This sequence comes from Bufo bufo, assembly GCF_905171765.1. NCBI lineage: Eukaryota > Metazoa > Chordata > Amphibia > Anura > Bufonidae > Bufo > Bufo bufo. The sequence goes on along the minus strand of NC_053390.1, from coordinate 640,719,498 downwards.
CCCCTCTTACCCCCACCGGTACCAAGGATTCGTTGGTGGTTTCAGTGGGTTCTGCGCGCTGTGTGGGCTCCATTTTCTGCCACTGGCTTTCGTCTATGGAGGTCACTGCAGGCCAAAACACCAGCCTGCAGTGAGAGCTGGCTGGATTTGAACTTGCCGGGCGCGTACCGGCACCCTCCTCTTCCGGCCCAAGGCCACGCCTCCTCCCTCTGCAGAATCCGGAGGCCAGGATCCGGTGCCAACTAATGACGTCAGCGCCGGCCTGACCTACCCGGAAGTGATGGCATCGCGCCCCGCGCGAACGCCAGACCGCAGCCGAACATACAGCACGGCCGCAGCGGTTCGCCGTGCTGGGGACACACAGGGCGGCCCCGACGGGGGAGTGACCGGAACGAGGGGGAGTCCAGAGGTCCAGGCTTCAGCAGCGGCTTCCAAGGAAGGCTTACGCCGCTCGGGTAGGCCCTCCTCCCACGGGTAACAAAACCAAGGGGCTCCCGCAGCTCTGTCTCTTCATGCTGTGCATCCACCCTGTCCCTTAGGACAGGAAACAGAACTGGCATGTTGGGGGTTGTACCTCCCTTTTGAAGAGGCTGTGCTTCCTGTTTCCTGTCCTGAGGAAGGGGGCGGATGCTATCCATGGGTGCTGTCATAGGCGAAGGGGGAAAAGGGGGCAGATTTTTCCTCTTGGTCGGAGGAGGCGCTTGCAGCCTTTTCTAAGATTAAAGAGAGTTTTGCGTCTGCTCCCGTCTTGGTGCATCCCGATGTTTCCTTACCTTTTATTGTTGAGGTGGATGCTTCCGAGGTGGGTGTGGGTGCAGTTTTGTCCCAGGGCCCTTCTCCTGCCAAATGGCGACCCTGTGCCTTTTTCTCTAAAAAACTCTCCCCGGCAGAGAGAAACTATGATGTGGGAGATAGGGAGTTGTTGGCCATCAAGTTGGCTTTCGAGGAATGGCGCCATTGGTTGGAGGGGGCCAGGCACCCTATCACCGTTTTTACCGACCATAAGAATCTGGCATACTTGGAGTCGGCCAGGCGTATGAATCCGAGACAGGCCAGATGGTCTCTGTTCTTCTCCAGATTCAATTTTGTCGTTACATTCCGACCTGGGATCAAAAATGTGAAGGCTGATGCTCTCTCTCGCTGTTTTCCGGGAGGAGGAAACTCCGAGGACCCGGGTCCCATTTTGGCGGAGGGGGTAGTTGTTTCTGCTCTATATTTCGATTTGGAGGCCGAGGTCCAGGCTGCTCAGACTGAGGCACCTGCCCGTTGTCCTTCTGGGAAGTTGTTCGTGCCTCCTGAGCTACGTCACAAACTCTTCAAGGAGCATCATGATACGGTTCTTGCTGGTCACCCCGGGAGTAGAGCCACGGTAGATCTCATTGCTCGGAGATTTTGGTGGCCGGCTCTTCGTAAGTCGGTGGAGGGTTTTGTGGCTGCTTGTGAGACGTGCGCTCGCGCTAAGGTCCCTCATTCACGGCCTTCAGGTTCCCTTCTCCCGTTACCCATACCTTCCCGTCCTTGGACACACCTGTCCATGGACTTTATCACGGATCTTCCTCGTTCCTCGGGGAAGTCGGTGATCCTGGTGGTGGTGGACCGTTTTAGCAAGATGGCTCATTTCGTACCTTTACCTGGTTTATCCAATGCTAAAACGTTGGCGCAAGCTTTTGTCCACCATATTGTTAAATTGCACGGCATTCCCTCTGATATTGTTTCCGATAGAGGCACGCAGTTTGTGTCCAGGTTCTGGAAGGCTTTCTGTTCTGGCCTGGGGGTTCGGCTGTCCTTCTCTTCTGCTTTTCACCCGCAGTCGAATGGTCAGACTGAGCGCCTCAATCAGAATCTGGAGACATATTTGCGCTGTTTTGTGGCAGAGAACCAGGAGGATTGGTGTTCATTTCTCCCTCTTGCTGAGTTTGCTCTGAACAACCGTCATCAGGAATCTTCTGATAAGTCACCATTCTTTAGTGCATATGGGTACCATCCGCAGTTTGGGACATTCTCGGGAGGGGCTCTTTCTGGTTTACCTGAGGAGGTGTCACGAGGGTGTCGAGGACCACGCCTGACTCCGTTATACCCGGGGTCAGGAAGTCGCAGCGGTTGGCTGCACGCTCTATTTAAGATAGGGCTGTTTTCCTTATGGTAGCTTTCTGGGTTTGCTTAGCAAACCCTTTTGGCTCACTCAGGGATCCGTAGCTCCTTCTCCTCAGCTGTTCCTTGTCCAGCACTCCCAGACCTCCTTATATTTCTCTCTCACACTTCTCTGGTTGCCAGAGATAGAGCTTCCTGCCTGGACATCTATTCTGACCTTCTGGAGCTGTGTTGCTGCGTTCGCTGGTAGTTGGTCCAGTACGCTACCCTCCAGATCCCTGTTGGACCTTTTTGGTTTATTGTGGTCGCCCACCTGGGTGTATGTGTTTGTATGTTTTGTCTGTCCTCTCCCTGGTGTTTCCCTCTTAGTGATAGTAGTGTGGACTAGCGATCCCACCGGCCTGTTCACTATCCAAGGCTCATATTAGGGAAAGCCAGGGTTTAGGCACGCGATCGCCGCACGGGTGAGGAACCCGTCTAGGGACGTCAGGGCAGTCAGGTGCCAGCCGCAAGGTGAGTTAGGGGTCACCACCTTTCCCTCTCCCTTGGGCAGGGCTTTCCCTGTTTTCCTCCCTGTGCGTGTCGTCGGTCATTACAGGAGGAGAGATTTTCCTCGTCTTTGTCTACCATTTGGCAAAAGATTCAGAGTAATCTTAGACTGGACCTGTGTTCTGCTGCAGCAAGCACTCCGGATATTGCCAGCTGTCCTTGGATCCGTCTTCTCTGCGGCTGCAGCACCTTCAGCTAAGTGTGCAGACATTGTTGTGTACCTGGTTATTTTCTGACTGGATCTGAGGTGGCCACGGTTCCCTCCATATACTGAGCAGGGCACCGGTGGCCGTGCCCCTTCCACTATTGTAGGGGTTACAGTGGTCATCAGTCTTAGGTACGTGGGGAACTATAAAAAAGTTGTTTTTAAAAAGTAAAAAAATAAATATTCAAATAACACCCCTTTTCCCAAAATAAAAATATAAGAACTAAAAAAATCAAAAAAATACACATCATGGGTGTTGCGATGTGCGAAAACGCCCATAGTATAAAAATATATTCCCCATACGGCAAACAGCAAAACGGAAAAAAAAGTGTCCAAATTGCTGATTCGCCTTTTTTGGTCGCTTCATTTTCTACAAAAAATTAAATAAAAAATAAAAAATTCATACACCCCAGAATGGTATCAACGAAAAGTTCAGGTTGCCCCCCAAAAAATGAGCCCCCATACTGCTCCATACACATAATAACAATGATGTTATAGGTGTCAAAATATGGTGACAAAAAATAAAACAGATTTTTTTCCCACTTTTAAATTTTTTTTATCACTATTAAAACCCAAGAAAAATCGCCGGATTCGTACTGACCTGTAGAATAAAAGTAACTGGTCAGTTTTATCGTACATCAAACGTCATAAATAAAAAGCCCTTGAAACTGTGGTGGAATTGCATTTTTTTTTTACCCAATTTGTAATTTTTTCCCCCCTCTTTCCACTACATCATATGCAATATTAAATGGTGGCTTTGGAAAGTACAACTTGTCCCGCAGAAATAAAGCCCTCATATGGCTATGTGAACAGACAAATAAAAAAGTTATGGCTCTGGGAAGGCAGGGGGTGCAAAACGAAAACGCCAAAAAAATACACTGCTCAAAAAAATAAAGGGAACACAAAAATAACACATCCTAGATCTGAGTTAATTAAATATTCTTCTGAAATACTTTGTTCTTTACATAGTTGAATGTGCTGACAACAAAATCACACAAAAATTTAAAAATGGAAATCAAATTTTTCAACCCATGGAGGTCTGGATTTGGAGTCACACTCAAAATTAAAGTGGAAAAACACACTACAGGCTGATCCAACTTTGATGTAATGTCCTTAAAACAAGTCAAAATTAGGCTCAGTAGTGTGTGTGGCCTCCACGTGCCTGTATGACCTCCCTACAACGCCTGTGCATGCTCCTGATGAGGTGGCGGACGGTCTCCTGAGGGATCTCCTCCTAGACCTGGACTAAAGCATCTGCCAACTCCTGGACAGTCTGTGGTGCAACGTGACGTTGGTGGATAGAGCGAGACATGATGTCCCAGATGTGCTCAATTGGATTCAGGTCTGGGGAACGGGCGGGCCAGTCCATAGCATCAATGCCTTTGTCTTGCAGGAACTGCTGACACACTCCAGCCACATGAGGTCCAGCATTGTCTTGCATTAGGAGGAACCCAGGGCCAACCGCACCAGCATATGGTCTCACAAGGGGTCTGAGGATCTCATCTCGGTACCTAATGGCAGTCAGGCTACCTCTGGTGAGCACATGGAGGGCTGTGCGGCCCTCCAAAGAAATGCCACCCCACACCATTACTGACCCAATGCCAAACCGGTCATGCTGGAGGATGTTGCAGGCAGCAGAACGTTCTCCACAGCGTCTCCAGACTCTGTCACGTCTGTCACATGTGCTCTGTGTGAACCTGCTTTCATCTGTGAAGAGCACAGGGCGCCAGTGGCGAATTTGCCAATCTTGGTGTTCTCTGGCAAATGCCAAACGTCCTGCACGGTGTTGGGCTGTAAGCACAACCCCCACCTGTGGACGTCGGGCCCTCATATCACCCTCATGGAGTCTGTTTCTGACCGTTTGAGCAGACACATGCACATTTGTGGCCTGCTGGAGGTCATTTTTCAGGGCTCTGGCAGTGCTCCTCCTGTTCTTCCTTGCACAAAGGCGGAGGTAGCGGTCCTGCTGCTGGGTTGTTGCCCTCCTACGGCCTCCTCCACGTCTCCTGATGTACTGGCCTGTCTCCTGGTAGCGCCTCCATGCTCTGGACACTACGCTGACGGACACAGCAAACCTTCTTGCCACAGCTCGCATTGATGTGCTATCCTGGATAAGCTGCACTACCTGAGCCACTTGTGTGGGTTGTAGACTCCGTCTCATGCTACCACTAGAGTGAAAGCACTGCCAGCATTCAAAAGTGACCAAAACATCAGCCAGGAAGCATAGGAACTGAGAAGTGGAAAGTGGTCACCACCTGCAGAACCACTCCTTTATTGGGGGGGGTCTTGCTAATTGCCTATAATTTCCACCTGTTGTCTATCCCATTTTCACAACAGCATGTGAAATTGATTGTCACTCAGTGTTGCTTCCTAAGTGGACAGTTTGATTTCACAGAAGTGTGATTGACTTGGAGTTTCATTGTGTTGTTTAAGTGTTCCCTTTATTTTTTTGAGCAGTGTATATAAACCTCCGGGGGTGAAAGGGTTAAAGAATAGTTAAACAAATGAATACATTCCATAAGAAATATTAACCACTGAATAGACCAGCCATAAGCTTTGAAAAAATACCATAAAAATATCTAGTCCGCTAGCCACCTATTGGCAAGCGACTTAACCCCTCCTAATAAAGTGACCGTGACAAAAATGAGGGTGGGCAGGCAGAAGATTTTTAAAATGCGGCTTGACAAACAGCATAACGCTGGCGCCACCCCCACCAGAGGTTGGCGAAGTGGTGGAGATGGAGGCGGAAACGGCGGGATCCTCCAGCACCGCCCCAGCTCAGGATGAGGAGGAGGTGGTCACCAGCCCCCGCCAGGAGGGTAAATATGTGCATATAGCAATATGAATATGTATCCATAACATGTACATAAACATTAAAAGAGGCAACAATGAGGGGATAACATAAAAAATACTCCACACAATGCCCTAATTTGCTCTTAATCTGAATTGCAAGCAATTTTTATATATTTTTTTTATCCTAACAGTAATTAAGAAAATAAAAGGGCAAAATAAAAAAGCTGCAGCAGGAGCACCAAAAATCAATCAACGAGCTCCAGGAGCAGCAGGAGCTGAAAATGAATGAGCTGAAGCGCAAGATGCGGGCGCAGCGCATGACATTTCTGCACAAGGTGCAAAAGTTGGAGGAGCAGAACCGCACTGGGATGCAGGAGGTGGTAGACCTGCTGGACCAACTTAAAAAATTTCCACTTTCAGACCGGGTCAACACCTAAAATAAACTTAAACACCTCAGGCAGCAGCAGGTAAATGGTAACGCTGTAGTATAAGGCTGCCACATAACAGCAGGTAAATGGAGGTACATTAGGCAGAGGTACATTAGGCGTTCACAGGATAAAAATGTAACTGTCGTCCAGTACAGGCCCCAAAAATTAGCCAATAGGCATTCACCTGACAGCAAAGAACTTTGGATTCTGTGGCTGGAGGTACATTAGGCAGTCAAAGGATACAGGCCCCAAAAATTAGGCATTCAACGGACATAAAAGGCCTTTTATGTATTTACCTAAGACAGGGACCATGATTTGTTCTCGGTGGTGGCGGATATTAGTGGGCTGTCATGAGGAAATTCAATCAAACGTGGTCGACTCGTCACATGTGTTGAATACCTCCTAGATCCATGCCTCATTCATTTTTAGGCGAGTGCGCTTATCGGTCACGATCCCCCCCTTCTGCGCTGAACGTCCTTTCGAACAGGACACTGGATAAGAGGCAATCCAACAGTTACATGGCAAATTTTGCCAGCTCTGGCCACAGGTCAAGCCTGCACACCCAGTAGTCCAAGGGTTCATTGCTTCTTAGAGCGTACACATCGGCCGTTAACCCGATGTAGTCAGACACCTGTCGGTCTAGGCGTTCCCTGAGGCTGGATCAGGAGGACGGCTGTCAATGGGTTGGCTGCAGGAATGATCTCATATCCGAAGTGACCAACACATCTTCAAACCGCCCTCTTGTTCCATGCGCTGTTGGATTGGTACCTGCAACTGTTTCTCTGTGAGTGAAAATTCCTCTGCCAGTGCCCGCAAAAGCAGAAGGCAGCATTTCTTGAAGCAAGGCCTGGAAGTGCTGCATTCTGAGAGCCCTCTGTGATGGTGGTAACATTTCCGCCATTTTGTGTTTGTACCAGGGGTCTAAGTACGTTGCCACCCAGTACTGGTCCTTGCCCTTTATTCTTTTTATACGGGGGTCCCTCTTCAAACACTGGAGCATGAAGGACTCCATTTGCACTAAACTGGAAGCAGGGGAGTGGCCTGGATCCTGCTCTTTATCCAGGATAATGTCGTCTTTGTTCTCCCTCCCAGCCACCGACAACACTAGGGATCACAGAAACGTTTAAAGCATGCTGTTCCTGCTCCTCCTCCACCCCAGCACCATCCTCCTCTGACTCCTCCTCAGACTCCTGTTGTTGACTTGTCTCAGATGGAGTAGCTTCCCCCCCCCTGGGAATTCATCAAGCATTGCGACTTCCTCATCTTCCTGCTCCTACTTCTGGACGGCTTGATCAATGACACGACGCAATGCACGCTCCAGAAAGAAGGTGTAAGGTACAATGATGGCGCCCTGGCTGCGACTGACCAGTTTGGTGATTTCATCAAATGGGCGCAGAAGTTTGCATGCGTCACGCATGAGCAGCTACTGGTGTGGTGAAAAACAAAAAGAAGCTCCCAGAACCTGTTCTGCCGCAGAGTTCGTACAGGTAGTCGTTAACTGCACGTTTCTGCTGGAGCAGCCTATCAAGCATATACAAGGTGGTGTTCCATCGCGTCGGTTAGTCACAAATCAAACGTCTGACGGGCAGGTGGTGTCGCCGCTGAATGTCAGCAAGGCGAGCAATGGCCATGTAAGATCTTCTAAAATGGCCAGAGATTTTCCTTGCCTGCCGCAAGACGTCCTGGATCCCGGGGTATTTGGCAACGATTCGCTGCACGACTAAGTTCAGGACGTGTGCCATGCACGGCAAGTGTGTCATTTTGCCCTGTTTTAGCGCGCTCAGCAGATTGGCACTGTTGTCACACACCACTTTACCAACTGTAAAATTGAGCAGGGTTAGCCACTGATCGGCATGTGACCGCAAGGCTGAAAGGAGTGCAGGACCGGTGTGGCTCTTGGCTTCCAGGCACAACAGCCACAGCACAGCATGGCAATGTCTCACCTGGCATGTCGAATAGGTTCTGGGGAGGGGAAGCAGAATAGACGGTTGCAGTGGAAAAGGAGGAGTCAGCCGAGGAGGAGAGGGAGGATGGAGTAGGAGGAGGAGAAGAAGAGTCAGGCCTGCATGCAATCCATGGCGGTAACACCAAATCCACATGGGTGCCACGGTTACATGCTTGACGGGCGTCAGAAGGTTCACCCATTGGGCAGTAAAAGTTATGTACCTTCCCTGCCCGTGTTTGCTAGACCACGTGTCTGTGGTCAGATGTATCTTGGCACCAACACTGTGTGCCAGAGATACATTCACTTGCCGCTGAATGTGGCCATATAGCTCTTGGATGCCCTACTCTGAGAAATATTTCCTTCCGGGGACCTTTCGTTGTGGCGTTCCAATGGCCACAAAATTTTTAAAGGCCTCCGAGTCCACCAGTTTATATGGCAGTAGTTGGTGGGCTAGCAGTTCTGACAAGCCAGCGGTCAGCCGTTGGTCAAGAGGGTTATCTGGGGTCATCATCTTTTTTCACTCGAACATTTGGGGCAAGGAAGCCTGCCTTTTGCCAGATGACTGCGATGATGGCACGGTAGAAGGTGGAGTGGAGGACAACTGGGAGGAGAGAGGAGAAGGAGAAAGAGAAGAGGCAGAACGGGGAGCACCGGGAGTGTGGCTTTGTGGGTTCTGACGGTGTTCCTCCCACTGGGCTTGGGGATGGGAGGCCATGTGCCTTCTTAAGGCGGTCGTCCCTAGGTGAGTGTTGGGCTTTCCGCAACTTATGCGTTGACAGCACAGGCTGCAAATGGCAACACTATTGTCAGTAGCGGACACATAAAAAAAGTCCACACTGCGGAGCCATGTGCTGGCGTCCTGGGTGTGCCAGATGTGATAGTGCATGGTGGATGGCTCGTTCCAGATACATTAGCAGTCTGCTTTTTGCCTCCTGTGCACTGTACGTTCTGCCTGCTTCTCCTCCTTCTCCTCCCTATCTGCTGCTCCGTCTCTCCATCTGAACTCCCCTCCTCTTCCTCTCTTGTGGGCACCCACGTGACGTCCATAGACGCATCAATATCGGATTCGTCACCTTCACCACCACTGACATTAGAGATCTCGGAGTAGACAGCAACAGCGGGGACCTCCCTCCTTGGTCTGATCTGGGTACTGTCGTCAGACTGCTGGGTGGCGACCGTTGATACCTCCTCTTCCTGATCCGATGCAAATAATATTTGTGCATCGGTAAGGTCTTGTAATGGATGGGAAAATAATTCCTCTGACTTGACTGGAGGGGATAAGGTGGTGGTGGTAGTGTCTTTTGGGGGTGCACACAGCAGACACACCTTCTGCAACTTCCCACTTAGGCTGCGGCCTGGTGCACCTGCCCGACCCCTACCACCCCTGCGGAATGGCCAGCCTCTTCCTCTGCCTGTCATTTTCAAAATGACCATGTGACAAAAGTCCCTATAGAAGAGCAGTATTTGTGGAAGAAGGTATATCACACCCCTACCTCAATCAGTTTTTTTGGGGGGGCAACTGGTATATCACACCAGTAGAAATTATTGGTTCTAAAAGTGTTTGTCACTCTGTGTAGATGCGGTAATGCAGCAAAACAGCAAATAAATGCTGCACTACCTAAATGCACTATATAGAATGTACTGTATATTATTGGTATATAAAATCCCCGTTTCAATCAGTTTTTTGGGGGGGCAACTGGTAAATCACAACAGTAGAAATTATTTGTTTCAATGGCGTTTGTCACTATCTGTAGCTGCGGTAACGCAGAAAAACCGCAAAAAAAATGCTGCACTACCTAAATGCACTATATAGAAAGTATATTATTGGTATATAAAATCCCTGCTACAATCAGTTTTTTTGGGGGGCAACTGTTAAATCACACCAGTAGAAATTAATTCTTCAAATTGTGTTTTTCACTCTGTGTAGATGCGGTAATGCAGCAAAACCGCAGACAAATGCTGCACTACCTAAATGCACTATATAGAAAGTATATTATTGGTATATAACATCCTTGCCTCAATCAGGTTTTTTTTTTTTGGGGGGGGGGCAACTGGTAAATCACAGTAGAAATGATTTGTTCCAATAGCGTTTGCTACTTTGTGTGGCTGCAGTATCGCAGCAGAACCTCACACAACTGCTGCACAATACAATTGCACTATAAAGAACACATTTTTATACGTTAAAAGCTGGAATCAACCTCTTTGTTTTCGAATTGCACTATAATATACTTTCTATGTTAGAAAGTATATTATAAGTATATTACACCCCTCAGTATGTCACACCTATACCAGTCCTTAAAAGGACCTTTGTGGCCCTATTAGCTAGCGTTTGGTGTCCCTAACAGTCTGCTCCACACAGCAACCTCTCCCTACACTGGCAAAAGACTGAATTTAAAATGGCGGCCGATCAGGTTTATTTATAAGGCAGGGGGTATGTCCATGTGCTGAAACGTCTCAATTGGCTGTCCTGTACCACCTGATGGATGTGTCATGGGTAAAAGTTCTTCAAAATGTAAAAGAATATTCTTTTTAGGCATTGTAGAGACTGGCTGAATTGGACATCACACTACTCTAATTGTAGTCTGGAAAGAGAATTGGCGGGAGGATGGGATCTTGGATCTCTACTGCACTCCAGGTTAGGTTCTTTACATCCGAATATAAAAAACTCAATAGTGATTAGGGACACGGTGGTTACCTGGAAGGAGATTAGAAAGTTTCTTTGGCCTTTCATTCCTAGCGTCTAAACACATGCCATTGTGGAACCATCCAGATTTCAATTTAGGCAAAACAAACAAGCTGTTTCAACCCTGGAAATTGTTAGGTATCCACAAAATGTCACATATTATTCATGAGGCAGAATCTAGATAATTATCGCTAGGGGAATTACAAGATAAATACAGGCTTCCTAGGGAGCAATTTTTACAATACTACCAAGTTGAGAATTTTTGCGGGTCTAGACTGAGGGACTTGCAGAATGAATATATTTCCAATCCTTTTGACATTTTATTGAAACAAAGGGAAAATAAAGTTTCACTCTTTGACATATACAGAACCCTGAGAGAAAAGGGCGATGATAGACTCTCCACTAAAAGATTACAGGGATGGAAATCACTTTTGGGCCCTAGTGAATGGAGGGATAAACTCTTGTGAGGATGGGAGAGAGTGAGGAGAGCAGTACCATGTGAAAAATGGAGGGAATCCCATTTCAAACTGCTACATAGGGCGATTTATGCCTTTAACATTCCATTCAAAATAGCCTCCCTGATAGGATAACGGAATGCCCTAAATGCCATTTATCCAAAGCGGGTCTGAATCACTGTATCTGGGAATGTCCACAAGTAGTTATTTTCTGGATGAAAACGCTCGCCTGGATACGGAGAGTATGGCAATTAGACCTACCACTTGAACCTCTGGTAGTTCTGTTTCATGAATTCCCAGATACTTTGGTAATACCCAGGCTAGTGACGGGGCCTTACAGGTGGCACTCAGATGTCTATTGAGCTTGTGGTTGCAACCAAAAGCTCCCTCAACTTCAGAAGTTCAAATACAAATGAGATATTTCCTACTGATGGATCAGTTAGAAGCAGAAAAGCAAAAGTCCTGTAAAACGTCACATTTCTTTGCTAAGTGGAAGGTTTATATTAGTAAGCAGCTATCAGAACCTGAAATTCCGAAAATAATGAAAAATTTTCAATACACGGAATGGTACCTAATTACTGACTTGAAAGGAAAACTAGGTAACTTGAAGGTAACTCAGTCATCTTAACAGGGAATCTTTAGCAGTTTTAGGACTGAACCCTGTTATTTGGGACGAGTACACATCCAGAAGGGGGGGGAATGGGGGGGGGGCAAGGTTATATGCTATGAATAGAGATTAATGTTATACGAAGTAGAATATGTTACTCTTCTTCTGTACAAGATTGATTAATTCGACAGCATGTCATTATTTTGATTCTACTTTTGTACTTAAGCACAGTGAAAATCATGCTTTGCTTTTAAGATACTTCTCTAAGAAAATAAATAAAATGTTATTTAAAAAAAAAAATGTAAAAGAATATGGCGGGCGCGAATATCACCATATGTTCGCATGTTCGGCGAATCGCGAACGCGCAGAATTCGCCGCAAAACGACCTCCGGGCGAACCGCAAGGACATCTCTAATTGTCATGACCCGGGTTGTATTCGAACCGGGATCTTCCTGGTCTCGTAAACCATAGCCTTACCTGTTGTGCTACAGAAGAGATCTAGACCTTGGGAATGTCCTTACTGTGTTCAACACTACATCATACTCTCTAGCTCCACCTGCTGCCAGCTGTGGACAATTCTCAATCTGGACAGCCTTTAAATAGGAAGTGAGGACATCACTCAGTGCCCGTTTATTTGGATTTCTTCCCTGGGTGTTTTGACTTCAGTGATCTTCCTTGTATTGAACTCCTGCCTGATATCCCGACTATTCTACAGCCTGCTGATTTTGTACCTTGCCACCAGATCGTGTATGACCTTAGCCTGCCTGACTCTTCTCCGGATTTTGATTGTGAACTATTTGCCTGACGACGCTTTGCCTGGATCTCAAGCACACTACTTCCACTTCGGACACTACCTTTTGCAGGTACCTTACATAATAAACGGGCCACAATGGCAGTGGACCCTGCTGAGATTGTTAAGGCGATTACACGTCAGGGACAATTGATCGGAGCTCATGAACAGCATCTTTCTTCCCTGGACGCCAAGTTAGATGAACTTTGCACCATGCTCAAATCTTGTTTGCCTGGTTCCTCTGCAACGGTTCAGACTCCGGATCCTAATCCTGCTACGGTCCAACCCGCCTCTTCTGTACCACCAAAACTTCCCTTGCCTGACAAGTTTGGTGGTGATACTGAGGACTACAGAGGCTTTTTAAATGTTTGCCGTTTGCATTTCCGCAACAACCCTGCGACTTTTAGCACTTCGTCTGCCAAAGTGACTTTTGTAATTTCCTTGTTAAAGGGGAAGGCCCTGGCCTGGGTCTCTCCTTATTTGGAACGCAACGATCCTGTACTCCAAGATGCTGAAAAATTTCTGGCCTCTCTCCAGATTGTATTTGACAAGCCAGGTAGAGTTTCTGCAGCTGAGTACTCCCTCTTGGACATACAACAAGACACCAGATCTGTGGCACAGTATGCTATTGAGTTCCGTACCCTTGCTGCTGAAACAAATTGGGACTCAAGGGCATTACGTGCAGCCTTCCGAAAAGGTCTTACGGATCGCATCAAGGACGAATTAGTCTATAAAGATCTCCCAGAAGACCTTGAGAAATTCATAGAGCTGTGTGTTCGTCTGGATGTCCGGTACCATGAAAGGTGCCAAGAGAGACTTAGAACCCGCAAGTTTCCTAGGCCAGTTTACCGTTTGGCCCCTAACTTCCAAGCACCACCTCAGCCAGAACCTGAAACCTCTGTTGAACCCCAGACACCTGTGGAACCCATGGAGGTGAGCCGTCTCCACCTAACTGAGTCAGAGAAACAAAGGAGAGCGTTCTGCAAGAAACTGGGAGTAACGCTCTCACTCTCTACCTCACATCACCCTCAAACTGATGGTCAAACCGAACGCATGAACCAGACCCTAGAAACCTACCTTCGACATTATGTCAATGCCTTACACTCCAACTGGTCTGAGTATTTGCCTTTAGCTGAGTTCGCCCTAAATTCCCGTTGGCACAGTGCTCTTCATACCACACCATTCTACGCAGCCCTAGGCTATCACCCTCAGACTTTTCCCCTACTTCAGCCTTCTTCTGGTGTACCAGCAGCAGATCAGCGGGTGAAAAATATTCTACTACATTGGAAGAAAATTCGTTTATTACTACGGAAATCAGCAGGCAAGTACAGGCTTTTTTCCAACAGACGAAGACGCCATATACCTCCATATGTGGTGGGGGACAGAGTTTGGCTATCAACCAAGTATGTGAGACTGAAACAACCTTCTACCAAATTGGGCCCTCGATTCATTGGTCCTTACAGGATCATTGCTCGAGTTGGACCAGTTTCCTATCGCTTAAGATTACCTTCTTCTCTCCGGATACATCCCGTGTTCCACGTTTCACTCCTCAAAAAAGCTATTTTCAACCGCTACTCCAGATCACAACAGCTACCTCCTCCTGTTCTTGTTGATGGACAAAATGAGTTTGAAGTCTCCAAGATTCTTGATTCCAGAAGACAGGGCCGTGGCCTTCGGTATCTGGTTCATTGGAAGGGGTATCCTGTCACAGACCGCTCCTGGGTTCCAGCCAAAGATCTGCATGCCCCTTCTCTTATACGAGACTTCCATACCTCGTTTCCCACTAAGCCCCGCTAGGCCCCCAGAGGGGTCCATTGGGGAGGGGGCCCTGTCATGACCCGGGTTGTATTCGAACCGGGATCTTCCTGGTCTCTTAAACCATAGCCTTACCTGTTGTGCTACAGAAGAGATCTAGACCTCGGGAATGTCCTTACTGTGTTCAACACTACATCATACACTCTAGCTCCACCTGCTGCCAGCTGTGGACAATTCTCAATCTGGACAGCCTTTAAATAGGAAGTGAGGACATCACTCAGTGCCCGTTTATTTGGATTTCTTCCCTGGGTGTTTTGACTTCAGTGATCTTCCTTGTATTGAACTCCTGCCTGATATCCCGACTATTCTACAGCCTGCTGATTTTGTACCTTGCCGCCAGATCGTGTATGACCTTAGCCTGCCTGACTCTTCTCCGGATTTTGATTGTGAACTATTTGCCTGACGACGCTTTGCCTGGATCTCAAGCACACTACTTCCACTTCGGACACTACCTTTTGCAGGTACCTTACACTAATGTCCAATACCTTCTGTGTGTCAGGGCCAGAGATAGGAAAAATATAAGTGAAAACTAGTATATTTTTTCCTTTATTTTCAATACTTTTTCTATAGAGGGTGTCTACAGTGACTTGTGACATCTGTCCAATACCTTCTGTGTGTCAGGGCCAGAGATAGGAAAAACATAAGTGAAAACTAGTATATTTTTTCCTTCATTTTCAATACTTTTTCTATAGAGGGTGTCTGCAGTGACCTGTGACATCTGTCCAATACCTTCTGTGTGTCAGGGCCAGAGATAGAAAAATTATAAGTGAAATCTATTTTACTTTTTCCATATACTGTGCTTCGTTTTTTTCTTTTGAATATTCGCTATATTGTTATAACTTAGTTTTTTCGAATATTCGTAATATTCTAAAACAAGAATATATAGCAATATAGCGAATATTCGAAAAAAAACGAATATAGAGCAATTTAGCTAATATAGTGCTATAATCCTTTTTTTATAGTTGCAATTTTTTTCCAATCTGAACTTCAGATGAGAAAAAAATTACAACTATTAGACAAAGTAGATTATAGCACTATATTAGCTAAATTGCTCTATATTCGTTTTTATTTTTTCGAATATTCGCTATATTGCTATATATTCTTGTTTTTGAATATTAAGAATATTCGGGAAAAAAAAGTTATAGCAATATAGCGAATATTCGAAAAAAAAAAGCGAATATAGAGCAATTTAGATAATATAGTGCTATAATCTTCTTTGTCTAATAGTTGTAAGTTGAAAAATTCGCATTGCGAAAATTCGTAAACAACACTACTCCTAAAGTCAAATATACTGCAGCCTTCTCATTGGCCCACAAGCTAGAAGCAGGGAGTGATAATGTGTACTGATTAAAAAAAAAAATCGAATATTCGAAATTACTAATATATATCACTATATTCAAAATTTTCGTGGATTTTCAAAGTACCTATATTCGCGATAAAAATTTGAATATTCGTGATCAACACTACCGCAGAGCTGTTG
Source organism: Bufo bufo (assembly GCF_905171765.1). NCBI lineage: Eukaryota > Metazoa > Chordata > Amphibia > Anura > Bufonidae > Bufo > Bufo bufo. Next base: position 640,703,657 of record NC_053390.1, on the reverse strand, counting down.
CAGGGGATAAGAGACCAGACTGAGCTGTGGCTCTCGCCACTCAACCTACAACCAGGCATGGTTGTGTGTGATAATGGCCGTAACTTGGTGGCGGCTTTGGAGCTCGGCAAGCTCACACACATCCCATGCCTAGCACATGTCCTAAACTTAGTGGTTCAGCGGTTTATTAAAACCTACCCCAATTTGCCTGAGCTACTGGTGAAGGTGCGCCGTGTGTGTGCACATTTCCGCAAGTCATCGACAGCCGGTCTGTGAACGCTGCAGCAGCGCTTTAACTTGCCAGCTTACTGGCTGTGGTGCGATGTGAGCACACTCTGGAACTCGACGTTCCACATGTTGGCCAGGCTTTGTGAGCAGCAGAGGGTAGTAGTGGAATACCATCTGCAACATGGTCATCGCCTTTTCCAGTCAGCTTCCGCTAATCAGAAACGAGGAGTGGGCATGCATGTCTGACCTCTCTGATGTTTTAAGAAACTTTGCGGAATAAACACAGATTGTGAGCGTCAATAATGCTACTATCAGCGTAACCATCCCACTTCTGTGTCTACTCGAATGCTCATTGCTCACAATTATGGACAACGCTTTGCATGTGGAAGAGGTTGAAATGGGGGAAGAAGACATTACACAGGGTAATAGTGTCACTACCAGAGCTTTGGGACGTTCTCACAGCTCTGTTTCTCCACCCCTGTGATGATGTCACTACTAGAGCTGGGAGGAGTTCTCACTGCTCTGTTTACTTTTGGTTTCCTTCCTCCCAGCTGTTCCTCATGCGTTTGATTTCCCTCTCTTTATATCACCCCTCCTCCTATTGTAGGGCGTGGATTATATTTCTCATTTCAGTTGTAGCTCTTGCTTTAGTATCTTCACTTGTAGCTATCAGTTCACTGGACCTGTGTTCTGCTGCAGCAAGCACTCCGGATATTGCCAGCTGTCCTTGGATCCGTCTTCTCTGCGGCTGCAACACCTTCAGCTAAGTGTACAGACATTGTTGTGTACCTGATTATTTTCTGACTGGATCTGAGGTGGCCACGGTTCCCTCCATATACTGAGTAGGGCACCGGTGGCCGTGCCCCTTCCACTATTGTAGGGGTTACAGTGGTCATCAGTCTTGGGTACGTGGGCATGCCTCGTTCCGCCATTTGGATCTGGGCATGTGCTTTAGCAGCATAGGGAGAGCTTTGAGGGTCTGACAGGGGTCACCCTTTATCCTCCCTAGTTTGGGTCCGGTCAGTAGCTCTCTTACTGTGTATACTATTGTTGCTCACATACAGCTGTGACAAATAGCCAGACCACCCTCCGTCCATCTTCTCAGCGCGAATTGGACAATGAAGAGGAGGAGGAACAGGAGAAGGTTGCCTCTGCTACAGAGGGTAGTACCCATGGAAGTTTAATTCCATCTGTTCAGCGTGGGTAGGCAGAAGAGGAGGAAGAGGATGAGGGGATTTAGAGTGATCCTCCTGATGACGACAGCGAAATTTTGCCTGTTGTCACACATGGCTAACTTTATGTTAGGCTGCCTTTCCCACGACCCACGTGTTATACGCATTTTAGACAACACAGATTACTGGGTGTTCACCCTTCTCGACCCCCGCTACAAAGAGAACTTCTCATCTCTCATTCCTCTGGTGGAGAGGACGAGCAAAATGGTGCAATACCAGAAGGTCCTTGTTGAAAAATTGCTCCAAAAATTTCCATCTGACAACGCTGTTGGCAGAGTCCGTACTTCCTTGGTCAACCGAGGAGGGGAGGCAAGGGGAACACAAAGCAGTTCCAGGAAAGGCAGGGCAACACTCTCCAAGGTTAATACATCAATACATTACTATCTAATAGATAAACTAGTATACAGGATATGAAGCAGGTCCGCCTCATTTGATATATGTCTCCCACAGCATGACTTTTTGAAGAACAGTATTTAAAAGGGGTTGGCCACTTTTTTTTGGTGGGGGGAGGGGTCAAAAACCCTCCACTTGACCTGCAAAAGGGAAGTATACTTACTGCTCCCCGCCATTGTGTCCAGGCTGCCTAACTCCCCAGCCTTGACTGCCTAGCTCGGGTCCCCCTGCAGTAAACATCTGCTTTAACACTGCTGCAGCCAACAAATGACTGCAGCAGTGCCCTGTAATGCCAATTGGTCACGTGACCAAGTAGGCCACCATTAAGCCCAGGAGACTATATGTTTAGTCCTCGCAATATCTAGATTACATGCCATAACAGAACAATAACATTCCTTCAACACTTTAAGGCACAAGTTTGGAGGCACATAAAATTTACCAGAAGGAAGATCATTGGGAGCCATGTCCTGAAAACCCCATATTGCAGTGGCCAGATCAGGATAAATAGCAAAGTAACACCAGGAGACAGAATGTTACCAGGTTCAGTATTAACAAAGTTAATACCAAAGCTACGCGATAAGGCATCCACTTTCACATTACCCAACCCAAGATGAAAAGTAGTCAAAAAGTTAAACCACGTAAGAAACAGGGCCCATTGTGCTTGTCACAACTTGTCAATGTTCCCTCACCTGCTTAGTGTAAACAAACACAAACAAAGACGAAACAACACAGAGACCTAGTCGTACAGAAACGGGTCGGAACTGAGGGGATATCCATTTTTCTTTAAAATCTGCCATAAAACAGTATTGGGTATTGCCTTGTTACTCTCCAACGCAGCCCCCCTTTTTTTTTTAAGATAAACATCAAATCGAAAGAAATTTTCCCTTAAAACTATACTGATGTTGGGTACCTTATGTACAGTTAGGTCCATAAATATTGGGACATCGACACAATTCTAACATTTTTGGCTCTATACACCACCACAATGGATTTAAAATGAAACAAACAAGATGTGCTTTAACTGCAGACTGTCTGCTTTAATTTGAGGGTATTTACATCCAAATCAGGTGAACGGTGCAGGAATTACAACAGTTTCCATATGTGCCTCCCACTTGTTAAGGGACCAAAAGTAATGGGCCAGAATAATAATCATAAATCAAACTTTAACTTTTTAATACTTGGTTGCAAATCCTTTGCAGTCAATTACAGCCTGAAGTCTGGAACGCATAGACATCACCAGACGCTGGGTTTCATCCCTGGTGATGCTCTGCCAGGCCTCTACTGCAACTGTCTTCAGTTCCTGCTTGTTCTTGGGGCATTTTCCCTTCAGTTTTGTCTTCAGCAAGTGAAATGCATGCTCAATCGGATTCAGGTCAGGTGATTGACTTGGCCATTGCATAACATTCCATTTCTTTCCCTTAAAAAACTCTTTTGTTGCTTTTGTAGTATGCTTTGGGTCATTGTCCATCTGCACTGTGAAGCGCTGTCCAATGAGTTCTGAAGCATTTGGCTGAATATGAGCAGATAATATTGCCCGAAACACTTCAGAATTCATCCTGCTGCTTTTGTCAGCAGTGACATCATCAATAAATACAAGAGAACCAGTTCCATTGGCAGCCATACATGCCCACACCATGACACTACCACCACTATGCTTTACTGATGAGGTGGTATGCTTAGGATCATGAGCAGTTCTTTTCCTTCTCCATACTCTTCTCTTCCCATCACTCTGGTACAAGTTGATCTTGGTCTCCTCTGTCCATAGGATGTTGTTCCAGAACTGTGAAGGCTTTTTTAGATGTCGTTTGGCAAACTCTAATCTGGCCTTCCTGTTTTTGAGGCTCACCAATGGTTTACATCTTGTGGTGAACCCTCTGTATTCACTCTGGTGAAGTCTTCTCTTGATTGTTGACTTTGACACACATACACCTGGAGAGTGTTCTTGATCTGGCCAACTGTTGTGAAGGGTGCTTTCTTCACCAGGGAAATAATTCTTCGGTCATCCACCACAGTTGTTTTTCGTGGTCTTCCGGGTCTTTTGGTGTTGCTGAGCTCACCGATGCGTTCCTTCTTTTTAAGAATGTTCCAAACAGTTGTTTTGGCCAGGCCTAATGTTTTTGCTATCTCTCTGTTGGGTTTGTTGTGTTTTTTCAGCCTAATGATGGCTTGCTTCACTGATAGTGACAGCTCTTTGGAACTCATCTTGAGAGTTGACAGCAACAGATTCCAAATGCAAATAGCACACGTGAAATGAACTCTGGACCTTTGATCTGCTCATTGTAATTGGGATAATGAGGGAATAACACACACCTGGCCATGGAACAGCTGAGAAGCCAATTGTCCCATTACTTTTGGTCCCTTCACAAGTGTGAGGCACATATGCAAACTGTTGTAATTCCTGCACCATTCACCTGATTTGGATGTAAATACCCTCAAATTAAAGCTGACAGTCTGCAGTTAAAGCACTTCTTGTTTGTTTGTTTCATTTCAAATCCATTGTGGTGGTGTATAGAGCTAAAAATGTTAGAAGTGTGTCGATGTCCCAAGATTTATGGACCTGACAGTATAAGGGAGGTAAAACCTGCCAAAATTAAAATGAAATTGAAAAAACTAAAATTATAATTAAAATAACATTTTAACATTTTAAATTCATCTAGTGTCTGTAAAATGAATGCCAAAATTAAAAAGAAAATTCTATTTCTCCATTTGAGTTTTCTTTTCCAACTCCAGTGTGGGTCATTAGTGTAAAAAATAATTGTAAAAATAAATAGCCTTTTTCATTTTAAATTTCCACTTTGTCAATTAATTCTTCCTATAGTGGGTTTTTCCTGTCAAAATCATAAATCAAATGAAAACACCATGTAGAAGCTGAAAATGGTAGATTGAGATTTCAATTTCATCTCTTGCAGGCATTTTCCCTGCCAAAAGTCAAATGAAAAAGAAAGCCCATTTGAATTTTCATTTTAACATTGTACTAACATTCAGATTCATTTAAATGAGCAGTAGTTAGCATGACTGAACAGACTCTGTATGCCTACTAGAGGGCACTGTGCTTCTCCACATTTCCAACAGCTAACACAGGATCAAGTTTACAATTCCAATAGATGGCGCTGTGACAGTGAAATCTTAGTATTGTGCCGAATGCATAGGATAAGATTATGAGTCTAATAGATGGTGCCCTCTTTTTGAGAAGTGAATTATACTAGGATTATCATTATATCATCAACTCTGCTGCCCTTTTACCCCCTAGATGCCGTGGTGCCTAATCACCTGCAGCATCTATGGGGTTAATCCGCTCTGCCATACTTGAGTGAGGACTTGGTGGAAGTTGTTTCAGAAAAGAATCAAGAAGCTTAAAAAGTCGCAATTTACGGTATACATATGTCATGCGACTTAATCTGTGACTTTTTTGCATCAGTATAGTGGCATAAGACAATTAGTAGATGTCCTCCATTGTGTCTGTGTGACCAAAAATCAGGGTGAATGACTTGTAGAAACGCGGAGAACCCTTGGCATCACTATGCTGATTGGTGGGAGAGTTCAGACCCCCATAATCAGTATTGATAGACTACAATAGCGCTCAGCAACCTTCGGCCAGGGGTATAGCTATAGGAGGTGTAGAGGTATCAGTCGCTACCGGGCCCAGGAGCCTGAGGGAGTCCAAAGACTCTTGTGCCGCTTAAGAAGACACTGGTATTATACAAGTACATACTGGTCAAGTCACTCCTCAGGCTGAAGAGGAGGGGTTAGGTAAAAAATGTGGCATGGGGGTAGGTGTTGCTGTTTCAATGTTTCAATTTTTGCCTCAGGCACTACAAAGGCTATGTGCTTCCCTGCCCCTGGCAACAAAGCACAGAGGGAAGGGGGGCCCAAGCTGAACTCTTGCACTGGGGCCCATGAGCCTTTAGCTATGCCACTGCCTTCGGCACTCCAGTTGCTGTGAAACTACAACTCCCAGCATGCACATTTACTCAGCTGTTCTTGTAACTCTCATAGATGTGAATGGAGGATTCTGGTAGTTTCAGAACAGTTGGAGCTCTGGGAGTTGCTGATACCCAGCCTACCATATTGATATATGGCAGTGCACAATACAGTTCTGTGTGGTGCAGTCTTCACGTGCGTGAAGTCCTGACAAAAGAACAGATGAGGGTCCGTCATTTTGTAAATCTGCAGCAGTAAAATCCGCAGCGCAGTCCAATAGACGCAAATACAATTGAGCATCTGGCAGCTCCATCGTAAGAAGGGAACGATTGGTTCCCTGTCCCTCCATTCCAAGCACGTCTCTATGACGTAGATGATGTCATCACACCGACTGCGATGTTACACCAGAGCAGACCTGCCAGAAGAGGCCTGTCTGCATTGCTGCATGATCATCATGGGACACCTCTGGGTTAGTTGAGACTGGGTTAGTTGAGACTGTCCTTCCCTTTTCTGTTCATGTGCCCGAAAACTGACCCCTGGCCCTAATACTGATCCAAACTATAATAGTGACCCCTTACCCTAATACTGACCCTAACTGTAATGATAACCCTAATACTGACCATAACCTTATTACTAATCCTACTCCAGACTTCTAACTGTTATAATAACGGTAACAGTAATACTGACCCTATTATTAATCGTAACCCTAAGGGCTCATGCACAAGACTGTATGTATTTTGCGGTCCGCAAAAAACAGATCCTGCAAAAAATACGGATGTCGTCCGTGTGCATTCTGTATTTTGTGGAACGGAACAGATGGCCACTAATAGAACAGTCCTATCCTTCTCCGTAATACGTACAATAATAGGACATGTTCTATTTTTTTGCTGAACGGACATGCGGAAACAGAATGCAGATGGAGTAACTTCTGTTTTTTTGCGGACCTATTGAAATGAATGGTTCCACATACGGTCTGCAAAAAAAAAAAAAAAACGGTCACGGAAAAAAATACGTTCATAAAAAAAACACCCTTTTTTGGCAATATCCTACATCTGGTGCCTTTGCAGCATTAGTCAGTGTGCAATTTAAGCTAGAAATACAGCTATAATATTCTGGGTTAAAAAAAAACACCCTTTTTGGGCAAAATACACAATTTTACAGAACTTGCTGCACCTGCACGTGTGAAATTCAAGCATTATATACAGCTGTCATATTCTGTTAGTAAAAAAACACCCTTTTTGGGCAAAATACTTAATATTGCAGCCCTTGGTGCATCTGTGATTGTTAAAAACAAGTTTGAAATACTTCAATAATTTTCTGGCTTTGAAAAAACACCCATGTTTGGTAATAACCTTCATCTTGGGCCTCTGCCGCACTAGTCAGTGTGCAATTTAAGCTAAAAATACAGCTATAATTTTCTGGGTTTTAAAAAACACCCTTTTTGGGCAAAATACACAATTTTACAGCCCTTGCTGCATCTGCACGTGCGAAATTCAAGCGTTATATACCACTGTCATATTCTGTTAGTAAAAAAAACAGTTTTTGGGCAAAATACTTAATATTCATCAGGTGCGAGTAAGCGACAGAACCTGCAGCGATATTTGGTCGGGCCTAATGCGACTCTATGAATGGTGAGGCCAGAACAATTACAGTCGATTGTAGATTGGGTTGCTGACAGTGCCTCCAGTTCCTTCACATTGTCTCCCACCCAGTCTCCTGCTGAAAGATCAGAGTTGGCACCTGCAGCCCATGTCCATCAGTCTTTCACCTCACCCCCTTGCAAATCAGCCAAGCAGTCTGAGCCCCAAGTCATGCAGCAGTCTCTTCTGCTTTTTGATGACTTTGTTAGTAGGGTTTCCCAGGGCAATCCACCTAGCCCTGCCCCAGAAGTGGAAGAGATTGAGTGCACTGATGCCCAACCACTTATGTTTCAAGATGAGTACATGGGAGGACCATTGCAGCACGTCTCGGATGATGACGAAACACAGGTGCCAACTGCTGGGGCTTTCGAAAGTGTGCAGACTGACAAGGAGGGCAGGGGTGAAGACTGGGTGGAAGATGATGTGTAGGACGATGAGGTCCTCGACCTCACATGGAATCAAGGTCATGCGAGTGACCTGTGTAATAAGGAGGAAGAGGTGGTGGTCACACAGAGCCACCAGCACAGCAGAAGAGGGAGCAGGGTGCAAAAGCGGAGTGGCCATCCCCTAGACAGTACGCCTGTTACTGCCCACCGCAGCAAGGGACCGAGCACACCAAAGCCAGCTCCAAGGAGTTCCCTGGCGTGGTAGTTCTTCAGACAATGTGCTGACGACAAGACACGAGTGGTTTGCACACTGTGCAATCAGAGCCTGAAGCAAGGCATAAACGTTCTCAACCTGAGCACAACCTTCATGACCAGGCATCTAAGTGCAAAGCACGAGCTGCAGTGGAGTAGACACCTCAAAAACCAAGAAAGGTCTCTGGCTCCTCCTGCTTCCTCTTCTGCTGCAGTCTCAGCCTCTTCATCCACCTCTGGATTGACAGTGCCACCTGCCACCCCGCAAACAGAGGATCTGCCAGCAACAACAATGTCACACGGAAGCGTTCAGCTCTCCATCTCCCAAACACTGGAGCAGAAGAGGAAGTACCCCCCTACCAATCTGCGATCCCTGGCCCTGAATGCCAGCATTTTAAAATTACTGGCCTTTGAAATGCTATTATTCCGTCTGGTGGAGACGGAGAGGTTTAAAAGCCTAATGGCGGTGGCTGTCCCACAGTACGTCATGCCCAGCCGCCACAATTTTTCCAGGCATGCCATCCCTTTCCTGCACAACTAAGTGGGGGACAAAATCAGGTGTGCACTGCACAACACCATCTGTGGCAAGGTGCACTTCACTACGGATACGTGGACCAGTAAGCACGGTCAGGGACGTTATATCTCCATAACAGTACACTGGGTAAATGCAGTGGCGGCTGCGCCTGAGGCGGATAGCAGTTTGCCACATGTCCTTCTACCACCGAGGATTGCAGGTCGCTTCAGTTTGCCTCCTGTTGCTTCCTCCTCCTACTCCGCTTCCTCATCCTCCACCAGCTCCTCATCCTGTCAGCGTAACACCTTCACCACCAACTTCAGCACAGCCAGGGGAAGACGACAGCAGGCAGTTTTAAAACTTCTGTTTGGGGGACAAACCCCACACCGTGCTGGAGCTGTGGATGGGCCTTGAACAACAGACCGATGAGTGGTTGGTGCCAGTGAGCCACAAGCCCGGCCTGATGGTGTGCGATAATGGGTGAAATTTTGTAGCAGCTCTGGGACTAGCCGGTTTGACCCACATCCCTTGCCTGGCGCATGTGCTGAATTTGGTGGTGCAGAGATTCTTTAAAAAATACCCCGAAATGTCAGAGCTGCTGCATAAAGTGCACCTGTGCACGCTTTCGGCGTTCTCACCCTGCTGCTGCTCGCCTGTTAGCACTGCAGCGTAACTTCGCCTTCCCGCTCACCGCCTCATATGTGACGTGTCCACAAGGTGGAACTCCACCTTGCACATGCTCGCCAGACTGTGCGAGCAGCAGCAGGCAATAGTGGAGTTTTAGCTGCAGCACTCATGGGTGAGTCGCTCTGCGGAACAGCACCACTTCACCATCAATGACTGGGCCTCCATGTGAGACCTGTGTTCCTTGTTGCGCTGTTTTGAGTACTCCTCCAACATGGCCAGTGACGATAACGCCGTTCTCAGCGTTACTCAAAGGAATCCATGTTTTTATATGTTAAAACTAATTCTGCTTTCTGTTAAAGTTTCATTTCTCTGTTAGAAACTAACTCTGATTGCTGTTAAGTTTCTTTTCTCTGTAACCCTGAATCTTATCTCTTTGGCACTACTCCCGGACAATATTCCTAATATGGAAGTTCCGTTTTTGTTGCTCTTTTACTGTCTGTAGAATAGAACGTGTTAATATGATAGGTTGAATAAACAACTTACGTTGATATGCTAATAAAGGGGGTAAAACCACCTCTATATAACCTGTGTGCATTAAAAATAAACTTCAGAGTGTTTATTCAGTACATCATTGTTGTGTCTTTTATTCCCTACTGAGTGAAGCGCTCTTCTGACGTCAGAACAAGACTCAAACCAAGCCGATACTAGAAGTTTGGTGCCAGGGGTACCAAGTGGGACGTTGAGATTTCCTAACAGTTTGGGGGCTCATGTCCGGGATCGAGAAGGTCATCCTCGGGTCCGGTGAGAAAAGACATCTGTTATTGTCCTCTGGCCGATCCGAGGGCCACGTCTCGATCTAGTAAGTAGAACTTACAACTTCTAGTATAATTACTGTATCAGGGATACAGGGAACAGACTCCGGGAGTCTGGGGGAGTGACCTGGGGACTCCGGGAGTCCGCCGTGAGGATCACTCAGAGAAAATATAGTGCGCACTAGATAATATTGTCTCAGGGAGACAAGGATGGAGCTTGGTTTGACTCTTTAAAAGTTGTTTTAAAGTATAACAATATTAGAGTTGAGATAAGGATACTGATGTCCGGGTGGTAAGTGTACGGACTGAAGTTCACTATTTGCATAGAGTTTTAAGGACATTGCATTGTTGTTTTACTGTGTTGCGGAGGTCTGCAAATTATATGTTTGATGAAACTCTGATATTTTGTGATCAAAAGTCCTTTGCCTAGTTGACAGGATTAATTTGTCGGAGCCTTAACGGTTCAGTACAGCCAGTCCTAGGAAAGTAGCATCCTTAAAATATCAGACGGAATGGGGGCACAAGGGTCTAAAACATATTACCCCAAACCTGAGACCGGAGAAACATGAAAAGTTTATGTTGCACGGTGTAGTCCCACAAATTACTTTCAAGTTAACCCATGGGTGGATAACTTAGCTGGATGGACTGAGTTCATGCAAGCTGCTAGCCCTTTTCCAGGGACGGCGATAATACCCCGTACCACATGGACATGATAAAGGGTCTTTGTCTGGGAGTCGAAGATGCATGGCCACATTTTGACCATGACCCGTCCTGGGATATGGATTACATGATAAAAGGGGGGAGGGAATCCTGCAGAGTAAGTGATGTTATATGTGTAATATTATTATAGAAGACAAAGAATTGTTCAATAATTTTCTTTCCCAAGCAGTGTAATGTGAGAATCCAGCTTTTAACAAAAATTATTATATATGTACAACATTAACTAAGACCACCTGGCATATAAGATGATTTGGGCTTAACAAAATTACTGTATGAATATAACGAGTGAAGACCAGAAGACATTGGAAAACACAGCACAACAGCGACATAGAACATCAGCAATTCTGGGTGTGGTGTGGCTATCTGTTTTCAGGAAAGCTGTGTTTGTCTGTGCTGCAAGTTTTGGGATGAAACAAAGAAAATTGTGTGACTGGGTTGGAAGACAAATGATTCAGTGGAATGTGAATGGGTGTGGCTTTGAGTTGTAGTGGAGTTGAAAATGTGTGAAGACTGATGGATGTTTTTAGCAGAGCTGTGAATGCAATTCAGTTTTTATGTATAAGGGCGAGGTTATGAGCTGTTTGTGAAAATGAGTACATGAAAATGTGAATGTGTATGGAGTACGATATTTGTTTTCATATAATATGCGCATTGAGAATTTTATTTTATTTTTCTTGGAAGTTTTTTGGTTTTTATTGGTGCCAACAGTGTTGATCAAGCTGAACATTTTTTTTTTTTTTAATTGAAGTTAATGAAAAGTTTTTTATGGGCCCTTTGTGTGTTCATGTCTGTATTGTCAGATCTGTTTGTTTCAATGTTTGAAGTTACGTGTTACATGTTAAGTGTTGTGCTTAACATCAGAGCTCTGTTCTTATGGATAGCTGGGACACTACTGATGGACAAAAGGAGGACCACAGCGTCCGACTAAAAGGGGTGGACTTAGATGACTGAGAGTAGGATTCATGGTAGATAGCAGTGCAACCTCAAGTGTGTTAAGTAAAGATTTGTTCATTAAGCTTGACTTACAAGTGTCAGCCAAAAATCAGGGCATAAGAGTACACTCAGACCTCATTCCAATCTCTACACCAGTGCCACTGATTCTTGTAAACATACAGAACCACCCAGAACTTAACGACATTAACCCTGCATTATGGTCTTCAAATGAATATTACACAGGATTCATAGATTGCACGCCTTACAAAGCTACTGTGAAACCAGGTGTCATCTCAGTATTCCAGAAACAATACCTACTGCCAAAAGAGAAACTCGATGGACTTAGGCCAATGATAAAAGAATTCCTACAAAAGGGAATCCTGGAAGAGGGGATTTCACTCTACAGCACGCCTGTGAATCCAGTGACAAAGGCAGATGGTACTACCCGCTTTGTACAGGATTTAAGGGCCATCAACAACATAATTGTGCCTATAGCCCCTATTGTAACTGACATCACTCAATTACTATCTGCCATTCCAGCAAACGCTGTTTGGTTCAGTGTGATAGATCTGAAAAATGCATTCTTTTCTATCCCAGTTGACAAGAAGACCAGACTACTTTTTGCTTTTTCCTTTGACAGACGTCAACTGACCTGGTGCAGAATGCCCCAAGGATATGCTGATTCACCTGTAGTGTACAGCATAGTCCTCCAAGCCACGTTAGAACCATGGTACCCCCCCAAGGTTCTGTGCTGCTGAAATATGTCGATGATTTGTTACTGTGTAGCATGTCAGCGGAGGCCAGCATTTAGGATGGTTTATCACTGTTACAATGTTTGTCAGGATGTGATCATAAAGTGGCACTTAAGAAAATGCAGGTTGAATACTTGGGCTTTGTCCTCACAAAAGGTGAAAGGAGAATCAGCACAGAAAGAGTCCAGTCTATTGCGGGCCTGGACTAAGGGGGCACGAGCCTCTCCAGTTTGGTTGCGGGTATAAGATCTGTACGTGTTGCTCCTATATGCGACCTGGCAAGGAAGTTTTTTCCTATGCCATGAATAAATGTTTTTCCATCAAACAATACATTAACTGTAACACCACTCATGTGGTGTATTGTATTTCATGAACTTTCTGTTCCCTCCAGTACATTGGCTGCACCACCAATGGCCTTAAGGTTAGACTGTGCAGGCACATCTCTGACATTCCTCATTCACATGCCAGAAATGTGTCTGCAGTCAGCCTGCATTTTTCAGCGGTGCATGGTGGTAACACAGAGGGTTTAACTGTGCAAGGTCTGGAAAGGGTTACTCCACCATTAAGGGGTGGTAATTATAAAAAGAAGCTTTTGAATTGTGAGTCGTTCTGGATCTTCAAAATGGGGTCCACCATACCGAGTGGACTTAATCGGAAACACGATTTGATGTTACATTACTGAATTTTTTGATCCATAAGTTGTGTGTTCTTTTGTTTTAATTCACCATGCCTTTCAGCATGTGTTGTCAATTTCATTAAAAGGAGGAGCTTGTAGTTAGTGCGTCCACCTGCTTTCAGGGGGAGGCGCTATATATTCAACCTCCTCCTCAGTATGTGTATGTCATGAGGAAGGATCGCTATTGTCCTTGATCCGAAACATGTAGACTGGAGTGTAACTGGCTTTTAATCTGCCCTGAAAAATAAAGGTAACACTTTAATCGAGCTGGACTTTTCTCTCTCCTTTACTTAAGTTACGCTGTGGTTCCCGGCATGGTCCGTGCTCGGTGCAACAGGGTTTGAGCACGCCTATATTTTTTCTTTTTGCCTATTGCGGGCCTGGTAACCCCGCACACCAAGAAAGAAATGTTATCTTTCCTTGGGATGATAAACTACTGTAGACAATGGATTCCTGATTGCTCCTATTATGACAATGTTTTGAGGCAAGCCACTCTGGAAGAAAATCCAGATTTGATTAAATGGTCTTCTGAAATGTACAATGCATTTGATTATCTGAAATGTTCGCTCAGGTCGAGTCCAGGGCTGGGCCTCCCTGACTATAATATGCCCTTTCACATATTTGCACGCCAAAATTGTAAAACCACGGCAGCAGATGGTAAGGATCATGTCTCACAGGGCAATGCGCTGGCAGATAAGGTGGCGAAACGAGTTGCCAAATGCAACCCCACAGGTCCGTGTAACCATTGGGAGATGCCATGTCCGGCACCTCCAACCCCTGAGATATCGCAAATGCTTAGTGATCTTCAAAGGTATGCCACTGAACAGGAACAGCAAGACTGGTGTTATCCAGTATTGCAGAAAAATCCTAAGACAGGATTAGTCTGCAAAGAGGGGTAGGATATAATAGCATTGAGATACTCATGGGAAGGCCTTTCCCCACCCCCTGGGCCCAATAATAGTGCAGGAAGGCGACCTTGATTTAATAAGGGAAGAATGTCACCAAATTGATACAGGTACTTAACAAAACTGAGAAAAAAGTTGCTTGTAAGTGTCCCTCTCTTCCACAGGAACCCACCCACCCATACAGGGTGGGGGATGAGGTAGTGATCAAAACACTGAAGAAAGGAATACTCCAAGGTGACTTCGCATATGGCCCACCCACTACCGTGGTCGCAGTAACCAGAACAGCTGTGTTGACTGAACAATCTCCAACTTGGATCCACGCCACCCGAGTGAAGCTTGTGAGAGCAAGAGAGGAGGCAGGAACGGAGGCAGACAGCCTTGGCCTTGAAGAAGGACAAGAGGTACTAACGGGGGCAGACAGCCCTGACCTCCAACGAGGCCCAGAGGTACTAACGGGGGCAGACAGCCCTGACCTCCAACATGATGAGCTCCTCACTCTTTTCTGGGAAATGGTTGAGTGTACTGACTAAGATTGCCTCAATAATCTTGTTGATTTTAACAATTAGTAGTAAGGGAGAAGTAGCCGCAACTAGTAAAGGTGGCGTCATCACTTTTTGGTATAATTCATCTAACACCCACGTAGCTACCTACACCTTTTGTCTCTGCGATTTACTAAAGAAGTGTACACCTTATCACTACTGTTCCAACGACTATGTAGAAGGACAGGCCTATATTTGTGTAACAGACTCATACTGGGGATCAGTGGGATGGAATACAGGTGTCCCCAAAAACCCACTAGCCCCACATATAGTTTCTAAAAAAAAACCTAAGGGCCATATCTGATCCCACATATGAGGATACTTTAGCCATGGAGACGGGTTTTTCTGATGCTAATTTGTGGCTGGAGTGGATGAAGTATGGTGCAGCCTCTGTGAATAAAATTAACTGTTACATATGCGGTGCTGCCAAGCCACACCTAGGTACCGTACCCCTAGTGTTACCAGAAAGTGTTGAAGAATGTTTTTTGACTCTTTTTGTTAATATGTCTTATAACCACAGTGCATGTACAGAATGGAAGTCAAAATACCCTCTATTGTTAAAAAATACTCGCCTAGGGGCAGGTTTCCAGGTATATCCAGGTAACTACACATGTTACAAAGGGAGTACACATGGGAGGAATGTACAGAATTTCACCAAAGGTTATTTTTATAAATACAGCAATCTGAATATATCCCTCACTCAGAACCAAGTATACTCCATAGGAGATGTGTAGTGGATCTGTGGAGATGGAAAAATAAGATCCAGACTGGAAGGTGCCTGGAAAGGTGAATGTGCGCTTGCCAAAGCTATAATGAACATGCACATTTTTACTGAATCAGATATTACAGACAAAGGGGTGCTAAAGATAAACAAAAGAAGCAGCCCCCTTTCAAGTTTTGATCCCCATGTGTATATAGATGCAATAGGTGTTCCAAGAGGGGTCCGAGATGAGTTCAAAGCTAGAGATCAAGTAGCCGCCGGATTTGAATCAATATTTCCCATCATTACTGTGAATAAAAATGTGGATTGGATAAATTACATATACTACAATCAGCAAAGGTTTGTAAACTATACCAGAGATGCATTACAAGGGGTAGCAGAAGAACTACAAGCAGACTCAATCATGACATTCCAGAATCGAATGGTGTTGGATATGATTCTTGCAGAGAAGGGCGGAGTGTGCAGAGTATTGACTGATCCAACCTCCTGTTGCACATACATACCAAATAATACTGGCCCCACTGGTAAGGTCACAATAGCTATAAAAAAAAGCTTGAAGATTTGTCAATAGAACTGAAAAAGAACTCAGGTAAAAATAATCCATGGGATCAATACTTTGGGTGGTTCACAAGTTGGAAACAAGATCTCATGCAATTAGGGATTGTCACACTAATAGTAATTGTAGTAATAGGTGTAGTAGCATTATGTGTTATTCCTTGTGTGAGACGAATGCTATAAAAAGGGCTCTCTAATGTCATTATATCAGACTACTGTACCCCAGGAGGATCGAAGTCCAGATGGGTATAAGAATTACCTAATATCATATAGAGAGAAAAAGGACAAGAAAGAAAAGAACCATGTAGTGTGATACACTAAAGGTTCTAAGAGGGGATTTGAAAGGAATCCATGTTTTTATATGTTAAAACTAATTCTACTTTCTGTTAAAGTTTCATTTCTCTGTTAGAAACTAACTTTGATTGCTGTTAAGTTTCTTTTCTCTGTAACCCTGAATCTTATCTCTTTGGCACTACTCCCGGACAATATTCCTAATATGGAAGTTCAGTTTTTGTTGCTCTTTTACTGTCTGTAGAATAGAACGTGTTAATATGATAGGTTGAATAAACAACTTACGTTGATATGCTAATAAAGGGGGTAAAACCCCCTCTATATAACTAGTGATGAGCGGCAGGAGTCATATTTGAATTCGCGATATTTCACGAATATTTTGTAGAAAATTCGTCGACTATTTGCAAATTCGAATATTCGTTATATTCAACGATTTTTTTTACTCGAAAAATCGGCAAGGTAATGATAGTGTAATATGCGAATTTTCGTCATGCGAATTTTATTGCAATTTTTTTCAACTTAAAACTATTAGACAAAGAAGATTATAGCACTATATTAGCTAAATTGCTGTATATTAAATTTTTTTTCGAATATTTGCTATATTGCTATAACTTCGTTTTTTCGAATATTCATAATATTCTAAAACAAGAATATATAGCAATATAGTGAATATTCGAAAAAAACTAATTTAGAGCAATTTAGCTAATATAGTGCTATAATCTTTTTTTTATAGTTGTAATTTTTTTCCAATCTGAACTTCAGATGAGGAAAAAAATTACAACTATTAGACAAAGAAGATTATAGCACTATATTAGCTAAATTGCTCTAAATTCGTTTTTTTTCGAATATTCACTATATTGCTATATATTCTTGTTTTAAAATATTACGAATATTTGAAAAAACGAAGTTATAGCAATATAGCAAATATTCGGAAAAAAAACGAATATAGACCAATTTAGCTAATATAGTGCTATAATCTTCTTTGTCTAATAGTTGTAAGTTGAAAAAAATCGCAATAAAAATTCGAAAATTCGCAAACAACACTACTCCTAAAGTCAAATATACTGCAGTCTTCTCATTGGCCCACAAGCTAGAAGCAGGGAGGGATCATGTGTACTGAAAAAAAAAAAAAAAAAAAAAATCGAAATTACGAATATATATCACTATATTTGAAATATTCGCAAATTTTCGAAGTACCTATATTCGCGATAAAATTTGAAATTCGAATATTCGTGATCAACACTATATATAACCTGTGTGCATTAAAAATAAACTTCAGAGTGTTCATTGAGTACATCATTGTTGTGTCTTTTATTCCTTACTGAGTGAAGCGCTCTCGTGACGTCAGAACAAGACTCAAACCAAGCTGATACTAGAAGTTTGGTGCCAGGGGTACCAAGTGGGACGTTTCCTAACAGTTACTATCCCACTTCTATGCCTCCTTGAAACGCTGCTGGCGAAGATGGAAGAGGATGTGGCACAGAAGGAGGAGGAGGAAGAAGGATAATTTCATAGGGTTTCTAGCCAGTCATTCACAAGTGGCTCCGAGGGTGGATTACTGCACCCACAAATGCCAGGTACACAATTGTCCAGCCAGGACACAGTTCTGGAGAATGACGAGGTAGAGGATGAGGAGGAGGAGATGGAGGAGGAGGAGGAACCATGTTCACAGCAGGGTGGCACCCAGACTGCATGGCTGGCGGGATACAGAGGACACAGACGATACACCTCCCACAGAGGACAGCTTTTCGTTGCCTCTGGGCAGCCTGGCACGCATGAGCGATTACATGCTGCAGTGTCTCCGCAAGGACTGCCGAGTTGCCCACATTCTAACTTGTGCTGATTACTGGGTGGCCACACTGATGGATCCCCGTTACAAGGACAATGTACCATCCTTAATTCCCTCACTAGAGCGTGATCGTAAGATGCGTGAGTACAAGCGCACGCTGGTAGACGTGCTGCTGGTGGTATTCCCACCTGACAGCGGGGGCACAGTGGAAGCACAAGGCGAATGCAGAGGACGAGGAAGAGGTTGCCAACGCAGCTGGCGCACCACCAGCACCTCAGAAGGCAGGGTTAGCATGGCCGAAATGTGGAAAACTTTATCAGCACGCCACACCAACCAGCACCACCAGCTGATATGGAACGTCTTAGCAGGAGGCAGCATTTCACCAACATGGTGGAGCAGTATGTGTGCACATGCCTACACGTACTGAATGACTGGTCTGTCCCCTTCAACTTCTGGGTCTCCAAATTGGGCACATGGCCTGAGCTTTCCCTTTATGCCTTGGAGGTGCTGGCCTGCCAGTGTATTATTTGAACGTGTGTTTAGCACGGCAGGGGGTGTTATCACAGACAAGCACAGCCGCCTGTCCACAGCCAATGTGGACAAGCTCACGTTCATTAAAATGAACCAGGCATGGATCCCACAGGACTTGTCCATACCTTGTGCAGAATAGACATGTATACCGGCCTTAACCAGCCATTGTTATATTACAGCGCAATTGCTCATTCTTGTATTTTTGATATTTCACACTCTTTTGGAGTGTACCCTAAAAAAAAAATTAATAATATAAAAAAATTAAAACCAAAAAACAGTGTTGGCTACGTCGTCCTCCTCTACCGCCGCTTCCACCTACACTGCTACGTCCACCGCCTCCTTAAACTCCTACTCCATATGGACCTCTACCTCATAAATCATTATAAAAATTTGGGTGTGATATACCACTGTTCTACCTAGTAGACAGGTAAAAAAAATTCACTAATTTGTCTGTTACATTTTTGGATGAAATTCACCAATTTTTGGGTGTGATATACCACTGCTATACCTAGTAGATAGGTAGAAAAAAGTTCATTAATTTGTCTGTTACATATTCGGGTGAAATTCACCAATTTTTGGGTGTGATATACCCCGGCTGTACCTAGTAAACAGGTAAAAACATTTCACTAATTTGTCTGTTACATTTTTTTATGAAATTCACACATTTTTGGGTGTGATATACCACTGCTATACCTAGTAGACAGGTAAAAAAAAATCACTAATTTGTCTGTTTCATTCTTGGGTGACATTTGAACCTGTGTGAAGTTGGCACCCCATGTTCTTGAATTTCAAAAAGAAATACACCATTCGTTTGTGCTGCGTTTGTGCCGCAAAAATGAACGTTTGTGCCGGTTCGGTTCCTGAGATATTGCGCGTTAGATTTTTATGAAGCCCCGCCCATTTTCCACCCCATGTTCTTAAATTTCAAAAATAAATAAACCATTCGTTTGTGCTGCGTTTGTGCTGGTTTGTGCTGCAAAAATGAACATTTGTGCCGCTTTGGTTTCCGAGATATTGCGCACTTGTGTAACGGTCGCGTACACACACACAGGGGGGAGGGAAGTGACCACTGCGCTCCACCCTTACCCCTGGCCCTGCCTACTTGCCTCGCGAGTGCTAATGACAGGGGACAACTGGACGGCAATCCCTAACTTGGAGTAAGTGCAGGGATGACAGACAGACAAACAACAGGACGTGAACGGACCGAGTCAATACCAGGAAAGCTGCAAAGTACAAATGGAGCAAGCAGAGAATTGTCAGGAGAAGCCGGGGTCATAAATACCAGGAGAGCAGAGAAGTACAAGAGGAGTCCTAAGAGAGTAGTCAGGTGGGAGCCGAGGTCACAATACCAGGACGGAAGCGCAGTACAAGAAGAGCAGGCAAAAGGATGGTCAGGAACAGGATCAGGTAAGTATTCAGCAGTCCAACAAATAGCCAGGAACCTAGAAATTAACAGGCAACCTGTAGCCAGCAGGCTGCCTGTATTTATAGTGGGGAGTGAGGGTCATGTGACGTGGCCAGCGTCACATGACCGACAGACCAACCAGTCAAGCACCGAGTTATCAGCTCGGCGCTCAAGGCAGACTAGGAGCAGGGAGCCACCCAGCTAGTAAAGCTGCCCTGGGAATTAGGTCAAACACAGAACCTCATTCCAAAAGCTAAGCAACAGTTCTGCGGGCAATGGGGGACCGAGTGCACCTTCGGAACCCCGTGACAGTACCCCCCCTTTTACGAGGGGCCACCGGACCCAAGACTTCAGGCGATGGCTTTTCAGGGTGTTCTAAATGAAATTTACGAACAAGTCTAGGAGCATGAACCTCCCTGGCAGGTACCCAAGATCTCTCTTCAGGTCCATACCCCTTCCAGTGAATCAGGTACTGCAAGGAATTACACACCTTCCTGACATCCACTATTTTAGACACCACATACTCGACAGCATCATTAACAAGAACCGGCGGAGGCGAGGCTTTTGATGGTACCACCGGTTCAAAATATTTTTTAAGCAGAGATTTATGGAACACATTATGAATGTGGAATGACTCAGGCAGCTCCAACCTAAAAGATACTTGGTTAATCACTTCCGTGATCTTATATGGTCCAATAAAACGAGGAGCAAATTTTTTAGAAGTTACCTTGAGAGATAGATTCTTGGAGGACAACCATACTTTATCCCCAACCTAAAAGTTTACCCCCCTTGAACGTCTCCTATCGGCCTTGAGTTTTTGAGAACATTGAGCCTTTTCTAGGTTCGATTGAACCCGGGCCCAAACTGTGCATAGTTCGGAGGAGAGTTTATCCGCTTCAGGGTTAGAGGAGGAGACGGACGACCCAGAATGAAAACGGGGAAGAAAACCATGGTTACAAAAGAAAGGGGAGACCCCAGCAGAAGAATTGACACAGTTATTCAAAGCAAATTCAGCCAACGGAAGGAATTTGACCCATAATTGCTGGTCATCAGCAACATACAACCTCAAGAATTGTTCCACAGACTGATTAAGGCGTTCAGTCTGCCCATTACTCTCAGGATGGTAGGCGGAAGAAAAAGACAATGAAATTTTACATCTTTGACAGAAGGCCCTCCAGAATTTGGACACAAACTGCACACCCCTGTCAGAAACAATATTTTCCGGGATGCCATGTAAACGAACAATCTCTCTCACAAAAATAGATGCCAGGGTTTTAGCATTCGGAAGTTTAGACAGGGAAATTAAATGAACCATCTTGCTAAACCTATCGACCACTACCCAAACCACAGTCTTACCCTCCGCCAGCGGTAGGTCAGTTATAAAGTCCATCGAGATATGGGACCAGGGTCTACTGGGAATGGGTAGGGGTCGTAGGTTACCAGCAGGGCGAGTCCTAGGTGTCTTGGACCTGGCACAAACCTCACAGGCTGACACGTAGGACTTGACATCCCTAGTTAGAGTGGGCCACCAATAAGATCTATAAACCAGATCCTTAGTGCCCTCAACACCCGGATGTCCACAAAAGGCAGAATCGTGACACTCACCCAACAGCTGGAGACGAAATTGTACAGGAACAAACAACTTATCTGTTGGGGTGGATACCGGTGCCAGATGTTGTTCAGACCTAATGCGAGCCGAGATATCCTGGGTAAGAGCTGCTAAGAAGATTTTTGCTGGTAGGATGGATTCTGGTGGTACCTCAGTAGGTTGAAAAGCTTGGAAGCTCCGAGATAATGCGTCCGCCTTCACATTTTTACTTCCCGGCCTGAACGTGACGGAAAAATCAAAACGAGTAAAAAACAGAGCCCATCTGGCTTAACGGGGATTCAACCTCTTAGCAGACTCGAGAAACATAAGGTTTTTATGGTCAGTGACAACAGTTACACAATGTCTTGCCCCCTCCAGGAAATGCCTCCACTCCTCAAATGCCCATTTAATGGCCAGCAGCTCCCTATTCCCTATGTCGTAGTTTCTCTCCGTGGGAGAGAATTTCCTGGAGAAGAAGGCACATGGTCTCAGATTAGTGAGGCTAGCAGGACCTTGTGAAAGGACTGCTCCTATGCCGTCCTCGGACGCATCCACCTCCACAATAAAAGGTCTCTCCTGATCAGGCTGGATCAGAATGGGAGCGCTACTAAATGCCTCTTTTAATTTTTCAAATGAAGAAATGGCCTCAGTAGACCAATTCTCCAAATCCGCCCCTTTCTTAGTAAGGTCGGTCAACGGTTTAGCAATTACGGAAAAATTCATAATAAATTTACGATAGTAATTGGCGAAACCTAAGAACCGTTGTAAGGCCTTTAAGGATGAAGGTCTTACCCATTCCTTAATTGCTAGTACCTTACCAGGATCCATCTTGAAGGCGTGAGGAGTCAGAACATGCCCTAGAAACAGAATCTCCTGTACACCAAAGACACATTTCTCTTGTTTAGCGGATAGCTGATTCTCCCTCAACACCTCTAATACTTGTTTAACATGAGACACATGGAATTCGAAGTCAGGAGAGAATATCAAAATGTCGTCAAGATAGACAATAACAAATTTACCTAAGTACTCCCTAAGAATGTCATTCATGAAGTTTTGGAACACAGCTGGGGCATTGCTGAGTCCAAAAGGCATCACTTGATATTCAAAGTGTCCTACCGGAGTATTGAACGCTGTCTTCCATTCGTCTCCCTCCTTGATTCGGATTAGATTGTATGCCCCTTTCAGGTCAATTTTGGAAAACCAGGTTGCCCCCAGAACCTGGTTAAATAAATCCGGAATCAATGGGAGGGAGTATCTATTCTGGACAGTGATTTTATTTAATCTCCGGTAATCGATACATGGCCTAAGACCACCATCTTTTTTCTTAACGAAGAAAAACCCCGCCCCCATAGGAGAGACAGAAGGTCTAATATGCCCTTTACCAAGGCTCTCCTTAATATAATCTTCCATGGCCTTGCGTTCGGGCATAGAAAGATTATAAATTCGTCCTTTAGGAAACTTGGCCCCCTCTACTAACTCTATGGTACAATCATAAGGTCTATGGGTGGGGTAGAACCTCCGGGGTTGGTGATGAGAATACATCAGAATATTCTTTAACAACAGAGGGTAAAGTATCAGACTTTACTGAGACCCCAGCCTGTACCACGAACATCTCTCTGAGTGGCACACACCCACGGTTAGAGAAATCTTCGAGGTACATGAGCTCACCGTACCACCAATAAGAGGAGTAGCATCAAAAGCCATGACATGGATAGGAGTTGGTAAGGCAAACATAGGAATACCCAATCTTACAGCATACTCAGAGTCAATAAAGCTAGCCGCTGAGCCAGAATCAATAAAGGCCTTACCCGGCCATTTATCTACTCCCAGAGAAATCGTAATGGGTACCGAAAGCTTACATTTAGAAAATTCAGGGTGTACCTGGTCTTTAGGTTGCCTTGTCTTAGGAGACTTGACAGAGAGGACCTTCTTAGGACACTGGTTGATCCAATGGTCAGAATCTCCACAGTAAAAGCATTCTCCACGTCTGCGGCGAAGATTCCCTCGGGTCATGCAAATCTGCATGGGTTCCTCGGTGGAGACCTCAGCATTGTCTCTGGGATAGGCCTCTGGCTGGACCACCATCTGGGAAGAGAACTGTTGTTCCTGTCGTCTCTCTCTAACCCGTCGGTCAAGTCGGACAACAAGGGTCATCATCTCCTCTAAGGTCTCTGGAAGTTGATAACTGACCAGAAGATCCTTTAATTTATCAGACAGACCTGACCTGAACTGACTCTTCAGGGCTGGTTCGTTCCATCCTGAGGGGACACACCACCTTCTGAATTGGGTGCAATAATCCTCCGCTGGTAAATTGCCCTGAACCAGTGACTTTAGAGCCGTCTTGGCTACTAGAGCCCTGTCTGGTTCATCATAGAGGGTACCCAAGGCCTGAAAGAACCCCTCCACAGAATATAAACAACTGGTGCCAGCAGGTAAAGAGAATGCCCAGTCCTGGGGATCACCCTGTAATCGGGAAATGATAATGCCCACGCGTTGACTCTCGGGGCCAGAGGACACGGGGCACAAACGGAAGTAAAGTTTGCAACTCTCCTTAAAAGAGAGAAACTTCCTCCGGTCTCCAGAAAAGGGTTCTGGGAGCTTAATCTGGGGTTCAAAATGCGGACTGGAGGCCTGAGGAGTGGAAGAACCTTGCCCTAACTCAAAAGAACTGAGTTTTTCCCCTAACTCCTGCACCCTCTGCGTCAGATTAGAGACATGGTCAGTCAGGGTCACCAGAGGATTCATAATACAGTGGTTATTGGGCCTGTTAATCTGTAACGGTCGCGTACACACACACACAGGGGGAGGGAAGTGACCACTGCGCTCCACCCTTACCCCTGACCCTGCCTACTTGCCTCGCGAGTCCTAATGACAGGGGACAACTGGACGGCAATCCCTAACTTGGAGTAAGTGCAGGGATGACAGACAGACAAACAACAGGACGTGAACGGACCGAGTCAATACCAGGAAAGCTGCAAAGTACAAATGGAGCAAGCAGAGAATTGTCAGGAGAAGCCGGGGTCATAAATACCAGGAGAGCAGAGAAGTACAAGAGGAGTCCTAAGAGAGTAGTCAGGTGGGAGCCGAGGTCACAATACCAGGACGGAAGCGCAGTACAAGAGGAGCAGGCAAAAGGATGGTCAGGAACAGGATCAGGTAAGTATTCAGCAGTCCAACAAATAGCCAGGAACCTAGAAATTAACAGGCAACCTGTAGCCAGCAGGCTGCCTGTATTTATAGTGGGGAGTGAGGGTCATGTGACGTGGCCAGCGTCACATGACCGACAGACCAACCAGTCGAGCACCGAGTGATCAGCTCGGCGCTCAAGGCAGACTAGGAGCAGGGAGCCACCCAGCTAGTAAAGCTGCCCTGGGAATGAGGTCAAACACAGAACCTCATTCCAAAAGCTAAGCAACAGTTCTGCGGGCAATGGGGGACCGAGTGCACCTTCGGAACCCCGTGACAACTTGATTTGCTGAAACCCCGCCTACTTTCCACCCCATGTTTTTAAATTTCAAAAAGAAATACACCATTCGTTTGTGCTGCGTTTGTGCTGGTTTGTGCCGCAAAAATGAACGTTTGTGCCGCTTTTGTTTCCGAGATATTGCGCGCTTGATATGCTGAAACCCCGCCCACTTTCCACCCCATGTTCTTAAATTTCAAAAAGAAATACACCATTCGTTTGTGCTGCGTTTGTGCTGGTTTGTGCGCGCAAAAATGAACGTTTGCGCCGCTTTGGTTTCCGAGATATTGCACGCTTGATTTGCTGAAACCCTGCCCACTTTCCACCCAATGTTTTTAAATTTCAAAAATAAATACACCATTCATTTGTGCTGCGTTTGTGCTGGTTTGTGCCGCAAAAATGAACGTTTGTGCTGCTGTGGTTTCCGAGATATTGCACGCTTGATTTGCTGAAACCCCGCCCACTTTCCACCCCATATTTTTACATTTAAAAAAGAAATACACCATTCATTTGTGCTGCGTTTGTGCTGGTTTGTGCCGCAAAAATGAACGTTTGCGCCGCTTTGGTTTCCGAGATATTGCACGCTTGATTTGCTGAAACCCCGCCCATTTTCCACCCCATGTTCTTAAATTTCAAAAAGAAATACACCATTCGTTTGTGCTGCGTTTGTGCTGGTATGTGCCGCAAAAATAAACATTTGTGCCGATTCGGTTCCTGAGATATTGCGCGCTTGATTTGCTGAAACCCCGCCCACTTTCCACCCCATGTTTTTAAATTTCAAAAAGAAATACACCATTCGTTTGTGCTGCGTTTGTGCTGGTTTGTGCCGCAAAAATTTATGTATGCGCCGCTTTGGTTTCCAAGATATTGCGTGCTTGATTTGCTGAAACCCCGCCCACTTTACACCCCATGTTCTTAAATTTCAAAAAGAAATACACCATTCGTTTGTGCTGCGTTTGTGCTGCGTTTGTGCTGCAAAAATAAACAATTGCGCCGCTTTGGTTTCCGAGATATTGCGCGCTTGATTTGCTGAAACCCCGCCCACTTTCCACGCCATGTTTTTAACCCTGACCCTAGACCCCCCAGGTGTGCTGCAGCTTGCCCCTTCCCGCCCCCCCCCCACTTTTTTTGGGGCAGAAGCATATTTTATTTTTTTCTGCGTACGCTAACTGTGGCCGGGACTCTTAGCTTCCGGCCACTGTTAGCGCATCACACACCCCACCGCTGATCAACTTCGGACGGTTGATCAGCGAGTTTACACACACGCACACACACACTCCCCTATGGCCCGCCGGATGTTCTCGGCTGAGGAGGCATACGCCCAGCTTGCCTCCGAGTCAGAGAGCCCCAGTGAGGACGAGGATGACCCCACTTTCCTTTTGTCATCCACGTCCTCCTCATCATCTAGCGATGATGATGAGACCCCAAGGCGGTGGAGACACCGCCAGGCGGAGCAAGGGGACCGCTATGCTAGGGACAAAATCAGGCCGGTCATCGATCACTTTGGGGCCAAATTTGTGCAGGCCTACAGTATGTACCTGGAAGGGAGGTTGCGGTTGATGAGTCTCTCGTTGCTTTCAAGGGGAGACTCATTTTCTGCCAGTATGTTCCCTCTAAGCGGGCGAGGTATGGCGTGAAGCTGTACAAAAAAAAAAGCCAAAAAATGTGAATTTTTTTTCAAATAAATTCGAACTCACTGATCAACCGTCCGAAGTTGATCAGCGGTGGGGTGTGCGATGCGCTAACAGTGGCCGGACGCTAAGAGTCCTGGCCACAGTCAGCGTACGCAGAAAAAAATAAAATAATATGCTTGTGCCCCAAAAAAAGTTGTGGGGGGGGCAAGCTGCAGCACACCTGGGGGGTCTAGGGTCAGGGTTAAAAACATGGGGTGGAAAGTGGGCGGGGTTTCAGCAAATCAAGCGTGCAATATCTCGGAAACCAAAGCAGTGCAAACGTTAATTTTTGCAGCACAAACCAGCACAAACGCAGCACAAACGAATGGTGTATTTATTTTTTAAATGTAAAAACATGGGGTGGAAAATGGGCGGGGTTTCATAAAAATCTAACGCGCAATATCTCAGGAACCGAACCGGCACAAACACTAATTTTTGCGGCACAAAAAAGCAGAAACGCAGCACAAACGAATGGTGTATTTATTTTTTAAATGTAAAAACATGGGGTGGAAAGTGGGCGGGATTTCAGCAAATCAAACGCGCACTATCTCGGAAACCAAAGCGGCGTAAACGTTCATTTTTGCAGCACAAACCAGCACAAACGAATGGTGTATTTCTTTTTGAAATTTAAAAACATAGGGTGGAAAGTGGGCGGGGTTTTTAGCATATCAAGCGTGCAATATCTCGGAAACCAAAGCGGCGCAAACGTTCATTTTTGCGGCACAAACCAACACAAACGCAGCACAAACTAATGGTGTATTTCTTTTTGAAATTTAAAAACATGGGGTGGAAAGTGGGCGGGGTTTCAGCATATCAAGCGCGCAATATCTCGGAAACCAAAGCGGCGCAAACGTTCATTTTTGCGGCACAAACCAGCACAAACGCAGCACAAACGAATGGTGTATTTCTTTTTGAAATTTAAAAACATGGGGTGGAAAGTAGGCGGGGTTTCAGCATATCAAGCGCGCAATATCTCGGAAACCAAAGCGGCACATATGTTCATTTTTGCAGCACAAACCAGCACAAACGCAGCACAAACGAATGGTGTATTTCTTTTTGAAATTCAAGAACATGGGGTGCCAACTTCACACAGGTGACATTTGACCATTTTTGCCGTATACAAAACCCCTGCTCTGCATAAGTGACAGGGATTTGTATTTCAAAAATTCTTCTTTAATTGATGCACGCCCCCTCCTTTCATTCAATGCTTAAACTTTAATAACTTGTCCCACATTTGCGCTTCAATAATTTGTCCCACTTTTCCGCTCGATCATATTTAATTAAAAAGAATTAGCCTCCCTTGGATGCGGTCTCTCTTTCTCACGCTCCCTCTCCGGAGTGGAACCCTGATACGCCGATAACTGTGATCAACATGGTAGGCTCAGAAAAGAACGTCAAAAGTTGATAGAGAAGATATCCAAATGGATCGTGGACGTCACGGTGACGTGCGACATGGTGGGGCAGTATGTGTGCACACACCTACACGAACTGACTGATGGGTCTCTAAATTGGGCACATGGCCTGATCTTGCCCTTTACGCCTTGGAGGTGCTGGTCTGCCCTGCAGCTAGTGTATTGTCTGAACGTGTGTTTAGCACGACTGGAGGGGGTTATAACAGGTTATATTTCCCAATGTTTTGGGGTGTACCCTAATTTAAAAAAATAAATAAAATAATTTTAAAACCAAAAAGCAGTGTAGGCTATCTCCTCCTCCTCCACCGATGCTTCCACCTACACCACCACATCCACCGCCTCCACAACCCCCTACTCTATATGGACCTTGTCCACCGAGATCAAGATTATTATTTTTTATTTTTACGTATTTTATGTTATTTAAAGTCATTTCCCTATACACATTTGTTTGCAGAACAGTTGCCATGCTCTTAACCACATTTTGATGCCATTTGCAGCCCTCTAGCCCTTTCCATGACATTTTTACAGCCATTTTAGTGACTTCAATGGGGTTCGGGGTCAAGTTCGGGTACCGAACTCGAACTTTTTTGTGAATTTCGGCCGAACCCGTCGAACTCGAACATCCAGGTGTCCGTTCAACTCTAATCAGGATGTCTTCAGTTCAGTCACTGTACAGTTTTTGGACAGAGAAAATACTGCAGCAGTATTGTAAACTAAGGTCCCTTTACACGTGTCAATTTAGCAGTCGATTGTCGGGAAAGAAGGGTTCCTTCCCGACAAGTGCTTGCTCATCAGTGTAGGAGGCCACTGCATTTACACACAGTGTATGGAGAAGCGATCACTAATGCTATTGCTTGATGAATGAGGTAATCAGTGGCGCCTTTATACCTCCAGATAATCGCTAACAAGCGTTCCTATGAACGTTTGTTAGTGATTATCTGGACGATTCTCGGCCTGTGTATAGGAGCCTTTAGTAATCCCTATTCAGCCTGCTCCTTTTTACCTAATAACTGTTAGCCTCATTATGGTGCTAGAACCTGGGATCTTTTGATCCCTTATGCCATTCATCAAAATAGAGATCTATTAGGGTGAATAGGATTTTGACACACCCACTGCTGAGCTGTGCCTTGTGCATAGTGATGAGCGGCAGGGGTCATATTCGAATTTGCGATAATTCGCGAATATTTTGTAGAATATTCGTTATATTCAACGATTGTTTTTACTCGAAAAATCGGCAAGGTAATGATCGTGTAATATGCGAATTTTCATCATGCGAATTTTAGTAATGCTAATTTTTATTGCGATTTTTTTCAACTTACAACTATTAGACAAAGAAGATTATAGCACTATATTAGCTAAATTGCTCTATATTCGTTTTTTTTTTCCGAATATTTGCTATATTGCCAAAACTTCATTTTTTTGAATCTTCGTAATATTCTAAAACAAGAATATATAGCAATATAGTGAATATTCGAAAAAAAAAAAAACGAATTTAGAGCAATTTAGCTAATATAGTGCTATAATCTTTTTTTTTATAGTTGTAATTTTTTTCCAATCTGAACTTCAGATGATAAAAAAATTACAACTATTCGACAAAGAAGATTATAGCACTATATTAGCTAAATTGCTCTAAATTCGTTTTTTTCGAATATTCACTATATTGCTATATATTCTTGTTTTAGAATATTACGAATATTCGAAAAAACAAAGTTATAGCAATATAGCAAATATTCGAAAAAAAAAAAAAACGAATATAGAGCAATTTAGCTAATATAGTGCTATAATCTTCTTTGTCTAATAGTTGTAAGTTGAAAAAAAATCGCAATAAAAATTCGAAAAATTCGCAAACAACACTACTCCTAAAGCCAAATATACTGCAGCCTTCTCATTGGCCCACAAGCTAGAAGCAGGGAGGGATCATGTGTACTGATTAAAAAAAAATATCTAATATTCAAAATTACAAATATATATCACTATATTCAAAATATTTGCAAATTTTCGAAGTACCTATATTCGCGATAAAAATTCGAAATTCGAATATTCGTGATCAACACTACTCGTGCACAGCTTAGCAGGGAGGTTACTATTACAGCCCTGGGAAGCCTCATCAGGCGGTACACACTGTGTATAGAGCCGTCTCAACACAGCAGCCTGCTCCATACACTTACATGCATCGCATTATGCGTTAAGGTGTTAAGGACCATAAGGGAAACTCAAATGAAGATTTATAGCAGCCTTCAGGCAAACTATGTGCTGTCCACATCCTTATGTCCATTCCGCAGCTCTGCAAAAAAATAGAACATCCTATTCTTTCCCATTTTGTGGACAAGAATAGCCATTTGTAATATATTGCACGGCCTGCTGAAGGGGAAAATGCGGGATGCACGCGGCCTGTATCCATGTTTTGCAAATCCACATTGTGCGAATCACAAAAACAGATACAGTCGTGTGCATGAGGCGTTACTCACTTATATAGCCTGCAGTGCTTCACAGACACTATTATTGTTAGCTTTCTCCAATGGAGCTCAGAATCAAAGTTCCCTATGAACAAGGCCTTGTAGCATGGGCGGAAACCAAAATGCCTAGAGGAAACCCTCGCAAAAACAGGGAAAATGTACAAGGTTCATGCAGATGTTGTCCTTGGGCAGACTTGAACCCAGGACCCCAGTGCTGCAAGACACTATTGCAACCCACTGACCTATGTTATAATACATACTGTTTTCCTGCCCCTCCGTAATTAAAACAAGGGACATTTTATAATAGCTATGCTGCAATAGGGAATACAATGTAATGATATACTTGAATTGTGGTGTGCAGAGGAGGAAGCAGTAAATCAAAGAGAAATAAAAATTAAAACTGGAAGGAAGGGAAAGGGGCAGGTTGCAAGCATCCCCTTACAAGGTAGCCCTACATCACTCTGATGGTCTAGTTGCTAAATAAAGCAAGTGAAGTTTATCGTGTCATTTAGACCCCAAGGGGCCATTGTGCCCAAATCTAAGATCAATTGATTATCTTTATGTTTTAGCATAGTATCTTTATCACCCCCTCGCATGGAGATTTTAATGACCTCAAGCATCTGAGATCTAAGAACAATCATGTGTTTTGTATACAAGTCTCACTAGAGGTTTATCCCACTTGTTTCTAACATTTCCCACATATTCTAAAATTCTCCTTCTACATTTTCTGCTGGTTTTACCTATATAGTAAAGACTGCATACACATATATAGCACACTAGAGATGCAATAGTGGGCCAAACTGCAGGCCCGGTATGTGACATCACCTATACTATTAGAAAAGGTAGAGCCTACCTTAATGAAAGAACATGCCTTGCATTGTCCACATCTAAACTTACCTATACTCCTCTGGGTAAGCCAGGCTTCCTTAGCAGGTGGTTCAAAGTGAGTAATTAGATCTCAAATAAGTCTTTCCTTTCTAAAGGTCATGGCTGGATTGTCTGGTAAGACATCAGTTTATACAACTTCAATACTCAGAAATTGACTCCCTTAGAATCAAAAGTGCCAATTGTTCGAATACTGACTGCATCTCCTACTTTAAGTCGTGGTGTCAAGAGGGAGGATCTGGTGCTATTACATGCAAAGCCACAAACACCTTGCAGACATTGATCAGTGTAACCCTTGTTTCTGGAACCTCTATAAAATTTTGATGTTTCAGTCTCAAAATCTGTATCCGTTGAACAGTTCCTTCGAATATGGAGGAACTGTCCTTCAGGGAATCTCCTCAGATGAAAGCTATCCCACCATAAGACTGTTAGAGGAGATCTTTTCATGAAAAAGTGCAGTGCAGATTATCTTGTCTGAATCATGACTAAATTGGACATCTAGGAAATGGATGGTGTCCTGGTACAACTCACAAGTAGTGTAACCCTATATGGTTAGTGTTGAGATGTCTCAAATTCGGTGACCAGGAATGTCTCAGACAGATATGTAAATGATTATAGGTTTGGTCTGATTAGGCACTGGTTCTTGCCACAAAAGGGTATAAAAATGCTTCTTCCACTGCCCTATAAAAAGGTGGTAAACAGGCTCCAGACGTCCCAGACAAACCAGCAGTAGAGAGGATTGTTTGATCTGCTGAAAGCACAAGCTGCTCCCACAGTTTTGTTGTCCACCATCCAGACACAGGTGACACCTCTATTACACATCCCTGCCTCTGCTCTGACTATTTCTGGGCACTAAGCAGAAGTAAAATTGCTGTTACAGTGCCCATAATGTGTGCTGCTGTTGACAGCCAGCCACAGTTGCCTTCTTTTGCAGTGGTATCATGAACAAGAAGCCTGCACTGCTATGGATTGGAACAGCATTGTCTTTAGTGTATCCAGGTTCTGGAAATGGTGGGCAGTGGGCACATTCTATATCTCCTGCTATGGTGCCAAAGACAGTTTGTCCTGCCTCTACTGACACATGCAAAATCTGCATAAGGGTCCATTCACACATCCGTAGTGTATTGCGGATCCGCAATACACCCGGCCGGCACCTCAATAGAACTGCCTATAGGACATGTTCTATTTTTTTCCGGAGCCGCAGACCAGAGGTTCGGGGCTGTGCTCCGGAAATGCGGATGCAGTGCCCCATAGAGAATGAATAGGTCTGCACCGGTTCTGGATAATTGTGGAACGGGTGTGGACACATTCTACGGACGTGTGAATGGACCCTAATTATGATTAAATGCTACAATTATATGGTAATCAGAATTTTTCTTTTGACAAGTAAATTGGCAGTCTAACTCAATTTTCCGGTAAGAAAAATGACAACTGTTCATTGGCGTATGTCTATTTTCTACAATTTTTTACTAATACTTTTCCAAATAAATCTATCTCAGACCAGTTTTAAGGTTCACTGTGAAAATAACATTAGTCACAGTTATTTCTAAGTAGGAAAAGTCTACTTCTTAAAGAGAAGCAATCTATATATATATATATAAATATATATATAAAAAGAAGGACGTATATATACTGCCTATCCAAAAAAAAGTGCTATATCCTACATCAGGGGCAAGCTGTCACCAAGTCCATTTAACCATCAATAGTGTGGTTATTTTTTTTGCTATATCCTACATCAGGGGCAAGCTGTCACCAAGTCCATTTAACCATCAATAGTGTGGTTATTTTTTGGCTATATCCTACATCAGGGGCAAGCTGCCACCAAGTCCATTTAACCATCAATAGTGTGGTTATTTTTTTGCTATATCCTACATCAGGGGCTTGGCTGTGCTTGCTATTTTATTGAGGGGTGAAATACAATTGCCAAAATAGCAGTACCCTAAATCTGGTGTTTCAGCTGTGGCCAGCCAATTGTAATACTGTCTGTTGTCTGGCAAAGGATATATTTTTGTTCTGGGTTGAAATACAATTCCCAACTTAGCAATTTCCTAGCACCCCATCTTTGTACTGAAGGACTTACCTTATTAACAAACCGACCACAACCGAACAAAGAGCCGGCTTTAATCTCCTGATTGAATATTGCTACAAACATCTAAAGGCATATCCTGGGAGTGAGTACACTTGAAGGCTCTTGTGATTATTTCGGACGAATATTTGGTCGATATAAAGGTAATGGACTATATTTGCTTGCAAGCTGTTCAGTAGCGAGTCACCGCTACCTACGTTGCCTAGGCGGGACGCCGCCGTGACAAATTGAATAACCATTAAGCATATGACTGTAGTCTCGATAAGATCAAAACAAATAGATTTATCGACATTAAGTTTTTTTGGATATTCACAATCACTGGACCAAAGAAAAATTGTATTGGACTATCGAATTTTAGTTGGTCAACCGAATAATATTTTTTATCTGTCGAATATTTCTTATCTGTCGAATATTTTATATCTGTCGAATATTTTTATCTGTCGATTACTTTTTACCTGCAATTTATTCTACTGCATTTATAATTGTTTTATCGATTATATTATTCACAATTGTTTTATCGATTTATATTATTAATAAAGCCCATCATTGTTTCAATATATGGTCACAGTTATCCTTGAGTGCCCTGTTTACCTATTTATATTTTTGTTCCCTTATATTGAGTGAGTGGTCTCAATATACAGGAGCACCTGGTGTCATTTAGGTGTTC
This sequence comes from Bufo bufo, assembly GCF_905171765.1. Lineage (NCBI taxonomy): Eukaryota > Metazoa > Chordata > Amphibia > Anura > Bufonidae > Bufo > Bufo bufo. The sequence goes on along the minus strand of NC_053390.1, from coordinate 640,669,626 downwards.
CTAGTGCGACATCTTATTTATTTATTTTATTGCTGTAGCTGGTCAAGTTATTTTGTGTCCGTCAAAGCACAGTTTTTGTTCTGGGTTGAAATACAATTCCCAACCTAGCAATTTCCTAAATTAGTGGTTTCTGCTGTATCAGGCCTACTTTAAATCTATCCATAAAAGGGTATATTAGATTGAAGGTGCAGATAGGGTCATTCTCAATAACTTCACACACACGCTACCGTGCATTTCCAAGTCTAATTCTGTCCGTAAACGTATACCTGTCACCCAGCGCCTAAATAATAGGCCTAAAATTTATATTCAGCTCAATCTGTGTTTATTGCTGAGGCTAGTCAATTTATTTAGTGTCCGCCAAAGCACAGTTTTTGTTCTGGGTTGAATACAATTTCCAACTTAGCAATCCCCTAAATATATTTTTTCTGCTGTATCAGGCCAAGTTTAAATTGATCCATAAAAGGGTATATTAGATTGAAGGTGCGGATAGTGTCATCCTCAATAACTTCACACGCTACCGTGCATTTCCAAGTTTAAATAATTCTAAACGTATACCTGTCACCCAGCGCCTAAATACTAGGCCTACAATTTATATTCAGCTAAATCTGTTGTTACTGCTGTGCCTGTATTAGTGTAATACGGTACCTAAATAGATAGCCAGATAGTGTTAGGTGCCTGTAAAATAAGGCCTGAATTTGAATTCAATACATTGGGCCAAATAATTTTTTTCTTATTGTGGTGAACGGTAACAATAAGGAAAACATCTAGTAAGGGACGCGGACGCGGACATGGTCATGGTGGTGTTAGTGGACCCTCTGGGGCTGGGAGAGGACGTGGCCATTCTGCACAGCCACACGTCCTAGTGAACCAACTACCTCAGGTCCCAGTAGCCAGCAGAATTTACAGCAATATTTTGTGGGGCCCAATGCCGTTCTTAGGATGGTAAGACCTGAGAAGGGACAGGCATTAGTCAATTGGGTGGCCGACAGTGGATCCAGCACGTTCACATTATCTCCCACCCAGTCTTCTGCAGAAAGCGCACAGATGGCGCATGAAAACCAAGCCCATCAGTCTGTCACATCACCCCCATGCATATCAGGGAAACTGTCTGAGCCTCAAGTTATGCAGCAGTCTTTTATGTTGTTTGAAGACTCTGCTGGCAGGGTTTCCCAAGGGCATCCACCTAGCCCTTCCCCAGGGGTGGAAGAGATAGAATGCACTAACGCACAACCACTGTCACGGCCATGGCTATGACCGTGACTCCTTAACCGCATGCGGTTGCCTGCGGTTTGTTTTTGGTAGTTCAACCACAGGTGAGTAGGGATGAGCGAACCCGAACTGTATAGTTCAGGTTCGTATCGAATTTTGGGGTGTTCGTGATACGGACCCGAACCCGAACATTTTCGTAAAAGTCTGGGTTCGGTGTTCGGCGCTTTCTTGGCGCTTTTTGAAAGGCTGCAAAGCAGCCAATCAACAAGCGTCATACTACTTGCCCCAAGAGGCCATCACAGCCATGCCTACTATTGGCATGGCTGTGATTGGCCAGTGCAGCATGTGACCCAGCCTCTATTTAAGCTGGAGTTACGTAGCGCCGCACGTCACTCTGCTATGATCAGTATAGGGAGAGGTTGCAGCTGCGACGTTAGGGCGAGATTAGGCAGATTAACTCCTCCAAAAGACTTCATTCTGTGATCGATCTGCAGCTGTGGATCATTGAAGTGCTATTATTGACTTGCTCACTTTTTTGAGGCTGCCCAGAGCGTTTTTAGATCACTTTTTTTCTGGGGTGATCGGCGGCCATTTTGTGACTTGTGGTGCGCCAGCACAAGCTATCACCAAGTGTATTTAACCATCGATAGTGTGGTTATTTTGTGCTATATCCTACATCAGCTGCAGGCTGAGCCTGTGTCACCGAAGTGCATTTAACCATCAACAGTCTGGTTATTTTTTGGCCATATACTACATCAGCTGCAGGCTGAGCCTGTGTCACCGAAGTGCATTTAACCATCGACAGTCTGATTATTTTTTGGCCATATACTACATCTAGTGCAGGCTGAGCCTGTGTCACCCAAGTGCATTTAACCATTAACAGTGTGGTTATTTTTTGGCCATATATTACATCAGGGGCAAGTTGAGCCTGTCACCCAGCGCCTAAAAAATAGACCTGACATTTCTATTCAACCAAATCTGTACTGTTTTAGCTGGTCAAGTTATTTGTAGTGACCGTAAAAGCACACTTTTTTTTCTGGGTTGAAAAACCATTCCCAAATTTGCCATTCTCAAAATAACTAGTTTCTGGTATTTGAGGCCTACTTGAAATCTATCCCAAAAAGAATATCTTACATTGAAGCTAGTGATAGTGTCATTCAGAAAAACCTAAGACACGCGCTAGCGTGCTGATAGAAGTCTGATTCTGTGATTAAACCTATACCTGTCACACAGCGCAAAAAAAAACAGGCCTCACATCTCTATTTAACCAAATCTGTACTGTTTTAGCTGGTCAAGTTATTTGTAGTGACCGTAAAAGCACACTTTTTTTTCTGGGTTGAAAAACCATTCCCAAATTTGCACTTCTCAAAATAACTAGTTTCTGGTATTTGAGGCCTACTTGAAATCTATCCCAAAAAGAATATCTTACATTGAAGCTAGTGATAGTGTCATTCAGAAAAACCTAAGACACACGCTAGCGTGCTGATAGAAGTCTGATTCTGTGATTAAACCTATACCTGTCACACAGCGCAAAAAAAAACAGGCCTCACATCTCTATTTAACCAAATCTGTACTGTTTTAGCTGGTCAAGTTATTTGTAGTGACCGTAAAAGCACACTTTTTTTTCTGGGTTGAAAAACCATTCCCAAATTTGCCATTCTCAAAATAACTAGTTTCTGGTATTTGAGGCCTACTTGAAATCTATCCCAAAAAGAATATCTTACATTGAAGCTAGTGATAGTGTCATTCAGAAAAACCTAAGACACACGCTAGCGTGCTGATAGAAATCTGATTCTGTGATTAAACCTATACCTGTCACACAGCGCAAAAAAAAACAGGCCTCACATCTCTATTTAACCAAATCTGTACTGTTTTAGCTGGTCAAGTTATTTGTAGTGACCGTAAAAGCACACTTTATTTTTCTGGGTTGAAAAACTATTCCCAAATTTGCCATTCTCAAAATAACTAGTTTCTGGTATTTGAGGCCTACTTGAAATCTATCCCAAAAAGAATATCTTATATTGAAGCTAGTGATAGTGTCATTCAGAAAAACCTAAGACACACGCTAGCGTGCTGATAGAAATCTGATTCTGTGATTAAACCTATACCTGTCACACAGCGCAAAAAAAAAACAGGCCTCACATCTCTATTTAACCAAATCTGTACTGTTTTAGCTGGTCAAGTTATTTGTAGTGACCGTAAAAGCACACTTTTTTTTCTGGGTTGAAAAACTATTCCCAAATTTGCCATTCTCAAAATAACTAGTTTCTGGTATTTGAGGCCTACTTGAAATCTATCCCCAAAAGGATATCTTACATTGAAGGTATTGATAGTGTCATTCAGAAAAACCTAAGACACACGCTACCGTGCAGATAGAAGTCTGATTCTGAGATTAAACCTTAACCTGCCACACAGTGCAAAAAAAAACAGGTATCACATTTCTATGCAAGCAAATCTGTACTGTTTTAGCTGGTCAAGTTATTTGTAGTGACCGTAAAAGCACACTTTTTTTTCTGGGTTAAAAAACTATTCCCAAATTTGCCATTCTCAAAATAACTAGTTTCTGGTATTTGAGGCCTACTTGAAATCTATCCCAAAAAGGATATCTTACATTGAAGTTACTGATAGTGTCATTCATAAAAACCTAAGACACACGCTACCGTGCAGATAGAAGTCTGATTCTGAGATTAAACCTTAACCTGTCACACAGTGCAAAAAAAAACAGGTCTCACATTTCTATTCAAGCAAATCTGTACTGTTTTAGCTGCTCAAGTTATTTGTAGTGACCGTAAAAGCACACTTTTTTTTCTGGGTTGAAAAACTATTCCCAAATTTGCCATTCTCAAAATTGTGGTGAACGGGAACAATGAGGAAAACATCTAATAAGGGACGCGGACGCGGACGTGGACATGGTCGTGGTGGTGTTAGTGGACCCTCTGGTGCTGGGAGAGGACGTGGCCGTTCTGCCACAGCCACACGTCCTAGTGTACCAACTACCTCAGGTCCCAGTAGCCGCCAGAATTTACAGCGATATTTGGTGGGGCCCAATGCCGTTCTAAGGATGGTAAGGCCTGAGCAGGTACAGGCATTAGTCAATTGGGTGGCCGACAGTGCATCCAGCACGTTCACATTATCTCCCACCCAGTCTTCTGCAGAAAGCGCACAGATGGCGCATGAAAACCAAGCCCATCAGTCTGTCACATCACCCCCATGCATATCAGGAAAACTGTCTGAGCCTCAAGTTATGCAGCAGTCTCTTATGCTGTTTGAAGACTCTGCTGCCAGGGTTTCCCAAGGGCATCCACCTAGCTCTTCACCAGGGGTGGAGAGATAGAATGCACTAACGCACAACCACTTATGTTTCCTGATGATGAGGACATGGGAATACCACCTCAGCACATCTCTGATGATGACGAAACACAGGTGCCAACTGCTGCGTCTTTCTGCAGTGTGCAGACTGAACAGGAGGTCAGGGGTCAAGACTGGGTGGAAGACGATGCAGGGGACGATGAGGTCCTAGACCCCACATGGAATGAAGGTCGTGCCGCTGACTTTCACAGTTCGGAGGAAGAGGCAGTGGTGAGACCGAGCCAACAGCGTAGCAAAAGAGGGAGCAGTGGGCAAAATCAGAACACCCGCCGCCAAGAGACTCCGCCTGCTACTGACCGCCGCCATCTGGGACCGAGCACCCCAAAGGCAGCTTCAAGGAGTTCCCTGGCATGGCACTTCTTCAAACAATGTGCTGACGACAAGACCCGAGTGGTTTGCACGCTGTGCCATCAGAGCCTGAAGCGAGGCATTAACGTTCTGAACCTTAGCACAACCTGCATGACCAGGCACCTGCATGCAAAGCATGAACTGCAGTGGAGTAAACACCTTAAAAACAAGGAAGTCACTCAGGCTCCCCCTGCTGCCTCTTCTGCTGCTGCTGCCTCGACCTCTTCTGCTGCTGCCGCCGCCTCGGCCTCTTCCTCTGCCTCTGGAGGAACGTTGGCACCTGCCGCCCAGCAAACATGGGATGTACCACCAACACCACCACCTGCGTCACCAAGCATCTCAACCATGTCACACGGCAGCGTTCAGCTCTCCATCTCACAAACATTTGAGAGAAAGCGTAAATTCCCACCTAGCCAACCTCGATCCCTGGCCCTCAATGCCAGCATTTCTAAACTACTGGCCTATGAAATGCTGTCATTTAGGCTGGTGGACACACACAGCTTCAAACAGCTCATGTCACTTGCTGTCCCACAGTATGTTGTTCCCAGCCGCCACTACTTCTCCAAGAGAGCCGTGCCTTCCCTGCACAAACAAGTGTCCGATAAAATCAAGTGTGCACTGCGCAACGCCATCTGTGGCAAGGTCCACCTAACCACAGATACGTGGACCAGTAAGCACGGCCAGGGACGCTATATCTCCCTAAGTGCACACTGGGTAAATGTAGTGGCGGCTGGGCCCCAGACGGAGAGCTGTTTGGCGCACGTCCTTCCGCCGCCAAGGATCGCAGGGCAACATTCTTTGCCTCCTGTCTCCTCCTCCTCCTACTCAGCTTCCTCCTCCTCTTCTTCCACCTGCTCATCCAGTCAGCCACACACCTTTACCACCAACTTCAGCACAGCACGGGGTAAACGTCAGCAGGCCATTCTGAAACTCATATGTTTGGGGGACATGCCCCACACCGCACAGGAGTTGTGGCGGGGTATAGAACAACAGACCGACGAGTGGTTGCTGCCGGTGAGCCTCAAGCCCGGCCTGGTGGTGTGCGATAATGGGCGAAATCTCGTTGCAGCTCTGGGACTAGCCATTTGACGCACATCCCTTGCCTGGCGCATGTGCTGAATTTGGTGGTGCAGAAGTTCATTCGCAACTACCCCGACATGTCAGAGCTGCTGCATAAAGTGCGGGCCGTCTGTTCGCGCTTCCGGCGTTCACACCCTGCCGCTGCTCGCCTGTCTGCGCTACAGCGTAACTTCGGCCTTCCCGCTCACCGCCTCATATGCGACGTACCCACCAGGTGGAACTCCACCTTGCATATGCTGGACAGACTGTGCGAGCAGCAGCAGGCCATAGTGGAGTTTCAGCTGCAGCACGCACGGGTCAGTCGCACTGCGGATCAGACACACTTCACCACCAATGACTGGGCCTCCATGCGAGACCTGTGTGCCCTGTTGCGCTGTTTCGAGTACTCCACCAACATGGCCAGTGGCGATGACGCCGTTATCAGCGTTACAATACCACTTCTATGTGTCCTTGAGAAAACACTTAGGGCGATGATGGAAGAGGAGGTGGCCCAGGAGGAAGAGGAGGAAGAGGGGTCATTTTTAGCACTTTCAGGCCAGTCTCTTCAAAGTGACTCAGAGGGAGGTTTTTTGCAACACCAGAGGCCAGGTACAAATGTGGCCAGACAGGGCCCACTACTGGAGGACGAGGAGGACGAGGATGAGGAGGAGGTGGAGGAGGATGAGGATGAAGCATGTTCACAGCGGGGTGGCACCCAAAGCAGCTCGGGCCCATCACTGGTGCGTGGCTGGGGGGAAACACAGGACAATGACGATACGCCTCCCACAGAGGACAGCTTGTCCTTACCTCTGGGCAGTCTGGCACACATGAGCGACTACATGCTGCAGTGCCTGCGCAACGACAGCAGTGTTGCCCACATTTTAACGTGTGTGGAATACTGGGTTGCCACCCTGCTGGATCCCCGGTACAAAGACAATGTGCCCACCTTACTTCCTACACTGGAGCGTGATAGGAAGATGCGCGAGTACAAGCGCACGTTGGTAGACGCACTACTGAGAGCATTCACAAATGTCACATGGGAACCAGTGGAAGCCCAAGGCGAAGGCAGAGGAGGAGCAAGAGGTCGCCAACGCAGCTGTGTCACGGCCAGCTCCTCTGAGGGCAGGGTTAGCATGGCAGAGATGTGGAAAAGTTTTGTCACCACGCCACAGCTAACTGCACCACCACCTGATACGGAACGTGTTAGCAGGAGGCAACATTTCACTAACATGGTGGAACAGTACCTGTGCACACCCCTCCACGTACTGACTGATGGTTCGGCCCCATTCAACTTCTGGGTCCACGTGGCCAGAGCTAGCCTTTTATGCCTTGGAGGTGCTGGCCTGCCTGGCAGCCAGCGTTTTGTCTGAACGTGTATTCAGCACGGCAGGGGGCGTCATTACAGACAAACGCAGCCGCCTGTCTACAGCCAATGTGGACAAGCTGACGTTCATAAAAATTAACCAGTCATGGATCCCACAGGACCTGTCCATCCCTTGTGCAGATTAGATATTAACTACCTCCCCTTAACAATATATTATTCTACTCCAGGGCACTTCCTCATTCAATACTATTTTTAATTTCATTTTACCATTATATTGCGGGGCAACCCAAAGTTGAATAAACCTCTCCTCTGTCTGGGTGCCGGGGCCTAAATGTATGACAGTGGCCTGTTCCAGTGGTGGGTGACATGAAGCCTGATTCTCTGCTATGACATGAAGACTTATTCTGTGCTGACATGAAGCCAGATTCTCTGTTACGCGACCTCTCTCCTCTGCCTGGGTTCCTGGGCATAAATATGCGACAGTGGCCTGTTCCAGTGGTGGGTGACGTGAAGCCTGATTCTCTGCTATGACATGAATACAGATTCTGCGCTGACATAAGGCCAGATTCTCTGTTACGGGACCTCTCTCCTCTGCCTGGGTGCCTGGGCCTAAATGTGTGACAGTGGCCTGTTCCAGTGGTGGGTGACGTGAAGCCTGATGCTGTGCTATGACATGAATACAGATTCTGCGCTGACATAAGGCCAGATTCTCTGTTACGGGACCTCTCTCCTCTGCCTGGGTGCCTGGGCCTAAATGTGTGACAGTGGCCTGTTCCAGTGGTGGGTGACGTGAAGCCTGATTCTCTGCTATGACATGAAGACAGATTCTGCGCTGACATAAGGCCAGATTCTCTGTTACGGGACCGCTCTCCTCTGTCTGGGTGCCGAGGCCTAAATGTGTGACAGTGGCCTGTTCCAGTGGTGGGTGACGTGAAGCCTGATTCTCTGCTATGACATGAATACAGATTCTGCGCTGACATAAGGCCAGATTCTCTGTTACGGGACCTCTCTCCTCTGCCTGGGTGCCTGGGCCTAAATGTGTGACAGTGGCCTGTTCCAGTGGTGGGTGACGTGAAGCCTGATTCTCTGCTATGACATGAAGACAGATTCTGCGCTGACATAAGGCCAGATTCTCTGTTACGGGACCGCTCTCCTTTGTCTGGGTGCCGGGGCCTAAATGTGTGACAGTGGCCTGTTCCAGTGGTGGGTGACGTGAAGCCTGATTCTCTGCTATGACATGAATACAGATTCTGCGCTGACATAAGGCCAGATTCTCTGTTACGGGACCTCTCTCCTCTGCCTGGGTGCCTGGGCCTAAATGTGTGACAGTGGCCTCTTCCAGTGGTGGGTGACGTGAAGCCTGATTCTCTGCTATGACATGAAGACAGATTCTGCGCTGACATAAGGCCAGATTCTCTGTTACGGGACCTCTCTCCTCTGCCTGGGTGCCTGGGCCTAAATGTGTGACAGTGGCCTGTTCCAGTGGTGGGTGACGTGAAGCCTGATTCTCTGCTATGACATGAAGACAGATTCTGTGCTGACATAAGGCCAGATTCTCTGTCACGGGACCGCTCTCCTCTGTCTGGGTGCCGGGGCCTAAATGTGTGACAGTGGCCTGTTCCAGTGGTGGGTGACGTGAAGCCTGATTCTCTGCTATGACATGAAGACAGATTCTGTGCTGACATCAGGCCAGATTCTCTGTTACGGGACCTCTCTCCTCTGCCTGGGTGCCGGGGCCTAAATATGTGACAGTGGCCTGTTCCAGTGGTGGGTGACGTGAAGCCTGATTCTCTGCTATGACATGAAGACTGATTCTGCGCTGACATGAAGCCAGATTCTCTGCTATGGCATGAAGAGACTGATTCTCTGCTGACATGAAGCCAGATTCTTTGCTATGGCATGAAGAGACTGATTCTCTGCTGACGTGAAGCCAGATTCTCTGCTATGGGACCTCTGTCCAATTGATATTGGTTAATTTTAATTTTTTTAATTTTTATATTAATTCATTTACCTATCCACATTTGTTTGCAGGGGATTTACCTACATGTTGCTGCCTTTTGCAGCCCTCTAGCTCTTTCCTGGGCTGTTTTACAGCCTTTTTAGTGCCCAAAAGTTCGGGTCCCCATTGACTTCAATGGGGTTCGGGACGAAGTTCGGATCGGGTTCGGATCCCGAACCCGAACATTTCCGGGAAGTTCGGCCGAACTTCTCGAACCCGAACATCCAGGTGTTCGCTCAACTCTACAGGTGAGGGCTACTTGTGTGTTGCCTACTTGTGTGTTGCCTCGCTTGTGGTTTCCGCGGGCAACATGTGGTTGGAGATTGTCGCAGATAGCAGGCTGAGCTGGTGCTAGGCAGCTTGCGGCATCTTCATGCGGTTACACATAGCTACCGCTTTGTTAGGTGTGTGTGTATGTATGTATGGTGTGCACGGGGTTTTATGTTACGTGTGCACTGGGACCTTTCCCTTCACTGTGGCTGCTCGCAGCAACGTTTTGTATAGTGTGTACATGTGGTGGCAGTGTCCCGGCCTTCGGGCTGACTCCCAGGACATGGTAGCCACCCATGTCGTTGCCTGCGGCAACAGCCACAGTGTGACCTTCGTTTTGACACTTCCCCTTTAAGTTGTGTTTTCCCTTCTGTGGTGTGTCTGATTGTTGGGTGTGGCCTCTTGGCCTATAAAGCCTCACGGTTTTCCCAGGTCTACAGGTTGCTTCAGCCATGCTTAGCTGAAGCAGCCTCCTGTGTTTACTACCTGCCAGTGAGAGCCACCCCTGTGGTCATAACCATAATGTCACATTTAAGTTTATGTTTTGTTATGTGTGATGTCTATTTGATGTTTCCTTGTGATTTTGTGCAGCTATGGATCTGGGTCCCTGTGTGGGGATGCGTTGTGATCTGCACCCTGCTAGCACAGGGATCCAGTCAGCAAGGCTGTGGCAGGTAGGTGGAACTCCTTGTTCATCTGCCATATCCATAGAGCTGTTTATGTTCCCCCTTTTCCAGCAGCTTGGCCATTGAGACTCCTGCTCCTCTGTGCCTTGGAGGAGTAGGTTGTCTTACTCTGACTCCTAGCTAGGGACCGGACGGAGGGTAAGTCAGGGCTCCTAGGTTCCTGCGCATGGGTCCTCCTACCTTTAAGGTCGGCCCATGCAGATAGGAGTTAGGGTCAGGTTAGGGACGCTGTAGGAGGTGACCTGCTCCCTAATCCTGTTGTCCTGGCCGAGCAGCCATAACATCATCTGGCATCGCACGGCTGAGGATTTCCCCCATCCTCAGCCGTGACAACCACTTATGTTTCCTAATGATGAGGACATGGGAATATTACCTCAGCACGTCGCTGATGATGACGAAACATAGGTGCCAACTGCTGCGTCTTTCTGCAGTGTGCAGACTGAACAGGAGGTCAGGGAGAAAGACTGGGTGGAAGATGATGCAGGGGACGATGAGTTCCTAGACCCCACATGGAATGAAGGTCGTGCCACTGACTTTCAGAATTCGGAGGAAGAGGCAGTGGTAAGACCGAGCCAACAGCGTAGCAAAAGAGGGAGCAGTGGGCAAAAGCAGAACACCCGCCGCCAAGAGAGTCCGTCTGCTACTGGCCACCGCCATCTGGGACCGAGCACCCCAAAGGCAGCTTCAAGGAGTTCCCTGGCGTGGCAGTTCTTCAAACAATGTGCTGACGACAAGACCCGAGTGGTTTGCACGCTGTGCCATCAGAGCCTGAAGCGAGGCATTAACGTTCTGAACCTTAGCACAACCTGCATGACCAGGAACCTGCATGCAAAGCATGAACTGCAGTGGAGTAAACACCTTAAAAACAAGGAACTCACTCAGGCTCCCCCTGCTACCTCTTCTGCTGCTGCCTCGGCCTCTTCCTCCGCCTCTGGAGGAACGTTGGCACCTGCCGCCCAGCAAACAGAGGATGTACCACCAACACCACCACCACCTCCGTCACCAAGCATCTCAACCATGTCACACGGCAGCGTTCAGCTCTCCATCTCACAAACATTTGAGAGAAAGCGTAAATTCCCACCTAGCCACCCTCGATCCCTGGCCCTGAATGCCAACATTTCTAAACTACTGGCCTATGAAATGCTGTCATTCAGGCTGGTGGACACAGACAGCTTCAAACAGCTCATGTCGCTTGCTGTCCCACAGTATGTTGTTCCCAGCCGCCACTACTTCTCCAAGAGAGCCGTGCCTTCCCTGCACAACCAAGTATCCGATAAAATCAAGTGTGCACTGCGCAACGCCATCTGTGGCAAGGTCCACCTAACCACAGATACGTGGACCAGTAAGCACGGCCAGGGACGCTATATCTCCCTAATTGCACACTGGGTAAATGTAGTGGCGGCTGGGCCCCAGGCGAAGATCTGTTTGGCGCACGTCCTTCCACCGCCAAGGATCGCAGGGCAACATTCTTTGCCTCCTGTCGCCTCCTCCTCCTACTCGGCTTCCTCCTCCTTTTCTTCCACCTGCTCATCCAGTCAGCCACACACCTTCACCACCAACTTCAGCACAGCCCGGGGTAAACGTCAGCAGGCCATTCTGAAACTCATATGTTTGGGGGACAGGCCCCACACCGCACAGGAGTTGTGGCGGGGTATAGAACAACAGACCGACGAGTGGTTGCTGCCAGTGAGCCTCAAGCCCGGCCTGGTGATGTGCGATAATGGGCGAAATCTCGTTGCAGCTCTGGGACTAGCCGGTTTGACGCACATCCCCTGCCTGGCGCATGTGCTGAATTTGGTGGTGCAGAAGTTCATTCACAACTACCCCGACATGTCAGAGCTGCTGCATAAAGTGCGGGCCGTCTGTTCGCGCTTCCGGCGTTCACATCCTGCCGCTGCTCGCCTGTCTGCGCTACAGCGTAACTTCGGCCTTCCCGCTCACCGCCTCATATGCGACGTGCCCACCAGGTGGAACTCCACCTTGCACATGCTGGACAGACTGTGCGAGCAGCAGCAGGCCATAGTAGAGTTTCAGCTGCAGCACGCACGGGTCGATCGCACTGCGGAACAGCACCACTTCAGCACCAATGACTGGGCCTCCATGCGAGACCTGTGTGCCCTGTTGCGCTGTTTCGAGTACTCCACCAACATGGCCAGTGGCGATGACGCCTGTGACAAACTGCCATTTGCCACTGGGCATTATAGAAAACTTATGGCTAGACTCCTGCCCTACGACTATGGCCCCGGGACATATTACCCTTCAAGAAACAGTGTAATAGAACTATGCCGCATGTCTGGACTGTTAATAGGACCGAACGCGGTCAGCGGTGTATACTAAAGATTCTGTGGAACTAAAATCGGATGCGCAAATACACGAACACCGCTGACCCTTACCTTTTACCATACTGAACTTTCAGCTCCAGAGACTAAGTCCCGTTCGAAGATGGGACTTAGTCCTTTTTCTGCATGAAATTGACCGACCGCACAGCCCAAATCTATGGAACTGTTTTGGGCAGGATATTGTGCTTGCGGTCGGTCATAAAGGACTTCCACTTAACTTTTGATCCGCTGGAGGGATTTGTGTGATTTTTGGAAGTGTTTATGTTTGATGTATGCTGAGTTTAAATATGTATTTTTTTTATGGAGATGGAATGTATGGTTTTAAAGTTACAGTCTATGTTTAAAAACGGAATTTTTACTGTCTGTGATAGTTATGTTAATCCATAATTATATCACAGACAGAAGGGAGGATTTTGTGTATTTGGGTGGTAATTCCTGCCCTGTTGTTCCCACATGTGTATTGGTGATTTCCCTTTGTCCTGAGAGATAATTGAATTGCTCTTCGGGTGTCTCCAGGGCAGAGAGGAGGAAACCATGATGCATTGTGGGGACCTGCATAAATACGGGCGGGTAGCCCTCAATAAAGAGTTTGGTTCAGTTCAGTTCATGTTTTTCTAACCCTTCAAAACGCAGCCTTGTCTCGTTATTGGAGGGAATTGCTGTATCACGCTGGGGATTGCTATGCTCTGCATATTCCCTGGAGGAGAGATCTTTCCCACACGGTCCTGAATGCTGGAGGTTCATTCAGGGTGGAAGGAAGACGGCGCGGCTCCAGTTAAGCTACGGCGGTTGTGGAGTCTGCGGTTGTTGTGGTGTTCAGTGCGGTGCTTGTGGTCCTCGGCGCAAGCTAGGAAGCGTCCATTAACGGAAGCGGATCCGTTACAACGCCGATATCAGCGTTACAATACCACTTCTATGTCTCCTTGAGAAAACACTTAGGGCGATGATGGAAGAGGAGGTGGCCCAGGAGGAGGAGGAGGAGGAGGAAGAGGGGTCATTTTTAGCACTTTCAGGCCAGTCTCTTCGAAGTGACTCAGAGGGAGGTTTTTTGCAGCAGCAGAGGCCAGGTACAAATGTGGCCAGACAGGGCCCACTACTGGAGGACGAGGAGGACGAGGATGAGGTGGAGGAGGATGAGGATGAAGCATGTTCACAGCGGGGTGGCACCCAACGCAGCTCGGGCCCATCACTGGTGCGTGGCTGGGGGGAAACGCAGGACGATGACGATACGCCTCCCACAGAGGACAGCTTGTCCTTACCTCTGGGCAGCCTGGCACACATGAGCGACTACATGCTGCAGTGCCTGCGCAACGGCAGCGGAGTTGCCCACATTTTAACGTGTGCGGACTACTGGGTTGCCACCCTGCTGGATCCACGGTACAAAGACAATGTGCCCACCTTACTTCCTGCACTGGAGCGTGATAGGAAGATGTGCGAGTACAAACGCACGTTGGTAGACGCGCTACTGAGAGCATTCCCAAATGTCACAGGGGAACAAGTGGAAGCCCAAGGCGAAGGCAGCAAGAGGTCGCCAACGCAGCTGTGTCACGGCCAGCTCCTCTGAGGGCAGGGTTAGCATAGCAGAGATGTGGAAAAGTTTTGTCACCACGCCACAGCTAACTGCACCACCACCTGATACGGAACTTGTTAGCAGGAGGAAACATTTCACTAACATGGTGGAACAGTACGTGTACACACCCCTCCACGTACTGACGTACTGACTGATGGTTCGGCCCCATTCAACTTCTGGGTCTCCAAATTGTCCACGTGGCCAGAGCTAGCCTTTTATGCCTTGGAGGTGCTGGCCTGCTTGGCGGCCAGCTTTTTGTCTGAACGTGTATTCAGCACGGCAGGGGGCGTCATTACAGACAAACGCAGCCGCCTGTCTACAGCCAATGTGGACAAGCTGATGTTCATAAAAATGAACCAGGCATGGATCCCACAGGACCTGTCCATCCCTTGTGCAGATTAGACATTAACTACCTCCCCTTAACGATATATTATTGTACTCCAGGGCACTTCCTCATTCAATCCTATTTTTATTTTCACTTTACCATTATATTGCGGGGCAACGCAAAGTTGAATGAACCCCTAAAAATATCTGACAGTGGCCTGTTCCAGTGGTGGGTGACATGAAGCCTGATTCTCTGCTATGACATGAAGACTGATTCTCTGCTGAGTCGCTGACATGAAGCCTGAATCTCTGTTATGGGACCTCTCTCCTCTGTCTTGGTGCCGGGGCCTAAATATCTGACAATGGACTGTTCCAGTGGTGGGTGACGTGAAGCCTGATTCTCTGCTATGACATGAAGACTGATTCTCTGCTGACATGAAGCCAGATTCTCTGCTATGGGACCTCTCTCCTCTGCCTGGGTGCCTGGGCCTAAATATCTGACAATGGACTGTTCCAGTGTTGGGTGACGTGAAGCCTGATTCTCTGCTATGTCATGAAGACTGATTCTCTGCTGACATGAAGCCTGAATCTCTGTTATGGGACCTCTCTCCTCTGTCTGGGTGCCGGGGCCTAAATTATATGACAATGGACTGTTCCAATGTTGGGTGACGTGAAGCATGATTCTCTGCTATGACATGAAGACTGATTCTCTGCTGACATGAAGCCTGAATCTCTGTTATGGGACCTCTCTCCTCTGCCTGGGTTTCCGGGGCCTAAATATCTGACAATGGACTGTTCCAGTGTTAGGTGACGTGAAGCCTGATTCTCTGCTATGACATGAAGACTGATTCTCTGCTGACATGAAGCCAGATTCTCTGCTATGGGACCTCTCTCCTCTGCCTGGGTGCCTGGGCCTAAATATCTGACAATGGACTGTTCCAGTGTTGTGTGACGTGAAGCCTGATTCTCTGCTATGACATGAAGACTGATTCTCTGCTGACATGAAGCCTGAATCTCTGTTATGGGACCTCTCTCCTCTGTCTGGGTGCTTGGGCCTAAATTATATGACAATGGACTGTTCCAATGTTGGGTGACGTGAAGCCTGATTCTCTGCTATGACATGAAGACTGATTCTCTGCTGACATGAAGCCAGATTCTATGTTATGGGACCTCTCTCCTCTGCCTGGGTGTCGGGGCCTAAATATCTGACAATGGACTGTTACAGTGGTGGGTGATGTGAAGCCTGATTCTCTGCTATGACATGAAGACTGATTCTCTGCTGACATGAAGCCAGATTCTCTGCTATGGGACCTCTCTCCTCTGCCTGGGTGCCGGGGCCTAAATATCTGACAATGGACTGTTCCAGTGTTGGGTGACGTGAAGCCTGAGTCTCTGCTATGACATGAAGACTGATTCTCTGCTGACATGAAGCCAGATTCTCTGCTATGGGACCTCTCTCCAATTGATATTGGTTAATTTTTATTTATTTTATTTTTATTTTAATTCATTTCCCTATCCACATTTGTTTGCAGGGGATTTAACTACATTTTGCTGCCTTTTGCAGCTCTCTAGCCCTTTCCCGGGCTGTTTTACAGCCTTTTTAGTGACGAAAAGTTCGGGTCCCCATTGACTTCAATGGGGTTCGGGACGAAGTTCGGGTCGGGTTCGAGTCCCGAACCCGAACATTTCCGGGAAGTTCGGCCGAACTTCTCGAACCTGAACATCCAGGTGTTCGCTCAACTCTAGAAGAGGGTGTCTGGTCCATAAAAAAAGGTTAGAAATTGATGGAAACCCCATCAAAATGGTTTGGCAACAGCATTAAGAGGATAGCTGGAGGCGTCTTAGACTCCTATTATGTACGACATACAATAGACAACCACACAAAGGCTATATGCCAAAAGCCAGGTATGTACAAGCCATCCATCTATCCATGAGACAGATAACAGCCAGCATACCTTACCATGGCAACCTTGTGCACTATGAGATATTCCAAACCAGCTCTCATCTGACTGAACCAGTAAACCTTAAAGTTATTTTGCATCTGTTGGATGGCTTTGGTGGAGCTGCACACCTAGATCAATATCAGTAGGGCGACAAAAAGTTTTCCGATTGTCCTAATATTATATTTAATAACCTTTCTTTACAGTTTTGTCATGTAAAAACTCATTTGCATAAACATAGGCATATGGGAAACACATGCAAATGAGCAGAATCTATCATGAACAGCGCCCTTTATTAGTTGCATAGTGTTATAACAAGACTATTCACTTACAACAGCGAATAGACTTGTCATAACACTATGCAACTAATAGAGGGCGCTGTTCATGAGTCTTGATTCAAGAGTCATGAATCATGACTCATGAACAGCGCCCTCTATTAGTTGCATAGTGTTATGACAAGACTACACTGCGTGCAGAATTATTAGGCAAATGAGTATTTTGACCACATCATCCTCTTTATGCATGTTGTCTTACTCCAAGCTGTATAGGCTCGAAAGCCTACTACCAATTAAGCATATTAGGTGATGTGCATCTCTGTAATGAGAAGGGGTGTGGTCTAATGACATCAACACCCTATATTAGGTGTGCATAATTATTAGGCAACTTCCTTTCCTTTGGCAAAATGGGTCAAAAGAAGGACTTGACAGGCTCAGAAAAGTCAAAAATAGTGAGATATCTTGCAGAGGGATGCAGCACTCTTAAAATTGCAAAGCTTCTGAAGCGTGATCATCGAACAATCAAGCGTTTCATTCAAAATAGTCAACAGGGTCGCAAGAAGCATGTGGAAAAACCAAGGCGCAAAATAACTGCCCATGAACTGAGAAAAGTCAAGCGTGCAGCTGCCAAGATGCCACTTGCCACCAGTTTGGCCATATTTCAGAGCTGCAACATCACTGGAGTGCCCAAAAGCACAAGGTGTGCAATACTCAGAGACATGGCCAAGGTAAGAAAGGCTGAAAGACGACCACCACTGAACAAGACACACAAGCTGAAACGTCAAGACTGGGCCAAGAAATATCTCAAGACTGATTTTTCTAAGGTTTTATGGACTGATGAAATGAGAGTGAGTCTTGATGGGCCAGATGGATGGGCCCGTGGCTGGATTGGTAAAGGGCAGAAAGCTCCAGTCCGACTCAGACGCCAGCAAGGTGGAGGTGGAGTACTGGTTTGGGCTGGTATCATCAAAGATGAGCTTGTGGGGCCTTTTCGGGTTGAGGATGGAGTCAAGCTCAACTCCCAGTCCTACTGCCAGTTTCTGGAAGACACCTTCTTCAAGCAGTGGTACAGGAAGAAGTCTGCATCCTTCAAGAAAAACATGATTTTCATGCAGGACAATGCTCCATCACACGCGTCCAAGTACTCCACAGCGTGGCTGGCAAGAAAGGGTATAAAAGAAGAAAATCTAATGACATGGCCTCCTTGTTCACCTGATCTGAACCCCATTGAGAACCTGTGGTCCATCATCAAATGTGAGATTTACAAGGAGGGAAAACAGTACACCTCTCTGAACAGTGTCTGGGAGGCTGTGGTTGCTGCTGCACGCAATGTTGATGGTGAACAGATCAAAACACTGACAGAATCCATGGATGGCAGGCTTTTGAGTGTCCTTGCAAAGAAAGGTGGCTATATTGGTCACTGATTTGTTTTTGTTTTGTTTTTGAATGTCAGAAATGTATATTTGTGAATGTTGAGATGTTATATTGGTTTCACTGGTAAAAATAAATAATTGAAATGGGTATATATTTGTTTTTTGCCTAATAATTATGCACAGTAATAGTCACCTGCACACACAGATATCCCCCTAAAATAGCTAAAACTAAAAACAAACTAAAAACTACTTCCAAAAATATTCAGCTTTGATATTAATGAGTTTTTTGGGTTCATTGAGAACATGGTTGTTGTTCAATAATAAAATTAATCCTCAAAAATACAACTTGCCTAATAATTCTGCACTCCCTGTATTTGCAGAGATAATATTCGCTATATTGCTCTTTATTCGTTTTTTAGAATATTCGTAATATTCTAAAAAACTAATATATAGCAATATAGCGAATATTATGTAATAATTATGTAGTAAGTCAGTGATAATATTTGACACTGGAAAAGCTGGGTAATAACTCAGTGTAGATCGCGAGTTATTACCCAACTTTCACAGTGTCAGATTTTATCACTGAGTTTTTACCCAGCTTTCCCAGTGTCAGATTTTATCACTGAGTTACTACCCAGCTTTCCCAGTGTCCAATATCCTCTTGCGAATATTCTAATTGCAAATTTTTATTGCGAATTTTCCATGCAAAAGGCTACACTAATAAGCTTGTCATAAGACTCAGTCTAATATTCTTGTCAGAAGGCTATAAAACCAATAGATGGCGCTATTGAATTATGAACAGTGCCCTCTATTGGTTTCATAGTCTTATGACAAGAATATTAGACTTGTCATAAGACTGTGAAACCAATAGAGGGCGCTGTTCATAACTCAATAGCGCCATCTATTGGTTTTCATAGTCTTATGACAGCTGAAAAACAAGGCAGATTCTGCTCATTTGCATGTGTTTCCATATGCCCATGTTTATGCAAATGAGGCTTGTACATGACTGTATAGAAAAGTTATTAAATATTATGTTAGGACAATCAGAAAACTTTTTGTCGCCCTAATGATATTGATCTAGGTGTGCAGGTCCACCCAAGCCATCCAACAGATGTAAAATAACTTTGAGGTTTACTGGTTCTCAGTCAGATGAGAGCTGGTTTGGAATATCTCATGGTGCACAAGGCTGCCATTGTAAGGTATGCTGACTAAGCCTGTGATCTGTCTCATGGATAGATTGATGGCTTGCATATACTTTGTGTGGTTGTCTATAGTGATGTCGCGAACATAAAATTTTCAGTTCGCGAACAGCGAACGAGAACTTCCGCAAATGTTCGCGAACTGGCGAACCGGGCGAACCGCCATAGACTTCAATAGACAGGCGAATTTTAAAACCCACAGGGACTCTTTCTGGCCACAATAGTGATGAGAAAGTTGTTTCAAGGGGTCTAACACCTGGACTGTGGCATGCCGGAGGGGGATCTATGGCAAAACTCCCATGGAAAATTACGTAGTGGACGCAGAGTCGGGTTTTAATCCATAAAGGGCATAAATCAACTAACATTCCTAAATTGTTTGGAATAACGTGCTTTAAAACATCCAGTGTGTGTATACGATCAGGTATGATGTTGTATCGATCAGGTAGTGTAAGGGTTACGCCCGCATCACAGACATTGACAGACCAAACTCCCCTTTTAATGCACCGCAAACAGTTCATTTGCACAACCGCAAACTCCCCATTTGCACAAGGTTGGATACCAAGCTAGCCACGTCCCGGTGATGTCATTGAAGGTTTCTTCCTCCACCCAGCCACGTACAACACCAAGGGTCCCCGAAAGGTCAATTGAATTGATTTTTCGAACGGGGAGATGGTTAAAAAAACGCTGGCTCCCTCCCCTTTGTTTTTATCCACGGTGACTGCGTCTGCGCCGTGCAATTTACTGTCACACCCGATATGAGTGGTATTTTCTGTAGTACTATTCTCATCAGTTTAATCCCTCTAACGTCCCCGACTCCCCAATCTGGGGGCCATTTATTAAACAGATTTTTCGGACGGGGAGATGGTTAAAAAAACGCTGGCTCCCTCCACTCTGTTTTAATCCACGGTGACTGCGTCTGCGCCGTGCAATTTACTGTCACACCCGATATGAGTGGTATTTTCTGTAGTACTATTCTCATCAGTTTAATCCCTCTAACGTCCCCAATCTGGGTGCCATTTATTGAATAGATTTTTCGAACGGGGAGATGGTATCAGTGGTTGGCACTGGCAGTGGGCACACTACAGTCAGTAGAAGCGGGCCTGACACACACTGGCAGCAGGCAAGCAACTGAAATTACACTAAAGTGTAAAAATTAAATGCCTTATTTATCGGCAAGCTACTGTGCCACCCGGTATGAGTGGTTGGCACTGGCAGTGGGCACACTACAGTCAGTGGAAGAGGGCCTGACACACACTGGCAGCAGGCAAGCAACTGAATTTAGACTACTGTCTAAAAATTAAATGCCTTATTTATCGGCAAGCTACTGTGCCACCCGGTATCAGTGGTTGGCACTGGCAGTGGGCACACTACAGTCAGTGGAAGCGGGCCTGACACACACTGGCAGCAGGCAAGCAACTGAATTTAAACTACTGTCTAAAAATTAAATGCCTTATTTATCGGCAAGCTACTGTGCCACCCGGTATCAGTGGTTGGCACTGGCAGTGGGCACACTACAGTCAGTTGAAGTCGGCCTGACACACACTAGCAGCAGGCAAGCAGCTGAAATTACACTAAAGTGTAAAAATTAAATGCCTTTTTTAAGCAAAGTCCTGTGCCACTCGGGATGACAGGGGTGGGCACTGGCAGTGGGCACACTACAGTCAGTTGAAGTCGGCCTGACACACACTGGCAGGCAACTAACCTTAGATTAAAGTGTAAAAATGAAGTGCCTTTTTTTTAAGCAAAGTCCTGTGCCACACGGGATGACAGGGGTGGGCACTGGCAGTGGGCACACTACAGTCAGTTGAAGTCGGCCTGACACACACTAGCAGCAGGCAAGCAGCTGAAATTACACTAAAGTGTAAAAATTAAATGCCTTTTTTATGCAAAGTCCTGTGCTAGCCGGTATGAGTGGTGGGCACTGGCAGTGGGCACACTACAGTCAGTGGAAGTCAGCCTGACACACACTGGCAGGCAACTAACCTTAGATTAAAGTGTAAAAATTAAGTGCCTTTTTTTAAGCAAAGTCCTGTGCCACACGGAATGACAGGGGTGAGCACTGGCAGTGGGCACACTACAGTCTGTGGGCCTGCAGCTCCTCACACACAGGCAGGCCAGGCAACTGCAATATGTATATAAAGGAAAAAAAAAAAGCAGACTAATGTTGCAGCCCTAAAAAGGGCTTTTTGGGGTGCTGTCAGGACGCTGTCCTTACAGCAGAGATCAGATGAGTCTTTCAGGACTGGAGTGGACACTGAATTCACTAGCCTAGCTATCGATTTCCCAATTAAATCAGCAGCAGTTACAGTCTCCCTCCTCTCACTAAGACTGCAGCTTCAGAATGAATCTAAAATGGATGCTGTGCAGGAGGTGGGAGGGTCTGGGAGGGAGGGTATGCTGCTGATTGGCTGGAATGTGTCTGCTGACTGTGAGGTACAGGGTCAAAGTTTGCTCAATGATGATGTATAGGGGGCGGACCGAACATCGCATGTGTTCGCCCGGCAGAGGCGAACGCGAACAAGCTATGTTCGCCGGGAACTGTTCGCCGTCGGATAGTTCGGGCCATCTCTAGTTGTCTATTGTATGTCGTAAATAATAGGAGTCCAAGACGCATCCAGCTATCCTCTTACTGCTGTTTCCAAACCATTTTTATTGGGTTTCCATCAGTTTCTAATCTTTTTTTTATAAACAAGACACCCTCATCTCTTCCGAGCAGGGGGTGCCTGGTTGACTTTCATTATACTCGAGTGCTCGGCCGAGCACACGAATATAGCACTGTGTTCGGGCCGAACACCCGAATAGTTTGGTGCTCACTCATTACTACACATGACCTTCCATTGCTCCAGAGTCCAATCTTTATGCTCCCTAGCAAATTGAAGCCTTTTTTTCTGCTTTGCCTCACTGATTAGTGGTTTTCTTACTGCTACACAGCTGTTCAGTCCCAATCCCTTGAGTTTCCTTCGCATGTAGAAATGCTCTTACTTTCACTATTCAACATAGCCCTGAGTTCTACTGTTGTTTTTCTTCAATTTGATTTGACCAAACGTTTAAGTGATCGCCGATCACGATCATTCAGGATTTTTTCCCCGCCATATTTCCTCCTTGAATATGATGAGTCCCCACTATCCTTCCAGTTTTTAATAATGCATTGGACAGTTTTTAACCCAATTTTAGTAGTTTCTGCAATCTCCTTAGAGGTTTTCTCTGCTTGATGCATGTCAATGATTTGACCCTTCTCAACCAGACTAACATCTTTTCCACGACCACGAGATGTGTCTTTCGAGATGGTTGTTTAAGAAATGAGAAGCAACTCATTGCACCAGTTGGGGTTAAATAACTTATCACCAGCTGAAAGATAATCGCCCATGCAGTAATTATCCAATAGGAGGCTCATAACTATTTGCTTAGTTAAATCCAAGTGGCGACTTTTTTCTTGGACAGGCAGTGTATGTGTGTGTGTTTGTATGTATGTTCTGCGATCACTCAAAAACTCAACTATCGATTTTAACAAAACTTGGTATACACATCCCTTGCTACCTGGAAAGAAATCTTGTGGGGGTCACAGTTCTCTAGGACATACCGTTTTTGAGATATTCCCCAAAAATGACCTACATCAGCCAATACAAGCCTGCAAGTCTTTCTCTTCATATCCTAACTGCCATACACACGGTCACATGTCCCTTATCAGCCAATAGAAGCTTGTAGGCCCTTAGTCTCCACATACATGCAGTTTTACTCCAGGTTTCCATAACAACCCAGCCATTTTTCTTTACTGCTGTAGGTCAGCTTTAGGCTAGGGCTATACGATGACAAGAAGTCGCACGACACATAGGGCTTAACTACACTGCTACATGTGTCGCACAACATTGATGTAGCACCAATGTCACACAACAATTTTTATAATGATAGTCTATGGTGTTGCACTGCAACATGTGACATGCTGCGACGCGACAGGGGCAGGGTGCTCTGGAGGTCACTGTTAAAGGGGAGGGCACTGTGGTGGTCACTGTTAAAGAGGCGTTCACTGTGGATGTTACTGTTAAGAGGGCATGCAGCTGTGGAGGTCACTGTTAAAGGGGTGGACACTGTGGAGGTCACTGTTAAGGGGGCAGGGGCCACCATTAAAGGGGCAACCACTGTGGAGGTCACTGTTAAGGTAGCAGGGTACTGTGGGGTCACTGTTAAGGCAGCGGGGTACTGTGGAGGTCACTGTAAAGGGGGTGGGCCCCTGAGGAGGTCACTGTCAAGGGAGTCGGGTGCTGTGAAACTCACTGTTAAAAGGGCGTGCTGCTGTGAAGTTCAAAGTTAATGGTATGGGCTGCTGTGGAGGTCCCATTTTAAAGTGGTGGGGCACTGTGGAGGGGGTCATTGTTAAGGGGTGAGGGACTGTGGAGTTCACTGTTAAAGGGGCGGGGTGCTGTAGAGGTCATTGTTATGGGGGATACTGTCAATATCTTTTAACGACACACACAAATATTTAATAAAATAGATGAAATATACCTGTGCGAAGCCGGGTCCTTCTGCTAGTACAAATATTAAAATGCTTACTATCATGAAAAAATCATTAGTATAAGACATATTTCCCTAACTGTATTTTATTTGAAACTAGCAGAAGGACCTGGCTTTGCATGGGTATATTTCATCTATTTCATTTAATGTTTGTGTATGTCATTAAAATATATCGACAGTATCCACTATAACAGTGTCATCCACAGCGCCCTGCCCCTTTAAAGCTGACTGACAGAAGTGAAGAAAAATGGCTGGGTTGTTATGGAAACCTAGTGTAAAACTGTGTGCATGTGGAGACTAAGGACCTGCGAGCTTCTATTGGCTGATAAGGGACATGTGACCATGTGTATGGCAGTTGGGATATGAAGAGAAAGACCTGAGGGCTTCTATTGGTCAATGTGGGTCATGTGATGTGCCATATTTGCATTTTTTGGGAATATCTCAGGAACGGTACGTGCTAGAGAGCTGAGATCCCCACAATATTTCTTTCCAGGTTGCAAGATATGGGTATACCAAGTTGAAATCGATGGTTTCATTTTTGAGTGATCGCAGAACATACATACATACATATATACGTTCTTCTTTATATTTATAGTTTATTAACAAATAAAATTACCTTCATGTTTATGTTGCTTTGGCCTCCCTATAATTTAGTAGGCATCATAAATGTTACGGTAAGTGTCAAATTTTCTCAGTCCCCTGAAGGATATACTATTTGTGAGATTATTTTAATTATATAGCTATCATTCTTATGTAAAATTGTTGTTGTTTATGAAGCACTGCCTAATTTTTTCCCAGCTAAGCCGGATTTTATTTTGTAACCGAATTACCAGGACATTTTATTCATTCAATTTCATTTTAGACAGCATGACCTTATAATGAATTTAATTTGTCAAATGAGTGCTTTTAGTAAGGTTACATATTTAATATCGATAGTGTTCTCAATGCTTTGAGCTACATTTGATTGAAAAGCCAATATTTTATGGAAAAAAGTAATGGATTTGGTCAGTTATAAATGGCCTTTTGAAGCAGCAGAAGGCCTTGCCAAAGTGTGCAATGGCTTCATGAAATTGGTTTCGATCTACAGTAAATGTTCTTTTTTAACTTATGAAATTAATTAAGTATGTCATATGAGGTTGTGTGATATGAAAGTGAAGTTGGTAGAAAATGGTGTTCAAATATCAATACTTTCAAATGCAAATGCATATCCTAAATAACAGGTAAATTAGTGTAAGACCATGTGTTATTTTTTATGCTCACTTTCTGGGCCCCACAAAAAGAGAACATATTGGCAGGGCCGTCTTTAATATTGATTGGACCCTGGGCAAGAATTTCCTTGGGCCCCCTGAAATGCTAAGGTCCATCTGTCTTCATGAGTGATTATCGCAGGGAAGGCAGGTTAGTTAGTGTACCCGAGCATTAGATTTTAAGACGCCTGTGGCCACCGGGGGAGCACAGGAGGCAGAAGCACAGCTCCCGCACAGCCCGTCTCCCCTTTTCAAATAGAAGACGGGTGGCCCTTAGCAACGCTCATTTCAGAGAGCGCTGCTAAGGGCCATTTCAGCCACAGTTTTCTACTAAAATTAAACGTTTTGGCTAAATAAACTATATTCTAAAAATGTTACTTATCACTTGCCCTAAACTTTAGCAAAAAAAAAAATTAAATGGCAGTTACACTTTAAGCTCTTCCAAGCGACGGTCTTCCTGAGGATCTCATACGGTTGCTAATCACTGCAGTATTATTTATTTAGGGACTGTAAGCACATGCAGTCTCAGGAGTGGTCCACACCACACCCCTGCCTTGCAGCCTCACAGGAGTACAGGACCAGTATCTGTACACGTATGTATGGCATAATTAATGGAATGACACATCACACATGACATGACATGACATGAGTGACACAGGTCTTTACCAGGAAGCCTGGTAAATCATGTCAAGTTATGCATGGCATAATTAATGGAATGACACATCACACATGACATGACGTGACATGAGTGACACAGGTCTTTACCAGGAAGCCTGGTAACTCATGTCAAGTTATGTATGGCATAATTAATGGAATGACACATCACACATAACATGACTAGAGATGTCCCGAATAGTTTGCCGGCGAATAGTTCCCGGCGAACATAGCTTGTTCGCGTTCGCAGCGGCGGGCGAACATATGCGATGTTCGGTCCGCCCCCTATACATCATCATTGAGTAAACGTTGACCCTGTACCTCACAGTTAGCAGACACATTCCAGCCAATCAGCAGCAGACCCTCCCTCCCAGACCCTCCCACCTCCTGGACAGCATCCATTTTAGATTCATTCGGAAGCTGCATTCTTAGTGTGAGGAGGGACAGTGCTGCTGATCTAATAGGGAAAGCGTTAGTTAGGGCAGTGTTCTGTGTCCACAGACTCATCTGCTGTAAGGACAACGTCCTGACAGCACCCCAAACCTTTTCAGGGCTGGTAAATCAGTCTGCTTTTTTCATTTTTTTAATATTTATATATATTGCAGTTGCCTGCCGTGTGTGAGAGGCTGCAGGCTCAGTCACAGACAGTACTGTGTGCACACCATTCATACAGGGTGTGACAGAAAATACCTTGCAGATAAAAAAAATTCTATTTATTATTTCTCTGTGATATAATGGCATTTGCAAGCCAGTGAGTGACTGTCTGGCCTACAGACAGTACTGTGTGCACACCATTCATACAGGGTGTCACTCACACATACCTTTTAGATAAAAATAAATTCTATTTAATATTTTTCTGTGATATAATCCCAGTTGCAAGCCAGTGTGTGTCTGGCCCATAGACTGTACTGTGGCCACTGGCTAGCCCATCACTCATACCGTTACAGGGTGTCACTCACTCACAAATACCTTTTAGATAAAAAAAATTATATTTAATATTTTTCTGTGATATAATCTCAGTTGCAAGCCAGTGTGTGTCTGGCCCACACAGACTGTACTGTGGCCACTGGCTAGCCCACCACTCATACCGTTACAGGGTGTCACTCACTCACAAATACCTTTTAGATAAAAAAAATTAAATTTAATATTTTTCTGTAATATAATCCCAGTTGCAAGCCTGTGTGTGTCTGGCCCACAGGCTGTACTGTGGCCACTGGCTAGCCCACCACTCATACCTTTACAGGGTGTCACTCACTCACAAATACCTTGCAGATAAAAAAAAAAATATTTTTAATATTTTTCTGTGATATAATCCCAGTTGCAAGCCAGTGTGTGTCTGCCCCACAGACTGTACTGTGGCCACTGGCTAGCCCACCACTCATACCGTTACAGGGTGTCACTCACTCACAAATACCTTGCAGATAAAAAAAATTCTATTTAATAAATGGACCCCAGATTGGGGACGTAACAGGGATTAAACTGATGAGAAGAGAGAACTACAGAAAATACCACTCATATCAGGTGTGAGAGTAAATTGCACGGCGCAGACGCAGTGACCGTGGCATGGATTCAAACAAAGGGGAGGGAGCCAGCGTTTTATTAACCATCTCCCCGTTCAAAAAATCTATTCAATTCACCTTTCGGGGACCCTTGGTGTTATACGTGGCTGGGTGGAGGAAGAAACCTTCAATGACATCAACGGGACATGGCTAGCTTGGTATCCAACCTTGTGCAAATGGGGAGTTTGCGGTTGGGCGGATCCGTATGACGTTGACACAATATGGTGCAATTTCAAACGGATCCGTCCCCCATTGACTTTCAATGCAAAGTCTGGACGGATCCGTCTGACTAACAATTAGACTTAGATTTTTTCCTGAAATATAATGCAGACGGATCCGTTCGGAACGGATACCATCGTTTGCATTATAGGAGCGGATCCATCTGTGCAGATACCAGACGGATCCGCTCCGAACGCAAGTGTGAAAGTAGCCTTAGCTCAGCAGACACCCCTTAGCAGTCAGAGCCTGGTCTCGGGAGGGGCACTTCCAGATTATTTTCTGTCCGCCGCCACAAAACAATGGTGCTTATAGAACAGACTACACAGTGTAGAGGTATACTGTATATTGTGTGGCACAGTGTAGAGGTATGCTGCATATTGTGGGGCACAGTGTAGAGGTATACTGTATATTGTGGGGCACAGTGTAGAGGTATACTGTATATTGTGGGGCACAGTGTAGAGGTATACTGTATATTGTGGGGCACAGTGTAGAGGTATACTGTATATTGTGTGGCACAGTGTAGAGGCATACTGTACTGTATATTGTGGGGCACAGTGTAGAGGTATACTGTATATTGTGGGGCACAGTGTAGAGGTATACTGTATATAGTGTGGCACAGTGTAGAGGTATACTGTATATTGTGGGGCATAGTGTAGAGGTGTACTGTATATTGTGTGGCACAGTGTAGAGGTATACTGTATATTGTGGGGCACAGTGTAGAGGTGTACTGTATATTGTGGTGCACAATGTAGCGGTATACTGTATATTGTGTGGCACAGTGTAGAGGTGTACTGTATATTGTGGGGCACAGTGTATGTTATATGTGTATAAGAAACATATCTCACATGAAAACTTACAATTACTTGGCTTGGCCCTTGGGGATCTCGGACACCACTTCAACACTTTGGCCGGGGGCTCGGTGGAGCTGATGTTCTGTTTTATCCTAATGAGAAAGATTTCATAATAAGGATTTGGGGAAGGAGCAGAGGGATAGCAGAGCAGGGAGAGGCTGGTGCTGCTACTAGGGGGTCATACCATGGGGGAGTAATAAAGCCCACCATAATGATCCCCCCCAGTAGAAATAATTCTCCTTTTAATGTGACAGTGCAAAAAATACCCCCTTGTAATGCCCCCTGTTGAGCTAATGTCCCCATAATGTCCCAGTATAAAATACCCCTATATAGTGCCCCCAGTAAATTCCCCCATAGTGCTCCTCTCCCCCTTCCTGCTAGTGCCCCCCATAATGTACCAGTATAAAATGCCCCATATATAGTGCCCCAGTAGATGCCCTCAGTGTCCGGCCTCTGATAGGCTGCCGGCCTAGTGTCCCCCATAATGCCCCCCAATAATGTGCCAGTAAGTGTCCCCATAGAGGCCCCCCCATGTGCCAGTATCAAGTGCCTCTCTCCTCCCCCCATGTCCCAGTATCATAGTGCCATCTCCCCCCCAAAAAAAGTGCCAGTATCAAGAGCCTCTATCCCCCCATGTCCCAGTATCATAGTGCCATCTTCCACCCCCCCAAAAGTGCCAGTATCAAGTGCCTCTCCCCCCCCCATGTCCCAGTATCATAGTGCCATCTTCCCCCCCAAAATTGCCAGTATCAAGTGCCTCTCTCCCCCCCATGTCCCAGTATCGTAGTGCCATCTCCCTCCCCCCAAAAGTGCCAGTATCAAGTGCCTCTCTCCTTCCCCCCAAGTGCCAGTATCATAGTGCCAACCCCCCATGTGCCAGTATCAGGTGCCAACCCCCCTCCCCCCCACATGTGCCAGTATCAGGTGCCTCACCATGTGCCAGTATCATAGTGCCAACCACCCTCCCCCCCATGTGCCAGTATCAGGTGCCAACCCCCCTCCCCCCATGTGCCAGTATCAAGTGCCTCCCGCTCCCCCCATGGCAGTAACAGTCGGGTATTAATAAAAAAAAAAAACACTTATACTTACCTCCATATCAGCGATGCGATGCAGCCTCTTCCTGTGTCCCGCCCTGTATGTCCATATATGGAGTCAGTGCTTGTGTATTCTAATTTAGCCTGTATTTCAGAAAAGTTTCTGCTGTGATTCGAACCCACGACCTTCTGTATCAGAAGTAAAGCACTTACCCACACAGCCATAAGAGCTGCATTGCCAATGACTGAAAAAATATGAGACTTCTACTGTTATAGGTGGCTAAGTGTACATCTATACACATGACAGCTGCCCTAACACACCCAGCACTGCTATATCTCTATATGACAGCTGTCCCAGCACACTCAGCTCTACTATATCTCTATATATGACAGCTGCCCCAGCACACCCAGCTCTGCTACATCTAATACACATGACAGCTGCACCAGCACACTCAGCTCTACTATATCTCTATATATGACAGCTGCCCCAGCACACCCAGCTCTGCTACATCTATATATCTCTAAGTATTGCTATACAGTAGATAGATATATAGAGATATAGCAGAGCTGAGTGTGCTGGGGCAGCTGTCATGTGTATAGATGTAGCAGAGCTGGGTGTGTTTGGGCAGCTGTCATGTGTATAGATGTAGCAGAGCTGGGTTTGCTGGGCAGTTGTCATATATAGAGAGATATAGCAGAGCTGAGTGTGCTGGGACAGCTGTCATATATAGAGATATAGCAGAGCTGAGTGTGCTGGTGCAGCTGTCATGTGTATTAGATGTAGTAGAGCTGGGTGTGTTTGGGCAGCTGTCATGTGTATAGATGTAGCAGAGCTGGGTTTGCTGGGACAGCTGTCATATAGAGATATAGCAGTGCTGGATGTGTTAGGGCAGCTGTCATGCCAGTCAGTGGCTATGCAGCTCTTATGGCTGTGTGGGTAAGTGCTTTGCCTCTGATACAGAAGGTTGTGGGTTCGAATCCCAGACACATCTCTCCCTCTCCTGAGGACTGCAATACAAATGACTATGCCTGAGTGTACATACCATAGGGATGCAAGGGCAGGCCCGGGTCGGAGGAGCTAGCATGGCACTGGCCGGCAGACTCGGCAGTAAGTAATTGTAATTGACAGACAAGTCCTTCACTAATGCGAGCAGCGAGCCACACACCGCTCGTTCGCATAGACAATGAATGTGGGAGTCGGGAAACGGAGCTGCCTTGGGCCCCCAGGAGCAACTGGGCCTGGGCAGCTGCCCCTTTTGCCCTGCGGCAAAGAATGCCCTGCATATTGGGCTCCCATTCTGCAGTTAGAGGGACACTCATATTTAACACATTGGAGCACAGATGACAAAAAGAGCACAATTTTCATTATTATGACACCACCTGAATATTTCAATGGAAACCTCTAAAACCCAACTTGTGGTTCTTGGTAAGCGACTCCATCTTGGTTAGGTAGGCACATTTGATTTACAAAAGTACAGTAGAATAAAAATTCACCAATTTTTTGCATCTTAAGCCACATTCTAGGCTCAGTCACATTACTAAATGTGTCTCAAAACAGAATATACAACTGGGTTATTTGACTTCTACTTTACATTTTTGCATATCGCTTTATATTAGAGAATATGTAGACAGGAAATTTGGGATATTTCGGATATTCAATAATACAGTGTAACCTTTAATTAGTAATAGGGATTAGTGATGATCGAGCGTGCTCGGCTGAACACCTGTTTGGCTCGAGCATCTCGATGCTCGGCACATGGCTGTACTCGGCCAGGTACCGCATGTGCTCGAGCACCATGCTCAAGTCTCCGCCCCGCACGTTTCTTGGCTGCTACGCAGCTAAAAAACACGCAGTTAAGTACTGCCCTCACTGTAATGCCTGGCATTACAGTGATTGGCTGGCCGGAACACGTCGTTGGGTGCTATATAGCACCCAATGATGCATGTTCGGCTCATTTGTAGTCAGGGAGAGCTGAGCATAGGAAGAGAGTGTAGGGAGTGTAATTGAATATTTTTTTGGTACCAAGACGCTTCAGAGACCCAAAAGTCCTTGTAAGGACTATTGTATGTGACAGCATCAATATATGTTTGTAGCATAACCTGCGCTAAATTGCTCAGTGTTAGGGAGAGCTGTGCATAGGAAGGGACAGATAGTGTAGGGAACAAAAAACTTTTCAGAGGCCCAAAAGTCCTTTTAAGGACTATTGTGTGACAGCAGTAATATATATTTTTAGCGCATCCTGCACTAAATACCGTGTAATAGACCATTGCGGACAGTTAAATTATTCGCGCCACATCTCCTGTGTAAAGTGTGCGCATCCAAAAAATATCAGTGACATCCAGTGTACTTTTTCAATAGATGGTGTCTGCTGTGGACAGTGATATTAGCTACGCCACATCTTATGTGTAAAGTGTGCGCATCCCTAAAATATCAGTGACATCCAGTGTACTTTTTCCGTAGACGGTGTCTGCTGTAGACAGTTAAATTATCCGTCCCACATCTCCTGTGTAAAGTGTGCGTATCCAAAAAATATCTGTGACTCCAGTGTACGTTTTCAATAGACGGTGTCCGCTGCGGACAGTGAGATTAGCTGCGCCACATCTCCTGTGTAAAATGTGCGCATCCCTAAAATATCAGTGACATCAAGTGTACATTATTCGTAGACGTTGTCCGCTTCTGACAGTGACCATACCAGTGCCACATCTGCAGTGTAAAGTGTGCACTTCAAAAAAAATTCTGTGACATATATTGTACTTTTTCCGTAGACGGTGTCCCTTTCTGACAGTGACCTTACCAGGGCAACATCTGCAGTGTAAAGTGTGCGCTTCAAAAATGTATCTGTGACATAAAATGTAATTTTCCCGTAGACAGTGTCCGCTTCTGACAGTGACCTTACCAGGGCCGCATCTGCAGTGTATCGTGTGCGCTTCAAAAATGTATCTGTGACATACAGTGTACTTTGTCAGCTTTGAAACCATACTCCCCCCGGAACCCATAGACTTTGGTTTCCCAGAAGCAGCTCGGCGGGTCAAGGGAATAACGCCGCCGGATCACCGGTCGTCATCGTTTATGGTCGGAACTGCAACGATATCTGATCGTCTTCGAACTTCCGACTTTCGTTTTTGATTAATGAAAACATTCTTGGCAAATGCTTTCGCTTTAGTTCGTCTTGCACTGGTCCAAGAATTTCACCTCTAGTGGCACAATATGGATGCCCCCGGCGGTCCCTCTTAATCATGGCCCCAGTTCCGAAAACCAACAAAATAGAACCTGAGTCCTATTCCATTATTCCTAGCTGAAGTATTCAGGCGACCCGGCCTGCTTTGAACACTGTCAATTTTTTCAATGGTCAGCTAAGCAGCAGGCACTCTCCCATAATTTTTTAAATGGTCAGCAGCAGGCCCTCAACCATAATGTTTTAGAGCAGTGATGCCCAACCTACGGCCCGCGGGCCAAATGCGGCCCGTGAAGCTGTGTCATGCGGCCCGTGCATTAACAGTACTTTATCAGCGCAGGGCGCGCTGCGAACGGCACAGGCAGAAAAGCGATGCTGCCTGTGCCTGCAATCTCCCCGCCCAGCGCCGCCTCCTAGCTAATTTATTCACTGCACTTGCCTCTGAAATTGGAGAAGCGCCGTAATCTCGCACAGGCGCACTGGCAGAGGCATCGAAGTGCGCATGCACCATCTTCCTGGCCTCTGCCAGTGCACCTGTGCGAGATTACGGCGCTTCTCTTCAATTTCACAGAGGCAAGTGCAGTGAATAAATTAGCTAGGAAGCGGCTCTGGGTGGGAAGGATATCTGTGGATGACACGGGTGGGGAGGATATCTGTGGATTACACTGAGGGGGGGATATCTGTGGATGACACTGAGGGGGGGATATCTGTGGATGACACTGAGGGGGGATATCTGTGGATGACACTGAGGGGGGGGGATATCTGTGGATGACACTGAGGGGGGGGATATCTGTGGATGACACTGAGGGGGGGATATCTGTGGATGACACTGAGGGGGTGGATATCTGTGGATGACACTGAGGGGGGATCTGTGGATGACACTGAGGGGGGGATCTGTGGATGACACTGAAGGGGGATCTGTGGATGACACTGAAGGAGGATCTGTGGATGACACTGAAGGGGGATCTGTGGATGACACTGAAGGGGGATCTGTGGATGACACTGAAGGGGGATCTAGGGAGGGGTGTGGGGATATTGGGGTGGGAGGTCCTGGAGGGGTGTTTGGGTGGGAGATCCAGATCCAGTCATTTCTAGCTACGCCCCTGATTGGTAAGATTGGGCGGGCACTGGAGCGATAGAGCGCCCTGCTGTAGGAGAAGCCGGCGGGAGATGAAAGGAGAAGGGGCCAGCTCCTGGTGGTGTCGGGCACACGGCGCAAGCATAGCGGTGGAGGATCTGACTGAAGCCTAAAGACCAGACATCAAGGTAGACCTGCAGAAGAAGGTGACAGCGCAGTATGTGATGTATACACGTGTGTAATGTATGTAGTGCAGTGTGTGATAATCACATACTGCACTACATAAATTACACACATGTATACATCACATGCCCCCTCACAGTAAAAATGCCCAGATATGTTCCCCCTCACAGTAGTTATGCCCTGATATGTGCCCTCTTCACAGTAGTTATGCCCAGATATGTGCCCCTCACAGTAGTTATACCAGATATGTGCCCTCTTCACAGTAGTAATGCTCATATGTGCCCCCTCACAGCGTTTGCATTTCTTTCTGGCAAAGCTACCTGGTTCCAGCCCGCAAAATTTATACCAAGTCTAGTGCGGCCCTCAGACGAAAAATGGTTGGGCACCACTGTTTTAGAGGGTCAGCTCAGCAGCAGGACCTCACATATAGTTTTTTTAGAGGGTCAGATCACCTGCAGGCCCTCGCATATAATGTTTTAGAGGGTCAGCTCACCAGCAGGTCCTCACCTACAATCTTTTAGAGGGTTAGCTCACCAGCAGGCCCTCACCTAATTATACCTAATAGGTTAATTGCGCGCATGCTGCCTTGCTTGGATGTGGTAGCCATAGCCGTTTCTCAGGCTCCCTCTCCGGAATCTAACACTGATTCCCCCTTACCCGTGGTCACCGTGGTTGGCGCTGAAAATAACATCAAAAGTTGATAGGTCAGACATCCGAATGGATCGTCACCATCACGGGGAAGTGCGATCGGCCCTAAGTTATCTAGAGTCACCAAAGCGGGAGCAGGCCCTTGCCCATAATGTTTTAGATGTCATATGTGATATGCAGGTTGTATCAGAGTGCCTCTACCTTGTAATTTTTGGCAGCACTTGCACTTTATATACAGGTAAACATACAGGAAAGAATGCTTCCTAACAATGTTTCCTCTAAAATCAATTTTATCTTCGGTTTTGTGCGCATTATTGTCAGTCCGTAAAAGTGGCGAACTACTCGGACAACATCGTTCCCAGCAGCGACCTGGGAGTCCAAGATGCATCCAGACATCCTCCCCATGCTGTTCCCAAACCATTTCGGTGGTGTTTCCATCAATTTCTGACCTTTTCCTATAAACCAGGCACCCTCCCCTCTTCAGAGCTCGGGTTCTCCCATTGACTTCCATTATACTCTACAAATAATCTACAGAGAACCCGAGCATCCCGATGTGTTCGGCCCGAGCCCCCGAGCACTATGGTGCTCAATTAACACTAATAGGGATGAGCGAATTTCCTATTTTGAAATTCGTTTTTGGTTCGTGTTGTGATATAATGTGAACTGCGTTATGTATTCCGGTTACCACGGACCATGGTGCCATTCCATGACGGAATTCATAATGGAATGCCTTTAAAGGCATTCCATTATTCATTCCGTCATAATAGAAGTCTATGGCCTGCATAACGGATCCGTCCAGTTTCCGTTATGCATTCCGTCATGGAATTGCATTATGGTCCGTGGTAACGGAATCCATAACGCAATTCACATTATACCACAAGACAAACCAAAAACTAATTTCAAAATATGAAATTCGCTCATCCCTAATTAGTAAGTTTCCATTTTCTCAACTGCTGTATTTTTAATTGTACCATTGTGGTGATTACATTACATATTTTTCATATACTGTATTGGCTTACTTTTGCATTATTATTATTAGCTTGTACAACAGTGAAACTACATTATTAGAATGGATTCCTGATTTGTATTATCATGCATTGTTTGCTCCTTTTTTGTATTTTTGGCCACTGAACAATATTGAGTATAGATGGGTCTGCATATTTTTCCACATGCTATTTTTTCTGATTATTGTCTGTGATATTAAAGGGGTTGTGCAGGTCATATATATTAATGACCTATCGTCTGATTATTTTTGCATGTAAACATGCCTTCAATCACCTGAAAAAGGAGCTAAAGATAGTTTTTTGTGTGATCACATCTTTTATGGGGCATTAAAAATCCTTGGTTGTTGGTAGCACTGGCCGTGGGTAAACGGGGATGTGCTGCTAACAGTAATAAACTATATATGCCTGAATGATAGCAACAATTGATCGGTCACATTAAAAATTGTAGCTCCATGTAAATTGTCAATCGCTGTTTGCTTTGGCCCGATAAAAGGTAAGGTTCACCAGTTTAGTATAAGATGGTCAGTTAGGAGCTCATCATGTTTAGAAAATATAAAGATCCCTTCCTACTACTCTGATAGCTATCAATGTGTAGAGTTCTCTAGTTTTGTCATGTTCTGACATAACATTTTCTGCAATTGCATCCTTTTTTATCTGGCATCAGAAAATATAAAATCTCAGTGATACAAGCACCATCTCAGCTGTAGTGGAGAAGTGGGTTCTCTTTTTAGATCAACAGATTTCAGACTTGTGCTAGGCATAAACTCATTTGGAGAGACACTTATGTTAGGTGGTAATCTGATGCCTTAGGGCTTATTAACACGAACGTGTGAAGACCGTGCCTGTGCTGTGGACTGCAAATTGCATCATAAAAGCTAGGAAAGCCTTTGTCTGGCTTAACCCTTTCAGGACCGGGCCATTTTTCACCTTTCTGCCCAGGCCATTTTTAGAAAATCTGACATGTGTCACTTTATGTGGTAATAACTTTAACCGCTTTAGGACACAGCCATATTTCTCCTTAAGGACCAGGCCATTTTTTGCAAATCTGACCAGTGTCACTTTAAGTGGTGATAACTGTAAAACACTTTGACTTATCCAGGCCATTCTGAGATAGTTTTTTTTTGTCACATATTGTACTTCATGACACTGGTAAAATTAAGTAAAAAATAATCTTTTTTATTTATAAAAAAATACCAAATTTACCAAAAAAAAAAAAAAAATTGCAAATTTCCAAGTTTCAATTTCTCTACTTCTATAATACATAGTAATACCTACAAAAATAGTTATTACTTTACATTTCTAATATGTCTACTTCATGTTTGGATCAATTTGAGAATGATATTTTATTTTTAGGGGATGTTACAAGGCTTAGAAGTTTAGAAGCAAATCTTGAAATTTTTCAGAAATTATCAAAAACCCACTTTTTAGGCCTCATGCACACGACAGTATTTTTTCACGGTCCGCAAAACGGGGTTCCGTTGGTCCGTGATCCGTGACCGTTTTTTCGTCCGTGGGTCTTCCTTGATTTTTGGAGAATCCACAGACATGAAAAAAATTTCATTTTGGTGTCCGCCTGGCCGTGCGGAGCCAAACGGATCCGTCCTGACTTACAATGCAAGTCAATGGGGACGGATCCGTTTGACGTTGACATAATATGGTGCAATTGCAAACGGATCCGTCCCCCATTGACTTTTAATGTAAAGTCAGGAGTTAATATACCATAGGATCGGTGTTTTCTCCAATCCGATGGTATATTTTAACTTGTAGCGTCCCCATCACCATGGGAACGCCTCTATGTTAGAATATACCATCGGATTTGAGTTAGATCGTGAAACTCATATCCGACAGTATATTCTAACACAGAGGCGTTCCCATAGTGATGGGGACGCTTCAAGTTAGAATATACTACGAACTGTGTACATGACTGCCCCCTGCTGCCTGGCTGCACCCGATCTCTTACAGGGGGCTGTGATCCGCACAATTAACCCCTTGGGTAGGGTATGATTATCTTGGGTAGGGTATGATTTTTGCGGGATGAGATGACGGTTTGATTGCCACTATTTTGGGGTGCGTATGACTTTTTGATCGCTTGCTGATACACTTTTTGTGATGTAATGTGACAAAAAATGGCTTTTTTTACACCATTTTTATTTTTATTTTATTTTTTACGGTATTCACCTGAGGGGTTAGATCATGTAATATTTTTATAGAGCCGGTTGTCACGGACGCGGCGATACCTAATATGTATACTATTTTTTTATTTATGTAAGTTTTACACAATGATTTCATTTTTGAAACAAAAAAAATCATGTTTTACTTTTAGTGTCTCCATAGTCTGAGAGCCATAGTTTTTCTCAGTTTCTGGGCAAATATCTTTGGTAGGGTATGATTTTTGCGGGATGAGATGACGGTTTGATTGGCACTATTTTGGGGTGCGTATGACTTTTTGATTGCTTGCTATTACACTTTTTGTGATGTAAGGTGACAAAAAATTGCTTTTTTTACACGTTTTTTTTCTTTTTACAGTATTCACCTGAGGGGTTAGGTCATGTGATATTTTTATAGAGCAGGTTATTACGGACGCAGCGACACCTAATATGTATACTTTTTTTTATTTATGTAAGTTTTACACAATTATTTCATTTTTGAAACAAAAACAAAAAAATCATGTTTTAGTGTCTCCATAATCTGAGAGCCAAATTTTTTTTCGTTTTTTGGGCGATTGTCTTAGGTAGGGTCTCATTTTTTTGCGGGATGAGGTGATGGTTTGATTGGTACTATTTTGGTGTACATACGACTTTTTTGATCACTTTTATTACCTTTTTTGGGGAGTAAGGTGGGCAAAATTTCAATTTCATCATAGTTGTTTATGAAATTTTTTATGGCGTTCACCGTGCGGGTAAAGTGACCGTTTTATAGATTAGGTCGTTACAGACGCGGTGATATCAAACATGTGTAGGGAATTTTCTTTTTTTCATTTTTAATCAGTGATAAATGTGTTTTTTGGTTTTTACTTTTTTTCACTTTTTTTTGACCCAGACCCGCTTGGTTCTTGAAGATCCAGTGGGTCTGATGTCTGTATTTTCACTTTACAAAGTCTGATTAGACTTCTGCCTTTAGCAGAAGTCTAATCAGCACCATGGACAGCCTCTGATCAGTACCATGGACAGCCGGACGCCTGTGAAGGCATCCGGTTGCCATGGTAACCATCACTCGCTGCCACAGCAGAGCAGTGGGTGATGGGGAGGGAGGGGGGCCCCCTCCCTTTCCCATCGGGGGCTGAAAAGGCACAGCAGCCCCCGATGAGAGAGGGAGGGAGCTCCCTCCCTCTTAACCTTTTCCATACAGCGGTCCCTACGTACTGCGGCATGGAAGGGGTTAAACGCATGACATCTGTGCCAGCACAGATTTCAGGCGTTTCAAGCAGAGTGTCAGCAATGTGCTGACACTCTGCAAACCGCTCTGCTATCCTGAGAGAGGGGGCGGGCGGATGATCGCATGCCTGCCCGCCCCCCCAAGCACCGCCCGTTCCGCCCGCCCCGTCCGCCCCGTCCGACCACCCTCCCTGCCGCACTCCCCGCACCCCCCCGCTGCGCCCGCCGGCAGATAACAAATAGGGCAGAGGGGGGGGGTTGAACACTAAAATAAATCTATTCTGAGATTGTTTTCTCGTCACATATTGTACTTCATGACAGTGGTAAAATTGAGTCAAAAAATTTCATTTTTATTTAAAAAAAAAAAACAAATTTACCAAAAATTGGGAAAAAATTTCTATTTCTCTACTTTTATAATAGATAGTAATAACTATTTTTGGGAGTATTACTTTACATTCCCCATATGTCTACTTCTTGTTTTTTGTTTTAAGAACATTTCCAAACCCCAAGTCACTTTCTGGGGCTTACATATTAGAAATCACCTATAAATCGCACCATTTCAACGGATTTTACAAACTTTGTTAACCCTTTAGGTGCCCCTCAAGAATTTAGCAGATTTTTTATTTTAATCTATTTTTTCTTCCCTGGCTAAAAAGTAAAAAAAAACTCAAAATCTATTACCCTGAATTAGGAGTTTACAGAAACACCCCACGTGTGCTCAAAAACTGATGTATAGGCGCACAGCATGCTTCAGAGTGGAAGGAGCACCATATGGCTTTTAGAGAGCGGATTTAGCTGGAATGGTAATTGGGAGTGTGAGGATTCGCTCTGGTAGGCAGGGTAAGCGGACGCAGAACAGAGGCAGAAGAAACAGTTTGTAAAACAAAACTTCCGTGTTTAGTCACACATGAGAAAAAAACAAAGCAACATTGACAGTCTTAGTGTTCGTTCACACAAAGGAAAGTCCAAAGCACAAAAACAGTCACCACAACAGGCTTTAGGGGGCCTGTTTCCCTACATGCGGCTCTCAGCCCTTTAGTTTGGCACCATGCCTCAGATCCCAAGACAGACATTGATCTGAGCCCAGCTGCCTTTTTTAAGGACAGCCAGGTGCTGCCAAAACCCGTATCGGCAATTAAACTCCGGTCCGGTATTTGATCTCACCTGGCTGAAAATCAGCCCAGCCGCCCATATTGGGAGGAAATTACCTGCCTTCTCAAACAAAACCCCTAGCTATGTCATAGGAGCTATGTTGCATATAAAGACACCCTGAGGTAGTCCTACAGTAGAAACCACCAAAAAGTGACCCCCATTCTGGAAACTACACCCCTTAAGGAATATTTCAAGCTGTGTAGTGAGCACTTTGACCCATCGGGCGTTTCACAGAATTAGGAAATGCTTGGCGGTGAAAATGAAAAATGAATTTTTTTTCCAGAAAAAAGTTGATTTACACCCACATTTTTCACTTTCACTAGGGGTAACAGGACAAAATTTGCCACACATTTTGTTCCCCATTTCCCTCTCAATAGGCCAACACCCCATATGTGCTCAAAAAATGATGTGTGGGCACACAGCAGGCTTCACAGTGGAAAGAGCACCATATGGCATTAGGAGAGCGGATTTAGCTGTAATGGTAATTGGGAGCTATGTCGCATGTGAAGACACCCTGAGGTGGCCCTACAGTGGAAATGCCCAAAAAATGACTCCATTCCAGAAACTACACCCCTCAAGGAATATTTCAAGGTGTGTAGTGAGCACTTTAACCCATCGGGCGTTTCACAGAATTAGGAAACGCTTGGCTGTGAAAATGAAAAATTAAATTTTTTTCCAGAAAAAGCTGCTTTACACCCAAATTTTTCACTTTCACAAGGGGTAACTGGACAAAATGCACCCCATATTTTGTTTCCCATTTCACCCCGATTACACTAACACCCCATATGTGCTCAAAAAATGATGTATGGATACATGGCAGGGTTCAAAAGGGAAGTAGTGCAATAGGGCTTTTGGAGGGCAGATTTTGCAGGATTGGCTTTTGGGAGCTATGTCGATATAAAGACACCCTGAGGTACCCCTAGAGTGGAAACCCCCAAAAAGTTACCCCATTCTGGAAAATACACCCCTCAAGGAATATTTCAAGATGTGTAGTGAGCACATTGGCCCATCGGGCGTTTCACAGAATTAGGAAACGCTTGGCTATGAAAATGAAAAATTTAAATTGTTTCCAGAAAAAGTTGCTTTACACCCACAATTTTCACTTTCACAAGGGGTAACAGGACAAAATGTACCCCACATTTTGTTCCCCATTTCCCCCTGAATACACCAAGACCCCATATGTGCTCAAAAAATGATGTATGGGTGCATGGCAGGGCTCTAGAGTCAAACAGCTAAATATGGATTTTGCTAACCTGAATTGGCAGACATGTATTTTAAGTGCCATGTCGCATTAAATAAATTCCTGAGCTCCCCAGAAATTAAAAACCCCAAGAAGTGACCCCATTTCGGAAATAGCACCCCCGTACGAACATTTTAGGTGGTAGAAAGGGTACTTTTAAGCAAACAGGTGTCTCACAGAAGACAGAAATACTTGTGAAAGCATTTCAAACCACATATTTGTGGGGGGAAAAATAAGTAGACCCCAATTTTTTCCCCCCACAAAGGGTTAAAGGAGAAAATGCACCCCAGGTTGTGTTCCGCATTTTCTCCCCATTAAGGAAACACCCCATATGTGCTTTTAGCTTGCTGTATGGGCGCACAGCCAGAAAATGGCAAATTATGAATTTTGCTGACAGGCCTGAATTGGCAGACATGGATTTAAGCTGCCATGTCACATTAAGGCTCAGTTCAGACTTGAGCGTTTTACAGCGCGTTCCTACGTGCTGTAAAACGCTCAACAAGGAGAAACAAATGCTTCCCTATGGGAATGGTTCTCACCTGGGCGTTTAACAGCGCGTACGATCGCGCTGTAAAACGCCCGACGCTCAAACAAGTACATGAGCGGTTTTTTGGGCGTTTGTCGTGCGTTCCCGTACATAGACTTTCGGGAACGCGCGAAAATGTGTGTTCACTTGTCTCTGTATGCGCGCTTGTAAACGCCCGTACAATCGCGCATACAGAGCGCTCCTTTCAGAACGCTCTGGTGTGAACCCAGCCTAAATAAATTTCCTGAGGTCCCTAGAAATGAAAAACTCCAAGAAGTGAGCCCATTTCGGAAAGAGCACCCCCGTACGAACATTTTAAGTGGTGGAAAGGGTACTTTCTTAGCAAACAGGTGTCTCACAAAAGGCAGTAATACTGGAGAAAGGATTTCAAAGCACACATTTGTAAAAATAATAAATTACTAGCAGACCCAAATTTATCACTTTCACAAGGGGTTAAAGGAGAAAATTCACCCCAGTATATATTCCCCATTTTCTCCCCTTTTTGCAAACACCCCATATGTGCTTGAGCCTGCTGTATGGGCACATAGCAGGTCTCTAGAGGCAAAGGGTAAAAACTGTCTTTTGCAGGCCTGAATAAACAGACATGTATTTTAAGTGCCATGTTGCAATAAATACATTCCTAATCTACCCAGAAATTAAAAACCCCAAGAAGTGACCCCATTTCGGAAAGAGCACCCCCGCACGAACATTTGAAGTGGTAGAAAGGGTACTTTTCAGCAAACAGGTTTCTCACAGAAGGCAGAAATACTAGAGAAAGGATTTCAAAGCACACATTTGTAAAAATAATAAATTACTAGCAGACCCCAATTTTTCACTTTCACAAGGGGTTAAAGGAGAAAATGGACCCCAGTATATGTTCCCCATTTTCTCCCCTTTTTGCAAACACCCCATATGTGCTTGATCCTGCTGTATTGGCACATAGCATGTCTCTAGAGGCAAGGGGCAAAAACTGTCTTTTGCAGTCCTGAATAAACAGACATGGATTTTAGCTGCCTTGTCGCATTAAATAAATTTCCTGAGGTCCCCAGAAATTAAAAACCCCAAGAAGGGACCCCATTTCGGAAAGAGCACCCCCGTACAAACATTTTAAGGGCAAAATATGTAGTGGTTGTTGGAAAGTGGATATGCAAGCGACGTGGACAAAATCAGAGAAGTAAAGTGGAAATATTGGATGAAATTAAATGAATACTCCATGGATGAGTGGTAGATCCTGAAACACTCCTGCATGCACAGGACAGGTTTTTCAGGGCAGGTTTCACAGTGGTAAATGGTGTATTTGCTTATCCCCCTTTTGGAACACACCTTGCATCTTTTTTGGGTCCGTCCCTTCCTTGGTGTCTGGGGGACTTGTCCTGGAAAATGTTGCCCTGGTATAACACAGGCACCGTAACTTCCTGAAGTACTGGGACCCTCCCTGGCCTGGGTTTCAAAAATTAGGGCCTTGATTACCACCTATTGGAACTGAAGTAAAGTTCCTCTGTGGTCTGCAGAATGAAATAGCACATACAATGTGTACGCCCATCTGTACAATGTGTACGGCCAGCTTTTTGTGCCACACTTTTGTTTTTCGTGTGGCACTGTAGGGCTTCATAAGTTTATCTGCAAGATCCACCCCTCCCATGTGCCTGTTGTAGTCCAGGATGCAAACTGGTTTGGGGGTAGTGGTTGTGGTACCACATAC
Source organism: Bufo bufo (assembly GCF_905171765.1). Taxonomy (NCBI): domain Eukaryota; kingdom Metazoa; phylum Chordata; class Amphibia; order Anura; family Bufonidae; genus Bufo; species Bufo bufo. Next base: position 640,626,186 of record NC_053390.1, on the reverse strand, counting down.
AGGGGCAGGGGAGCTGGCATTAATGTGAATAGTGGTAAGTACAAGGACGTCCCTCTTGTACTTGTACTTAACCACCAGCATGTTATCATGGAGGAGAGCCCTACTTTCACCCATTCTCAGTGATTGCCCTACCAGGGACCTAGGTAGGCCTCTCTGATTTTTGAGCACTGTGCCGCAAGCCACAGTACCTTTGGCAGTTAGGGACCTTAATAGGGGTATGCTGGTATAATAGTTATCCACATAGAGGTGGTAACCCTTATCCAGCAGTGGGTGCAGTAACTCCCACACAATCTTCCCACTAACTCCTAGGATGGGGGGGCATTCTGGGGGTTCTATCCAGGAATCTCTCCCTTCATAAACGCAGAATTTGTGGGTGTACCGGGAGCTACTCTCACAAAGTTTGTATATTTTTATGCCATACCTTGCCCATTTGCTAGGCAGGTACTGACGGAATCTAATCCTCCCTTTGAACAGTAATAAGGACTCATCTACACATACATTTTTATCGGGGTTGTTCACCTTGGCAAACTTGGTGCTGAAGTGGTCAATGACAGAGCTAACTTTGAACTGTCAAATGTTGGGTCTTTTGGGGTGGGCACTGTGCATTGTCATTGTAGTGCAGGAATTTCCGAATTGAATTAAATCGATTCCGGGTCATGGTCTGACTGTAAATTGGAGTCTGGTAGAAAATGTCCAAACTCCAATATTGTTTTTTTTTTTTTACAACGCCCATATGCAGCACGAGTCCCGAAAATGTCATCATCTCTGCTGCACTTACTGCTGTCCAACCTAGGGGTCTAGCATATGCCAAAGTAGGGTTCTGGGAAATAGATTGCTGGGCATATAAATTTGTTTGGGTCACCATCAAATTTATAAAATCTTCTGAGAAAAAGATTTTGAAAAAATCTATTTTGGTGAAGCCCGTGCAGTCAATTTAGATTCCAGAGTTTCCCACAAACTCTGGAATTAAGTGCTGATAATCGTCAGGGGTGGAGTCTATAAGGGTTCACTCTGGGGGGCTGCCTCCTCTGCTAACATGGGGCGCCTTCTAGAGGGTCCCTCATCAGCGATGATGATGATAATGAGGGGGTAGAGGAATAGAGGAAAGTGGCATCCTCTTCTCCCTCACTGGCAGATTCAGTATCGGAGGCAGCTCTTCAGCTGAGTATACACGTTGGGATGGACAGGCCATTTTTATTTTATTGGGGTGTGATGTGTAAAACGTGTAAACCTTTAATTAGTGTGGGGTGTGTATGTAGTATTTTCATACGTGAAGGGGCTTGCAATGAATTTGAAATTAAATTTAGAAGAAAAGTTGTAAAAAAAAGTATTTTCTGCACAAAAAATGTCTTTGCTGCACCAAAAAAAGTCTTTGCTGCACAAAAAAAGTCTTTGCTGCACAAAAAAGTATTTTCTGCAGCAAAAAAAAAAACTTGCAGTGCAAACTAATCAGACACAATCAGTAGTGGACACACTGATTGGTGCTCAGTGTTTGCAAAATGCACGTATGCAGATGGTGTGTTCGTGCAAAAACCTAAACTCACAATAACTTAAAATTTATATATATATATATATATATATATAGTTAAGGCTGTGTGCAGCCTGCAATAGTGGGTGGAGCGCCCTCCCCTATTTAAACCCCCTGGTGCGCCCGTTCTTGCTTGCCTAGTACCTGCGCTGTGACGCCACTTCCTGTCGCTTCTCGTGACGTCATTTCCGGTCCGGGTTCCCGTGCTTCCAGGGCGCACTGCCTTCGGTAAGTGTTGCCACTCTGCGGCCAGGCGGACGAAGCCTGCCACCGGCCGCTCGCTTGTGCCCCTGCTTCGACTACCCCGGCGGGAAGCTCCATACAGGCTCCCGGCCTCGCGCCGGGGTACCGACTGCGGGATCTCGCGGCAGCACGGTCGCCTCCCCCTCCAGGTACCGGGCCCAGGCTGGGATCGGGAGTCTGACGGCCCTGCTGAGTTCAGTGGTCAGGCTTCTCAGCATTCGGTAGAAGGGTACCACTGATCTAACTAAGTAGAGATTCAGCATTCACAGAGGCAATATAGATGCATGGTTATCAGATTCAATTGCACGTGATTATGGGGGTTCTCTTGGTATGCCTCTGTCTTTCTGTCCGGGGAAGGTGTAGCACTGTTTCACATCTGCGGTCATGCATTTCACTCCTCGGATGTAGTCACACCAAGACTGGGGGGAAGGGGGGGGACCGGGGGCCGGCTGATTGCGGGGGCCCTGGGCGACAGGACAACCGCCTGTCCTGTCCGCCAGTGCCTGCGGGCGCCGCTTGTCCGCTCTTGCGAGTCAGCGGCTGGTTGTCTGCCTGATGGCCTGCTACCCTTGACCCCCGCACTGTAAAAAAAATAAAAAATAAAATGTTTATTTTGCTTTATTGAAGTTAGTAAGCAGCTGGTCCCATTAGGTTCATCGGTCTGGCGTTTCCACGGTATCACGCCGGTGGCATGTTCCGGTTCGCCAAGTGCTTCTTGATTCAGCCACAATGTGGCGGTCATCCCCTGTTTCAGCCAGGTGCCATATCTCCGCGGGTCAACGTGTTCCCCGAATCGCTCAGGTACACCCACTAATTCACACAGTTATCACGGGTCTCTGGTTGCATTCCCTGGGTAGGTGTTCGGTTTCCCTGAATCGCTCAGGCACCATGTGTTCGCCAAATCACTCAAATGTGACGTGTTTTGATTTATTTTATCCCCTGTTTTTTTTTTTTAGGTATGTGGTATTCCTTGAGCCCTCAGGGGTCATGTGTTCCCTGAATCGCTCAGGCGTTTTGTATTCCCTGAATCGCTCAGGTGTTATGTCTTCCCTGAATCGCTCAGGTGGTATGTCTTCCCTGCATCGCTCAGGTGTTATGTCTTCCCTGAATCGCTCAGGTGTTATGTCTCCCCTGAATCGCTCAGGTGTTATGTCTTCCCTGAATCGCTCAGGTGTTATGTCTTCCCTGAATCGCTCAGGTGTTATGTCTTCCCTGAATCGCTCAGGTGTTATGTCTTGCCTGAATCGCTCAGGCGTTTTGTATTCCCTGAATCGCTCAGGTGTTATGTCTTCCCTGAATCGCTCAGGTGGTATGTCTTCCCTGAATCGCTCAGGTGTTATGTGTTCCCTGAATCGCTCAGGTGTTATGTCTCCCCTGAATCACTCAGGTGTTATGTCTTCCCTGAATCGCTCAGGTGTTATGTCTTCCCTGAATCGCTCAGGTGTTATGTCTTCCCTGAATCGCTCAGGTGTTATGTCTTCCCTGAATCGCTCAGGCATCGTGTGTTCCCTGAATCACGCAGGCGTCATGTGTTTCCTGATTCGCTCAGGTGTCATGTGTTCCCTGAATCACTCAGGTGTCATGTGTTCCCTGAATCGCTCAGGTGTCATGTGTTCCCTGAATCGCTCAGGTGTCATGTGTTCCCTGAATCGCTCAGGTGTCATGTGTTCCTTGATCCGCTCAGGTGTCATGTGTTCCCAGAATTGCTCAGGATTCAGGTTTCCCTGAATCGCTCAGGTGTTATGTGTTCCCTGAATCGCTCAGGTATGATATATTCCCTGAATCGCTCAGGTGCCGTATTTTTCCCTGATTCACTAAGGTACTACGTGTTTCCTGATTCACTCTGGAGCGAGGGGTTACCCCAGGTTCAGGGCCCCCTTTTTTCATAGGTTGTCTTCCCAAAGATAGCATTAGTCTGGGTCTCGCAGTCTCCCCCTTCGCTCCATGGGGGATGGGCCATTCACACTCATCGCCGGGTCTCGCTCCAACACAGCTTATTTCTCCACGTAAACAGGGCCTCAGGCCTCCAGAGCTTCAAGCAAGCCACTATCGTGTCGCCAGGCTCCTCCTTGTCCAGGTAAGGTCCAGCCAAGAGGCTGCTGTTGCACCCTGTCCCAGCGTTAAGTATGCTTCTTCACGAGCTTCCATTCATAGGTCTTCAGCTCACCACAGAAATTAGTAGCGTGGTTCGTTTCGGGTAAGTAGCGATCCTCACTTTCTGTTCAAACCCGTCCTCCTGCGGCTTTCGTCTCTTGTTGTCCGGGGGGGGGGGAAATTTTATTCATCTGTTGTTTTCATACCTTCTCCATGCAGTGTAAAGATGTCTCAGGCACCGGAATCAGACGATAGCCTGTCTTTACCTGGGACTTCTGTGTCAGGGCGCGCCAGTAACCCCTCTCTGCGGAGCTGGACCATCCCGAAGCTCGTCGCGGAGCTCAACAGGAGGGGAATCCGTCATCCCGCTTCCGCGAGGAAGGCGGAGCTGTACCGTCTCCTGATGACAGAGCCGGAGGGCTCCAGCGACCAGCCCTCGCTATCGTCAATCCAGCTGTCCCTACTGCAGTTGCAGGCTACCATCGGCAGCCTGGCAGGTTCGGTAGCTAATATCCAGACCAGGATGAGGGAATTGGAGTACCTCCGGCGGCACCACCTTCCCCAGCCCCTCCTGCCTTGCCTTCTACTTCCCAGGACACGGCACCAGGTACAGTCCGTGCCAGCCCCCAGATTGCTCCCTCGCACTTCATCCCGGTAAATCTGAAAAGGGACATTCTGGCAGGGAGGGACATCAACCTGGCGTCCATTCTCATCGCGTCTCAGGACGTGTCAGAGAATAAGGTTATCAATTGCGGGGTCGTCTCGGTAGTTCTCAGGGCCAAGGACGCCCGCCTGAACTGTAAGCTGTCAATCCCTTAGTTTGTCCTAGCGTTCAGCCTCTACCGGGACACCATCTGCGGCGTCCAGCCACACAGGCGTGAGGAACTGGACTCGTACTTGTACCAAGTCACCGACTTGGGGTACAAATACGGCGGAACCAACTTTTACGACTATCACCGGTCATTTTCGGCCAAGGCAGCCGCTGCCCTCGCCCAGTTTCAATTCATCACGGACTGGGTGAACCTCGACATGGAGTTGTTCTGTCGCCATTTCGCGGGGTTACAGGCGCCAACGTGCGCGGCATGTCAATCGATTCAGCATACTGCCGACTGGTGTCCCTACCTCCCCACCCCAGCCTGGGAGGGTTCCTTGCCAGGCCCCTCTGGCGCCCAGCGGTTCCAGGGTTCTACCGATAAGCTGGGTAGGCCCATCACATATTTGGGGCAGAGTCAGGTGTGCAATAACTTCAACGCGGGGGGTTGCGGTTTTAATAGCTGTCGAGCATTGCACATCTGCTCCCTCTGCTTCAGGGCCCATCCCCGCCCCAGCTGCCCGAAGAGACAACGCAAGAACTTATGACTGGCCGACATTAACATCGAGCTCTTGGGCGTCCTTTTGCAAGACCACCCCGATCACCAATCAGTCCAGTTCCTTCTCGCCGGATTCAAGAGGGGTTTTCACACGGGCTTCATTGCCCTCCCTCAAGTTTCCTGGGAGGGAAGGAACCTGCAGTCGGCTAGTCAAGATCCGGCGACAGTAACCACCCTGTTGCAGGACGAGGTTCGGAAGGGTTTTCTGCTGGGCCCGTTCAAGGCCATCCCCTTCGCCACTTGGAGGATAAACCCCATTGGTTTGATCTCCAAGCAGTCCTCTAATAAAAGGCGTTTGATTTATGACTTGTCGGCTCCACACATGTCACCTATCCCCAGCCTCAACTCCCTGATCCCGTCAGAGGAGTTCTCCATGTCTTACGCGTCCATCGATGAAGCCATCCAGTACGTCCTGCTGGCCGGGGAAGGGGCTTGGTTGGCCAAGGCCGACATTGCGTACGCCTTTAAGCTGCTCCCTATCCTTCCCCAGTTGTGGCAATATTACGGGTTGCATTGGGCAGACGGGTACTATTTTGCCAACCGGCTCACCTTTGGGTCCAAAAGCAGCCCGTGGCTGTTCGACAGGTTCGCCTGTGTGCTGAACTGGATCCTTATCCATCACGGGGGTCTGGACGACTTCCTGATCATCGAGAGGCCCCAGGGCTCCCCCTCAGGGTTGACGAACTTGCTCCAGCTATTCGCCAGTCTTGAGGTCCCCGTGGCATCTGGCAAGACAGAGGGTCCAGGCACCAGGGTCACCTTCTTGGGCATCACCCTGGATTCGGTCCGCATGGAGGCCAGCCTCCCCACGGCCAAGCTGGCTAAGATCCAGGCCGCCGTTTCCTCCGCGGCCTCTTCCAGGGTCCTGTCCAAGCGGGAGCTCCAGTCCCTGTTAGGGTCCCTCAACTGTGCATTCAAGATCATGCCCCAGGGCAAGTCCTTCACTTCTGGGCTCCTCAGTCTCCTCCCAGCAGCCCCGGATCAGGACTCCACCATCCAACTAGACAGACACGCCATGGCGGATCTCCAGATGTGACAGGCTTTCCTGGCCGGGTGGAATGGCATCTCCTTGTTTGTACCATCCCCGGCTGCGGCGTCCCCCACGGTTTTCACCGATGCCGCGGCCTCCCGCAGGTTCGCGCCCATCTTCCATCCGCAGTGGTTGGTTGGCAGTTGGCCGGTGGAACTCATATCCGAGGCCGAGGCTATGAAATCCTCCCCGCTGTTGGAGTTGTACCCAAACAAATCGGTCATCTTCAGGACGGACAGTCAGGTCCTGGTAGAGGTCATCTCCAAAGGGAGGGCCAAGTCTCTCAAGATCATGTCCCTGCTGCGTAGACTTGTTTGGCTGTCCTTAACGTTCAACTTCCGTATCTTCACGTTCCATATTCAGGGGGCGCAGAACGTGGCGGCCGACGCCCTGTCTCGTTTTAATTACGATGTCTTCTTTCAGGAACTCCCAGAGGCAGACCCCGTCGGTGTTCCAGCTCCGCCATTCAGCTCCCTCCTGTTGGACTAGAGCCCCTGATAGCGACCGCACGGTCGTTAGTCCAGCGTTCGCTAGCCGCCAACACCGCCAGGAACTATGACGCCGGGTTCAGAGTTTACAGGCAGTTCATTGACACCCATCCTCGGGGGGAGGTGGACGAGGTCACGTTTATCATGGCTTTTATAGCCCATTGCCACGCGCACCGCCACCTGTCATTTAACACCATCAAGCTGTATTTGGCCGGCATTCAGCACCATCGGATGCTCGGCGACCCCTCTGCCAAATCCATTTTTTCAAATCAGGCCATCAAAGCCACCCTCAGGGGCATTCAGAAAGTTAGCGCGGTGGTCCAGGTGCGCAGGCAACCAGTGTCAGGCAAGCTTTTCCGCAGATTGTCCGTAGCCCTAGACGGTCTCCCTTTTGGGCACTCAGCGAGCATCATCACCAAAGCAGCCATGTACCTGGGGTTCTATGGGTTTCTTAGACCCGGGGAGTTCACCTGCGGCGCGGTCAACCGAGCGACCCTGCTCAGGCGACATCTCGCCTGGCATTCGGACCACTTCATCCTGTCCATCCCATCCACCAAGACCAATCAAGCAGGTCCTCCCACCGAGGTAGAGTTCTTCCCTACGGCCAACTGTTGGTGTCCCATCAAGGTGCTCCAGGACCTTCTGGCCTCACTCGAGTCTCCCGCGTTAGACGACCCGTTGCTCCCGATTAACGGTAGGCCCCTTTCTTCGGCCCTGTTTGTCTCCAATATCCGCACCCTGGCGGCAGGGTTGGGGTACAACCCTAGCACGATATCCGGGCACTCGTTTCGCATAGGGGCCGCTTCCGCAGCATCCAGTCATCAGGTACCGGCACACGTCATCTGCAAGATGGGTCGTTGGCGGTCGTCCTGCCATGCAAGGTACATTTCCAATCCGCGGGTTGAGATCTCCAGAGCCTTTTGTTCTTTGGCTTTATAGGTCTCATGATGCTCCAATAAATGCATTGCACCCTACTCCGTGCCAGTTCTCATTTTTGCCCACTTACCTCGTCACTGGCTCCAGGCACACTCCAGCCAGTTAGGTCAGGGCAGTACATAGGCATGCCTATTCTGTTCCTCGCTCAGCTCCTACCACAAATATATATATATGTATATATCTAACTACCACTTACTGTGTCTTTTTTCACATAATTTTTTTTTTTTTTAAATCCTCAAAAATGTGTAGATGCTACTGAGCACACTACTGATCGGTGCTCTGCAGCACACACGCACACAGTAGAAAAATTTACTACAGTGTACACTGGCTAAAAATGTAACTTATATCTATATATATAGAAATAGAGAACTCTATATATATTTATATAAAGCCCTAACTACCAGATCTTCTTTTTTAACCCAAAAAATTAAAAATTGGAAAAAAATTCTGCACAAATAATCCCCAGGTTAAAAAAAATAATAGACAAAAAAAAAGTGCACTGACCAAATGGCGTCCGTAAAAAAAGGACGGGGGGATGGGGTTGGGGGGAGGTTGGAAGGGGAGGGAGGGGGGACGGGAAGGGACAGGGACAAAGGGTGGTTTAGGGATCTGGAAAAGCTGCAAATAATAAAAAAAAAAATCTGTACAGCTATTCCAGATAATCTTCTTTCTTCTTCTTTTCAGCAGGAAAGGGGTTAAATTACTGTGGTGTGCACCACAAGTCCCAGCAAGCCAACAAGTAGCACAGAGAAGCACAGAACCTCTCTGCATGCAGTCACCAGCTAGAATGGATGCATGCAGATAAGTTCTGCCTCTTCCTGTGCAGCTATAGCACTGCCATTGGCTGGAGCATTGTTCCAGCCAATAGCAGCGCTGGCAGGGAACCCAAAACACTGGTGTCCTCTGCCGTACCTCGGAGGTGACCGGTGCTGACTCCCCGATGCCTCCTCCCCCTGACCTCCTCCCGACCCTCCCCGATGCCTCTGACAGCTCCCTGCGCTGCGATGTGCCAGTCTCATTGATCGGCCAATTGCAGCGCTTGGAGCTGCAGGGGGGCAGTGCAGAACCATGCTGTCCTTAGCCGGCATGGCTGCCTGCCGTTAAGAGCAGGTATGGTGCCGCGTTCCCCTCCCCAATCCTTCCCCAGAGTCCCGCAGACCTTGCGCCGTACATGTATGGCGCTGGGCGCTAAGTCACGTCCGGTAGTGCGGTATATGTACGGCGCTGTGCTTTAAAGGGTTAACACGAGCAATTGGAAACCAAATGTAGTCATCTCTTTATTGTTTGTGCATTCACTTTGAAATGTGGAAATACATAAGACATTGAGAGTTTGAAATGGAAATAACTAGAGATGAGCAAAGTTTTGAATAATTTGATTCGCCAACTTCGCTGAAGTTCACCAAGAAATTTAAGCTGCAGCAGGGCAGGGGAGGGAGAGGCATCTCTCTTCCCTGTTCTTCTGATAGGCTGCAGGCACTAATGCCTGCAGCCTATCAGAGGCCGGCTCAGGCAGTGCGATTACGTCATTATCATCGCGCCCAGGGCCGGCCTTTGGGGTGTGCGGGCTGTGCGGCAGCCGCCGTGACGTGAATCTTTATTCTGCAGGGCCTGCGGGCGGGCGGCGGACTTACACAGTCACAGTGTGACACAGGTAGCGCTCCGGTCCGGACTGAAGGAGTGAGGAGGGGGCGGGGCTCGCGGCCGCTCTGAGCTCCGCTCTCTCTGCTGCCTGGCTGGCCTGCGCCTGCCTGTCTCTTTAAGAGAGCAGACAGCAGACCAGTGGCTGCTGGAGATGGAGCTTAGCTGCCACGGCCCGCACTGCACAGGCACGTCTTTCCTTTTGATGTTGCCAGTGCCACTGAGCTCCGCCCCCAGAGAGAAGACGGAGCGCGCCCAGCAGACACAGCAAGGCCCACGCGGCAGGCGGCGGCAGCAGCACTACAGCTAGAGGAGGCTAGAGCTAGTCGTCTATGGTCTATCTACAAGAACAAGTATGTATTTATTTGGAAAATGAGAAATGTGTGTGCCAACAGTGCCATGGGGGATGGGGGGACGGGACAGAGATGCAGCATCTGGAGGGGACAGGGAGAAATGTGCCAACAGTGTGCCATGGGGGATGGGGGGACGGGACAGAGATGTGCTGATGCTGCCCATCTGGAGGGGACAGGGAGAAATGTACTAATGCCATGGTGACTGGGGGGGGGGGGGTGCTGGAGTGGGAAAAGTGTGCAATGGGGGAGGGGGGGCTCAGAGAGGACTCAGGGGGGGCTCATAGAGGACAGGGGGACAGTGTACTTTCTTGCTACTACATCAACCCCCCCCCCCCCCCCTGGATTTTGGGGGCCATTAAGGGTTGGACTTTAACTCCTTTCTGCTGATGTTGAGTGTGCACATAGCCACCAATCATATTCCTCTCCCCCAGCACATCAGTTACCTTTAGGAGGGGGGGGGGGATATGATTGGTGGCTATGTGCACAATCCGCATCATCCAACCCCTAATGCCCCCCAAAATGCCCGTTGTGGGGGGGGGTATGACAGGCAGGAGGAGTAATGTGTATGCGGGCCCTTGCCCTGCACTCGCTCAGCTGTGCTTGCATACATATTGTGCCCTGTGTCCACTGTCCTGTGCCCACTCTGCTAAAGCCTGGCATAGCCCAGCTATGCCCAGCTTTACCAAAGCAGACAGGCAGGAACTGTGATGTGATCATATTTATCATATGTATGTGTGTGTGTGTGTGTCCGTCCCTGTGTGTGTGTGTGTGTCTGTCACCATCACCATGCCCACTGTTCCTATGTCTTGACGCAGCTGCATCAGGACGTTCTGTGCGGAGGAAGAAGAAGGAAGAGGAGGCAGCGCCGCCAGCAGGGAGTCCGTGCGATAGACACAGGAAGGCACACTAAGGACTAAGGTAACACTACCACATGATCTACACTAGTGTTATCTGTGGTTTTACATAGGACTGCAGGTAACACTACCACATGATCTACACTAGTGTTATCTGTGGTTTTACATAGGACTGCAGGTAACACTACCACATGATCTACACTAGTGTTATCTGTGGTTTTACATAGGACTGCAGGTAACACTACCACATTATCAGCACTAGTGTTATCTGTGGTTTTACATAGGACTGCAGGTAACACTGCCACATGATCTACACTAGTGTTATCTGTGGTTTTACATAGGATTGCAGGTAACACTGCTACATTTTCAGAAATCAGAGAGCCATCACTGTCTGTGTTATCTGTATTTAGAGAGCTAAGTGTTATTTGTGGTGTTACATAGGACTGCAGGTGACATGTACTACATTATCTGTAGACTGTACTCAGAGAGTTATCACTGTGTTATCTGTAGTATATTTGTTACAAAGATTTTTTTTCCTCTTTGTGTGTGTTTATGCGACCAGGTGTAAGGGGGGGGGGGGGGGGCCACAAGTTAGCTCGCACAGGGCGCCTGAACACCTCTAAGGCCGGCCCTGATTGCGCCACCTGAGCCGGGCAGCACACAGCAGGGCCACAGGCCGAAAGAGGTAAGTACTAGTTTTTTTTTTTTCTTTGCGGGGGGAGCTGGCACTATGGGGGCATCTGGAATTTCTTACAGCCCCATTTTTTTTGGGGTGGCACTCTGGGGGCATTTATTTCTTGACCATTTTAAGGGGGGCACTATGGGGGCACATTATGGGGGGGCACCATGGGGGAGAGGAGCACTATGGGGGCATTTGGGGGCTATAAAGGGGCTTTTTTTATTGGCACACTATGGGGGGCACTATAGGGGAGAGCGTCACTATGGGGCATCTGTTGGCACTATAGGGGCATTATTTGGGGGCACTATGGGGAAGTGGGGGCTCTAAAGGCGCCTTTTTTATTGGCACATTATGGGGGGCACTATGGTATCTGGTGGCACTAAGGGGGCATTTTTTACTGGCACATTATGGGAGGCACTTTAGGGGAGAGCGGCACTATGGGGCATTATTTGGGGGCACTATGGGGGAGTGGAGCACTATTGGGGCATCTGGTGGCACTAAGAAGGGGCATTTTTTACTGGTACATTATGGGGGAGAGGAGCACTATATGAGCATCTGCTGTGGGCACTAAGAGGGGGCATTGTTTTACTGGCATATTATGGGGACACTATGGGGAAGGGGAGAGGAGCACTATGAGGGCATTTACTGGGGCACTATATAGGGGTATTTTATACTGGCATACATTATGTGGACATTAGCTCAACTGCGGGCACTAAGCGGGGGTATTTCATGTACTGTCATATTATAGGGAGAATTATTACTACTAGGGGGTATTATGCGGAGCTTTACTACTACTGGGGGGCTATGAGAAACATGATTACTAGTATGGGCACTATAGGGGCATTATTGCTACTAAGTGTGCTCTGACAGAGAATTAATTCTATTGGTGGGATTTTGGGGAGCACTGTTACTTTGGGGGGCACCCTGGCATAGTATCAGCTTAGCACAATTATTTTTTGGAGACATTATCTTTATACTATTAGTGTCATGGGTCACCATGGCGGACTGGTCTGAATGGAGAAGATAAAGAAAAAGAACGTCTACAACAAAGGTAACATCACTGGATGTAAGAGGTATGTGGCTCTATGTAGGAGAGGAGATGCTCCGGCTCCTCCCCCTGCCATTTGCAGAAGGAGGATTCAGAGCTGGGTGAGGACGGCCAAAGGGGGCAGAAGGCCACGGGTGGGTGGCAGATGTTGGGGAGAACCACAAGCCTTGAGCAGGATCTGGGGAGGGAGGAGAGCGGAGGAGCTTCCTGGCTGTAGCCTGCTGTTTATTGTATAATGTGAAGCAGGCAGTGCAGCCAGGACACGCCCTCCCCTCTCCGTATGATGTGTAGAGACAGGCCTCAACAATAGAATTTCAGCTGTACAGTGTTTGTTGGGAGTGGTCTATTATATGTAGGAGGGGCTTTTAATAATGGGCGGCGCAAAAAAAATCTTGTGCGCCGCGTTTTTCCATTCCTACAGGGCTTTTAGAAATGGCCAGGCAAAAGAATTGGTGCAGCACACTACTTCATGCCGCATTTTTAAATATGAAGGGGGCTTTGAAAAATGGGCGGGCAAAAGAATTGGCACAGCGTGATACACGTGCCACATTGGGGGGCAGTAAATGCAATGTGTTCCTGTATAATAGAAAATAAAAGTCTGCAAAATAAAAATGGGCCACTTGACTGGATTTGCCCCCCAGGACTAAGGCTGCCAGCCCTTCCCTGCTTAGTTTTGCTTTGTAACACATGCAGTCACCATTTTAGGAAAACCTGAGTCATTACCATGAAGTGCGAGGAAATTTGGATTTTTTATGAATCAAAGTTTTCCTAAACTTTGGACTGAATTACACTTCAACATTAGAAATAACCATTGCACCCAACCTCTATGCCATAAACAGTAAGGTATAAAAATAAAAAAAAAGCCAAGTTAAGTTTTTTGGGTTTTTTGGTGGTGGGAGATATAATTTTACATTAGTTTTATTTTGATCTATATGGTATATGGTCTATATTTGGGCACTGAGTGACATAATTAAACAATAAAAATGATTATTATTTTTGTACAAATAGCACAATACTATAAAACTCCCAGGTAATATATTCATAAAAATCACACATAAAACAGTGCAGCCCAATTCATAGTGTAATAGAGCAAATGTGAGCGCAGTAGAAAGTTGAAGTCTACTACAGCTGTTTCACACAATGTATGATTCTTGGTCCTCATAGAGGGATGGTGGCACCCAATAATGACACTAGCTTACACCACCTAGGTTTCTGTGCAGTTACATTTCTGAAATTTTTATTTAACAAATTCAATCATCCAGTCATGAGTCAAATGAAGCATTAAGCATAAATGTTTGCATTGCCAAGGGTCAATATTGAATGTTTCAGCCTATCAGACCTTCTTTGGCTTTTTTGGTCTTGTCTAGAATTAAATCTTTAGGTGCAGGAGAACCTTAACACTAACACCAATTGACCTAAACATTCATATATAAGGGTGATGCCTCATTTAACTGATGCCTGGATAATTTTATTTTATTCAACAAAAAATTTGGAAATGTCATTGCTCAGAAACCTGAGTGCTGTGAACTACTTACCAGTACAAAACTTGAGGCATAAGTTGGCTGTTTGCCTTCAACCTTGTCATCAATTTGATGAATTGTATGCCATTCCAACTCATCCTTCTTCCCCAGGGAGTAATATTGGTGTCATAAATAGGTACTTCAGTAACCAACTCTGTCCACTACTTAATGGACGGAGCTGTGAAGCTGTGTAGTTCCAGTATCTATTTCCTGTTCCAAAGCTACTCTCGAACATCTGGTTGGTGGGGATATGGGTTGTTGGACTCCCACACTTCTGATATCCATGACCTAAACTGTGGATAGGTAATCATTTGATAAATCCTAAAGAACACCTTTAAGATTTCACTTAAAGGGAACCTGTCACCATGTTCTGAAATATAAAACCGAATGTACCTTAATGCTTGATTAACCTGATAGTTTCCAGCGATCGATCCATAATCTTCTCAGGACTAACCTGTCCTATTTTATCACCCTATAAAGCTTTCCCGCCGTTAGGCTCATTTGCATAAATAATTCCTTCCCCTCACACCATCATAACCTATTTCCCTCCCCTAAACTTTGATTGACAGCCAATTTCTGCCGTCACTGCTTGTAATCTGAAGTCGCGCACTTGCCCTTTCTTTGTTAGACCAATCAGATAGTTTAGTGTATGTCCCCTTCCCCTCACGCCACTACATGCTGGAATGTTCTGTCCGAAATAAAATTTGCGCATGCGCGAGATGTCCTACATTCATGAACTTTTCATCTCTCAAAAACTTTCCTTTCTGGCTCTCACAGAAACATGGCTGACACACTCTGACACCTCCTCCCCTGATGCACTCTCATATAGTGGATTTCAATTCACTCACACCTCCCGCCCCGGCTGCAAACATGGTGGAGGAGTTGGTCTTCTCCTATCAGACACCTGCTCCTACAGCCCAACTCCACTGCCAACCTCCATTACGCTCACCTCATTTGAAGTACACTCTGTTCGCATCTACTCCCCCTCCAACCTTCAAGTAGCTGTAATTTACCGCCCCCCAGGCCCAGCCGCCATCTTTCTTGACCACTTTAACACCTGGATACTACACTTTCTTTCTGCTGACATCCCCACTATCATCATGGGTGACTTTAACATCCCTATTGACACCTGCCACTCGGCCACCTCTAAACTCCTATCACTCTCTTCCTCCTTTGGCCTATCACAGTGGTCTTCAGCTCCCACCCACAGAGATGGTCACTCTCTGGATCTTATATTTACCCGCCTCTGCTCCCTATCTAAATTTCTAATTCGCCTCTCCCCCTATCCGACCACAACCTACTCACCTTCTCTTCATTGGTCTCTTCTGCTGCTCCCCCGGTCCACACACTAGCACACCCCCACAGGAACCTTAAACATCTCGACTTTCGCTTGCTTTCTGACTCTCTTCTCCCACTCTATACCATCTGTTCCCTCCAAGACCCAAATGCTGCCACCACCTTATATAACACCACAATAAGTTCAGCTCTGGACACTGTTGCCCCCTCACACACAACAAAACCCAAACAATCAACAGACAACCCTGGCACACCAACCCGAACAAAAAACTCAGACAAGCTTCCAGGGCTGCTGAGCGGCGATGGAAGAAATCCCATTCTCAAGATTAATTCACTGCATACAAGCAATCACTCCTCATATTCAAATCCTCACTCGCTAATGCAAAACAGGCCTACTTCTCATCTTTTATATCTTCCCTGGCCCACAGCCCTAAACAACGTTTTAACACTTTTAAGTCTCTTCTCCGTCCCCCAGCGCCCCCACCCTCTCCTCTCATCTCAGCTGAGGACTTTGCCAAATACTTCAAACAAAAGATAGTCAACACCAAAGAAAGCTTCAGTACACAGTCCCCACAGACCCTCTACACAACTGTTCGGTCCTCTTCTCCCAAAACCCGCTTCTCCACCATTACAGAAGAAAAACTCTCCACTCTACTCTCAAGATCACAACTCACCACCTGTGCACTTGACCCAATCCCTTCCCACCTCATCCCTAACCTCACCACAGTGTTTATCCCAGCCCTAACTCATCTCTTCAACCTATCACTAAGCTCTGGTGTCTTACACTCTGCTTTTAAACATGCTACCATTACACCCATCCTAAAAAAGCCTTCACTTGACCCATCTTCTTTGTCCAGTTATTGCCCCATATCCCTTCTTCTGTATGTCTTAAAGCTACTTGAACAACATGTCCATACGGAACTGTCCTCTCACCTCTCCTTCTGCTCCCTCTTTGACCGGCTACAATCTGGCTTCCGACCCCACCACTCAACTGAGACTGCCCTTACCAAAAACATTACTCCTGTCCTCCTTCTCCTTGACCTGTCCTGTGCCTTCGACACTGTCGACCACTCCCTTCTGTTGCAAACTCTCTCATCTCTTGGCATCACTGACCTGGCCCTCTCCTGGATCACATCATACCTCACAGACCGGACGTTTAGCGTCTCCCACTCTCACACCATCTCCTCGTCTCATTCACTCTCTGTTGGTGTCCCGCAAGGCTCTGTCCTAGGACCCCTGCTCTTCTCTATCTACACTTTTGGCCTGGGACATCTCATAGAGTCCCATGGCTTTCAGTATCACTCTTATGCTGACGACACACAAATCTACCTCTCTGGTCCAGACATCACCACCTTACTATCCAGAATCCCACAATGTCTATCCTCTATATCATCCTTCTTCCCTCTTCGCTTTCTAAAACTTAACATGGAAAAAACAGAATTCATCATCTTTCCCCCATCCTGCTCAACCTCCCCAACAGACCTATCTATCATGATCAATGGCTGCACACTCTCGCCGGTCAATCAAGTCCGCTGCCTTGGAGTGACCTTGGATTCTGCCCTCTCCTTCCGACTGCACATCCAAGCCCTTTCCACCACCTGCTGCCTCCAACTCAAAAACATCTCCCGCATTCGCGCTTTCCTTAACTTTGAATCTGCAAAAATGCTTGTACATGCCCTCATCATCTCCCGCCTAGACTACTGCAACATTCTCCTCTGTGGCCTTTCATCTAGCACTCTCGCACCCCTCCAATCTATCCTCAACTCTGCTGCCCGACTAATCCACCTCTCATCCTGTTACTCCTCTGCCTCTCCCCTCTGCCAATCTCTTCACTGGCTCCTCATTGCCCAGCGAATTCACTTCAAAATACTAACAAATACATACAAGGCCGTCCACAACCTGTCCTCTCCCTACATCTCTGAGCTACTTTCCCGATACATCCCCACACGCACTCTCCGATCCTCACAAGACCTCCTTCTCACCTCTCCTCTTATCACCTCTTCTCACAACCGCCTCCGAGATTTTTCCCGTGCATCCCCCACACTCTGGAACTCGCTACCTCAACATATCAGACTCTCACCTACAGTGGAATCCTTCAAAAGAAACCTGAAAACCCACCTCTTCAGACAAGCCTACAACCAGTGACCCTGCTGCCTCCATACCGCCATGACCAACTTCTCCCTCACCTACTCTGTCCTTCTCCCATACCATGTAGATTGTAAGCCCTCACGGGCAGGGCCCTCTCTCCTTCTGTACCAATTTGTAACTAGTCTTGTTTATGCTTAGTGCAATTGTCTGTATTATGTATGTATACCCCTTTTCATATGTACAGCGCTATGGAATGAATGGCGCTTTAATAATAAATAATAATAATCTAAAGGGGCGTTTCTTAGGCAGAGTTGAGGTGCTTGACTCAGAGAAAATATGACTCTTCTCCGGTCAAACATGTAAGATAGGACTCTTCTATGTTAATTAGCATAAAAGGCGGGAAAGCTTTATAGGGCGATAAAATAAGACAGGTTAGTCCTGAGAAGATTATGGATCGATCGTTGGGAACTATCAGGGTAAACAAGTATTAAGGTACATTCAGTTTTATATGTCAGAACATGGTGACAGGTTGCCTTTAATACCTTCATCTGTAGTTAATATCTTGATAATTCATGTCTAAATTTGATAGTCCATGTAGAGTGGCCAAAATGTGATGGAGTGGTATCAGCAATTAATTATCTGTCTAAGATTGCAAATGATGGCTGTGGGAATACTAATCCAAAATTTTCTACATTGGTAGTTGATAGTTTGAATTATTAAAGCTGTTCTGTAAATCCATAGGAAATAAACTACAATTTCAGTGAAGAGGGTTTATTATCATTTGCAGTCCTATATCTCGTGAGTGTTTGTAATCTTCCAGTTTATATCACAGGATAGGGCTGGGATAAATTGGTGTATTAGCACAGTATAGGCCCTGATTATAGGGATACCACTAAATATATATATTTTGACACTCTCCTATTGCATTGCTTAATCGGTTTAATTTAATACTGACATTAGCAAAGTATAGTTACAGTAATTTACAGCCTTTTCTTTACTGAACAGCTAAAACTCTATTTTCCAGATTTATTTCTCTTGACCTGAATTATATTTTCTACTGTGATATGTTTTTTAATTAGGAAGATCTGCTTCTTGCTGCTTGTGAACTTTTCAACCTTTATGTGTAATTTCCTTAGATATACTGCTTTCTAGGATAGCACATTTATTCATTTAATTATTTTCTTTGGAAATATCTCATGTGTTGAATTCCCTCAAGGGGGCATTTTTGTTTTTGCTGTTTTTGTGTATTTTAACTTTTAATAATGATATGTATTCATTATAGCATATTATATTTCTACAGTTAATATGACTATTTGGTAGCTGTTGAATGCATTGCATTAACCACTTTTAATTTACTTATATAGGGTTTAGCATTGAACACTATCTTATACATGTAGGAAATAAAGAAATATTCAAAGACATTTTCAGTGCTCTTTCCCTTTCCGCTATTGAGATCCGTCATAGGATCTCAATAGCGGGGGAAAACGCTTCCGTTTTGTCCCTATTCATTGTCAATGGGGACAAAACTGAACTTAACGAAACAGAGTGCGCCAGAATGCATTCCGTTCTATTTGGTTGCGTCTCCATCACTGACAGAATAACGCTGCAAGCAGCAGTTTTCTGTCCACGATGTGGTGAGGAGCAAGACGGATCTCTCATGACACACAATGTAAGTCAATGGGGGCGGATCCGTTTTCGCGGACACAAAAGAAAATGGATACGTCGCCCGTTGACTTACAATGGTTTTAGAGACGGATCTGTCTTGGCATTTTTAGAGATAATACAACCGGATCCATTCAGAATGGATGCAGATGGTTGTATTATTATGAAGGAAGCATTTTTGCTGATCCAAGACGAATACAGCAAAAACGCTGGTGTGAATATATCCTAACACCTTGTATTTGATATAATTTTGTTATTTTTCAAATGCCCCTTTGTTCATATAGTTGTTGGGGCTCTCACTATATCTCTATCTATCTCTCTACTCTACCTATCTTGTGCTAAAGTGGTTAACACAACAAATCTATTATACTATCTATTAATCTATCTATCTATTTATCTATCTTGTACATATCACAACCTACAGGTACAGCACACATAGTTGCCAGGGACTGTCCTTAATTTTCATAGACACTCCCTGCAAATTTTGGCTCTGCTGGCCCAAAATGGGCAGTGCTTAAGTAAGTCTGCCCATAAAAGGGCATTCCTTCGTGCTTGAGAGTTTTGCTGGGGGTGGGGGTCTATTTGTCCGTAATTTACCAAATGCAATGTTGTTAAGTATGAGTACACAATAACATAAATATTACAACATTAAAGCCCTCTTATAAGCTTTTTTTTTTTTAGCACTACTGTAAATTTACCCTTAAGCATCATGCATATAGAGACCTATGTGCAGGAATCTATGAATTAGCACACGAATACATCTGAAATTCTCTAGTACAAATCCATGAAAACTCTGTGTGCCACTGTATGGTGTTATGTATGGCACCATATTACAATGCTGCAATGTTTGTAGTGTAAAATATTGCAATAAAACGGTATCTAATTGAGCAATGTATTAACAAATAGAGATTAATGTGTGAAAAATGTCACATCCTGATCAGTGAAGGCCAGTTCGCAGTGTTCGCCAACGAACACATGCGGGCTGCCATTTTTATTAAGGTTAGACTCACCCATCCGGCGATGCACAAGTAAGCCCTTACCTGTGCCTGTGACGCGATCCAGTCTGAAATCAAATGCGGTCACCGGGAGCAGGCAGTTCCGAGAACAGCCGGCGGGGGCCTTCATCGGGCTGTTCTCGGAACTGCCTGCTCCCGGTGACCGCATTTGATTTCAGACAGGCTCTCAGCTCGCGGCACAAAGTATAAGATACTTTGCACTTTTGAGTGGCAATACTTCACTGTCGGATATCCTTGTATTTTTGTTTTCTGAGTGCTCATATTTCTGAAAAGGATGCAAATTGAGAGGTGATATTGTTTTTATCTATAATTGTTCAACATGACTGTAAGACTTTTTAGTTACCTATATTCTCAATCGAGAACCTTCTTCTATTTTTATTTCTTAATACCTGCTGTTCATATCACTTTTTCTATAACTTTTATGCTTACTTCCCGGCAGATACTACTTATATTGCTGTGTAATGCAGTAATTCATGTTTTATTATATTCGACACATGTTTAAGAATGAAAAGATCTTTCTCCTAAGATCAATATCTTAAGGCTAATGAAAGTGTCAAGCTGTAAAGCATATCAAGGTCATCACATACAAAATATATCAGTCCTAATGCTATCTGTGCGAATTTCCAGTTTAAGTCTTGAGATTCAGACAAGGATGTGAATAAAGCAAATCTCCATTCAGATTCTGGAAATTCAGTTTTCAGAGCACTTGTGGACAGTCTCACATGAAAACCATTCCCATAAGGGTCCTAAAAGCTGCGATCAATTTCCCCCTGGCATGAAGATGAAGAGAGTAACACATGACCGGAGTTTCATTCTATACACAGGGTTTGTTTGCATTCTGTAACCATGAAGACATAAGTCTGCATAGAAGCTGTAGAGACAAAATGGTAGGAAATTGCCTTTCTGTGACTGCTAATAATGGAAACTCCTTTTATAATCATTTGAACAAACGTGCACATAAAATTTATTGTAAATAGCCATATGCCCTTAGGCTTGCCATGTAATGTGTTTTACCCTGAAATGCAACAGTTTTGTGCTTCAACTTTTGGCTGTGTGTTTTTAGTGGTAGTGTTGAGTGCGAATATTCGAATTGCAAATTTTAATCGCGAATATCGCTACCACTTCGAAAATTCGCGAATATTGTTGAATATTCTAATCACAAATTTATTACATTGCCGATTTTTCGCAATCAAGTAAACAATGACTGGAGATCACGAATTCTCGAATTTGCAAATTTATGGCTAATTTTCGGCCAAAAATTTGCGAAATATTGCAAATTCACTATTTAGACGTGAACACACAAAAAAGAAAAATATTTGCTAAACATTGAAAAGTCGTGTGTTGCCCTGATTTGTAGCACAAAAGAGAACTATATAAACTTGTGCATACTTTACTATAAACACCTGGGGAAAAAGTTAGTTATTGTTAAAATACCAAGCAAACAGTGTGCCCAAAAGTTTAGAAAAAACTAAATAATAATTATAACATGATTAAAGGTCTTGTTCCAGTATTTAATACTGATGAACGGTCCTCAGGATAGGCCATCAGTATCAGATCGATGGGATCTGATTCATGGCACCTCTGCAGATCAGGTGTTTGAAAAGGCTGTGCCTCTTCAGTGGGTGCTGCAACCTCATCCTAGGCCAGGGACATCACATTCATCGGACACATGGCCTAGCACAGTTCAATTCCATTAAAGTGAAAGGGGCTGAGCTGCAATACCTAGCACAGCTGCTATCCAGTGGATGGCTCTGTGTTTGGTAAGCTGCAAGGAGGTCTCCTCAAACTGCTGATTGGCGAGGTTGCCGGGAGTCGAATGCCCACTGATTGGATACTGATGACCTATCCTGAGAAAAAGTTATCAATATTAAACTCTTATAAATCGACAATTGTCATTTTAATTGCATAATTAAAATAGCGCCCATAACTGTGTGTCACGAGGGTGTCAAGAGCCACGCCTGACTCCGTTATACCCGGGGTCAGGAAGTCGCAGCGGGTGGCTGCGCGCTCTATGTAGAAACATAGTGCTGTTTCTTTATGGTAGCTTTCTGGGTTTGCCTTGCAACCCTTTTTGGCTCACTCAGGGATCCGTAGCTCCTTCTCCTCAGCTGTTTCTTGTCCAGCACTCCCAACCTCCTTATATTCCCCTCTCACACTTCTCTGGTTGCCAGATATAGAGCTTCCTGCCTGGACTTCTATACTGACCTATTGGAGCTGTGTAACTGTGTTCCCTGGTTTATGTTCCAGAGTGTTACCCTCCGGATCCCTGTGGGCCTTGGTGGTCTGCTGTTGTCGCCCACCTGGGATTATATGTTTTGTCTGTCCTCTCCTTGGTGTTTTCCTTTAGTGTCAGTGGTGCGGACTAGTGATCCCACCGCCCCGTTCACTACACAGGGCTCATTTTAGGGAAAGCCAGGGTTTAGGCACGTGATCGGCGTACGGGTGAGGAACCCGTCTAGGGACGTCAGGGCAGTCAGGTGCCAGCCGCAAGGTGAGTCAGGGGTCACCACCTTTCCCTCTCCCTTGGACAGGGCCTTCCCACTTCCCTCCCTTTGCGTGACGCCGGTCATTACATTATATCTGGCCCTTATTTTGTGTAGGTAAAAAAAAAAAAAAAAAAAATTCTTTCTACCTATTTAGAATCCAGTATGGATCCAGTTGCTGCTTTGTCAGAGCAACTTCAAGGCCTGTCTTTGGAGGTGGCAGGATTGAAGGCGTCGGTCCTCCAGCGACAGCAGCAATTACAACAGACCGCAAGCCCAGCGGTTGCTACAGGTAACCAGGTTGTTGCGGAACCCAAGGTTGTTCTTCCTGACAGATTTTTTGGGGGAACGGACAAATTTGTGACGTTCCGTGAGGCCTGTAAATTATATTTTAAGCTGCGCCCTTACTCCTCTGGTAATGAAGAACAGCGGGTGGGGGTTGTTATTTCCCTGCTGCAGGGGGACCCGCAATCCTGGGCATTCTCTTTACCCGCTGATTCCCATGCTCTCCGTTCAGTGGATGAATTTTTTGGGGCCTCGGGTCTCATATATGACGACCCTGACCGAGTCGCACTGGCTGAATCAAAATTACGGAGACTCCTACAGGGAGAGCGGCCAGTAGAGGAGTATTGCTCAGAGTTCCGTAGGTGGGCTACGGATACCCAGTGGAACGACCCGGCTCTCAGGAGTCAGTTCTGCTCTGGGTTATCCGAAAGGATTAAGGATGCGCTTGCGCTGTATGAGACTCCCTTTTCCCTTGATGCGGTTATGTCCCTTGCTATCAGAATAGATAGACGTCTTAGGGACAGATTGAAAAAACCAGAGCAATTGGTAACCCCTCCCAAGCAGCAGTTAGTCTGTACGGACTTAGACGAGCCTATAGAGCTAGGAGGAACTACTCGTCAGGTCCGTCCTCCTGAGGCTCGCCGTAGGTGTGGGGTTTGTTTTTTCTGTGGGGAGAGGGGTCATTTTATTAATGTCTGTACTTTCTTCCTCAAAAACAAAAAAACCGTCGGAAAACTACTAACCCCAGGCTGTGTGGAGGATGTCAGCCGGGGGGTATACGTTTCCTCCATACGAACATCGCAATTTGTGTTGCCAGCGGTTGTTGTTTTTGGCGTTAAGATGGAGACTATTTCTTTTTTTCTAGACAGTGGAGCAGGAGTAAATTTGATAGATGCCCATTTTGCCCACACTATGGGTTTGTCTCTCTGTACGCTACAGAGACCTATTCCCATATTCGCTATTGATTCTGCTCCTCTGTCTCAGAGAAACCTCACTCACATTGTCCATAACTTACACCTTCGGGTAGGGGACCACCATAACGAGTTGCTTTCATGTTATGTTCTGGAGGGGCTTCCCACTCCGGTGGTGTTGGGTCTTCCCTGGTTGGTAGCGCACAATCCAGTGGTGGATTGGCAGGCCAGGGATATATTGGAGTGGAGTGAGCATTGCAGAGAAAATTGCTTAAATAGCAATTGCTTAGTCGAGCTCCATAGCTACCCTACCTACATTTATTTCGGACTTTGAGGACGTTTTTTCTGAAAAGGGTTGTCAGAAGTTACCACCTCACCGTCCTTATGATTGCCCGGTTAACCTGATTCCCGGTGCAAAATTACCCAAGACCAGGTTATATAATCTTTCGGGTCCCGAGAGACAAGCCATGAAAGATTAGAGCTTGGCTAAGGGACACATCAGACCCTCTTCTTCACCCGTGGCTGCAGGGTTTTTCTTCATTAAAAAGAAAGATGGGGGCCTGCGTCCTTGCCTAGATTTCCGCGAACTAAACCGGATAACCATTCGAGACCCATACCCTCTTCCTCTCATTCCTGACCTGTTTAATCAGATTGCGGGTGCTAGGTGGTTCTCCAAACTTGATCTTAGGGGGGCCTACAATCTGATTCGTATTAAGGAAGGGGATGAGTGGAAGACAGCTTTTAACACCCCTGAGGGGCATTATGAAAATCTAGTCATGCCTTTTGGTCTGACCAATGCTCCTGCTGTCTTCCAACATTTCGTTAATGACATTTTTAGTCATCTTATCGGCAGGTTTGTGGTGATATACCTAGATGATATTTTAATTTATTCGTCTGATCTGAAAACACATGAGGTGCATGTCAGACAGGTACTGCAGGTCCTACGGACGAATAAATTATATGCTAAAATTGAAAAGTGTGTCTTCGCCGTTCAGGAAATACAGTTCCTAGGTTATTTATTATCTCCCTCGGGTTTCCGTATGGATCCTAGGAAGGTCCAGGCAATTTTAGATTGGGATCTTCCTGAGAACCTCAAAGCACTGCAACGGTTCTTGGGCTTCGCTAATTTCTATAGAAAATTCATTAAAAATTATTCGGTGATTGTAAAACCCCTTACTGACATGACTAGGAAGGGGACTGATTTTTCTAAATGGTCTAATGCCGCTAAAATTGCTTTTTCCTCTCTAAAAGAGAGGTTTACCTCGGCACCTGTACTAATCCAACCTGATGTCTCCCAGCCTTTTATTGTTGAAGTAGATGCGTCAGAGGTGGGAGTGGGGGCTGTGCTGTCTCAGGGTCCATCTCCTGGCAAATGGCGTCCTTGTGCGTTCGTTTCTAAAAAACTATCTGCAGCAGAGAAGAACTATGATATCGGCAATAGGGAACTATTAGCTATTAAACTAGCGTTTGAAGAATGGCGTCACTTTTTAGAGGGGGCAATCCACCCTGTCACTGTGATTACGGACCACAAAAACCTTCTGTACCTCAAATCAGCTAAGCGTCTCACCCCTAGACAAGCTAGGTGGTCTCTATTTTTTACCAGGTTTAACTTTGTTATTACCTATCGTCCTGGGGCAAAAAATACCAAGGCAGATGCACTATCTCGTTGTTTCCCTGGAGGGGGTAATGTGAGTGATCCGGTACCCATTCTACAAAGAGGAGTGGTTGTCTCTGCGGTACACTCTGTTCTGGAGGGGAAGGTGTTAGAGGCCCAGGGGGACGCCCCGGCCTCTTGCCCCTCAGAGAAATTGTTTGTACCGTTGAACCTGCGTCTCGAATTATTAATGGAACATCATAATTCGGCACTTGCTGGGCACCCGGGTAGTAAAGCAACCTTGGAGCTATTGTCTCGTCGTTTTTGGTGGCCAAGGTTGCATCAGGATGTAATGGATTTTGTGTATTCCTGTTCTACTTGTGCGCGCGCGAAAGTCTCTCATACACGTCCTGCAGGGTCTTTATTGCCACTTGTCATTCCCAATACACCATGGACACATCTGTCAATGGATTTTATCACTGACTTACCTTTGTCTGTGGGTAAAACAGTTATCTTGGTAGTAGTGGACAGGTTTAGCAAAATGGTACACTTCATTGCGTTACCCGCACTACCTAATGCTAAGACTCTTGCTCAGGTATTCATCAGTGAAATCGTGAAGCTTCACGGGGTCCCTTCCGATGTTATTTCGGATCGGGGAACCCAGTTTATTTCTAAGTTTTGGAAAGCTTTTTGTTCCCGTTTGGGGGTACACTTGTCCTTTTCCTCAGCTTTCCATCCTCAGTCGAATGGACAGACTGAGCGTACCAACCAAAACCTTGAGACATATCTAAGATGTTTTGTGTCTGAAAACCAAGAGGTGTGGTCATCATATTTACCGTTAGCCGAGTTTGCCATAAATAATCGCCGTCAGGAATCTACTGGCAAGTCACCATTTCTTGGTGCATATGGTTTTCATCCCCAATTCTGTACTTTCAAAGAGGGGGGGTCTTCTGGGGTTCCCGAAGAGGAACGGTTTTCGTCATCTCTTTCATCGGTATGGCAGAAGGTGCAAGCTAACTTGAAAAATATGGGAGGTAAATATAAAGGCATGGCTGATAAGAGACGGTCGCCAGGTCCGGACCTAGGAGTGAATGACTATGTGTGGTTGTCTACTAGGAATATTAAATTAAAGGTTCCCTCTTGGAAACTGGGTCCTAGGTTCATTGGCCCTTACAAAATAGTAGCCATCATTAACCCCGTGGCTTTTCGCCTGGAGCTACATCAGACATTTAAAATCCATAACGTCTTCCATAAGTCGTTACTCAAGAAATATGTTCCACCTCTAGAACCGTCACCGCTGCCACCCCCTCCTGTTGTTGTGGATGGTAATCTAGAGTTTCAAATATCCAAAATTGTTGATTCTCGTCGGGTCCGCCGCTCTCTTCAATATCTGGTGCATTGGAGGGGTTACGGTCCCGAGGAAAGAATGTGGGTTCCAGCGTCTGAGGTAAATGCCGACAGGTTAGTTCGGGCTTTTCATGCCTCTCATCCTGAGAGACCTAGTCCTGAGTGTCCGGAGGCCCCTCGTAGAGAGGGGGGTACTGTCACGAGGGTGTCAAGAGCCATGCCTGACTCCGTTATACCCGGGGTCAGGAAGTCGCAGCGGGTGGCTGCGCGCTCTATGTAGAAACATAGTGCTGTTTCTTTATAGTAGCTTTCTGGGTTTGCCTTGCAACCCTTTTCGGCTCACTCAGGGATCCGTAGCTCCTCCTCCACAGCTGTTTCTTGTCCAGCACTCCCAACCTCCTTATATTCCCCTCTCACACTTCTCTGGTTGCCAGATATAGAGCTTCCTGCCTGGACTTCTATACTGACCTACTGGAGCTGTGTAACTGTGTTCCCTGGTTGGTGTTCCAGAGTGTTACCCTCCGGATCCCTGTGGGCCTTGGTGGTCTGCTGTTGTCACCCACCTGGGATTATATGTTTTGTCTGTCCTCTCCTTGGTGTTTTCCTTTAGTGTCAGTGGTGCAGACTAGTGATCCCACCGCCGTTCACTACACAGGGCTCATCTTAGGGAAAGCCAGGGTTTAGGCACGTGATCGGCATACGGGTGAGGAACCCGTCTAGGGACGTCAGGGCAGTCAGGTGCCAGCCGCAAGGTGAGTCAGGGGTCACCACCTTTCCCTCTCCCTTGGACAGGGCCTTCCCACTTCCCTCCCTTTGCGTGACGCCGGTCATTACACTGTGGTTACTATGGGAAATATTCTACCTACATTAAAGGGCTTCTACCACCAGAAATACTGTTATGCAGCTGACTGACATTAGCGATGCGCCAATGTCAGCACTACATAACAGTATGTTTCTAACATTACTTCCTGCAGCCGTTTTTGTAAAAAATGAACTTTTATTATATGCTAATGAGCCTCTAGGTGCTATGTGGGCGTAAAATAAGCACCTAGAGGCTCTGTCCACTCACCCATTATCCCTCCCAGGTCCCCTGTTCTGCCCGCCCAGCTCCTCCTGATTGATGGCACGGTCCACCGCATCGTTTACGAAATCCCGCGCCTGTGCCGTTCACTTCTGTCTTCAGCGCAGGCGCAGTGAGTGAAGGCCGCTCTCCTGATGCCGGCTTCCTCACTGTGACGTAGTCGGCACCAGGAGCGCATCATTCACTCACTGCGCCTGCGCCGAACAGGGGACCTGGGCGGGATAATGGGTGAGTGGACGGAGCCTCTAGGTGCTGATTTTACACCCACTTGGGGGCACACTTGGGGGACATTATAATAATACAGGGGGCACGACTGGAGACATTTAACATACTGGAAGCACTACAGGGGGGCAATTCTAAACACTGAGGGCTTTAAATACTTGTGGCACTACTGGGGACATTTTAAATACTGGGGGGCACAAACATATAATGTGCTGTACTGGGGTCACTACAGGAGGCATTATAATTTTATTACTACTACTAGGGTACTGCGGGTATTATTATTAGGCACAATATTGAGGGCATTTCTACTTAGAGGGGCACTCTTGGAGAGCATTACCATTATTGGGTGCACTGTAAGGGGAACTACTACTAGTGAGGGCACTCTGAAGAATTATTACTATTGGTGGAACTTTTAGGAACACTTTGGGGACTATCTCTATAGCACTGTTATTTTGTAAGTATAGTATTTTGAGGCATTGGGGAGCACAGAGGGCACAGTATTGGGGGCAGCACAGCACTGTAGTGCAGTTTTTAAATAAGGAAACAGAGGATGATGGAAAAGTGAAGGATCTAACATGTGGGTGGAATACTTTAGTGTTGATCGAGCACCAAAGTGCTCGGGTGCTCGAGTAGAACACCTAGGGATGCTCGGGTGCTCTACCGAGCACCCGAGCACAATGGAAGTCAATGGGAGAACCAGAGAATTAAACCAGGCACCCCCTGCTCTGAAGAGGGGAAGGTGTCTGGTTTACATGAAAAGCTCAGAAATTGATGGAAACACCACTAAAATGGTTTGGGAACAGCATGCGGAGGATGTCTGGATGCATCTTGGACTCCCAGGTCGCTGCTGGGATTGATGTTGTCCGAGTAGTGCGCCAATTTTACAGACTGACAATAATATGCACAAAACCTAAGATAAAATCGATTTGAGGAAAAATTGTTAGGAAACGTTCTTTCCTGTATATTTACTTGTATATAAAGTGCAAGTGCTGCCAAAAATTACAAGGAAGAGGCACTCTGATACAACCTGTATATCACATAAAGGAGGGCTTCATTCACATTGTAGTACAATTGTTCAGGTAGTGGGAATCCAATACACCCTTTATCACACATAAAGGAGGGCATTATACACACCCTTGAAAAATTATGATTGCTGGCCTGCTGGTGACCCTCAAAAACATTAGGAGCAAGGGCCTGCTGGTGACCCTCTAAAACATTTGGGGCGAGGGCTTGCTGCTGATCTGGCCATATAAAACATTAGGTGTGAGGGTCTGCTGCAGAGCTGACCATCTAAAACATTAGGGGTGAGGGTCTGCTGCTGAGCTGACCATCTAAAACATTAGGGGTAAGGGTCTGCTGCTGAGCTGACCATCTAAAACATTAGGGGTGAGGGCCTGCTGCAGAGCTGACCATTGAAAAAATTATGGTTGAGGGTCTGCTGGTGAGCTGACCATCGAAAAAATTATGGTTGAGGCCCTGCTGCTGAGCTGACCATCAAAAAAATTATGGTTGAGGGCCTGCTGCTAAGCTAACCATCAAAAAAATTATAGTTGAAGGCCTGTTGCTGAGCTGAACCTCTAAAACATTAGAAGCGAGGGAAGCCTAATAAGCATGTTGATATGATGGAGAAGGAGGAGGAAGACAATAAAAGGAAGATTGAACCATATACTCTTTTTTGTGGTGGAAGGGGTGCGTGGGAATACACTGTATTCAATACACCATAAAAGCCACATTTAAAGTGCCTTTATGTTCAGCCACTTTCCTCTGGTGGAGTAGAGTAGTCAGGGGCAATCCAGGCCTTGTTAATTTTGATAAGAGTCAACCTGTCAGCATTTTCAGTTGACAGTCGGATGCGCTTATCAGTTATTATGCCCCCAGCAGCATTAAATACACGCTCTGACAAAACGCTGGCGGCAGGGCAGGCCAGCACCTCCAAGGCGTAGAGCGCCAGTTCGTGCTACATGTCCAGCTTGGACACACAATAGTTGTAAGGTACAGAGGCATCATTGAGGACACGGACATGGTCTGCTAAGTACTCCAACATCTTCCAAAACTTTTCTCTCCTTGTAACACTAGGCCGCGCATCAGGGTGAGGTTGCTGGTGGGGTGTCATGAAACTATCCCAAGCCTTGGAGAATGTTGCCCTGCCTCTGTTGGAACTGCTGTGTGTTCTCCTAGTCTCCCTCCTTGGTTGCCAAAGGAACTACGTACTCTGCTATCAGCGTTGTCAGCTGGAAATTTTTGGAGCAATTTTTCCACAAGGACCTTCTGGTATTGCACCATTTTGCTAGTTCTCTCCACCACAGGAATGAGAGATGAGAAGTTCTCTTTGTAGCGGGGGTCGAGAAGGGTGAACAACCAGTAATCGGTGTTGCACAAAATGCATATAACGTGAGGGTCATGTTAAAGGCAGCATAACATAAAGTTAGCCATGTGTGCCAGAGTCCCAACAGACAAGACTTTGCTGTCCTCATCAGGAGAATGACTCTCAATCTCCTCATCCTCTTCCTCCTCTTTGGCCCCTCCACGCTGAACAGATGGAATAAACCTGCTGTGGGTGCTACCCTCTGTAGCGGAGGCAACAGTCTCCTGCTCCTCCTCTTCATCCAATTCTCGCTGAGAAGACGAACGGAAAATTGTCTGGCTATCACCCTTTGTACTGTCTTCTCCCATTTCCACTTCTTCCACATGCAAAGCATCCTCCTTTATTGTGAGCATCGAGCGTTTCAGTAGACACAGAAGTGAGATGGTTACGCTGATAATAGCGGCATCGCTGCTCACCATCTGTGTTGATTCCCCAAAGTTGCATAAAACCTCACAGAGGTCAGACATCCATGTCCACTCATCGCTTGTGAAGAGCAGAAGCTGACTGGAAAGGTGACGACCATGTTGCAGCTGGTATTTCACTACTGCCCTCTGCTGCTCACAAAGCCTGGCCAACATGTGGAATGTGGAGTTCCAGCGCGTGCTCACAACAGTCGGTGAGCTGGCAATTGCAAGCACTGCTGGAGCATTGCCAGATCGGCGGCAGCTGTAGATGACTTTCGGAAATTGGCACACAAGCAGCGCACCTTCACCAGTAGCTCAGAAAAATTGGGGTAGGTTTTGAGAAACCGCTGAACCACTAAGTTGAACATGTGGGCTAGGCATGGAATGTGTGTGAGCTTGCTGAGCTCCAAAGCCGCCACCAAGTTACAGCCATTATCAGACACATCCACGCCTGGTCTTAGGTTGAGTGGTGAGAGCCACAGCTCAGTCTGGTCCCTTATACCCTGCCACAGCTCTGTCGCGGTGTGCTGTTTGTCACCTAAACATATTAGTTTCAGCGGAGCCTATTGCCGCTTCCCCACTGCAGTGCTACACTGCTTCCAGCTACTGACTTTTGGCTGACTGGTGCTGCAAGATGAGAATTCAAAGGTGGAAGTGGAGGAGGAGGTGGAGGAGGAGAAGGGGGAGTTTCAGCTACTAATGTAGGTGGTGGCGGAAATCCTGATGGAAGTAGGGCCCTCAATCCTTGGCGTTGGTAGCACCTGTGCCATCCCAGGGTATGACTCGCTCACGGCCTTCACCCAGTGTGCTGTCAGGGAAATGTAGCATCCCTGACCACAAGTACTTGTCCATGTGTCAGTCTTTAAGTGGACCTTTCAAATAACTGCATTGGTCAGGGCACGGGTGATGTTATGGGACACATGCTGGTGTAAGGTGGGGACAGCACACCGGAAAAAATAGTGTCGGCTG
The DNA here is from genome assembly GCF_905171765.1 of Bufo bufo. Taxonomy (NCBI): domain Eukaryota; kingdom Metazoa; phylum Chordata; class Amphibia; order Anura; family Bufonidae; genus Bufo; species Bufo bufo. The sequence goes on along the minus strand of NC_053390.1, from coordinate 640,594,682 downwards.
GAGACTGAGTAACGAGGGACCGCCACCGCCATCAGGCTGCGGAAAGCCTCAGTGTCCACAATCCTAAATGGCAACATTTCCAGGGCCAGCAATTTGGAAAGGTGCGCATTTAGTGCTATGGCCTGTGGTTGGGTGGCTGGGGATTTGCGCTTTCGTTCTAATGCCTGGGGTATGGACATCTGCGCTGGGACACAGAAGTGGATGTGCTAGCTGATGGTGCTTGTGAAGGTCCAGGTGCATGGCGGGAGGCATCCGGGCCTTCGTCTTGGACAGGGGATTGGCCAGCTCATAACACAGGGGAAGAGGAGGCAGTGTGACCCGCAGACACTGATTGTGGACCCAGCCCTTCAGCCCACCTATTAGGATGCTTTGATGCCATGTGGCGGATCATGCTGGTGGTGGTGAGGTTGCTAGTGTTCACACCCCTGCTCATTTTAGTATGTCACAGGTTGCAAATGATAATTAATTTATCATCTGCACTTTCCTCAAAAAAGCCTGCGGAACACCTACCCCTTTTCAAGGGAGTGTCACGAGGGTGTCAAGAGCCACGCCTGACTCCGTTATACCCGGGGTCAGGAAGTCGCAGCGGGCGGCTGCGCGCTCTATGTCTAAAGACAGTGCTGTTTATTAATGGTAGCTTTCTGGGTTTGCCTTGCAATCCTTTTTGGCTCACTCAGGGATCCGTAGCTTCTCCTCCTCAGCTGTTTCTTGTCCAGCAATCCCAACCTCCTTATATTCCAATCTCTCACTTTTCTGGTTGCCAGATATAGAGCTTCCTGCCTGGACTTCTATACTGACCCACTGGAGCTGTGTAGCTGTGTTCCCTGGTTGTTGTTCCAGAACGTTACCCTCCGGATCCCTGTTGGGCCTTGGTGGTCTGCTGTTGTCGCCCACCTGGGATTATATGTTTGTCTGTATTGTCTGTCCTCTCCTTGGTGTTTTCCTCTTAGTGTCAGTGGTGCGGACTAGTGATCCCACCGCCCCGTTCACTACATAGGGCTCATCTTAGGGAAAGCCAGGGTTTAGGCATGTGATCGGCGTATGGGTGAGGAACCCGTCTAGGGACGTCAGGGCAGTCAGGTGCCAGCCGCAAGGTGAGTCAGGGGTTACCATCTTTCCCTCTCCCTTGGACAGGGCCTTCCCATTTCCCTCCCTTTGCTTGACGCCGGTCATTCCAGGGAGATTGCCACAAGAGGGTGCTCCGGGGAACAGTTGCGGGCCTGTTTGGTGTGGCCCGCCTTCTCCCTTTTGCCACCCCACTGCCTCTTCCAGCCTGTTGTGGTGCTGCGGATCTCTCCCCTTCTGTACTGCTGTCCTCGCTCGGCTTGCCACCTCCACAGGTTGGGTCAGTGATTTCATCGTCCACCACCTCCTCTTCCACTTCCTCACTCTGGTCATCCTCCTGACTTGTTGACCTAACAACAACTTTAGTTATCGACAACTGTGTCTCATCCTCATCATGAACCTCTTGAGACACTAATTGTGATAGACTTATTGGCAACTGTGTCTCATCATTATCATTCTCCTCGTGATACACTAATTGCCGTTCCCCACCGTCATCTTCTTGTGACTGTGGATGCTCAAGAGTTTGGGCATCTGTGCACACGATCTCCTCATGTCCCTTTTAAAGTGGGCTTGGCGAGAGGCCCAAATCAAGGAATGGCGATGAAAAGAACTCCTCGGAATATCCAAGTGTGGAATAACTTGTTTTGCAAGACTCTCCATGGTGGGAGGAAGGAGGAACAGGGTGAGGATTCTGTTGACCAGACTCTTGGATACTGAGACTGGACTTTGTGGAAGAAAAGGTGGTGCTTAACCGACTGGAAGCATTATCTGCTGCAATCCAACCGACCACCTGGTCGCACTGGTCTGACTTTGAGAGTGGTGTCCTGCGCCGCCCTGCAAACTGGGACATGAAGCTAGGTATCGTGGATGAGTGTGTTTCTTGTGCTCTTGCAGCAGGCACAGTTTCCCCGTGCTCAGGGCCACGGCCTCTGCGTGCACCATCAGCAGCATGGCCACTTCCCCATCCCTTACTGCTCTCCTTCTGCATATTAAATGGTATATATGCTTGCAAGTATGTCACACGTACACTACTGCAGGTTTATGCGCAAATAAATTAAACTGATTGTCACTGATATTTAGGATGTGCAAACGTTATACAGGAGATGTAGAGCAGGTAATGTCGCTACCACCAGCAGCGAAAAAATTAGACTGAATTTTATTGACATTTAGGATGCGCAAACATTATACAGGAGATGTAGCGCAAGTAATGTCGCTGTCACCAGCGGCTAATAAAAAATTACAAGGAATGTCACAGCTATTTGGGATACGCAAATGTTATACAGGAGATGTAGCGCAGGTAACGTTGCTGCTGTCACCAGCGGCTAATAATAAATTACAGGGAATATCACTGGTATTTATGATGCGCAAACGTTATACAGGAGATAAGGTACAAATTCTGTTCAAGTATTAAACTCTCTAGCGCTGCAAAATCCTGGACACAAGTGAGCAAAAGTCCATACAGTGAAATAGAAGAAAAATTGGATTGCGCCGCAGGAGAGTATACTAGGAATAATCAAAGTCACAAAGTTATTTTCTTCCTATGTAAATCTTCAGTCAAAAGGATTCATTCATGAACATCAAACACAAACTAGGATGTAGAATTCTGAAATAAAATAGAAACCGCACGATGGTGTAGTAACTTCAAACAGAGTGCAACCTAAGTACAGGTTATACTCACAAAACTCGGATGGTAATAAGTGTAGAAAGCCGGCTCAGCGCTGTCAAAGACCCAGGAGCTGCACACCTCAAATGCTGTTCACCAGACCCGACGGGCGGATAGAATCTTGGATAATTTCCACAAGCACAGGCTGGATCTCCAGGTAAAAACCACTTAGGCAGAATGTCAAACTTTACACTCCTCAAAGTCTCGGAAAGAAAAATATCATCCAATGGTGAAGTATATACCACAAGGTTGAATAAAAATGGATTTATTATACTCACATCAACGCAAGTTTTGGAGCAAATTAAAACAGGTACAAGGTGCCCGACCCGGGTTTCGCCATAATGCTTCGTCTGGGGCGTGTGTTCCTAATTGCATGCAGCTGAATAAAAAGGATCCAAAGATCCAAAGTACCTCCCTTATTGGGCGTCATAGAACTTATAACAAATATAGACCACTTCTAAAATATATAGACACACAAAAATGCTGCCTCTCCCGCAAAAACGGGTATATTACAAAAAATTACTAAAATAGTTTACTCTAAAAAGGTTACTTTTTAAAAAAAAAAAAAATAGACACAAATAAACACAATCATATCGGGACCAACACATTTCTATCATAAAAGCACAAACCTCTTGTAAAACATCCTCCAATTAGACTATGCAAGCATTCACATCGCATTCTATATTAAGACCCAGGGGTTGGATGGTGTTTAAAAGAAACATCCATTCCACCTCCCTTTTATTCAGTATTGAAATGAAATCCCCCCCCCCCGTATAGGGGTACGACCAGCTCAATACCGGTAAAAAGGAGCCCTCTGGGATTTTTTTGATGGTGAATTTTAAAATGAAGGGAGACACTGTGGGTCTCCAAACCTTTTTTGATATTTCGAATATGTTCTTGTACTCGGGTCTTTAAACTACGCGTGGTTCTCCCCACATATTGGAGGCCACAAGGGCACTCCAGCAAATATATGACACCCACATTATTACATGACAGACTGCCTTTTATTTTAAAACTACTACCTATTCTTTTATTGGATACTACGGAGTCAGCAGAAATTTTCCGATCTTTGAAGATGCGGTTTTTGCAAGGTAAGCAAAAACCGCACCATGTGAATTTACTCCTATGCGCAATCGGATGTTTTTTATTGGTAGCAAAGCTAGCACTATGTACTAACTTATTGGTTAGATTGCTAGCTCTTTTGAAAACTAAAAAAGGTTTTTCTGGGAGATCCTTGTTTAAAACCGGATCATTCTGAAGTATGTGCCAATTTTTATTAATCATCTGTTTAATAGAACCCGCTTGGTTGTTATATTGTGTTATGAACATATATCTGGAATCTTTCTTTTTTCCTTCACTATTTTTATCCTCACTTCTTATATCACCTATAGTCGGAGTAATGTGCCGCTTGTCTTCTATTGTTTTTATACAGTCATCCAAAAGATCTTCTTGGTATCCTTTTTCAAGGAATCTAGTTTTAATCATTCTTCCTTGTTCCTTATAGTCTTCCAATTTGGTGCAGTTCTTCGATATCCGTTGGAACATGACTTTTGGGGATGTTTCTGAGCCAAGAGGGATGATGGCAGCTATTTAATCCTATATAGGTGTTGACATCCACAGTTTTAAAAAAAGTTTTGGTTTTGAGCCTATTGTCCTCAGAAAAGATAACTAGATGATATACAGGAGATGTAGCGCAGGTAATGTCGCTGTCCGCAGCGGACACCGTCTACGGAAAAAGTACACTGGATGTCACAGATATTTTTAGGCTGCGCACACGTTACACAGGAGATGTAGCTCAGATAATGTCGCTGTCTGCAGCGGCCAAACAATTGCACGCAATTTAGCACAGGTTGCACAAAAAATATATATTGCTGCCAGATACAACAATAGTCCTTAAAAGGAATTTGGGGTCTCTAATCGCACGCAATTTAGCACAGGTTGCGCTAAAAATATATATTGCTGCCAGACAGAACAATAGTCCTTAAAAGGACTTTTGGGTCTCTAACAACAACCCTGCTTAACAAAAAAATGTAATTCAATTCCCTACACTATCTGTTCCTTCTACAGCACAGCTCTCCCTGACTAAGACTGGCCAAACCACGTGTCATTGGGTGCTTTATAGCACCAGATGATGCGTTCCGGCCAGCCAATCACTGTAATGCCAGTGATCAACATGGCTACGGCATTACAATGAGTGGCAGTACTTACCTGCACGTTTATTTGCTGCGTAGCAGCCAACAAACGTGCGGGGAGGAGACTCAAGCAGCTGGAGCACACGCGGTATTCGCCCGAATACCGCGATGTGCCGAGCATCGCGATGCTCGAATCGAACTGATGTTCGGCCTAGCATGCTCGATCAACACTAGAATACTTCATCATGATTGTCTGGTGTGAATGGAGAAAATGGGGAAAGAGAAGATCTACACCAGAGGACACATCATGTCTGGATGTAAGAGGTATGTAGTGCCGTATGTAATGTCTAATTCAAATATGCTTTTATCGGCAGGGCTGAGGAAATGGGTTCGATTTTTTAGAATTTGGCACAGAGGTGGAAGTAGTGATGAGCGGCAGGGGCGATATTCGAATTCGCGATAATTCGCGAATATTTGGGCGAATATTCGCCATATATTCGAGAATTCGCGAATTCATGATCTCCAGGCATTATTTTCTTGATTACGAAAATTTGCATAAAATTCGCCTAAAAAATTAGCATGAACTGGTATTTAAAAAAACCCTGAATATTCGCGATTACGAATATATTTAGCGATATTCTAAATATTCGCGAATTCTCGAAGTGCCGATATTCGCGATTAAAATTCGCAATTCGAATATTCATGATCAACACTAGGTGGAAGTACCATTTCAGTTTTTACCTCAGGCAGCAGTAGAGATAGAATTGACCCAGGCCACAACTTTCAACTATATCTGCGTCCTAAGGCCACAGATACAGTTGTAGAAAGAGAACAAAGCACTGCTGGGAATAGCGATTCCTGGCTAGCTACCCTGATTATGGCCGCCAGACATAACTTTGCATGGGGCCCCAGAAATGCCAAGCCCATCCCTGCCTAAAATACGTAACATGTGAATGGATACTCACCTGTTTTCTTCCCTGTTTCTTTGAGTGCTATCATTCAGTCCTCCCACTGATGATGTGATCTTCTTGGCTGCAGTGGTGACATTGCATGCATATAGTTTTTTCTAGTGTTTTATTTTTTCTTTGCATCAATATATTCTGACCCCCAAAACTATGGAGCTGAGTGAGGGCTCATTTTTTAGTAGGATGTGATGTATGTTTCAGTGATACTATTTTGGATTATGTTTGTCTTTTTGGCATAACAGCCATTTTGATTTTTTTTTCCCATTACAGCATTCACAATATGGGATAAATGCGTTTTTATTTTTGAGTATTTTGGGACACGACAATGCAAATTATATATTTTTTTTACTGTTTATTTTTATTATGGGGAATCGGGGGTGATTTGAATTTTTATATTTTTAAGTCTCCTTAGGAGATTTGAAGATACAATCGTTAGATCGTTTGTCTCATGGACTACACTGAATTACCATTGCAGCCTATAGGAGTATGGTGTCTTTCACATCATCATCATCCCTTTCCGTATCTCCCGCTCAAACTCCTCCTCCTCCGCACCATCGTAAACCTTCGATAACGGAATGTATGGCCAGGAAACAACTTTAAGTGCCCAGCAAGCCAATAATGCACGAGTTTAATTCCCACCTGGCCACTGAGGAAGGGAAGGCAATTCCCGAAACGCGTCTGGGCCGGATCGGACACCTGTGAGAAGTACCTCCGTACTATTAGCGTGGCCACGCTACGAATATTACAGCTGTAAGACAAAGCATACATTGTCGGAACAAGAAAGCACAGACCAAAGAGGCATTGTCTTTGTTCCATGCCGGAAGAGTAACAGGTACGGACAAACCAAGTCCTGCGCCAACTTCCGCGATAGTTCGGGATAGCCGGCGAGAGAAGCTGGGAGCGTGACGCTGGTATCCACCCGCACCGCTCAACCTTCGTTTGGATGAGAAGGAAGGTAAGAGTTATTCCTTCCCAAAGTATTGACCGACCTATGAGGTTATAAACATTACTTACGGCTAACAAGCTGGTTATCATATCAGAGACTCATACCTCTGTAAACTCTGTGGAAGAGATTAACCATTACCATAACTATGCTTTGGATATCCACCTGCTCTTAACGCGGATTGATTGATATATATGGGACAAGAACCCACGTCCATACTAGAAATTTGATATTCCAATTAGTGGACTTCCGTGTCCAACTACAACTACTACTATCTGGACAGTTTGCACTGGTTGGACATTGTGTGGACTGTGTATATGTGAAGTGTTAGATCCTAACATATTGTTTTTCCATGACAACAGTACTTTGACGTTTTTACCTATTTTAACTTATTTTATTCATTGTACATGTACTAATTAAATTGATCTAATAAAAAATTTTAAATTTTAGATAAGTCCAAGTGCCAGAGTGCTCACCCATTATTTTATTATCCATAAGCTATATTTGACCAGAGGGTGGGTGTCCCTCTTATTTGGGTTAGCAGCACCTGACTCCATAATCCGCTTGAAGTGAGCCACCATATTGCAATTTTATATATTTTTTTTACTGTTTATTTTTATTATGGGGAATCGGGGGTGATTTGAATTTTTATATTTTTAAGTCTCCTTAGGAGATTTGAAGATACAATCGTTAGATCGTTTGTCTCATGGACTACACTGAATTACCATTGCAGCCTATAGGAGTATGGTGTCTTTCACATCATCATCATCCCTTTCCGTATCTCCCGCTCAAACTCCTCCTCCTCCTCCGCTCCATCGTAAACCTTCGATAACGGAATGTATGGCCAAGAAACAACTTTAAGTGCCCAGCAAGCCGATAATGCACGAGTTTAATTCCCACTTGGCTAAGTTGCTGGTGGTGCAGTTGTTGCCGTACCATTTATTCAAGGCTACTGCCTTTAGGGAGCGAATGGCGTATGCTCAGCCTTGCTGGAAGATTCCTAACTGGCATTATTTCTCCCAAAAGCCATCCCTGGCTTGTACTCTCATCTGGTGGACAACTTGGGATGCTCCCTGCGATTCTCTGTGTGCAGCAAGGTTCATGCCACGGTGGACACCTGGAGAAGTCCTTAGGGGCAGGGACAGTACATGTCTTTCATTGTTTTTCCGGCAGCAGCGACGCAGCATTCCGGCAATGAGGCCAGGTCCTTTTGACCTCCTCATGATTGTGTCGATCTGGCTCCCACACCAGGAACTCATCCGCCCCTTCCTATCACATGTGTCAAGTCAATCGTTGCCACTCAGTGTTGGAGCTGATCGGATTGGGAGAGAATAGCCACATCAGCAAGCAGTTTCTCAGGCGCTCAAGTAAATCAAGCGGCAAACATTTCGCTGGCTGTCACTCCACTGACTCCAACTGGGCAAGATGGTCAGCGCAATGGGCACAACATCCTGGCCACCCTGAACATGGGCGGAATACATGCTCTCTGAATGGTGCAAGTCATAAACCTAAACTCTGGCCAGTCTCTGATGCATGCCTCAAGGATTTCTGGGCAGGCAGTCTGGAAAAATGGCCCGAACTAGCACAGCACACTCTCTTTCTTCTTTCTAGCCCAGCCTCCAGTGTCATCTTAGAGAGGGTTTCAGTGCTGCGGGGTGGAGGTGACACCCAAATGCACTAAATCTTCCACCAGTGTGTCAAAATGAACCAAGCCTGGATTTGGGAGGATTTTCACACTCCTCTGGCTGATTCCGATGAATAGATCTAGCCTTGCTGGCAGTGCTCCATCTTGCCACTGTTGCTGTCTGCCTGCCTACCTCCATCATTCCACTGCTTCCTCCTGCCAACTATCATCCTCCGTAAGGCTGCTGCTGCCTCCAGCATGCCATTGCTACCATCTTGCCTCTAATGTGACCTGATAACCATTAAGTTCTGTGCGGCTGCTGCTGCCACCTGCATCATGCAACTGCTGCCACCTTCCTACCATCACGTTCTATACTGTTGCTGCTGTCTCCATCATGCCACTAATGTGACCTGCCAACCATCACGTTCTGTACAGCTGCTACTGTCGCCTCCATCATGCCTATGCTGTGACCTGCCTACCATCACGTTCTGTATGGCTATTGCCTCCATAATGCTGCCTCCTCCATCATGCCTCTAATGCAACCTGCCTACCATCATGTTCTGTACTGCTGCGGCTGTCACCTTCTTTATGCCACTGCTGCGAACTGCCTACCATTACGTTCTGTATGCCTGCTGCCACCATCTCCATCATGCCACTGACGCCATTGTGCCACTGCTGTGGCCTGAGGACCATCATCTTCCATAAGGCTGCTGCTTCCTTTCTGCCAACATGTATCATATGGCTGCTACTGCAGCCACTGCTGCCTCAGTTGCTGCTGCTCCTTGCTGCTAATCCACTACTGCCACCACCATTAATGCAAATCATCTGCCACCGCTATCACTACTACTTCTATTGCTACCACTACCCATGGACAGCCTTGTATGTTCCATGCTATGCTGCTTCTGCTGTCGCTACTATTGCAACCACATGTCACTATATCTGTACATTACCCTTTCCACATCACATTGCACTGCTACTGCTCCCAATTAAAAGGGAGAATTTTTTCTTCTGACAATCAACACTTGTGCATGTTGTACGGGCAGGCATTCTGACCCTGTCTAGGCACCATTTCTGGACACACTGTGTGTGTTTAAACATCATCTGCCTCTGACAATTTTTGGAAACTTTGGAATATGAAACATCCACTTGTTACTGGTCACATGGCAATGACATTATCAAAGGTCCTTTATCCTTCAACATAAATATGAGTCTTGCTGCAGGAGACGTTTCCTGTTGTTTTTACAGGTACATGCTTCATGCTTTATGCTTGCATTAATATGAAGCACATTTTTTGCAGCCTTATTAAAATAAATGGGTCCGCATCCGATCCGCATTTTCTGTTTAGCGTAGTGATCATGTCACTGAGGTTTCTTAATCCTTTCCTGATGAGGCGATTTTTTGTTTTTTGTTTTCATTTCGCTCCCTGTCTTCCCAGAGCCCTACCTTTTTTATTTTCCCATTCACAAAGCCATATGGGGCTGTTTTTTTTTTTATTTGCTGGAAAAGTTGTAATAATGCCACCCTTTAATATTGCATAGGATGTAGTGGGAAGTGGGAAAATATTTCCAAATGGGGTGGAATTGGAAAGATTAATGTTTGATACGTGGTAAAACTTCATTCTCCAGGTCAGTACAAATCCAGCAATACCACATATGCATAGTTTTTCTTGCATTTTGATACTGAAAAAAAATAAATAAAAAATTCAACCATCATCATTTTCTGACCCCTTTAATTTGTTTGTAGTTATGTGTACTGAGCTGTGTGAGGACTAATTTTTTGCAGGATGATCTGTACTTTTCATTGATACTAATCCGGTGTGTGTGCGACTTTTTGATCACCTTTTAATTAATTTTTTGTTGGAGGAGAAGCTACCAAAAAAACTGTGAATTTGCCATTTTAAAACACTTGTTTTCATTTCGTCTTTTGATAGTACGGGCATTTCCGCACGCTGTGATACCCATGATATGTGTTTTTTTTTTTTGTTTTTTTTTAGTTTTCTTATTTTCATTTTGGGGATTTGTATTTATATATTTTTTTAAATTTTTTTATTTTTAAGTAAAAGTAAATTAGGGATGGAGGGGTTAAAAAAAAAAAATATTAAACTCACCTCATCCACTTGTTTCCGCAGCCCGGCTCGTCTTCTTTCTTCTTCTTTGAAGACCTGGGAGGGAAAGGACCTTTTGTGATGTCACTGCACTCATCACATGGTCCATCACATGGTTCATCACCATGGTGATGGACCATGTGATGAGCGCAGTGACGTTACCAAAGGTTCTTTTCCTCCCAGGTCCTCAAAGAAGAAAGAAGACGAGTCGGGCTGGGCGAACAAGTGGAGGAGGTGAGTTTAATTATTATTATTATTTTATTAACCCCCTCCATCCCTAATTTACTTAGCATTCTGTATTAATGCTATTATTTTCCCTTATAACCATCCTGATCGTTACCTACCATGCGTGAAAATCACACCACATCCGCACTTACTTGATTTTCACGCAGCGCCATTCTCTTCGATGGGGCCTGCGTTGCGTGAAAAACGCACAATATAAAGCATGCTGCGATTTTCACTCAATGCACAAGTGATGCTTGAAAATCACCACTCATGTGCACAGCCCCATTGGAGTGAATGGGTCCGGATTCAGTGCGGGTGCAATGCGTTTACCTCACGCATTGCACCCACACATAATTCTCGCTCGTGTGAAAGGGGCCTAAATGACAGGGGATGCCGCATACACGCTCCGGCTCCACTACCTGACTGTCACGACGGACAGGATATAAGATACACAGATAACTAAACAAACAATATTTCTAGGCGAGAAGCTGGGGATAAGGTCACCTCCTAGCAAATCCCTAACAGCTCTCCCTATTCTGCTTTGCCCACATTCAAACCCTGAAGGTGGGAAAAATGTGGCCTCGAGCCTGGGCTGAGAATACCCTAGAATCCCTGAGATGGTGAAAGGGGAAAAAGGGGCAGCCTGCTCCCTCAGAACCAGGAGGGGACAGACGACACTCAAACAGCCTAGACAGCAAACCAAAGAAATCAGAAACCAACTTATCTTATCTGAGCAGGAAAAGCCAATCCTTCACTCCTTGCTTCCACAGCCTGACAGAAGCTATAACCCGCATGGAACACTGGGAGGGGAGTAATTTAAACCAACGAACCTACCCAGTGCACCTGAAGGGAGGCGGATCTAGCACGACTCCAAAACAAATGACTAGACATGTGCTGCTAATCTGGCAGACCTCCGTACATAGTCTGAGCAGGGCATGACAGTACCCCCCCTTCTACAGGTGACCTCCGGACACCCCGGACCAACCTTATCCGGGTAGGATCTGTGAAAAGCCCTCACCAGTCGGCTGGCACTGACATCCAGCGCCGGAACCCACATCCTCTCCTCAGGGCCGTATCCCCTCCAGTGTACCAGGTACTGAAGGGAACCCCGAAGAACTCTAGAGTCAAGAACCCTGGAGATCTCGAACTCTAAATTTCCATCGACCAGAACAGGAGGAGGGGGCAATGGCGATGGTTCCACCGGTTTCACATATTTTTTCAGTAAAGACCTATAGAACACATAATGGATCCTCCAAGTCTGCGGAAGATCCAGCCGAAACGCTACTGTATTGATCACCGCAGATATTTTGGAATAAATCTTGGACCCAGTTTCCAAGATGGCACTCTCAGTTTAATATTTTTAGTGGACAACCACACCAGATCACCCACACACAGGTCTGGGCCAGTCACACGTCTCTTGTCAGCCATTCGCTTATACCTCTCACCCATCTTCTCCAAATTCACTTGGATCCTCCGCCAGATAGAAGAGAAGGCAGAAGAAAATCTCTCCTCCTCTGGCATCCCAGAGGAACTAGTCCCAGAAAAGGTACCAAACTGAGGATGAAAACCGTATGCGCCAAAAAATGGCGACTTATCCGTGGACTCCTGCCTACGGTTATTCAAAGCAAACTCTGCTAGGGACAAGAATGAGGACCAGTCCTCCTGATTCTCAGCCACAAAGCACCTCAAGTAGGTCTCCAGGTTTTGATTAGTACGCTCTGTCTGTCCATTCGACTGCGGATGAAAAGCCGAAGAGAACGAAAGTTGAATGCCAAGCCGAGAGCAGAACACCCTCCAAAACCTGGAGAGAAACTGCGTGCCCCTAACAGAAACCACATCCGAAGGAATACCATGCAATTTCACGATATTATCAACAAAAATCTGCGCAAGAGTCTTGGCATTAGGCAGACTAGTTAACGATATAAAGTGAGCCATTTTACTAAAACGGTCAACTACCACCAAAATTACTGTTTTCCCGGAGGAACTCGGCAGATCCGTAATAAAGTCCATAGACAAGTGCGTCCAAGGACGAGACAGAATCGACAAAGGAAGAAGTGAACCAGCCGGTCGAGTATGAGCAACCTTTGACCGTGCACAGGTTTCACAAGCTGCCACGTAATCCTCAATGCTCTTATGCAACCCGGGCCACCAGAACCTCCGGGACACAAGGTCACAGGTGGACTTACCACCAGGATGTCCAGCAAGGACAGTATCGTGATGTTCCTTGAATACCTTGTATCGCAGTCCTTCAGGAACAAACAACCTCCCTGGGGGACAAGAACTAGGAGCCCCCTCCTGGGCTCCCAACACCTCCATCTCCAATTCGGGGTACAGAGCGGAGACCACCACCCCATCAGCTAAAATCGGAGCAGGATCCTCTGAATCACCTCCCCCAGGAAAACTGCAAGACAACGCATCTGCCTTGACGTTTTTTAACCCCCGGGTGAAAAGTAACCACAAAATTGAACCTGGTAAAAAACAGTGACCATCTGGCCTGTCTAGGGTTCAGACGCTTGGCAGATTGCAGGTAAGCCAAATTCTTATGATCCGTATATACTGTAACGGGGTGAGACGCCCCCTCCAACCAGTGACGCCATTCCTCAAAGGCCAACTTGATGGCCAGCAACTCTCTATCTCCCACATCATAATTCTTCTCGGCGACCGAGAGCTTCTTGGAAAAAAAAGCACACAGGACCCACTTGCCAGGAGATGAACCCTGCGACAGCACCGCTCCAAGCCCCACTTCTAATGCATCAACCTCCACCACCAATGGCTGAGACACATCGGGCTGCACCAGAATGGGAGCAGACGCAATACACTCCTTAATAGTCGAAAAGGCCTGCAATGCCTCATCCGACCAGACAGAGACGTCGGCGCCCTTCTTAGTCATATCAGTCAGAGGTCTTACAATGGTAGAATAGTTCAAAATAAATTTTCTATAATAATTAGTAAACCCCAAAAACTGCATCAAAGCTTTCTGATTCTCTGGTCGATCCCATTCCAGAACCGCCCAGACCTTTTCGGGGTCCATACGAAAACCAGAGTCAGACAGCAGATATCCCAAAAACGGAAGCTCCTGCACAGAAAACACACATTTCTCCAATTTGGCATATAATTTATTCTCCCGAAGGATCGTCAAAACCTGTCTCACATGATCCTGATGGGTCTTCAGATCAGGAGAATAAATTAAAATGTCATCCAAGTAAACTACCACGAACCTCCCCACCAAATGATGGAAAATGTCATTGACGAATCGCTGAAATACCGCTGGCGCGTTCGTCAACCCAAAAGGCATAACCAGATTCTCAAAATGACCATCGTGCGTATTGAAGGCCGTTTTCCACTCATCCCCTTCCTTGATTCTGATCAGATTGTAGGCCCCTCTCAAATCCAACTTGGAGAGCACCTTGGCACCAACAATCTGATCAAAAAGGTTGGAGATCAAAGGAAGGGGATACGGATCCCGGACCGTAATACGGTTCAATTCCCGGAAATCCAAACAAGGTCTCAGCGATCCATCCTTTTTCTTTACAAAGAATAAACCTACTGCCACCGGAGACTTAGATGGCCTAATATGACCTTTTGCCAAACTCTCGGCGATATACTTCCGCATGACCTCTCTTTCGGGTTGAGAAAGATTGTAAAGCCGAGACTTGGCAACTTAGCCCCTGGGATGAGATTAACTGGACAATCATAGTCACGATGAGGGGGCAATTCCTGAGCCCCACCCTCCGAAAAGACATCCGCAAAATCTGAGAGATACTGAGGTAGAGCCGTAGTGGACACACCAGAGATAGATATGCCAAGACAATTATCCAAACAAAATTCACTCCAACCAATGATTTGTCTTGCTTGCCAATCTATAATTGGGTTATGTTTTGTCAACCACGGTAACCCTAAGACTATAGGAGCGGGCAAATCCTTCATGACAAAACAAGACATAATCTCAACATGTGAATCACCCACCCTTAGCTGAATACCATGAGCAATATGAGTGAGACTCCTTTGAGAAAGAGGGAAAGAATCAATTGCAAAAAACAGAATCTCTTTTTCTAAAGTGCAAGTACTTAGACCCAGATTTTGAAGTAAAAGAAAGTCAATAACGTTTACCCCAGCACCACAGTCAATGAATACTTCAACAAAAAATTCTCTTGAGAAGGAGAAAACGAGTATTACAGGGAGCTTGCATACCTGCTTGCTCCACCACTCGATTCACGCTACCAAGAGTCAGGACGTTGTTTTTTTCTCTTTCTTATCATCATGCGGTTTAACAAAAGGACAAGCAAAAACTAAATGACCACTTTTCTCACAGTAGTAACATAGTTTATGCAATTTCCTAAAGGCTCTACTACCAGAACGGAAAGATACCTGACCCAGCTGCTTGGGTTCCTCTCCTACCCCAGAGTTACCTGTAACATCACCCTGGGAAGCAGTAGAGACAAAACCACTCACAGAAGGGATACCTTGCGCAGAGGGAGCCTTACACCTCTCTCTAATACGTCTATCTAACCGTACTGCCAAAGACATAGCATTCTTCAAAGAATCTGGGTACTCATGAAAAGCAAGGGCATCTTTCAATCTCTCAGATAACCCCTGACAAAACTGACTATGTAACGCGGGGTCATTCCACTCTGACTCTGTAGCCCATCTCCTAAACTCAACGCAGTAAAACTCTGCAGTATGTTCACCCTGTAATAAATTACGCAATTTAGATTCCGCCATCGAGACCCGATCTGGGTCATCGTAAATTAATCCCAGGGCTTTAAAAAATTCTTCCACCGACCGGAGGGCCAGAGAACCGGGAGGCAGAGAAAAGGCCCAGGATTGCGCGTCCCCTTTAAGCAGAGAAATGATTATACCAACCCTCTGACTTTCATCACCTGACGAAGATGGACGCGGGCGAAAATACAATTTGCATGACTCTTTAAAGCAGATGAAGTCATCCGCACCCCCTGCAATTTAGGCTCCCCACAAATTTGACCTGCACCTGATACCAGAGCATTCTGACACCGTGTGACCGAACTACGCAGATCCGCAACCTCTAGAGATAATCCCTGCATGCGGTCAACTAGCGCATCAATTGACGCCATCACAAAACCGCTGAGTAATGGCAGTCAAAGTATGTCGGGTTATAATGTCACGACGGACAGGATATAAGATACACAGATATCTAAACAAACAATATTTCTAGGCGAGGATAAGCTGGGGATAAGGTCACCTCCTAGCAAATCCCTAACAGCTCTCCCTATTCTACTTTGCCCACATTCAGACCCTGAAGGTGGGAATAATGTGTCCTCATGCCTGGGCTGAGAATACCCTAGAATCCCTGAGATGGTGAAAGGGGAAAAAGGGGCAGCCTGCTCCCTCAGAACCAGGAGGGGACAGACGACACTCAAACAGCCTAGACAGCAAACCAAAGAAATCAGAAACCAATTTATCTTATCTTATCTGAGCAGGAAAAGCCAATCCTTCACTCCTTGCTTCCACAGCCTGACAGAAGCTATAACCCGCACGGAACACTGGGAGGGGAGTAATTTAAACCAACGACCCTACCCAGTGCACCTGCAGGGAGGCGAATCTAGCAAGACTCCAAAACAAAACAAATGACTAGACATGTGCTGCTAATCTGGCAGACCTCCGTACATAGTCTGAGCAGGGCATGACACTGACGCCGTTGTCAGGTTTGAGATCCATGCCACCAACATCCTACAGCTCTGGAGAAACATGCTATCAACTTGACCACCTACTTACATTTTCCAGCAGAGGGTTCTGAAATAAAGCATGTGGAATCAGTTACACAGTACATTGCTTTAAAGACGTATGTGCAATATATAAATGTGAAAAAGTTGTCATTGAAACGTTTGTCTTAGGCCTCATGCACACAACTATATTTTTGGTCCAGTCCACTATTTTTGTGGATGGCAAATGGACCCATTCATTTCTATGGGGGTCTAAAAAATACAGATAACACACGGATGTCATGTGGCATCCATGTGGCCATGCAGCAAATTATATAAATATTCTTGTCCTTTTTGTGGACAAGAATAAGCATTTTGATAACGGGCCCCTGGAAAGTGTAGGATGCACACGGCCTGTTTTGCGGCCTTTGCTGCATTTGTGACAGTCCAATACAACCAGACAATACTGCTGTTACATTGTTGGTTGACAAATTAACATTTTTTCTGACTGTGAAGTAATTGCATAAAATTCGCCTGTCACACTATTGTGTGACCTCAAAAATGTTTTCCTCTTTATGACACCGGCACTGCCTTACTGTAAGTGAACTTAATTGTTGACTATTGGCGGTTACATAGTCGCCTGACATAAACCATCTGTTAGTTTGGTTGGTGAACGCAAAGAATGAGGAGAGCGTCAAATAAGGGAAGTGGCCCTGGTCGTGGTGCTGCTGGTGGAGCTCTTGTTGCAGGGAGAGGACGTGGTCGATCTGTGTCAGCTACACGCAAAAGTTAAACATCTTCCTCAGTTGCGAGTAGGCGATAGAACCTTCAGCGTTATTTTGTAGGACCGAATGTGGTTCTACGAATGGTGATGCCAGAACAAGTACAGCCGATAGTAGATTGGGTGGCTGACAGTGCCTCCAGTTCCTTCACATTTTCTCCCACCCAGTCTCCTGCTGAAAGATGAGAGTTGGCACCTGCAGCCCATGTGCATCAGTCTTTCACCTCACCCCCTTCCAAATCAGCCAAGCAGTCTGAGCCCCAAGTCATGCAGCAGTCTCTTCTGCTTTTTGATGACTCTGCTAGCAGGGTTTCCCAGGGCCATCCACATAGCCCTGCCCCAGAAGTGGAAGAGATTGAGTGCACCGATGCCCAAACACTTAAGTTTCAGGATGAGTACATGGGAGGACCACCGCAGCACGTCTCAGATGATGAAGAAAGACAGGTGCAAACTGCTGTGGCTTTCTGCAGTGTGCAGACCGACAAGGAGGGCGGGGGTGAAGACTGGGTGGAAGATGATGTGGAGGACGATGAGGTCCTCGACCCCACATGGAATCAAGGTCATTCGAGTGACCTGTGTAGTTCGGAGGAAGAGGCGGAGGTCGCTCAGAGCCACCAGCACAGCAGAAGAGGGAGCAGGGTGCAAAAGCGCAGCGGCCGCCCCCTAGACAATACATCTGCTACTGCCCACCGCAGCAAGGGACCGTGCACACCAAAGCCAATTCCAAGGAGTTCCCTGGCGTGGCAGTTCTTCAGACAATGTTCTGACGACAAGGTTGTTTGCACGCTGTGCAATCAGAGCCTGAAGCGAGGCATAAACATTCTAAACCTGAGCACAACCTGCATGTCCAGGCATCTAAGTGCAAAGCACAAGCTGCTGTGGAGTAGACACCTCAAAAACCAAGAGAAGTCTCTGGCTCCTCCTGCTTCCTCTTCTGCTGCAGTCTCTGCCTCTTCATCCCCCTCTGGAGTGACAGTGGCACCTGCCACCCCGCAAGCAGAGGATGTGCCAGCAACGCCACCACCTAAGTCACCAAGCATCTCGACAATGTCCCATGGAAGCGTTCAGCTGTCTATCTTTCAAACACTGGAGCGAAAGAGGAAGTACCCCCCTACCCACCCACGATCCCTGGCCCTGAATGCCAACATTTACAAATTCCTTGCCTTTGAAATGCTTTCATTCTGTCTGGTGGAGACGAAGAGTTTTAAAAGCCTTATGGCGGTGGCTGTCCCACAGTACGTCGTGCCCAGCCACCACTACTTTTCCAGGTGAGCCATCCCTTCCCTGCACAACCAAGTGGGGGCCAAAATCAGGTGTGCACTGTGCAACGCCATCTGTGGCAAGGTCCACATAACTACGGATACGTGGACCAGTAAGCACAGTCAGGGATGTTATATCTCCCTAACAGCACACTGGGTAAATGCAGTGGTGGCTGGGCTTGAGGCGGATAGCAGTTTGGCACATGTCCTTCCACCATCGAGGATTGCAGGGTGCTTCTATTTGCCTCCTGTTGCTTCCTCCTCCTACTCCGCTTCCTAATTCTCTACCGCCTCCTCATCCGGTCAGCGTAACACCTTTACCACCAACTTCTGCACAGCCAGGGGTAAACGACAGCAGGCAGTTTTAAAACGTATCTTTTTGGGGGACAGCCTCAAGTTTGGCCTGGTGGTGTTCGATAATGGGCGAAATCTCATAGCAGCTCTGGGCCTTGCCGGTTTGACGGAAATCCCTTTCCTGGAGCATGTGCTGAATTTGGTGGTGCAGAAATTCCTTAAAAATTACCTCAATATGTCAGAGCTGCTGCCGTCTGGGCGCGCTTTTGGAGTTCTCAATATGTCAGCGCTGCAGCGTAACTTCAGCGTTACCGCTCACTGCCTCATAAGCGATGTGCCCACAAGGTGGAACTCCACCTTGCACATGCTGGCCAGACTGTGCGAGCAGCAGCAGGTGATAGTGGAGTTTCAGCTGCAGCACGCATGGGTGAGTTGCTCTGCGGAACAGCACCACTTCACCACCAATGACTGGGCCTCCATGCGAGACCTGTGTGCCTTGTTGCGCTATTTCGAGTACTCCACCAACATGGCCAGTGCCGATGATGCCGTTCTCAGAGTTACTATCCCACTTCTATGCCTCCTTGAAAAACCGCTTCGGGCGATGATGGAAGAGGATGTGGCACAGGAGGAGGACGAAGAGGGATCATTTACAAGGGTTTCAGGCCATTCATTCACAAGTGGCTCCGAGGGTTGGTTCCTGCACCAACATACACCATGTACACAATTGTCTAGCCAGGGCACAGTTCTGGAGGATGAGGAGGAGGAGATGGAGGAGGAGGAACCGTGTTCACAGCAGGGTGGCACCCAAACCAGCTCATGGCCATCACTGGTGCATGGCTGGGGGGATACAGAGGACATAGACAATACACCTCCCACAGAGAACAGCTTGTTGTTGCCTCTGGGCAGCCTGGCACACATGAGCGATTACATGCTGCAGTGTCTCCACAACGACCGCCGAGTTGGCCACATTCTAACTTGTGCTGATTATTGGGTGGCCATGCTGCTGAATCCCCGTTACAAGGACAATGGTCAGGGGTAAAGAGTGGGTGAAAGAGGATGTGGGGGATGATGAGGTACTATACCCCACATAGAATCAAGGTCATGCGAGTGACCTGTCTAGTTCAGAGGAAGAGGTGGTCGCACAGAGGCACCAGCACAGCAAAAGCGGGAGCAGGGTGCAAAAGCGTCTGTTACATTCTTGGGTGACATTTTACCATTTTTGCTGTGAATAAACCACTGCTCTGCATAGTTGACAGGGACCGACATTTTTAAAAATCATCTGTTTTATTGGTGGGTGACATTAACCCATTTTTGCCGATGAAAAACCCCTGCTTTGCATAGATAATAGGGACTTAAATGTCTAAAATTCGTCTTTAATTGACTCGCGCCCCCTCCTTTCATTCGATCCTTCCGCTTTAATGACTTGTCCCGCATTTCCGCTCGATCACATTTTAGCCATTGACCTCCCTTGTATGTGGTATCCCTTTCTTACGCTACCTCTCCGACGTGGAACCCTGATTCCCTGCTACCCGTGATCACCATGGTAGGTGCAGAAAAGAACACCAAAAGTAGATAGAGAAGATATCCAATTGGATTGTGGACGTCACAGGGATGTGCGATCAGACAGAAGTTATCTAGAGTCAACAAAGCGGCAGCAGGGCCTCTCCTGTTTAACGTTTCCAAATCCAAAATACTCCAGTGACATTCCCTGTAATTTTTTATTAATTATTCCAATAACAGGGTATCTTAAGAGTCCTGTATTGTTATTTATCGTCACTACCTCCCCAAGTCGGGAATGGGTAATTGCCGCACGCCCCCTCCTTTACTTTGATGCTTTCGCTTTAACAACTTGTCCCACATTTCCGCTCGATCACATTGCAGCCATTGACCTGCCTTGGGTGTGGTATCCCTTTCTCACACTCCGTCTCCAGCATTGAACCCTGATTCCCTAATACCTGTGATCACCATGGTAGGCGCATAAAAGAACATCGAAAGTTGATAGAGAAGATATCCAATTGGATCGGGGACGTGCAACATGGTGGAGCAGTATATGTGCACGCGCCTACACGTACTGACTGATGGGTCTTCCCCCTTCAACTTCTGGGTCTCCAAATTGGGCACATGGCCTGAGCTTGCCCTTTACGCCTTGGAGGTGCTGGCCGTCCCTGCAGCCAGTGTATTGTCTGAACGTTTGTTTAGCACAGCTGGAGGGGGTTATCACAGACAATCGCAGCCGCCTGTCCACAGCCAATGTGGACAAGCTCACGTCCATTAAAATGAACCAGGCAGGGATCCCACAGGACTTGTCCATACCTTGTGCAGAATAGACATGTATACCGGCCTCACCCAGCCATTGTTGTACCCAGCGCACTTTCTCATTGTTTTGTTTTTTATATTTCCCAATATTTTGCGGTCTACCCAAATTTAAATAAAAAAAAATAATAAAAATAAAAAACAAAACCAAAAACCAGTGTTGGCTACCTCCTCCTCCTCCACCACCGCTTCCACCTACACCGCCACATCCACCGCCTCCTCAACCTCCTACTCCATATGGACCTCCTCCTCCTAGATCAAGATTATTATTTTTTATTTGTACGTATTTTATGTTATTTGAAGTCATTTCCCTATTCACATTTTTTTACAGAGCACTTGCCATGCTCTTAACCAGATTTTGGTGCCATTTTCAGCCCTCTAGCCCTTTCTATGACTTTTTTAGAGGCATTTCAGTGCTCCAAAGTTCAGGTCCCCATTGATTTCAATGGGGTTCGGGTTCGGGGTCAAGTTCGGGTCCCGAACTCGAACTTTCTTGTGAAGTTCGTCCGAACCCGTCGAACCCGAACATCCAGGTGTCTGCTCAACTCTAGATGGAATCTAATCCTCAGAGCAAAAGAAATACTACAAGAATTATGCAGACAGAAGTTGGGATGGGACGAGCCTATACCTGAAAATTTGAGGCCAAGGTGGGAGAGTTGCATAAGAGACTTGCAAAACTTGAGAGAAGTTCGGATACCCAGATGTTTTGTACCTCATGATTTCGGAAAGTACAAGAAAATAGAACTTCATAACTTTTCAGATGCCATTAGTTACTGTATGGTTATGGTCAGTGCACCTACATCATAGTGTTAGTAAAAGAAGATTTACCTAGAAGTTGATGGAAATTAGCCAAAGTTTTAGAGGTTCAAAAGGATGAAGACAAACTAGTAAGAAGAGTGTTGTTACAAATAGGAGACTCAAAACTTGGCAAAAAGGGAAAAAGTCTCACTACAACACTCAAGTTGGAACGTCCTATACAGAAGTTAGTTGTTCTACTTGAGAGTGATAAAAGACACTTGGAAGTTGAGAACCTGATGGAAAATTCCTCAAATTCATGTTTAAGTGCTACCACTAAGAACATAGAATTATAGGTAATTTTGGTGGGTGTGTAGCTGGCCAGCTAAGACCTGTCCTAGGTTGCTAATATAGTTTGTGTGTTTATATAGCTAGACCTGCCAATAACCTTAATACAGTTCCTATGTGTGTGTCTTAAAGAGAAAAGCAGAGTTATTTACAGTGACTTCATGTTTGGATGTCATATAACTGTTATATTTTGTGTTCACAGAAGCAGAAAAGATACCGTATTTTTCACCCTATAAGACGCACCGGCCCATAAGACGCACCTAGGTTTTTGGGGAGGAAAATAAGAAAAAAAATATTTTTAACCAAAAGGTGTGCTTTTGGTGGGTTTGGAACTAATGGTGGTCTGTGGATGGCACTATTACTGGGGATCTGTGAAGGACACTGTTATGGGGGGATCTGTGGATGACGGACACTGTTATGGGGGGATCTGTGGATGACGGACACTGTTATGAGGGGATCTATGGATGACGGACACTGTTATGGGGGATCTCTGGATGACGGACACTGTTATGGGGGATCTGTGGATGACGGACACTGTTATAGGGGGATCTGTGGATGACGGACACTGTTATGGGGGGATCTGTGGATGACGGACACTGTTATGGGGGGATATGTGGATGACGGACACTGTTATGGGGGGGATCTGTGGATGACGACACTGTTACAGGGGAGATCTGTGGATGACGGACACTGTTACAGGGGGGGATCTGTGGATGGCAATGTTACAGGGGAGATCTGTGGATGGCAATGTAACAGGGGAGATCTGTGGATGGCACTGTTACAGGGGAGATCTGTGGATGGCAATGTTACAGGGGAGATCTGTGGATGGCACTGTTACAGGGGGGATCTGTGGATGGCACTGTTACAGGGGGGATCTGTGGATGGCACTGTTATACATGTGCCATCCACAGACCCCCCCAGCCCATAACAGTGCCACCCACAGACCCCCCAGCCCATAACAGTGCCATCCACAGACCCCCCACCCCCACCCCTTAACTGTGCTATCCACGGATCATACGCCGCCCCCCCCCCAGCCCCCGCCCCCGCCCCAGTATACAAATATAAGATGTCTTATTCAATTAAAATTTACTACATATGCCCCCTCACTCCTAAATTCCTAATAGTACCTTACATCCTATTCCTAATAGGTTCTGCACAATGCCGGCAGGCAGGCCGGGCAGGCAGGCCGGGCAGGCAGGCCGGGCAGGCGGCGCGTCACTCACTGACGTCACTTGCCTGCGCCGCCCGCTTCATTCATAAAGTAGGCGGAGCAGGCACGTGACATCAGGGAGTTACGCTGCCGCCCGCCCGGCCTGCCTGCCAGCATTATGCAGAACCTATTAGGAATAGGATGTAAGGTACTATTAGGAATTTAGGAGTGAGGGGGCATATGTAATAAATTTTAATTGAATAAGACATTTAATATTACTATACCGGAGCGGCGGGGCGGGGCTATAGTACACTGACTGCACCGCCCCGCCGCTATTCCGGCCCCCAGCTCCTCCTTCCAGTCCCTCCCCCGGCCCCCGCTCGCTCGTACATCGCATCCAGCGATGTTAAAGTGTCAGCATTCGCCCCATAAGACGCAGGGGCATTTCCCCCCCATTTCTTGGGGGGGGGGGGGAAAGTGCGTCTTATGGGGCGAAAAATACGGTAATATGCCTTTAAGAATCATTATATGAAGGTGAGGTACAGTAAGCTCAATGACAGCAGAAACAACAGAAAGCATAGAGTTAAACTGTTGTTGCTGGGCAGGAGTCTAGACCAATTACAGCCAGCCTCACACACAGCAAGAGTTTTGACCAATCACAACCAGCCTCACACACAGCCTTTGTGGGAAATTACCCTAGTAGGAACTGCTGGAATCATTATTCACCAGAGAGAGGAGCTGAACAGACACACACTCCACTAAGAGCTATGCTTTATGGAAGCAAGAGACCAAAATAGTTATTTAAAACAGTTATAAAATGTTCCTATTGTTAATGTAGTGATTATAACTGTATACTGAACTGGTTATATGTATGTTTACCTACAGTTCCACCACACAAACGAATTACAACGATACAATCATATAATCCAAACAAATTGCATACAAATGCGAACTGCTCATACCAGATCATAAGCAATTGCATACTGCAAACTGCAAACCAAGTTGAGCAAGTTTGAGCTATTAGTAAGGCTACTTTCACACTTGCGGCAGAGAGATCCGGCAAGCAGTTCCGTCGCCGGAACTGCCTGTCGGATCAGGCAAAATGTATGCTAACTGATGGCATTAGTAAGACTTAAAAATGCCTGATCAGTCGAAAAAATGCATTGAAATGCCGGATCCGTCTTTCCGGTGTCATCCGGCAAAAACGGATCCGGCATTTATTTTTTCACCTTTTTTTCAGTCTGCGCATGCGCATACCGGAAGGACGGATCCGGCATTCCGGTATTCTGAATGCCGGATCCGGCACTAATACATTCCTATGGGAAAAAATGCCTGATCCGGCATTCAGGCAAGTCTTCAGTTTTTTTAGCCGGAGATAAAACCGTAGCATGCTACGGTTTTCTCTTTTGCCTGATCAGTCAAAACGACTGAACTGAAGACATCCTGATGCAAACTGAACGGATTACTCTCCATTCAGAATGCATGGGGACATACCTGATCAGTTCTTTTCCGGTATAGAGCCCCTGTGACGGAACTCTATGCCGGAAAAGAAAAACGCAAGTGTGAAAGTAGCCTTAGACCTCTGATATACCTCTGAGAGATTATAAAGTGCTTAAATAACTTAGGCTACTTTCACACTTGCGTTGTTCTTTTCCGGCATAGAGTTCTGTCACAGGGGCTCTATACCGGAAAAGAACTGATCAGTTTTATCCCCATGCATTCTGAATGGAGAGTAATCCGTTCAGTTTGCATCAGGATGTCTTCAGTTCAGTCGTTTTGACTGATCAGGCAAAAGAGAAAACCGCAGCATGCTACGGTTTTTTCTCCGGCGAAAAAAACTGAAGACTTGCCTGAACGCCGGATCCGGCATTTTTTCCCATAGGAATGAATTAGCGCCGGATCCGGCATTCAGAATACCGGAATGCCGGATCCGTCGTTCCGACATGCGCATGCGCAGATTGGTAAAAATGTGAAAAAATGTACAAGACGGATCCGTCGGTCCGCATGACAAGAGGAGAGACGGATCCGTCCTTGCAATGCATTTGTGAGACGGATCCGCACCCGGATCCGTCTCACAAATGCTTTCAGTCAGCGGCAGATCGGCGGATCCGGCGGGCAGTTCCGACTACGGAACTGCCCGCCGGATCACACTGCCGCAAGTGTGAAAGTAGCCTTAAAGTGAGAGTACAGATACTGAAGAGAGAAATATATCCACCATTTTATGTTGAATGACAAGATTGAACAGTTGAACCACCATCTTATGCATACCGCCATTTTATTAATCTTTATGCAACATGTGTTTTGTACATGGAATATCTGCTACGGAGGCGGCAGTGTTATATGAAGAAAAGTTGAAGTTAATAAAGAAGTTATTTCAAGCACTTGGTGTGCTCTTTAAACCTACTGTTTCCATAGAACTGCGCTAGAGGAATTACAGGGTAATATATAGTCTGGTTAGACTAAAAAGTCAGAGATATCAAAATTCTTCTAATGCCACAGCGCAAAAGGCACTTCATAGTGCTGCGCCTCTCATATGTGAGTATCCTTTTCTTGCACCCTCTTGGATTTTCCTGGCAATATGTGCATTAGAATGACTTTGTGCACCATTTTGCTAGATAGGTCCAAAGCGAATAGCTTTGGGTTTGTTTGACAGACAAATATTTGTGAAATTTGTAATGAATCTGGTTCATTATGATTCAATTCTCTCATCCTTAATTCAGACCCTTTACTATGACATTTAAAATGTAGAGCCTCCCATTTCTCCTGATCATCTTCGAGATGTTTCTACACTTTTATTGGAGTCCACCTGTGGTAAATTCAGTTGATTTGACATTATTTGGAAACACACACCACTGTCTACATGATATATCATAGCTGACAATGCATAGCAGAGGACAAAAACAAGTCATAGGAGAAAATAACTGCCTTTCCTTTGTAAACACACCTTAAAGTTTGCAAGAACACCTAAAGAAACCAGATTCTCTGGTCTGATGGAATCAAGATTAAATGTTTTGGCCTACATTCTAAGAGTCATGTTTAGTGGAAACCAGGCATTGCCCAATACCATCCCTACAGTGGCAGCATCATGCTGTGGTGGTCATTTTAGTGGCTGCAACAGGGAGACTGGTCAGAATTGAGGAAAAGCTGAATTGAACAAAGTACAGAGATATTCTTAATGAAAACATGATCCAAAGTCCTATGGACCCCAAACTTTGTCAAAGGTTTGCCTTCCAACAAGATAATGACCCTAAGTACACAGCCAAAACAACACAGGAGTGCCTTATGGACAACTCTGTGAATGTCCTTGAGTGGCCCAGCCAGAGCTCTGACTTGAACCCAATTAAATATAGTCAGGTCCATAAATATTGGGACATTGACACAATTCTAATATTTTTGGCTCTATACATCACCACAATGGATTTGAAAGGAAACGAACAAGATGTGCTTTAACTGCAGACTGTCAGCTTTAATTTGAGGGTATTTACATCCAAATCAGGTGAACGGTGTAGGAATTACAACAGTTTGCATATGTGCCTCCCACTTGTTAAGGGACCAAAAGTAATGGGACAGAATAATAATCATAAATCAAACTTTCACTTTTTAATACTTGATTGCAAATCCTTTGCAGTCAATTACAGCCTGAATTCTGGAATGCATAGACATCACCAGACGCTGGGTTTCATCCCTGGTGATGCTCTGCCAGGCCTCTACTGCAACTGTCTTCAGTTCCTGCTTGTTCTTGGGGCATTTTCCCTTCAGTTTTGTCTTCAGCAAGTGAAATGCATGCTCAATCGGTTTCAGGTCAGGTGATTGACTTGGCCATTGCATAACATTGCACTTCTTTCCCTTAAAAAACTCTTTGGTTGCTTTTTCAGTATGCTTTGGGTCATTGTCCATCTGCACTGTGAAGCGCCGTCCAATGAGTTCTGAAGCATTTGGCTGAATATGAGCAGATAATATTGCTCGAAACACTTCAGAATTCATCCTGCTGCTTTTGTCAGCAGTCACATCATCAATAAATACAAGAGAACCAGTTCCATTGGCAGCCATACATGCCCACGCCATGACACTACCACCACCATGCTTCACTGATGAGGTGGTATGCTTAGGATCATGAGCAGTTCCTTTCCTTCTCCATACTCTTCTCTTCCCATCACTCTGGTACAAGTGGATCTTGGTCTCATCTGTCCATAGGATATTGTTCCAGAACAGTGAAGGCTTTTTTAGATGTCGTTTGGCAAACTCTTATCTGGCCTTCCTGTTTTTGAGGCTCACCAATGGTTTACATCTTGTGGTGAACCCTCTGTATTCCCTCTGGTGAAGTCTTCTCTTGATTGTTGACTTTGACACACATACACCTACCTCCTGGAGAGTGTTCTTGATCTGGCCAACTGTTGTGAAGGGTATTTTCTTCACCAGGGAAAGAATTCTTCGGTCATCCACTACAGTTGTTTTTCGTGGTCTTCCGGGTCTTTTGGTGTTGGAGTTCACCGGTGCGTTCCTTCTTTTTAAGAATGTTCCAAACAGTTGTTTTGGCCATGCCGAATATTTTTGCTATCTCTCTGATGGGTTTATTTTGTTTTTTCAGCCTAATGATGACTTGCTTCACTGATAGTGACAGCTCTTTGGATCTCATCTTGAGAGTTGACAGCAACAGATTCCAAATGCAAATAGCACACTTGAAATGAACTCTGGACCTTTTATCTGCTCAATGCAATTGGGGTAATGAGGGAATAACACACACCTGGCCATGGAACAGCTGAGAAGCCAATTGTCCCATTACTTTTGGTCCCTTCACAAGTGTGAGGCACATATGCAAACTGTTGTAATTACTTCACCGTTCACCTGATTTTGATGTTAATACCCTCAAATTAAAGCTGACAGTCTGCAGTTAAAGCACACCTTGTTCATTTCATTTCAAATCCATTGTGGTGGTGTATAGAGCCAAAAATGTTAGAATTGTGTCAATGTCCCAATATTTATGGACTTGACTGTATCTCTGGAAAGACCTGAAAATGGTTCTCTACTGACAGTCCCCATCCAACGTGACCACTAGTGGGAAAGAAAAATCTGACGATAGCCTCAAACTGTTCAATCTGTGTTTTTTTTAGATTAAGAATTTCCCCTGGTGGTAGCCTAGAATTGTTCAATATCTGCTTTTTCTTAATAAGATTTCCGCCTCTAAACTAAGTGTTTATTCATGATCTGATTTCCCCCTGGTGGTAGCCTTTACTGTTTAATCAGTACTTTTTCATAATAAGATTTTCCCCTGGTGGTAGCCTTGAACTGTACAATCTGTGCTTTTTCATAATCCGATTTTCTCTTGGAGGTAGCCAATCTGTGCTTGTCATAAAGGAAAGCAAATTTGCATATCTTACGGTTTCTGAGAAAGATATTCAAATTGGTTTTGCTTCCAAAAAGAAAAGATCAATAAGCCTATCTGTTGCCAGTTGAACTATGATATGCTAGTTTGCATATATTTGTCCCAGAACGAATTCCAAATTAGTAGAATTGGTTCTTTCATCTCTAGTGTATATCAGTTTTCCTTCCAAAAGGAAAAGAAGACTAAGCATCTCACACTGCCAGTTTTAATACTGCTATACAAAAAAAAAAAAACAGGCCATCAAGCAAAACTTGGTTAATAGCTTGGTTAATAGGAAAAATCAGAATCTCATCTACAACTAGCTCTTTCCAGGTAATTAGCCTTTATCAGAGCAGATAAAAGAAAATTGGTTTAACAAGCTGAGGCCTTTGTTGGGGTCTGGGGGGTAGCTAGTATGCGTAAGGAGTATTGTAGGTAAGGCAACACTACTGCATTTCTTACTTCTGCTGGCAAGAGAGAGGCTTTGTGTTCTTTTCTTTTTGTAATGAAAGGTACATTTTGGGCTCCTGGGAAAGATATTCAAATTAGCTTTCTTTCCAAAAGAGAAAGATAGCTAAGCCTGTCTGATGCCAGCAAAAGTAAAAAAAAAATCTAATTTGCATATTTTTTCCCTCCAGAAACCCAGAGTAGCATACTATGCTCTCTCTCTCTGTCTCTCTTTTTAGAAACAAGATTTGTCTTGAGAGTGTTATCTACCAATTTTCAGGGTATTTGGAGCATATTTGATTCTAGTAGAATGGATTCGGGCACAAAACAAATTTCAAGAAGTTTGCTCATCTCTATCTCTATCACCCAATGATATAGCAGTTTTACTTCACCAGTCTAACTGTCTTTTTAGGAACACTATATATTTTTAGATATATTTTCTTCTGAAATGTTTTAATCTTTATCTATCTGCTCTTTAAAAAAGTTAAAATTATTAAATTAATATGTAGATCCTGCAGTCACAGTTCCTTCTGTATGTTCCCTAGTTCTTACATACATATTTTAGGTTAGCAAGATATACGGGACAGATGGAGGGGAGCTGTGACCACAGCATTAGACAACACAGGGTTTGTTTGTTTTCTGTATCTATATACTGTATATACACAGATCTACACAGCAGCTACAAATAGCCAAAAAGATAAGAAATATGAATTAAAAAACTCCTTTCAAAGTTGTTTGGCTTTTAAAAAAATTTTTGATTTAGGATGTTTAAATGGGTACTCTCGCTTTTAGATATTGATGACCCATCCTCTGGATAGGTCACCAATATCAGGCAATGGACTGACACCCATCACCCCCACCAATTCCCAATTTTCGGCAGCTACAAATACCAGAAACAGAACTGTAGAAGACATTGCTCCATATTTTTTAAGAAATCTAGTAACCACTACTGTACAAACAAAATGCACTGGTGGCCAAGCAGAAATCAGCTTTTTGCTATAAACATTCTGTGATCTTAGAAATACATAGAAATATGGGAATCTAAGAAAATAGAAAAATTTGTCATATGCATAAATATGTCACCAGAGAGCCCCCACCCCAATTACTGCAATAGCTGAATATTTTAAAAAGAAACAGATTCAGAGCAAATCCCACAGTAATCCCACATTTGTACAGGCACTAAATTATTTAGTATTCCCCTCTGTTATACAGGAGTGTTTAGGAGTGCTAGGATTGCATTATTCCAAAAAAAGAGGAAAACATGGATCACACATAGACATGCTATGCATTGACCCAATTGCTTCTCAGTACAATTCACATAGCTTTTCAGCATAATTAATAGTATACAACACCATAATAAACTAACTGTACGCAAGTCCATTTGTATATGTTTGGGGCCTAAATGCATATCCCCATTCACAACGTCAAGGTTGCCTCTTTTGAGTGGGTTTCTATTCTAATTTGTGCAGCACCACTGGAAGAGAGAAATATCATGCAGCTTTGAAAGCTTTTTTTTTTCTTTTTTTTTAAGTTAATACATGGACATGTGGATCTCACAATACCTAAGCCTTTGATGCCTAAGGAAATACATTTTTCTAGTGGTGTCTGAAAGCAGTTTATCCTCATGAACCTCCTGAAATAAGCATGCACGTAAACTGATCATGCATTTTTTATACAGGAGTGGGGGATAAAACATTTGATGGACAGTGGAAAATTAATAAAAATTTTAAGGACAACACACAACACATAGAGACTTGACAAACCATTGCTGCAAAGCCATGCTATAAACCAATCGATGATCTAGAGAGCTCTTTAGGACTTCACATGGCAATCAGATGCACCTTTGTTGTAGAATATTCCTCTGAGTTTTCATGATGTTTATTAATGTGTGACTTCTTATTGACCTATATTGACAAAAGTATCTTCTTTAATTCCACGTCTTGCAGCCTAGTGCTTTCCAAGCATCTGTTATACTTGCAGGCTAGAACAGACATGTCTTTCTTTTGTATACTTCCGTTTTTCTCCATGGGCACATGCCATCATTTCCATATCCAACAGTTTACAAATTATATTCTTTTATTTGATCAAAGTGTCACAAGAGAAAATTATTTCCTTTTATCATGTAACAATAAAATTTTAAAAATTCACAGGAACATCTGTCATGGTTTTCCTTGGAGACTTGTAGGGAAAACCATATTGCTAATGTGTTGTAATTATGAGAACATATATATATATATATATATATATATATATATACCCTATATGGACAAACAGCAAGATTAGAGACATTGACCGACACTCCAACACTGTAACGCAAGAACCTGCACAGCAACCAACTCTCACCACATTCATCTGGACCTGGAGCCGTACCATATGGCAATTTATCCATTTAAAAAGGATTAATAGTGACATGGAAATCTTTCAACAGCAGGCACATGAATTGTATGCACAGTTATTAGAACTAGGGAGGTGATGGTGAACCTTTTATAGACCAAGTGCCCAAACTGCAACCCAAAACCCACTTACTTATCGCAAAGTGCCAACATAGCAATTTAACCTGAATACTACAGTCCAATACAGTATATCTTCCATGTACTTTATCATTTACCTATAACAGCCTGCCTACATTCAGTGCGCTGCCTGTGCTGTACATAGTGCGCCCTGTGCTGATGAATGTCAGGAAAAGTCTAAGGTATGCTGGTACACCATAGACTTTTTCCAGGGGGTGGGTGCCCACAGAGCACCACCTCTGGCACCCGTGCCATAGGTTCACCTCCACTGAACTAGGGTACCCCTATGCATTTGCTAGAAGAGGCACTCAATCGGGCATCGCAAATACAAAGAGGTACTTTATTCCACTTCTCGAAAAAAAGGTCACCCTACAAAAAGAGCTCTATTCTCCTTTAAATACAACCGAATGGTATCAGCAATACGTTCTGTTATACCTAATAATTGGCACTTGTTGAAGGGAGATGCAAGGTTTGATGAACTGGTAGAAAGACAACCTATCATCTCTTTCAGAAGAAGTAAAACCATTAAAGATGTACAAGATAGGAGCAGATATACTAGACCACATACTACTTGAGGTAGTACTAGAGGTAACTTCAAATGTGGGCATTGTTCATAATTGCTGCTTAAGATGAATAAAGGAGGTGTTAATTGAGTAGTAAATGACTTCATCAACTGCAGAACAAAGAATTTGGTATGTGCTATTTTCTGCCCATGCAATTATTTTTACATTGGAACCTCACCTTATTGAGCATGTAAAAAAGACACATAATGGTGATGCATATGTACAGTCGTGGCCAAAAGTTTTGAGAATGACATAAATATTGGAAATTGGAAAAGTAGCTGCTTAAGTTTTTATAATAGCAATTTGCATATACTTCAGAATAATATGAAGAGTGATCAGATGAATTGCATAGTCCTTCTTTGCCATGAAAAATTAACTTAATCCCAAAAAAACCTTTCCACTGCATTTCATTACTGTCATTAAAGGACCTGCTGAGATCATTTCAGTAATCGTCTTGTTAACTCAGGTGAGAATGTTGACGAGCACAAGGCTGGAGATCATTATGTCAGGCTGATTGGGTTAAAATGGCAGACTTGACATGTTAAAAGGAGGGTGATGCTTAAAATCATTGTTCTTCCATTGTTAACAATGGTGACCTGCAAAGAAACGCGTGCAGCCATCATTGCGTTGCATAAAAATGGCTTCACAGGCAAGGATATTGTGGCTACTAAGATTGCACCTCAATCAACAATTTATAGGATCATCAAGAACTTCAAGGAAAGAGGTTCAATTCCTGTTAAGAAGGCTTCAGGGCGTCAAGAAAGTCCAGCAAGCGCCAGGATCGTCTCCTAAAGAGGATTCAGCTGCGGGATCGGAGTGCCACCAGTGCAGAGCTTGCTCAGGAATGGCAGCAGGCAGGTTTGAACGCATCTGCACGCACAGTGAGGGCGAGACTTTTGTAAGATGGCCTGGTGTCAAGAAGGGCAGCAAAGAAGCCACTTCTCTCCAAAAAAAAACATCAGGGACAGATTGATCTTCTGCAGAAAGTATGGTGAATGGAGCTGTTGAGGACTGGGGCAAAGTCATATACTCCGATGAAGCCTCTTTCCGATTGTTTGGGGAAATCTGGAAAAAGGCTTGTCCGGAGAAGAAAAGGTGAGCGCTACCATCAGTCCTGTGTCATGCCAACAGTAAAGCATCCTGAGACCATTCATGTGTGGGGTTTGCTTCTCAGCCAAGGGAGTGGGCTCACTCACAATTTTGCCCAAAAACACAGCCATGAATAAAAAATTGTACCAAAACACCCTCCAACAGCAACTTCTTCCAACAGTCCAACAACAGTTTGGTGAAGAACAATGCATTTTCCAGCACGATGGAGCACCGTGCCATAAGGCAAAAGTGATAACTAAGTGGCTCGGGGACCAAAACGTTGACATTTTGGGTCCATGGCCTGGAAACTTCCCCAGATCTTAATCCATTGAGAACTGTGGGTCAATCCTCAAGAGGCGGGTGGACAAACAAAAACCCCTAATTCTGACAAACTCCAGAAGTGGTTATGAAAGAATGGGGTTGCTATCAGTCAGGAATTGGCCCAGAAGTTGATTGAGAGCATGCCCGGTCAAATTGCAGAGGTCCTGAAAAAGAAGGGCCAACACTGCCAAATACTGACTCTTTGCATAAATGTCATGTAATTGTCGATAAAAGCCTTTGAAACGTATAAAGTGCGTGTAATTATATTTCACTACATCACAGAAACAACTGAAACAGATCTAAAAGCACTTTAGGCAGCAAACTTTGTGAAAATTAATATTTGTGTCATTCTCAAAACTTTTGGCCACGACTGTACTGCGGTTTGCAGACCTACAGATTGTACACCCTTTGGCCATAGGGGGTGATCGATGTTAATTATAAAAATGAATGTGATGGGCCCTTTAGGTCTTAATGATAGAAATGACATGTCTGTATTTCTTTAAATGACTCTTCTTTAGTATGATGGTAATGAAATAGTTAACAGCATATATCACCTGATGGTATCCGCCCCCAGCTTGAAAGGCACAGAGGAAGCTCAAGTGAACGAAACGGCCATCGACTTACCATGTACCTATGTGCACTGTACCGCAATGGCGCTTTTAATTGTTATTTTGGAATAAAGAAGATTTTTAGTGGTGAATGCAGCAATCTTTTTTCTATATTCACTACTACACTGCTCAAAAAATAAAGGGAACACAAAAATAACACATCCTAGATCTGAATTAATTAAATATTCTTCTGAAATACTTTGTTCTTTACATAGTTGGAATGTCCTGACAACAAAATCACTCACAAAAATAAATAAATGGAAATCTAATTTTTTAACCCATGGAGGTCTGGATTTGGAGTCACCCTCAAAATTAAAGTGGAAAAACACACTACAGGGCTGATCCAACTTTGATGTAATGTCCTTAAAACAAGTCAAAATGAGGCTCAGTAGTGTGTGTGGCCTCCACGTGCTGTATGACCTCCCTACAACGCCTGTGCCATGCTCCTGATGAGGTGGCAGACGGTCTCCGGAGGGATCTTCCTCCCAGACCTGACTAAAGCATCTGCCAACTCCTGGACAGTCTGTGGTGCAACGTGACGTTGGTGGATAGAGCGAGACATGATGTCCCAGATGTGCTCAATTGGATTCAGGTCTGGGGAACGGGGCGGGCCAGTCCATAGCATCAATGCCTTCGTCTTGCAGGAACTGCTGACACACTCCAGCCACATGAGGTCTAGCATTGTCTTGCATTAGGAGGAACCTAGGCCAACCGCACAGCATATGGTCTCACAAGGGGTCTGAGGATCTCATCTCGGTACCTAATGGCAGTCAGGCTACCTCTGGCGAGCACATGGAGGGCTGTGCGGCCCTCCAAAGAAATGCCACCTCACACCATTACTAACCCAATGCCAAACCGGTCCATGCTGGAGGATGTTGCAGGCAGCAGAACGTTTCTCCACGGCGTCTCCAGACTCTGTCACGTCTGTCACATGTGCTCAGTGTGAACCTGCTTTCATCTGGTGAAGAGCACAGGGCGCCAGTGGCGAATTTGCCATCTTGGTGTTTTCTGGCAAATGCCAAACGTCCTGCACGGTGTTGGGCTGTAAGCACAACCCCCACCTGTGGATGTCAGACCCTCATATCACCCTCATGGAGTCTGTTTCTGACCGTTTGAGCAGACACATGCACATTTGTGGCCTGCTGGAGGTCATTTTGCAGGGCTCTGGCAGTGCTCCTCCTGTTCCTCCTTGCACAAGGCGGAGGTAGCGGTCCTGCTGCTGGGTTGTTGCCCTCCTACGGCCTCCTCCACGTCTCCTGATGTACTGGCCTGTCTCCTGGTAGCTAAAAACGAAAAGGTGTGGGAACCGCGCTCTAAATAAACAATAAATGTCAGTAATTAACTCCTGCAAATACAGAAAACTGAGAAACTCATCCAGTTACCAGAGGGTAGATTCACTGAACCGATATATTCATGCGGAGATAATACAGTTCTCACTGCTATTAGTCCATAGGTTACATAATGAGTTTCCAGCAACTATAAACCAAGCTCCGAACCCAAATAGAAGAGACAGACATTGCTGAAACGTATTGTTAATACGAAAGAAAAATCTCAAACACCTCCTGCTGGTCCACAGATCTCGTGCTGGGTGTCAACCACTGAATCCAAACACGGACCTTTAAAAGGAATAAGACAGATGGTGCAATACCCTCGGTATCTTCAAAGGTGAGGAAATTTATTGTACTTACAATGATACCGCAGATACCGCAGCCCCTGAAGAAGCGAATAGCGAAACCCGGGGTCGGGCATTTTTTATGTGCAAGTTTGTAACTTATTCATTGTAAGTACAATAAATTTCTCACCTTTGAAGATACCGAGGGTATTGCACCATCTGTCTTATTCCTTTTAAAGGTCCGGTGTTTGGATTCAGTGGTTGGACACCCAGCACGAGATCTGTGGACCAGCAGGAGGTGTTTGAGATTTTTCTTTCGTATAACCAATACGTTTCAGCAAAGTCTGTCTCTTCTATTTGGGTTCGGAGCTTGGTTTTAGTTGCTGGAGACTCATTACGTGACCTATGGACCAATAGCAGGAGAACTGTATTATCTCTGCATGAATATATCGGTTCAGTGAATCTACCTCTGGTAACTGGATGAGTTTCTCAGTTTTCTGTATTTGCAGGAGTTAATTACTGACATTTATTGTTTATTTAGAGCGCGGTTCCCGCACCTTTTCGTTTTTAGATATTTAGGAGACCGAACCTACTCCCTTAAGGGCACCGCTGCCGCTGTCCATTACTTCCACACCAGATAACATTATATATTTCTCTGTCTCCTGGTAGCGCCTCCATGCTCTGGACACTACGGTGACAGACACAGCAAACCTTCTTGCCACAGCTCGCATTGATGTGCCATCCTGGATAAGCTGCACTACCTGAGCCACTTGTGTGGGGTTGTAGACTCCGTCTCATGCTACCACTAGAGTGAAAGCACCGGCAGCATTCAAAAGTGACCAAAACATCAGCCAGGAAGCATAGGAACTGAGAAGTGGTTAGGTCACCACCTGCAGAACCACTCCTTTATTGGGGGTGTCTTGCTAATTGCCTATAATTTCAACCTGTTGTCTATCCCATTTGCACAACAGCATGTGAAATTGATTGTCACTCAGTGTTGCTTCCTAAGTGGACAGTTTGATTTCACAGAAGTGTGATTGACTTGGAGTTACATTGTGTTTGTTTAAGTGTTCCCTTTATTTTTTTGAGCAGTGTATATGGACAAAAGTATTTTGACACTTACACATTACACCTACAGGAGCTTTTATAACATCTCATTCCAATCCATAGGCATTAATATGGAGTTGGTTTCCACTTTGCAGCCAAACAGCTTTCACCCTTCTGGGAAGACATTGTACAAAATTTGTGTCCATTCATCCAGAAGATTATTTGTGAGGTCAGACACTGATGTTGGACGAGAGAGCC
This sequence comes from Bufo bufo, assembly GCF_905171765.1. Taxonomy (NCBI): domain Eukaryota; kingdom Metazoa; phylum Chordata; class Amphibia; order Anura; family Bufonidae; genus Bufo; species Bufo bufo. The sequence goes on along the minus strand of NC_053390.1, from coordinate 640,557,586 downwards.
TGCCTCGCAATCTCCTTTTCTGCTTCATCCCAAAGGTGTTCAGTGGGGTTGAAGTCAGGGTTCTGTGAGAGCCATATAAATCACAAAAAAAATAAAAATATCACCAAACGGATATGCCACTGACCTATACTAGCTAGTCATACAAGCAGATATTAAAAGCTGAGACTTTTGCCAATATATCCTGTCAGGAACACATCGGAGCCCATTATGCACCACGTCACGGTCTCTCAGCATGGCAAGGGTCCTACCACTACGCTAACTATGGTGTGAACACGGTCTGAAGGTGATGAAATCCAGCTCACAGCCAAGCTTTCCACACAACCGCCTAGCAGGACAACTAGTGCAATGTGAATAAAGCCAGACTGTAAGCCGCACCCATATCAGACCATGTGATGGAGGTTACCAGGTGCAAAAGAGTGTTTAATGCCAGGTAAAGGCACATTCAATACATATAAAACAAAATCACAGAAATTAGTGGCAAATATGGGGGAACTGCTCAAACCACAAACACTGTGGCGTGTTTCTCATTGGGGGGAGCAGCCCCCACCGCATGTGGACCGCAGCAAACGACCATCCCCAGCAAAAAATGCGTACAATGGAGGATCCCGGCGCGGTCCACATGCACCACAAAGGCATCCTACACAAAACGGAGCATTGTGCGGATGAAAATATAATTATATAAACTCAGAAAAAAATGCACCAACGGATATGCCACTGACTATACTAGCTAGTCATACAAGCAGATATTAAAAGCTGATACTTTTTGCCAATATATTTCTGTCAGGACACATCGGAGCCCATCATGCACCACGTCACGGTCTCTCAGCATGGCAAGGGGTCATACACTACGCTAACTATGGTGTGACAAGGTCTGAAGGTGATGAAATCCAGCTCACAGCCAGCTTCACACAACCGTATAGCAGGACAACTAGTGCAATGTGAACAAAGCAAGACTGTAAGCCACACACATATCAGATCGTGTGATGGAGGCTACCAGGTGCAAAAGAGTGTTTTAACCACCTCCGGACCGCCAAACGCAGCGACGCGTCCTGTGAGGTGGGTTGATTCTTCTCCGTGGACCGCATATACACGTCTCTCGCGAGACGCGAGATTTTCTGTAAACGGCGCAGCACAGCAGGCGCGCGCGTTCACCTGGATCGAAGGTAGAGCGAGTGGATCTCCAGCCTGCCAGCGGCGATCGTTCGCTGGCATGCTTGGAGAGGCGATTTTTTTTAACCCCTAACAGTGTATATTAGACGCTGTTTTGATTAACAGAATCTAATATACCTGCTATCCTGGTCTTCTGGTGGTCCCTTTTGCTTGGATCGACCACCAGAGGACACTGGCAGCTCTGTAATATGTAGCACCCAAACACCACTACACTACACCCCCCTGTCACTTATTAACCCTTATTAACCCTGATCACCCCAGATAGACTCCCTGATCACCCCCCTGTCATTGATCACCCCCCTGTAAGGCTCCATTCAGACGTCCGTATGATTTTTACGGATCCACTGATACATGGATCGGATCCGCAAAACACATACGGACATCTGAATGGAGCCTTATAGGGGGGTGATCAATGACAGGGGGGTGATCACCCCATATAGACTCCCTGATCATCCCCCCTGTCATTGATCACCCCCCTGTCATTGATCACTCCCCCTGTAAGGCTCCATTCAAACGTCCGTATGTTTTTTACGGATCCATGGATACATGGATCGGATCCGCAAAACACATACGGACATCTGAATGGAGCCTTATAGGGGGGTGATCAATGACAGGGGGGTGATCACCCCATATAGACTCCCTGATAACCCCCCTGTCATTGATCACCCCCCTGTCATTGATCACTCCCCCTGTAGGGCTCCATTCAAACGTCCGTATGTTTTTTACGGATCCACGGATACATGGATCGGATCCGCAAAACACATACGGACATCTGAATGGAGCCTTATAGGGGGGTGATCAATGACAGGGGGGTGATCACCCCATATAGACTCCCAGATCACCCCCCTGTCATTGATCACCCCCCTGTTATTGATCACCCCCCCTGTAAGGCTCCATTCAGACATTTTTTTGGCCCAAGTTAGCGGAAATTATTATTTTTTTCCTTACAAAGTCTCATATTCCACTAACTTGTGTCAAAAAATAAAATCTCACATGAACTCATTATACCCCTCACGGAATCCAAATGCGTAAAATTTTTTAGACATTTATATTCCAGACTTCTTCTCACACTTTAGGGCCCCTAGAATGCCAGGGCAGTATAAATACCCCACACGTGACCCCATTTCAGAAAGAAGACACCCCAAGGTATTCCGTGAGGGGCATATTGAGGCCATGAAAGATTGAAATTTTTGTCCCAAGTTAGCGGAAAGGGAGACTTTGTGAGAAAAATAAAAATAAAAATCAATTTCCGCTAACTGGTGCAAAAAAAAATAAAAAATTCTATGAACTCACCATGTCCCTCATTGAATACCTTGGGGTGTCTTCTTTCCAAAATGGGGTCACATGTGGGGTATTTATACTGCCCTGGCATTTTAGGGGCCCTAAAGCGTGAGAAGAAGTCTGGGATCCAAATGTCTAAAAATGCCCTCATAAAAGGAATGTGGGCCCCTTTGCGCATCTAGGCTGCAAAAAAGTGTCACACATGTGGTATCGCCGTACTCAGGAGAAGTTGGGCAATATGTTTTGGGGTGTCATTTTACATGATACGAGATAAATATCTTGGTCAAATGCCAACTTTGTATAAAAAAATGGGAAAAGTTGTCATTTGCCGAGATATTTCTCTCACCCAGCATGAGTATATGTAAAAAGACACCCCAAAACACATTGCCCAACTTCTCCTGAGTTCGGCGATACCACATGTGTGACACTTTTTTGCAGCCTAGGTGGGCAAAGGGGCCCACATTCCAAAGAGCACCTTTAGGATTTCACAGGTCATTTTTTACACATTTTTATTTCAAACTACTTACCACGCATTATGGCCCCTAGAATGCCAGGGCAGCATAACTACCCCACAAGTCACCCCATTTTGGAAAGAAGACACCCCAAGGTATTCCGTGAGGGGCATGGCGAGTTCCTAGAATTTTTTATTTTTTGTCACAAGTTAGCGGAAAATGATGATTTTTTATTTTTTATTTTTTTTCTTACAAAATCTCATATTCCACTAACTTGTGACAAAAAATAAAAACTTCCATGAACTCACTATGCCCATCACGAAATACCTTGGGGTGTCTTCTTTCCAAAATGGGGTCACTTGTGGGGTAGTTATACTGCCCTGGCATTTTAGGGGCCCGAATGCGTGAGAAGTGGTTTGAAATCAAAATCTGTAAAAAAATGGCCGGTGAAATCCGAAAGGTGCTCTTTGGAATGTGGGCCCCTTTGCCCACCTAGGCTGCAAAAAAGTGTAACACATCTGGTATCACCGTACTCAGGAGAAGTTGGGCAATGTGTTTTGTGGTGTCATTTTACATATTCCCATGCTGGGTGAGATAAATATCTTGGTTAAATGCCAACTTTGTATAAAAAAATGGGAAAAGTTGTCTTTTGCCGAGATATTTCTCTCACCCAGCATGAGTATATGTAAAAAGACACCCCAAAACACATGTGGTATCTCCGTACTCAGGAGAAGTTGGGCAATGTGTTTTGGGGTGTCTTTTTACATATACCCATGCTGGGTGAGAGAAATATCTTGGCAAAAGACAACTTTTCCCATTTTATTATACAAAGTTGGCATTTGGCTGAGATATTTATCTCACCCAGCATGGGTATATGTAAAATGACACCCCAAAACACATTGCCCAACTTCTCCTGAGTACGGCGATACCAGATGTGTGACACTTTTTTGCAGCCTAGGTGGGCAAAGGGGCCCACATTCCAAAGAGCACCTTTCGGATTTCACCGCCCATTTTTTACAGATTTTGATTTCAAACTACTTCTCACGCATTCGGGCCCCTAAAATGCCAGGGCAGTATAACTACCCCACAAGTGACCCCATTTTGGAAAGAAGACACCCCAAGGTATTTCGTGATGGGCATAGTGAGTTCATGGAAGTTTTTATTTTTTGTCACAAGTTTGTGGAATATGAGACTTTGTAAGAATAAAAAAAAAAAATCATAATTTTCCGCTAACTTGTGACAAAAAATAAAAAGTTCTATGAACTCACTATGCCCATCAGCGAATACCTTGGGGTGTATACTTTCCGAAATGGGGTCATTTGTGGGGTGTTTGTACTTTCTGGCCATTGTAGAACCTCAGGAAACATGACAGGTGCTCAGAAAGTCAGAGCTGCTTTAAAAAAGCGGAAATTCACATTTTTGTACCATAGTTTGTAAACGCTATAACTTTAAACCCAAACCATTTTTTTTTTTTACCCAAACAATTTTTTTTTTTATCAAAGGACATGTAGAACAATAAATTTAGGAGAATAATTTATATATGGATGTCGTTTTTTTGCTAAATTTTTACAACTGAAAGTGAAAAATGTCATTTTTTTGCAAAAAAAATCGTTAGATTTCGATTAATAACAAAAAAAGTAAAAATGTCAGCAGCAATGAAATACCACCAAATGAAAGCTCTATTAGTGAGAAGAAAAGGAGGTAAAATTCATTTGGGTGGTAAGTTACATGACCGAGCATCAAACGGTGAAAGTAGTGTAGGTCAGAAGTGTAAAAAGTGGCCTGGTCATTAAGGGTGTTTAAGGTAGGGGAGCTGAGGTGGTTAAAGGGCTTCTGTCACTCCACTAAACTCACTTTTGCCAATATATTCCTGTCAGGAACACATCGGAGCACATCATGCACCGCATGTGGACCGCGCCGGCATCCTCCATTGTACGCATTTTTTGCTGGGGATGGTCGTTTACTGCGGTCCACATGCGGTGGGACTGCTCCCCCAATGAGAAACACGCTACAGTGTTTGGGGTTTGAGCAGTTCCCCCATATTTGCCACTATATTTCTGTGATTTTGTTTTATATGTATTGACTGTGCCTTTACCTGGCATTTAAAGGGCTTCTGTCACTCCACTAAACTCATTTTTTTTTGGTCTCCTTAAAATCCTTATGCTGCGATTTCTCAATATATAGGGCTATTACTCAGTTTGGTTCAGTAGTTATATAAAAAAACTGACTTTTATAATATGCAAATTACCTCTCTAGCAGCAGGTAGGGCGGCTACCTGCTGCTAGCAGCCGCATCCTCCATTCATAATGATGCCCCCTCCTCATGTTGATTGACAGGACCAGCCAATGCGCTCGTCCTCTGACTGGCCCTGTCTGCGTTTTAAATCTCGCGCCGGTCTTCAGTTGGCGCAGGCGCACTGAGTGGAGGACGCTCGCTCGGCCGCTCCATCCTCAGTGCGCCTGCGCCGATGACGTCACATGTACACCCGGCGCAGGCGCACTGAGGATGGAGCGGCCGAGCGAGTGTCCTCCACTCAGTGCGCCTGCGCCAACTGAAGACCGGCGCGAGATTTAAAACGCAGACAGGGCCAGTCAGAGGACGAGCGCATTGGCTGGTCCTGTCAATCAACATGAGGAGGGGGCATCATTATGAATGGAGGATGCGGCTGCTAGCAGCAGGTAGCCACCCTACCTGCTGCTAGAGAGGTACTTTGCATATTATAAAAGTCAGTTTTTTGATATAACTACTGAACCAAACTGAGTAATAGCCCTATATATTGAGAAATTGCAGCATAAGGATTTTAAGGAGACCAAAAAAAAATTAGTTTAGTGGAGTGACAGAAGCCCTTTAAATGCCAGGTAAAGGCACAGTCAATACATATAAAACAAAATCACAGAAATATAGTGGCAAATATGGGGGAACTGCTCAAACCCCAAACACTGTAGCGTGTTTCTCATTGGGGGAGCAGTCCCACCGCATGTGGACCGCAGTAAACGACCATCCCCAGCAAAAAATGCGTACAATGGAGGATGCCGGCGCGGTCCACATGCGGTGCATGATGTGCTCCGATGTGTTCCTGACAGGAATATATTGGCAAAAGTCTCAGCTTTTAATATCTGCATTTATGACTAGCTAGTATAGTCAGTCGAATATCCGCTTGGTGCATTTTTTTTTGTGATTTATATAATTATATTTTCATCCGCACAATGGTCCGTTTTGTGTAGGATGCCTTTGTGGTGCATGTAGACCGCGCCGGCATCCTCCATTGTACGCATTTTTTGCTGGGGATGGTCGTTTGCTGCGGTCCACATGCGGTGGGACTGCTCTTCCAATGAGAAACACGCTACAGTGTTTGGGGTTTGAGCAGCTCCCCCAGATTTGCCACTATATTTCTGTGATTCTGTGAGAGCCAGTCAAGTTCTCCCAAACCAAACTGACCCAACAATGCTTTTATGGATTCAATATGTGAGAGAGAATCTAAATCGCACATCCTCATTACTATGCTTTTGATATAACATTTGTTTTTATTATCAGCATGATAAAACATGGCTTTTCAGCACTATAATTAATAAATATAACATTATGCTATGCACTAAAAGGAGGCATTAGTATACCGTTTTATCAAAGAGCATAGGCCCACTTACCACGACAGGGTTTCCTCTTCAAGTGGGGACCTACTCTAACTTTGGCGCAGCACTGTACAGCGACCATTGCACCCCCGCACCGCACCAGCAGGCAACAGTACCCAGCAGCCACACAGCACCCTCACTGTGCGGCAAAGCCACCTAGGCTCTGGGCCCCATCACTCCACCAGCATAGCACAAAATAAGCAATGGCCACCACCCATCACCGCATAATGTGAACATGTGCAAAGAGCTCACCTGTTCACAGCCTCTCAGGAACACCAACTGAGAGGTGGTAGGAATTTATAGACCCTTTTATGGACCTTGCTTTGTGGACAGTTATGCTGGCACAGAAAAAAGCCTTCCTGAAACTTCCCACAAAGTTGGAAGCATGCAATTGTCCAAAATCTCTCGGTATGCTGAAGCATTAAGATTTTCCTTTAGTTAAACTGAGGGGCCTAGGCTACCCCTGAAAAACAACCCCATAGTATTATCCCTCCTCCACCAAACTCTACAGTTCAGTGCAGTCAAGCAGATAATGTTCTCCTTGACATTGTACAAGGTTATTTCACATAAGTGATACAAAAGAGTCAGGGTCTGTTCAGGGAAAAACTGATAGTTTTGCATGCAAGTTCAATCAGTTTTGTCTGATTGCGTTCAGTGCTTCATTTTTCTGATTAAATCTTTCAAGCATGTCAAGAAAAACTGAAGTATAAGCCTCAACATTGCCTAGCAACCGTTAGTGAAAAATGCATTGCATCCTCATTACATCCATATGCCTTCCTTCTTCACACAAGCCTGATTAATTTCCATGGGGTCAGGACCGCTTGAAAAACACACAATATAGAACGTACTGAATGCAGAGATGATCAGGGATAAACAATGCTCATGTACACATACCCATTGCAATGAATTGGTCAGGATTGGATTTAGTCAGGATGTTATCCATTTGCAACACGCATTGCATCCAGACAGAAAATTCGCTCATGTGAAAGAGGCCTAAGGCTTGCATGTAGCTTCTTGACCATGGAAACCTATACCATGAAGCTTGTGGCTCACAGTTTTTATGTAGCGTTTGGAACTCTACAGTTAAAGAGTTTGCAAACTGTTGGCGACTTTTATGCACTATGAACCTTAGCACTTGGCGACCCCGCTCTGTAACGTAACTTTGCAATTTAACTAATCACAGTTGATTGTAGAATAATATCTAAGAGGAAAGAAGTTTCATGTACTGACTTGTTGCAACAGTGGCGTCCTATTACAGTACCATTCTGGAATTCAGTGTCACAATGTAGGGGGAGGGGAGGAACACTAGAAAGACCACAGAAGGAGAATGACCCGAAACTAGGCCTCACTGATAGGGAAAGGAATAATGTCACCACCTAGGAAACCCTAAACCTAGCCTTGACCCCTGTCAGTTTGAATAGACCCTGACGGTGGGAATATTCATACACCATAAACCTACGCCCTAGAAACCCTGAAAATCCCTAGGCATAGTGACAGGGTCTGAGACCACTGGTTCCTTCCCATATGAACGAACCAGCATCTCCCTGAGGCCTAGGAAACAATGAGCAAAAGAGGACAACAAAATACAAAGGGGAGTACACTTATCTTCAATAGAAAATGGATGAGCAGGAATTCAGAAGAGGACAACACACCAGCTCTTCCAACTCCAGGCAGATAATATCAACCGCATAGTAAGAAGTGTGAGTCCAGACTAAATAGAGGAGCAGTGATGACCACAAGCTACACCTGAAACAAGAGGTGTGTTCATACCAGCAACAACACTGCAAAGTGAAAACCGAGAGAATCTCAGATAACCTCACTTGATGCAAGTCCCTCAGATCTTCTAACCTCTGGCACGAGCCGGATCGTGACATTCAGTGAGTGGTTGAGACCGATTATTTTACAAATGACTAGGTGTTAATTGTGTCTAAAATTTGTGTGCTATGACTGCGGTCCGTGCCTACTGTCAACCTGCTCCTCCAGGCCACCAACTCCTCTCTACAAGCAAGGCCTCTCATTAGGGTGTGCACATGTGTGCTCCCTGTTCCTCAAAGGTCAATGAGTACGCACCCTATGTCTCACCAGCCTATAGCCGGTCACCTGTAGGTATTTTCACTAGGGAGAGGTGCCTGAACAATAGTTTTTCTAGTTTACTAGTTCTGTTTTTCTTCTGGATCCCGACTAGTCACTGCCTGAACCATACCTGACCTCCATATTAATCCTATTCTGCCTGCCGTGACCTTGGATTGTTATCAGACTGTTTGTTCTTTGCCTACTTTGACCAACAGCCTGTTCTACCTGTCCACCAGCTTGCTTGACCTCCTGGTGCCTTGATTCGGTGTCTCTGAACCTCTTGGGTCAGCTGTCAACCACACAGGGACTACTCAGAGAGGTAGTGGTCTGGTGGCTCCCCTGCAGCAAAGTATTTATCCCTGTGAAGGAGTTAAAGGGTGAATACCAAAGGACTGCCAGGATAACACCCTTAGAATTAGCTCAAAGTCAAACCTGTTGGTTGACACAGTGATGTAACTCCCACTAACAATGCACCACAGGGGTTTATAGTATCAGATTTTAATACCAGTTTTTATACCACCTTGGAGCAGGTCTAATACTGTGCCAAAACCAATTACAAAATAGGACTAGACAGATAGTTGGTGCAAAAGCTGTCTAAAAAAAACCCTCATGTCTAGCAGGTTGCAAATGAAACACATTTGTGATGCATACACTTCATATATTTGGCACGGCTAGCGTGTCCCGCAAATCAAGACAGTTTATTTGTCAAGGTGCAGTGATATTGATATATCTCCCTCATTCTGTATGAGGCTTTCTCACTGGACCTCACCACTGATCTAAGTCCATTGCAAAATTAAACAAATAACTCAGTATCCCCCATCTGTCTCATAAAATAAACTTGTTTTACAAAAACATCATGGCCACTATTGAGATGACAATAATAACTGAAGGCACTTACCAATATCATTTATATACTAGTTTTACATGGTTTGTGTCTGTATAGGAGTTGTAGATGAAAACCAGAAGGATATTTAATTTGCAAAATGTCTTTATTTTTAATATTTGATTCCTTTGAGCAATATACTAAATAAGGAATAAAAATATATATTGGGCGAGCACTCTAACATAAAGCACACATTTAATCAAGGTAAAATGTCAATCAAGATAAAAACAATACATAAAATGAATAAAAATACATCAATAAATACCACAATAAAGAGACTGATGAATATTTGAATGAATATTAGCAGTGCCCATAAGGGGCTATTCTACCATGTGGCACTTGTGGCACTTGAGATTCCTTGTAAGGCCTAGTATTGTGTCCTTAGCTTTTTCAGCAAAGATTCACTAAAAAAACGCAATTGTAGTTGTTAATTACTTTCTTAGGTTTTATAGGTGCCTTTGTAACGCTGGAAAGGTTGGTCTATAGTCCACAAATGGCACTCACAATCGGCTTATAAGGTTGTGTTGTTTATACAAAATAGTCAAGTCCTGATAATGTTCCTTATAGGTATAGTCGATACTATTCAAATTCAGTCCGGAGGTTTTTTGTCAGGATGAGGATAATGTTCAATTGAAAAAATGGATAACGGTAATCTCGGCTGTTCAGCCGTTTACCTCCTCCTTCCAGGGATAGACAACGTGTGTCCACTGGTGTTTGTCGGGGGGCGAGTGATGCGGGAGACTCCGGCGTCTTGCATCGCACTCCTCGATAGGCACACTTGCAAGTTCTCGCGGGATCATATTCATCAGCCTCTTTATTGTGGTATTTATTGATGTATTTTTATTCATTTTATGTATCTGTTTTTATCTTGATTGACATTTTACCTTGATTAAATGTGTGCTTTATGTTAGAGTGCTCGCCCAATATATTTTTTTATTCCCTATTTCACTTTTGAGAGGTAGGGTGTCCTCTCCCTTGGGTTGGCAGCACCATAACCATAGGTAATTAGGAGTGAGCCACCACCACAGCTGTTTTCTAATATACTAAATAAACTGCAAACAAGTGGAGCTCTGCAGCCACAAATGTAAGGATCCCTAGATTTTGCAAAAGCATTTAGAACTTTGCTACACAACAGCCCTGTATAATGAAGCTACAGATGCAGGGACTAGTTGACAATATATCCACATGGTTGTTTGAAAGTATTACATTTTGGGGTAATGGGTGAAGAGAAGCATTGCTAACCATCACTGCTTATTGGTATTACAGGTCTACATTTTCTGGTCCCTGCTAAACAAGCAGGAAATGCCTGCAGATGCCTGCTCAGGGAATCGGCATCGGTTCTGTGTTACCAAAACAAAACCAAGTAACATAATTTTTTGCCACAGTTTCCGCATGGCAATCAATGATATATGATCAAAAAAGTTTTGATTACCTTCTTATTATCTTATAGCGTAAAACCATTAGTTAGTCTGGTTTAAATGGGGTCCAAAGTGACTGGTGACTGAACCCAGCTGATATAATTTTAATGGTATGATGTTACTCGTTAATTTTGGAACTAGTGCTACATGACACCACCCCCACCCCCCAATGGCCAGCACTATTTATTTTTCTTGCATGTCAGTTTGTCTTGACAAACTGGCATGCACAGGGCTGCATCTAGCCTTTGAAAACTTAATTGCCCTCCCCTTTTGAATTCTCAAATCAACCTCTTCCCCTCACCCCTACTGTTATACATATGTCTGTTATACTATACATAAATACCTCTTACATCCAGTTATGTATTCTCTATTTCTTTTTCCCCTTCTATGCCTTCTTTCCCTATATCTCGTTATATGCAGTCAGACATCTTAGATTCATCACTTTTCCATTCTACTCCTTGTGCCCCAAAGCTGTCATCCTGCTTCTAACCCCAATACTGTGCGTGCTGTGCTCCCCAATGCCCCCAAATACTATACTGCAAAAATAATAGTGTCATACACATGGTACCCCCATAGTAATAGTGCCCCCACCAATGGTAATATTTTTTCCCCAAAGTGCCCTCATTAGTAATTTTCCCCCTGTAGTGCCCCAATCGCAAGAAGGCTCCCCAGACTTCCCCTTTTAGTAGTAATGCCCTCAATAACTGTGCCCTATAATAATAATGCCCCACCAGTAACCCCAGTAGTAATAATGCCCCCATAGTGCCCCCAATAAAAATAAGGTCAACCTAAAATGGCCCCAGCTGTGTTGCATCTTCTTCTCTCCCCAGGATCCAGCAGGCGGTCTAGTGTCCTGTCCAGCAGGAACACTATGGGGGAGCACGTCATTGAGGCTGACTGACCAGCTTGATCTCCTGCTCGAAGGGGGCCAACACGTGGCAGAACCTGGTGTACCTGCCCCCCACTCCGCATTGGTGATGTAGGGGGATGGGGCGTAATGGCCCCGGAGTGCCAAGGTCCAGCAGGTACTCCTTCACCACACGTTGCTGCTCCCACAACCTCTCCAGGCATGAGGAGGGTGGAGTTCCACCACGTCACACTGTCCAACATCAGCCTGTGAGGTGGCAGGCTGTTGTCCTGCTGCAACTTAGACAGGGACGCGATGGCAGTTGGGGAGCGCCAGAAGTAGCTGGCAATCCTTTGTACCCTTTGCACAATGTCGTTCAACTCCAAATATGTGTGCAGGAACTTCTGTACAACAAGGTTGAGGACATGTGCCATGCAGGGCAAGTGTGTGAGACTGCCAGCATGGAGGGCGGCGAGGAGGTTGCTACCATTTTCACAGACAACTGTACCTGCCTGGAGCCTTCGGGGTGTCAGGCACTTGTTGACCTGAGCTTGGAGGGCGGCCAGGACATAAGGTCCAGTGTGTCTCCATTCCCTAAGCTCACAAGCTGGAGCACGGCCTGGCAGCGATATGCCCCCACACTTGTGTAGCTACAGGAATGCCTGCTGGGGGGCTCAGCAGCGGTGGAGACAGTGGCTTGAGGGAGAGCAGCAGTTCTCCCTTGGACACCCCAGGGCGGCACCACAAGCTGAGATACCGCCACATCTGTTGATCCCTCCCCTGAACCTCGGAGGGACACCCAATGGGCTCTGAAGCTGAGATACCATCCCTGCCCATGTCTGCTGGTCCAGGCATCCATTGTGAGATGCATCATGTCACTGACAGTGTGATCCAGTGACAGGGATACATTCTGCACAATGTGCTGGTATAGGGCAGGGACGCCGGTCCTGGCAAAGAAATGGAGGCTGGGGACACGTCATCTGGGTTGGGCCTGCTCCAACATCTGCCGGAATGTATTGCAGTCCACAATATTGAAGGGCAGCAAATGTTGGGCTATAACCCTTGCCAGGAGCCCATTGAGTGAACGCACCCGGCGGTCCCCGGCTGTGTGGGCCGCGGTGCGCTCAAATGCTTCTGCGACCGATATCTGGCGCCGGACGGCAGTGGAGGCGACAGAGTTGGTGTCACGGTCCCTCCCATGACAGAGGTGATAAGATCGGAGATACTGGAGTCACGCGAGGATATCTGACAGTCTCTCTGTTTTCTCCTTTCAGTGTTGTGTTTGGTAATAACCACTCCTCTTGTCTGGTGCAGCTGATGGTCATTACTGAGTTATTTAGTTGTGACTCACACTGCTTGCTTGCAGCTGATATTTCCTGCTGGAGTTGGTTGAGCTGGTGTGTTATTCCTTTGGATCTCCTGCTCCTCCATTCTGCTTTAAGCTAAGTACATTTTGTCTTGCATTTTGTTGTTCGCTTGTGTGTGTTGTTGTCTAGGCTTCAGGGAGACGCGGTTTCTTCATCTGGGAAGGAACCATTAGTCTCAGTCCCTGTCACCATTCCTAGGGCCTTCTATGGTCTTTAGGGCCTAGGTTACAGTTTATGAGTATTTCCACCTTCAGGGTCTACTCATACTGGCAGGAGTCAAGGAGAGGTCTAGGGATTCCTAGGAGGTCACCATCCCTCTCTATTAGCTTTGAGGCCTAGACTCCGGTCTATTCCTTCCGTGTGTCATTTGGTGTTATCCCCTTCCCATTACCTGTGCCATTATCAATCGCCCAAAAAAATGTCATTTTGTTTGTGTCAGTGCAGAGATAGATGCTGTTTCTGCACTGGTGGATCATATTCAGGGATTGTCTTTGGAGGTGGCTGACCTCTGCATGTCCGTCTCACAGTTTCAGAGACCAGAGGCGACGGCTTCCAGCAGCGGAACCATGCCTGCCCGGAACCTAAGGTTGCTCTCCTGGATAGGTTTTCCGGGGGAAGTGTCAACTTTGTTCGGTTCAGGGAGTCATGCAAACTATATTTTAGACTACGTTCTAACTCTTCTGGGACGAGAGTCAAAGAGTGGGAATTATTATTTTGTTGCTGAAAGGTGACGCTCAGTCTTGGGCTTTTTCGTTGCCGACCGGATCACAATCCCTCCAGTCAGTAGATAAATTTTTCAGAGCTCTGTTGCTTATCTATGATGACCCAGATCGGGTCTCCCTGGCCGAGACTAAGCTGCGTGGTTTACGGCAGGGAGAGCATTCTGCAGAGTCCTATTGCTCTGAATTTAGGAGATGGGAAAGTGATACTGAATGAAATGACCCAGCCTCTGTAGGTCAATTCTGTCAAGGGTTATCCACGAACCTGAAGGACGCATTGGCATTTCACGAATATCCAGAGTCCTTGGAGGCGGCATGTCTCTGGCTGTACGTATTGATAGATGCCTGAGGGAGAGAGCTAAGGTTCCACTCATTTAGGACCACTCTTATGGGGAAGCGGCCTCTTTCGACACCTTCGGTAGGGAGACACTTGTCTGATGATGAGCCAATGCAGTTGGGGAAAGTCACTCCTGGACCTGGTGATAAAATGTTGGGTTAAGAAAAGACTCTGCTTTTTCTGTGGTAAAGGAGGACATTTTTGTTAACATATGTCCTTATGTTAAACATCAAGGTGAAAAAAAGAGAAAGAAAACTAATGTGTTTAGTCCTCTTCTCACTATTGGTAGTGTGGGTGGGGAACCTGAGAATGTACTTTTGTCATTTACCGCTAGTACCCCCCGATTTCTCCTGCCTGACAAGGTGGCGCTAGACTCCAAAACTGTGGAATTGAAGTATTTATTGACAGTGGGGCAAGGGTTAACCATGTGGTTGGCCAATTTGTCCATATGCATGGTTTGACTACTAGCACATTAGACTAAAATATTTTTGGTGTTTGCGATTGATTCCGCTCCACTCTCACAAAAGTATTTGTCACAAATTGTGCAGGACATTCGCCTAAAGGTGGGAGATTCTCATCAAGAATCCATTTCAAGTTTTGTGCTGGAGGGTCTGCCTGCTTCTCTGGTGCTAGGTTTACCATTGTTGTCCAACCATAACCCTACTAACGATTGGCAAGCGAGACAGATTTTTGATTGGAGTGATTTTTGCATAGACAACTGTCTTAGCATGTCGCTTTCTGTTGCAACCACTAAAATTGCACCTTCTTTTATTTCTGATTTTTCTGATGTATTCTTGGAAATTGGAGACCAGGAGTTAACTCCACTTCGGGAGTATGATTGTCCCGTCAACCCTAGATTGCCCAAGTATCGGTTGTATAATCTTTCTGAACCCGAAAGAGAGCTTGGCTAAAGGTCATATTAGACCATCCAAATCACCAGTGGTTGCAGGGTTCTTCTTTGTAAAAAAAAAAAGGACGGAACCCTTAGACAATGTTTGGACTTCCGTGAGCTTAATCACATTACTGTCCGTGATCCCTTTCCCCTTCCTTTGATCACAGATTTGTTCAATCAGATTGTCGGTGCCAAGGTGTTCTCTAAGTTGGATTTGAGTAGGGCATATAACATGGTAAGGATCAAGAAGGGGGATGAATGGAAGACCACCTTTGTAACGGATCTCCTAGTACCCCGACCGGGTACCTCAGTTGATAGATGCTCCTAGTGCTTTCTGAGGACTCCAAGCACTCCACTTGACACCGTACGCACTGCAGACCCCACGAACCGCCGAAGCTTGGTTGAGGTCTCGCCGTCTCCTACCCACCCTGGACCTACGACAAGGCTCCAGGATCCAGTGGGTGAACCTCTCCTAAAACCAGAGAGCAGGAACAGCTCCTAAAAGAGCTAGTAGTTATAGCCAGGGGAGTATAGCAAATCTCCCAGCGTATAGCAATCCCCAGCGTCGATCATTTACCCAAACATCAGCCTCAACATGATAAAGGGTAAAACAGAAACACTTTATTGAGGGCTACCCGCCCGTATTTATGCAGGTCCCCATCTGGTGGACACACCCCTAGGGGACCAGAATGAAGACTGTGACACAGGACAGATATGCAGCACTGCAGGATACACAGACACAATACATCCCCACAATGCATCATGGTTTCCTCCTCTCTGCCCTGGAGACACCCGAGGAGTAATCCAATTATCTCTCAAGACAAAGGGAAATCGGCAATACACATGTGGGGACAACAGAACAGAAATCACCACCCAAACACACAATGTCGCACCCCCACAGCAAACACAGACATTTAACATATTCCCAGATAGCTCAAGTCTGAGTGCATATCATTAGGTGAATGGCACTCAGAATACACAAATACAATAAAATTAGCTATCTGGGTACCCTCACATAACATAAAATACAATTTGCAAAGACAGATTTAAGCTGTGCGGGCCGGTCTGTCTTCTCCTTTAAAGTTAGTATGGGCCATAATCCTGAGGCAAGAGGCTGGTAGCCAGGCCCCTCTGAAACCCAGTGGCGAGGTTGGTTTCGCCACACATCTCCCCCTCCCAGGGAAGACTAACCAGATACCTGACCTCATGCCGGTCGGTATCTGAGTTAGTCTGGCAGTCCACCCACAACCCAATACTGGACCTGTTGAATTTTGGGGCCTGGCTCTGTTCTGTATGTCCCCAGCTGTTGAGGGGGCATTTGCTACTCCTTGCTTCCTTGTTGCTCTCTAGCTTGGAGCTGTAGGTACTTGGTGGGCAGAGGCCGACTGCGCTCTGCCCCGATACTAGCTCTTCCACTGGGGTAGCCTGTGGGAAGTCCGATTCTGGAGAAGAGGATAGGGGAGGGCAGAGGCCGACTGCGCTCTGCCCAGATGCCAGCGCTTCCGCTGGGGTAGCCTGTGGAAAGTCAGCCTCTGGAGAAGAGGATAGAGGAGGGCAGAGGCCAACTGCGCTCTGCCCAGAAGCCAGCTCTTCTGCTGGGGTAGCCTGTGGGATGTCCGGCTCTGGAAAGGAGAATAGGGGAGGGCAGAGGCTGACTGCTCTCTGCCCAGACGCCAGCTCTTCTGCTGGGGTAGCCTGTGGGGAGTCAGGCTCTGGATAAGAGGATAGAGGAGGGCAGAGGCCAACTGCGCTCTGCCCAGATGCTAGCTCTTCCGCTGGGGTAGCCTGTGGGATGTCCGACTCTGGAGAAGAGGATAGGGGAGGGCAGAGGCTGATTGCGCTCTGCCCAGATGCCAGCTCTTCTGCTGGGGTAGCCTGTGGGGAGTCAGGCTCTGGATAAGAGGATAGGGGAGGGCAGAGGCCAACTGCGCTCTGCCCAGATGCCAGCTTCTTCCGCTGGGGTAGCCTATGGGATGTCCGGCTCTGGAGAAGAGGATAGGGGAGGGCAGAGGCTGACGCGCTCTGCCCAGATGCCAGCTCTTCTACTGGGATGTGGGTCAGGGAATCCTATCCCCAGGACCCTTGTTGCAATCGGCTGTGGAGAGGAGGAATCGCTTAGCCTCCTCCTCCTGGCATTCCTGCAGGGTTGGTGGGGGATCTGAACCGGCCGTCCAGCATCTCTGTAGGGCGGGTGCAGAGACCTCGGTCCCATCTCCACCTGCCATTGGGAGGTCTTCCCAGAACCAGTCGATGAAGTTCCCTACTTTGGGAGTTGGTAGGGAAGCAGGGGGTATCGCCGGCAAGTCTCCCCAGTTGCAGGAGGGCAGATCTGGCTCTGCTTGTCGAGTAGGTTGGGGATGAATGGAGCTGAGCAGGTGTTGGTAGGTCTGCTCCAGGTCCCACTCCCTTGTTACCAGGTGGGTCATGTCTTTGCTCACCTCCCTTCCGTCAGCATAAACATGCATGCCCATCCGGTAGTCGTAGATATCCCAAAACCTAGACTCCTCCGTGCTGCCAAGATCAATGTCCTCCTCCAAGGCATCCCATAGTAACCCGGTCCATCAAACTCCTCACCCCTCGGGTCTGTCGTGCTCAGCCATCCAGGGGGTATGTTGAATGACATGCCACCTTAGGGCCTGGTAAGCGTCCTCCAGCCAAAGCTCCTTACATACCAGGTTCTGGAGCTCTGTTACCTAGTCATCCAGTGGCTGCTCTCCCAAGAGACCCATCCGCATCGCCACACGCTTCTGTAGCCGCTGCTCATAACTGGGGAGACTCTCACCTCGCCGGCCGCTGGGCATTTTCCAGGGCATCATACCAGACTTCCTTTCTGTCTGCATCCCTGTAGTCTGCGGCTGCCTCTCCTCCTCGTCATAGAACACTGTCCGAAGACTAGCCGATTCCATCCTGCTGTAGCCAGGGGCGCTGTACGGATACTAGCGTTGCCCTCAATATACTCCACGAACGGTGTCTCCATGCTGCTTCTCCTCACACTAGGACGCCATCCCACTGCTTGCCACCAAATGTAACGGATCTCCTAGCACCCCGACCGGGTACCTCAGTTGATAGATGCTCCTAGTGCTTTCCAAGGACTCCAAGCACTCCACTTGAGACCGTACGCACTGCAGACCCTACGAACCGCCGAAGCTTGGTTGAGGTCTCACCATCTCCTACCCACCCTGGACCTACGACAAGGCTCCAGTGGGTGAACCTCTCCTAAAACCAGAGAGCAGGAACAGCTCTTAAAAGAGCTAGTAGTTATAGCCAGGGGAGTATAGCAAATCTCCCAGCGTATAGCAATCCCCAGCGTCGATCAGTTACCCAAACATCAGCCTCAACATGATAAAGGGTAAAACAGGAACACTTTATTGAGGGCTACCTGCCTGTATTTATGCAGGTCCCCATCTGGTGGACACGCCCCTAGGGGACCAGAATGAAGACTGTGACACAGGACAGATATGCAGCACTGCAGGATACACAGACACAATACATCCCCACAATGCGTCATGGTTTCCTCCTCTCTGCCCTGGAGACACCCGAGGAGTAATCCAATTATCTCTCAAGACAAAGGGAAATCGGCAATACACATGTGGGGACAACAGAACAGAAATCACCACCCAAACACACAATGTCACCCCCCCAAAGCAAACACAGACATTTAACATATTCCCAGATAGCTCAAGTCTGAGTGCATATCATAGTGAATTGGCACACAGAATACACAAATACAATAAAATTAGCTATCTGGGTACCCTCACATAACATAAAATACAATTGCAAAGACAGATTTAAGCTGTGCGGCCGGTCTGTCTTCTCCTTTAAAGTTAGTATGGGCCATAATCCTGAGGCAAGAGGCTGGTAGCCAGGCCCCTCCGAAACCCAGTGGCGAGGTTGGTTTCGCCACAGCCTTTAATACCCCTGAAGGTCATTTTGAGAATTTGTCATGCCTTCTGGGTTGAGCAATGCTCCTGCTGTTTTTTAACATTTCATCAATGACATCTTTCATCATCTGGTAGGCAGGTTTGTGGTGGTGTATCTGGATGATATTTTAATTAATTCCCCCGACATGGAGAAGCATCAGGATCACGTGAGACAAGGTCTTACAGATCCTAAGGGAGAATAATTGGAGAAGTGTCTATTTGCGGTTCCCGGAAGTGCAATTCCTGGGTTACCAATGTCATCTTTGGGTTTTCATATGTATCCGGAAAAAGTCTGTGCTGTGTTTGGACTGGGATCGACCCAAAAATCTGAAAGCGCTCAAGCGATTTTTGGGGTTCACCAACTACTACCGTAAATTTATCTTGAATTACTCGACTGTTGTTAAACCATTAACAGATAAGACTAAGAAAGGTGCGGATTTCTCAGTCTGGTCTGATGAGGCATTTTTAGCTGTGAAGGAATGTTTTGCTTCTGCTCCTATACTGATTCAACCTGATGTGTCACAGCAAAAAACATCTTTGTAGCATATGCAAATTAGGGCTCGCAAGTGCCCAGGGGCGGCGTTACCCTCGTAGGTGCCCTGCTAGCTCAGCCTTTTTTTCGCTTCCCCCTGCCCCTTCCTTCCCTCCGCCCGCCCATCCTTTCCCTCTGACCGCCTATCTACTAACTTGTTGTTTCGCCGAGATCCCGCGCCTGCACACTCAGTCCGTCGGCCGGCGCATGCGCACTGCGATGCCCTTTCCTTGTACGGCATCACAATTATTAATGTGCATGCGCCGGGCTTCGCGCCGTTGGCCGGCGCATGCGCATTAATTACTGTGATGCCATACCAAGGAATGGGCATCGCAGTGCGCATGCGCCAGCCGATGGACTGAGTGTGCAGGCGCGGGATCTCGGCGAAAAACAACAAGTTAGTAGATAGGCGGTCAGAGGGAAAGGATGGGCGGGCGGAGGGAAGGAAGGAGCGGGGGGAAGCGAAGAACAGGCTGAGCTAGCAGGGCACCTACGAGGGTAACGCCGCCCCTGGGCACTTGCGAGTCCTCATTTGCATTTGCTACAAAGATGTTTTTTGCCGGTTTTATAAGTCCAGGATTGATGCTAAAGGTAACGTTTTTATTAACTGTAAGGATGCTAGAAACCTATGGGAAGGGTTACAAAGGTGAAATGTTGATGACAAACTCCCTTTAAGTTGGCTTTTGAGGAATGGCGTCATTGGTTGGAAGGAGCGATTCATCCCATTACGGTAATTACTGATCGCAAACATCTGGCCTATCTGGAGTCGGCTAAACGCCTGAATCCGAGGCAGGCCAAATGGTCATTGTTTTTTACCAGATTTAATTTCGTTGTCACCTATCGCCCTGGAGTTAAGAACGTCAAAGAGGATGCTTTGTCGTGTAGCTTTCCCGGGGTGGGGGGTGATTCGGAGGATCCTGGCCTGATATTAGCTGATAGGGTGGCAGGGGCGGACTGAGAACCCTCAGGGCCCCCGGGCAAAATAAATCAAGGGCCTCCTTACAGGCCCCACCCATGTTCTGCTGCAAGCCCCACCCTTGTCCCGCCTCCATGCCCCGCCTCCAGCCACACCCTACACAATCTTTAATAAGATTTCAAAGTTAAAGTGACACAAAAGGCACCCAGACCACTTCAGCTCATTGCAGTGGTCTGGGTACAGTGTACCTTTTGCAAATCGAGCTGCAATGTTCTAGAGAAACTGCATTGTTTATGTTCCAGCAATAAGTCAGCCTCTAGTCGCTGGCAGCCACCTGAGGTCTTCCTGGAGTAAAACAGACCTTTGGTCTGGTATCTGACGCTGGACGTCCTCACACTCTGCATGATGACCTCCAGGGTCAGATTTTTCCCCATAGGAAAGCATTGATCAATGCTTTTGTATGGGGTGATCTAATCTCAGCGTCCATTAGTGAGCCTCTGTTAGAAGCAGTGTGGGCATAACTACTGTGAAGGGGGCACATATCTGGGCATAACTACTGTGAAAGGGGGGGAGGCCCTTCACAGTAGTTATTAATCCCTTTCAGCAGTCCCCCTTCAGTGAATGGGGGACTGCTGAAAGGGGTTAATAACTACTGTGAAGGGCCTAGCCCCCACCCACCTTGTACTTGTTCCACTGATCCGCTACTTGTGGGCTACATGGGCATGAGTTCAGTCACTTCGGTGCGCAATCCCATCCTGCGGCGCGTGATCCCGCGAGACCCGTGACCTACAGCGGCGGGTCTTGCGGGATCACGCGCTGCAGGACGGGATTGCGCACCGAAGTGACTGAACTCAATCCCGCGCAGCCCACAAGTAGCGGAACAATTACAAGAGGGGTGGGGAATAGCCAAATTAAAAATATTTTGAACCAAAAGGTGTTATGGGGGCTCTGTGGATGGCACTGTTATGGGGGCTCTGTGGATGGCACTGTTATGGGGGCTCTGTGATGGCACTGTTATGGGGGCTCTGTGGATGGCACTGCATTGGGGGCTCTGTGGATGGCACTGTTATGGGGGCTCTGTGGATGGCACTGTTATGGGGATCTGTGATGGCACTGTTATGGGGGCTCTGTGGATGGCACTGTTATGGGGGATCTGTGGATGGCACTGTTATGGGGGCTCTGTGGATGGCACTGTTATGGGGGCTCTGTGGATGGCACTGTTGTGGGGGCTCTGTGGATGGCACTGTTGTGGGGGCTCTGTGGATGGCACTGTTGTGGGGGCTCTGTGGGTGGCACTGTTGTGGGGGGGATCTGTGGGTGACACATATATAGCACCTTATGCTATATATGTGTCATCCACATATCCCCCCATAACAGTGTCCCTGTGAGTGAATGATCCCCAATACAGGGTCTGGGGGCCGGCATCTGGTGTTGTAATGGCAGCGGGGCCCGGTGCAGTCACTGTATTCTATTACACCGGGCCCCGCTCACTGTAATACTAATATTCATATGTGAACAACTTGAAATCCTCTGCGATCCTCTCCCTCCGAGCTCTCTGTACTCACAAACTCAGTAGCAGGCCGGGCGGCAGCGCAACTCACTGATGTCACAAGCCTGCTCCTCCTACTTAATTCATAAAGTAGGAGGAGCAGGCGCGTGACGTCAGTGAGTTGCGCTGCCGCCCGGCCTGCTACTGAGTTTGTGAGTACAGAGAGCTCAGAGGGAGAGGATCGCAGAGGATTTCAAGTTGTTCACATATGAATATTAGTATTACAGTGAGCGGGGCCCGGTGTAATAGAATACAGTGACTGCACCGGGCCCCGCTGCCATTACCAGGCCAGCATAACATTCGGAATCGGGGTGCTGGGCACAGTGCTCCAGACTAAAAAAAATACCTAGTAGCCATTGGCTCCTGAACTGAAAAATTTAGGAGCCAAATTACATTTTTAGTCGCCAAATCAAAACTGAATCAAAATTTTGGTATCGTGACAACGCTATGCCGATCAGATTGGCGTAGGGTTGTTTCGATACCAAAGTTTTGATTCGCTTTCGTCACCATAAAAAAGTATTGCAATACTCAATACCGTGCAAAAAAAAAACACCAAAAAAAGCTGCGTGCATTTCGCATTTTATGAAACGTTCGGCCCATAATAGAACAGTCCTATTCTATTTTTTGGGGTGACAAGGTGACTGAAAATGGCGAATGCTCACCGCATAGAAGATATTTTTTAATAATTTAATAGTTTTGACTTTTCGGGCACAGCGCTATGTAATATGTTTATTTATTGTATTGTTTATATATTTTATATGTAAAATTGGGAAAGGGGGGATTTAAACTTAATATTTTAGGGTACTTCCACACTAGCGTTTTTCATTTCCGGCATAGAGTTCCGTCACAGGGGCTCTATACCGGAAAAGATTATTCAGGTCAGTCTTTTTGACTGATCAGGCAAAAGATAAAACCGCAGCATTCCACGGTTTTATCTCTGGCGAAAAAAAATTAAGATTGGCCTAAATGCCGGATTCAGCATTTTTCCCCATAGAAATGTATTAGTGCCGTATTCGGCATTCAAAATACCGGATCCATCCTTCCGGTTGAACCGTGCGATTTTTACGCATGGTTGCTAGGATGAAAGTCTATTCACTGTATTACTTTCCCTTATAACAACATGGTTATAAGGGAAAATAATAGCATTCTTTAATGCAGAATGCATAGTAGAAGGTCAATATAATAAACATTATATACACCCCAGTATAATAAACATTGGTGGCGCAGTGAGCCCCCCCCAACATAATAAACATTGGTGGCGCAGTGCGCCCCCCCTCCCTAGTATAATAAACATATAAACATTGGTGGCGCAGTGCGCCCCCCCCAACATAATAAACATTGCTGGCGCAGTGCGCCCCCCTCCCTAGTATAATAAACATATAAACATTGGTGGCGCAGTGCGCCCCCCCAACATAATAAACATTGCTGGCGCAGTGCGCCCCCCCCCTAGTATAATAAACATATAAACATTGGTGGCGCAGTGCGCCCCCCCAACATAATAAACATTGGTGGCGCAGTGCGCCCCCCCCTCCCTAGTATAATAAACATATAAACATTGGTGGCGCAGTGCGCCCCCCCAACATAATAAACATTGGTGGCGCAGTGCGCCCCCCCTCCCTAGTATAATAAACATATAAACATTGGTGGCGCAGTGCACCCCCCCAACATAAAAAATATTGGTGGCGCAGTGCGCCCCCCAACATAATAAACATTGGTGGCGCAGTGCTCCCCCCCTCCCTAGTATAATAAACATATAAACATTGGTGGTGCAGTGCGCCCCCCCAACACCCCAGTATAATAAACATTGGTGGCGCAGTGCGCCCCCCCAACATAATAAACAATGGTGGCGCAGTGCGCCCCCCCTCCCTAGTATAATAAACATATAAACATTGGTGGCGCAGTGCGCCCCCCCCAACACCCCAGTATAATAAACATTGGTGGCCGCAGTGCCCCCCCCCCCTCCCTAGTATAATAAACATATAAACATTGGTGGGCAGTGCCAATGAGGGTTAAAAAAATAAATAAAAATTAACTCACCTCCTCCAATTGATCGCGTAGCAGCCGTTCTCCTGTACTTTCTGCAGGACGCAGGACCTGTCAAAGGACCTGTGGTGATGTCACTGAGCTCATCACATGATACATCACATGATCCATCACCATTGTAATGGACCATGTGATGGAGGCTGGAGCTCAGTGATGTCACCACAGGTCCTGAAAAAAGAACAGGAGACCGACAGCTACGCGATCAATTGGAGGAGGTGAGTTAATTTTTTATTTTTTAACCCTCATTGGCACTTCCCACTGCCCACCAATGTTTATTATACTGGGAAGGGGGGCCGCACTCAATGTTTATTATACGGGGGGGGGGGGGGAGGCGCACTGCGCCACCAATGTTTATATGTTTATTATACTGGGGGGGGGCCGCACTCAATGTTTATTATACTGGGGGGGGCGCACTCAATGTTTATTATACTGGGGGGGGCCGCACTCAATGTTTATTATACTGGGGGGGGGGGGGGCGCACTGCGCCACCAATTAAGATAACTGAGCTGTTAATACAAATACAGGAGGTGGGTGCTGGAATCACATAGCCGGCACCCAACCTCTATGACAGGGAGCTGCGATCAGCGGCAATTAACCCCTCAGGTGCCGCTCCCTGTCATAGGGGTCAGGTGCCGGCTATTTGATTCCAGCACCCGCCTCCTGTATTTGTATTAACAGCTCAGTTATCTTAATTGGTGGCGCAGTGGTCACAGCCCCTCCCTCTGTCCCTCCTCTTATTGGCCGCGGCAGCAGCACAGGGGGGAGGGAGAGACTCTTCCACTGCACTGCTGATAAGAAGTGAACATGATAGTTCAGCTTCTGTGCCCGCCGCTGTATTCAGAGCTGCGGCGCGGCTCTAGTCGCAAATGGCGACAAGACTGGAGCCCTGGGGCATCACATTAACACATAATGTTATTCTGCGGCGGGCCCCCATCCCACCCGGGCCCTCGGACCATGTCCGAAGTGCCCGACCGGTCAGTCCGCCCCTGTAGGGTGGTTGTATCCACCCTTTAGCCTGAACTTGAAGCAGAGGTGTTAGAGGCCCAGGGAGATGCACCTGATTCTTGTCCTTCAGGGAAGTTGTTTGTTCCTTCTGAACTACGGCACAAGGTTTTTCAAGAACATCACAGTACTGTTCTTACAGGACACCACTGTAAGCAGATTCACGGTTGATCTCATTTCTTGGAGATTTTGGTGACCAGGATTTTGTAAATGTGTTGAGGGCTATGTGTCAGCTTGTGAGACTTGTGCTTTACTTCCCTTGTCTATCCCGTCCCGACCGTGGACTCATTTGTCCATGGACTTCATCACAGATTTGCCTAATTCCTCAGGGAAAACTGTGATTCTGGTGGTTGCTGATCGCTTCAGAAAGATGTCACACTTTATAGCATTATCAGGTCTACCTAATGCTAAAACTCTTGCACAAGTGTTTTTCGTTAACATCATGAAATTACACTGTATCCCTTCTGATGTGTTGTCTGATAGGGGGACTCAGTTTTGTTTCCAGATTCTGGAAGGCGTTCTGTACTCGCCTGGGGGTACAATTGTCCTTCTCTTCGGCCTTTCATCCTCAGTCGAACAGACAGACTGAGCGCACTAACCAGACTCTGGAGACTTATTTGAGATGTTTTGTCTTGGAGAATCAGGAGTAGTGGTCTTCATTTTTGTCGTTGGCTGAGTTTGCCATAAATAACCGTAGGCAGGAGTCCACTGATAAGTCGCCGTTTTTCGTAACATATGGGTTCCAGCCACAGTTTGGCATATTTTCTGGTACTGAGACTTCTGGTATACCAGAAGAGGAAATATTTTCCTCTTCGTTGTCATCTATTTGGCGGAAAATTCAAAACAATAATAAAAAAAAAATGCCCAAAAAGTATAAACGTATGGCTGACGAGACATATGAGTGGACCGGACCTGAGAGTCGGTGATTCTGTGTGGCTGTCCACAAGAAACATTAAGTTGAAGGTACCTTCTTGGAAGTTGGGGCCAAGGTTTATTGGGCCATGTAAGATCTCTTCCATTATTAACCACCTCAGCTCCCCTAGCTTAAACCCCCTAATGACCAGACCACTTTTTACAATTCTGCACTACACTACTTTCACAGTTTATTGCTCAGTCATACAACTTACCACCCAAATGAATTTTACCTCCTTTTCTTCTCACTAATAGAGCTTTGATTTGGTGGTATTTCATTGCTGCTGACATTTTAACTTTTTTTTATATTAATCAAAATTGACCGAAATTTTTGCAAAAAAATGAAATTTTTCACTTTCTGTTGTAAAATTTTTCAAATAAAACTACATTTCTATATAGATTTTTCTCTAAATTTATTATTCTACATGTCTTTGATAAAAAAAAAATGCAATAAGTGTATATTTATTGGTTTGGGTAAAAGTTATAGCGTTTACAAACTATGGTGCAAAAATTTGAATTTACGCACTTTGACTTTCTGAGCACCTGTCATGTTTCTGTCACGGCCTATGGTCGTGACTCTTTGTGTCGCATGCAGTTGCCAGCGGTCTGCTTGTTGTCTACCGCAGGTGAGGACAGTTTGTATGTTTGTCTCACGTGTGGTTGCCGCTGGCAACATAATGAGGTTTGGCAGTGTAGCAGCATGAGCTGGTTGCTAGGCGGCTTGCTGTCAAGGCATGCGGTTGCATCTGGCAACATATGTATGTGTTCACTTTCCCTGTTTGGTGTGTATGGGATTTATGTTATGTGTGTATTTCCCCTTTAGGTGACACTTACCTTGTCTGGTGTTGGAAGGGTTAACTCCTTTCCTAGTTTGTGGGTGTGGGTGTGTCTACTTGGGCTATTTAGCCTCTGCTGCATCCCTGTAGCTGAGGGGTACTCCAGCCATGCCTTATGCTGGAGTCATCCTCCTGGTCTTATACCATCTGTCCAGTGAGGGCCACCCTTGTGGTCATAAAACATGTACTGATGTTAAGCTTATGTTTGAGTTCCTAGAATTTATTTTTTTTTGGCACAAGTTAGCGGAAAATGATTTTATTTTTTATTTAATTTTTTTCTTACAAAGTTTCATGGTGATTGCAATTGTGTGATCTTCTGCCAGGGTTAAGTAAGCCCAAATAGGTGACTTACACACTGTGTGCACAGGTGGAGGCAGCACCTGCTGCTGCCGCCTCCTGCTGCCATTACCAGTGGAACCCCTGCCACTGGGCTCCCTTTTGACCTGGCGCACTGTTTGCCTCGGGTGCCTGCATTCCTCATCAGTGCTGCTGTCACCTGACAAGGGAGGTGGCACCCATTCTTGGTCAGTGTCACCCTCCTCTTCCCCGCCTGCATTGTCAGACCCAAAGTCGACAGCTGGTGGAATGAGCGGAACAGCAGACGTGGACCCCCTGACCTGGCTTCGCTGGCCCCCCGCTGATACCTGGGTCTGACTACGTGCGGGATTCTGTGGTTGAAACCATCCGCACCAGTTGGAAGAGATGTCACTGGGGTACTGACGTGCTGTACCCTCTCCTCCTCCTCCTCCATCCCTTCCAAAAGGTCCTGAGCTCGCTCTCCTGCATTACCTCCCCCATAATGTCCCTCTTGCTGAAGCTGTCAAACAGCAGCAGGGATGAGTCTTGGGGGATGGGGGTTGGTCCTGCAGGAGGCGGAGAGCTGCTGATTTGGCATCCTGAGCTGCTTTGGCATCCTGAGACAAAATGGGGCAGCTGCCACACCCAAAAAAATCCCAGTTGAGGCGGACGCCGCTGCCAGCGGCGCCCGCCTCTCCGTGGGTAGAGGCAGCAGTCCAGCACTGGAACCAACTCCCCTAACATGACCAAAAATACACTAAAACACTATCACAGCACAGTAAATCCTATCACAGCATAGAAAACCAGACATCAGATGATTTTTCTTTGATTTTTTTTATTTTTTTTTAAGAAGAAACACAAAGACACTAAATCACTAGCACAGCAAATCCTATCATGACACACAAATTGCTATCACAGCACAGAAAACCAGATAGTAGATGACTTTTTTTATCATTTTTTTTTTTAAAGATGAAACAAAAAGACACTGATGGGATATATGTGACTCCATTTTGTCTCATTTAGCCACGTGTATTACATTTGGTTAGTGCACTACAAAACCTCCCTCCCCCTATGGAATGTGAGACACTTCCTTAAACTGTTTCAGGAAATCCATACATGTTGAAAGTATGAACAGCCTTCTAGCCATAAAAGGACATCTGGCTCAACTGTATGCTAGCCTATGTGTATATACCTGATTGGTCAAATGCTGTTACTATGAGTCAGCTATGATGTTAATGCAGAGCTTATGTGTGACCATACTATTGGTCAAATACTAATGCTAACATATGATTGGATGTAAAGGAAGCTCAACCCCCTCTATTAAAACTGTTTGCCAGCTGTGAATAAACCAGAATGGATTGGAAATAGACATGTGTTCATGTGGTCTATCTTCTTCATTCTCCCGGTACCGGTAAGACTTAATTCAAGCTGGCCACTGAAATCATGTGTCAGGGACACACCGTTAGGGAAGAGAGTAAAATTTCCTTACAGATTTGGGGGCTCAGTTTTCGGGATTGGGAGGGTCAACTCTTCAGGTCTACCGTGAAAGACATCAATTTTTGTCCGCCTTGGACCTGGGAGCAATGACCAAAAATCCCATTCAAGTAAGTCGAACCATCTATTTATGATTTCAGTGGATTGCGATGTCTGGGACACGCGCAAAAGCTCAGGGAGCTTGTTGATTTTAAGCGGCTCATATCATTGAGTCCATATCGTTATAAAATGTTGATTGTAAGCGGCTCATATCATTGAGTCCATATCGTTATAAAATGTTGATTGTAAGAGGCTCATTTGAGTCCGTATCGTTAAGAGATAGTGCACTATATAAGGATATCTGTTCCGGGAACAGAAGGATACAAGCTTGAATTAACTCTTATGTATATATAGTATAAGTATTTTAGAAGTATTAAGATTATCTGTCTGTGTGAGATGTTGGCCGGGTGGTAAGTTTACGGTCGCATCCCGCTTTGAAATCATTCTGTTTCTATCACTGCCAACATGTAAACTTTGTTGCACGGTCTAGTCCCACAAATTATTTTCTAGTTAACACATGAGTAGACAATTGGGCAAGATGTGAGAATTGACAGTTAAAATGTGAAACAGAATGTTATGCCAGGCTGGCAGGATTGAAAGGCTGCAAAAAAAATCTGTTAGAAGCTTACAGACAGTGTACATCAGAGCTCCTGTGATTGTGAAGGGGGGCTATAGTGAGTGACAAGACACAGCAGAGTCAGGAAGTTAATTCATGGCAAGGGAAAAAGTGTCTCAGTGTTTGCAATTAGAAAGGGCTTGTGTTAAACGTTCAGAAATGAACTGGTTAAGTTTTGTTGCCCTAATGATCTGTGTGTGTTTAAATAGTGACGATTTATAGTCCCTGGAATTAGAGATTACAGCACTAAAAGATGGACAGTTAATGCATAAGTGTATTGATAGTTGAAGAGAGAAGTTGTTAAAGGATAATAATAGCCTGGTGCAAGCTGAGTAATGGTGAAAAAGTGTATAGGGAAGTGACTGAGAGAACTTGAAGTTAGAGAAATGAAATGAGCAGCATTTCTTATTTCAAGATGGAGGATTTTGAATCCTATAGAGAACAAAGGTTGCCATGAGGCATCCCTCCCCCCCACCACATTCCAAAATGTCACTTGTAGTCCTACAAAAAAAACTTCTTCCTGTCCTGTTTGAGATGTGTTTTCAGAGAGAGCCCCCTCCCATCTCACCCCCCTTCTCTGCTCAGGAATTTCATATGGGGGTTGAGGGGGGAGGGGGGCTGCTAATTGGTAATGCATAAGCAGCAATGTGAAGATACTAACCTGTGTTATCTATAAGATATTCCAGACAGGGCTCCAGTATTGATTGTATCTTTCCAAATTGCATGTTCCGATGGTTTAAAATGTGCCTGCAGTGATGATGCTAATTAGAAGTGTCCACTCGTATCAATCTAAGGTTGCACCCAATAAGTTCTTATTCAGATGTGAGTAAAAGTTTGAGGAACATGTGGTACAGCTGAATGTCCTTGATGTATTGCTTTACTTCCCCTGTTTGAACACTCCTGAAATAGGAGACGCAAGGCAGAGGAAATGGGGGAAGGGTTAGTTATATACAATAAGTGGCGATGTGTGTAACACTAAACAAAAAAAACGACATGGCATATAAGATGATTTGTTAATTTTAACAAAATGACTGTATGATTAACATGTATATTGTTTTACAGCGACAGACCATCAGCAATTGCTGTGTTTGTCTGTGCTGCAAGTTTTGGGATGTAACAAAGAGATTGTGTGATTGGGTGAAAGATACATGATTCAGTGGAATGTGAATGGGTGTGGCTCTGAGTTATATGTACGTAGCAGAGCTGTGTGTGTAATTCATATTTTATGTATAAGGGCGTGGTTATGAGCTGGTTTGTGAAGATGAGTACATGAAAATGTATATGAATGCGTATGGAATACGGTATTTGTTTTAAATATGCGCATTAAGAATTTTATTTTATTTTATTGGAAGTTTTTGGGTTTTTTATTGGTACCAAAAGCATTGATCAAGCTGTACATTTTTATTTCAATGAAAAGTTTTTATGGGCCCTTTGTGTGTTCATGTCTGTATTGTCAGATCTGTTTGTTTCAATGTTTGCAGTTACATGTTACATGTTCAGTGTTGTGCTTAACATCAGAGCTCTGCTCGTATGGACAGCTAAGATACTAATGGCAGAATAGAAGACAGACCAAAGCGTCCACCAAAAGGGGCGGACTTAGGTGACTCAGAGTGTCAGGAAGGAAATGTGAGCCCTCTATGGGAATAAATGGGGTACTGACAAGGACATACA
This sequence comes from Bufo bufo, assembly GCF_905171765.1. NCBI lineage: Eukaryota > Metazoa > Chordata > Amphibia > Anura > Bufonidae > Bufo > Bufo bufo. The sequence goes on along the minus strand of NC_053390.1, from coordinate 640,526,691 downwards.
GAACAGATTCCTTACCAGTAGAAACCATGGACAGGGAATACATCATGTCATGTATTTAGCATTATACTAGATTGCCCAGTCAGCCTATTAGGGAGAGATTTGTTCATTAAGCTTGACTTGCAGGTATCAGCAAAGAATCAGGACATAAGAGTACACTCAGGTCTCATTCCAGTCTCTACACCAGTGCCACTGATTCTTGCAAACATACAGGACCACCCAGAATAACATTAACCCTGCATTATGGTCCTCAAATGAATATGACACAGGATTCATAGATTGCACACATTACACAGCTACTGTGAAACCAGGTGTCATCTCAGTGTTCCAGAAACAATACCTGCTGTTAAAAGAGAAACTTGATGGGCTTAGGCCAATGATAGAAGAATTCCTACAAAAGGGAATCCTGGAAGAGGTGATTTCACCCTACAGCACGCCCGTGAATCCAGTGACAAAGGCAGATGGTGCTGCCCGCTTTGTACAGGATTTAAGGGCCATCAACAACATCATTGTGCCTATAGCCCCTGTTGTACCTGATGTCACTTAATTATTATCTGCCATTCCAGCAGACGCTGTTTGGTTCAGTGTGATAGATCTGAAAAATGCTTTCTTTTCTATCCCAGTTGATAAGATAACCAGACTACTTTTTGCTTTTTCCTTTGACAGACGCCAACTGACCTGGTGCAGAGATGCCCCAGGGATATGCTGATTCACCTGTAGTGTACAGCATAGTCCTCCGAGCGATGTTAGAGTCATGGTACATCCCCCCAAGGTTCTGTGCTGCTGCAATATGTCGATGATTTATTACTGTGTAGCATGTCAGCGGAGGCCAGCATTCAGGATGGTTTATCACTGTTATAATGGTTGTCAGGATGTGGTCACAAAGTGACACTTAAGCAAATGCAATGGTGTAAAATGCAGGTTGAATACTTGGGCTTTGTCCTCACAAAAGGTGAACGGAGAATCAGCACAGAAAGAGTCCAGTCTATTGCGGGTTTGGTCGCCCCGCACACCAAGAAAGAAATGTTATCTTTCCTTGGTATGATAAACGGTAGACAATGGATTACTGGTTGCTCCCACTATTGACAATGTTTTGAGGCAAGCCACTCTGGATGGAAATCCAGATTTGATTAAATGGTCTTCTGAAATGTACAATGCATTTGATTATCTGAAATGTTCGCTCATGTCGAGTCCAGGGCTGGGCCTCCCTGACTATAATATGCCCTTCCACATGTTTGCACGCCAAAATTGTAAAACCATGGCGGGTGTACTGACACAAGAAAACGGAGGCAAGTTGCGTCCTTGTGTGTTTTTCTCAAAGGTAATGCCCACCTCTGTCCAGGGGATGCCGGCATGTCTGCGTTCTCTTGCAGCCTGTGCTATGATGGTAGAGTCGGCAAATTCTTTCACAATGTGACATTACACCATTTTGCACACCACTCATGATGTTGTAGGCCTACTCAAGGACATCCGCACTCAACACAGCAGGCAGCTGAGCTTATTGCACTCACTGGGACATGTATTCTACATGCTGATAGACCTGTCACCATTCATACTGAGAGTAGGTACACACATGGGGTAGTGTGGGACCATGGTATGATCTGGCAGAGGAGAGGATTTACGGCAGCAGATGGTAAGGATCATGTCTCACAGGGCAATGCGCTGGCAGTTAAGATGGCGAAATGAGTTGCCAAAAGCAACCTCACAGGTTTGTATAACCATTGGGAGATGCCATGTTTGGCATCTCCAACCCCTGAGATGCTGCAAATACTTACTGATCTTCAGTGGTATGTCACTGAACAGGAACAGCAGGACTGGTGTTATCCAGTATTGCAGAAAAATCCTGAGATAGGATTAGTCTGCGAAGAGGGGAAGTTATGCATTCCCCAACACAGTGCTTCCATCTTAAGTAGCACATTTCCACAGAGTAGGACATTCCACAGAGTAGGACATAAACAGCATTGAGATACTCATGGGTAGGCCTTTCCCCACACCATGGGCAAGACGCCCCCTGGTGGTGCAGGAAGCGGACTTGGACCTGATCAGAGAGAAGTACTAATCTGATCAAAGTCCTCAGTAAAACTGAAGAAAAAGTGGCTTGTAAGTCTCCTTCTCTTTCACAGGAATCAACCCGTCCATTCCGGATAGGCAACCAGGTGATGATCAAGATCTTAAAGAAGGGAAAGGAACCAGGAAGTTTCACCTACGGACAACCCACCGAGGTAGTCGCGATCACCAGAACAGCGGTCCTCACTGAACAATCGCCCACGTGGATCCACGCCACAAGGATTAAGTTGGTGAAGAAAAGAGAGGTACTAACGGGGGCAGACAGCCCTGACCTCCAACGAGGCCCAGAGGTACTAACGGAGGCAGACAGCCTTGACCTCGAAGAAGATACAGAAGGGGTACTAACGGAGGCAGACAGCCTTGACCCCCAACAAGATGACGCAGTCGGGAAATTCCTCGAGATGGCTGAGATGTAGTGCCTTAATAATTGTAATTTTGTGTCTCCTACTTACTGTCCCATGGCTGTGGAACAGACAGATATACCTGGAAACAGAATGCAGAGGGGAAGACAGTCTATGCAAGACAAAGGAGAACTTATGGCTGTACCTGGCCAAAACTCTGAACTTAACTGACTTTTGTCTCCAAACCACTTTATCGGCATCTAACATTTTGGAGACATGTCTGGTAGCAGTCCCCACCCCACTAGACGTATGGACGGAGCTCCTACGTTCCCAATGGAATGACACAGACTTGGAGGATCATGATGTTAAATATGGATATGTAAATCCTTATCATGCTTGTTATGACTGTCCTACATATGAGAATCTGCAGAGTAATATGATAGAAAAGTAATTACAGGTCTTGTCACAGCAGCAGAAATATGTTATAACTTCACCTGTGATGAGACACCATTGCCTCCCTGCATACAAGCAAAAATGCAGAATAAGATTAAGCCAAATATTTGTGATAGAGATTTAGGTAGTTGTAAAAAGATAATATCAGGAAAGAATACAAAAACAGTACCATCCCTAGACAAACATGTACCTCTACCAGCAGGATGGGTATTGGCCTGTGGGAATACTAGTTACACATACATACCGGCCAATATAACACAGGGACCCTGTACAATAGCCAGGCTGACATTAGCAATGTTACCACTATTTCCAGCAATGCAGACACGACACACGAGAGACACTTTCCTACAGCTACCAGAAAATTGTGATTATAATGTGAATCTCCTCTCTAGATTAGAATATATGAGTTTAGGGGTATCTTTGATAGGAGTACCAGGGTTGGCCATATATAACCACAGGACAATATCAAAACTTGCCTGTTTTATGATAAAACAGATAAATGTCACTAGTGCAGTTCTGCAAGATATGCTGCTGGATATACAATCGTATGAAAAGGCTATCTTGCAGAATAGGGCAACTATTGACTATTTATTGCTCCAGCATGGTACAGGATGCTCAGCGTTCGCAGGGATGTGTTGTTTCAATTTATTAGATCACTCCCGTGGAATAAAAGATAAAATAGGCCAATTAGAGGAGATGAGAAAACATATAAAACAAGATGTTGACCAAGGTTGGTGGGACTGGGCTTTTTGGCTGAATACCTGACTTTGGTCAAATAAGATATGTTTTAGGAGTGGTACTCGCCGTGGTCGCTGCAATAGTGGGTCTCTGCTGTTGTCTGTAGTGTGTGCCCTCCTTTCTTACCATATGTCAAAAGGTGGCCGAAAGAGGGGTACACTCAACATTCCTCTATACTCCGGTAGAGGTAGAAGAGGTAAACACAACCTCAACAAAGCCTGAGGATTATACTGCTGAAGGGTATATGGAATACCTAAAGGCTTATAAGCAAACCAAGGAAGAGCAGAGAAAGAACCATATAGTATAAGGTATATATATAAGGTTCTAAGAGGGGATTTGATGGGATATATGTGACTCCATTTTGTCTCATTTAGCCACGTGTATTACATTTGGTTAGTGCACTACAAAACCTCCCTCCCCCTATGGAATGTGAGACACTTCCTTAAACTGTTTCAGGAAATCCATACATGTTGAAAGTATGAACAGCCTTCTAGCCATAAAAGGACATCTGGCTCAACTGTATGCTAGCCTATGTGTATATACCTGATTGGTCAAATGCTGTTACTATGAGTCAGCTATGATGTTAATGCAGAGCTTATGTGTGACCATACTATTGGTCAAATACTAATGCTAACATATGATTGGATGTAAAGGAAGCTCAACCCCCTCTATTAAAACTGTTTGCCAGCTGTGAATAAACCAGAATGGATTGGAAATAGACATGTGTTCATGTGGTCTATCTTCTTCATTCTCCCGGTACCGGTAAGACTTAATTCAAGCTGGCCACTGAAATCATGTGTCAGGGACACACCGTTAGGGAAGAGAGTAAAATTTCCTTACAGACACTATATAACTAGCACAGCACAGCAAATCATATCACAGCACACAAATTCATATCACAGCACAGAAAACAGATGACTTTTAAAAAAAACATTTAAAGACGAAACACAAAGACACTAAATCACTAGCACAGCAAATCCTATCAAAGCACACACATTCCTATCACAGCACAGAAAAACAGACAGCAAAAGACTTTTTTTTTTCAAAGACAAAAGACAAAGACACTAATAGCTATCACAGTACAGTAATTCCAATCACACTACCTAACACCCTGCACTCAAACCTATTAGCTACACTATATCACTATCAAACCTACACTATCTCCCACTAACTATCTGTATTATATACATATATATATATATATATATATATATATATATATATGATCTAACTATCTATCTAATTTCATTGACGCAGCAATGTAAATGACTCAGCAAACAAGAGAGCACTGTAATGATACCTCTCTCCCTCTCTCACAACTGCAAAAAACTGCAGAAAATGGCTGCTGGGAAGTTTCTTATATAGTAAAGGGGTAGGCAACTTTCCTATTGGTTGCTAGGGATGTTGCTAAGTGGCAGAAAACAAATTATTCTGTTATGTTGCTTGGATGAATAGCAACAGCAGGTCAAAGGTGATGTGGGTACAATTCACACTCTGTTCAATGCGTTTTAGTAGACCTCGCGTGTTTCAAGTAACCACCCCAGAATCAGAGTATCCACTTCTGCATGTATGGGTAAATCATGAATCTCCACAGGAATCCCTTCTCCTCCACTGACTCCTATAGAATACCAAAATCACACTGATAGTGAAGTACTGCTACTGTCGATTGCAGGCACACCTGAAATTATACTCACAAGTAGTATGCAGACACTTCAAAAAGACGCTATAGAAGCGAGTCCATCAAGGTCCTCCTTTCCGATGGTAATCCTATGAGGAGTTCGCTACAATAGTGAAGTATAGTCTCCAATTTGTATAAAACAAGTATTTATTATGCTCACAAATTCCATAAAAGATATATGCATTTCTCACATAAAAAGCAGCAGCCTTTTGCACGCCCGACCCGGGTTTCACCTTAGGCTTCGTCAAGGGCATGCCAGCAAAAAAAGGCACAGAACTTAGTCTGATGTTGGGGGCCACCCTGTGGTTGCATTGCATAGAGAAAGTGAGAGGTGGTGCACCCTCAGGCTTGGATGTTTATACAAAAGTTAGCTAGAAAAGTCAAGTGTGAAGAGAATTGCTCCAAAGAGACAGCTGTAGCGGTTAACTGCAGCTGGGTGACCTGTAAGATCTGTGGAAAGTGTGCTTGTGTAACATCTGCCAGTCCATGCATGCTGAAACTGTGACTAATGTACTCATATTTGGCTCTTCAGTAGTGTTTGTCAAGCACCAAAGTGCTCGGGTGCTCGAGTGGAACACCCGAGCACAATGGAAGTCAAAGGGAGAACCCAAGCATTAACTGCTCTGAAGAGGGGAGAGTGTCTGGTTCACGGGAAAAGGTCAGAAATTGATGAAAACAACACTGAAATGGTTCGGGAACAGTATGGGGAGGATGTCTGGATGCATCTTGGACTCCCAGGTCGCTGCTGGGAACGATGTTGTCCGAGTAGTGCACCACTTTTACAGACTGACAATAATACGCACCAAACTGAAGATAAAATGGATTTTAGAGGAAAAATTGTTAGGAAAAAAAATTCTTTCCTATATACAGGTGAAAATCGAAAAATTTGAATATTGTGAAAATGTCCAATTATTTCAGTAATGCAAATTAAAAGGAATTGCATTAATGCAGCTTAAAATTAGAATTTTGTGAAAAGGTTCAATGTTCTAGGCTCAAAGTGTCACACTCTAGTCAGCTAGTTAATCCATACCCCCTGAGCAAAGGGGACCTCCAAATTGTGACTTTGGGGTTTCATAAACTATAAGTAGAGTTGAGCGAACACCTAGATGTTCGGGTTCGAGAAGTTCGGCCGAACTTCCCGGAAATGTTCGGGTTCGGGATCCGAACCCGACCCGAACTTCGTCCCGAACCCCATTGAAGTCAATGGGGACCCGAACTTTTCGGCACTAAAAAGGCTGTAAAACAGCCCAGGAAAGAGCTAGAGGGCTGCAAAAGGCAGCAACATGTAGGTAAATCCCCTGCAAACAAATGTGGATAGAGAAAAAAATAAAAAAAATAAAAAAATAAATTAACCAATATCAATTGGACAGAGGGAGGTCCCATAGCAGAGAATCTGGCTTCACGTCAGCAGAGAATCAGTCTCTTCATGCCATAGCAGAGAATCTGGCTTCATGTCAGCAGAGAAACAGTCTTCATGTCATAGCAGAGAATCAGGCTTCACGTCACCCACCACTGGAACAGGCCACTGTCACATATTTAGGCCCCGGCACCCAGACAGAGGAGAGAGGTCCCGTAACAGAGAATCTGGCTTCATGTCAGCACAGAATCAGTCTTCATGTTATAGCAGAGAATCAGGCTTCACGTCACCCACCACTGAAACAGGCCACTGTCACATATTTAGGCCCCAGCACCCAGACAGAGGAGAGGTTCATTCAACTTTTAGTTGCCCCGCAATATAATGGTAAAATGAAAATAAAAATAGGATTGAATGAGGAAGTGCCCTGGAGTACAATAATATATTGTTAAGGGGAGGTAGTTAATGTCTAATCTGCACAAGGGATGGACAGGTCCTGTGGGATCCATGCCTGGTTCATTTTTATGAACGTCAGCTTGTCCACATTGGCTGTAGACAGGCGGCTGCATTTGTCTGTAATGACGCCCCCTGCCGTGCTGAATACACGTTCAGACAAAACGCTGGCCGCTGGGCAGGCCAGCACCTCCAAGGCATAAAAGGCTAGCTCTGGCCACGTGGACAATTTGGAGACCCAGAAGTTGAATGGGGCCGAACCATCAGTCAGTACGTGGAGGGGTGTGCACAGGTACTGTTCCACCATCTTATTGAAATGTTGCCTCCTGCTAACACGTTCCGTATCAGGTGGTGGTGCAGTTAGCTGTGGCGTGGTGACAAAACTTTTCCACATCTCTGCCATGCTAACCTTGCCCTCAGAGGAGCTGGCCGTGACACAGCTGCTTTGGCGACCTCTTGCTCCTCCTCTGCCTTCACCTTGGGCTTCCACTGGTTCCCCTGTGACATTTGGGAATGCTCTCAGTAGCGCGTCTACCAACGTGCGCTTGTACTCGCGCATCTTCCTATCACGCTCCAGTGTAGGAAGTAAGGTGGGCACATTGTCTTTGTACCGGGGATCCAGCAGGGTGGCAACCCAGTAGTCCGCACACGTTAAAATGTGGGCAACTCTGCTGTCGTTGCGCAGGCACTGCAGCATGTAGTCGCTCATGTGTGCCAGGCTGCCCAGAGGTAAGGACAAGCTGTGGGAGGCGTATCGTCATCGTCCTGTGTTTCCCCCCAGCCACGCACCAGTGATAGACCCGAGCTGAGTTGGGTGCCAGCCCGCTGTGAACCTGCTTCATCCTCATCCTCCTCCACCTCCACCTCCTCCTCATCCTCGTCCTCCTCGTCCTCCAGTAGTGGGCCCTGTCTGGCCACATTTGTACCTGGCCTCTGCTATTGCAAAAAACCTCCCTCTGAGTCACTTCTAAGAGACTGGCCTGAAAGTGCTAAAAATGACCCCTCTTCCTCCTCTTCCTCCTGGGCCACCTCCTCTTCCATCATCGCCCTAAGTGTTTTCTCAAGGAGACATAGAAGTGGTATTGTAACGCTGATAACGGCGTCATCGCCACTGGCCATGTTGGTGGAGTACTCGAAACAGCGCAACAGGGCACACAGGTCTTGCATTGAGGCCCAGTCATTGGTGGTGAAGTGGGTCTGATCCGCAGTGCGACTGACCCGTGCGTGCTGCAGCTGAAACTCCACTATGGCCTGCTGCTGCTCGCACAGTCTGTCCAGCATGTGCAAGGTGGAGTTCCACCTGGTGGGCACGTCGCATATGAGGTGGTGAGCGGGAAGGCCGAAGTTACGCTGTAGCGCAGACAGGCGAGCAGCGGCAGGATGTGAACGCCGGAAGCGCGAACAGACGGCCCGCACTTTATGCAGCAGCTCTGACATGTCGGGGTAGTTGTGAATAAACTTCTGCACCACCAAATTCAGCACATGCGCCAGGCAAGGATGTGCGTCAAACCGGCTAGTCCCAGAGCTGCAACGAGATTTCGCCCATTATCGCACACCACCAGGCCGGGCTTGAGGCTCACCGGCAGCAACCACTCGTCGGTCTGTTGTTCTATACCCCGCCACAACTCCTGTGCGGTGTGGGGCCTGTCCCCCAAACATATGAGTTTCAGAACGGCCTGCTGACGTTTACCCCGGGCTGTGCTGAAGTTGGTGGTGAAGGTGTGTGGCTGACTGGATGAGCAGGTGGAAGAAGAGGAGGAGGAAGCTGAGTAGGAGGAGGAGGAGACAGGAGGCAAAGAATGTTGCCCTGCGATTCTTGGCGGTGGAAGGACGTGCGCCAAACAGCTCTCCGCCTGGGGCCCAGCCGCCACTACATTTACCCAGTGTGCAGTTAGGGAGATATAGCGTCCCTGGCCGTGCTTACTGGTCCACGTATCTGTGGTTAGGTGGACCTTGCCACAGATGGCGTTGCGCAGTGCACACTTGATTTTATCGGATACTTGGTTGTGCAGGGAAGGCACGGCTCTCTTGGAACAACATACTGTGGGACAGCAAGCGACATGAGCTGTTTGAAGCTGTCTGTGTCCACCAGCCTAAATGACAGCATTTCATAGGCCAGTAGTTTAGAAATGCTGGCATTCAGGGCCAGGGATCGAGGGTGGCTAGGTGGGAATTTACGCTTTCTCTCAAATGTTTGTGAGATGGAGAGCTGAACGCTGCCGTGTGATATGGTTGGGATGCTTGGTGACGCAGGTGGTGGTGTTGGTGGTACATCCCATGTTTGCTGGGCGGCAAGTGCCAACGTCCCTCCAGAGGCGGAGGAAGAGGCCGAGACGGCGGCAGCAGCAGAAGAGGCCGAGGCGGCAGCAGCAGAAGAGGTAGCAGGGGGAGCCTGAGTGACTTCCTTTTTTTTAAGGTGTTTACTCCACTGCAGTTCATGCTTTGCATGCAGGTGCCTGGTCATGCAGGTTGTGCTAAGGTTCAGAACGTTAATGCCTCGCTTCAGGCTCTGATGGCACAACGTGCAAACCACTCGGGTCTTATCGTCAGCACATTGTTTGAAGTGCCATGCCAGGGAACTCCTTGAAGCTGCCTTTGGGGTGCTCGGTCCCAGATGGCGGCGGTCAGTAGCAGACGGAGTCTCTTGGCGGCGGGTGTTCTGATTTTGCCCACTGCTCCCTCTTTTGCTACGCTGTTGGCTCGGTCTCACCACTGCCTCTTCCTCTGAACTGTGAAATTCAGTGGCACGACCTTCATTCCATGTGGGGTCTAGGACCTCATCGTCCCCTGCATCGTCTTCCACCCAGTCTTGATCCCTGACCTCCTGTTCAGTCTGCACACTGCAGAAAGACGCAGCAGTTGGCACCTGTGTTTCGTCATCATCAGAGACGTGCTGAGGTGGTATTCCCATGTCCTCATCATCAGGAAACATAAGTGGTTGTGCGTTAGTGCATTCTATCTCTTCCACCACTGGGGAAGGGCTAGGTGGATGCCCTTGGGAAACCTTGCCAGCAGAGTCTTCAAACAGCATAAGAGACTGCTGCATAACTTGAGGCTCAGACAGTTTCCCTGATATGCATGGGGGTGATGTGACAGACTGATGGGCTTGGTTTTCATGCGCCATCTGTGCGCTTTCTGCAGAAGACTGGGTGGGAGATAATGTGAACGTGCTGGATGCACTGTCGGCCACCCAATTGACTAATGCCTGTACCTGCTCAGGCCTTACCATCCTTAGATTTGCATTGGGCCCCACCAAATATCCCTGTAATTTCTGGCGGCTACTGGGACCTGAGGTAGTTGGTACACTAGGACGTGTGGCTGTGGCAGAACGTCCTCTCCCAGCATCAGAGGGTCCACTAACACCACCACAACCATGTCCACGTCCGCGTCCCTTACTAGATGTTTTCCTCATTGTTACCGTTAACCACAATAAGAAAAATATTATTCGGGCCAATGTATTGAATTAAAATTCAGGCCTTTTTTTTACAGACACCTAACACTATCTGGCTATCTATTTAGGTACCGTATTACACTAATACAGGCACACCAGTAATGACAGATTTAGCTGAATATAAATGTGAGGCCTATTTTTTAGGCGCTGGGTGACAGGTATACGTTTAATCACAGAATTAGACTTGGATCTGCACTGTAGCGTGTGTGTTAAGTTTTTGAGAATGACCCTATCAGCACCTTGAATCTAATATACCCTTTTAGGGATAGATTTAAAGTAGGCCTGATACAGCAGAAACCACTAATTTTGAGAATTGCAAATTTGGGAATTGTTTTTCAACCCAGAACAAAAACTGTGCTTTGACGGTCACAAACAATAACTTGACCAGCTAAAACAGTACAGATTTGGTTGAATATAAATGTGAGGCCTATTTTTTAGGCGCTGGGTGACAGGCTCAACTTGCCCCTGATGTAGTATATGTCCAAAAAATAACCACACTATTGATGGTTAAATGCACTTGATGAAAGCTTGACCCTGATGTAGGATATAGCAAAAAATAACCACACTATTGATGGTTAAATGCACTTGGGTGACACAAGCTCAGCTTGCCCCTGATGTAGTATATGGCCAAAAAATAACCACACTATTGATGGTTAAATGCACTTGATGAAAGCTTGACCCTGATGTAGGATATAGCAAAAAATAACCACACTATTGATGGTTAAATGTACTTGGTGGTAGCTTGTTCTGGCGCACCACAAGCCACAAAATGGCCGCCGATCACCCCAGAAAAAAGTGATATAAAAACGCTCTGGGCAGCCTAAAAACAGTGAGCAATTGAATATCAGCACTTCAATGATTCACAGCTGTAGATCGATCACTGAATGAAGTCTTTTGGAGGAGTTAATCTGCCTAATCTCGCCCTAACGTCGCAGCTGCAACCTCTCCCTACGCTTGTATCAGCAGAGTGACGTGCAGCGCTACGTGACCCAAGCTTATATAGAGGCTGGGTCACATGCTGCACTGGCCAATCACAGCCATGCCAATAGTAGGCATGGCTGTGATGGCCTCTTGGGGCAAGTAGTATGATGCTTGTTGATTGGCTGCTTTGCAGCCTTTCAAAAAGCGCCAAGAAAGCGCCGAACACCGAACTTTTACGAAAATGTTCGGGATCGGGTCCGTGTCACGGACACCCCAAAATTCGGTACGAACCCGAACTTTACAGTTCGGGCTCGCTCATCCCCAACTATAAGCTATAATCATCCAAATTATAACAAATAAAAGCTTGAAATATCTCGCTTTGCATGTAATGAGTCTATCTCATATATTAGTTTTACCTTTTAAGTTGCATTACTGAAATAAATTAACATTGCATGACATTCAAATTTTCCGAGTTTCATCTGTATGTACTTCTATATAAAGTGCTAGTGCTGCCACGGAAGAGGCACTCCGATACAACCTGCATATCACATAAAGGAAAGCCTCATTCACATTGTGGTACAAATGTTCAGGTAGTGGGACTCCTACACTCATGAAGCCTATGCACTAAGGGAAAGGGCTGCCAAAAATTACAAGGAATTGGCACTCCAATACACCCTTTATTACACATAAAGGAGGACATCATACACACCCTTGGAAAATTATGATTCATGGCCTGCTGATGACCCTCAAAAACATTAGGAGCAAGGGCCTGCTGCTGAGCTCACCATCTAAACAATTGTGTGCGAGGGCCTGCTGCCGAGCTGACCATCTAAAAATTTTTGTGGGTGAGGACCTGCTGACGAGCTGACCATCTAAAACATATTGTGGGCGAGGGTCTGCTGCCGAGCTGACCATCTAAAACATTTTGTGTGCGAGGGCCTGCTGTCAAGCTGACCATCTAAAATATTTTGTTGGCGAATGGCGAGGGCCTGCTGCCGAGCTGACCATCTAAAAATTTTTGTGGGTGAGGACCTGCTGACGAGCTGACCATCTAAAACATATTGTGGGCGAGGGTCTGCTGCCGAGCTGACCATCTAAAACATTTTGTGGACGAGGGCCTGCTGCCGAGCTGACCATCTAAAAAATGTTGTGGGCCAGGGCATGCTGCTGAGCTGACCATCTAAAAAATGTTGTGGGCGAGGGCCTGCTGCCCAGCTGAACATCTAAAACATTTTGTGGGCGAGGGCCTGCTGCCGAGTTGACCATCTAAACATTTTGTGGGCGAGGGCCTGCTGCAGAGCTGACCATCTAAAATATTATGGTTGAAGGCCTGCTGATGAGCTGACCCTCTAAATTTTAGAGTCTAAAACATTATGTTTGAGGGCCTGCTGGTGACCCTCAAAAACATTATGGGTGAGGGTCAGCTGGTGACCCTCTAAAACATTATGGGTGAGGGCCCTCTGCTGAGCTGACCCTCTAAAACATTACGAGCAAGGGCAGCCTAATAAGCATGTTGATATGATGGAGGAGGAGGATGAGAAAAGTGAGATTGAACCACATACCCTTTTTAGTGGTGGAAGTGGTGGGAATACAGTGTATTCAATACGCCATAAAAGCCACATTTAGAGTGCCTTTATGTTCAGCCGCTTTCCTCTAGTGGAGTAGAGAAGTCAGAGGCAATCCAGGCCTTGTTCATTTTTATAAGAGTCAACTGGTCAGCATTTTCAGTTGACAGGTATAAGCGCTTATCAGTAGGGATGAGCGAACCCGAACTGTATAGTTCGGGTTCGTACCGAATTTTGGGGTGTCTGTGACACGGACCCGAACCCGAACATTTTTGTAAAAGTCCGGGTTCGGGTTCGGTGTTCGGCGCTTTCTTGGCGCTTTTTGAAAGGCTGCAAAGCAGCCAATCAACAAGCGTCATACTACTTGGCCCAAGAGGACATCACAGCCATGCCTACTATTGGCATGGCTGTGATTGGCCAGTGCACCATGTGACCCAGCCTCTATTTAAGCTGGAGTCACGTAGCGCCGCACGTCACTCTGCTATGATCAGTATAGGGAGAGGTTGCAGCTGCGACGTTAGGGCGAGATTAGGCAGATTAACTCCTCCAAAAGACTTCATTCTGTGATCGATCTGCAGCTGTGGATCATTGAAGTGCTATTATTGACTTGCTCACTTTTTTGAGGCTGCCCAGAGCGTTTTTAGATCACTTTTTTTCTGGGGTGATCGGCGGCCATTTTGTGACTTGTGGTGCGCCAGCACGAGCTATCACCAAGTGTATTTAACCATCGATAGTGTGGTTATTTTGTGCTATATCCTACATCAGCTGCAGGCTGAGCCTGTGTCACCGAAGTGCATTTAACCATCAACAGTCTGGTTATTTTTTGGCCATATACTACATCAGCTGCAGGCTGAGCCTGTTTCACCCAAGTGCATTTAACCATCAACAGTCTGATTATTTTTTGGCCATATACTACATCAGCTGCAGGCTGAGCCTGTGTCACCGAAGTGCATTTAACCATCAACAGTCTGGTTATTTTTTGGCCATATATTACATCAGGGGCAAGTTGAGCCTGTCACCCAGCGCCTAAAAAATAGACCTGACATTTCTATTCAACCAAATCTGCACAGTTTTAGCTGGTCAAGTTATTTGTAGTGACCGTCAAAGCAGACTTTTTGTTCTGGGTTGAAAAAGCATTCCCAAATTTGCCATTCTGAAAATAACTAGTTTGTGGTATTTCAGGCCTACTTTAAATTTATCCCAAAAAGAAAATCTTACATTGAAGTTATTGATAGTATCATTCAGAAAAACCTAAGACACACGCTAGCGTGCTGATAGAAGTGTCATTCTGTGATTAAACCTATAACTGTCACACAGCGCAAAAAAAAACAGGTCTCACATCTCTATTCAACCAAATCTGCACAGTTTTAGCTGGTCAAGTTATTTGTAGTGACCGTCAAAGCAGACTTTTTGTTCTGGGTTGAAACAGCATTCCCAAATTTGCCATTCTGAAAATAACTAGTTTGTGGTTTTTCAGGCCTATTTGAAATCTATCCCAAAAAGAAAATCTTACATTGAAGTTATTGATAGTATCATTCAGAAAAACCTAAGACACACGCTAGCGTGCTGATAGAAGTGTCATTCTGTGATTAAACCTATAACTGTCACACAGCGCAAAAAAAAACAGGTCTCACATCTCTATTCAACCAAATCTGCACAGTTTTAGCTGGTCAAGTTATTTGCAGTGACCGTCAAAGCAGACTTTTTGTTCTGGGTTGAAAAAGCATTCCCAAATTTGCCATTCTGAAAATAACTAGTTTGTGGTATTTCAGGCCTACTTGAAATCTATCCCAAAAAGAAAATCTTACATTGAAGTTATTGATAGTATCATTCAGAAAAACCTAAGACACATGCTAGCGTGCTGATAGAAGTGTCATTCTGTGATTAAACCTATAACTGTCACACAGCGCAAAAAAAAACAGGTCTCACATCTCTATTCAACCAAATCTGCACAGTTTTAGCTGGTCAAGTTATTTGTAGTGACCGTCAAAGCAGACTTTTTGTTCTGGGTTGAAAAAGCATTCCCAAATTTGCCATTCTGAAAATAACTAGTTTGTGGTATTTCAGGCCTACTTGAAATCTATCCCAAAAAGAAAATCTTACATTGAAGTTATTGATAGTATCATTCAGAAAAACCTAAGACACACGCTAGCGTGCTGATAGAAGTGCCATTCTGTGATTAAACCTATAACTGTCACACAGCACAAAAAAAAACAGGTCTCACATCTTTATTCAACCAAATCTGCACAGTTTTAGCTGGTCAAGTTATTTGTAGTGACCGTCAAAGCAGACTTTTTGTTCTGGGTTGAAAAAGCATTCCCAAATTTGCCATTCTGAAAATAACTAGTTTGTGGTATTTCAGGCCTACTTGAAATCTATCCCAAAAAGAAAATCTTACATTGAAGTTATTGATAGTATCATTCAGAAAAACCTAAGACACACGCTAGCGTGCTGATAGAAGTGTCATTCTGTGATTAAACCTATAACTGTCACACAGCGCAAAAAAAAACAGGTCTCACATCTCTATTCAACCAAATCTGCACAGTTTTAGCTGGTCAAGTTATTTGTAGTGACCGTCAAAGCAGACTTTTTGTTCTGGGTTGAAAAAGCATTCCCAAATTTGCCATTCTGAAAATAACTAGTTTGTAGTATTTCAGGCCTACTTGAAATCTATCCCAAAAAGAAAATCTTACATTGAAGTGATTGATAGTATCATTCAGAAAAACCTAAGACACACGCTAGCGTGCTGATAGAAGTGTCATTCTGTGATTAAACCTATAACTGTCACACAGCGCAAAAAAAAACAGGTCTCACATCTCTATTCAACCAAATCTGCACAGTTTTAGCTGGTCAAGTTATTTGTAGTGACCGTCAAAGCAGACTTTTTGTTCTGGGTTGAAAAAGCATTCCCAAATTTGCCATTCTCAAAATAACTAGTTTGTGGTATTTCAGGCCTACTTGAAATCTATCCCAAAAAGAAAATCTTACATTGAAGTTATTGATAGTATCATTCAGAAAAACCTAAGACACACGCTAGCGTGCTGATAGAAGTGTCATTCTGTGATTAAACCTATAACTGTCACACAGCGCAAAAAAAAACAGGTCTCACATCTCTATTCAACCAAATCTGCACAGTTTTAGCTGGTCAAGTTATTTGTAGTGACCGTCAAAGCAGACTTTTTGTTCTGGGTTGAAAAAGCATTCCCAAATTTGCCATTCTGAAAATAACTAGTTTGTGGTATTTCAGGCCTACTTGAAATCTATCCCAAAAAGAAAATCTTACATTGAAGTTATTGATAGTATCATTCAGAAAAACCTAAGACACACGCTAGCGTGCTGATAGAAGTGTCATTCTGTGATTAAACCTATAACTGTCACACAGCGCAAAAAAAAACAGGTCTCACATCTCTATTCAACCAAATCTGCACAGTTTTAGCTGGTCAAGTTATTTGTAGTGACCGTAAAAGCAGACTTTTTGTTCTGGGTTGAAAAAGCATTCCCAAATTTGCCATTCTCAAAATTGTGGTGAACGGGAACAATGAGGAAAACATCTAATAAGGGACGCGGACGCGGACGTGGACATGGTCGTGGTGGTGTTAGTGGACCCTCTGGTGCTGGGAGAGGACGTGGCCGTTCTGCCACAGCCACACGTCCTAGTGAACCAACTACCTCAGGTCCCAGTAGCCAGCAGAATTTACAGCGATATTTGGTGGGGCCCAATGCCGTTCTAAGGATGGTAAGGCCTGAGCAGGTACAGGCATTAGTCAATTGGGTGGCCGACAGTGGATCCAGCACGTTCACATTATCTCCCACCCAGTCTTCTGCAGAAAGCGCACAGATGGCGCATGAAAACCAAGCCCATCGGTCTGTCACATCACCCCCATGCATATCAGGGAAACTGTCTGAGCCTCAAGTTATGCAGCAGTCTCTTATGCTGTTTGAAGACTCTGCTGCCAGGGTTTCCCAAGGGCATCCACCTAGCCCTTCCCCATGGGTGGAAGTAATAGAATGCACTAATGCACAACCACTTATTTTTCCTGATGATGAGGACATGGGAATACCACCTCAGCACGTCTCTGATGATGACGAAACACAGGTGCCAACTGCTGCGTCTTTCTGCAGTGTGCAGACTGAACAGGAGGTCAGGGATCAAGACTGGGTGGAAGACGATGCAGGGGACGATGAGGTCCTAGACCCCACATGGAATGAAGGTCGTGCCACTGACTTTCACAGTTCGGAGGAAGAGGCAGTGGTGAGACAGAGCCAACAGCGTAGCAAAAGAGGGAGCAGTGGGAAAAATCAGAGCACCCGCCGCCAAGAGACTCCGCCTGCTACTGACCGCCGCCATCTGGGACCGAGCACCCCAAAGGCAGCTTCAAGGAGTTCCCTGGCATGGCACTTCTTCAAACAATGTGCTGACGACAAGACCCGAGTGGTTTGCACGCTGTGCCATCAGAGCCTGAAGCGAGGCATTAACGTTCTGAACCTTAGCACAACCTGCATGACCAGGCACCTGCATGCAAAGCATGAACTGCAGTGGAGTAAACACCTTAAAAACAAGGAAGTCACTCAGGCTCCCCCTGCTACATCTTCTGCTGCTGCCGCCTCAGCCTTTTCTGCTGCTGCTGCCGCTGCCTCGGCCTCTTCCTCCGCCTCTGGAGGAACGTTGGCACCTGCCGCCCAGCAAACATGGGATGTACCACCAACACCACCACCTGCGTCACCAAGCATCTCAACCATGTCACACCTGCGTCACCAAGCATCTCAACCATGTCACACGGCAGCGTTCAGCTCTCCATATCACAAACATTTGAGAGAAAGCGTAAATTCTCACCTAGCCACCCTCGATCCCTGGCCCTGAATGCCAGCATTTCTAAACTACTGGCCTATGAAATGCTGTCATTTAGGCTGGTGGACACACACAGCTTCAAACAGCTCATGTCACTTGCTGTCCCACAGTATGTTGTTCCCAGCCGCCACTACTTCTCTAAGAGAGCCGTGCCTTCCCTGCACAAACAAGTGTCCGATAAAATCAAGTGTGCACTGCGCAACGCCATCTGTGGCAAGGTCCACCTAACCACAGATACGTGGACCAGTAAGCACGGCCAGGGACGCTATATCTCCCTAACTGCACACTGGGTAAATGTAGTGGCGGCTGGGCCCCAGGCGGAGAGCTATTTGGCGCACGTCCTTCCGCCGCCAAGGATCGCAGGGCAACATTCTTTGCCTCCTGTCTCCTCCTCCTCCTACTCAGCTTCCTCCTCCTCTTCTTCCACCTGCTCATACAGTCAGCCACACACCTTCACCACCAACTTCAGCACAGCACGGGGTAAACGTCAGCAGGCCATTCTGAAACTCATATGTTTGGGGGACAGGCCCCACACCGCACAGGAGTTGTGGCGGGGTATAGAACAACAGACCGACGAGTGGTTGCTGCCGGTGAGCCTCAAGCCCGGCCTGGTGGTGTGCGATAATGGGCGAAATCTCGTTGCAGCTCTGGGACTAGCCGGTTTGACGCACATCCCTTGCCTGGCGCATGTGCTGAATTTGGTGGTGCAGAAGTTCATTCGCAACTACCCCGACATGTCAGAGCTGCTGCATAAAGTGCGGGCCGTCTGTTCGCGCTTCCGGCGTTCACACCCTGCCGCTGCTCGCCTGTCTGCGCTACAGCGTAACTTCGGCCTTCCCGCTCACCGCCTCATATGCGACGTGCCCACCAGGTGGAACTCCACCTTGCATATGCTGGACAGACTGTGCGAGCAGCAGCAGGCCATAGTGGAGTTTCAGCTGCAGCACGCACGGGTCAGTCGCACTGCGGATCAGACCCACTTCACCACCAATGACTGGGCCTCCATGCGAGACCTGTGTGCCCTGTTGCGCTGTTTCGAGTACTCCACCAACATGGCCAGTGGCGATGACGCCGTTATCAGCGTTACAATACCACTTCTATGTCTCCTTGAGAAAACACTTAGGGCGATGATGGAAGAGGAGGTGGCCCAGGAGGAAGAGGAGGAAGAGTGGTCATTTTTAGCACTTTCAGGCCAGTCTCTTCAAAGTGACTCAGAGGGAGGTTTTTTGCAACACCAGAGGCCAGGTACAAATGTGGCCAGACAGGGCCCACTACTGGAGGACGAGGAGGACGAGGATGAGGAGGAGGTGGAGGAGGATGAGGATGAAGCATGTTCACAGCGGGGTGGCACCCAAAGCAGCTCGGGCCCATCACTGGTGCGTGGCTGGGGGGAAACACAGGACGATGACGATACGCCTCCCACAGAGGACAGCTTGTCCTTACCTCTGGGCAGCCTGGCACACATGAGCGACTACATGCTGCAGTGCCTGCGCAATGACAGCAGAGTTGCCCACATTTTAACGTGTGCAGACTACTGGGTTGCCACCCTGCTGGATCCCCGGTCAAAAGACAATGTGCCCACCTTACTTCCTACACTGGAGCGTGATAGGAAGATGCGCGAGTACAAGCGCACGTTGGTAGACGCGCTACTGAGAGCATTCCCAAATGTCACAGGGGAACCAGTGGAGGCCCAAGACGAAGGCAAAGGAGGAGCAAGAGGTCGCCAACGCAGCTGTGTCACGGCCAGCTGCTCTGAGGGCAGGGTTAGCATGGCAGAGATGTGGAAAAGTTTTGTCACCACGCCACAGCTAACTGCACCATCTCCTGATACGGAACGTGTTAGCAGGAGGCAACATTTCACTAACATGGTGGAACAGTACCTGTGCACACCCCTCAACGTACTGACTGATGGTTCGGCTCCATTCAACTTCTGGGTCTCCAAATTGTCCACGTGGCCAGAGCTAGCCTTTTATGCCTTGGAGGTGCTGGCCTGCCCGGCGGCCAGCGTTTTGTCTGAACGTGTATTCAGCACGGCAGGGGGCGTCATTACAGACAAACGCAGCCGCCTGTCTACAGCCAATGTGGACAAGCTGACGTTCATAAAAATGAACCAGGCATGGATCCCACAGGACCTGTCCATCCCTTGTGCAGATTAGATATTAACTACCTCCCCTTAACAATATATTATTCTACTCCAGGGCACTTCCTCATTCAATATTATTTTTAATTTCATTTTACCATTATATTGTGGGGCAACCCAAAGTTGAATGAACCTCTCCTCTGTCTGGGTGCCGGGGCCTAAATGTGTGACAGTGGCCTGTTCCAGTGGTGGGTGACGTGAAGCCTGATTCTCTGCTATGACATGTATACAGATTCTGCGCTGACATAAGGCCAGATTCTCTGTTATGGGACCTCTCTCCTCTGCCTGGGTGCCTGGGCCTAAATGTGTGACAGTGGCCTGTTCCAGTGGTGGGTGACGTGAATCCTGATTCTCTGCTATGACATGAATACAGATTCTGCGCTGACATAAGGCCAGATTCTCTGTTACGGGACCTCTCTCCTCTGCCTGGGTGCCTGGGCCTAAATGTGTGACAGTGGCCTGTTCCAGTGGTGGGTGACGTGATGCCTGATTCTCTGCTATGACATGAAGACAGATTCTGTGCTGACATAAGGCCAGATTCTCTGTTACAGGACCTCTTTCCTCTGTCTGGGTGCCGGGGCCTAAATGTGTGACAGTGGCCTGTTCCAGTGGTGGGTGACGTGAAGCTTGATTCTCTGCTATGACATGAAGACTGATTCTGCGCTAACATAAGGCCAGATTCTCTGTTACGGGACCTCTCTCCTCTGCCTGGGTGCCTGGGCCTAAATGTGTGACAGTGGCCTGTTCCAGTGGTGGGTGACGTGATGCCTGATTCTCTGCTATGACATGAAGACAGATTCTGTGCTGACATAAGGCCAGATTCTCTGTTACAGGACCTCTTTCCTCTGTCTGGGTGCCGGGGCCTAAATGTGTGACAGTGGCCTGTTCCAGTGGTGGGTGACGTGAAGCTTGATTCTCTGCTATGACATGAAGACTGATTCTGCGCTAACATAAGGCCAGATTCTCTGTTACGGGACCTCTCTCCTCTGCCTGGGTGCCTGGGCCTAAATGTGTGACAGTGGCCTGTTCCAGTGGTGGGTGACGTGATGCCTGATTCTCTGCTATGACATGAATACAGATTCTGCGCTGACATAAGGCCAGATTCTCTGTTACTGGACCTCTCTCCTCTGCCTGGGTGCCTGGGCCTAAATGTGTGACAGTGGCCTGTTCCAGTGGTGGCTGACGTGAAGCCTGATTCTCTGCTATGACATGAAGACAGATTCTGCGCTGACATAAGGCCAGATTCTCTGTTACGGGACCGCTCTCCTCTGTCTGGGTGCCGGGGCCTAAATGTGTGACAGTGGCCTGTTCCAGTGGTGGGTGACGTGAAGCCTGATTCTCTGCTATGACATGAATACAGATTCTGCGCTGACATAAGGCCAGATTCTCTGTTACGGGACCTCTCTCCTCTGCCTGGGTGCCTGGGCCTAAATGTGTGACAGTGGCCTGTTCCAGTGGTGGGTGACGTGATGCCTGATTCTCTGCTATGACATGAAGACAGATTCTGTGCTGACATAAGGCCAGATTCTCTGTTACGGGACCTCTCTCCTCTGCCTGGGTGCCTGGGCCTAAATGTGTGACAGTGGCCTGTTCCAGTGGTGGGTGACGTGATGCCTGATTCTCTGCTATGACATGAAGACAGATTCTGTGCTGACATAAGGCCAGATTCTCTGTTACAGGACCTCTCTCCTCTGTCTGGGTGCCGGGGCCTAAATGTGTGACAGTGGCCTGTTCCAGTGGTGGGTGACGTGAAGCTTGATTCTCTGCTATGACATGAAGACAGATTCTGCGCTGACATAAGGCCAGATTCTCTGTTACGGGACCGCTCTCCTCTGTCTGGGTGCCGAGGCCTAAATGTGTGACAGTGGCCTGTTCCAGTGGTGGGTGACGTGAAGCCTGATTCTCTGCAATGACATGAAGACTGATTCTGCGCTGACATGAAGCCAGATTCTCTGCTATGGCATGAAGAGACTGATTCTCTGCTGACACGAAGCCAGATTCTTTGCTATGGCATGAAGAGACTGATTCTCTGCTGACGTGAAGCCAGATTCTCTGCTATGGGACCTCTGTCCAATTGATATTGGTTCATTTTTATTTTTTTAATTTTAATTTTAATTCATTTCCCTATCCACATTTGTTTGCAGGGGATTTACCTACATGTTGCTGCCTTTTGCAGCCCTCTAGCTCTTTCCTGGGCTGTTTTACAGCCTTTTTAGTGCCCAAAAGTTATGGTCCCCATTGACTTCAATGGGGTTCGGGTTCGGGACGAAGTTCGGGTCGGGTTCGGGTCCCGAACCCGAACATTTCCGGGAAGTTCGGCCGAACTTCTCGAACACGAACATCCAGGTGTTCGCTCAACTCTACTTATCAGTTATTATGACCCCAGCAGCACTAAATACACGCTCTGACAAAACACTGGCGCGGGGCAGGCCAGCACCTCCAAGGCGTAGAGCGCCAGTTTGTGCCACGTGTCCTGCTTGGACACCCAATAGTTGTAAGGCACACAGGGATCACTGAGGACGCTGACACGGTCTGATATGTACTCCTTCACTATCTTCCAAGATTTTTCCCTCCTTGTTATACTAGGCCACGCATCAGGTTGAGGGTGCTGGCGGGGTGTCATAAAACTGTTCCAGGCCTTGGAGAGTGTTGCCCTGCCTCTGTTGGAATTGCTGTGTGTTCCCCTCGTCTCCCCTCCTCGGTTGGCCAATAACCTACGTACTCTGCAGCCAGCGATATCAGCTGGAAATTTTTGGAGCAATTTTTCCACAAGGACCTGCTGGTATTGCATGATTTTGCTCATCCTCTCCACCACAGGAATGAGAGATGAGAAGTTCTCTTTGTAGCCGGGATCGGGAAGGGTGAACAACCAATAATCGGTGTTGGCCAAAATGCGTACAACGCGAGGGACATGGGAAAGGCAGCCTAACATAAAGTCAGCCATGTGTGCCAAAGTTCCAACAGACAAGACTTTGCTGTCCTCATCAGGAGGATGACTCTCAATCTCCTCATCTTCTTCCTCCTCTTCTACCCATCCATGCTGAACAGATGGAATAAAACTTCCACAGGTACTACCCTCTGTAGCGGAGGCAACCGTCTCCTGCTCCTCCTCCTCCTCAATTACAAGCGATGCTGCAGCATTGCAAGTTGTCGATGACTTTGCGGAAATGGGCACACACGTGGCACACCTTCACCAGTAGCTCATACAAATTGGGGTAGGTTTTGAGAAACCGCTGGACCACTAGGTTGAACACATGGGCTAGGCATAGTATGTGTGTGAGCTTGCCGAGCTCCAAAGCCGCCACCAATATACGGCCATTATCAGACACAACCATGCCTGGTTCCAGGCTGAGTGGCAAGAGCCACAGCTCATTCTGGTCCATTATCCCCTGCCACATCTCTGCGGCGGTGTGCTGTTTGTCACCTAAGCAGATCAGTTTAGGCGGGGCCTGTTGCCGCTTCCCCACTGCAGTGCTACACTGCTTCCAGCTACTGACTGATGACTGACTGGTGCTGCAAGATGATAATTCAGAGGTGGAAGTGGAGGAGGAGGCAGAGGAAGAGAAGGGGGGGGTTCCAGCCACTAACATAGGTGGCCGCGGAAACCCTGATAGAAGTAGGGCCCGCAATCCTTGGCGTCGGTAGCACCTGTGCCATCCCAGGGTACGACTGGCTCCCAGCCTCCACAATGTTCACCCAGTGTGCTGTCAGGGAAATGTAGTGTCCGTGAAAAAAAGCACTTGTCCATGTGTCATTTGTTAATTGGACCTTCCCAATAACTGCGTTGGTCAGGGCACTGGTGATGTTATGGGACACATGCAGGTATAAGGAAGGGACTGCACACCGTGAAAAATATTGGCTGCTAGGGACAGAGTACCATCAGGCTGCAGAAAGCCTCACTGTCCAAAAGCCTAAATGGCAACAGTTCCAGGGCCAGCAACAATTTGGAAAGGTGCGCATTTCGTGCTATGGTGTGTGGGTGGGTGGCTGGGTATTTGCGCTTTTTTTCAAAGGCTTGGGGTATAGACATCTGTACGCTGCGCTGGGACACAGAAGTGGATGTGCTAGCTGATGGTACTTGCGAAGGTCCAGGTGCATTGCCGGAGGCATCTGGTCCTGCGTCTTGGACAGGGGATTGGCCAGCATGTAACACAGGGGAAAAGGAGGCAGTGGTGTGACCCGCAGACACTGGTTGTGGACCGAGGCATTCGGCCCACCTATTAGGGTGCTTTGATGCCATGTGGCGAATCATGTTGGTGGTGGTGAGGTTGCTAGTGTTCATGCACTTGCTAATTTTGGTACGGCACAGGTTGCAAAAGACAATTCTTTCATCATCCGCACTTTCTTCAAAAAAGCGCCAGACTGCGGAACACCTACCCCTTGGCAAGGGAGATTGCTGCAAGGGGGTGCTCCGTGGAACAGGTGTGGGCCTGTTTGGTGTGGCCCGCCTTCTCCCTTTTGCCACCCCACTGCCTCTTCCAGCCTGTTGCGGTGCTGCGGATCCCTCCCCCTCTGTACTGCTGTCCTCACTCGGTTTGCCACCTTCCCAGGTTGGGTCAGTGACTTCATCGTCCAGTACCTCCTCTTCCACTTCCTCACTCTGGTCATCCTCCTGACTTGTTGACCTAACAACAACCTCAGTTATCAACAACTGTGTCTCATCCTCATCATGAACCTCTTGAGACACTAATTGTGATAGACTTATTGGCAACTGTGTCTCATCATCATCATCCACCTCATGAAACACTAATTGAGGTTCCCCACCATCATCTTCTTCTGACTGTGGATGCTCCAGAGTTTGGGAATCAGGGCACAAGATCTCCTCATGTCCCTCTTTAAGCGGGCTTGGTGAGAGGCCCAAATCAAGGAATGGCGATGAAAAGAGCTCCTCGGAATATCCGAGTGTGGGATCACTTGTTTGCCAAGACTCTCCATGGTGGGTGGAAGGAGGATCAGGGTAAGGATTTTGTTGACCAGACTCTTGGCTATTGAGACTGGATTGAGACTGGACTTTGTGTCATTTAACCGACTGAAAAAATGACACTGAATGAATGTCACTGATATTTAGAATGCGCACACGTTAAACAGGAGGTATAGTGCAAGTAATGTCGCTGTCGCCACCAACTAATAAAACATTACACTGAATGAATGTCACTGATATTAGGATGCGCACAAGTTAAACAGGAGGTATAGCGCAAGTAATGTCGCTGTCACCACTGCCTAATAAAAAATTACACTAAATAAATGTCACTGATGTTTAGGATGCGCACGCGTTAAGCAGGAGCTGTCACTGCCACCAGCAGCAAAAAAATTTGACTAAATGTCACTGATATTTCGGATACGCAAACGTTATATATGAGATGTAGCACAGGTAATGTAACTGTCCGCAGCGGACACCGTCTACAGAAAAAGTACACTGGATGTCACAGATATTTTTAGGCTGCGCCCACGTTACACAGGAGATGTAGCGCAGATAATATCACTGTCACTAGCGGCGAAAAAAATTACACTGAATGTCACTGAAATTTCAGATGCGCTAACGTTATACTGATGATGTAGCGCAGGTAATGTCGCTGCCACCAGCAGCAAAAAAAATTGACTGAATGTCACTGATATTTCGGATACGCTATCGTTATACAGGAGATGTAGCGCAGGTAATATAACTGTCCACAGCGGACACCGTTTACAGAAAAAGTACACTGGATGTCACAGATATTTTTAGGCTGCGCACACGTTACACAGGAAATGTAGTGCAGATAATGTCACTGTCTGCAGCGGCCAAACAATTGCAAGCTATTTAGCGCAGGTTTTGGGTTTCTAACAAGTTTTAGCAATTTAGTGCAAGTTGCACTAAAAATATATATTGCTGCCACACACAATAGTCCTTAAAAGGACTTTTGGGTCTATAACAAGTATAAAAACTAAAATATTGCTATTTCAATCCCTACACTATCTCTCCCTTCTGATCTCCAGCTTTCCCTGACTAATACTGTGCCGAACACTTGTCATCGGGTGCTATATAGCACCAAATGACGTATTCCGGCCAGCCAATCACTGTAATGCCAGCAGCCAACATGGCTACGGCATTACAGTGAATGGCAGCACTTACCTGCACGATTATTGGCTGCGTAGCAGCCAACAAACGTGCAAAGAGGAGACTCGAGCATCACGCTCGAGCACACACA
The DNA here is from genome assembly GCF_905171765.1 of Bufo bufo. NCBI lineage: Eukaryota > Metazoa > Chordata > Amphibia > Anura > Bufonidae > Bufo > Bufo bufo. The sequence continues at coordinate 640,500,499 of NC_053390.1, read as the reverse complement.
GTATTCAGCCAAACACTGCGAAGTGCCGAGCATCACGATGCTCGAGCCGAACTAGTGTTCGGCCGAGCATGCTTGCCCAACACTAATCTTCAGTAAAGAATCATTTGCTGTTAACTTGACCTCATGTTTTCTTGCAATGCTACACTGAACCGATATCTGCAGCTACCAAAGGACCCTGCTTTGCACCTCACTATTTAGTATCTTTAAGGGCACCCTGAACCACCATCAGGTAAGAGAGCCTCAAAGACCAGGGTGTGCCCCAAAGGGAAGAAAGGTGCATCCTTTCCATCACTGCTTGGCCCAGGCGAGTGAGAAACCACTACAACCACCATTCTTGCTATTATCACTCCTGTCCTATCCTTTCTCCTCCTCTGGGCTTACTGCATACATTTCCAACAGTGTGCAAGTTGAATGGTCATGACTAAGGGCTCTTTCACACCTGCGTTCTTGTCTTCCGGCATAGAGTTCCGTCGTCGGGGCTCTATGCCGGAAGAATCCTGATCAGGATTATCCTAATGCATTCTGAATGGAGAGTAATCCGTTCAGGATGCATCAGGATGTCTTCAGTTCCGGTACGGAACGTTTGTTGGCCGGAGAAAATACCGCAGCATGCTGCGCTTTTTGCTCCGGCCAAAAATCCGGAACACTTGCCGCAAGGCCGGATCCGGAATTAATGCCCATTGGAAGGCATTGATCCGGATCCGGCCTTAAGCTAAACGTCGTTTCGGCGCATTGCCGGAGCCGACATTTAGCTTTTTCAGAGTGGTTACCATGGCTGCCGGGACGCTAAAGTCCTGACAGCCATGGTAAGTGTAGTGGGGAGCGGGGGAGCAGTGTACTTACCGTCCGTGCGGCTCCCCGGGCGCTCCAGAGTGACGTCAGGGCGCCCCAAGCGCATGGATCACGTGATCCATGTGATCACGTCATCCATGCGCATGGGGCGCTCTGACGTCATTCTGGAGCGCCCCGGGAGCCGCACGGACTGTAAGTATACCGCTCCCCCGCTCCCCGCTCCTACTATGGCAACCAGGACCTTAATAGCGTCCTGGGTGCCATAGTAACACTGAAAGCATTTGGAAGACGGTTCCGTCTTCAAATGCTTTCAGTACACTTGCGTTTTTCCGGATCCGGCAGGCACCTCCGGCAACGGAAGTGCATGCCGGATCCCAACAACGCAAGTGTGAAAGAGGCCTAAGACTTGAATAGAGGGATTTTAAGCAGAAATTCATCATTTTTCCCTTTCCACCAATCTTGTGGAGGGCTATGAATGCAAACAGGATTGTGTAATGAAATGCAACAATAAAATGTATGCACTACGTTAAATATAATCATAGGGAAGCAGCTTCTTAACAATCAAGACAGTCATTCTTGTCAAACATGTTTTAAAAGCTATTTTACCATCCTTCTACAGCATTTTAAATGGCATTATCAGGCTTCATTAAAGACACTTACAATTCAAGAGCTGACAGCGGAGATAATGAATTATAGGTATTAGAGGGTGGCATGAACATACTGTTCTACTTAAAAATCAAACAGCTCACAAAGTAATGTTGCCGGGTTTTCTGAGTCAAATGTTTTTATTCTTTTTTCAGAAACATGCATGACAATACATTGGAGGTTTTCAAGGTAAAATATCGTCCTTGTGTAAAGACATGAAACCCACTGAATCAAACCTATTTAATGATACAATGAAAAAGTCACATTTGTACATCCTTACTCCAGGAACAAAATCCAGCTGTAACGCTACACAATAAATGGCTATAGAACACTTACTTGGCTGAGAACTACTTCTCCTAACTTTGCCTTATACACACATGTAAGGATGAGCGAATCGACTTCGGATGAAACATCTGAAGTCGATTCGCATAAAACTTCGTTACAATACTGTACATAGAAGGAGCTCCGTACAGTATTAGAATGTATTAAGTCTTACTGCTGGCTGCAGATCAAGAGTAAGTCCACAGCTTCAATGTGATGGGACAGGGAGTAATGGCTCCTGCTACTTTAGGACAATGTCTCCTGAAACACAGCAAAGAAGTAGATGGGGTGTATGAATGTACTGTATGTATACAGGTGCATCTCAATAAATTAGAATATCATCAAAAAGTTAAAGGGGTTCTGCTGTTTGTTTAAACTGATGATCTATCCTCTGGATAGATCATCAGCATCTGACTGGCGGGGGTCCGACACCCGGGACTTCTGCCGATCAGCTGTTTGAGAAGGCAGCGGCGCTCCAGCAGCGCCGCGGCCTTCTCACTGTTTACCGCTGGCCTAGTGACGTCACGACTTGTATCAACTGGCCTGGGTGCGGCTAAGCTCCGTTCATTTGAATGGAGATTAGCCCCGCGCAGGCCAGTTGATACTAGTGGTGATTAGAGCTGAGCGGACACCTGGAGCACTAAAATAGCTCTAAAAAAGTCATAGAAAGGGCTAGAGGGCTGCAAATGGCATCAAAATGTGATTAAGAGCATGGCAAATGTGGATAGGGAAATGACTTAAAATAACATAAAATACGCAAAAAAATAAATAAAAAAATCTTGATCTAGGAGGACGAGGTCCATATGGAGTAGGAGGTTGAGGAGGTGGTGGATGTGGCGGTGGAGGAGGTAGCCAACACTGTTTTTTGGTTTTAATTTTTTTAATTATTTTTTTTTGTTTAAATTAGGGTACACCCTAAAACATTCGAAAACATTGGGAAATATAACCTGTGATAACCCCCTCCAGCCGTGCTAAACAAACGTTCAGACAATACACTGGCTGCAGGGCAGGCCAGCACCTCCAAAGCGTAAAGGGCAAGCTCAGGCCATATGCCCAATTTGGAGACCCAGAAGTTGAAGGGGGCAGAGCCATCAGTCAGTATGTGTAGGCGTGTGCACACATACTGCTCCATCATATCGCACGTCCCCGTGATGTCCACGATCCAATTGGATATCTGCTCTATCATATTTCGATGTACTTTTCTGCGCCTACCATGTTGATCATGGTTAGCGGCGAATCAGGGTTCCACGCCAGAGAGGGAGCGTGAGGAAGGGAGACCACATTTTAGTGATATCAATGTATGAAATTAAAAATTGAAGATGGTCGGCACTCCTCTGGCAGAGTCGTGGTGCCAGTGTCCAGGGTATGAAAGCCCACTCACAATATGAAACAAAGGACCGGCACTTCACTGATGAACAAACCTGTGGCTTTATTGAAGCATGGAGGAAACAGCGCTGATGAGACACGTGTTTCGGCTCAGGTGTGAGCCTTTGTCAAGCTTGACAAAGGCTCACACCTGAGCCGAAACACGTGTCCCATCAGCGCTGTTTCCTCCATGCTTCAATAAAGCCACAGATATGTTCATCAGTGAAGTGCCGGTCCTTTGTTTCATAATGTATGAAGTTAAATGTGATCGAGCGGAAATGTGGGACAAATTTTTGAAGCCGAAGCTTCAAAGTAAAGGAGGGGGCACGTGTCGATTAAAGACAAATTTTTGAAATGTAATTCCCTGTCACCTATGCAGAGCAGGGGTCTTTTGATTGCCAAAAATGGGTTAATGTCACCCACCAATGAAACAGACAATTAAAAAAATTTCAGTCTCTGTCACCTATGCAGAGCAGGTGTTTATTCATGGAAAAAATTGTAAAATGTCACCCAAGAATGTAACAGATGAATTAGTAAAATGTATTTCCTTGTCCACTAGGTAGAGCAGGGGTATATCACAGCCAAAAATTGGTGAATGTCACCCGACAATGTAACAGACAAATTAGTGAAATTTATTAACCTGTCCACCAGGTAGAGCAGGGGTATATCACAGCCAAAAATTGCTGAATGTCACCAAACTATGTAACAGAAAAATTTGTGAAATTTATTAACCTGTCCACTAGGTAGAGCAGGGGTATATCACAGCCAAAAATTTGTGAATTTCACCGAAAAATGTAACAGACAAATTAGTGAAATTTGTTTACCTGTCTACTAGGTAGAGCAGGGGTATATCACAGCCAAAAATGTGTGAATTTCACCCAAAGATTTAACAGACAATGCCATTTTATTTTTAGGGACATTACAAGGCTTAGGAGTTTAGAAGCAAATCTTAAAATTTTTCAGAAATTTTTCAAAGCCCACTTTTTAAAGACCAGTTCAGGTCTGAAGTCACTTTGTCAGGCTTACATAATAGAAATAACACAAAAATTACCCCATTTTATAAGCTACACCCCTCAAGGTATTCAAAACTGATTTTAAAAACTTTGTTAACCCTTTAGGTTTTCCACAAGAGTTATTGGCAAATGGAGATTAAATTTCATAATTCCAATTTTTTGCCAAATTTTCCATTTTAATCAATTTTTTTCAGTAACAAAGCAAGGGTTAACAGCCAAACAAAACTCAACATTTATTGCCCTGATTCTGTCTTTTATAGAAACACCCCATATGTGGTCGTAAACTACTGTTCGGGCACATGGCAGGGCGGAGAAGGAAAGGAACACCATATGGTTTCTGGAAGGCAGATTTTGCTGGACTGGTTTATTTACACCATGTCCCATTTGAAGCCCCCCTGATGCACCCCTAGAGTAGAAACTCCAAAAAAGTGACCCCATTTTGGAAACTACGGGATAAGGTGGCAGTTTTGTTGGGACTATTTTTAGGGTACATATGATTTTTGGTTGCTCTATATTATAATTTTGTGAGGCAAAAAAAATTGAGGGGTGCAGTTTCTTCAATGGGGTCACTTTATGGAGTTTCTACTTTAGGGGTCCAGCAAAATCTGCCTTCCAAAAACCATATGGCGCTCCTTTCCTTGTGCGCCCTGCCGTTTGGCCATACAGCATTTTACGACCACATATGGGTTGTTTCTGTAAACTACAGAATCAGGGTAAACCTGGTTGTCCAACAAAGTCAGAAATCACGGGCTCAAAATCCACCAGACAAGTTCATCGGTAGGGTGCTCAGGTGGACTTATCTGGTGGGCCAGAAAACTAGTACGAGCCCCAGGGCTGCTCATCCTAGTGTAAGCCACAGGGTCCCTGGCATGGGGGTCCCCTGGCTCTGTCTGGCGGCATCTCCGCTGCCTTGGGGTCTTATCATCACTAGATGATGAGGAGGACGCGGATGACAAGAGGAAAGTGGGTTCATCCTCATCCTCACTGGGGCTCTCGGAGTCGGAGACTAGCAGGGCGTATGCCTCCTCGGCCGAGAACATCCGGTGGGCCATAGCGGAGTGTGTGTGTGCGTGTGTGTGTGCATGTGTGTAAAACTTTATTTAGTGTGCGTGTGTGTGTGGGGACGGGTGTTCACGTTCACTTATACCCTACTCTAACCCACCCTAAACCTAACAGAAAAAAAAATCGCTGATCAGCTGTCCGAAGCTGTGGGGTGGGCGATGCGCTAACAGTGGCCGGATGCTAAGGGTGCCGGCCACAGTCAGCGCACGCACACAAAAAAGCGCTTGCGCCCAAACAATTGTGTGTGTGTGTGTGGGGGCAACCTCTCAGGATCTAAGGATGGTGATTGGTGGTGTATTATCACACCACCGATCACCATCCTATTCCGGGTTATCGGGTCACCGGAGACCCGAATGACCCGGAAACGCGGCAAACCGCACGTCTGAATTGACCTGCAGTTTGCTGCAATCTCCGATACTGGGGGATCACAGGACCCGCCTCGGCATTGTCACAGAGTGCCTGCTAAATGATTTCGGCAGGCACTCTGTTCCGATCCCTGCCCGCCGTGCGGCAGTGATCGGAAATACATAGGGCGTAACTGTATGCCCTGTGTCCTTAAGGACTCAGACATCAGGGCGCACCTGTACACCCTGTGTCCTTAAGAGGTTAAATTAGGGTACACCCCAAAACATTGGGAAATATCAAAAATACAACAATGAGCAATGGCGCTGTAGTATAACAATGGCTGGGTAAGGCCGGTATACAGGGAGTGCAGAATTATTAGGCAAGTTGTATTTTTGAGGATTAATTTTATTATTGAACAACAACCATGTTCTCAATGAACCCAAAAAACTCATTAATATCAAAGCTGAATATTTTAGGAAGTAGTTTTTAGTTTGTTTTTAGTTTTAGCTATTTTAGGGGGATATCTGTGTGTGCAGGTGACTATTACTGTGCATAATTATTAGGCAACTTAACAAAAAACAAATATATACCCATTTCAATTATTTATTTTTACCAGTGAAACCAATATAACATCTCAACATTCACAAATATACATTTCTGACATTCAAAAACAAAACAAAAACAAATCAGTGACCAATATAGCCACCTTTCTTTGCAAGGACACTCAAAAGCCTGCCATCCATGGATTCTGTCAGTGTTTTGATCTGTTCACCATCAACATTGCGTGCAGCAGCAACCACAGCCTCCCAGACACTGTTCAGAGTGGTGTACTGTTTTCCCTCTTTGTAAATCTCACATTTGATGATGGACCACAGGTTCTCAATGGGGTTCAGATCAGGTGAACAAGGAGGCCATGTCATTAGATTTTCTTCTTTTATACCCTTTCTTGCCAGCCACGCTGTGGAGTACTTGGACGCGTGTGATGGAGCATTGTCCTGCATGAAAATCATGTTTTTCTTGAAGGATGCAGACTTCTTCCTGTACCACTGCTTGAAGAAGGTGTCTTCCAGAAACTGGCAGTAGGACTGGGAGTTGAGCTTGACTCCATCCTCAACCCGAAAAGGCCCCACAAGCTCATCTTTGATGATACCAGCCCAAACCAGTACTCCACCTCCACCTTGCTGGCGTCTGAGTCAGACTGGAGCTCTCTGCCCTTTACTCCAGTGATGTTGCAGCTCTGAAATATGGTCAAACTGGTGGCAAGTGGCATCTTGGCAGCTGCACGCTTGACTTTTCTCAGTTCATGGGCAGTTATTTTGCGCCTTGGTTTTTCCACACGCTTCTTGCGACCCTGTTGACTATTTTGAATGAAACGCTTGATTGTTCAATGATCACGCTTCAGAAGCTTTGCAATTTTAAGAGTGCTGCATCCCTCTGCAAGATATCTCACTATTTTTGACTTTTCTGAGCCTGTCAAGTCCTTCTTTTGACCCATTTTGCCAAAGGAAAGGAAGTTGCCTAATAATTATGCACACCTGATATAGGGTGTTGATGTCATTAGACCACACCCCTTCTCATTACAGAGATGCACATCACCTAATATGCTTAATTGGTAGTAGGCTTTCGAGCCTATACAGCTTGGAGTAAGACAACATGCATAAAGAGGATGATTTGGTCAAAATACTCATTTGCCTAATAATTCTGTACAGGGTGTACATGTCTATTCTGCACAAGGTACGGACAAGTCCTGTGGGATCCATGCCTGGTTCATTTGAATGAACGTGAGCTTGTCCACATTGGTTGTGGACAGGCGGCTGCGCTTGTCTGTGATAACGCCCCCTGCCGTGCTAAACACACGTTCAGACAATACACTGGCTGCATGGCAGGCCAGCACCTCCAAGGCGTAAAGGGCAAGTTCAGGCCATGTGCCCAATTTGGAGACCCATAAGTTGAAGGGGGCAGACCCATCATTCAATACGTGTAGTCGTGTGCACACATACTGCTCCACCATGTTGCTGAAATGCTGCCTCCTGCTAAGACGTTCCATATCAGCTGGTGGTGCTGGTTGTTGTGGAGTGCTGACAAAGCTTTTCCACATTTCGGCCATGCTAACCTTGCCTTCTGAGGTGCTGGTGGTTCCCCAGCTGCGTTCGTGACCTCTTCCTCCTCCTCTGCCTTTGCCTTGTGCTTCCACTGTGCCCCTGCTGTCAGGTGGGAATGCCACCAGCAGCACGTCTACCAGCTTGCGCTTGTACTCACGCATCTTACGATTACACTCCAGTGATGTAATTAAGGATGGCACGTTGTCCTTGAAATGGGGATCCAGCAGCGTGGCCACCCAGTAATCAGCACAAGTTAGAATGTGGGCAACTCAGCGGTCGTTGCGGAGAGACAGCAGCTAATCGCACATGTGTGCCAGGCTACCCAGAGACAACAACAAGCTGTCCTCTGTGGGAGGTGTATCATCTGTGTCCCCTGTATCCCCCCAGCCACCCACCAGTGATGGCCATGAGCTGGTTTGGTTGCGACCCTGCTGTGAACACTGTTCCTCTGTCACGGCCGCTATCCCAGCAGCAGTCGTGTTGCACCAGACGGAGGGGAAGGGGGACCCTTATCTACGGATGGGAAATAGAATGGTCACCCCTGACTAACCCTAAGCTGGCACCTGTCTGCCCTGATACCCTCGACGGGGTGTGAACCCGTGCGGCGAGCAGGATGCCTAAACCCTCAGTCACCCTAACAAGACTAGACTGGGGAAAGGCCGATGGGAGCACTAGTCACCATCACTCACGTCTAGGAGAACAACAGGGGAAGACAGCAACAAACAAACAATCAACAGCAGAGATAGACTTATCCAGTCACGAGCAGAGAAGGCAATCCCAAACACGACAGTCCACGCCGGACAAGAGCTCCACAGCAACACCGTCAAACGATCTCCTTCAAAGGTCAGCATAGTACTGGAAGTAAGGACTATATCTGGCAATGACTGCAAGTGAAACTGAAACTAAAATAGTATCTGGGAGTGGCAGACAGGACTCACTTGAGAAGGATGCCTACAAACTCCCAGTCAGGACAAAAAGGTTCACAAGGCAAAACCCGGATGACATACCCTGAACCACGTAGTAAACTCACAAGCTATCGCGAGTAGCAAGTCGCTGCGACCTTCTCCTCCCAGACCTGTCTGGATCAGTCACAGTCGTGACAGTACCCCCCTTTCTACGAGGGGCCCCCGGACCCTCAAGACAAGGCCTCTCCGGATGGGAGCTATAAAAAGCCCGAATGAGTCTGTCCGCTTTTATCTCTGATGCTGGAACCCACATTCTCTCTTCGGAACCATAACCTTTCTAGTGCACCAGGTACTGAAGAGAGCAGCGAACATATCGTGAATCAACAGACTGCCATCAACAACCACCGGTGGAGGCGGTAGTGGCAATGGTTCAGGAGGTTCTACATATCTCTTAAGCAGAGACCTGTGGAAGACATTATGGATCCTTAGAGTCTGAGGTAGCTCCAGACGAAAAGCTACCGGGTTAATGATCTTAATTACCCTATAAGGACCAATAAATCTTGGACCTAATTTCCACGAGGGAACCTTCAACTTGATATTTCTGGTAGACAACCACACCAAGTCATTCACCCCAAGGTCCGGACCTTCAGAGCGCTTCCTATCAGCCACACGTTTGTATCTACCACCAATTCTCTTCAAACTTTCTTGCACACTCTGCCACACTGAAGAAAGTGAAGACGCAAATCGTTCCTCCTCGGGAATCCCAGACGGCCCCCCCTCACTAAACGTACAAAACTGAGGATGGAAACCATACGCACCAAAAAATGGTGACTTATCGGTAGATTCTTGACGACGATTATTAATGGCAAACTCGGCTAACGGTAAATAAGATGACCATTCCTCCTGATTTTCGGAAACAAAGCATCTCAAATATGTCTCTAGGTTTTGATTGGTACGTTCAGTCTGACCGTTGGACTGTGGATGGAAAGATGAAGAAAACGACAGATGAACCCCTAAATGAGAACAAAAAGCTTTCCAAAATTTAGAAACAAATTGGGTACCACGATCCGAAACAATATCGGAAGGGACCCCGTGAAGCTTCACGATGTGGTCAATAAAAACCTGAGCCAGTGTGTTAGCATTAGGCAATGCGGCAAGAGCAATAAAGTGCACCATTTTACTGAATCTGTCAACAACTACAAGAATAACAGTCTTCCCCGCTGATACTGGTAGATCCGTAATGAAATCCATAGATAGGTGCGTCCAAGGCCTGTTGGGGATGGCCAGAGGTAAAAGACGCCCTGCCGGACGAGTATGATCTACCTTAGAACGAGCACAGGTAGCACATGCAGACACAAAATTCAACACCTCCTGGCGCCACTTAGGCCACCAGAACCTGCGAGACACTAACTCAGAGGTTGCCCTACTACCTGGGTGTCCTGCCAGTGTGGAGTTATGGTGTTCTTTTAGTATCTCCAGGCGTAAATTTTCTGGCACAAACAGTTTACTCGAGGGGCAGGAGGCCGGGGCGTCCCCCTGAGCTTCCAACACCCTCCCCTCCAAACCTGAGTGTAATGCAGAGACCACCACCCCCTTTTGCAAAATGGGCTCTGGTACATCAACATCACCCCCTCCAGGGAAACTTCGGGACAATGCATCCGCCTTAGTATTTTTTGCCCCCGGGCGATAGGTTATTACAAAATTAAACCTAGTAAAAAATAACGACCACTGAGCCTGTCTAGGGGTGAGCGTTTAGCAGACTCCAGATATAATAAGTTTTTGTGATCAGTAATCACCGTGACGGGATGAACCGCCCCCTCCAAAAAATGACGCCACTCCTCAAAGGCCAACTAAATAGCCAAAAGTTCCCTGTTGCCAATATCATAGTTCCTTTCTGCAGTAGACAATTTCTTCGAAAAGAAAGCACACGGACGCCATTTACCAGGGGACGGGCCCTGAGATAGTACCGCTCCCACCCCCACCTCTGATGCGTCAACCTCTACAATAAAAGGAAGCGAGACATCTGGCTGTACGAGAATAGGGACCGAGGTGAATCTCTCCTTCAGAGATGTAAAGGTAGTTTTGGCTTCATGTGACCATTTGGAAAAATCGGATCCCTTTCGGGTCATGTCCGTCAGTGGTTTGACCACCAAGGAATAGTTCTTTATAAACTTTCTATAAAAATTGGCAAACCCCAGGAAGCGTTGCAATGCCTTCAGGTTCTCAGGCAGATCCCAGTCCATAATCGCCTGGACTTTCTCTGGATCCATGCGGAAACCTGAATCTAACAACACATACCCCAGAAATGGCAGTTCTTTTACGGCGAACACACATTTCTCTAATTTAGCAAACAATTTGTTGGCCCTTAATATCTGCAGCACTTGTCTCACATGGATCTTATGTGTATCCAGATCCGGGGAATAGCCCAGGATGTCATCAAGATATATCACAACAAATCTCCCGATAAGGTGACTTAAAATATCGTTGACAAAATGTTGGAACACCGCAGGCGCATTAGTAAGACCAAATGGCATGACCAGATTTTCATAATGGCCTTCCGGAGTATTAAAAGCCGTTTTTCACTCATCCCCCTCTTTGATGCGAACCAGGTTATAGGCTCCTCTGAGATCCATTTTGGAGAACCATTTAGCACCAGCAACCTGATTAAAGAGATCGGGAATGAGAGGAAGAGGATAGGGATCTCGGATAGTTATCCGGTTTAATTCCCGTAAATGCAGGCAAGGACGCAGGCCCCCATCTTTCTTTTTAATGAAAAAGAACCCTGCAGCCACGGGTGAAGAAGAGGGTCTGATGTGTCCTTTAGCCAAACTCTCTGAAATATAATCTTGCATAGCCTTCCTCTCCGGGCCGGAAAGATTGTATAACCGGGTTATAGGTAGTTTTGCCCCAGGTAATAGATTAATCGGGCAATCATATGGACGATGAGGCGGTAACCCCTGACAACCCTTCTCAGAGAACACATCCATAAAATCTGACAGAAAGGCAGGTAAAGATGTTACAGAGAGTGTAGAGCACCTACTACTCAAGCAGTTGTCCTTACAATGTTCACTCCACTCCACAATCTCCCCGGCCTGCCAATCCACCACTGGATTGTGAGTCACCAGCCAGGGAAGCCCCAATACCATAGGAGCCGGAAGACCGTGCAGGACATAACAAGAGATATGCTCTTTATGGCGGTCCCCTACCTGCAGATGGATATTATGGATGATCTGAGTTAACTCTCTCTGAGTAAGAGGGGAGGAGTCGATGGCAAAAACAGGAATAGTTCTGCGTACCGGTTCCGGAGTAAAACCCAGAGCCTGAGCAAACCGTGAATCCACCAAGTTGACCCCCGCCCCACTGTCCAAAAAGACGGAACAGATCTCAGTCCTATTGCCCGCCTCAACGGTAGCGGACAACAAAAACTGAGACATGCGTATGGAGGAAACGAATACGCCCAGACTGTTATCCTCCGCACAATCTGGGGACTCTAGTTTTCCGGCGGCTCCTTTGTTTGTGGTCTCTTGAGTTCTGAGGGACAAACCTTTACAAAATGACCCCTCCCCCCACAAAGAAAACAAACCTCTGACCTACGGCGGAACTTAGGAGGATTCACCCGTCTAGTGGTGCCCCCTATTTGCATTGGTTCGACTGGATCATAACAAACCAATCCCTGCCCTATAGAGGCCTCCGCAAAATTTAATAGTCTCTCCCTGAGTCGTCTGTCGATTCTTATGGACAGAGACATAGCAGCCTCAAGAGACCCAGGGACCTCGTATACCACCAGCGCGTCTTTTAATTTTTCAGACAACCCCTGGCAGAACTGACTCCTAAGGGCCGAGTCGTTCCATAATGTATCAGTAGCCCACCTACGGAATTCGGAACAATATAGTTCAGCAGACCGGTTCTCTTGCCGAAGTCTACGTAGCTTAGACTCAGCCAGTGAGACCCTGTCCGGGTCATCATATAATAGACCCAGGGCTTCAAAAAACTCCTCCACTGATCGTAAGGCCGGAGAGTCTGATGGTAGGGAGAAAGCCCAAGCCTGCGGATCTCCTTGCAGGAGAGAAATTACAATGCCCACCCGTTGTTCCTCATCGCCGGAGGATCTAGGGCGTAACCTGAAGAACAATTTGCATGCTTCTCTGAAGGTTACAAATTGGTCTCTCCCTCCTGAGAACCTATCAGGTAAAGCCACTTTTGGCTCAGGAGTACCTTGGTTTCCCGTAGCAACGGTGGAACCCAAGGATTGTTGCTGCTGCTGCAGCACTGTTGCTTTTAATCCTGCCACTTCAAGGGATAACCCCTGTAATTGTTTCGCCAAAACCATAACCGGATCCATAGTGGAAAAGAAAAAATACAAAGCAAAACAGCAAGCAAAAAAAAAAAAAAGAAATGTCACTTTTTTTTTTTTTAAAAGGCCAGATATACTGTCACGGCCGCTATCCCAGCAGCAGTCGTGTCGCACCAGACGGAGGGGAAGGGGGACCCTTATCTACGGATAGGAAATAGAATGGCCACCCCTGACTAACCCTAAGCTGGCACCTGTCTGCCCTGATACCCTAGATGGGGTGTGAACCCGTGCGGCGAGCAGGATGCCTAAACCCTCAGTCACCCTAACAAGACTAGACTGGGGAAAGGCCGATGGGAGCACTAGTCACCATCACTCACGTCTAGGAGAACAACAGGGGAAGACAGCAACAAACAAACAATCAACAGCAGAGATAGACTTATCCAGTCACGAGCAGAGAAGGCGATCCCAAACACGACAGTCCACGCCGGACAAGAGCTCCACAGCAACACCGTCAAACGATCTCCTTCAAAGGTCAAAATAGCACTGGAAGTAAGGACTATATCTGGCAATGACTGCAAGTGAAACTGAAACTAAAATAGTATCTGGGAGTGGCAGACAGGACTCACCTGAGAAGGATGCCTACAAACTCCCAGTCAGGACAAAAAGGTTCACAAGGCAAAACCCGGATGACATACCCTGAACCACGTAGTAAACTCACAAGCTATCGCGAGTAGCAAGTCGCTGCGACCTTCTCCTCCCAGACCTGTCTGGATCAGTCACAGTCGTGACATCCTCCTCCTACATCTCCTCCTCATCATCCTCCACCTCGTCATCCTCCAGAACTGTGCCTTGGCTGGACAATTGTGTACTTGGCGTTTGTGGGTGCAGGAATCCACTCTCGGAGCCACTTGTAAAAACTGGCCAGAAACCCTATGAATTGATCCCTCTTCCTCCCCCTGTGCCACATCCTTTTCCATCATCGCTAGAAGCTTTTTTTCAAGGAGGCATAGAAGTGGGATAGTAATGCTGAGAACTGCGTTATCGGCACTGGCCATGTTATCAGTCTGGCCAGCATGTGCAAGGTGGAGTTCCACTTTGTTGGCACGTCGCATATGAGGCGGTGAGCGGGAAGGCCGAAGTAACGCTGCAGCGCTGACAGGTGAGCAGCAGCAGGGTGAGAACGCCAAAAGCGCGCACAGAGGGCTCGCACATTCTGCAGCAGCTCTGACATATAGGGGTAATTATTAAGGAACCTCTGCACCACCAAATTCAGCACATGCGCCAGGCAAGGGATGTTCATCAAACCGGCTAGTCCCAGAGCTGCTATGAGATTTCGCCCATTATCGCACACCACCAGGCCGGGCTTAGGGGTTGACTGGCACAAACCACTCATCGGTCTGTTGTTCCACAGCTCCTGCGTGCTGTGGGTTTTGTCCCCCAAACAGATAATTTTTAAAACTGCCTGCTGTCGTTTACCCCTGGCTGTGCTGAAGTTGGTGGTGAAGGTGTTACACTGACTGGATGAGGAGGCGGCATAGGACGAGGAGGAAGCAACAGGAGGCAAACTGTAGCGCCCTGCAATCCTCGGTGGTGGAAGGACATGTGCCAAACTGCTATCCGCCTTAGGCCCAGCCGCCACTGCATTTACCCAGTGTAGTGTTAGGGAGATATAACGTCCCTGACCGTGCTTACCGGTCCACGTATCCGTAGTTAGGTGGCCCTTGCCACGGATGGCGTTGCACAGTGCACACCTGATTTTGTCCCCCATTTGGTTGTGCAGGGAAGGGATGGCTCGCCTGGAAAAGTAGTGGCGCCTGGGCACAACGTACTGTGGGACAGCCACCACCATAAGACTTTTAAAACTCTCTGTCTCCACCAGATGGAATAACAGCATTTCAAAAGCCAGTAATTTTGAAATGCTGGTATTCAGGGCCAGGAATCACAGGTGGGTAGGTGGGTACTTCCTCTTCCGCTCCAGTGTTTTGGAGATGGATAGCTGAACACTTCCGTGTTACATTGTGGAGATGCTTGGTGACCCAGATGGTGGTGTTGCTGGCAGATCCTCTGTTTGCGGGTTAGCAAGTGCCACTGTCACTCCAGAGGTGGATGAAGAGGCCAAGACTGCAGCAGAAGAGGAAGCAGGAGGAGCCAGAGACATTTCTTGGTTTTTGAGGTGTCTACTCCACTGCAGCTTGTGCTTTGCACTTACATGCCTGGTCATACAGGTTGTGCTCAGGTTGAGAATGTTTATGCCTCGCTTCAGGCTCTAAATGCACAGCGTGCAAACCACTCGTGTCTTGTCTTCAGCACATTGTCTGAAGAACTGCCACGCCAGGGAACTCCTTGGAATTGGCTTTGGTGTACTCGGTCCCTTGCTGCGTTGGGCAGTAGCAGGCATACTGTCTAGGAAACGGCCGCTCCGCTTTTGCACCCTGCTCCCTCTTCTGCTGTACTGGTGGCTCTGTGCGACCACCACCTCTTCCTCCGAACTAGACAGACCACTCACATGATCTTTATTCCATGTGGCGTCGAGGACCTCATCGTCCTCCACATCATCTTCCACTCAGTCTTCACCCCCGCCCTCCTTATCGGTCTGCACACTCCCATGTACTCATCTTGATACATAAGTGGTTGGGCATCGGTGCCCTCAATCTCTTCCAGTTCTGGGTCAGGGCTATGTGGATGGCCCTGGGAAACCCTGCTAGCAGAGTCATCAAAAAGCAGAAGAGACTGCTGCATGACTTTGGGCTCAGACTGCTTTGCTGATTTGCAAGGGGGTGAGGTGAAAGACTGATGGCCATGGGCAGCAGGTGCCAACTCTGATCTTTCAGCAGGAGACTGGGTGGGAGGCAATGTGAAGGAACTTGAGGCACTGTCAGCAACCCAATCTACTATCACCTGTATCTGTTCTGGCCTCACCATTCGTAGAGCCGCATTAGGCCCGACCAAATAACGCTGAATTTAGGACCCACTCTCCTCATTCTCCGCAAATTTAGGATCTTGCCCAAAATGTTTTAGTTTTTTTAAATAACGGAATATAACAGCAGTATCTAACGCGTGTATTTCACACTGACAGATGCAGCAAAAGGCTGCACATTTTGTATTTTGCCCAAAATGGGTGTTTTTTTTAATAACAGAATATAACAGCAGTATCTAACGCGTGCATTTCACACTAACAGATCCAGCAAAGGGCACAAATTTAGTATTTTGCTTAAAATGGGTGTTTTTTTTATAACAGAATATTATGACAGTATTTCAAGCTTGTATTTCACACTAACAAATGCAGCATAGGCTCCAGATGTAACTGTCATGTTTTTATTTTATTTATTAGTTTATTAGAGCTAGGCATGTATACTTGAGTTAGTCTGTCAATAATTGTCAAAAGATCTATAATTACCTTATAATAACAGCTTTCATCAATGCCTCCTGTCACTTTCCACTGGTCCCTTAAAAGACTGTTGCTAGGGATTTTATGTCTCCAACTCAATATAGGGTATCATAGTACAGACTATAAACCGTCTAAAGGTATCGATTACTATAAGATGGCAAAATCTAGTACTTAAATTCACAGGCTACCACCCTTAAAACTTAGCTTTTAATATTTATCTAAAATATACAGAAAAGACCCTCCAACATAGAACAAAATAATGAACAAACATAAAAAATGGAGCAATAGCGCTGGGTTAGTACTTGATAATAGGGTTAGTGTATAGCAGGGATGGGGCCGCCGCCTAGTAGTAAGCTATGGGCTCTCTCCCTATAGCTGACCCTCTCACTATTTATGCCCTGCCTATAAACGGAATAGCTGCCCCGGGGCGATCCCGTATCAGGAACCTCCTGGATACCCTAGGATGGCCCTGATTAGGGATGTCCCTAATGGCTGATATATGCTATCCTATTAATAAACCATTATTAGGATACCTAGCAACTAATTGCAAAAAAACAAAAACAAATATACTATGAAAGATATATATAAATATTATAAGACAAAGATCCAAAGATACGTAATGTAATAATCAATCCATCTACTGATTGTGATCATAGATTCTCATTGTCAATAATCAAATAGCACAAAGAAACCATCCTCTGGTATAGCAGAGTGTTTTGCGTCAACCAAAATTGGTGACACCAATATCCTTTAAATACAAGAACATTAGGGTGCCATCTAAATTGTTGACCCCCTCGTTCCAACGCGTTTCACCCTCGTTGTCTTTGGGTTCCTCTGGGGACAAATTACATACAGAATGATAGGGGCATAAGTAGTGCCTTAATATTTAAATGATATTTGAAATGATAGTATATGACATTGATAGAAAGTTGTCTACTTGCGTATCATAGACGTGGGTAGTATACCCAATATCTTCTTATAATGGCAGCCACCTGGTTACAGCTGGCCTCTGATTTTGACATATAAAGAGATGTATCTGTAGTGTATATATCCAATATAGATTATAACATGCCCTAGAAACAGAATCTCCTGTACACCAAAGACACATTTCTCTTGCTTAGCGGATAGCTGATTCTCCCTCAACACCTCTAATACTTGTTTAACATGAGACACATGGGATTCGAAGTCAGGAGAGAATATCAAAATGTCATCAAGATAGACAATAACAAATTTACCTAAAAACTCCCTAAGAATGTCATTCATAAAGTTTTGGAACACAGCTGGGGCATTGCTGAGTCCAAAAGGCATCACCTGATATTCAAAGTGTCTTGCCGGAGTATTGAATGCCGTCTTCCATTCGTCTCCATCCTTGATTCGGATTAGATTGTATGCCCCTTTCAGGTCAATCTTGGAAAACCAGGTTGCCCCCAGAACCTGGTTAAATAAATCCGGAATCAATGGGAGGGAGTATCTATTCTGGACAGTGATTTTATTTAATCTCCGGTAATCGATACATGGCCTAAGACCACCATCTTTTTTCTTAAAGAAGAAAAACCCCGCACCCATAGGAGAGACAGAAGGTCTAATATGCCCTTTACCAAGGCTCTCCTTAATATAATCTTCCATGGCCTTGCGTTTAGGCTTAGAAAGATTATAAATTTGCCCCTTAGGAAACTTGGCCCCCTCTACTAGCTCTATAGTACAATCATAAGGTCTATGGGGGGGTAAAACCTTCGGGGTTGGTGATGAGAATGCATCAGAATATTCCCTAACAACAGTGGGTAAAGTATCAGACTTTACTGAGACCCCAGTCTGTACCACGGACAAGCACGAGTCACACTTAGGCCCCCATCTCACCAACTCCCCCTTGGACCAATCTATAGTGGGGTTATGTAGTCGGAGCCAAGGCAACCCTAGTACCACCTCAGCCGGTAGGTTCTCCAGGACTAAAAGGGAACATCTCTCTGAGTGGCACACACCCACGGTTAGAGAAATCTCTGAGGTACATGAGCTCACCGTACCACCAATAAGAGGAGTAGCATCAATAGCCATGACATGGATAGGAGTTGGTAAAGCAAACATTGGAATACCCAATCTTACAGCGTACTCAGAGTCAATAATGCTGGCCGCTGAGCCAGAATCAATAAAGGCCTTACCCGGCCATTTATCTACCCCCAGAGAAATCGTAATGGGTACCAAAAGCTTACATTTAGAAAAATCAGGGTGTACCTGGTCTTTAGGTTGCCTTGCCTTAGGAGACTTGACAGAGAGGACCTTCTTAGGACACTGGTTGATCCAATGGTCAGGATCTCCACAGTAGAAGCATTCTCCACGTCTGCGGCGAAGATTCCCTCGGGTCATGCCAACCTGCATGGGTTCCTCGGTGGAGACCTCAGCGTTGTCTCTGGGACAGGCCTCTGGCTGGACCACCATCTGAGAAGAGAACTGTCGTTCCTGTCATCTCTCTCTAACCCGTTGGTCAAGTCGGACAACAAGGGTCATCATCTCCTCTAAGGTCTCTGGAAGTTGATAACTGACCAGAAGATCCTTTAAATTATCAGACAGACCTGACCTGAACTGACTCTTCAGGGCTGGTTCGTTCCATCCTGAGGGGACACACCACCTTATGAATTGGGTGAAATAATCCTCCGCAGGTAGATTGCCCTGAACCAGTGCCTTTAGAGCCGTCTCGGCTACCAGAGCCCTGTCTGGTTCATCATAGAGGGTACCCAGGGCCTGAAAGAACCCCTCCACAGAAGTTAAACAACTGGCGCCAGCAGGTAAAGAGAACGCCCAGTCCTGGGGATCACCCTGTAGTTGGGAAATGATAATGCCCACGCGTTGACTCTCGGGGCCAGAGGACACAGGGCGCAAACGGAAGTAAAGTCTGCAACTCTCCTTAAAAGAGAGAAACTTCTTCCGGTCTCCAGAAAAGGGTTCTGGGAGCTTAATCTGGGGCTGAAAATGCGGACTGGAGGCCTGAGGAGTGGAAGAACCTTGCCCTAACTCAAAAGAACTGAGTTTTTCCCCTAGCTCCTGCACCATCTGCGTCAGATTAGAGACATGGTCAGCCAGGGTCACCAGAGGATTCATTATACAGTGGTTATTGGGCCTGTTAATCTGTAACGGTCATGTACACACAAACACAGGGGGGAGGATAGTGACCACTGCACTCCACCCTGACCCCTGACCCTGCCTACTTGCCTCACGAGTCCTGATGACAGGGGACAACTGGACGGCAGTCTCTAAATTAGGATACGTGTGGGAAGGACAGACAAGACAAATAACGGATAGTGAACGGACCAAGAGGACAACGCAGTACAGAGGGATGTCATATATCTTCTATAGATAATATTGTATACGTATGAAAATGCACAACAGGGATAAGCAAAGAATGGTCAGAAGAAGCCGGGGTCATAAATACCAGGGGAGTCGAGAAGTACCAAAGGAGTCCGCAAAGAATAGTCAGGTGGAAGCCGAGATCAAAATATCAGGAGGGATGCGCAGTACAGGAGGAGCAGGCAAAGGATCGTCAGGGAACAGGATCAGGTAAGTATACAGGTATGGAACAAACGCCAGGAACCTAAATTAACAGGCAACCTGTGGCCAGGTCGCTCCCGAAGCTAAGCAGCAGGTCTGCGGCTGATGGGAGACCGAGTGCGCCTTCGGCACCCCGTTACAGCGGTCCTTCACACCACATGCCTGTTTGTAGATGTTCTCTCTGTTAAATTTGGAGTACCGCACACCGTTAATGCTGGTGCCAGCAAGGACTTGTTAGTCGTGATCAAGTAGTAGAAAATTGCGGCACACAGTATTTTTCTTTGCTGTTAAATTTTAATCTTGTATTATCATATGATCATCATGATCCAGTGCAGTTTACAGGGTATATAAAGCAGGCATGTATAAATCAGTATGGTGACCGGACGTTTCTGCCTATCAGGTTTCAGAATAAGGAGGTGTGTCTCCCAGTGACCCAATATGATTGGCTGGCAGGGAGCTGCTGGATAAAGCAAGTGTGTATGGGAAGTGAGGGAGGGCAGTTTTGGCCTCAGAGCACTGGCAGAGGAGCCATCTTGAAAAGATTTACCATAATGTAGGCTTCAAAGCTGTCGTAAACGAAGAAAAAGCTCAAGGAAAACAGTGTTATGTGGAGAAACTTAAGATTGCTTTATGCATAATGCTGCATCAGCAGTAACATATGCTAAAATTGATTTTTATTTTATTAAAACATGACAGTTACACTCTAATGTTGATGATTATGGTTAGTCATAAGCGAATCAAGTTTCAGATCCTAGATCCGAAGTGACTTAGTTCAAAACTTAGGTTTAATGCTGTACGAAGATCCATCTCCATACAGTATTAACCCCTTAAGGACTTAGGGCGTACCGGTACGCCCTATTTCCCGAGTCCTTAAGGACTCAGGGCGTACCGGTACGTCCTAAGTTTAAATCGCAATTGCGGCGCGCGGGGGTTAATCCGAACAGGATGTCCGCTGAAATCATTCAGCGGGCATCCTGTCACAACGCCTGGGGGAGTCATGTGACCCCCCCGTGTCGGCGATCACCGCAAACCGCAGGTCAATTCAGACCTGCGGTTTGCGGCTTTTACCTGCGTTTGCGGCGGGTGTCGGTGGTGCCATCGGGTCCCCATGTGGCTGTGGGGGAGACCCAATGGCATGGAAGGCAGCGCGATGCCTAAGGAAGGCATCGCGCTGCCTTCCGGTGATGAGCCTGTGAGATCCATCCCCCTGGATCTCACAGGCAGGAAGCTGTATGAGTAATACACACATTATTACTCATACAGCCAATGCATTCCAATACAGAAGTATTGGAATGCATTGTAAAGGAATATACCCCCCAAAGTTCAAGTCCCAAAGTGGGACAAAAAATAAAGTGAAAAAAAAAGTTTAAAAAATAAAGTTTTTCCCCCCCAAAAAAAAAAGTTTCAAGTAAAAATAAAAAAAAACGTCATTTTCCCCAAATAAAGTTAAAAAAAAATTGTAAAAAATAGGGGAAAAAAAAAAAAGTATACGTATTAGGTATAGCCGCATCCGTATGGACCGGCTCTATAAACATATCACATGACCTAACCCCTCAGATGAACACCGTAAAAAATAAAAAATAAAACTGTGCTAAATAAACCATTTTTTTGTCACCTTACATCACAAAAAGTACAACAGCAAGCGATCAAAAAGGCGTTTGCCCACCAAAATAGTACCAATAAAACTGTCACCTCATCCCGCAAAAAATGAGCCCCTAACTGAGATAATCGCCCAAAAAATAAATAAAAATATGGCTCAGAATATGGAGACACTAAAACATCATTTTTTAAAAAAAAAAAAGCTGTTATAGTGTAAAACTTACATAAATAAAAAAAGTATAAATATTTGGTATCACCGCGTTTGTATCGACCGGGTCTATAAAAATATCACATGAACTAACCCCTCAGATGAACACCGTAAAAAATAAAAAATAAAACTGTGCTAAATAAACTATTTTTTGTCACCTTACATCACAAAAAGTGTGATAGCAAGCGATCAAAAAGTCATATGCAACCCAAAATAGTGCCAATCAAACCGTCATCTCATCCCGCAAAAATGAGACCCTACCTAAGATAATCGCCCAAAAACTGAAAAAACTATGGCTCTCAGAATATGTTGACACTAAAACATGATTTTTTTTTTGTTTCAAAAATTATATTATTGTGTAAAACTTACATAAAAAAAAAGTATACATATTAGGTATCGCCGCGTCCGTATCGACCGGCTCTATAAAAATATTACATGACCTAACCCCTCAGATGAACACTGTAAAAAATTAAATAAAAACTGTGCTAAATAAACAATTTTTTGTCACCTTACATCACAAAAAGTGTAATAGCAAGCGATCAAAAAGTCACACGCACCCCAAAATAGTGCCAATAAAACCTTCATCTCATCCCACAAAAATCATACCCTACCCAAGGTAATCGCCCAAAAACTGAAAAAATTATGTCGCTCAGACTATGGAAACACTAAAACATGATTTTTTTTGCTTCAAAAATGAAATCATTGTGTAAAACTTACATAAATAAAAAAATGTATACATATTAGGTATTGCTGCGTCCGTATCGACCGGCTCTATAAAAATATCACATGACCTAACCCCTCAGATGAATGTTGTTAATAACAAAAAATAATAACGGTACCAAAACAGCTATTTCTTGTTATCTAACCTCACTAAAAGTTTAATATAGAGCAACCAAAAATCATATGTACCCTAAACTAGTACCAACAATACTGCCACCCTATCCTGTTGTTTCTAAAATGGGGCCACTTTTTTGGACTTTCTACTCTAGCGGTGCATCAGGGGGGCTTCAAATGGGACATGGTGTCAAAAATAAACAGTCCAGCAAAATCTGCTTTTCAAAAACCGTATGGCATTCCTTTCCTTCTGCGCCCTGCCGTGTGCCAGTACAGCTGTTTACGACCACATATGGGGTGTTTCTGTAAACTACAGAATCAGGGCCATAAATATTGAGTTTTGTTTGGCTGTTAAGCCTTGCTTTGTTACTGGGAAAAATGGATTAAATTTGAAAATTTGCCAAAAAATAGAAATTCTAAAATTTCATCTCCATTTGCCAATAACTCTTGTGGAACACATAAAGGGTTAACGACGTTTGTAAAAACTGTTTTGAATACCTTCAGGGGTGTAGTTTCATAGATGGGGTCACTTTTATGGAGTTTCTACTCTAGGGTTGCATCAGGGAGGCTTCAAATGGGACATGGTGTCAAAAAATACAGTCCAGCAAAACCTGCCTTCCAAAAAACGTATGGCATTCCTTTCCTTCTGTGCCTTGCCGTGTGCCCGTACAGCGGTTTACGACCACATATGGGGTGTTTCTGTAAACTACAGAATCAGGGCCATAAATATTGAGTTTGGTTTGGCTGTTAACCCTTGCTTTTTAACCAAAAAAAAAATTATTAAAATGGAAAATCTGCCAAAAAAGTGAAATTTTTAAATTGAATCTCTATTTTCCATTCATTCTTGTGGAATACTTAAAGGGTTAACAACATTTGTAAAATCAGTTTTGAATACCTTGAGGGGTGTAGATTC
Source organism: Bufo bufo (assembly GCF_905171765.1). Taxonomy (NCBI): domain Eukaryota; kingdom Metazoa; phylum Chordata; class Amphibia; order Anura; family Bufonidae; genus Bufo; species Bufo bufo. Next base: position 640,477,173 of record NC_053390.1, on the reverse strand, counting down.
TTAGATGGGGTCACTTTTGTGGAGTTTCTACTCTAGGGGTGCATCAGGGGGCTTCAAATGGGACATGGGTGTCAAAAAAACCAGTCCAGCAAAACCTGCCTTCCAAAAACCGTATGACATTCCTTTCCTTCTGCGCCCTGCCGTGTGCCCGTACAGCTGTTTACAACCACTTATGGGGTGTTTCTGTAAACTACAGAATCAGGGCCATAAATATTGAGTTTGGTTTGGCTGTTAACCCTTGCTTTGTAACTGGAAAAAAAATATTAAAATGGAAAATCTGCCAAAAAAGTGAAATTTTTAAATTGTATCTCTATTTTCCATTAATTCCTGTGGAACACCTAAAGGGTTAACAAAGTTTGTAAAATCAGTTTTGAATACCTTGAGGGGTGTAGTTTATAGAATGGGGTCATTTTTGGGTGGTTTATATTATGTAAGCCTTGCAAAGTGACTTCAGACCTGAACTGGTCCCTAAAAATTGGGTTTTTGAACATTTCAAGATTTGCTTCTAAACTTCTAAGCCTTGTAACATCCCCAAAAAATAAAATATCATTCCCAAAATGATCCAAACATGAAGTAGACATATGGGGAATGTAAAGTAATAACTATTTTTGTAGGTATTACTATGTATTATAGAAGTAGAGAAATTGAAACTTGGAAATTTGCAATTTTTTTATTTTTTTTGTTAAATTTGGTATTTTTTTATAAATAAAAATGATTTTTTTTTTTACTTCATTTTACCAGTGTCATGAAGTACAATATGTGACGAAAAATCTATCTCAGAATGGCCTGGATAAGTCAAAACGTTTTAAAGTTATCAGCACTTAAAGTGACACTGGTCAGATTTGCAAAAAATGGCCAAGTCCTTAGGTGAAATAGTCCTTAAGGGGTTAAACAGTAATGCCTCCGACTGGGCAAAGTCATTCCCAAAGTCTCGCGAATTTGGATCTGTTTTAGTTTATTATTTTTTTTGTTTAAAAATCAAATACTGAAGTTACTCACCGAATTCTCGCATATTATTGCTGTTCTTGCCTTAAAGAAGCCTGGGAATGGGATGTGACCCATAATGCCTTGCAGCCAGCCAATCAGCAGATAGCTATCCCGTGTAATGTCACAGCCCTAAAAAAAAGCCTCTTCCAATGTGGTCTCCACCATTTCACTGTAAGCTGAGCTTAAGGAAAGATTTGACAAGCACTTGTGTGCTAGGAACGGTGTTTCAGAAAGCTTTTAATTTATATTGGATAGGGAGAGTATAGGGAGACTTCAGGGACAGTGCAGGTTGAGTCTAATCACTGTGTGCATCTTGTTGAAATGCTGCCACAATCCCAGTTAATCTGTTAGTTGATATGTATAATAACTGTGTCTCAGTGTTCTAGCACACTCTATTATATCTCCATTTGCATATTGTTGAACTGATGACACAATCCCTGTTAATGTGTTTGTTTATATACGGAATAATTGAGCCTCAGTATTAAAGGGTGGTTCAATATCTAGTTGAACTGCTGGCACATTCACAATTAATCTGTTAGTACATACATAGAATTACTGTGCCTCAGTATTAAAGGACAGTCTAATATATTGCTGTGTTTAACTTGTTCAACTGCTGCAACATTCATAGTTAATCTGTTATATTACTGATACAGTTACTGTACACTATGGCCAACAGACAGGCAGGGACGGGCAGTGGCAAAAATGCTGCTGCAGCTAGCACAAGTAGCAGCAGAAAAAGGGGTGGTGGTAGTAGGAGCTGCAGCAACAGGCCAGAGCTGCCACTGTCATCCAGCGGTCCTGTTTTTTTTTTTTTATCAATTCTTTATTTTCCATTTTCATATAGTCAAGTAACAGATATGCATTAGTTTGACAGAAAAAAGAATGCAGTTGTAACTTAGCTTCATACTTCGTACAGTAGCAGGCAATTAAAGTTGCATACAATGCATACACGCATCAAATTGTTTAACATATTGAAACTATAGAGAATTTTTATCAAGAATAGGAGAGTATGGATATTCATTTCTTGCTTTCCCTGACGTGCAAGTAATACTCTCTAGTTAGCCATAGACAAAACATCAATTAACAATTGAAGATAGAAGAAGAATAGATAGAGAGGAAAAAGAAAAAAATTAGGGTAAAAAGCAAAGAAGAGGGGGGGGGGGCTACAAGCAACTCAGTCTAGGTCTCAAGTGCTAGGACTCACCATTGCCAGAGAACTCCAAGGGTCCCATATCTTTGCATATTTATCATGTGTCCTGTCAATCCAGCTAGACATTTCCTGAAATCTGCAAATTTGAGTCACTTTGGCTGACAATTCATGTATGGATGGGGGGGGGGGGGTTAGTATCTAGCCAGTGTAGGGGAATTAATGCTTTAGCTGCTGCTATGATATGAGAGATTAGGTTCTTTTTTGAGGGGAAGTATTGCGGTGTTTGAAGCGCAAGCACCACTATTTCTAAAGTAAGCTTAAAATCAGGGATTTTAAGCCTCCTAATCAGAGCTTCTACATCTCTCCAATAGGGCTGGATCTGCGCGTAATCCCACCAAATGTGCGACAGGGACCCTATGCCATCTCCACACCTCCAGCATTCCCTAGCGGCGACAGGCCTCTTTTGTACAGAAAATCAGGGGTTTTATACCACCTTGATAGGAGTTTGAAGGGATTCTCCTGTAAACGGGTACAGCGAGAAAAACCATGGGAACCTCTTAGTATCTGTTTTACTTCAGTATCTGTCAGAACCTTGTCTAACTCTTTCTCCCACTCCCTGATGTACACAGGCTTTAGAGATTCACCCTCACCTCCCACCACAGGATAGAGCTTTGACACTTTCCTAACCGCAGAGAGTGGTGAGAAGACTAGTTTTTTAAACTCAGTCAAGGACCTTTGGAGAAGGTACTTCTTTGTCAACTCCCCACACACAGCTTTAATATGCGGTTTAACTAAGAAGAAACCTGGGGATTCAATAACCGAGCTCGGGAGCGCTTTCAGGATGGAGACTTCAAGATTTGGGGTGATATCTCCTAGTTTTACTGACGTAAGGGAGTTCCATAAATGTGGCTTGTCCAAGTTGCCATGGTTTAGAAGGTCTGGTAACAGGCTCAATCCAACGGGCGGTAACTGCCACAATCCAAAGGGTCTTTACCCTCTTTAGGAATCAGAGTGATAAAGGAGTTCCCCTGCATGAGTGCATTACACATTTCCGTGAACCTAGGGATGAGGATATCCTGAAATTTTTTATAGTATAATAGGGGCAGACCATCAGGTCCCGGGGGGAAGGTTTTGAGGGTGCTAATTACTTCCTCAGCCGATATCGGGCTAATGAGGTAATTTGAGTCATCTGGTGTTATAGTCGGGAGATGTAGGGAGTCTAGGAAGTTTCTGATGCGGCTCTCTCTTTGGAGTTCCTCATCAGTTGATCCTATCTGATGTAAGTTGTATAGTTTTGAATAGAACTCTTTAAAAGCTCTGGCTATTTCTGGGGTGTCTTTAGTCAGATTGCCGCTCGGCTTTTTAATTGAGGAGATGTGAGTGACAGTCTTAGCTTTCTTAAGTAAGGATGACATCAGCTTTCCTCCTTTATCTCCATGAGCATAGACTTTATGCTGTAAATTCATCATTTGTTTCGCTACTCTATGGTTGAGAAGATTTCGGAGTTTAAGTCTGAGTTCTGTCAACGTGTTTTGGTGCTCGTTTCGTAGTGAGGTTTTATGCTTTCTCTCAATTGTCGCTATTTCTGCTAGGAGTGTATCAACTTCTTTTTGCTGTTCCCTTTTTACTCTAGTGCCTCTAACGAACGCCTTGTGGGCCTCCCAAATAATGGGTTGCGAGCTGTGTGTGGAGGAGTTAAGTGCGAAGTACTCTACCAGTTGAGTCCTGACCTGATCTGTATGGAGTTGGTTGTATAGGAGGGATTCATTTAGCTTCCAGCACCAATCTCTTTTCAGTAGGGAGGTCAGGGTGAAGGACGCCAAGCATGGAGAATGATCAGATATGGTGATATTACCGATGTCTGCTGTTCTAAAAGAGGGGAGAAGAGATGAGGAAGTTAGTATATGGTCCAAACGTTGGTATGTTCCATGTGGAACCGAGTAGAAGAAGTCCTTATCTGTGGGATGAAGACTTCGCCAAACATCAATTAGGCGTAAATCCTGAAGCTTTTTATGGAGTCTGCTAAGAAGCCTTTGTGTCACTCGGGATTTAGCTGAGGATGAGTCGATGGCAGCGTCTAATACTAGGTTTAAATCTGCTCCCAGAATGATCTGTCCTTCAGCAAAAATTTTAAGTGTATCTAGAGCTTGTAGGAGCCATTGTACAGGGGACTTGTTTGGGACATAAAAGTTAGCTAGAGTGAATTTTCGATCCGCTATTAAGCCCTTGACTAGTAGAAGGCGACCATCTGCATCTGCGTGTTGCTGTAACATAGTAAAAGGGATAGATTGATGGACCACAATAGCTACCCCTTTGGAAGCAGAGGCAGGCTGAATGCTATGAAACCAGTGGACAAATGGACGTTTCGGCATCCTTGGCATTTTCTTCTGGTGTAGGTGAGTTTCCTGCAAGAATACTATATGGGAGCCCATTTTCCTAAGAGCTAGCATGACTTGACTACGTTTCTGAGGTGAATTCAGACCTTTAACATTGAATGTCGCGATCTTTATATCTGTCATCTTTGAGGGTAGGTTATTCCCTTCTGAGGTGGAGTTAAATTCTACTTGAGCTTTATGGGTCTGAAGTGAGTATCTGGAGGGGGGAGTCAGAGCAGGTGGGTGGGTGGAAAGGCTGAGTGAGGGAGAAAGGGAAAAGAAAAAGAGGCGGAAATAAAATGGGGGAGAGGAAGAAGAAGAAGGAAGAAAGAAAGCAACAATCAGTAAATCAAACTGCTACTGGGTTCAAGACCAGTAGGTAAACTATCGCAACAGGAGCTATCAGTTTACAGTTAGATAGTAAGGGGGTAAACGTAATTATATAACTAGCCTGGACGTCTTACCCAAACACCACAGCCTGTGAGCGAAATGCTGCACATGGTGACTTATGTCTTTTGATCTATTTCTTAATCTTGCTAAGACAAGGTGGGACCCGGTGTGGTGGAAGGAGTGGAAAGGGTGGAAGGAAAGGGGGATGCGAGAGCTAGTGGGTCTTATGAGAAATATTTCAGGTACCGAGAGGATGAGAGCTAATGTCGGGTGTGTGCGCCTCTGGTCTTTAAGTGGGTATTTGAGGTTCAATCCTTGTTTGGCAGATCTAATATTTGAGAAACCATAGAACCATAAAACCTTAAGGAGGGCCATTATATCATAAATGTCATGTACCTTGTGCTTGTTAGGTATAATCAAAGGTTAAGGGAAAACTGGGAAGTATGAATCGCAAGTGACTGCGAGATATCTTTTCCACATTATTAAGGTAACGGTGCTATAGATAATACTAATACTTTTCACTTAAAATTAACAGGGTACAGGCGTGCACCGCGGATCTATTATATTCGACTACATCAATGTACTGAATGCCGCTCACATTCTAAGTGATTTGTATGCTGCGCCCATGGAGGCCAGACAAGATGTAGGGCCTACAAAGCACTTTGCTCTCAATTTCTCAGGGATTGCTGAGAGGGGTCTACATGGGTACAAGCCCATCCAGTATCCACACGTGCAGCATCGCTCCCAAGCGAATATTCTGAAACTTCAATGAGCAACCATTAACTGTGAGCTCAAATTTAACATGGTATGGGTGTACCTGAACAGTAATACATAACATTAGTAATCGTACGCCTCAATAGTATACAATGCGATTCAATTATATGACCCATATCTGGCGATCAAGGGCCAGCCATTCCACTTTGTGCTTACTCACATCTAATCGTGCGAATGAATCACAGAGCAGAAAAGAAATTAACATGGTGAGATCATTATCCGAACCCTCCATGTCCCATGGATACTGAACCCGAACTTGGTGCGAATGTCCTCAGGATGGAAGATCCACAGCTCCCGTCAGGTGCTTAATCGCCTTCCCAGACTTGCCGCGATGAGTTTTCCTCCAGCGTTCCAAGAGTGGCAGATTCGGGAGCGTCGTCGGGTAATTCACCGGGAGCCAGGTCGGTATGTCCATAGGTGGTATTCCAATCGATTCCCATGCCTTATCCAAGTCATATGGAGTGTGGATGGTGATGCGTTTCCCGTTCTTGTTAATAGAGAGGCCAAAGGGGTACATCCAAGTGTACGGTATCTTCTTCGCTCTCAGCGAATCTAGCAAGGGCTTCAGTATGCGCCTTTTTGCTAGCGTCGATGGTGCAATGTCCTGGTACAGGGCAATTTCGCCCTTTGGTGCGAGCTGCGTCCATGACCCTCGCCGTGTCCACAAAGGACAACAGGCCGCAGACCACATCTCTCGGCCTTTCGTTCGGTTTCGGTAGAGGCCTAAGCGCCCTGTGGATGCGTTAAATTACTATTGATGAGTCCGAATCCAATATATCTGCAAATATCTCCAGGGCCACTTTGCGTAGCGATTCAGTCGCCCATGACTCAGGGAGGCCCTTTATGCGAATGTTGCGCCGTCTGCTACGGTTTTCTTGGTCCTCTAGTAGCGAGAAGGCCCTGTTAAGATCCTCGGCGTGTCCGTTGAGACATTCGGCTACACCGTTGGCATGTGAACTGAGGTCTTGCGTCGCCTGTTCCAGAGCTTCTACACTGTGTCCCACCTGGGAAATCTCAGTCTTGATGTCCGCAAGTTCAGTCAGGACCGGTCTTAGCTCTTTTTCTAGCGCCTGGCTGAGCACCTTGGTAAGGAAGGACTTGGAGACTGGAGCCGGGTTCAGCTCTTCAGTCGTGCCGCAGTGCTCGCTGTCATCTCCTGAGTCCTCGGCCTCCGCCTCCTTCATGCGCACCGTCGCCATCTTGGCGCCAACTCCCGGAGAGTGAGAGCTTCTTTTTTTTCAGGAATTTTTGCATATCCTGCTGGCCTTTGTGGGATCGAGGGGTATCAGGGGGGTCCAGTCCCCTATCTCTGCCGTATTTGACCATTTCTGGTCTGGTCACCGCTGTTTATAAGGCTGTAGGTGCTGGGACGTGGAGGAGCTGTTCTTTCACACAGCCATCCACGCCAACGGCCAGGCTCCGCCCCCCCCCCCCAGCGGTCCTGTTTTGACCAACAATCCAGCTGTACTGGAATGGTTGATTCTCTCTTCAACATCATTTCAAGTGACAACAGATACACACAGCCAGGAATCAGTGGGTTCTTCTAACCCCATGCTTATTTGGCATGCCCCAGGAACTGCCTCTGTGCTCTCACCTGTCCTAAACCTGCCTCTTGCTTTTGCTGCTCCTTCTACTAGCCAAGTAAGGCATACCTGCCGGCTCTGCTCAGCAGTTACAGGCCAGCACAGACTTGGAGGAATGGTCCGCTGCAGATTCCACTAGGTGTACAACTACCGATTACAGTCAGTGGGGAGAACATGTTGCGAGAGGTCAGGGGGTCAAGAGACAGGTAAGGGTGAGACTAGTGACGACCAAACAGATGTAGATGATGATGTAGTCGATTGCACGTGGGAGCCGGGTGAAGAGGGGGCATCGTCATCATCATCAAGGGGTGAGGGTGGCAGCGTGCCCGTGAGACAGCAGGGTGAAAGCAGTGGGAGATCTGCTGCCAAACGCGGGAGGGGTACACTTTCTGCTGCTCGGGAGACTACCTGTGAGGAAAACACTAGCAGTGCACAGGTTCATAAAAGCTGCAGCAGGCAGGCATCATGCAGTGGTGGCGAGAAAATGCCATACTTCACCAAGTTTCTGGGGGACGTTAGCATGGCGATATGCAGGATCGTGGATATGTGGGCAGAAGCTGAGGCTAATCAGGGTGCTAATGTTGGCACAACGGTAGAGATGTCCCGAACTATTCGCCGGCGAACAGTTCCAGGCGAACATCGCTTGTTCGCGTTCGCCGCGGAGGGCGAACATATGCGATGTTTGGTCCGCCCCCTATACGTCATCATTGAACAAACTTTGACCCTGTACCTCACAGTCAGCAGACACATTCCAGCCAACCAGCATGCCCTCCCTCCCAGACCCTCCCACCTCCTATCAAAAAGCAAGGACAGCATCCATTTTAGATTCATTCTGAAGCTGCAGTGTTAGTTAGAGCAGGGAGAGTGCTGCTGAATTAATAGGGAAATCGTTAGCTAGGCCAGTGTTCTGTGTCCACTCCAGTCCTCAAAGACTCATCTGCTGTAAGGACAGCGTCCTGACAGCACCCCAAAAAGCCCTTTTTAGGGCTAGTACATCAGTCTGCTTTTTTTAAATTTTATATATATATATATATATATATATATATTGCAGTTGCCTGCCCGTGTGTGAGAGGCCACAGGCCCACAGACTGTACTGTGCCCACTGCCCACCACTCATAACTGGTGGCACAGTACCTTGCAGATAAAAAAGTAATACATTTTTTTCTCTGTAATATAATTGCAGTTGCCTGCCAGTGTGTGTCAGGCCCACTGACTGTATTGTGCCCACTGCCAGTGCCCACCACTCATATCGGGTGGCACACTGACTGTACTGTGCCCACTGCCAGTGCCCACCACACATATCGGGTGGCACAGTACCTTGCAGATAAAAAAGTAATTACATTTTTTCTCTGTAATATAATTACAGTTGCCTGCCAGTGAGTGTGAGGCCTACTGACTGTACTGTGCCCACTACTCACCATATCGGGTGGCACAGTACCTTGCAGATAAAAAAGTCATTTAATTTTTACCCTTTAATATAATTGCAGTTGCCTGCCAGTGTGTGTCAGGCCCACTGACTGTATTGTGCCCACTGCCAGTGCCCACCACTCATATCGGGTGGCACAGTACCCTGCAGATAAAAAAGTCATTTCATTTTTACCCTTTAATATAATTTCATGATTTTCCTATTACATGACGTAAAGTCATGATTTTATTAAAGACAAGGAGGCGAGTATTGCATTAACTCTCTTTACTGTTACCATAGCAGCAAAGAAATGAACATGTCAATCACAAAAGAAACCATAGTAACCGACTCCTCCCCACCATCCCAGTATATAATGTCTCCACACTCTGGGATCTTCCTCTTTCTTTGAACAGCTATTCCGACTGCAGACTTCTCCGGAACCTATATCTTCCTGAACGAACCAACACTCTGGGACCGAGAACCACCCGGCAACCGACGGGGAAAACGGCCTTCACTGGAAACACGAACCCCAACGGTGTAAACTGAACCAAAACTGCTGATAAAGCGACCTTTCAACCTGTAGGGTAAAAAACAAAAGGAGGTAGAATCCCACAACTACAGCGTGAACAAATAAATAATCAAAGCACAACATGACAGGCAGCAAGGCGTAATAAAAGTAATCACAATAGAGTCCGTTAACACCAACCAAAACCGGGAGGGAAGGGAGGGCAATACTCGCCTCCGTGTCTTTAATAAAATCATGACTTTACGTCATGTAATAGGAAAATCATGAAATTTTATCACAAGACACGGAGGCTCCTATTGCAAGTTTAAAGCTGAAAAATGACAGAATTAAAAGCATGCGACTCGGGACGAAAGTAAAATTCCCGAAAAGTGGAAACCCTGGACCAATCCGCCAAACGCATAACGTCCTCCAGACGGGCGCCAGAGACCGACATGGACGTAGCAGAGGCACTGCGGACCAAATGAGTCGTAAAGATATTGGTGTCAACAACTGCCAGACCCAAAATCTCTTTGACCCAACGAGAAAGGGTGACACTGGAGACAGGCGCAAAGGGTCTCCTAAAAGAGATAAATAGATTAGGAAAAGTAGGAACACGTAAGGGAGAGGTCCTAGACTCATATTCCTGCAGACATGCAACCGGACACAGTTGAGGGAACTGCCGAAAAGCTGGGTAAGAAACCGAGCGAATGTTAGTTTTTGTGCGTCTGGAAATGTTAAACAAAACCCCCTCTGGAGTAAAGGACCGCGCGTCGTGATCCAGAGCCCGGACGTCGGAAACCCGTTTACAGGAAATGAGGCATAAAAGAGTAACCAGCTTAGCTGATAACTGGCGTAGTGACAACTGGTCATTAGAAGACCAAGAAAGCAGAAAATTCAAAACCAACCCCACATCCCAAGTTGCAGAAAAACGAGGTCTGGGAGGACGAGACAAACGAGAGCCTTTTAACAAGCGACACACCAGGGGATGTTGCCCCGCAGGGCAACCCTCAAAACCCTCGTGTCGTGATGATATGGCCGACCTGTAAAGGTTAATTGTACGATAGGCCTTACCCGAATCATACAAGGAGGACAAAAACGACAAAACTGACATTACAGGAGCTCGAAGGGGATCCAGATCCCGCTCTCCGCACCAGCGAGCCCAAGAGTCCCAGGCGGCTCGATAAGCCCGTCTGGTACCTGGGGTCCATGCGTTTTCCAACAAGAAAACAGTCGTGTCCGAAATTCCCGACAATGAGCTGGGACACCCGAGATCCTGCAAGCGAGAAGGCGAAGTAAGCCTGCCCGAACGAGGGGATGGGACTCCCCCGACGGGTCCCGCAAAAGAGAGGGAAGCTCCGGAAGGAGGAGCGGAGTGTCCACCAACAAATCCAGGACTATCGGGAACCAGGGCTGGGACCGCCACAGGTGTATGACCAAGATCAGTTCCGCCCATTGACGTTGAACCTGAAGGAGAACCCGGGGAATTAAAGCAAATGGAGGGAACTCATACATCAGCGTTCCCCCCCACTGTTGGAGAAACGCGTCTACCGCCTCTGCCAGCTGAAGAACCTGGCGGTCTGGGCGTTCAAACGGTTCGCAAATAAATCCACCGAGGGAGAACCCCAACGAGATGACAAAGCTAGGAATACCTCCTCGTCTAGCTTCCAGTCGCTGGAATCTGCAAAGTAACGTGAATTCCAGTCTGCCACCACATTGCGGAGACCAGGAAGATGTTCCGCTATCACTACGATACCCCTGGCCAGGCAGAACTCCCAAAAGTCCTGCGCCAGGTACGTCAGAACTGAAGAACGCGTACCTCCCATCCCGTTGACGTATCGGACCGCGGAAACGTTGTCCATCCGTAGTCTGATACAGGTCGTGACCGTGCCATTGGCGAAACTGCGAATCGCCAAAGACCCTGCCAGCAACTCCAGGCCATTGATATGGAGTCGGGACTCCTCTGGAGACCAGGGACCTCCGGTGGATATCCCATTGCAGTGCGCGCCCCAGCCGTGTAGGCTGGCGTCGGATTCTATTATCAAGTCTGGGAGTGGGCCGAATAAAGCTTTGCCATTCCAGACTGACAGGTTCTGGATCCACCACTGCAACTCGTCTCTCGTCTCTGAGTCCAGTGAGACCAAGTCTGAGTATGTGGACCCCGCCTGAAGATGGGCAATCTTGAGCCTCTGGAGAGCTCGATAGTGTAAGTGGGCCGGGAAAATGGCCTGTATAGAGGACGCCAGAAGACCTATCAGGCGTGCCAGGTGTCGCAGAGACAACTGCGGCCGAAGTAGTGCATGGCGCAGTTCCTTGTGAATGGAACGGACCTTGGACAGGGGAAGGTGAAGTGACAGGGAGGAGGAATCTATTCTGAACCCCAGGAACTCCATCGACGTTGCCGGAGTGAGGCATGATTATTCATGGTTTATGATAAAACCCAAGCTTGAGAGGAGGTTGGTAGTCATGGAAAGATGGAATCGGAGAAGGGACTGACTCTGCGCCATGATAAGAATATCGTCGAGATAAATTATCATGCGCACCCCTCTGCTGCGGAGCCAAGACACCACAGGTTTCATTACCTTGGTGAAGCACCAAGGGGCGGACGAGAGACCGAACGGCAGGCAAGTGAAACGCCAAATCTGGTCCCCCCAAGGAAAACAAAGCAGATCTCTGGAGGCAGGAGCCACCGGGACCGTGAGATACGCATCCTTGAGATCTAGCTTGACCATCCAATCGCCTGGAAGAAACATGTCTCTCAAAAGATGGATACCCTCCATCTTGAAATGCCGGTACTGAACTAAAGAGTTGAGGGCTTTCAAGTTGATAACTGGGCGCATCTGACCGCCTTTTTTCCCGAACTAGAAACATATTGCTGATCACCCCAGCCGAGTGAGGTGAGGAGCGTTCTATTGCCTGTTTGAGGACTAGCTCTTTCAGTTCCTTGTGCAAGTGTCGCTGAAGCGATTCGGGTAAGTGGATGGGACGGGGGGCGGGGAGACGGTTTGGTGAGGTCACCAAGTCTATGGTGAAACCCTTGATGGTCTGTAACACCCATTGGTCTGAGGTGATCTCGGACCAGGCATTGAAAAAGAGACGGAGTCTTCCCCCGACACATCCTGTTGAAGAAAACAAAGGCAGAACGGGTTGGGGACTTACCAACTGGTCGACGATAGGAAGGAGCTCCACGGTAATTTCTGGACCGTCCTGACGCGCCTCTAGAGGGAAAGAAGGACGGTTGGTGCCTGGAATCCTGGAGGGAGGATCGATAGTTAAAGGAGCCTCGTCCCGTTCCGCGGGAGTGGAAATCAGACCGGCCGGACAGGCGGCCCCTAGAGCTGCCGGCCCTATTGGAAAAACGAGTGTTAAACACACGCTTCATTGATGTTTGAGCCTTGTCTAAAGCTGTAAAGGCACCGACATATCTGCCCAGCTCTTTGATAAATGAGTCTCCAAATAAAAGACCCTGGGCATTCTTGCCCGCCTCTGATAATGCCAGGTTGGAGAGCTTAGGTTCCACCTTCATCAAGATGGCTTTGCGCCGCTCAATGGCTAGAGAGGTGTTTACATTGCCCGCAATGCAGATTGCTCTCTGGACCCATCCGCCCAATTCGACGGGGTCAATAGGCCTTTCCTCAGCCTTGGCGGACTCAGCCATGTCAAAAATTCTAGCGAGAGGACCCGTGATGTCCAGGAGTTTATCCTGCATGGCTCGCAATGCTGAATCTAGCCCTTTTTTCGGGTTGAACCTAGTTTTGGTAAGGAACTGGACCATCTTCGGGTCCACGGTAGGTGTCTCACACACCTTATTGGGAATAAGGGGACGGGGGCATTCCACCCGCAGCTTATTGCGGGACTCCTTACTTAGAGGAGCACGGATCTTAGCTTCAAGATATTGAGCCACCTGAGTGGCGGGGAGCCATTCAGCAGAGCGGGGGTGATGGAGCTCTTCCCGATTGAACAGAGGGGCGCCCAGGGAGTCAACCAGGAGGTCGCCGGGGAGAGGCTGGCCCTCTTGAGTGGTAACTGCAGGCGTGGGTAGCCTGGGATCGGGCAATAAATCAAGAGGATTAACTTCAACATCCTCAAGTTCCTCTACTGAGTCATAGAGTGACTCGTTCTGTGCCTCCTCAATCGATTCCTTATCAGAATCAGATAGTGGCTCAGGCAGGGTCCCGGACGTTTTCCATGCGCGAGAGCGTTCTGCCTGCCGTGCGCAGGCTCTTTTCCACGGGACAACCGCGTGGTCACATGATGGAATACCATCGGGTCTAACAATTCTGGAGGCAGATGGCCTGTCAGGTTCCATTGCCGGGTCCTGGATGGACCTAGTAGGCTGTGAACACAGGGCCTGAGATATCGATTGCGACAGTGCTGAGGACATAGAGCCCATAGCAGCCATGATCGCATCTGAAATAGATTGCTGCAGCGCAGCATTTTGTACTATCTGTGGGTCATCATTGCGGCTGAGGACATTGGAAGGTATTGGAGGAGTAATAGGGGCATCCTGCCTAGAGGTAGAGGAAGTGCTACGGCGAGACATTGCAGCGGATGGTAGGAGTTAGTCACAGACCACCAGAAGACGAACCTAGTGGAAAAACAAAACACCAATGAGGGCCTGAAAGTAGAGGTAAGGTAGAAGAGGGCACAGGAGCACACACTTACCTAAGCAGCCAGTCAGGAACAAGTAGGGAATGAGGGCCTGAGAAAACAGCCTGAGCGGACGTGAGGGTGTACAGATCCGGTGAAGACTCCGAGATCTCGCGAGATCTCGGCCGGCTGCAGAAGAGGACGGGAAGCGGGAAGGAACCCCGCGAAGAAAGCCTCCACAGAGCCTTAGGTAACGGCCGAAGTCTCGCGAATCGCGAGTCTTCGGCCGAACGGCAGATGTAGGGGAGACCTGAGATGAGAGCTGAATCTCATGAATCATGAGATTACGGCCGGGACGGACGGCGCAGAAATAAGGACCGGAGACGGTAAGAAACTAAGGGGAAAACACTGGAGCGAAAACTGTGGAAGAGGGCACAAGGGCACCGGACAGAACAAGGGGACAATAAAGCGGCACACACCGCCAGAAAGAAATAAAACCCAATAAGAATATCGGGGAATAAAACAACCAGGCAAGGGAAACCTGGGCTAGCAAGCACAAGAAAAAACGCTCACAAAAAGTCAAAACAATCACAAGTTACGATTCTAATATAGAGAAATACTTATCTGCCATGGCAGCAGCAAAGAAAGAGGAAGATCCCAGAGTGTGGAGACATTATATACTGGGATGGTGGGGAGGAGTCGGTTACTATGGTTTATTTTGTGATTGACATGTTCATTTCTTTGCTGCTATGGTAACAGTAAAGAGAGTTAATGCAATAGGAGCCTCTGTGTCTTGTGATAAAATTGCAGTTGCCTGCCAGTGTGTGTCAGGCCCACAGACTGTACTGTGCCCACTGCCCACCACTCATATCGGGTGGCACAGTACCTTGCAGATAAAAAAGCAATTTAATTTTTTCTTTATTATATAATTACAGTTGCCTGCCAGTGTGTGTCAGGCCCACAGACTGTACTGTGCCCACTGCCCACCACTCATATCGGGTGGCACAGTACCTTGCAGATAAAAAGTAATTAAATTTTTTCTCTGTAATATAATTGCAGTTGCCTGCCAGTGTGTGTCAGGCCCACTGACTGTACTGTGCCCACTTCCCACCACTCATATCGGGTGGCACAGTACCTTGCAGATAAAAAAGTCATTTAATTTTTACCCTTTAATATAATTGCAGTTGCCTGCCAGTGTGTGTCAGGCCCACTGACTGTACTGTGCCCACTGCCAGTGCCCACCACTCATATCGGGTGGCACAGTACCTTGCAGATAAAAAAGTCATTTAATTTTTACCCTTTAATATAATTGCCGTTTCCTGCCAGTGTGTGTCAGGCCCACAGACTGTACTGTGCCCACTGCCCACCACTCATACATATCGGGTGGCACAGTACCTTGCAGATAAAAAAGTAATTACATTTTTTCTCTGTAATATAATTGCAGTTGCCTGCCAGTGAGTGTCAGGCCCACAGACTGTACTGTGCCCACTGCCAGTGTCCACCACTCATATTGGGTGGCACAGTACCTTGCAGATAAAAAAGTAATTTAATTTTTTCTCTGTAATATAATTGCAGTTGCCTGCCAGTGTGTGTCAGGCCCACAGACTGTACTGTGCCCACTGCCCACCACTCATATCGGGTGGCACAGTACCTTGCAGATAAAAAAAGTAATTACATTTTTTTCTCTGTAATATAATTGCAGTTGCCTGCCAGTGAGTGTCAGGCCCACAGACTGTACTGTGCCCACTGCCAGTGCCCACCACTCATATCGGGTGGCACAGTACCTTGCAGATAAAAAAGTAATAAATTTTTTTCTCTGTAATAAAATTGCAGTTGCCTGCCAGTGTGTGTCAGGCCCAATGACTGTACTTTGCCCACTGCCCACCACTCATATCAGGTGGCACAGTACCTTGCAGATAAAAAAGTTATTTAATTTTTACCCTTTAATATAATTGCAGTTGCCTGCCAGTGTGTGTCAGGCCCACAGACTGTACTGTGCCTACTGCCCACCACTCATATTGGGTGGCACAGTACATTGCACGGTGCACGCGCAGTGCCCCAAATTGGAAGTAAGAGGACCGACCAACCATCTTTTTCCATCTCCCGGTTCCTAAAATCTATTCCATACACCGGCCCCTGATAGGGGACATATCAGGGATTAAACTGAAAGGAAAAGTACTACTTAACACACCACTTATATAGGGTGGCACAGTACATTGCACGGCGCACGCGCAGTGCGCCAAATTGGAAGTAAGAGGACCGACCAACCATCTTTTCCCACCTCCCGGTTCCTAAAATCTATTCCATACACCGGCCCCTGATAGAGGACAAAACAGAGATTAAACTGGTAAGAACAGATTTTTTTAATTAAAAAACAGAGGACAGCCTCTGCGTAGAGATGTCGCGAACATAAAATTTTCTGTTCGCGACCGGCGAACGCAAATTTTTGCAAATGTTCGCGAACTTCAATTGACTTCAATAGGCAGGCGAATTTTAAAACCCACAGGGACTCTTTCTAGCCACAGTAGTGATGGAAAAGTTGTTTCAAGGGGACTAACACCTGGACTGTGGCATGCCGGAGGGGGGTCCATGGCAAAACTCCCATGGAAAATTACATAGTTGACGCAGAGTTGGGTTTTAATCCATAAAGGGCATAAATCACCTAACAATCCTAAATTTTTTTGAGCAACGTGGTTTAAAACATCCAGTGTGTGTATACGATCAGGTATGATGTTGTATCGATCAGGTAGTGTAAGGGTTACGCCCGCTTCACAGACATTGACAGACCAAACTCCCCTTTTAATGCACTGCAAACAACCGCAAACAGTCCATTTGCCCAACCGCAAACTCCCCATTTGCACAAGGTTGGATACCAAGCTAGCCATGTCCCGTTGATGTCATTGAAGGTTTCTTCCTCCACCCAGCCACGTACAACACCAAGGGTCCCCGAAAGGTGAATTGAATAGATTTTTCGAACGGGGAGATGGTTAAAAAAATGCTGACTCCCTCCCCTTTGTTTGAATCCACGGTCACTGCGTCTGCGCCGTGCAATTTACTCTCACACCCGATATTAGTGTTATTTTCTGTAGTTCTCTTCTCATCAGTTTAATCCCTGTTACGTCCCTAATCTGGGGTCCATTTATTGAATTGATTTTTCGAACGGGGAGATGGTTAAAAAAAACGCTGGCTCCCTCCCCTTTGTTTTAATCCACCGTCACTGCGTCTGCGCCGTGCAATTTACTGTCACACCTGATATGAGTGGTATTTTCTGTAGTACTATTCTCATCAGTTTAATCCCTGTTACGTTCCCAATCTGGGGTCCATTTATTGAATTGATTTTTCGAACTGGTAGATGGTTAAAAAACGCTGGCTCCCTCCCCTTTGTTTTAATCCACGGTCACTGCGTCTGCTCCGTGCAATTTACTGTCACACCCGATATGAGTGGTATTTTCTGTAGTACTATTCTCATCAGTTTAATCCCTGTTACGTCCCCAATCTGGGGTCCATTTATTGAATTGATTTTTCGAACGGGGAGATGGTTAAAAAAACGCTGGCTCCCTCCCCTTTGTTTTAATCCACGGTCACTGTGTCTGCGCCGTGCAATTTACTGTCACACCCGATATGAGTGGTATTTTCTGTAGTACTATTCTCATCAGTTTAATCCCTGTTACGTCCCCAATCTGGGGTCCATTTATTGAATAGATTTTTCAAACAGGGAGATGGTTAAAAAAAAAGCTGGCTCCCTCCCCTTTGTTTTAATCCACGGTCACTGCGTCTGCGCCGTGCAATTTACTGTCACACCCGATATGAGTGGTATTTTCTGTAGTACTATTCTCATCAGTTTAATCCCTGTTACGTCCCATATCAGGGATTGCCTCTTGTGAAAAAATTTTTTAGGCCGGGTACCTTCGACTTCCTTCACAGTGACAGACCAAACTCTGATACACCAAACTGAATAGATTTTAGGAATCGGGAGATGGAAAAAGCAGCTTGGTTGGTCCTCTTACTCCCAAGTTGGGGCACTGGGCGTGCACAGAGCAATGTGCTGTGACACCCTATATGAGTGGTGTCTTAACCAGTACTATTCCTATCAGTTTATTCCCTGTTATGTCCCCTATCCGGGGACGTGTGTCAAATTGATTAACCATTGTCGAATTAACAAACCATTACGACATCCTGAAATAATTTAGTTCTGAGCTCTGTACTTGCTTTGTATTGGAATTGATGGGGATTTTTTAAATTGTCTGCATTATTTCTAATAAACTATTAAGAGACTTTATTATGATTTTATTATTTTATGTATTAAAAAGCCATACAACAAAAAAAAAAGAAAATTAATGTTTTTTCTATGAAAAATTATCCAACCGATCACTTTTGGTCTGATCATAATGAAGCAACGGCCTTATCATCTGGGGTGTGGCAACATTGCCAACACACTCATAGAGGTGATGATCGCTTCATTGTGATACGCAAGCCCCTTCACCACAACAAGGTAACAATCACGAAGGGGAATTGACACTTGTATGTGCCTTTTTTTTTTTGCAGCCACAGTGCAGCACCAGAGGCCAGAAAAATTAGGCATGTACACATGCCTGAAAAATAATGGTATTATTGCAGCCGCTGTTGTAGCAGCGGCCGGAAAAAATTATGTTTTCCAGGCAGAAAGGTGACTAAAACATTACGGCTTGAACCCTAGTTGGTGGCGGAGAATTCACAAAAGTCATCCGGTATGCAGACATTAAATACAGCAGCGTGGGGACCATTTTGAGGCCAAGGCATGTAATCAGGCCTTATGTTAGTCAAACGTATCCCCCACTGTCAGTCCCTTCGGGATCCATGCCTCATTCATCTTAATGAAGGTGAGGTAATAAACACTTTTTTGACCGAGGCGACTTCTTTTGTCAGTGACAATGCCTCCTGCTGCACTGAAGGTCCTTTCTGACAGGACACTTGAAGCGGGGCAGGCCAGAAGTTCTATCGCAAACTGGGATAGCTCAGGCCACAGGTCAAGCCTGCACACCCAGTAGTCAAGGGGTTCATCGCTCCTCAGAGTGTCGATATCTGCAGTTAAGGCGAGGTAGTCTGCTACCTGTCGGTCGAGTCGTTCTCTAAGGCTGGATCCCGAAGAGCTGTGGCGATGTGTAGGACTGAAAAAGCTCTGCATGTCCTCCATCAACAACACATCTGTAAAGCATCCTGTCCTTGCCGCCGTCGTGGTAGGAGGAGGATTACTTTCACCTCTTCCCCAGTTAGATTCCTATTGTGCTGTGACATCCCCCTTATAAGCTGTGTAAAGTATATTTTTTTGTTTGGTTTTGAACTGCTGCATCCTTTCTGACTTTCGGTAATTTGGTAACATTTCCGCCACTTTCTGCTTATACCTGGGGTCTAGTAGCGTGGCCACCCAGTACAGGTCGTTCTCCTTCATCCTTTTTATACGAGGGTCCCTCAACAGACATGACAGCATGAAAGACCCCATTTGCACAAGGTTGGATGCCGAGCTACTCATTTCCCGTTCCTCGTCCTCACTGATGTCATTGATGGTCTGTTCTTCCCCCCAGCCACGTACAACACCACGGGTCCCAGATAGGTGACAACAACGAGCACCCTGGGATGCCTGCTGTGGTTAGTCTTCCTCCTCCTCAAAGCCACATTCCTCCTCTGACTCCTCTTCCTCATACTCCTCTTGCAGTGTTGCCGCAGGTCCGGCAAGCAATGATGACAAGGCTGTTTCTGGTGGTGATGGTGACCACAACTCTTCCTCTTCCTCTTTACGCTCATCTACAGCCTGATCCAGCACTCTTCGCAGGGCACGCTCTATGAAGAAAAAAAATGGGATGATGTCGCTGATGGTGCCTTCGGTGCGACTGACTAGGTTTGTCACCTCCTCAAAAGGACGCATGAGCCTACAGGCATTGCGCATGAGCGTCCAGTAACGTGGCAAAAAAATTCCCAGCTCCGCAGAAGCTGTCCTGGCACGCCGGTCATACAAATACTCATTGACTGCTTTTTCTTGTTGGTTTTTCGTAAAGACGTGCGACTTTTGTAAAGCTGCTTACTGACAGATAAGCTGCTACCATCAAACAACATTTATTACAGTCTAAAAGGGCCGATCATAAATCTGACTTGGCTAAAACTGACTTTAGCCATATGTGAAAGTGGAGTGAGCTGTCAGAGTAATGATAAATCTGGCCAGACTCCATCTCAGCAGCTTTTCGTTGTCACCTGCCACCCGATATACCCAACTAAGGGGGTTGTGATCGGTCACCACGGTAAACTTTCACCCATAAAGGTATGGCTGCAGTTTCTGTAAAGCCCATACAATGGCCAGACATTCTTTCTCTATAGTGGCATAGGCCACCTCCCTTGGTAGGAGCTTCCTGCTCAAATACATTATGTGGTGCTCATCCCCTTCAGGATTCACTTGGCTGAGCACTGTGCCTAGGCCATAGGCACTAGCATCAGTCTGAACCACAAACTTGTGGGTAAAATCTGGGATTTGAAAGACTGGAGAGCTAGCAAGAGAAGATTTCAAAGCTGACAGAGACCTCTCACAGTCTGCAGTCCAGTTAACTATTTGCGGTATTTTCTTTGTGAGGTACGTCAAAGGTTTTGCTAGGGTGCTATAGTTGGGGACAAATTTCCGATAGTACCCAGCTGTCCCTAAGAAGGACATAACCTGATTTTTAGTCTTAGGGGTATGCCAATTGGAGATGGCATCTACTTTCCCTGGCTTTGGCTTAAGCGTCCCTCCACCTACCTGGTGCCCAAGGTACTGCACCTCAGACATGCCTATCCGGCACTTTCCATGCTTGATGGTCAGTTCTGCATCCTGGATTCGCTTGAGCACCTGGGACAGGTGGGTCAAGTGATCCTCCCAGGTCTGACTGAACACAGCGATGTCATCCAGGTAAGCAACGGCAAACCCTTCAAACTTGTCCAACAGCTGGTTCACCAAGCGCTGGAATGTGGCAGGGGCATTTTTAATGCCAAAGGGCATTACCTTGAACTCATAGAGCCCAAAAGGAGTGATGAAGGCCGATCCCTCCTGGGCCCCAGGGGACATGGTAATCTGCCAATACCCCTACTCAAGTCCATAATGGTTATGTACTGGGCACTGGCTAGCTGGCCCAACAGCTCATCTATGTGGGTCATTGGGTACGCATCAAAAACGGTGATGGTATTGAGCTTCCTGTAGTCCACACAAAAGCGTGTGATCTTATCCTTTTTGGGGACAAGCACTACAGGTGATGCCCACGCACTTTGAGATTCCTGGATCACACCCAGCCCTAACATTTCCTCTACCTCTCTCTTCATGTCCACTCTCACCTATATGATAGGCCATTTTTCTAATCAGCAGATGATCCCCAGTGTCCACGTGGTGAGTGGCCTAGGGAGTCCTTCCAGGTCTCCCTGTAAAAGTGCCAAGAAAGGGGTTAAGTACCTCCCACAGCTGGGATTTCTGAAACTCGAACAGCTGTGAGCTAACTACCGCATCCTCAAGGGAACCTACCTCCTGTGCTGCAGCCACTAAATCTGTCAGGTGTCACTTTCCCCCTTCTTTGGTAAACTGCAGACGGGCAGGTCGGATGTATGCCTGTCATGATGCGCCTTGATCATATTCACATGAAAGACTTTGTGCTTCTTGCGAACATGATCGATCGTGACTACATAGTCCACGTCATTTAAACGTTCATGAATGGGATACAGACCTTCCCATGCCACCTGGAGTTTGTTCTGGGTCATAGGGACCAGTACCTATACTTTCTGACCCACCTCGTACACCCTCTCCTTGGCATTTCTATCGTACCACCTTTTTTGATTCGCCTGTGCCTGAACCATCTTCTCATGTACAATGCCGGTCAGTTCCTGCATTCTTTCCCTGAATTTTAGGACAACCAATTCTCCCTCCCATGATTCCTTCAGGAGATATAGGGGCCCCTGCACCCTCCTCCTATACAGAAGCTCAAAGGGTGATAAACCCGTTGATGCCTGATGTACCTCTTTGTAGGCAAATAGCAAGTGCGGTAGGTTAACGCTCCCAGTCTCGCCCATGGGTATCCACAAGCATTTTGAGCATCTGCTTGAGGGTCCCGTTAAATCGTTCGCAGAGACCGTTTGTCTGCGGGTGGTACGGACTGGCTACCAGGTGTTGCACCTGTATTTTCTTACCGAGGCTCTGCATAAGATAAGACATAAACTGGGTCCCCTGATCCGTGAGCATATCCCTGGGGAATCTTACTCTGGAAAATATGGTGAGAAGTGCTTGCCAACAATCGGTGACGATCCCTACTCTCGGGTCACGTCACGGGGGTGAATTATACCAGTGATTTCATAAATTTGCCACATAAATTCCCACCCACTTATTCTAGATGACGGAATTATGCTAACTTACGCTCCTAGATTCTAACACCCCAATATTTTCTATCGCAATTGCTGCCACCACCCATACTATAAGGCAATAGGGGCCTATACTCATATATTCAAAATTAACACCGTAACACAAGTTATCTACAAACCGGATTCCAAAAAAGTTGGGACACTAAACAAATTGTGAATAAAAACTGAATGCAATGATGTGGAGATGGCAAATGTCAATATTTTATTTGTAATAGAACGTAGATGACAGATCAAACATTTAATCCGAGTAAATGTATAATTTTAAAGGAAAAATACGTTGATTCCAATTTTCACTGTGTCAACAAATCCCAAAAATTTGGGACAAGTAGCAATAAGAGGCTGGAAAAAGTAAATTTGAGCATAACGAAGAGCTGGAAGACCAATTAACACTAATTAGGTCAATTGGCAACATGATTGGGTATAAAAAGAGCTTCTCAGAGTGGCAGTGTCTCTCAGAAGCCAAGATGGGTAGAGGATCACCAATTCCCACAATGTTGCGCAGAAAGATAGTGGAGCAATATCAGAAAGGTGTTACCCAGCGAAAAATTGCAAAGACTTTGCATCTATCATCATCAACTGTACAAAACATTATCCAAAGATTCAGAGAATCTGGAACAATCTCTGTGCGTAAGGGTCAAGGCCGTAAAACCATACTGGATGCCCGTGATCTCCGGGCCCTTAAACGACACTGCACCACAAACAGGAATGCTACTGTAAAGGAAATCACAGAATGGGCTCAGGAATACTTCCAGAAATCATTGTCAGTGAACACAATCTACCGTGCCATCCGCCGTTGCCATCTGAAACTCTACAGTGCAAAGAAGAAGCCATTTCTAAGCAAGATCCACAAGCTCAGGCGTTTTCACTGGGCCAGGGGTCATTTAAAATGGAGTGTGGCAAAATGGAAGACTGTTCTGTGGTCAGACGAGTCATAATTCGAAGTTCTTTTTGGAAATCTGGGACGCCATGTCATCCGGACCAAAGAGGATAAGGACAACCCAAGTTGTTATAAACGCTCAGTTCAGAAGCCTGCATCTCTGATGGTGTGGGGTTGCATGAGTGCGTGTGGCATGGGCAGCTTGCATGTCTGGAAAGGCACCATCAATGCAGAAAAATATATTCAGGTTCTAGAACAACATATGCTCCCATCCAGACGTCATCTCTTTCAGGGAAGACCCTGCATTTTTCAACAAGATAATGCCAGACCACATTCTGCATCAATCACAACATCATGGCTGCGTAGGAGAAGGATCCGGGTACTGAAATGGCCAGTCTGCAGTCCAGATCTTTCACCTATAGAGAACATTTGGCGCATCATAAAGAGGAAGGTGCAACAAAGAAGGCCCAAGACGATTGAACAGTTAGAGGCCTGTATCAGACAAGAATGGGAGAGCATTCCTATTTCTAAACTTGAGAAACTGGTCTCCTCGGTCCCCAGACGTCTGTTGAGTGTTGTAAGAAGAAGGGGAGATGCCACACAGTGGTAAAAATGGCCTTGTCCCAACTTTTTGGGGATTTGTTGACACCATGAAATTCTAATTCAACATATTTTTCCCTTAAAATGGTACATTTTCTCAGTTTAAACTTTTGTTCCGTGATTTATGTTCTATTCTGAATAAAATATTAGAAGTTGGCACCTCCACATCATTGCATTCAGTTTTTATTCACGATTTGTATAGTGTCCCAACTTTTTTGGAATCCGGTTTGTATGTGAAAAAAATACACATGATTCCCTTCAAAAGAGCAAGTTCTATAAGACCACAAGGAAGGGACTTATTAATTTTTAAATTTTATATACAATAGTGCAGTGCAATACAAAAGAAAGTGTCAGATAAAATATAAAAACTAAATATACATACAATAACAATGCAGTGAACAGATAAAATAAAAGGGATAAAATACAGAATATTGTCTTACTGAGATGCAGCAGTTATATTCCGACTGTGGGGACAACTGAGGATACGGGCAGTCACTCCAAACGATGTGGATCCCCAAAATGACTGACACCTAACTGTTCACTACCACCCATTGTTATCCCCCCTCTGCCGAGGGGTGGGCTGTTATGGAACCTCCCTCCTTTTGGTCTGGACTTTTGGGACATCTGAGATTATTCAGGTTTTTGTTTCCACCTTCCCAAATGGCTGACCGATGTGGCAATATGATTCACAGCGATTCCTCGCCGTATGACAGGGACTGCTGGGACAGGTAAGATCCCATAATCTGAGTCGCCCAGTCCCGGTCATACAGACACCAAATATGATCGGGTTATGATTTTCAGAAGGCCAGATCCTGAATACTGAGAAATGCCTCATGTCCAGTATGGGGTGTCTGGATTCTCCCCGAAGCCCATGTCAGGCTGAACACAATTACCAGGGTTCTGAGGATGTGAGTGTTATGAGGTCGGACTTATGCCTTCTGATATTATTTCATCCACCTACTGAATGGCTTATACCACCTGCTTGTTTAGCAGTTACCATGTCTGGAGTTTGTTCTGCATTTTAAGTGGCCCCTTCCAGGTCTTCATTAGTATTCCCATATGGCTTGTAAGTCAGAGGCCAGTGCTAAATGAAGTTTCCTCTGAGAATGTGGAGTGTCTTCACCTTTTGCAGACAGGTTGGCACCCACAGGCACAATCTGCATAAGTCCTTAATAGAGCAAAATATAAGTGAAACAAATCCCAGCGGGTGCTTGTAAGCGAACTTCAAGGTTTTATTATTTCATATTATATCCAATAAATACATGGACGCGTTTCAGCATATCCAGCTTTTATCAGCATTCTGATGAAAGCTGGATATGCTGAAACGCGTCCATGTATTTATTGGATATAATGTGAAATAATAAAACCTTTAAGTTCGCTTACAAGCACCCGCGGGGATTTGTTTCACTTATATTGTGGTCTCGTGTCCTCCCCGTGTGGGTGCGCCTTGGGTCCAGGTGCCGGCTATTCCTTGGATTGCTTAACAGAGCAAAGACATTGACATGCGATCAGCTATTGATAATACAAGTTTAGGAAAATCTATCTACCTCAGATTTTGTTACACTGACGCTTATCGGTATTCTTAAAAAAATTATGCCATCTTAGTTTCCAGACAAACAAATTTAGGTCTTTGATCCAGGCAAAAGTGTCAAAGCGTTGTGTCTAGACAATGGAAAGTCTATTACTCAGGACCGCCATTTCTACAGGATGTAAAGAACGATGTGATTGATTATTTCTGGACCTGTTGTTCCTGTGTGTTTGACCGATTTCTAAGGGGGTAGGAAATCCCTTGGTCTAAAAAATTGGAAAAAGAGCTGGAAGGTTGGCCTTTACCTCTACCTCCACGCCCCCTCCCTCTCCTATATAAATTTCTAGTTTTGTTCTTGTTAGGTGTTACAGATTGCTCGTGTTTGCTGTCAGAGAGAGGTGGTAGATAAATCTGAGACTATCTCTCTAGCAGGTAATTTGCCTTTCAAAACAAAATAAGCTTTATTCCCTTTGTATTCAGCTAAGTCACGGTTGAATCGTTTGTGTTTTCATTCCTGCAAATAATATTGATATTTTTCAATGGAGGTCTGTAACTGTTTCTCTTTGTTGATAAAGTCAGGGTCCTGGGAAAATCACTTGGTAACCTCAATTTGTGCTTTTAGTTTACCACCGAGATTCTCTAAGTTAATTCTCTCTTCCTCCAGTAGTAATGTTATAAATTGTAATGAACTGGAGGTAGCTAGTTGTTACCACCGACTATTAAATCCCGGACTTCTTTGTTTAAATGCGGGGACTAATGAGATCCTCAGGCCTCTGGGAACAATCCCGTGTTTGATGTAATTCTCTAAACTCTGAACCTCCCACCAGCTGGATAGATGTTCCCTATAGAGCGTATTCAATTCCTTAAATGCTGTTTTGAAAGATGGGGTAAATTTCTTTTGAACATATGTTTTGTCAAAGAAGACTTCTTTCGCTTCTTCTAGCCATGTGTCAGTATTCAGGCCACACACCAAGAAACCCGCCATGCCAGAAAAGATCAAACATAGCAAAGTGGAAGGGGATAGTTTCAAAGTAGATCCCCAGAATATACAGAAACTGAAATAAGGTCAAAAAGTGATCTCTAGTTTGCTACTTGTGAGTAAAACTTAACTTTTAATTAATAATAAAATAGATGGCCCTCAAGATGCACAATATACATAATTGAAAACAAAAACAAGAGCAAAAAAGCTTCTGTCAAAGCAAAGCATCACACAATAAATCAATAGTTCGAAACCAGATGCTTTGTAGGAATACTAGTGAACGGCGGCACTTGAAAAAACAAACCAGTTGTCCTACCACTCAGTTGTACGTTTTCAGGACTCCTGGACTCTCCCAGTAGACGAAGCGATGATGTCCAGAGGGAGAGACACGGGTCACGTTGCGGACAGGACATACAGGAGGACTCTAAGTTCCTAATATAACCCTATAGTTTGGGTGCTACTCTGGCCCTGATTTCCTAACCACAGAGCACCCACCCTGATAAGGGGGACCCCGTCCGGAACCTTTCCCTAAATTAACTGGCCCAAATTTGCCCTATTGTAGTTAATCCCTACATGGATGTTTCGAAAAAAAATCTAATCAGAGGAAACATTGGAGGCACTATATTCAAAAGAGTAGGTAATTGAAAAATCTAAAGGACTCAGCCTATGGTATGGCTATAGTCCAGGCTGCACCAATAGGTGGATGGTGCCTATGGTGTGGCACAGTTCCAAACAAAAAAAAATGGTGCTGCAAATGAGGGTAAGGGCATGCAATGAAAAGCCCCACTCCTCAGAGATACCGGGCTTAAGTCTACCGTGGGCTGTGTTGTGGCCTGAAGTAGATACACAGCCTGCCGGTATTTAAAATAAACTGAGCCTCAGAGTGAGGCTTGGCATACAGCGTGGTGGCATCAGCACGGATGCTGAGGCACCTGTGCATGCGCGGTAAAAACCAACAAGTTGGCCGGACATCGCTGGCACTTACGACGTGGTGATGCAAGCCGACTCACATGACGTCTTCACGGCGGACCGTGTAAGGATGGACGTGGCCCGAGTTGACTAGGTTGCCGAGCAACCGGGGCGCATTCTTGGCTCCTGGCCACAACTCAGTCCCAAATATGGGGCTGTGTGATAAATGGATAGGCATTTGTGGCGCATTTGCAGCATACGGGTAGGTTACCCGACACTGCTATATCATAACGTGTATCTCCCTTTAAGAGAGTTAGGCCTGTTGCAGGCAATCCTTATTCCAGCCAGCAGAGGGAGCCCCCAGTTCAGTATAAATAGGCTAGGGCCTAGCCTAGGAAGTTAGTTAGAAGCTTCTAGAGTGAGTTCTGAGAGATTCAGGGCTCCGTCAAGAGTGCAGAGATTGCACTACTGGTATGGAAGGTCATTCCCACCCAGTTCTCCAGGTTAATTATACCGGAGGTACTCCAAAGATAGAGCCTGCCATCAGGAGGGAAGAAGACCTCTACCAAGTCCTTGCTCAAGGGTTATCACCAGGATTTAGGTGTCTGGACCTTGAGGGTATTGCTGCAAGTAGCATAAGAGGGAATCCCTGATCCTAGGAGGCCTGTCTTGAAGTTAGTCTTTTTGTAAGTAAAAGCCTGAACCACTACTGTTAACTGTATGGTAAACTGTGGCATAACTCTGGAACTGTATTCACTGGCGGTTCATCCTACTATAACTTCATCCAGTAAAGTTGACCTGTTATATGAATATCTGGATTGCTCCATTATTCCACCGATCACTACACGGTGTGTCACCGTTCAATTGACACTGGCGTCACGACGTTTATTAACTGCCTGTTCCAGTATTGACCTGGATTGAAGACGACAGTGAATCCCAGGTTAGTGGGTTGCCCTGCACTACGACTCCCCGCTTACCTAAAGCTGCTCTACTGACCCCCTGGGATACTGCACATTGATGACTCACAGTACCCTGATATAGCCTTCCCCTATGATGTCACAGCCCTATAAAACCCTCATCCCGTGTGGTCTCCTCTAGGGATGAGCGAACCCGAACTGTATTTTCGTAAAAGTTTGGGTTCGGGTTCGGTTTAAGCTGGAGTCACGTAGCGCCGCACGTCACTCTGCTCTGATCAGTGTAGGGATAGGATGCAGCTGCTGCTGTTAGGGGGCGAGATTAGGCACTGATTTACTTACTGAAGTGATCGATGTACAGCTGTGTATCATACAACCTCTGCTATTCAATTGATCACTGTTTTAAGGCTGCCCAGAGCGTTTTTCAGTCACTTTTTTCTGGGGTGATCGGCGGCCATTTTGTGTCTTGTGGTGCGCCAGCACAAGCTGCCACCAAGTCCATTTTTAACCATCAATAGTGTGTTGTTGTTTTTTTGATATATCCTACATCAGGGGCTTGGCTGTGCTTGCTATTTTATTGAGGGGTAAAATACAATTGCCAAAATAGCAGTACCCTAAATCTGGTGTTTCAGCTGTGGCTAGCCAATTGTAATACTGTCTGCTGTCTGCCGAAGCACAGTTTTTGTTCTGGGTTGAAATACAATTCCCAACTTAGCAATTGCCTAAATAATTGTTTTCTGCTGTATCAGGCCAAGTTTAAATCTATCCATAAAAGGGTATATTAGATTGAAGGTGCGGATAGGGTCATTCTCAATAACTTCAAACGCTACCGTGCATCACCAAGTCTAATTCTGTCCGTAAACGTATACCTGTCATCCACCGCCTAAATACTAGGCCTACAATTTATATTCAGCTAAATCTGTGGTTACTGCTGTGCCTGGCAAAGTTATTTAGTGTCTGCCAAAGCACAGTTTTTGTTCTGGGTTGAATACAATTCCCAACTTAGCAATTCCCTAAATAATTGTTTTCTGCTGTATCAGGCCAAGTTTAAATCTATCCATAAAAGGGTATATTAGATTGAAGGTGCGGATAGGGTCATTCTCAATAACTTCAAACGCTACCGTGCATCACCAAGTCTAATTCTGTCCGTGAACGTATACCTGTCATCCACCGCCTAAATACTAGGCCTACAATTTATATTCAGCTAAATCTGTGGTTACTGCTGTGCCTGTATTAGTGTAATACGGTACCTAAGAAGATAGCCAGATAGTGTTAGGTGCCTGTAAAAAAGGCCTGAATTTGAATTCAATACATTGGGCCAAATAATTTTTTTCTTATTGTTGTGAACGGTAACAATGAGGAAAACATCAAGTAAGGGACGCGGACGCAGACATGGTCATGGTGGTGTTAGTGGACCCTCTGGTGCTGGGAGAGGATGTGGCCGTTCTGCCACAGCCACATGTCGTAGTGAACCAACTACCTCAGGTCCCAGTAGACGCCAGAATTTACAGCGATATTTGGTGGGGCCCAATGCCGTTCTAAGAATGGTAAGGCCTGAGCAGGTACAGGCATTAGTCAATTGGGTGGCCGACAGTGCATCCAGCACGTTCACATTATCTCCCACCCAGTCTTCTGCAGAAAGCACACAGATGGCGCCTGAAAACCAAGCCCATCAGTCTGTCACATCACCCCCATGCTTATCAGGGAAACTGTCTGAGCCTCAACTTATGCAGCAGTCTCTTATGCTGTTTGAAGACTCTGCTGGCAGGGTTTCCCAAGGGCATCCACCTAGCCCTTCCCCAGTGGTGGAAGACATAGAATGCACTGACGCACAACCACTTATGTTTCCTGATGATGAGGACATGGGAATACCACCTCAGCACATCTCTGATGATGATGAAACACAGGTGCCAACTGCTGCATCTTTCTGCAGTGTGCAGACTGAACAGGAGGTCAGGGAGGAAGACTGGGTGGAAGACGATGCAGGGGACGATGAGGTCCTAGACCCCACATGGAATGAAGGTCATGCCACTGACTTTCAGAGTTCGGAGGAAAAGGCAGTGGTGAGACCGAGCCAACAGCGTAGCAAAAGAGGGAGCAGTGGGCAAAAGCAGAACACCCGCCGTCAAGAGAGTTCGCCTGCTACTGGCCACTGCCACCTGGGACCGAGCACCCTAAAGGCAGCTTCAAGGAGTTCCCTGGCGTGGCAGTTCTTCAAACAATGTGCTGATGACAAGACCCGAGTGGTTTTCATGCTGTGCCATCAGAGCCTGAAGCGAGGCATTAACGTTCTGAACCTTAGCACAACCTGCATGACCAGGCATTTGCATGCAAAGCATGAACTTCAGTGGAGTAAAACACCTTAAAAACAAGGAACTCACTCAGGCTCCCCCTGCTACCTCTTCTGCTGCTGCCTCGGCCTCTTCCTCCGCCTCTGGAGGAACGTTGGCACCTGCCGCCCAGCAAACAGAGAATGTACCACCAACACCACCACCTCCGTCACCAAGCATCTCCACCATGTCACACGGCAGCGTTCAACTCTCCATCTCACAAACATTTGAGAGAAAGCGTAAATTCCCACCTAGCCACCCTCGATCCCTGGCCCTGAATGCCAGCATTTCTAAACTACTGGCCTATGAAATGCTGTCATTCAGGCTGGTGGACACAGACAGCTTCAAACAGCTCATGTCGCTTGCTGTCCCACAGTATGTTGTTCCCAGCCGGCACAACCAAGTATCCGATAAAATCAAGTGTGCACTGCGCAACGCCATCTGTGGCAAGGTCCACCTAACCACAGATACGTGGACCAGTAAGCACGGCCAGGGACGCTATATCTCCCTAACTGCACACTGAGTTAATGTAGTGGCGGCTGGGCCCCAGGCGGAGTGCTCTTTGGCGCACGTCCTTCCGCCACCAAGGATCACAGGGCAGCATTCTTTGCCTCCTGTAGCCTCCTCCTCCTCCTACTCGGCTTCCTCCTCCTCTTCTTCCACCTGCTCATCCAGTCAGCCACACACCTTCACCACCAACTTCAGCACAGCCCGGGGTAAACGTCAGCAGGCCATTCTGAAACTCATATGTTTGGGGGACAGGCCCCACACCGCGCAGGAGTTGTGGCGGGGTATTAAACAACAGACCGATGAGTGGTTGCTGCCGGTGAGCCTCAAGCCCGGCCTGGTAGTGTGCGATAATGGGCGAAATCTTGTCGCAGCTCTGGGACTAGCTGGTTTGACGCACATCCCTTGCCTGGCGCATGTGCTGAATTTGGTGGTGCAGAAGTTCATTCACAACTACCCCGACATGTCAGAGCTGCTGCATAAAGTGCAGGCCGTCTGTGCGCGCTTCCGGCATTCACATCCGGCCGCTGCTCGCCTGTCTGCGCTACAGCGTAACTTAGGCCTTCCCGCTCACCGCCTCATATGCGACGTGCCCACCAGGTGGAACTCCACCTTGCACATGATGGACAGACTGTGCGAGCAGCAGCAGGCCATAGTGGAGTTTCAGCTGCAGCACGCAAGGGTCAGTCGCACTGTGGAACAGCACCCTTTCACCACCAATGACTGGGCCTCCATGCGAGACCTGTGTGCCCTGTTGCGCTGTTTCGAGTACTCCACCAACATGGCCAGTGGCGATGATGCCGTTATCAGCGTTACAATACCACTTCTATGTCTCCATGAGAAAACACTTAGGGCGATGATGGAAGAGGAGGTGGCCCAGGAGGAGGAGGAGGAGGAAGAGGGGTCATTTTTAGCACTTTCAGGCCAGTCTCTTAGAAGTGACTCAGAGGGAGGTTTTTTGCAACAGATGTGGCCAGACAGGGCCCACTACTGGAGGACGAGGAGGACGAGGATGAGGAGGAGGTGGAGGAGGAGGAGGATGAAGCATGTTCACAGCGGGGTGGCACCCAACGCAGCTTGGGCCCATCACTGGTGCGTGGCTGGGGGGAAATGCAGGACGATGATGATACGCCTCCAACAGAGGACAGCTTGTCCTTACCTCTGGGCAGCCTGGCACACATGAGCGACTACATGCTGCAGTGCCTGCGCAACGACAGCAGAGTTGCCCACATTTTAACGTGTGCGGACTACTGGGTTGCCACCCTGCTGGATCCCCGGTACAAAGACAATGTGCCCTCCTTACTTCCTGCACTGGAGCGTGATAGGAAGATGCGCGAGTACAAGCGCACGTTGGTAGAAGCGCTACTGAGAGCATTCCCAAATGTCACAGGGGAACAAGTGGAAGCCCAAGGCGAAGGCAGAGGAGGTGCAAGAGGTCGCCAACGCAGCTGTTTCACGGCCAGCTCCTCTGAGGGCAGGATTAGCATGGCAGAGATGTGGAAAAGTTTTGTCACCACGCCACAGCTAACTGCACCACCACCTGATACGGAACGTGTTAGCAGGAGGCAGCATTTCACTAACATGGTGGAACAGTACGTGTGCACACCCCTCCACGTACTGACTGATGGTTCGGCCACATTCAACTTCTGGGTCTCCAAACTGTCCACGTGGCCAGAGCTAGCCTTTTATGCCTTGGATCTGCTGGCCTGCCCGGCGGCCAGCGTTTTGTCTGAATGTGTATTCAGCACGGCAGGAGGCGTCATTACAGGCAAACGCAGCCGCCTGTCCACAGCCAATGTGGACAAACTGACGTTCATAAAAATGAACCAGGCATGGATCCCACAGGACTTGTCCATCCCTTGTGCAGATTAGACATTTATAACTACATCCCCTTAACAATATATTCTTGTACTCCAGGGCACTTCATTCAATCCTCTTTTTTTTAATTTTTCCATTATATTGCGGGGCAACCCAAAGTTGAATGAACCTCTCCTCCGTCTGGGTGCCGGGGCCTAAATATCTGACAGTGGCCTGTTCCAGTGGTGGGTAACATGAAGCCTGATTCTCTGCAATGGGACCTCTCTCCTCTGTCTAGGTGCCGGGGCCTAAATATCTGACAGTGGCCTGTTCCAGTGGTGGGTAACATGAAGCCTGATTCTCTGCAATGGGACCTCTCTCCTCTGTCTGGGTGCCGGGGCCTAAATATCTGACAGTGGCCTGTTCTAGTGGTGGGTGACATGAAGCCTGATTCTTTGTAATGGGACCTTTCTCCTCTGTCTGGGTGCCGGGGCCTAAATATCTCACAGTGGCCTGTTCCAGTGGTAGGTGACATGAAGCCTGATTCTCTGCAATGGGACCTTTCTCCTCTGTCTGGGTGCCGGGGCCTAAATATCTGACAGTGGCCTGTTCCAGTGGTGGGTAACATGAAGCCTGATTCTCTGCAATGGGACCTCTCTCCTCTGTCTGGGTGCCGGGGCCTAAATATCTGACAGTGGCCTGTTCTAGTGGTGGGTGACATGAAGCCTGATTCTTTGTAATGGGACCTTTCTCCTCTGTCTGGGTGCCGGGGCCTAAATATCTCACAGTGGCCTGTTCCAGTGGTAGGTGACATGAAGCCTGATTCTCTGCAATAGGACCTTTCTCCTCTGTCTGGGTGCCGTGGCCTAAATATCTGACAGTGGCCTGTTCCAGTGGTGTTGACATGAAGCCTGATTCTCTGCTATGGGACCTCTCTCCTCTGTCTGGGTGTCGGGGCCTAAATATCTGACAGTGGCCTGTTCCAGTGGTGGGTGACATGAAGCCTGATTCTCTGCAATGGGACCTCTCTCCTCTGTCTGGGTGCCGGGGCCTAAATATCTGACAGTGGCCTTTTCCAGTTGTGGGTGACATGAAGCCTGATTCTCTGCAATGGGACCTCTCTCCTCTGTCTGGGTGCCGGGGCCTAAATATCTGACAGTGGCCTGTTACAGTGGTGGGTGACATGAAGCCTGATTCTCTGCTATGGGACCTCTCTCCAATTGATATTGGTTAATTTTTATTTTTTTTATTTTTATTTTAATTCATTTCCCTATACACATTTGTTTGCAGGGGATTTACCTACATTTTGCTGCCTTTTGCAGTCCTCTAGCCCTTTCCTGGGTTATTTTACAGCCTTTTTAGTGCCGAAAATTTCGGGTCCCCATTGACTTCAATGGGGTTCGGGTTTGGGGCGAAGTTCGGGTCGAGTTCGGATCCCGAACCCGAACATTTTCGGGAAGTTCGGCCGAACTTCTCGAACCCGAACATCCAGGTGTTCTCTCAACTCTAGTTATAAGGTAAAATAATAGCATTCTTAATACAGAATGCTTAGTAAATTAGGGATGGAGGGGTTAAAAATTATATTAAATCATTATAATAAAAATGTGTTTATTATTTTTAACCCCTCAATGGACATTTTACTAAGGATTATGTATTAAGAATCCTATTATTTTCTATTATAACCATATTATAAGGGAAAATAATAAAGATCGTGTTCCCATCCCGATCGTCTCCTAGCAACCATGCGTGAAAATAGCACCGCATCCGCACTTGCTTGCGGTTGCTTGCGATTTTCACGCAGCCCCATTCACTTCTATGGGGCCTGCGTTGCATGAAAAACGCACAATATAGAGCTTGCTGCGATTTTCACGCAACGCACAAGTGATGCGTGAAAATCGCCGCTCATGTACACAGCCCCATTGAAGTGAATGGGTTCGGATTCCGTGCTTGTACAATGCGTTCACCTTATGCATTGCACCCGCGTGGAATTCTTGCTCGTATGAAAGGGGCCTAAGAGTTTTAAAGAGATAGTTAACTTTAAAACAACACTTGGCTGGAATCTCTAGCTGTTAAGCAGCCTCGGGTCCAACCATAAGTAGCAAGGACATACCAGGTACGTCTTTGGCTACTGATCTGACACCCTGCATGGATATATCACACACATCTTTGGCAAGGAGAGGATTAAAGGTTATGGACACCTTTAGGAGCAATATATAATCTACATATTTGAGGCTAAAAATCTTTTTTTTCAATTGGTATTTATTAATAATTTCCAACAGTTTTTCCTATATATCCTGCAGTTTCACTGCATCTTCAGACTGTCGCTCCTCCTTTCCAGTTAATATGGCAGAGAGCTGTTCTCACACCTCAAGCTGGGGCCTATTTCTAAAGGCTGCATCTCAAGCTATATCATGGCTAGCAGTTTAGTCTTGTTTTGAAGCTTAGATTGTCAGCTTTAAAACAAGACCTGGCTCATATCTTTAGTTGCTAAGCAGCTTGAGATTCAACCACCAGGTGCAAGGATGTGTACGATATGTCCTTGGCTACTGAGTACTGAAGTGCCACCCTGCAGGAACATATGAGATACCTCCTTGTCAGGGAAAGGATTAAAGAATATAAGGAGTCAAACTTGCACCAAGCCTCTTTATCTGCAGAAAAAAGGGGACCTTGAAATATATATCAATATTATTTTAGTAGATAGAAGGAAAGAATATACTTAAATGGTGTTGTCTTTAAGATAATCATTGATATTATTCTTTCTTTGCATCGGGAATACAAAAGTAAAGACAAGTTTTACTCAGTGGTGGATTAAATTATGACAATTTTCTGGAGTTGTCAATGTGATCCCACATTCAAAAATATAGCCAAAAAAGAAAAAGCAGACACTCAGAAACTAAAAAAAGGTAGTTTTTCTTAAATTGATTGTGCCAAGTTAGAAACATTACCTTTAAACTGGACAGGGAATAAGTATCCCGTCAGTGTGGGTCTGACCATTGAGACTATCACCAATCACAAACATAAAACTCTCACTCTTGTGATCCCAACAGTTAAACCGACACCAATCAGATACAGTATTTATCCTCTGTCCTGTGGGTAGCTGACAATAACCGTAAACTAATTGTAATAATGAGTAACATGGTGAAACAAAAATAAGCTAAGATATTAGAGAAAGTGTACAATTTAGTGTAGAAATATACAGTAGGGTACCTATCTTTAGGTTATCAGTATCCAGCCTCTAGGACATTTAAAGCCCACCACAATGAAGCTACGGTACATATATATTTGCCTGTGGCTGCACTAGGTACCGCAGATAATTCATTGAAATATTTCCGTTCTTGTTGAGTGACCCCACTGCCGCTGGGGACATCCCAAAGCCAAGAGAGAGGTGGAAAGCTGTCACACAACAACCTACCACCTGTCCAAATATAGACAGTGGCAGCCGGAGCCAGAAGAGTTCACTAATCTCTGCTGAACTTAGCTGGTTCCTGTTGAACCTTCCTCTTTGTTAGGCCTCATGCACATGACCGTTGTGTGTTTTGCGGTCTGCAAATCGCGGATCCGTAAAACATGGATGGCGTCTGTGTGCGTTCCGCAATTTGAGGAACGGCACGGACATCCATTAATATAACTGCCTATTCTTGTCCGAAAAACGCGGACAAGAATAGGAAAGGTTATATTTTTTGGGGGGACCATGGAGCAACGGATGCGGACAGCTCACAAAGTGCTGTCCGCATCTTTTGCAGCCCCATTGTAGTGAATGGGTCTGTATCCGAGCCGCCAAAACTGCGGCTCAGATGCGGACCAAAACAACGGCCGTATGCATAAGGCCTTAGACAGACAAAGGTCTTTAATCTAAGAAGTATGCAAGATAGAAAAACCACGTTTCTTGACTATTATTTGATTGTGTATGGTATTATCCTTCCTTTAATGACTGTATTAACTAAATAGTACAGAAAAAAATGTTCACTTATTCTGTTTAACTAATATTTTTCTGTGTATTTTTATACAATAAGTACAAGAGAACTTGTCAAATGAACATGCAGTCTAATTTGCACGCAGTATGTTATAGATCAAGAGGAGCTGAGCAGATTGATATATAGTAGTGCTGATAGAGCATGCTCGGCCGGACACCAGTTCGGCTCGATCATCTCGATTCTCGGCACATGGCGGTATTTAGCCGAATACCGCATGTGCTCGAGCACGATGCTCGAGTCTCCTCCCCGCACATTTCGTGGCTGCTACGCAGCCAATAAACGTGCAGGTAAGTACTGCCCTCACTGTAATGCCGTAGCCATGTTCGTTACTGGCATTACAGTGATTGGCTGGCCGGAACTCATCATCGGCTCAGTCTTAGTCAGGGAGAGCTGTGCTAAAGAAGGGACAGACAGTGTAGGGA
The DNA here is from genome assembly GCF_905171765.1 of Bufo bufo. Taxonomy (NCBI): domain Eukaryota; kingdom Metazoa; phylum Chordata; class Amphibia; order Anura; family Bufonidae; genus Bufo; species Bufo bufo. Next base: position 640,440,180 of record NC_053390.1, on the reverse strand, counting down.
GTGATATAGGAATAATTTTATTAGAAAAACTTTTCAGAGACCCAAAAGTCCTTTTAAGGACTGTTGTTTGTGGAAGCAATATCTATTTTTAGCACAAATAAAATAGCGTGCAATAGTTAGGCTGCTGCAGACGGTGTCCGCTGCGGACAGTGACATTAGCTGCGCCACATCTCCTATGTAAAGTGTGCGCATCCAAAAAATATCGGTGACATCAATTGTACTTTTTCCATAGACGGTGTCCATAGACGGTTTTCCGTAAATGGTGTCTGCTGCGGACAGTGACATTAGCTGTGCAACATCTTCAGTGTAAAGTGTGCATATCCCAAAAATATTTGTGACATCCAGTGTCCTTTTTCGGAACACGGTGTCCGCTGCGGACAGTGACATTAGCTGCGCCACATCTGCAGTGTAAAGTGTGCGCATCCCAAAAATATCTGTGACATCCAGTGTACTTTTTTCGTAAATGGTGTCTGCTGCGGACAGTGACATTAGCTGTGCAACATCTTCAGTGTAAAGTGTGCGCATCCCACAAATATTTGTGACATCCAGTGTCCTTTTTCGGGAACACGGTGTCCGCTGCGGACAGTGACATTAGCTGCGCCACATCTGAAGTTTAAAGTGTGCGCATCCCAAAAATATCTGTGACATCCAGTGTACTTTTTCCGTAGATGGTGTCTGCTGCAGACAGTGACATTAGCTGTGCAACATCTCCAGTGTAAAGTGTGCGCATCCAAAAAATATCTGACATACAGTGTACTTTTTCAATAGACGGTGTCCGCTTCTGACATTGACATTACCAGTGCCACATCTGCAGTGTAACATGTACACTGAAAAAATGTATCTGTGACATGCAGCGTCCCACTTGTATACATGGGCACTGCAAATCTTGTTATGTTGTATGTTGTTAAATAAAGATAACAGCAGATGAGCTTCAGTTGAAATGCTTTTATTTATGCATTAGATAGACATGTGGCAGTTTTGTGTTAATGTTTTCGGCACGTAGGCCTTCGTCAGACACTGCGAGTATAATAGAACAAAAAATGTATCAAAATATAGGAAAAATAAATACTTAATACAACTTATACCTGACTAATGCAATACTCAAAATTAAAAATTAAAAATTAAAAAATGGCCATCCATTTTGGAGCAGGTATTATTCATCTAGTCAACAATCACATATCGGCAGGCTTCTAGAATGATCACATATCCTTATGTAAGTATTCATCACAAAATAATCACAGACTAATACAGTATCTGTCAGATCAACAAAAAAAGGGGGGGGGGAAGGGAAATGGAGATGATCCGACTCCATTACAAGTTTTGATACACAATACATGATATGCGGAAAAAACACTGGATATTACGATACATGATTCCAAAAAAGTGCATGATACAGGCTCCAAATAGTTAATCCATACACTGTAAGGTAAGTAGAGTATTAAGTTCAATATGATAGTTGTCCCATCTATTCTCAGGGTATTCTGACTGCCGTAGTGGTAATAGCTGAATGCATGTATGATGGAAAATATTAAGGAAGTTAACACATTCCCACCTCTGTTTATATATAAAAAAGCCCAAGGCGAGCAGTACATATTGATATCAACACAGTCAGCAGGTCCGCCATGTAGCAATTAGCGTAAGGCGGTGCTACATTAGACCCCATTGCGGTGCCTTGTTTCTGTAAATAAAATGTGTCCTGAAACATAAAAAAGCTGTTATGTAAAACTGTTCTGAGGAGATCAAGACATAGGGCAATTACCCTTTCATGTAAGTCTGTTCTAAGTAGCATTCTATTGACCGCTTCTATACCCTTGTCATGGTGTATGGAAGTATACAAGCTAGCTACATCCCAGGTTACCAGGATGGCTTCTGGTGGTAGGGGTTCTAACTGTCTTAATTGGAGAAATGATGTTGTGTCAAGAAGAAAGGACTTAGTTTCCTTGACCAGAGGTGTAAGGATTTTTTCAAGGAATTTGGACAATGGTGATAAGATGGAATCCGTAGACGCCATTATGGGACGGCCGAATGGGTTCTTTAAATCTCTATGGATTAATTGTATACCGGGGTGGGAACCCTTTACACAGCAAGACCAATATGGAGTGCGACAGAGCTCTTACAATTATGTTGTATGTTGTATCATGTTTTATTGCACTTTTGCATAAAGATCCCTGTTAACAGGCTGTTAGGTGCACTACACATATTCCACCACTAGATGGGGATAGCACCACAGTATATATACCACAGTTCAGGCCTAGTTTAGAGAGAAGTAGTTGGTGAGATGTAGTAGAAGGAGGAGTGAGGAGCAGGGGGAAGGAGAGGATCACTTCCTCTCAGCTCTATGGAGCTCCACGGCCTAGAGTAGCCCAGACCTATCTCAGTTATCAAAGCCAAGGAATAGGCAAAAGGTGGGACCTTGCTTCTACGGTACACCCTTCCGGGGTGCCCAGTGAAAGATTATTTTTTAATATAAAGACAAAGGAGGACAATAGCCATTTTATTAGGCTTCAGGCACCTTTGTACCAAGGTGAAGGATTCATTAGCTTCTGGCAGCCTCACCGCTGATTATCACAAGTACAGAAAGGCCATCTGTAGCAACACTGAAGTAGAAGATTAGGATCTTAAAACCACCATCACTGAGATCAGGAATAAATACCTGTGACTACACAACCTCCTACCATAGCCTGAGATATAGCCACATATACAGCCTGTTACCCGGATTTACAGCATCCAACCTCCATATTCATAAGTGACTGTTTATATCTGGATATAAATTGCTGTCAAGACCCTGTTTACAGTAAAGTTCTTAGTTGGATTTGAACTCTGTCTCCTTCTTTCATCTCCATAGTACAACCACTCATCATTTTGCACCACCAAGTAGAGATGGCCCGAACTATCCGACGGCGAACAGTTCCCGGCGAACATAGCTTGTTCACGTTCGCCTCTGCCGGGCGAACACATGCGATGTTCGGTCCGCCCCCTATACATCATCATTGAGCAAACTTTGACCCTGTACCTCACAGTCAGCAGACACATTCCAGCCAATCAGCAGCATACCCTCCCTCCCAGACCCTCCCACCTCCTGCACAGCATCCATTTTAGATTCATTCTGAAGCTGCAGTCTTAGTGAGAGGAGGGAGACTGTAACTGCTGCTGATTTAATTGGGAAATCGATAGCTAGGCTAGTGAATTCAGTGTCCACTCCAGTCCTGAAAGACTCATCTGATCTCTGCTGTAAGGACAGCATCCTGACAGCACCCCAAAAAGCCCTTTTTAGGGCTGCAACATTAGTCTGCTTTTTTTTTTTCCTTTATATACATATTGCAGTTGCCTGGCCTGCCTGTGTGTGAGGAGCTGCAGGCCCACAGACTGTAGTGTGCCCACTGCCAGTGCTCACCCCTGTCATTCCGTGTGGCACAGGACTTTGCTTAAAAAAAGGCACTTAATTTTTACACTTTAATCTAAGGTTAGTTGCCTGCCAGTGTGTGTCAGGCTGACTTCCACTGACTGTAGTGTGCCCACTGCCAGTGCCCACCACTCATACCGGCTGGCACAGGACTTTGCATAAAAAAGGCATTTAATTTTTACACTTTAGTGTAATTTCAGCTGCTTGCCTGCTGCTAGTGTGTGTCAGGCCGACTTCAACTGACTGTAGTGTGCCCACTGCCAGTGCCCACCCCTGTCATCCCGTGTGGCACAGGACTTTGCTTAAAAAAAAGGCACTTCATTTTTACACTTTAATCTAAGGTTAGTTGCCTGCCAGTGTGTGTCAGGCCGACTTCAACTGACTGTAGTGTGCCCACTGCCAGTGCCCACCCCTGTCATCCCGAGTGGCACAGGACTTTGCTTAAAAAATAGGCACTTAATTTTTACACTTTAATCTAAGGTTAGTTGCCTGCCAGTGTGTGTCAGGCTGACTTCCACTGACTGTAGTGTGCCCACTGCCAGTGCCCACCACTCATACCGGCTGGCACAGGACTTTGCTTAAAAAAGGCATTTAATTTTTACACTTTAATGTAATTTCAGCTGCTTGCCTGCTGCTAGTGTGTGTCAGGCCGACTTCAACTGACTGTAGTGTGCCCACTGCCAGTGCCCACCCCTGTCATACCGAGTGGCACAGGACTTTGCTTAAAAAATAGGCACTTAATTTTTACACTTTAATCTAAGGTTAGTTGCCTGCCAGTGTGTGTCAGGCTGACTTCCACTGACTGTAGTGTGCCCACTGCCAGTGCCCACCACTCATACCGGCTGGCACAGGACTTTGCTTAAAAAAGGCATTTAATTTTTACACTTTAATGTAATTTCAGCTGCTTGCCTGCTGCTAGTGTGTGTCAGGCCGACTTCAACTGACTGTAGTGTGCCCACTGCCAGTGCCCACCCCTGTCATACCGAGTGGCACAGGACTTTGCTTAAAAAATAGGCACTTAATTTTTACACTTTAATCTAAGGTTAGTTGCCTGCCAGTGTGTGTCAGGCTGACTTCCACTGACTGTAGTGTGCCCACTGCCAGTGCCCACCACTCATACCGGCTGGCACAGGACTTTGCATAAAAAAGGCATTTAATTTTTACACTTTAGTGTAATTTCAGCTGCTTGCCTGCTGCTAGTGTGTGTCAGGCCGACTTCAACTGACTGTAGTGTGCCCACTGCCAGTGCCCACCCCTGTCATACCGAGTGGCACAGGACTTTGCTTAAAAAATAGGCACTTAATTTTTACACTTTAATCTAAGGTTAGTTGCCTGCCAGTGTGTGTCAGGCTGACTTCCACTGACTGTAGTGTGCCCACTGCCAGTGCCCACCACTCATACCGGCTGGCACAGGACTTTGCTTAAAAAAGGCATTTAATTTTTACACTTTAATGTAATTTCAGCTGCTTGCCTGCTGCTAGTGTGTGTCAGGCCGACTTCAACTGACTGTAGTGTGCCCACTGCCAGTGCCCACCCCTGTCATACCGAGTGGCACAGGACTTTGCTTAAAAAATAGGCACTTAATTTTTACACTTTAATCTAAGGTTAGTTGCCTGCCAGTGTGTGTCAGGCTGACTTCCACTGACTGTAGTGTGCCCACTGCCAGTGCCCACCACTCATACCGGCTGGCACAGGACTTTGCATAAAAAAGGCATTTAATTTTTACACTTTAGTGTAATTTCAGCTGCTTGCCTGCTGCTAGTGTGTGTCAGGCCGACTTCAACTGACTGTAGTGTGCCCACTGCCAGTGCCCACCCCTGTCATACCGAGTGGCACAGGACTTTGCTTAAAAAATAGGCACTTAATTTTTACACTTTAATCTAAGGTTAGTTGCCTGCCAGTGTGTGTCAGGCTGACTTCCACTGACTGTAGTGTGCCCACTGCCAGTGCCCACCACTCATACCGGCTGGCACAGGACTTTGCTTAAAAAAGGCATTTAATTTTTACACTTTAATGTAATTTCAGCTGCTTGCCTGCTGCTAGTGTGTGTCAGGCCGACTTCAACTGACTGTAGTGTGCCCACTGCCAGTGCCCACCCCTGTCATACCGAGTGGCACAGGACTTTGCTTAAAAAATAGGCACTTAATTTTTACACTTTAATCTAAGGTTAGTTGCCTGCCAGTGTGTGTCAGGCTGACTTCCACTGACTGTAGTGTGCCCACTGCCAGTGCCCACCACTCATACCGGCTGGCACAGGACTTTGCATAAAAAAGGCATTTAATTTTTACACTTTAGTGTAATTTCAGCTGCTTGCCTGCTGCTAGTGTGTGTCAGGCCGACTTCAACTGACTGTAGTGTGCCCACTGCCAGTGCCCACCCCTGTCATACCGAGTGGCACAGGACTTTGCTTAAAAAATAGGCACTTAATTTTTACACTTTAATCTAAGGTTAGTTGCCTGCCAGTGTGTGTCAGGCTGACTTCCACTGACTGTAGTGTGCCCACTGCCAGTGCCCACCACTCATACCGGCTGGCACAGGACTTTGCTTAAAAAAGGCATTTAATTTTTACACTTTAATGTAATTTCAGCTGCTTGCCTGCTGCTAGTGTGTGTCAGGCCGACTTCAACTGACTGTAGTGTGCCCACTGCCAGTGCCAACCACTGATACCGGGTGGCACAGTAGCTTGCCGATAAATAAGGCATTTAATTTTTAGACAGTAGTCTAAATTCAGTTGCTTGCCTGCTGCCAGTGTGTGTCAGGCCCGCTTCCACTGACTGTAGTGTGCCCACTGCCAGTGCCAACCACTGATACCGGGTGGCACAGTAGCTTGCCGATAAATAAGGCATTTAATTTTTAGACAGTAGTCTAAATTCAGTTGCTTGCCTGCTGCCAGTGTGTGTCAGGCCCTCTTCCACTGACTGTAGTGTGCCCACTGCCAGTGCCAACCACTCATACCGGGTGGCACAGTAGCTTGCCGATAAATAAGGCATTTAATTTTTACACTTTAGTGTAATTTCAGTTGCTTGCCTGCTGCCAGTGTGTGTCAGGCCCGCTTCTACTGACTGTAGTGTGCCCACTGCCAGTGCCAACCACTGATACCGGGTGGCACAGTAGCTTGCCGATAAATAAGGCATTTAATTTTTACACTTTAGTGTAATTTCAGTTGCTTGCCTGCTGCCAGTGTGTGTCAGGCCCGCTTCCACTGACTGTAGTGTGCCCACTGCCAGTGCCAACCACTGATACCGAGTGGCACAGTAGCTTGCCGATAAATAAGGCATTTAATTTTTAGACAGTAGTCTAAATTCAGTTGCTTGCCTGCTGCCAGTCAGTGTGTCAGGCCCTCTTCCACTGACTGTAGTGTGCCCACTGCCAGTGCCAACCACTCATACCGGGTGGCACAGTAGCTTGCCGATAAATAAGGCATTTAATTTTTACACTTTAGTGTAATTTCAGTTGCTTGCCTGCTGCCAGTGTGTGTCAGGCCCTCTTCCACTGACTGTAGTGTGCCCACTGCCAGTGCCAACCACTGATACCGGGTGGCACAGTAGCTTGCCGATAAATAAGGCATTTAATTTTTAGACAGTAGTCTAAATTCAGTTGCTTGCCTGCTGCCAGTGTGTGTCAGGCCCTCTTCCACTGACTGTAGTGTGCCCACTGCCAGTGCCAACCATTCATACCGGGTGGCACAGTAGCTTGCCGATAAATAAGGCATTTAATTTTTACACTTTAGTGTAATTTCAGTTGCTTGCCTGCTGCCAGTGTGTGTCAGGCCCTCTTCCACTGACTGTAGTGTGCCCACTGCCAGTGCCAACCACTGATACCGGGTGGCACAGTAGCTTGCCGATAAATAAGGCATTTAATTTTTAGACAGTAGTCTAAATTCAGTTGCTTGCCTGCTGCCAGTGTGTGTCAGGCCCACTTCCACAGACTGTAGTGTGCCCACTGCCAGTGCCAACCACTCATACCGGGTGGCACAGTACCTAGCACGCGTAGTACCACTTATCTAAAAAAAAAATGACAGGCAGAGGCAGGCCACCCCGCAGGGGCCGTCGTGGTCGTGGTGCTGTGATTTCCACTGTCCCTGGAATAATGCCCAGTTTTCAGAGGCCACGTACCCTGAACCCGAAAAATTCAGAGGACGTAGTTGACTGGCTTAGACAGGACACCCAATCTTCAACAGCTTCCGCTAAGAACCTTGACGCACCATCCTCCTCCAACTCAGCTTCGGTCACCTGCTCTCAAGTTACCACGCACCCGCCCGTCGCCACTACCACCACAGCCACCACAGCCGCTTCACTTGATCCGTCAGAGGAGTTATTTACACATCAGTTGGATGCAATTAGTGATGCGCAACCATTATTGCCAGATGATGTAGATTACGGGGATATGTCTCAGTCAGGCAGGATTACACACATGGACGTACAGTGTGATGATGATGATGTTGTACCCGCTGCTGCTTCCTTTGCTGAGGTGTCAGATACAAGTGAAGCGGTTGATGATGACGATGTGTCCACGGATGCCACGTGGGTGCCTGCTCGAAGAGAAGAAGAGGGGGAAAGTTCTGAAGGGGAGACAGAGAGAATGAGGAGACGAGTTGGAAGCAGGGGGAGGTCGTCGCAAGGAGTTAGTGGCACAGTCAGACAGCATGTATCGGCACCTGGGGTCAGCCAGACAGCACGCCAGTCAACGCATGCTGTTGCCACCACTAGAATGCCGTCATTGCAAAGCTCAGCAGTGTGGCATTTTTTTTGTGTGTCTGCCTCTGATAAAAGCAATGCCATTTGCAACCTGTGCCAAAAGAAACTGAGTCGTGGGAAGTCCAACACCCACCTTGGTACAACTGCTTTGCGAAGGCACATGATCTCACATCACAAACGCCTATGGGATCAACACATGAGTACAAGCAGCACACAAACTCAAAGCCACCATGCTCCTCCTGGTCCTGCATCTTCAGCCACGTCAACCACTGCTGTCCTCCCTGCCCCCTCTCAACCACCCGCCACTCCATCTCTCACCTTCAGCAGTTCCTGCTCATCTGCCCACAGTCAGGTGTCTGTCAAGGACATGTTTGAGCATAAGAAGCCAATGTCACAAAGTCACCCCCTTGCCCAGCGACTGACAGCTGGCTTGACGGAACTCTTAGCCCGCCAGCTTTTACCATACCAGCTGGTAGAGTCTGAGGCCTTCAAAAAATTTGTCGCTATTGGGACACCACAGTGGAAGGTACCCGGACGAAATTTTTTTTCAAAAAAGGCAATCCCAAACCTCTACCATGTCATTGAAAAGGAAGTCATGGCATCTCTGGCATACAGTGTTGGGGCAAGGGTCCATCTGACCACTGATACCTGGTCTGCAAAGCACGGTCAGGGCAGGTATATCACGTATACTGCGCATTGGGTCAACCTGCTGACGGCTGACAAGCATGGAATGCGTGGCTCTGCAGCGGAGTTGGTGACACCACCACGACTTGCAGGCAGACCTACTGCCACCTCCTCTACTCCTACTCCATCCTCTTTAATTTCCTCCTCGGCTGAGTCCTCTTCTGCTGCGGCGTCTGGCTGCACATCAACTGATTCCCCCCAGCTCCCCAGGGGCTATTCCACATCCCGGATACGACAGTGTAACGCTATCTTGGGGTTGACTTGCCTGAAAGCAGAGAGCCACACAGGACCAGCACTCCTGTCCGCCCTGAACGCACAGGTGGATCAGTGGCTGACCCCGCACCAACTGGAGATCGGCAAAGTGGTGTGTGACAATGGAAGCAATCTGTTGGCGGCATTAAATTTGGGCAAGTTGTCACATGTGCCGTGCATGGCACATGTGTTGAATCTCATCGTACAACGTTTTGTGTCTAAGTACCCAGGCTTACAGGACGTCCTCAAGCAGGCCAGGAAGGTGTGTGGCCATTTCAGGCGTTCCTACACGGCCATGGCGCACTTTTCCGATATTCAGCGGCGAAACAACATGCCAGTGAGGCGCTTGATATGCGACAGCCCGACACGTTGGAATTCAACACTCCTAATGTTCGACCGCCTGCTCCAACAAGAAAAAGCCGTCAACGAGTATTTGTATGACCGGGGTGCTAGGACAGCCTCTGCGGAGCTGGAAATCTTTTTGCCACGTTACTGGACACTCATGCGCAATGCCTGTAGGCTTATGCGTCCTTTTGAGGAGGTGACAAACCTAGTCAGTCGCACCGAAGGCACCATCAGCGACCTCATCCCATTTGTTTTCTTCCTGGAGCGTGCCCTGCGAAGAGTTCTGGATCAGGCTGTAGATGAGCGTGAAGAGGAAGAGGAAGAGTTGTGGTCACCATCACCACCAGAAACAGCCTTGTCATCATCGCTTGCCGGACCTGCAGCAACGCTGGAAGAGGAGTATGAGGAAGAGGAGTCAGAGGAGGAATGTGGCGGCTTTGAGGAGGAGGAAGACCAACCACAGCAGGCACCCCAGGGTGCTCGTTGTTGTCACCTATCTGGGACCCATGGTGTTGTACGTGGCTGGGGGGAAGAACAGACCGTCAATGACATCAGTGAGGACGAGGAACGGGAAATGAGAAGCTCTGCATCCAACCTTGTTCAAATGGGGTCTTTCATGCTGTCATGTCTGTTGAGGGACCCACGTATAAAAAGGATAAAGGAGAACGATCTGTACTGGGTGACCACGCTACTAGACCCCCGGTATAAGCAGAAAGTGGCAGAAATGTTACCAAATTACCGAAAGTCGGAAAGGATGCAGCAGTTCAAAACCAAACTAAAAAATATGCTTTACACAGCTTATAAGGGAGATGTCACAGCACAACGGGAATCTAACAGGGGAAGAGGTGAGTGTAATCCTCCTCCTACCACGGCGGCAAGGACTGGACGATTTACAGATGTGTTGTTGATGGAGGACATGCGGAGCTTTTTCAGTCCTACTCATCGCCACAGCCCTTCGGGATCCAGCCTTAGAGAACGACTCGACCGACAGGTAGCAGACTACCTCGCCTTAACAGCAGATATCGACACTCTGAGGAGCAATGAACCCCTTCACTACTGGGTGTGCAGGCTTGACCTGTGGCCTGAGCTATCCCAGTTTGCGATAGAACTTCTGGCCTGCCCTGCTTCAAGTGTCCTGTCAGAAAGGAGCTTCAGTGCAGCAGGAGGCATTGTCACTGACAAGAGAAGTCGCCTCGGTCAAAAAAGTGTTGATTACCTCACCTTCATAAAGATGAATGAGGCATGGATCCCGAAGGGACTGACAGTGGGGGATACGTTTGACTAACAAAAGGCCTGATTACATGCCTTGGCCTCAAAATGGTCCCCACGCTGCTGTATTTAATGTCTGCATACCGGATGACTTTCGTGAATTCTCCACCACCAACTAGGGTTCAAGCCGTAATGTTTTAGTCACTTTTCTGCCTGGAAAACATAAATTTTTCCGGCCGCTGCTACAATAGCGTCTGCAACAGTGCCATTATTTTTCAGGCATGTGTACATGCCTAATTTTTCTGTCCTATGGTGCAGCACTGTGGCTGCAAAAACAAACCAAAAAAAAAAGGCACATACAAGTGTCAATTCCCCTTCGTGATCGTTACCTTGTTGTGGTGAAGGGGCTTGCGTATCACAATGAAGCAATCATCATCACCTCTATAAAAGTGTGTTGGCAATGTTGCCACACCCCAGATGATAAGGCCGTTGCTTCATTATGGTCAGACCAAAAGCGATCGGGTGGCCACGCTACTAGACCCCCGGTATAAGCAGAAAGTGGCAGAAATGTTACCAAATTACCAAAAGTCGGAAAGGATGCAGCAGTTCAAAACCAAACTAAAAAATATGCTTTACACAGCTTATAAGGGGGATGTCAATGGGGGATTCGACAATGGTTAATCAATTCGACCGGATTGGGTCCGTAACAGGGATTAAACTGATAGCAATAGTACTAGTTAAGACACCACTCATATAGGGTGTCACAGCACATTGCTCTGTGCACGCGCAGTGCCCCAATTTGGGAGTAAGAGGACCGACCAAGCTGCTTTTTCCATCTCCCGGTTCCTGAAATCAATTCAGTTTAGTGTATGAGAGTTTGGTCTGTCACTGTGAAGGCAGTCGAAGGTACCCGGCCTAAATTTTTTTTCATAAAAGGCAATTCCTGATATGGGACGTAACAGGGATTAAACTGATGAGAATAATACTACAGAAAATACCACTCATATCGGTGGAGGGAGCCAGCGTTTTTTTAACCATCTCCCCGTTCAAAAAATCTATTTAATAAATGGCCCCCAGATTGGGGATGTTAGAGGGATTAAACTGATGAGAATAGTACTACAGAAAATACCACTCATATCGGGTGTGACAGTAAATTGCACGGCGCAGATGCAGTCACCGTGGTTTAAAACAGAGTGGAGGGAGCCAGCGTTTTTTTAACCATCTCCCCGTTCGAAAAATCTATTCAATAAATGGCACCCAGATTGGGGACGTTAGAGGGATTAAACTGATGAGAATAGTACTACAGAAAATACCACTCATATCGGGTGTGACAGTAAATTGCACGGCGCAGACGCAGTCACCGTGGTTTAAAACAGAGTGGAGGGAGCCAGGTTTTTTTTAACCATCTCCCCGTTCGAAAAATCTATTCAATAAATGGCACCCAGATTGGGGACGTTAGAGGGATTAAACTGATGAGAATAGTACTACAGAAAATACCACTCATATCGGGTGTGACAGTAAATTGCACGGCGCAGACGCAGTCACCGTGGATTAAAACAGAGTGGAGGGAGCCAGCGTTTTTTTAACCATCTCCCCGTCCGAAAAATCTGTTTAATAAATGGCCCCCAGATTGGGGAGTCGGGGACGTTAGAGGGATTAAACTGATGAGAATAGTACTACAGAAAATACCACTCATATCGGGTGTGACAGTAAATTGCACGGCGCAGACGCAGTCACCGTGGATAAAAACAAAGGGGAGGGAGCCAGCGTTTTTTTAACCATCTCCCCGTTCGAAAAATCTATTCAATAAATGGCACCCAGATTGGGGACGTTAGAGGGATTAAACTGATGAGAATAGTACTACAGAAAATACCACTCATATCGGGTGTGACAGTAAATTGCACGGCGCAGACGCAGTCACCGTGGATTAAAACAGAGTGGAGGGAGCCAGCGTTTTTTTAACCATCTCCCCGTCCGAAAAATCTGTTTAATAAATGGCCCCCAGATTGGGGAGTCGGGGACGTTAGAGGGATTAAACTGATGAGAATAGTACTACAGAAAATACCACTCATATCGGGTGTGACAGTAAATTGCACGGCGCAGACGCAGTCACCGTGGATAAAAACAAAGGGGAGGGAGCCAGCGTTTTTTTAACCATCTCCCCGTTCGAAAAATCTATTCAATAAATGGCACCCAGATTGGGGACGTTAGAGGGATTAAACTGATGAGAATAGTACTACAGAAAATACCACTCATATCGGGTGTGACAGTAAATTGCACGGCGCAGACGCAGTCACCGTGGATTAAAACAGAGTGGAGGGAGCCAGCGTTTTTTTAACCATCTCCCCGTCCGAAAAATCTGTTTAATAAATGGCCCCCAGATTGGGGAGTCGGGGACGTTAGAGGGATTAAACTGATGAGAATAGTACTACAGAAAATACCACTCATATCGGGTGTGACAGTAAATTGCACGGCGCAGACGCAGTCACCGTGGATAAAAACAAAGGGGAGGGAGCCAGCGTTTTTTTAACCATCTCCCCGTTCGAAAAATCTATTCAATAAATGGCACCCAGATTGGGGACGTTAGAGGGATTAAACTGATGAGAATAGTACTACAGAAAATACCACTCATATCGGGTGTGACAGTAAATTGCACGGCGCAGACGCAGTCACCGTGGATTAAAACAGAGTGGAGGGAGCCAGCGTTTTTTTAACCATCTCCCCGTCCGAAAAATCTGTTTAATAAATGGCCCCCAGATTGGGGAGTCGGGGACGTTAGAGGGATTAAACTGATGAGAATAGTACTACAGAAAATACCACTCATATCGGGTGTGACAGTAAATTGCACGGCGCAGACGCAGTCACCGTGGATAAAAACAAAGGGGAGGGAGCCAGCGTTTTTTTAACCATCTCCCCGTTCGAAAAATCTATTCAATAAATGGCACCCAGATTGGGGACGTTAGAGGGATTAAACTGATGAGAATAGTACTACAGAAAATACCACTCATATCGGGTGTGACAGTAAATTGCACGGCGCAGACGCAGTCACCGTGGATTAAAACAGAGTGGAGGGAGCCAGCGTTTTTTTAACCATCTCCCCGTCCGAAAAATCTGTTTAATAAATGGCCCCCAGATTGGGGAGTCGGGGACGTTAGAGGGATTAAACTGATGAGAATAGTACTACAGAAAATACCACTCATATCGGGTGTGACAGTAAATTGCACGGCGCAGACGCAGTCACCGTGGATAAAAACAAAGGGGAGGGAGCCAGCGTTTTTTTAACCATCTCCCCGTTCGAAAAATCAATTCAATTGACCTTTCGGGGACCCTTGGTGTTGTACGTGGCTGGGTGGAGGAAGAAACCTTCAATGACATCACCGGGACGTGGCTAGCTTGGTATCCAACCTTGTGCAAATGGGGAGTTTGCGGTTGTGCAAATGAACTGTTTGCGGTGCATTAAAAGGGGAGTTTGGTCTGTCAATGTCTGTGATGCGGGCGTAACCCTTACACTACCTGATCGATACAACATCATACCTGATCGTATACACACACTGGATGTTTTAAAGCACGTTATTCCAAACAATTTAGGAATGTTAGTTGATTTATGCCCTTTATGGATTAAAACCCGACTCTGCGTCCACTACGTAATTTTCCATGGGAGTTTTGCCATAGATCCCCCTCCGGCATGCCACAGTCCAGGTGTTAGACCCCTTGAAACAACTTTCTCATCACTATTGTGGCCAGAAAGAGTCCCTGTGGGTTTTAAAATTCGCCTGTCTATTGAAGTCTATGGCGGTTCGCCCGGTTCGCCAGTTCGCGAACATTTGCGGAAGTTCGCGTTCGCTGTTCGCGAACTGAAAATTTTATGTTCGCGACATCACTACCACCAAGGTGCTGGTGTCACGACATTACCTAATTCAGGGGCCCAGCCGCACAAGCACCCAGAAAATCCAACCACCATCAAGGGCACCTCGATCACCACCTGGTCGGTGTCCCCGGCAATAGAGCATGCCCCGGAGAATTTGCTGCTATTCTCCCCTTCACTGCACTGCTGGCCCAGGGAGGCATCTGCTAACCGTGAGTACCGATGAACTGTTGCGACCGTCAGCCCACAGTGAACCTCACGCATTCTGCCCTGTGTACCGGCACGTTGCATTATAAAATTGGCATCAAGATCAGGATACAAATCCTCTGTGCCTTATATGAACAGGATTTCTGAAAACAGTAATAAAACTGTGCGCCACAGTGAACTGCCTTATGTGAATGAGCCCATTTGTTTGACCATTTTATTAAAGAACTGTCTAAACTACTTGAAAAGTACATGGATGTGCTGTGCCAATGGTCTACTCTAAAATCGCACTGTAAAAACTGGTGACATCGCAGATTTTTGTGTCACTAAAACTTCTTGTTGTGACTGAATTGACTTTTTACTTGAATCCGTCTGGGCCAGAGTGCGAGATGAGCTCACTGCCTGCTTAACAATCAGGTGAAGGACTGCCAGCCCCAGAGGGAGAGACATTAGTAAACTCTGCAATGGCCAATGTGGTATAAGCGGCCAGAACTTCGACCTCGCTGTACGGGAGAAGGAATGGAATCATCTTTGACCCTGTAGACCCGCGGCCAAAAATACGCCTGCGCCTGATAAGAGAGTTAACAAAAATCACCCATTTTTGGCAAGACCCTACATCTGTGGCCTTTGCAGCATTAGACAGAGTGCAATTTAAGCTAGAAATACAACAATAATTTTCTGGGTTTTAAAAAACACCCTTTTTGGGCAAAATACTCAATTTTACTGCCCTTGCTGCATCTTTCAGTGCGAAAGTCAAGCGTTATATACTGCTGTCATATTCTGTTAGTAAAAAAAACAACCATTTAGGGGAAAGTACTTAATATTGCAGCCTTTGCTGCATCTGTGATTGTTAAAAACAAGCTTGAAAAAATTCAATAATTTTCAGGATTTAAAAAAAACACCAATTTTTGGCAATACCCTCCATCTGGGGCCTCTGCTGCATTAGTCAGTGTGCAATTTAAGCTAGAAATTGTCATGGGTGTAGTTGCAAATAGCTGGAACTTATAAATAAACGACCGACTGGCTTGATCCCAAACTAAGAAGCATATAGGTGAGCCCTATAAAACCCTAAGAGCTCTCCCTGACTGCTAAGCACATGCAAGGGTCTCAATGGTAGACAATTGCATGCCCACGTACCTAAGACTGTGTGACACCTGAAAACCCTATAATAGTGAGGGTACACGACCACCGGGTCCCTGCACTTAATACGGACGGAGTCAGGGTCACTTAGAATCAAGCCAGCAAGGAAACACAATAAAGTAAAAGACTTATCTGAGAAAAAAATCAGCAGCAGCATCCAGCAGTGAACACTTCATCCAGGAAGTAGTATAAACCACAAAGTGAGGCATTATGGGAGGGAATATAAAGGAAGACAATTAGTCTAAATAAGTGACACCTGGCAGAAGGAAAGGAGATGACAAAGTGAAACCAAAACAAAGAACGTCATACAAGAGGTAGAGAGGAACGTCTGTCAGACCTTCTCACAGAACTGGCGGTGACAGTACCCCTCCCTCTACGGGTGGACTCCAGACACTCAGAGCCCACCTTCTCAGGATGAGACCTATGGAAAGCCCTGATGAGACGAGTGGCCTTAATGTCCGCCACTGGGACCTGCATCCTCTCCTTAGGACCATAACCCTCCCAATGAACGAGGTACTGAAGAGAACTGTGGAAAATGCGAGAATCCACAATCCTAGAGACCTGAAATTCAAGATTACCATCAACAAAAATTGGAGGAGGAGGCAAAGAGGAGGGTACAGTGGGTTGGACATAAGGTTTTAATAGGGACCTGTGAAAAACATTATGGATCCTCCAAGTCTGAGGAAGATCAAGACGGAAGGCAACGGGATTGATGATGGACAAGATCTTGTAAGGCCCAATAAACTTAGGACCCAACTTCCAGGAGGGAACCTTCAGTTTGATATTCTTTGTAGACAACCACACCAGATCACCCACATTCAGGTCCGGACCAGGCACACGTCTCTTATCCGCCACACGCTTATATCTCTCACTCATCCTCTTCAGATTACCCTGAATCTTTTGCCAAATAAATGACAAAGACAAGGAAAATCTCTCCTCATCAGGTAAAACAGAAGACCCCTCTCCAGAGAATGTCCCAAACTGCGGATGAAACACATATGCACCATAAAATGGTGACTTATCAGAGGACTCCTGGCGACGGTTATTTAAAGCAAACTCAGCAAGGAACAAAAAAGAATACCAATCCTCCTAATTCTCTGCCACAAAACAGCGCAGCTATGTCTCCAGATTCTGATTGACGCGTTCAGTCTGACCATTCGACTGCGGGTGAAAAGCAGAAGAGAACGACAACCGAACCCCCAAGCGAGAACAGAAGGCCTTCCAGAATCTGGAAACAAATTGCGTGCCCCTATCAGAAACGATGTCTGAAGGAATGCCATGCAATTTAACAATGTGATCAACAAACACTTGCGCCAGCGTCTTAGCATTGGTTAAACGGTCCACTACCACCAGAATCACAGTCTTTGCCGAGGAACGAGGCTGGTCCATAATTAAATCCATGGACAGATTCGTCCAAGGATGGAAAGGAATGGGTAACGGGAGGAGAGAATCCAATGGCCGTGAATGAGGGACCTTAGCACGAGCGCAGGTCTCGAAGGCTGCCACAAAACCCTCAACCGTCTTATGAAGAGCCGGCCACCAGAATCTCTGAGCAATGAGATCCACTGTGGCTCTACTCCCCGGGTGCCCAGCAAGGACAGTATCGTGGTGCTCCTTAAAAACCTTGTCTCATAAAGCGAAAGGCACAAACAACCTCCCAGGAGGACAAAGATCAGGAGCCTCTGCCTGGGCTGCCTGAACCTCTGCCTCCAAATCAGGATAAAGAGCATAGACGACCACCCTTTCAGCCAAAATGGGACCCGGGTCTTCAAAGTTGCCCCCTCCCGGAAAACAATGTGACAGGGCATCCGCTTTCACATTTTTAACCCCAGGGCGGAACGTAACAACAAAATTAAACCTAGAAAAGAACAAAGACCATCTGGCCTGTCTCGGGTTCAGACGCTTGGCCGATTCCAAGTAGGCCAGATTCTTATGGTCGGTAAACACGGTAATAGGGTGTCGGGCTCCCTCTAACCAATGGCGCCATTCCTCAAAAGCTAATTTGATGGCCAAAAACTACCTATCTCCCACATCGTAATTTCTCTCTGCAGAGGAAAGTTTCTTTGAGAAAAAGGCACACGGTCGCCATTTGGCAGGAGAGGGACCCTGAGATAAGACCGCACCCACACCCACCTCAGAAGCATCCACCTCAACAATAAATGGTAGAGAGACATCAGGTTGTACCAAAATGAGAGCGGAAGCAAAACACTCTTTAATACTAGAAAAGGCTTTAAGCGCATCTACCGACCACGAGGAAAAATCCACCCCCTTTTTAGTCATATCAGTGAGTGGCTTAACAAAAGAGGAATAACTCAAAATGAACTTTCTGTAATAATTGGCAAAATCCAAAAACCACATCAGCGCCTTCTGATTCTCAGGAAGCTCCCAATCAAGCACAGTGCGGACCTTCTCAGGGTCCATCCGAAAACCAGAAGTGGAGAGAAGAAAACCAAGAAATTGAATCTCCGGAACAGCAAACACACATTTTTCCAGTTTAGCGTACAATTTATTCTCCAGCAGAATCAGCAAGACCTGATATAGGTGGTCCCAATGAGTCTTGAAATCAGGAGAAAAAATCAAAATGTCATCTAGATACACCAGTACAAATTTCACCATTAAATGCTAAAAAATGCTGTTCACAAAATGTTGGAAGACGGCCGGAGCATTCATCAAACCAAAGGGCATAACCAAATTCTCGTAATGACCCTCAGGGGTATTGAAGGCCGTCTTCCATTTGTCCCCTTCCCTGACTCTGACTAGGTTGTATGCCCCTCTTAAATCCAACTTAGAAAAAACTTTAGCCCCAACAATCTGGTTAAACAGGTCCGGGATCAGAGGAAGCGGATATGGGTCACGAATCGTGATACGGTTAAGCTCCCTGAAATCCAGACAAGGTCTTAAAGAAGCATCTTTTAAAAAAAATAAAATAAATGCGGCAACAGGTAACTTCGAGGGTCGGATGTGTCCCTTTCTCAGGCTCTCAGAGATATAAGTACGCATAGCGACTCTTTGAGGTTGGGAGAGATTGTATAATCGTGATTTTGGCAGCTTGGCGCCTGGGATGAGATTAATAGGGCAGTCGTACTCCCGGTGAGGGGGCAACTCCTGGACACCACTCTCGGAAAACACATCAGAAAATTCTGAGAGAAAAGGTGGCACAGTCTTAGTAGAAACCTCTGAAAGAGAAGCCGTGAGGCAATTCTCTCTGCAAAACTCACTCCAACCATTTATTTGCCTTGCTTGCCAATCAATGGTGGGGTTATGTTTAGTGAGCCAGGGTAGCCCCAACACTAGAGGAGTAGGTAATACGCTTAAGACGACACATGACATATCCTCAACATGAGCGTCACCCACAGTCAAACGGATATTGTGAACTATGCCCTTTAACGATCTTTGAGAAAGTGGAGTTGAATCGATAGCAAAAACAGGTATATCCTTTTCCAAAGTGCACACCTGGAAACCATGCGTTGTTGCAAATTGATTATCAATGAGATTGACAGCTGCTCCACTATCTACAAAAATCTCACAAACAATGTTCTTGATGTCTAGCGCCACCCTGGCAGGTAGGAGAAAATGGGAACTACAAGCGAACGGCAAACCTTCAATTTCCACATCAACCTTGCCAAGCAAACCCAGCTGCACGGCCTCCTCCTCAGAGGGGATTGGGACAGACTGAGACCCCTGTGCACTGAATGAGACAGCCCCACTGTCCTTGGGCTGAATATGACAGGAAAGAGTAGTCTCTTCTCTCTCTAAGATGCCTGTCAATACGAACAGCTAGAGACATGGCAGACTTTAGCGACGCTGGTCTCTCATGAAAAGCAAATGTATCTTTCAATCTTTCCGAAAGACCATGGCAAAATTGACTTCGGAGTGCAGCATCATTCCAACCAGTATCAACTGCCCATCTCCGAAATTCAGAACAATATATCTCTGCGGACTGTTTACCCTGGCATAAAAGACGCAGTTTAGAGTCAGCCAGAGCAATACGATCCGGGTCATCATATATCTGCTCCAAGAACGCCAGCAGAACCGTGCACCTGAAACTGAGACACAGTTTTACGTAGATCTGCTACCTCCAGCGAAAGACCTTGCATGCGGTCAATCAAGGCTAAAACTGGATCCATGCTTAAGACAGTTTTGGCGGTTTATAATGTCACGGTTGAAGTTGCAGATAGCTGGAACTTATAAATAAACGACCGACTGGCTTGATCCCAAACTAAGGAGCATATAGGTGAGCCCTATAAAACCCTAAGAGCTCTCCCTGACTACTAAGCACATGCAAGGGTCTCAATGGTAGACGATTGCATGCCCACATACCTAAGGCTGTGTGACACCTGAAAACCCTATAATAATAAGGGGACACGACCACCGGCTCCCTGCACTTAATGCGGACGGAGTCAGGGTCACCTAGAATCAAGCCTGCAAGGAAACACAATAAAGTAAAAGACTTATCTGAGCAAACAGCAGCAGCAGCCTCCAGCAGTGGACACTTCATCCAGGAAGTAGTATTAACCGCAAAGTGAGGCAGTATGGGAGGGAATATAAAGGAAGACAAGTAGTCTAAATAAGTGACACCTGGCAGAAGGAAAGGAGATGACAAAGTGAAACCAAAACAAAGAAAGTCATACAAGAGGTAGAGAAGAACGTCTGTCAGACCTTCTCACAGAACTGGCGGTGACAGAAATACAGCAATAATTTTCACACCCTTTTTGGGCAAAATACTCACTTTTACAGCCCTTGCTGCATCTGTCAGTGTGAAATTCAAGCTTTATATACTGCTGTCATATTCTGTTATTAAAAAAAACACCCTTTTTGGGCAAAATAATAAATTTTACAGCCCTTGCAGCATCTGTCATTGTGAGATACACGCTTTAGATATTGCTGTGCTATTCTGTTATTAAAAAAACACCCATTTTGGGCAAAATACTTAATTTGCGGCCTTGTCTGCATCTGTCAGTGTGAGATACACGCTTTAGATACTGCTGTGCTATTCTGGTATTAAAAAAACACCCATTTTGGGCAAAATACTTAATTTGCGGCCTTGTCTGCATCTGTATGTGTGAAATTCAAGCGTTATATACTGCTTTCATATTCTGTTATTAAAATAACACCCATTTTGGGCAAAAAACTAAATTTGCAGCCTTGTCTGCATCTGTCAGTGTGAGATACAATCTTGAAATACAGCAGTAATATTCTGGGTTTAAAAAAACACTCATTTTGGGCAAAGTACTTAACATTGCAGCCTTTGCTGCATCTGTCAGTGTAAGATAGATGCGTTAGATACTGTTCTATTCTGTTATTAAAAAAAAACACCCATTTTGGGCAAGATTTGGTGCTGCTGGTGGAGCTTCTGTTGCAGGGAGAGAACGTGGTCGATCTGTGCCAGCTACACGCACAAGTGAAACACCTTCCTCAGGTGCAAGTAGGCGACAGAACCTTCAGCGATATTTGGTCGGGCCTAATGCGGCTCTATGAATGGTGAGGTCGGAACAAGTACATGCGATAATAGATTGGGTTGCTGACAGTGCCTCCAGTTCCTTCACATTGTACCCCACCCAGTCTCCTGCTGAAAGATCAGAGTTAGCACCTGCAGCCGATGTCCATCAGTCTTTCACCTCACCCCCTTGCAAATCAGCCAAGCAGTCTGAACCCCAAGTCATGCAGCAGTCTCTTCTGCTTTTTGATGAATCTGCTAGCAGGGTTTCCCAGGGCCATCCACCGAGCACTGCCCCAGAAGTGGAAGATATGAAAAGACCACCGCAGCACGTCTCGCATGATGGCGAAGCACAGGGGCAAACTGCTGTGGCTTTGGAAAGTGTGCAGACCGACAAGGATGGCAGGGGTGAAGACTGGGTGGAAGATGATGTGGAGGACGATGAGGTCCTTGACCCCACATGGAATCAAGGTCATGCGAGTGACCTGTGTAGTTCAGGGGAAGAGGCGGAGATCTCACAGAGCCACCAGCACAGCAGAAGAGGGTGCAGGGTGCAAAAGAGGAGCGGCGTCCCCTAGACTGTATGCCTGCTACTGCCCACCGCAGCAAGGGATCAAGCACACCAAAGCAAGCTCCAAAGAGTCCCCTGGCATGGCAGTTCTTCAGACAATTTGCTGACGACAAGACACGAGTGGTTTGCACGCTGTGCAATCAGAGCCTGAAGCGAGGCATAAACGTTCTCAACCTGAGCACAACCTGCATGACCAGGCATCTAAGTGCAAAGTACGAGCTAGAGTGGAGTAGACACCTCAAAAACCAAGAAAGGTCTCTGGCTCCTCCTGCTTCCTCTTCTGCTGCAGTCTCGGCCTCTTCATCCACCTCTGGAGTGACAGTGGCACTTGCCACCCCGCAAACAGAGGATCTGCCAGCAACGCCACCACCTGAGTCACCAAGCATCTCCACAATGTCCCATGGAAGTGTTCAACTCTCTATCTCCCAAACACTGGAGTAAAAGAGCATGTACCCCCCTACCCACCCGCGTTTCCTGGCCCTGAATGCAGGCATTTCAAAATGACTGGCCTTTGAAATGCTGTCATTCTGTCTGGTGGAGACAGAGAGTTTTAAAAGCCTTATGGCGGTGGCTGTCCCACAGTACGTCGTGCCTAGCCGCCACTACTTTTTCAGGCGAGCCATCCCTTCCCTGAACAACCAAGTGGAGGACAAAATCAGGTGTGCACTGCGCAACGCCATCTGTGGCAAGGTCCACCTAACTATGAATACGTGGACCAGTAAGCACGGTCAGGGATGTTATATCTCCCTAACAGCACACTGGGTAAATGCAGTGGCGGCTGGGCCCGAGGCGGTTAGCAGTTTGACACATGTCCTTCCACCACCGATGATTGCAGGGCACTTCAGTTTGCCTCCTGTTGCTTCCTCCTCCTACTCTGCTTCCTCATCCTCTACCGCCTCCTCATCCGGTCAGTGTAAGACCTTCACCACCATCTTCAGCACAGCCAGGGGTAAACGACAGCAGGCAGCTTTAAAACGTATCTGTTTGGGGGACAAACCCTCACCTCACAGGAGCTGTGGACGGGCCTTGAACAACAGACCGATTAGTGGTTGGTGCCAGGAAGCCTCAAGTTCGGCCTGGTGGTGTGCGATAATGGGCGAAATCTCGTAGCAGCTCTGGGACTAGCCGGTTTGATGCACATCCCTTGCCTGGCGCATGTGCAGAATTTGGTGGTGCAGAGGCTCCTTAAAAATTACCCCGATATGTCAGAGCTGCTGCAGAAAGTGCAGGCCGTCTGTGCACGCTTTCGGGGTTCTTACCCTGCTGCTGCTCACCTGTCAGTGCTGCAGCATGACTTCGGCCTTCCCGCTCACCGCCTTATATGCGACGTGCCCAAAAGGTGGAACTCCACCTTGCACATGCTGGCCAGACTGTGCGAGCAGAAATAGGCGATAGTGGAGTTTCAGCTGCAGCACGCACGGGTGAGTCGCTCTGCGGAACAGCACCACTTCACCACCAATGACTGGGCCTCCATGCAAGACCTGTGTGCCTTGTTGAACTGTTTCGAGTACTCCACCAACATGGCCAGTGCCGATGACATTACTATCCCACTTCTATGCCTCCTTGAAAAAATTCTTCGGGCGATGATGGAAGAGGATGTGGCACAGGAGGAGGAGGAGGAGGAAGAGGGACAATTTCATAGGGATTCCGGCCAGTCATTCACAAGTAGCTCAAAGGGTGGGTTCCTGCACCCACAAATGCCAGGTACACAATTGTCCAGCCAGGGCACAGTTCTGGAGGATGACGAGGTGGAGTATGAGGAGATGGAGGAGGAACCGTGTTCACAGCAGGCTGGCACCCAAACCAGCTCATGGCCATCACTGGTGCGTTGCTGGGGGGATACAGATGACACAGATGATACACCTCCCACAGAGGACAGCTTTTCGTTGCCTCTGGGCAGCCTGGCACACATGAGCGATTACATGCTGCAGGGTCTCCGCAACAACCGCTGAGTTGCCCACATTCTAACTTGTGCTGATTACTGGGTGGTCACGCTGCTGGATCCCCGTTACAAGGACAACGTAAGATCCTTAATTCCGTCACTGGTGTGTGATCATAAGATGCGCGAGTAGAAGCGCACGCTGGCAGACACGCTGCTGGTGGCATTCCCACCTGACAGCAGGGGCACAGTGGAAGCACAAGGCAAAGGCAGAGAAGGAGGAAGAGGTCGCCAACACAGCTGGGGCACCACCAGCACCTCAGAAGGCAAGGTTAGCATGGCCGAAATGTGGAAAAGGTTTGTCAGCACACCACAACAACCAGCACCACCAACTGATATGGAACGTCTTAGCAGGAGGCAGCATTTCATCAACATGGTGGAGCAGCAGACTGAGGGATGGGGGCCAAAGCTGAACTCTTGCATCAGGGCCCATGAGCTTTTAGCTATATCCCTGTGGATCAGTATGTGTGCACACGCCTACACATACTGAATGATGGGTCTGCCCCCTTCAACTTCTGGGTCTCCAAATTGGGCACATGGCCTGAGCTTGCCCTTTACGCCTTGGAGATGCTGGCCTGCCCTGCAGCCAGCGTATTGTCTGAACGTGTGTTTAGTACGGCAGCGGGCGTTATCACAGACAAGCGCAGTCGCCTGTCCACAGCCAATGGCCATCAGGCATGGATCCCACAGGACTTGTCCGTACCTTGTGCAGAATAGACATGTATACCGGCCTTACCCAGCCATTGTTATACTACAGCGTAATTGCTCATTGTTGTATTTTTGATATTTCCCACTCTCTTGGGGTGTACCCAATTAAAAAAAAAAAAAAAAATATATAACCAAAAACCAGTGTTGGCTACCTCGTCCTCCTCCACCGCCGCTTCCACCTACACCGCTACGTCCACCGCCTCCTCAAACTCCTACTCCATATGAACCTCCACCTCATAGATCAAGATTTGTTATTTATTTTTTATTAAATTTTTTCAGTCATTTCACCAATTTGTCTGATAAATGGGTTACATATCCCAACTTTTTGGCTGTGATATACCCCTGCTCTACCTAGCGGACAGGTTAATAAATTTCACTAATTTGTTTGTTACATTGTCGGGTAATATTCACCAATTTTTGGCTGTGATATACCCCTGCTCTACCTAGTGGACAGGTTAATAAATTTCACTAATCTGTCTGTTACATTGTCGGGTGAAATTCAGCAATTTTTGGCTGTGATATACCCCTGCTCTACCTAGTGGACAGGTTAATAAATTTCACTAATTTATCTGTTACATTATCGGGTGAAATTCACCAATTTTTGGCTGTGATATACCCCTGCTCTATCTAGTGGACAAGGAAATACATTTCATTAATTCGTTTGTTACATTCTTGGGTGACATGTTACCATTTTTGCCGTGAATAAACCCCTGCTCTGCATAGGAGACAGGGACCTAAATTGCAAAAAATCGTCTGTTACATTGTCAGGTGACATTTTACCAATTTTGCCGTATACAAACCCCTGCTCTGCATAGGTGACTGGGACCTTATTTTTTATAAAATAGTCTGTTCAATTGGTGGGTGACATGAACACAGTTTTGCCATGAATAAACCCCTGCTCTACATAGTTGACAGGGCCCGAAATTTTTAAAAATCGTCTGTTCCATTGGTGGGTGACATTAACCCATTTTTGCCGATGAAAAACCCCTGCTCTGCATAGGTGACAGGGACACACCCCTATTTGCAAATCTGACCAGTGTAACTTTAAGTGCTGATAACTTTAAAATGCTCTGACTTACCTAGGCCGTTCTGAGATAGTTTTTTCATCACATATTGTACTTCATGACACTGCTAAAATTGGGTTAAAAAAGTTAATTTTTTTGCATTAAAAAATACCAAATTTACCAAAAAAGTTTCAGTTTCTCTACTTCTGTAATACATAGTAATACCCCCCAAAATTGTGATGAATTTACATTCCCCATATGTCTACTTTATGTTTGTATCATTTTGGGAATGATATTTTATTTTTTGGGGATGTAACATAGCTTAGAAGTTTAGAAGCAAATTTTTAAATTTTTCTGAAATTTTCCAAATCTTACTTTTTATGGACCAGTACAGGTCTGAAGTCACTTTGTGAGGCTTACGTAATAGAACAATCCAAAAATGACCCCATTTTATAAACTACACCCCTCAAGGTATTCAAAACTGATTTTACAAACTTTGTTAACCCTTTAGGTGTTCCACAAGACTTCATGGCAAATGGACATAAAATTTAAGAATTTCAAATTTTTTGAAAATTTTCCAATATAATCAATTTTTTCCAGGAACAAAGCAAGGGTTAACTGCCAAACAAAACTCAATATGGGTTGCCCTGATTCTGTAGTTTGCAGAAACACCCCATATGTGGTCGTAAACTACTACATAGAAGGAGGGGAACACCATATGGTTTTTGCAAGGCAGATTTTGCAGGACTGGTTTTGTTTATACCATGTTCCATTTCAAGCCCCCCGTTGCACCCCTAGAATAGAAATTTCAAAAAAGTTACTCCATCTAAGAAAGTACACCCCTCAAAGTATTCAAAACTGGGTTTACAAATTTTGTTAACCCTTTAGGTGTTCCACAAGAGTTAATGGCAGATGGAGAAACAATTTTGAAATTTCAATTTTTTGGAAAGTTTTCCATTTTAACGCTTACTTTATTACTGGAAAAAAATGGGTTAACAGCCAAACCAAACTCAATATGGGTTGCCCTGATTCTGTAGTTTGCATTAAACACCCCATATGTGGTCGTAAACTACTATTTGGCTAAACGGCAGGACATAGAAGAAGGGGAACGCCATTTGGTTTTTGGAAGGCAGATTTTGCTGGACTGGTTTATTTACACCATGTACCCTTTCAAGCCCCCTGATGCACCCCTAGAGTAGAAACTCCATAAAAGTGACCCCA
Source organism: Bufo bufo (assembly GCF_905171765.1). Taxonomy (NCBI): domain Eukaryota; kingdom Metazoa; phylum Chordata; class Amphibia; order Anura; family Bufonidae; genus Bufo; species Bufo bufo. The sequence goes on along the minus strand of NC_053390.1, from coordinate 640,413,501 downwards.
TCTACGAAACTATGGGATAAGGTGGTTGTTGTTTTGGGACTATTTTAGGGTAAATATGATTTCGGTTGCTCTATATTACACTTTTTTGAGGCAAGGTAACAAAAAATTTAAATTCTAAAATTGTTTCTACATTCGCTATTTAGTTTTGTGGAACACCTAAAGGGTTAACAAAGTTTGTAAAGTAACTTTTGAATACCTTGAGGGGTGTAGTTTCTTAGATGGGGTCTCTTTTTTGGAGTTTCTAGTCTAGGCTACATCAGGGGGGGCTTCAAATGGGACATGGTGTCAAAAAAAACAGTCCATCAAAATCTGCCTTCCAGAAACCATATGGCGTTCCCTTCGTGCTATGCCCTGCCGTGTGGCTATATAGCCATTTACGACCACATATAGGGTGTTTCTGAAAACTACAGAATCAGGGCAATAAATATTTAGTTTTGTTTGGCTGTTAACCCTTGTTTTATTACTGGAAAAAAAGGATTCAAATGAAAATTTTGCCAAAAAATTGGTGTTTTGGCACCGTTTTAACTTTATATTTTTAACGCTGTTCATCCGAGGGGTTTGGTCAAATTTTATTTTTATTGGGCAGATTCTTACGGATGCGGCAATACCTAATATGTCTACATTTTAAAATTTATTTTGATTTTACACTATATTATCATTTTAGGAACCCCAAAAAATTATTTTAGTATCTCCATAGCCTGGGAGCTACAGTTTTTTTTTTTTTGTTGGGCGACTATCTAATGTAGGGGCTAATTTTTTGTGGGATGAGATGGCGGTTTCATTGGTGGTGGTGGGGGGGCTGGTATTGGGGGGGGGCAAGTGGCAGGGGGGGTCTAGGGTCTCAAAGCTAAAAAACAATAAGTTTAGATAAAGTTTATTATTTTTTTCCTAGCAAACTTTTCCCTTCTATCCCTGCCTAACGGTGCCTCTCCCTCACTGACCCTAACCTACCTGGAGGGTGATGGGTGCCGATGGGGGGGATCACAGGAGCCTGGTGAGGACGGTGCTGCACGGTGCAGGTGCTGAACAGGATGAGGAGGGGAGAGAGGAGCACTGGAAGTTTGAATCTCGCGCCTCTATCCCTGCACCAATCAGCACGCTGGACAGCGACATTCAGCACCACGGCCAGCACCGCCTCTCCCAAATGTTCGTACTGTGATTGGTGGTGTGTAATCACACCACCGATCACAGTCTTTTTCCGGTTCATCGGGTCACCTGAGACCCGAATGGACCGGAAACACAGAAAAACGCAGGTCTGAATTGACCTGCGGTTTTCTGCGATCGCCAATACGGGGGGGGGGGGGCACATGACCCCCCCTGCGTTGTGACAGGATGCCCGCTGAATTATTTCAGCGGGCATCCTGATCCGATTAACACCCGCTGCTCCGCAATCGCGTTTTAAAGCCATGACGTACCGGTACGTCATGTGTCCTTAAGGACTCGGGAAACATGCCGTACCGGTACGTCATGTGTCCGTAAGGGGTTAATTAGCCCTTTCATTCGATCCTTCTGCTTTAATAACTTGTCCCACATTTCAGCTCGATCACATTGAAGCAATTGACCTCCCTTGAATGTGGTATCCCTTTCTCACGCTCCCTCTCCGGCGTGGAACCCTGATTCACCGCTAACCGTGATCAACATGGTAAGTGCTGAAATGAACATCGAAAGTTGATAGAGAAGATATCCAATTGGATCGTGGATATCACTGGGACGTCTTATCAGGCAGAAGTTATCTAGAGTCAACAAAGCGGCAGCAGGGCCTCTCCTTTATAACATTTCCAAATCCAAAATACCCCAGTGACATTCTCTATAATTTTTTAGTAATCATTCCAATAACAGGGCATCTTAATTTCATACATTGACCTCCCTTGGATGTGGTATCCCTTTCTCACGCTCCCTCCCCGGCGTGGAACCCTGATTCGCCGCTAACCGTGATCAACATGCTAGGCGCAGAAAAGGACATCAAAAGTTGATAGAGCAGATATCCAATTGGATCGTGGACATCACGGGGATGTGCGACATGGTGGAGCAGTATGTGTGCACACACCTACACGTAATGACTGATGGTTCTGCCCCCTTCAACTTCTGGGTCTCCAAATTGGGCACATGGCCTAAACTTGCCCTTTACGCCTTGGAGGTGCTGGCCTGCCCTGCAGCCAGTGTATTGTCTGAACTTTGTTTAGCATGGCTGGAGGGGCTTATCACAAGTTATATTTCCCAATGTTTTGGGATGTACCCTAATTTAAACAAACAAAAAAAATGAAAACAAAAAACCATTGTTGGTTACCTCCTCCACCGCTACTTCCACCTACACTGCCACATCCACCGCCTCCTCAACCTCCTACTCCATATGGACCTCGTCCTCCTAGATCAAGATTATTATTTTTTATTTTTATGTATTTTATGTTATTTTAAGTCATTTCTCTATCCACATTTGTTTGCAGAGCACATTTGTTTGCAGCCCTCTAGCCCTTTCCGTTACTTTTTTAGAGCCATCTTAGTGCTCCAAAATTCGGGTCCCCATTGACTTCAATTGGGTTCAGGTACGGGGTTAAGTTCGGGACCCGAACTTGAACTTTTTTGTGAAGTTAGGCCGAACTCGTCAAACCCGAACATCTAGGTGTCCGCTCAACTCTACTCCTTAGCTATGAGTTTGGCCCGAGGTATGTCTCAGTGGCACCGCCTTCGGGTACCGAGTGGCATAGTCTAGAATGACTAAAATGTGTTGATGCCCTCTGGTGGCATTCGGTACTGGGCCTATGTGTTCCATAGCTATTCGGTCAAGCGTTACTTCGATAATCTGGAGAGGTACTACGGGACTACGGAAATGTGGCTGGGGCTAGTTATCTGGCAAGTCGGGCAAGACTTACAAAACTCTTCCACTTTTTTGTATATGCTGGGCCAGTAAAACCGCTGTAGAATACGATCCTGAGTTTTCTGCAGCCCCAGGGGAACGTGTTAGTAGTCTAGATCTAACACAAGCTTGCGATAAGCCTTGGGGACCACCAACTATTTAATAGGCTCACCCCGTAGTTGGTTTACCTGATACAACATATCCAGATGAATCACAAAATGGGGAAACACTGACTCTGCCCCAGGTTGTTGTGGTTCCCCATCAACTATTAACACATTTTCCCAGGCGCGGGATAGGGTTGGGTCCCGATGTTGGGCGGTACCAAAATTATCCCCCAGAGGCATTGAGGTCTGCCAATTCAGGACCCGGCGGCAATTCCTCCACGTCTCCCACCATCACACTTAGCGGGGTTGTCTCCCCCTCTTCCATCGAAGTGGCGGTCACCCCTACTGCTGGCCCTTCGGTCTAAGGTTCCCAGGGTTCTGGTCTCCCCCCTGAGCCGGGCCACCATGCTAGGGTTACCCCTATCTCAAAGCAAGCCACAGTGCCGGGAAGCCTGGGAAGTCTGTCCCTATTATTAGTTCATAATATAGATTTGTGGAGACAGACACCTCGTGGGTCCATCTACCAGGCACCGTAATTAGAGACACCCGCGCGGTGGTGTAGTCTTTTAAGTCTCTGTGGATGCCCATCACCCCGACCTTCCAGCCAGTATACTCAAGGGACCGCACCAGATTAGCCCTTACTAGGGTCACCAGACTCCCTGAGTCCAGCAGAGCATCCGCCGGTGTGTCTCCCACTTCCACCTGGCACAAGTGATCTAGAGACTCTGGGGTACCTGTTGCACACAGCCTCCTGGCATATAGCGACTGATGGTAGCCATAGTTAGTGTCCATGGGCTCAAGCAGATGGGGACAGTCAGCCCTTACATGGTCAAGCTCCTGACACCGCCAGCAGACTATCGGAGCCAGGTCTGCCGTGGGTACATCCCAGTCGGGTTTTATTGGCTCAAATCTCTGGGCCTGGGGCGTTCCACCATCTCAAGGGCATTGCCAGGAGACACCTGACCGATCCAGTGCAGGAGAGGGTATGGCAAAGCCCTCCAGAACATATTGGCCAACAGAAATTTTGAATAGCAGTGGGACTCAGCATGTCAGGCTGTAGCCATTTTTGCATGAGGTGAAGTAAGTTATAATACTGGGGTCTTGCAGGCTCAGCCGGGTTGAACCCCCACTGATGCACCCAGTGGGCCCGGACCAACACATTTACCCCCAGTCTTGCCAGAATCTCACCCTTGACTTTCTGGTAGTCGGCCGCTTGATCGTCCGGTCAATACACCCACTGGGAATCGGATGCAAGGAAAGGAGCGACGACCTCAGCCCACTGTTCACGGGGTAGTTTTTCCCTGATGGTCATCTTAGGAATCGCGGCACGGACTGCTTTCCGGGCATCGTGGACGATCAGTGTTTTTTCTGCTGTTTGCAGAGCCATCACGTGTTGTAGCAGCAACTGGTTAGTCTCCTGCTGCTGCTTATAAGCCTCGCGTTGCTGCAGGTTTGTTTCTCGCTGCTGCAGATTAACCTCCATGAGGGCCTTTAACACAGCCTCCATTTTGTCGTGGGGTGCTGGTTGTAATACAGCTGCTTTAATGTACAACATACAACCGTGTCTGAAAAATGCAGACACCCAAAAAAAAGAAAAAAAAAACGGCGTTCACGCCAGCCTCACTGCTCACGCGCGCATCCTCCACCAATTGTGGGGTTTCGCTCTGTAGACAGGATTAGCGGATGCAGTATAGAGGCAACAACAAGTTCTTTGGATCAAACTGTTTTATTCACACATCAGGCAAGTGACAAAACAAGTAGTCTTAATCAAACAAAAAGTCACCTTGCGGTGTTGGTGGTAATTCACACCATGCAGGAATTCTGCATCAAAGTGTCACGAGGGTGTCAAGAACCATGCCTGACTCCGTTATACCCGGGGTCAGGAAGTCGCAGCGGTTGGCTGCCCGCTCTATGTAAGATAGGGCTGTTTCCTTATGGTAGCTTTCTGGGTTTGCTTTGCAAACCATTTTGGCTCACTCAGGGATCCGTAGCTCCTTCTCCTCAGCTGTTCATTGTCCAGCACTCCCAACCTCCTTATATTCCCCTCTCACACTTCTCTGGTTGCCAGATATAGAGCTTCCTGCCTGGACATCTATTCTGACCCTCTGGAGCTGTGCTGCTGCGTTCTCTGGTTGTTGGTCCAGAACGCTACCCTCCGGATCCCTGTTGGACCTTTGTGGTCTGCTGTGGTCGCCCACCTGGGTGTATGTGTTTGTCTGTATTGTCTGTCCTCTCCCTGGTGTTTCCCTCTTAGTGTCAGTGGTGTGGACTAGCGATCCCACCGGCCCGTTCACTATCTAGGGCTCATTTTAGGGAAAGCCAGGGTTTAGGCACGTGATCGCCGCACGGGTGAGGAACCCGTCTAGGGACGTCAGGGCAGTCAGGTGCCAGCCGCAAGGTGAGTCAGGGGTCACCACCTTTCCCTCTCCCTTGGGCAGGGCTTTCCCTTTTCCCTCCCTGTGCGTGACGCCGGTCATTACACAAAGAGTCCTTGACCATAGCAGCACCAACCTGTTTTCACGCCAAACAGGTAGCAAGCCTTCATTCAGACACAAGGCTCCCAGATCCCAACACAGAGACCTGGCTTCTGAGCCCAGCTGCCTATTTAAGGACAGCCAGGTGCTGCCAAAACCCGGAACGGCACTAAAATCCGATCCGGTATTTGACCTCACCTGGCTGTAAATCAGCCCATCAGTACATGCTGGGAGGAAAATACCTGTTTTTCCAGACAAAACCTCTCACGGTGTCACAATACCTAGTATCAAAATATGTATAACTAACTATAAGCACCTATTTGTGATCTTTATACCATTAACAAATCTAACACACTGTAAAATCAACTTACTATAATTTGATCTATGGCAGTCAGGAAAGGTAGTAAAATTTTAAATACTTTAACAGAGGACAACGACAATAACACATTTGTTTCACTTCAGGCATATTTTATAAGCATCACTAATGGAGACCATGAAATAACTGATTAGAAATGTAAATTAAAATGTTAAGTCAATGAACATAAGGACTTCTACACTGAAAACATATTAATAATGAAATAAAATGAAAGTACCAACATAAAAACAGAAATATAGAGGTTTCTAGTGGGACCTCTTAGGTCGTCCATAGACTGTAAGCAATCTATATGAATTTACACATGACCAGCCTGATGAATCTAAAATTTTCACGGGTCTGTTGCATTTTATGCCTTTAGACTAAACAATTATAATTTATTTCATAATTTTCATGACAGACTCAGCACTTCTTTATGCCTGGAGCCAAGAAGTACAATTTTATATGACAGATGTAATCTTACTGTGAATGAGACAAGTTTTGAGAAATTATTTAGCTAGTAAAATTATAAAAGCAAAGTAATGAAATATCACATCTTATTCTCCACTAGTACTGGTGTAATGTCTGAGGCCTAGCTAAACATCAAATGTAGACTCGAACATAAAAGGACCTTTACGCTATGATGGGCCAAATGGAAAAATAGAGATGGCAAATCCCACAGGTCTTAACTTTGTTTAGAAGTAAACATGTAACAGTCATATTCAAAGTAAACATAGTAAATTAGAGTATTGAATGTATATTTGCAGAGGGGTTGTCTCATAAAGTTAATCTTGTAACGTGGTGTTGACCCACAACATTTCATTAAGTGTTTTTACTGAACATAACTGTAGGTACAGTGGTGCAAAAGCTCTATATTTACAGTACTCTTCAAAAGGGTGCAATAAGCATGGTGGTTACAGTTCATTCCAGGGGGTGTTTTTGCTTATAGGCTGATGGTTACTCTGTAGAGCAAGGGACTTGAACGCTCTGGAACTCTATTAAAACAAACAACTCACCACATAATTTACTCAACATCACTTACACAGTCGATTGTCATCTCCACTCCCAAATGATCTTGTTAATACTTACTGGTACAACTGTTACCTCGGCTTCCACTATTGCTTCTCCAGTACAAGTGCCCACAATGTGAGTATGCCACACAACTGAATTAAATATTTTGCTCAGTTGTGGTATATCGAGTAACTGGACTAGTCTGACAACCAGTGATATACTGTAGCTACTTCCAATTGACATCAGAGTTGGTACATGTCACAACCCATAATAAACACTAATAGCTTCCCCCAGGTCTGAGATCAAGACCACAACCCCCTCCAGGCTTCCATAACTTCCACAGCCAAAGCAGAATGTTACTCCAAAACTAACTACTCCTAGGCCAGCAGTTTCAGGGGCTGTCTGCACATTAAACTGAAATCTTCCTTTCGCCATGGTTAGCCTACCCAGAGTTCTAGCTGGAATAGCAGCTCAACACCTGGTTCTATGAAAGCTCTGTCTCACTTTGTATAACAGTTTTGCTACTACCCTTCATAGATTCACTTCAGCACACTGCCTCTGCATAGCCATCTGCAGACCATCATCATATTGCTACCTCAATCAGTCTCAACAGGAATTTAAGTGTTTTCAGACTCTAACTATGCAATTAGAGATGAGCGAACTTTTGAAAAATTCTATTCAGCAGCTTAACCAAAGTTCCTCAAAAAATTTGATTTGTTATGAATTCATTCGTAATAAACCGCTATAAATCAGATTTACTAAGGTCACTCTGCCTTAGGGTACAGCCACATGAATCGATCATGCTGAGGGTGGGTTGTGGCCTCTGCTGTGAAGACCGCACTGTATAGTCGGTCTTCATTGCTAAAGGGGTTTCTCATGACTAATGTAAAAAATGTAAAGCAGACATCATATAGTACATGCCAATCTCTTTGTAAACAAATCTGGAACCAGCCCTGTACCTCACTTGGATCCAGCGATCTCCCCATTCGTTGTTCTGCTAGATTTATATTAAGCTCAAGGGGATTGTCTTTTCTGCTGCAGATAAGGGGCATTATCCATACTTTCCCTATCACAATTCAGGGGACAGTTGAAGGATGAAACTGAGCATGTTCAGTCATCTCAGTGAGCAGGGCAAAGAAATAAAAAAAAAAGAACAGCAGGTAGAGCTATACAGATCAAATGTTTGAAAAATGGTGGCTCACTCAAGACGGAGTCAGAGAATAGGTGCTGCTAACCCGTGAGAGGGACACCCACCCTCAAGTCAAAAAACAGCTATGAAATAAAGAAGGGTGAGCACTCAACAAAGGCGTTTGGAAACTGAGAGTTGAAAACTAAAAGTTTAATTAAACACTAAAATATTTAAGAAGGATAAAATAGTAATATACTAGATGAAGGATAAATTCGCATACAGATTAGTATATACAGTGGCGGAAATAATTATTTGACCCCTCACTGATTTTGTAAGTTTGTCCAATGACAAAGAAATGAAAAGTCTCAGAACAGTATCATTTCAATGGTAGGTTTATTGTAACAGTGGCAGATAGCACATCAAAAGGAAAATCGAAAAAATAACTTTAAATAAAAGATAGCAACTGATTTGCATTTCATTGAGTGAAATAAGTATTTGAACCCTCTAACAAAAAAAGACTTAATACTTGGTGGAAAAACCCTTGTTTGCAAGCACAGAGGTCAAACGTTTCTTGTAATTGATGACCAAGTTTGCGCACATTTTAGGAGGAATGTTGGTCCACTCCTCTTTGCAGATCATCTCTAAATCCCTAAGGTTTCGAGGCTGTCTCTGTGCAACTCTGAGCTTGAGCTCCCTCCATAGGTTTTCGATTGGATTAAGGTCCGGAGACTGACTAGGCCACTCCATGACCTTAATGTGCTTCTTCTTGAGCCACTCCTTTGTTGCCTTTGCTGTATGTTTTGGGTCATTGTCGTGCTGGAACACCCATCCACGACCCATTTTCAGTTTCCTGGCAGAGGGAAGGAGGTTGTCGCTCAGGATTTCACGATACATGGCTCCGTCCATTTTCCCGTTTATGCAAATAAGTTGTCCTGTGCCCTTAGCAGAAAAACACCCCCAAAGCAAAATGTTTCCACCCCCATGCTTGACGGTGGGGACGGTGTTTTGGGGGTCATAGGCAGCATTTTTCTTCCTCCAAACACAGCGAGTTGAGTTAATGCCAAAGAGCTCTATTTTGGTCTCATCAGACCACAGCACCTTCTCCCAGTCACTCTCTGAATCATTCAGGTGTTCATTGGCAAACTTCAGACGGGCCTGCACATGTGCCTTCCTGAGCAGGGGGACCTTGCGAGCCCTGCAGGATTTTAATCCATTGCGGTGTAATGTGTTTCCAATGGTTTTCTTGGTGACTGTGGTCCCTGCTAATTTGAGGTCATTAACTAACTCCTCCCGTGTAGTTCTAGGATGCTTTTTCACCTTTCTCAGAACCATTGACACCCCACGAGGTGAGATCTTGCGTGGAGCCCCAGAGCGAGGTCGATTGATGGTCATTTTGTGCTCCTTCCATTTTCGAACCATATGGATATGAATTTATATCTCTATTTCTCATACAAATTATTGCATATTGGAAAAAAGAAAAAAAGAAAACATGTGAAATAAACCCAGATTGCGAATATTCCATCTCTGCAATCTTGGATTATCTTCTCCTTTATTCAACAGCTCTAGAATGAGAAAAGTAATCTATATTACATAAAAACGCATATAGAGCTAATAAAACGCACATAAAACGCATGCTAACCGCAACAGAGTATTTATGGTCCAGTGAATTCCAGGTATCCACAGTTTTGATCTAGACTGTGGGCATAAAAGGCGGAGATTGCCACAGTAGCGATACCACTGATGAAGGGAAGCAGAGCTCCCGAAACGCGTCTGGGCTGGATCGCAGTAATAAAGAAGCAAACATCTCCGCAATAAACTTGCATGGCCATGCGAGAAATCCTACAACTTGGAAAAGACTGAGAACTTTGCTGTACCTGTTGCGTTGGATACAAGTCACGTGAACGGACTAACCCGGAAGAGAGTTCCAATTCCCGCGAGAAGTCGGTGAGTCTGTGAAGCAGTACGCAGAACTTAGCCGATTGTATCCTGCGCCACTCTCGCTAGATGAGAAGAAAGTTTCGGCCAGACACGAGGAAGGTAAGACCAAACTACCTGTGTCATTCGCCCCAATCTGTCTCAATACCGGCACGACCGGCACCATACACTGGGAGACCAGCAAACGCATAGTGGTATATGATATCGACTGATATCACCGGAGAAGTATTAATTAATTATTCAGCATCAATCAGTATAAGAGACCACTGAACAGGACTATTGATTCAGGACATTGCCCTATATACCACTAAAAGACTGCTTAGTGTATGGGCCACCAGCACATATGTGCACATTCATGTGAAGTGTGATTGGATGCGAATTGTTTATATATGAATTTGACCACAAATCTTATATGTTATATACTAATCTGTATGCGAATTTATCCTTCATCTAGTATATTACTATTTTATCCTTCTTAAATATTTTAGTGTTTAATTAAACTTTTAGTTTTCAACTCTCAGTTTCCAAACGCCTTTGTTGAGTGCTCACCCTTCTTTATTTCAGAGCTATACAGATACCTTTTATTGAATAGCTCAGTGACTATGCTAAAAAAATTTATAACATTTAATTACAATAAAACTCAGATCCAGGTTCTGGTTTGAAAACTGTAGAATGTTTTTTTGTGGGACAACCCCTTTAATGGCCGCGTGGTACCTTTAATGCACCTGTACACAGAGCCTGTTGCTGGTATGGGGTTTGGCTGGTTGAGTGGGTGCACAATATGCTGGCTTAACCACATCTCCAACCCCAGCTCTCTCTTGCCGTATAGGTGGGAACCCTTCTTCTGCCATCTGCTTTTCCTCCTTTTCTGCATCATATAGTATCGATGAGAATATGTCATCAGGAACATCAGCTCCACCTGTCTCTGCATCTTGCTGACTTTTTTAGGCAGTAAAGCCAGCAAAAAATGAGGATGGTCATCATTAAAACCTGGCCTCCCTAAGGGGTGCAGACTGGATGGTATTGGTTGGCACGCTGGGCAATGGAATAATAAAGGCATCCATCTTAGTATTGATATTTTCTTCTATTAATCGTTTTCAGCAACACTGTGCCTAGCATATGAGCACTTAAACAACAAAATGAGCCCTAGGTTGGAGCCCTCGGGATGAAAATTCACTTATTATACAAAAGGTCATCCAGACCAAAAAATCCCTTTAGGGGTCCCAGCAAAAAAGTTTAATGTATATAAAACTAATTCTTTAATTGTACCTTTAAAATTAAACCTACAGACAACAGATCATGAACAAATAAAACTATCAGGGACTAGCAATATGTCACTTATAGTCTTGGAATTGCTGGGAGGACTGAGTGGGTGCTTTATTTATCTGTGTGTTTATGGATGTTATTACCACATTGTGTTATATGGAACAGACTCACGTCCATCTGTCACCATCTATAGTAGCCACTGGGGACGGTTAGGACTTATCACAAATTGGCGATCAGGCAGCCACACTGTTTATTATAAGTCTGCGCAACACTACTTGGCAGTTTTCTCAATTCATTAGGTGCACACACAATGTGGCTGTCTGTATTACCACATATCAATTGTTCCCTGCCAGTGTTCATGCACTGTGGCTATTTGTATTATCACATTCAAATTGCTCACTTGCAGCATTTATACATTGTGGCCATTTGTATCGCCTCAATCAAATAACTCACTGCCAGTGTTCATACAATGTGGCTATATATCACCACCTGCAGATTATTCGCTGCCAGTGTTCATATAATGTGGCTATTTGTCTCACCACGTACAAATTCACTGCCAGTGTTCACACAATGTGGCTATTTGTATTACCACATGCGGATTGTTCACTGCCAGTGTTCATACAATGTGGCTATTTGTAACACCACGTGCAGATTCACTGCCAGCATTCACACAATGTGGTTAAATCCATCACCGCATGCAGATTGATCACTGCCAGTGTACATACATTGTGGCTGTTTGTATCTCCATGTGCAGATTCACTGCCAGCGTTCACACAATGTGGCTTTTTATATCACCACATGCAGATTCACTGCCAGCGTTCACACAATATGGATTTTTTGTATCACCACGTGCCGATTAATCACTGCCAGCGTTTGTGAAATGTGGCTGTTTGTATCACCACACATGCATCCACTCAGTCACTCTATCTATCCTCATCTGATGTATTGTTTCTATTGCTCAGCCCTGTCTAAAATCACACATACATAATTACTGCCCCTCCCGACATGTTTCGCCGCTGTTGCGACTTCGTCAGGGAAATAGGGGTAATAGTTGATATTTAATTCTTCTATTATTCTTCGTTTTCAGCAACACTGTGCCTAGCATATGAGCACTTGCCACGTCTGTCCCTAAGCTCAGCTCACAGGACAATGGAGGAGACTAGAGTTGAGCGAACACCTGGATGTTGAGGTTCGAGAAGTTCGGCCGAACTTCCCGGAAATGTTCGGGTTCGTAAAACAGCCCAGGAAAGGGCTAGAGGGCTGCAAAAGGCAGCAAAATGTAGGTAAATCCCCTGCAAACAAATGTGGATAGGGAAATGAATAAAAATAAAAATAAAATAAATAGCAGAGAATCAGGCTTCATGTCATAGCAGAGAATAATGCTTCATGTCACCCACCACTGGAACAGGCCATTGTCAGATATTTTTAGGCCCCAGCACCCAGACAGAGGAGAGAGGTCCCATAGCAGAGAATCAGGCTTCATGTCATAGCAGAGAATCATGCTTCATGTCACCCACCACTGGAACAGGCCATTGTCAGATATTTTTAGGCCCCGGCACCCAGACAGAGGAGAGAGGTACAATAGCAGAGAATCAGGCTTCATGTCATAGCAGAGAATCATGCTTCGTGTCACCCACCACTGGAACAGGCCACTGTCAGATATTTATGGCCCCGGCACCCAGACAGAGGAGAGAGGTCCCATAGCAGAGATTCAGGCTTCATGTCATAGCAGAGAATCAGGCTTCATGTCACCCACCACTGGAACAGGCCATTGTCAGATATTTTTAGGCCCCGGCACCCAGACAGAGCATAGAGGTCCCATAGCAGAGAATCAGGCATCATGTCATAGCAGAGAATCATGCTTCATGTCACCCACCACTGGAACAGGCCATTGTCAGATATTTTTAGCCCCCGGCACCCAGACAGAGGAGAGAGGTCCCATAGCAGAGATTCAGGCTTCATTTCATAGCAGAGAATCATGCTTCATGTCACCCACCACTGGAACAGGCCATTGTCAGATATTTTTAGGCCCCGGCACCCAGACAGAGGAGAGAGGTCCCATAGCAGAGAATCAGGCTTCATGTCATAGCAGAAAATCATGCTTCATGTCACCCACCACTGGAACAGGCCATTGTCAGATATTTTTAGGCCCCGGCACCCAGACAGAGGAGAGAGGTCCCATAGCAGAGATTCAGGCTTCATTTCATAGCAGAGAATCATGCTTCATGTCACCCACCACTGGAACAGGCCATTGTCAGATATTTTTAGGCCCCGGCACCCAGACAGAGGAGAGAGGTCCCATAGCAAAGAATCAGGCTTCATGTCATAGCAGAGAATCATGCTTCATGTCACCCACCACTGGAACAGGCCATTGTCAGATATTTTTAGGCCCCGGCACCCAGACAGAGGAGAGAGGTCCCATAGCAGAGAATCAGGCTTCATGTCATAGCAGAGAATCATGCTTCATGTCACCCACCACTGGAACAGGCCATTGTCATATATTTTTAGGCCCCGGCACCCAGACAGAGGAGAGAGGTCCCATAGCAGAGAATCAGGCTTCATGTCATAGCAGAGAATCAGGCTTCATGTCACCCACCACTGGAACAGGCCATTGTCAGATATTTTTAGGCCCCGGCACCCAGACAGAGGAGAGAGGTCCCATAGCAGAGATTCAGTGTAACGGTCACGTCCACAAACACACAGGGGGAAGGGTAGTGACCACTGCGCTCCACCCTCACCCCTGGCCCTGACTACTTGCCTCACGAGTCCTGATGACAGGGGACAGCTGGACGGCAGTCCCTAACTTAGGATATGTGCAGGGAAGACAGACAAGACAAAATACGGAACATGAACGGACCGGGTCAGAACCAAGAGAGCTACGCAGTACAACGGATTAAGGAAAGAATGGTCAGGAGAAGCCGGGGTCAAATACCAGAAGAGTAGCGAAGTACAAGAGGAGTCCTAAGAGAGTAGTCAGGTGGGAGCCGAGGTCACAATACCAGGATGGATGCGCAGTACAGGAGGAGCAGGCAGAGGATCGTCTGGGAACAGGATCAGGTAAGTATTCAGTAGTCCAACAGATAGCCAGGAACCTAGAAATTAACAGGCAACCTGTGACCAGCAGGCTGCCTGTATTTATAGTGGGGAGTGAGGGTCATGTGACGTGGCCAGCGTCACATGACCGACAGACCAACCAGTAGAGCACCGAGTGATCAGCTCGGCGCTCAAGGCAGACTAGGAGCAGGGAGCCACCCAGCCAGCAAAGCCGCCCTGGGAATGAGGTCAAGCACAGATCCTCATTCCCAAAGCTAAGCAACAGGTCTGCGGGAAATGGGGGACCAAGTGCACCTTCGGAACCCCGTGACATTCAGGCTTCATATCATAGCAGAGAATCAGGCTTCATGTCACCCACCACTGGAACAGGCCACTGTCAGATATTTTTAGGCCCCGGCACCCAGACAGAGGAGAGAGGTCCCATAGCAGAGATTCAGGCTTCATGTCACCCACCACTGGAACAGGCCATTGTCAGATATTTTTAGGCCCCGGCACCCAGACAGAGGAGAGAGGTCCCATAGCAGAGAATCAGGCTTCATGTCATAGCAGAGAATCAGGCTTCATGTCACCCACCACTGGAACAGGCCATTGTCAGATATTTTTAGGCCCCAGCACCCAGACAGAGGAGAGAGGTCCCATAGCAGAGATTCAGGCTTCATGTCATAGCAGAGAATCAGGCTTCATGTCACCCAACACTGGAACAGGCCACTGTCAGATACTTTTCGGCCCCGGCACCCAGACAGAGGAGAGGTTCATTCAACTTTGGGTTGCCCCGCAATATAATGGTAAAATTAAAAAAAGAGGATTGAATGAGGAAGTGCCCTGGAGTACAAGAATATATGGTTAAGGGAAGGTAGTTATAAATGTCTAATCTGCACAAGGGATGGACAGGTCCTGTGGGATCCATGCCTGGTTCATTTTTATGAACGTCAGCTTGTTCACATTGGCTGTAGACAGGCGGCTGCGTTTGTCTGTAATGACGCCCCCTGCCGTGCTGAATACACTTTCAGACAAAACGCTGGCCGCCGGGCAGGCCAGCACCTCCAAGGCATAAAAGGCTAGCTCTGGCCACGTGGACAATTTGGAGACCCAGAAGTTGAATGGGGCTAAACCATCAGTCAGTACGTGGAGGGGTGTGCACACGTACTGTTCCACCATGTTAGTGAAATGTTGCCTCCTGCTAACACGTTCCGTATCAGGTGGTGGTGCAGTTAGCTGTGGCGTGTTGACAAAACTTTTCCACATCTCTGCCATGCTAACCCTGCCCTCAGTGGAGCTGGCCGTGACACAGCTGCGTTGGCGACCTCTTGCTCCTCCTCTGCCTTCGCCTTGGGCTTCCACTTGTTCCCCTGTGACATTTGGGAATGCTCTCAGTAGCGCGTCTACCAACGTGCGCTTGTACTCGCCAATCTTCCTATCACGCTCTAGTGCAGGAAGTAAGGTGGGCACATTGTCTTTGTACCGGGGATCCAGCAGGGTGGCAACCCAGTAGTCCGCACACGTTAAAATGTGGGCAACTCTGCTGTCGTTGCACAGGCACTGCAGCATGTAGTCGCTCATGTGTGCCAGGCTGTGCAGAGGTAAGGACAAGCTGTCCTCTGTGGGAGGTGTATCGTCATCGTCCTGCGTTTCCTCCCAGCCAATCACCAGTGATGGGCCCGAGCTGCGTTGGGTGCCACCCCGCTGTGAACATGCTTCATCCTCATCCTCCTCCTCCTCCACCTCCTCCTCATCCTCGTCATCCTCATCCTCCAGTAGTGGGCCCTGTCTGGCCACATTTGTACCTGGCCTCTGCTGTTGCAAAAAACCTCCCTCTGAGTCACTTCTAAGAGACTGGCCTGAAAGTGCTAAAAATGACCCCTCTTCCTTCTCCTCCTCCTCCTGGGCCACCTCCTCTTCCATAATCACCCTAAGTGTTTTCTCAAAGAGACATAGAAGTGGTATTGTAATGCTGATAACGGCGTCATCGCCACTGGCCATGTTGGTGGAGTACTGAAAACAGTGCAACAGGGCACACAGGTCTCGCATGGAGGCCCAGTCATTGGTGGTGAAGTGGTGCTGTTCCGCAGTGCGACTGACCCGTGCGTGCTGCAGCTGAAACTCCACTATGGCCTGCTGCTGCTCGCACAGTCTGTCCAGCATGTGCAAGGTGGAGTTCCACCTGGTGGGCACGTCGCATATGAGGCGATGAGCGGGAAGGCCGAAGTTACGCTGTAGCACAGACAGGCGAGCAGCGGCAGGATGTGAATGCCGGAAGCGCGCACAGACGGACCACACTTTATGCAGCAGCTCTGACATGTCGGGGTAGTTGTGAATAAACTTCTGCACCACCAAATTCAGCACATGTGCCAGGCAAGGGATGTGCGTCAAACCGGCTAGATCCAGAGCTGCGACGAGATTTCCTCCATTATCGCACACCACCAGGCCGGGCTTGAGGCTCACCGGCAGCAACCACTCATCGGTCTGTTGTTCAATACCCCGCCACAACTCCTGCGCGGTGTGGGGCCTGTCCCCCAAACATATGAGTTTCAGAATGGCCTGCTGACGTTTACCCCGGGCTGTGCTGAAGTTGGTGGTGAAGGTGTGTGGCTGACTGGATGAGCAGGTGGAAGAAGAGGAGGAGGAAGCCGAGTAGGAGAAGGAGGCTACAGGAGGCAAAGAATGTTGCCCTGCGATCCTTGGCGGCGGAAGGACGTGCGCCAAACTGCTCTCCGTCTGAGGCCCAGACGCCACTACATTTACCCAGTGTGCAGTTAGGGAGATATAGCGTCCCTGGCCATGCTTACTGGTCCACGTATCTGTGGTTAGGTGGACCTTTGCCACAGATGGCGTTGCGCAGTGCACACTTGATTTTATCGGATACTTGGTTGTGCAGGGAAGGCACGGCTCTCTTGGAGAAGTAGTGGTGGCTGGGAACAACATACTGTGGGACAGCAAGCGACATGAGCTGTTTGAAGCTGTCTGTGTCCACCAGCCTGAATGACAGCATTTCATAGGCCAGTAGTGTAGAAATGCTGGCATTCAGGCCCAGGGATCGAGGGTGGCTAGGTGGGAATTTACGCTTTCTCTCAAATGTTTGTGAGATGGAGAGCTGAACGCTGCCGTGTGACATGGTTGAGATGCTTAGTGATGGAGGTGGTGGTGTTGGTGCTACATCCTCTGTTTGCTGGGCGGAAGGTGCCAATGTTCCTCCAGAGGGGAAGGAAGAGGCCAAGGCAGCAGCAGAAGAGGTAGCAGGGGGAGCCTGAGTGAGTTCCTTGTTTTTAAGGTGTTTACTCCACTGCAGTTCATGCTTTGCATGCAGGTGCCTGGTCATGCAGGTTGTGCTAAGGTTCAGAACGTTAATGCCTCGCTTCAGGCTCTGATGGCACAGCGTGCAAACCACTCGGGTCTTGTCGTCAGCACATATTTTGAAGAACTGCCACGCCAGGGAACTCCTTGAAGCTGCCTTTGGGGTGCTCGGTCCCAGATGGCGTTGGCCAGTAGCAGGCGGACACTCTTGGCAGCGGGTGTTCTGCTTTTGCCCACTGCTCCCTCTTTTGCTATGCTGTTGGCTCGGTCTCACCACTGCCTCTTCCTCCGAACTCTGAAAGTCAGTGGCACGACCTTCATTCCATGTGGGGTCTAGGACCTCATCGTCCCCTGCATTGTCTTCCACCCAGTCTTCCTCCCTGACCTCCTGTTCAGTCTGCACACTGCAGAAAGACGCATCAGTTCGCACCTGTGTTTCATCATCAGAGACATGCTGAGGTGGTATTCCCATGTCATCATCATCAGGAAATATAAGTGGTTGTGCGTCAGTGCATTCTATGTCTTCCACCGCTGGGGAAGGGCTAGGTGGATGCCCTTGGGAAACCCTGCCAGCAGAGTCTTCAAACAGCATAAGAGACTGCTGCATAAGTTGAGGCTCAGACAGTTTCCCTGATATGCATGGGGGTGATGTGACAGACTGATGGGCTTGGTTTTCAGGCGCCATCTGTGCGCTTTCTGCAGAAGACTGGGTGGGAGATAATGTGAACGTGCTGGATCCACTGTCGGCCACCCAATTGACTAATGCCTGTACCTGCTCAGGCCTTACCATCCTTAGAACGGCATTGGGCCCCACCAAATATCGCTGTAAATTCTGGCATCTACTGGGACCTGAGGTAGTTGGTACACTAGGACGTGTGGTTGTGGCAGAACGGCCACGTCCTCTCCCAGCACCAGAGGGTCCACTAACACCACCATGACCATGTCCGCGTCCCTTACTAGATGTTTTCCTCATTGTTACCGTTCACCACAATGAGAAAACAATTATTTGGCCCAATGTATTGAATTCAAATTCAGGCCTTTTTTTACAGGCACCTAACACTATCTGGCTATCTATTTATTTACCGTATTACACTAATACAGGCACAGCAGTAACCACAGATTTAGCTGAATATAAATTGTAGGCCTAGTATTTAGGCCCTGGATGACAGGTATCCCTTTACGGACAGAATTACACTTGGAGATGCACGGTAGCATGTGAAGTTATTGAGGATGACCCTATCAGCACCTTCAATGTAATATACCCTTTTATGGATAGATTTAAACTTGGCCTGCTACAGCAGAAACCACTGATTTAGGGAATTGCTAATTTGGGAATTGAATTTCAACCCAGAACAAAAACTGTGCTATGACGGACACTAAATAACTTGACCAGCCACAGCAGTAACCTCGGATTTAGCTGAATATAAATTGTAGGCCTAGTATTTAGGCCCTGGATGACAGGTATCCCTTTACGGACAGAATTAGACTTGGAGATGCACGGTAGCATGTGAAGTTATTGAGGATGACCCTATCAGCACTTGAATTTGCACCTTCAATGTAATATACCCTTTTATGGATAGATTTAAACTTGGCCTGCTACAGTAGAAACCACTGATTAATGGAATTGCTAATTTGGGAATTGAATTTCAACCTAGAACAAAAACTGTGCTTTGACGGACACTAAATAACTTGACCAGCCACAGCAGTAACCTCAGATTTAGCTGAATATAAATTGTAGGCCTAGTATTTAGGCCCTGGATGACAGGTATCCCTTTACGGACAGAATTAGACTTGGAGATGCACGGTAGGCCTTGGGCTTTCATTATATACCTTAAAACAGTCTCAGTGAAAGCTGCATTTGGCTTGTAGCTTTTATTCCTGACCAGATTACAGCTGGAGATATTCCAGCAGAAACCAGCCCTCTATGCTCTTCCCCCCTTCCCCATTCAACTGACTGAGAAATCAGCCAGAATGGAGGAACAGGGAGTAACAGGGGAGTGGTGACCTACTGCACAGAAGAGAGAGAACCAAAGGGGCCTTTTATCTTCTCTGTGTGACTCTAAGGCCTCTTTCACACGGGCGTGTCCGGATTAGGTCCGGATGCGTCCCGGTGCATTGCGGCAAACCCGTGCGAGTAGGAATGCAATTGCAGTCAGTTTTGACTGCGATTGCGTTCCGATGTTCATTTTTTATCGCGCGGGTGCAATGTGTTTTGCACGCGCGTGATAAAAAACCGACTGTGGTACTCAGACCCGAACTTCTTTAGAGAAGTTCAGGTTTGGGTTAGTTGTAGTGTAGATTGTATTATTTCCCCTTATAACATGGTTATAAGGGAAAATAATAGCATTCTGAATACAGAATGCATAGTACAATAGGGCTGGAGGGGTTAAAAAAATAAATAAAATAATTTAACTCACCTTAATCCACTTGTTCGCTCAGCCGGCATCTCTTCTGTCTTCATCT
This sequence comes from Bufo bufo, assembly GCF_905171765.1. Taxonomy (NCBI): domain Eukaryota; kingdom Metazoa; phylum Chordata; class Amphibia; order Anura; family Bufonidae; genus Bufo; species Bufo bufo. The sequence goes on along the minus strand of NC_053390.1, from coordinate 640,393,568 downwards.
GTGAGCAATAGGACCTTTGATGACGTCACTGCTTTCATCACATGGTCCGTCACATGATCCATCACCATGGTGATTGATCATGTGATGAGCGTAGTGACGTCATCAAAGGTCCTATTGCTCACAGCACAGATGAAGACAGAAGAGATGCCGGCTGCACGAACAAGTGGATTAAGGTGAGTTAAATTATTATTATTATTTTTTAACCCCTCCAGCGCTATTGTACTATGCATTCTGTATTCAGAATGCTATTATTTTCCCTTATAACCATGTTATAAGGGGAAATAATAATGATCGGGTCCCCATCCCGATCGTCACCTAGCAACCGTGCGTGAAAATCGCACCGCATCCGCACTTGCTTGCGGATGCTTGCGATTTTCACGCAACCCCATTCATTTCTATGAAAAACACACAAAGAGGAGCATGCTGCGATTTTCACGCAACGCACAAGTGATGCGTGAAAATCACCGCTCGTGTGCACAGCCCCATAGAAATTAATGGGTCAGGATTCAGTGCGGGTGCAATGCGTTCAACTCACGCATCGCATCCGCGCGGAATACTCGCCTGTGTGAAAGAGGCCTAAGGGTATCTGCACATATTGTGTATTATGCATGGTTTATCTGTGTGAATTTTCATGCGGGAAAAACACCAGTGTAAAGCCTCATTCACACGTCCATGTTTTGGTCAGTGATTTCCATCAATGACTGTGAGCCAAAACCAGGATTGGAGCCTCCCCACACATAAGGTATAAGGGGAGGATCTGCACATGTTCTGTGTTTAGAGCCGGACTGGTTTTGGCTCACAATCACTGATGGAAATCACTGACCAAAACACGGATGTGTGAATGAGGTATAATATAGTACTAGTAAAAATATTTGACAATACTTTGCATTAATTTCCATGCCAAAATTGACTTGCTGTGTGGATTTTGAAATCTGTAACATTTTTATTGTCTCTGCAGATTTTTAATGCAGATTCCACCTTTTGCTATGCAAGTGGGATTCCTTCTGGGATTCGCATCCCCACCTATGCCTTGGTTGAACTTGATGGACTTATGTCTTTTTTCAACCGTATTAACTATGTAACTATTAGTGTTGAGCGCGAATATTCGAATAACGAATTTTAATCGCGAATATCGGCACTTTGAGAATTCGCGAATATTTTGAATTTAGTGCTATATATTCGTTATATCGAATATTTGTCATTTTTTCCATCTGAACACATGATTCCTCCCTGCTTCTTGCTTGTGGGCCAATGACGTCATTGACCCACAAGCAAGAAGCAGATAGGAATCGTGTTCACTTCAGACGAATATTCTAAAAAACGAATATATAGCACTATATTCAATATAGTGCTATATATTTGTTTTTTAGAATATTCGTTATTTTTTTCCATCTGAAGTCTTGATTCCTCACTGCTTAAGTTGCTTGTGGGCACCACAAACATTTACATTTTACACTGTCCCTATCCTGTCCATACCCAATCTATAGATAAAATATACAGACCACTTCTCTAGCAGTAACCATTACATACTGCAGTAACAGTAATAACAATTATCACTAGAGAGGAATATTGAATATATTTCTGACAGATGGAAAAGATTTTCATCAGTCATTTTTGTTCACTGACTTTTGTCCTAAACAATCATTTTCATTTACTGTAGTTAGTTTATTTAAAACACTTTTTAGGCAGTCTTTAGGCTACTTCCACACTGGGTCTCACAAGCGGCCCAAAACGGATCAGTACAGCCCCAATGCATTCTGAATAGATAAGGATCCGTTCAGAATGCATCAGTTTGGCTGCGTTTGGTATCCGTTCCGCTTTTGAAGCGGACACCAAAACGGAGCTTGCAGCGTTTTGGTGTCCGCCTAACGATGCAGAGCCAAACGGATCCGTCCTGACTTACAATGTAAGTCAATGGGGACGGATCCGTTTAGACTGACACAATATGGTGCAACTGAAAACGGATCCGTCCCCCATTGACTTTCAATGTAAGTCAGGATAGATCCGTTTTGACTTAGACAAGCGTTTGCATTATTGGTGCGGATCCGTCTGTGCAGATACAAGATGGATCCGCACCGAACGCAGGTGTAAAAGTAGCCTTAGACTGTACTGTACAAGAAATACGAGGAAATTTTAGTGTCCATTTTATGGATGCAGGGTCCAGACCTCCTGCAGTTCATCAGAACCAGTGGTATGGCGACCTAATGTTCTGATGAACTACAGGAGGTTCAGGTGACTGTTCCCATAATACGGGAGTAATAAAGCACCAATATCCTACATGTCCAAAAGCAGCCTTAATTAATGCATGGTATGGAGTTCAGGGATTTATCATTGTTAATTAGGATTACACTATGTTTAGGGGCCTGGAAATGACATCGATTTATGTAAAAGTGAAAGTTTGTTAATTAATTTGTTCTTCATAGGCTCCTACATGCCCTGATGGATTTCAATGAAACTTGGTACATATACTCTTCAGAATCTGACTTATAAATACTGGAGGGTTGTCACGTTAATCTGGGAGGGTTCTGGAAGGTTGTAATAAAGTAACGGATTTTTCATGCAGCATGTGCATAACTGTAACTGCAGAGGCACTGCATTTCATCCCATAGCAACCAATCACAGAACAGCTTTCATTTTACTACAGCACTTCTTACAATACTGTATACCTATGTTTACCAATCTGTGGCTCTTCAGATGTTGCAGAACTAAACTCCGTCATACCCTGAAGGCTGCACCCCCACCAATCAGCTGTTTGAGGAGGCTGCAATGTTCCTGTGAGTGCTGCAGTTTCTTCCTAGGTCCATTCAAGCTGATTGGTAGGGGTTCTGGGTGTCGGACTCCCACAGATCTGAAAGTTCTGAAACTAATGACCTACCCTGAGGATAGGTCATCAATATCAGAATCTTGGAAAACCCGTATAACCTCTTCCCGCGCAGTGCCGCCGGGACTTTAAACATGGCGCCCACTCGCATGTGCAGCAGGCGCCATAGCCATTTGGTGCCTGCTGTTTCATACAGTAGACACCTGTGGCTAAAGTCCGCGACTGATGGTAATGCCAATCACAGACTTTTAATACTTCAGATGCTGTGGTCAAACGTGACCACGGAGATTGGGGGAGCCAGATGTAATGTGCGGCAGCTTCAATCCTCCAGAATGAACAAAAGCTGCTGCACATTAGTTCCTATGGAGCCCCTGCCTGTGGCAGGGCTCTATAGGAATACATTGAGACTCTCATACATTCCAATGCTAATGCATTGGAGTGTATGAGAGAAGCAATCTCATGATTGCTTGTGATTGTTCCCTATGGGAACTATTAAAAAGTGTAAGAAAAAAAATGTAAAAAAAAATAAATAAATATATATACAGTACAGACCAAAAGTTTGGACACACCTTCTTATTCAAAGAGTTTTCTTTATTTTCATGACTATGAAGGCATCAAAACTATGAATTAACACATGTGGAATTATATACATAACAAACAAGTGTGAAACAACTGAAAATATGTCATATCCTAGGTTCTTCAAAGTAGCCACCTTTTGCTGTGATTACTGCTTTGCACACTCTTGGCATTCTCTTGATGAGCTTCAAGAGGTAATCCCCTGAAATGGTTTTCACTTCACAGGTGTGCCCTGTCAGGTTTAATAAGTGGAATATCTTGCCTTATAAATGGGGTTGGGACCATCAGTTGCGTTGAGAAGAAGTCAGGTGGATACACAGCTGATAGTCCTACTGAATAGACTGTTAGAATTTGTATTATGGCTAGAAAAAAGCAGCTAAGTAAAGAAAAACGAGTGGCCATCATTACTTTAAGAAATGAAGGTCAGTCAGTCAGCCGAAAAATTGGGAAAACGTTGAAAGTAAGGGCTATTTGACCATGAAGGAGAGTGATGGGGTGCTGCGCCAGATGACCTGGCCTCCACAGTCACCGGACCTGAACCCAATCGAGATGGTTTGGGGTGAGCTGGACCGCAGAGTGAAGGCAAAAAGGCCAACAAGTGCTAAGCATCTCTGGGAACTCCTTCAAGACTGTTGGAAGACCATTTCAGGGGACTACCTCTTGAAGCTCATCAAGAGAATGCCAAGAGTGTGCAAAGCAGTAATCAAAGCAAAAGGTGGCTACTTTGAAGAACCTAGAATATGACATATTTTCAGTTGTTTCACACTTGTTTGTTATGTATATAATTCGACATGTATTAATTCATAGTTTTGATGCCTTCATAGTCATGAAAATAAAGAAAACTCTTTGAATGAGAAGGTGTGTCCAAACTTTTGGTCTGTACTGTATATATAAAAATTCTAATCACCCCCCTTCCCCAAAATGTAAATAAAAAATATAAACAATAAAATAAATACACATCATTGGTGAAAACGTCCGTACAATTAAAATATAAAAATATTTTTCCCATAAGGCCTCTTTCACATGGCCGTTTTTATTTTCCGTTTACGGGCAGTTTTTTGTGTTCCGTGTACAGTCCGTATACGTAACCATTCATTTCAATGGTTCTGCCCAAAAAAACTGAATGTACTCCATATGCATTCCATTTCTGTTTTTCCGTTGAAAGATTGAACATGTCCTATTATTGCCCGCAAATCACGTTCCGTGGCTCCATTCAAGTCAATGGGTCCGCAAAAAAAACGGAATACATACGGAAATGCATCCGTATGTCTTCCGTATCCGTTCCGTTTTTGCGGAATCATCTATTGAAAATTTTATGCTCAGCCCAATTTTTTCTATGTAATTACTGTATACTGTATATGCCATACGTAAAAACGGAATGGAAAAACGGAACAGAAAAACAACAGATACAAAAAACGGAACAACGAATCTGTGAAAAATGGAAAAAACTGGTCTGTGGATGGCGCTGTTATGGGGAGGGGGATCTGTGGATGGCGCTGTTATGGGGAGGGGGATCTGTGGATGGTGCTGTTATGGGGGGATCTGTGGATGGCGCTGCTATGGGGAGGGGAATCTGTGGATGGCGCTGTTATGGGAGGGAGATCTGTGGATGGCGCTGTTATGGGGGATCTGTGAAAGGCGCTGTTATGAGGGGGATCTGTGGATGACACATATAGCGTATGATGCTATATAGTGTCATCCATAGATCCCCCATAGCATGGTGATCCACAGATCCCCTCTATAACAGTGTCATCCACAGATCCCCCTCCCCATAACAGTTCCATCCACAGATCCCCTCCATAACAGCGCCATCCACAGATCCCCCTCCCCATAACAGTGCCATCCACAGATCCCCTCCATAACAATGCCATCCATAGATCCCCCATAACAGCGCCATCCACAGATCCACCATAACATTGCCATCCACAGATCCCCCATAACAGTGCAATCCACATATCCCCCATAACAGTGTCATCCACAGATCCCTCCCATAACAGTGTCATCCACAGATCTCCATAACAGTGTCATCCACAGATCCCTCCCATAACAGCGCCATCCACAGATCCCCCATAACGTGTCATCCACAGATCCCCCATAATAGTGTGGCAGCCTCCATATACCTCTCATTTCAGTTATCCTTAAGGTTACTTTCTTTCTGTGTTGACGAATACTTTGTTAAAAAAGTAAGGACTCTTTATTTTTTCATATTAAAAGAATATTGAGCTTGGATAACTTTGTTTCTTACACCGTTCACACAATTTTTATGTACAGGATTCGTAGGATTCGAGATTCGAAAGATTTGATATATTCGAGAACCTTTTCGGATTCGGATTAGAAAAAAATTTAATTTGTCCCACCTCTAACTTTTAGCATTCCCATAGAAATGAATGTAGGCTGTTTGCACATGAGCGGTGCGTCCTCTGTCACTTTGCAGGCTCCTCTCTAAGGATAGGTGAAGGTCCAAGACATTGGTAGAATATTCTAGCGATATGGTCCCAATGTTTAAGATGGGACAACCTCTTTAAGTCCATAGTTGACCATGGTGGCGTCACACCGCAGCATAAGGCATATTAGTGATGGACGAACATTGGCCGGAACGGTTCGCGAACGCGATAGCGCGAATGTGATCAAATGTTCGCGAACCGAAAGTTCGCGGTGGGCCCCATTCAATTTAAAGGCAGGCTAACCTGGAATACCTTCAGGTCATATTTGCAGCTACCAAATACTTACAAGAAGTGCACAAATAGTCCCACAACATTGACAGTGACATACCAGATGTATTATTCAAATTTGCGTTCCCCCATCATTATTTTTTTCAATGCGAAATATCAGCAATGTAATTTTCGCCTATGCGCATGTACAAAATTGGTGCGAACTACTACAGAAACTGGGTTTCCACCAGACCGAATGTGGATGCGATCAGAAAAAATGGTTGGCAACAATTTTCGTGATGTTGAGGAAGAATTTCTGATCACTGTAAGTAATTTGACATTAAAGCAGTGTATTTGATGACATTTCACATGCATGTTATAACAATCGCTGTATATGCAGATCAAGTGTTTAATAAAAGCGCCATTGCGAAAATCCCTAATGATGCGATTTATTTTTTTGTTTTGACATGTATTAGTGGCAAAAGAAAAATATATTTGCCGTTCAGTGGTGCAGTTATATGTTCTAAATCCTTTTGTGCAGGGTATAAGAGGAAAAAATTAGAGCTTATTTGCCATTCAGGGGTGCAGTTATATGTTCTAAAGCCCTTTTTGTCGTGTATTGCTGGCAAAAGAAAAATATATTTGCCATTCAGCGGTGCAGTTATGTTTTAAAATCTTTTGTGAAGTGTATAAGTGGAAAAAAGAAATATATATTTGCCGTTCAGCGGTGCAGTTATATGTTCTAAAGCCTTTTGTGGAGTGTATAAGTGGAAAAAAGAAATATATATTTGCCGTTCAGTGGTACAGTTATATGTTCTAAAGCCTTTTGTGGAGTGTATAAGTGGAAAAATAAGGGCCTATTTGCCGTTCAGCGGTGCAATTATATGTTCTAAAGCCCTTTTTGTCATGTAGTAGTGGCAAAAGAAAAATATTTTTTGCCGTTCAGCGGTGCAGTTATATGTTTTAAAATCTTTTGTGAAGTGTATAAGTGGAAAAAAGAAAAATATATTTGCCGTTCAGCGGTGCATTTATATGTTCTAAAGCCTTTTGTGGAGTGTATAATTGGAAAAAAGAACAATATATTTGCCGTTCAGCGGTGCAGTTATATGTTCTAAAACCCTTTTTGTCATGTATTAGTGGCAAAAGAAAAATATATTTGCCGATCAGCGGTGCAGTTAAATGTTCTAAAGTTTTTTGTATAGTGCATAAGTGGAAAAAAGAAAAATATGTTTGCTGTTCAGCAGTACAGTTATATGTTCTAAAGCCCTTTCTGTCGGGTAGTAGTGGCAAAAGAAAAATACATTTGCCGTTAAGCGGTGCAGCTTCATTGCCAGTGTGCCAATGTTGGCACCACGGCCCTGCGTCAACATATGCAGCGTCACCATAAAGTGGCCGTGGAAAACCATTGCTCCGATGTGGTGGTCCAGCCTGCTGCAGCAACCGCTGCATCACCCAGTGGCAAGCACCGGTTCAGGCAGTCAAGGCTCCACCACCACAGCCGAAGGGAGCTGTCTGTCTTGTCCTGATGCTCCTGCTCCTCCTCCTCCTCCTTCTAATCCATGTCAGTCATTCCGTCAGTAATCGATCACCGAAGCGGTTGCCAAGAGACAACACTATGCGTGCACTGAGCTGAATGTGCTCCTTGCTGGTGCTGCAGTCCCCTGCAGTCCCTCCCTTTTGAAGAAGTGGACTCTGCACCTTTCAGAGAACTGATAGCTTGTGCCGAGCCGAGATGGAGAGTCCCAAGCCGTCACTTCTTTGCCAAAAAGGCAGTACCAGCCCTGCACACACATGTAGAACAGAAGGTGAGCCAGTCCTTGAGCCTGTCGGTGTCTACCAAAGTCAAAGTACATGGCAGAGCCGATGTGTGGAGCTGTAATTACGGTCCGGGATAATACATGTCCTTTACGGCCCACTGGGTGAATGTGGTTCATGCACAGCCACACCAGCAACTTGGCCAGGAGACGCCGCATTCGCCTACAAGCTGTTACGCCGTTGGTCCTGTGACAATGTCTGCCTATGCCTCCACATTCTCCACCATGTCCTCAGCCTCCACTGCAGGGACAATTCACAGTGCCCCTCCAGCATACCACATGTGCAGGGCATGGCAGTGTCATGCTGTTCTGCACCTTGTTTGCCCGGGCAAACGGAGTCACACAGGGGAGGAACTGCTCCGTGTCTCTCAGCAAGAAATTGAATCCTGGCTTTGTCCGCAACAACTCAAAATCTGAACCATGGTGACCGACAACGGGAAGAACATGGTGTCAGCACTGCATCAAGGAGGGCTAAGCCATGCGCCCTGCATGGCACACGTGTTCAATCTGGTTGTCAAGCGGTTTCTGAAGTCTTTTACCCATCTGCAAGACATCCTAAAAATGGCCCTGAAACTTTGCATGCACTTCAGCCACTCGTACACCGCAAAGCACACCCTCCTGGAGCTGCAGCCGCAGAAGGGTATCCCCCAACATAGGCTGATATGCGAAGTTTCCATCCGTTGGAATTCCACCCTCCATATGTTGGACCGACTATACAAACAGAGAAAGGCCATAAATGATTTCTTGATGATCCAAGCGGACAGAAGTACTCCCCTGTGTAACTTCAATGTCAGCCAGTGGCAGCTCATGCGTGACACCTGCCGTTTGCTCAGGCCTTTTGAGGAGGCCATGTTATTTGTCAGTCGCCAGGACTATGGGATGAACAACGTCATTCCACTGCTTTATGTTCTGGAACAGAGGCTGGTAAATCTGGATGGTCAGGGGACTGGAGATGTGGCGCCTAGATCTCACGGCCACATGAGCCCTGTGGGGCTGAAATGGAGGAGGAGGAGGACATTGAAGCACAAGCAATGTGTAGCAAAATGGGTGGCTTTTCTACACAGGTGACAAGAGAGGAGGAGCAGGAGCAGCTGGAGGAGCAAGAGGAAGATGAGAAAGATGAGGCAGGTGACCCAGGCACACCGTGGCAGTATGCAGTGGAGATGGAGGCAAGGAATCCCTCCGAGTCACTTGCACAAATGGCCCGATGCATGCTGCTGCCACCTCCACACTATGTCACTGTCACGGATGGTGTACAGGAAACAAGACAATACAATATAAACAATGACTCACTGGATCCACAACTAAGGAACAAAAGGGAGACCCCTGCATGAGACCTGCCGCTCTCCCTTATTGCTCAGCCTATGAGACCACCCCAAAGGTGGATGGGCGCATATCCAGGTACCTCGACTATCTTACACCTGAAGACCCTACAATAGTGAGGGGATACGACCACCGGCTCCCTACACAGACACGGAGGGAGTCAGGGTCACCTGGATCCAGAAAATCATAAATACATAAACAGCACTTATCTTGCAGACAACTGGGGACTGTGGACTGAGAACTAGGAACAGCATGCACACACACTCCAGGAAGTTGTATAAGCCGCACACTACTGCATTCTGGGGAGGAACTTAAAGGGCAGCAATCAGTCCAACTGCATGACAGCTGAGATAGACTAACGAGATGAGGAACTCAACCAAAACAAAGAAATTCAAGGAGGAGGATCTGAAAGGCTCCTGTCAGAGCTTCTCAGCTGTCTGGCTGTGACAGTACCCCTCCCACTAAGAGTGGACTCCGGACACTCAGAGCCCACCTTCTCAGGATGGGACCTATGGAAGCCCTGATGAGACGAGAGGCCTTAATGTCCGTCACTGGGACCCACATCCTCTCCTCAGGACCATAACCCTCCCAATGAACGAGGTACTGGAGGGAACCGCGGACAAGACGAGAATCCACAATCCTAGAGACCTGAAATTCAAGATTTCCATCAACCATAATCGGAGGAGGAGGAAATGGCGAGGGTACAATAGGTTGAACATAAGGTTTCAATAAGGACTTATGAAAAACATTATGGATCTTCCAAGTCTGAGGAAGATCAAGACGGTAGGCAACAGGATTGATGACAGACAGGATCTTGTAAGGCCCAATAAACCTAGGACCCAACTTCCAGGAGGGAACCTTCAATTTGATATTCTTGGTAGACAACCACACCAGATCACCAACATTCAGGTCCGGACCAGGCACACGTCTCTTATCTGCCACACGCTTATATCTCTCACTCATGCTCTTTAGATTATCCTGAATCTTTTGCCAAATAGATGACAAAGACGAGGAGAATCTGTCCTCATCAGGTAAACCAGAAGACCCCTCTCCCGAGAAAGTCCCAAACTGTGGATGAAACCCATATGCACCAAAAAATGGTGACTTATCAGAGGACTCCTGACGACGGTTATTTAAAGCAAACTCAGCAAGGGACAGAAAAGAACACCAATCCTCCTGATTCTCCGCCACAAAACAGCGCAGATATGTCTCCAGATTCTGATTGACGCGCTCCGTCTGGCCATTCGACTGCGGGTGGAAAGCAGAAGAGAATGACAACCGAACCCCCAAGCGAGAACAGAAAGCCTTCCAGAATCTGGAAACAAACTGCGTGCCCCTATCAGAGACTATGTCTGAAGGAATACCATGCAATTTGACAATGTGGTCAATAAATGCCTGCGCCAGCGTCTTAGCATTGGGCAAACCAGGAAAAGGGATAAAATGCACCATTTTGCTAAAACGGTCCACCACCACCAGAATCACCGTCTTCCCCGAGGAACGAGGCAAGTCCGTTATGAAGTCCATGGACAGATGTGTCCAAGGACGGGAAGGAATGGGCAAAGGGAGGAGAGGACCTGATGGCCGTGAATGAGGGACTTTGGCACGAGCGCAAGTCTCGCAAGCTGCCACAAAACCCTCAACCGACTTACGAAGCGCAGGCCACCAGAATCTCCGAACGATGAGATCCAGTGTGGCTCTTGCCCCCGGGTGCCCAGCAAGGACCGTATCGTGGTGTTCTTTAAAAATCTTGTGTCTCAAAGCGAGAGGCACAAACAACCTCCCAGGAGGACAAAGATTAGGAGCTTCTGACTGGGCTGCCTGCACCTCTGCCTCCAATTCAGGAAAAAGAGCAGAGACCACCACACCTTCAGCCAAAATGGGACCCGGGTCTTCAAAATTCCCACCTCCCGGAAAACAACGTGACAGGGCACCTGCCTTCACATTCTTAACCCCAGGGCGGAACGTGACAACAAAATTAAACCTTGAAAAGAACAAAGACCATCTGGCCTGTCTCGGGTTCAGACGCTTGGCTGACTCCAAGTAGGCCAGATTTTTATGGTCAGTAAACACGGTAATAGGGTGTCTGGCTCCCTCTAGCCAATGGCGCCATTCCTCAAAAGCCAACTTGATGGCCAACAATTCCCTATCTCCCACATCATAATTTCTCTCTGCGGAGGAGAGTTTCTTTGAGAAAAAGGCACACGGTTGCCATTTGGCAGGAGAGGAACCCTGAGACAAGACCGCACCCACCCCTACCTCAGAAGCATCAACCTCAACTATGAAGGGTAAGGAAATATCAGGTTGTACCAGGATGGGAGCGGAAGCAAAACTCTCCTTGATATTAGAAAAGGCCTTACGCGCCTCTACCGACCAGGAAGAAAAATCTACCCCCTTTCTGGTCATATCAGTGAGTGGTTTAACAACAGAGGAATAATTCAAAATAAATTTCCTGTAATAATTGGCAAAGCCCAAAAAACGCATCAGCGCCTTCTGATTCTCAGGAAGCTCCCACTCAAGCACAGCGCGGACCTTCTCGGGGTCCATGCGAAAACCAGAAGCGGAGAGAAGAAACCCCAGAAATTGAATTTCTGGAACTGCAAACACACATTTTTCCAGTTTTGCGTATAATTTATTCTCCCGCAGAATGAGCAAGACCTGACGTAAGTGTTCCTTATGAGTCTTGAAATCAGGAGAAAAAATCAAAATGTCATCCAAATACACTAATACAAATTTTCCCAATAAATGATAAAAAATGCTGTTCACAAAATGCTGAAAAAACGGCTGGGGCATTCATCAAACCAAAAGGCATAACCAAATTCTCAAAATGGCCCTCAGGGGTATTGAAAGCCGTCTTCCATTCGTCTCCTTCTCTGACCCTGACCAGGTTGTATGCCCCTCTTAGGTCTAATTTGGAAAAGACTTTAGCCCCAACAACCTGGTTAAACAGGTCCGGGATCAGAGGAAGCGGATAAGGATCACGAATAGTGATACTGTTCAGCTCCCTGAAATCCAGACAAGGTCTTAAAGAACCATCTTTTTTCTTAACAAAGAAAAAGCCAGCGGCAACAGGTGACTTCGAGGGTCGTATGTGTCCTTTTCTCAGACTCTCAGAGATATAAGCACGCATAGCGACCCTCTCAGGTTGGGAGAGATTGTATAAACGAGATTTAGGCAGCTTGGCACCTGGGATGAGATTAATAGGGCAATCATACTCCCTGTGCGGAGGCAAATCCTGAACTCCACTCTCAGAGAAGACATCCGAAAATTCAGAGAGGAAAGGTGGTACAGTCTTAGTAGAAACCTCAGAAACAGATGTTATGAGTAGTGTTGAGCGAACAGTTCGAGCATAGTTCGGGTCCGTACCGAATTTTGGGGTGTTCGTGACACGGACCCGAACCCGAACTTTTTCGTAAAAGTTCGGGTTCGGGTTCGTCGTTCGGCATGTATTTTGGCGCATTTTGAAAGGCTGCAAAGCAGCCAATCAACATGCATCATACTACTTGCCCTAAGATGCCATCGCAGCCATGCCTACTATTGGCAAGGCTGTGATTGGCCAAGTGCAGCATGTGACTCAGCCTCTTATAAGCTTGTGCGCACGTCGGGACGTGCTCACTCCCGATGTGAATAGAACAGGGTTAGACGCAGCTGATGCTAGGGCGAGAATAGGCAGGGATAATTGAATAACTGGAAGCAAATTTCTCTCCTCCACCTATGATTTATCTGAACAACTGCAGCTGAGCTGCTTTTTTGATAGGGATTGGCTATTTTTAGAGTGGCCAGAGTGATTTTTCCATCCACATGTACCCGGGTTGACCGCCGGCCGCCATTTTGCGACTTGTAGTGCTGCAGCAGAAGCTGCCACAGTGTGCATTCCAAAGCTCCAAACAGGTCAGACATCTACACCTGGGATTCAGACCAATAGCGATTTAGCAGCACAGTCCAAGGCTATTTTTTTTAAAGGTTGTGCAGACCATTTTGTGGCACATGTTACTGAGCTGATAGGCGGCGGCTATCTTGGGACTAGTGCTGCAGCACAATCTCTCCCAACGTCCATTAATCACTTGTAATAGTGGTCTGTGCCATAGAAATCCTACATCAGGGACTTGGGTGTGCTTGTGTCACCCCTACTAATACCAGTCCACCTGTAATCCATACAGTGAAAAGCCATAAAGTATTCCAGTGAGGGAATTTTTTTTTTATTTAAAAAAGGCCAAGTTAGTTTATCTGGCGTTCAATATACTAGATACAGTTAGGCCTGCGTTTCATACATCTGGAATTAGCAAACTAATGTGCTGGGGTTGGGAAAACATATATGTACCCATACTAGAATCTGTCAAAGAAAGCGGTACTCACATATAACAGTCATTCCATCTGTAATCCATACAGTCAAAAGACTGAAAGTATTCCAGTGAGGGAATTTTTTTTATTTAAAAAAGGCCAAGTTAGTTTATCTGGCGTTCAATATACTAGATACAGTTAGGCCTGCGTTTCATACATCTGGAATTAGCAAACTAATGTGCTGGGGTTGGGAAAACATATATGTACCCATACTAGAATCTGTCAAAGAAAGCGGTACTTACATATAACAGTCATTCCATCTGTAATCCATACAGTCAAAAGACTGAAAGTATTCCAGTGAGGGAATTTTTTTTATTTAAAAAAGGCCAAGTTAGTTTATCTGGCGTTCAATATACTAGATACAGTTAGGCCTGCGTTTCATACATCTGGAATTAGCAAACTAATGTGCTGGGGTTGGGAAAACATATATGTACCCATACTAGAATCTGTCAAAGAAAGCGGTACTCACATATAACAGTCATTCCATCTGTAATCCATACAGTCAAAAGACTGAAAGTATTCCAGTGAGGGAATTTTTTTTATTTAAAAAAGGCCAAGTTAGTTTATCTGGCGTTCAATATACTAGATACAGTTAGGCCTGCGTTTCATACATCTGGAATTAGCAAACTAATGTGCTGGGGTTGGGAAAACATATATGTACCCATACTAAAATCTGTCAAAGAAAGCGGTACTCACATATAACAGTCATTCCATCTGTAATCCATACAGTCAAAAGACTGAAAGTATTCCAGTGAGGGAATTTTTTTTATTTAAAAAAGGCCAAGTTAGTTTATCTGGCGTTCAATATACTAGATACAGTTAGGCCTGCGTTTCATACATCTGGAATTAGCAAACTAATGTGCTGGGGTTGGGAAAACATATATGTACCCATACTAGAATCTGTCAAAGAAAGCGGTACTCACATATAACAGTCATTCCATCTGTAATCCATACAGTCAAAAGACTGAAAGTATTCCAGTGAGGGAATTTTTTTTATTTAAAAAAGGCCAAGTTAGTTTATCTGGCGTTCAATATACTAGATACAGTTAGGCCTGCGTTTCATACATCTGGAATTAGCAAACTAATTTGCTGGGGTTGGGAAAACATATATGTACCCATACTAGAATCTGTCAAAGAAAGCGGTACTCACATATAACAGTCATTCCATCTGTAATCCATACAGTCAAAAGACTGAAAGTATTCCAGTGAGGGAATTTTTTTTATTTAAAAAAGGCCAAGTTAGTTTATCTGGCGTTCAATATACTAGATACAGTTAGGCCTGCGTTTCATACATCTGGAATTAGCAAACTAATGTGCTGGGGTTGGGAAAACATATATGTACCCATACTAGAATCTGTCAAAGAAAGCGGTACTCACATATAACAGTCATTCCATCTGTAATCCATACAGTCAAAAGACTGAAAGTATTCCAATGAGGGAATTTTTTTTATTTAAAAAAGGCCAAGTTAGTTTATCTGGCGTTCAATATACTAGATACAGTTAGGCCTGCGTTTCATACATCTGGAATTAGCAAACTAATGTGCTGGGGTTGGGAAAACATATATGTACCCATACTAGAATCTGTCAAAGAAAGCGGTACTCACATATAACAGTCATTCCATCTGTAATCCATACAGTCAAAAGACTGAAAGTATTCCAGTGATGGAATTTTTTTTATTTAAAAAAGGCCAAGTTAGTTTATCTGGCGTTCAATATACTAGATACAGTTAGGCCTGCGTTTCATACATCTGGAATTAGCAAACTAATTTGCTGGGGTTGGGAAAACATATATGTACCCATACTAGAATCTGTCAAAGAAAGCGGTACTCACATATAACAGTCATTCCATCTGTAATCCATACAGTCAAAAGACTGAAAGTATTCCAGTGAGGGAATTTTTTTTATTTAAAAAAGGCCAAGTTAGTTTATCTGGCGTTCAATATACTAGATACAGTTAGGCCTGCGTTTCATACATCTGGAATTAGCAAACTAATGTGCTGGGGTTGGGAAAACATATATGTACCCATACTAGAATCTGTCAAAGAAAGCGGTACTCACATATAACAGTCATTCCATCTGTAATCCATACAGTCAAAAGACTGAAAGTATTCCAGTGAGGGAATTTTTTTTATTTAAAAAAGGCCAAGTTAGTTTATCTGGCGTTCAATATACTAGATACAGTTAGGCCTGCGTTTCATACATCTGGAATTAGCAAACTAATTTGCTGGGGTTGGGAAAACATATATGTACCCATACTAGAATCTGTCAAAGAAAGCGGTACTCACATATAACAGTCATTCCATCTGTAATCCATACAGTCAAAAGACTGAAAGTATTCCAGTGAGGGAATTTTTTTTATTTAAAAAAGGCCAAGTTAGTTTATCTGGCGTTCAATATACTAGATACAGTTAGGCCTGCGTTTCATACATCTGGAATTAGCAAACTAATTTGCTGGGGTTGGGAAAACATATATGTACCCATACTAGAATCTGTCAAAGAAAGCGGTACTCACATATAACAGTCATTCCATCTGTAATCCATACAGTCAAAAGACTGAAAGTATTCCAGTGAGGGAATTTTTTTTTTATTTAAAAAAGGCCAAGTTAGTTTATCTGGCGTTCAATATACTAGATACAGTTAGGCCTGCGTTTCATACATCTGGAATTAGCAAACTAATTTGCTGGGGTTGGGAAAACATATATGTACCCATACTAGAATCTGTCAAAGAAAGCGGTACTCACATATAACAGTCATTCCATCTGTAATCCATACAGTCAAAAGACTGAAAGTATTCCAGTGAGGGAATTTTTTTTATTTAAAAAAGGCCAAGTTAGTTTATCTGGCGTTCAATATACTAGATACAGTTAGGCCTGCGTTTCATACATCTGGAATTAGCAAACTAATGTGCTGGGGTTGGGAAAACATATATGTACCCATACTAGAATCTGTCAAAGAAAGCGGTACTCACATATAACAGTCATTCCATCTGTAATCCATACAGTCAAAAGACTGAAAGTATTCCAATGAGGGAATTTTTTTTATTTAAAAAAGGCCAAGTTAGTTTATCTGGCGTTCAATATACTAGATACAGTTAGGCCTGCGTTTCATACATCTGGAATTAGCAAACTAATGTGCTGGGGTTGGGAAAACATATAAGTACCCATACTAGAATCTGTCAAAGAAAGCGGTACTCACATATAACAGTCATTCCATCTGTAATCCATACAGTCAAAAGACTGAAAGTATTCCAGTGAGGGAATTTTTTTTATTTAAAAAAGGCCAAGTTAGTTTATCTGGCGTTCAATATACTAGATACAGTTAGGCCTGCGTTTCATACATCTGGAATTAGCAAACTAATTTGCTGGGGTTGGGAAAACATATATGTACCCATACTAGAATCTGTCAAAGAAAGCGGTACTCACATATAACAGTCATTCCATCTGTAATCCATACAGTCAAAAGACTGAAAGTATTCCAGTGAGGGAATTTTTTTTATTTAAAAAAGGCCAAGTTAGTTTATCTGGCGTTCAATATACTAGATACAGTTAGGCCTGCGTTTCATACATCTGGAATTAGCAAACTAATGTGCTGGGGTTGGGAAAACATATATGTACCCATACTAGAATCTGTCAAAGAAAGCGGTACTCACATATAACAGTCATTCCATCTGTAATCCATACAGTCAAAAGACTGAAAGTATTCCAGTGAGGGAATTTTTTTTATTTAAAAAAGGCCAAGTTAGTTTATCTGGCGTTCAATATACTAGATACAGTTAGGCCTGCGTTTCATACATCTGGAATTAGCAAACTAATTTGCTGGGGTTGGGAAAACATATATGTACCCATACTAGAATGTGTCAAAGAAAGCGGTACTCACATATAACAGTCATTCCATCTGTAATCCATACAGTCAAAAGACTGAAAGTATTCCAGTGAGGGAATTTTTTTTATTTAAAAAAGGCCAAGTTAGTTTATCTGGCGTTCAATATACTAGATACAGTTAGGCCTGCGTTTCATACATCTGGAATTAGCAAACTAATTTGCTGGGGTTGGGAAAACATATATGTACCCATACTAGAATCTGTCAAAGAAAGCGGTACTCACATATAACAGTCATTCCATCTGTAATCCATACAGTCAAAAGACTGAAAGTATTCCAGTGAGGGAATTTTTTTTTTATTTAAAAAAGGCCAAGTTAGTTTATCTGGCGTTCAATATACTAGATACAGTTAGGCCTGCGTTTCATACATCTGGAATTAGCAAACTAATGTGCTGGGGTTGGGAAAACATATATGTACCCATACTAGAATCTGTCAAAGAAAGCGGTACTCACATATAACAGTCATTCCATCTGTAATCCATACAGTCAAAAGACTGAAAGTATTCCAGTGAGGGAATTTTTTTTATTTAAAAAAGGCCAAGTTAGTTTATCTGGCGTTCAATATACTAGATACAGTTAGGCCTGCGTTTCATACATCTGGAATTAGCAAACTAATGTGCTGGGGTTGGGAAAACATATATGTACCCATACTAGAATCTGTCAAAGAAAGCGGTACTCACATATAACAGTCATTCCATCTGTAATCCATACAGTCAAAAGACTGAAAGTATTCCAGTGAGGGAATTTTTTTTATTTAAAAAAGGCCAAGTTAGTTTATCTGGCGTTCAATATACTAGATACAGTTAGGCCTGCGTTTCATACATCTGGAATTAGCAAACTAATGTGCTGGGGTTGGGAAAACATATATGTACCCATACTAGAATCTGTCAAAGAAAGCGGTACTCACATATAACAGTCATTCCATCTGTAATCCATACAGTCAAAAGACTGAAAGTATTCCAGTGAGGGGATTTTGCTTATAAAAAATAATATATTTCATTGTGGTGCGAGTTGAATCGCAACAATGAAGAAAAATACTATTAAGGGACGAGGACGCGGTCGTGGTGGTGTCCGTGGAGCCTCTGTTGCTGGTAGAGGACGTGGCCGTTCGGCCCCAGGCGCACACAGTAGGGAACGAACTCCCTCAACTAGCCGGCAGAATGTACCGCAATATCTCGTGGGGCACAATGCCGCTCTTAGGATGGTAAGGCCTGAGCAGGTACAGGCATTAATCGATTGGGTGGCCGACAGTGCTTCCAGCACGTTCACCACATGGACTTCCACCCAGTCTTCTGCGGAAAGCGCACAGGTGGCACTGGAAAAACCAAGCCCATCAGTCTGTCACATCACCCCCAAGCATATCAGGGAAACGGTCTGAGCCACAAGTTATGCAGCAGTCTCTTCTTCTGTTTGAAGACTCTGCTTCCAGGGTTTCCCAGGGGCGTCCACCTAGCCCTTCCCCAGTGGAGGAAGACATACCATGCACTAACGCACAACCACTTATGTCTCCAGATGAAGAGGACATGGGAATACCACCACAGCAGAGTCACCGACTCTCTGATGATGACGAAACACAGGTGCCCACTGCCGCGTCTTTTTGCAGTGTGCAGACTGAACAGGAGGACGTCAGGGAGGAAGACTGGGTGGAAGACGATGCAGAGGACGATGAGGTCTTAGACCCCACATGGACTGAAGGTCGTGGCGATGACTTTCACAGTTCAGAGGAAGAGGTAGTGGTGAGACCGAGACAACAGCGAAGCCAAAGAGGGAGCAGGGGGCCAAAGCAGACGAGCCGCCGCCCCCAGAGTTCGCCTGCTACTGGACATCGCCAACAGGGACCCAGCCCCACAAAGGCAGCTTCAAAGAGTTCCCTGGCATGGCACTTCTTTAAACAATGTCCTACCGACAAGACCCGAGTGACTTGCACGCTCTGCCATCAGAGCCTGAGGCGAGGCATTAATGTTCTGAACCTCAGCACAACCTGCATGACCAGGCATCTACATGCAAAGCATGAACTGCAGTGGGGTACACACTTTAAAAACCAGGCACTCGCTGAGGCTCCCCCTGCTCCCTCTACCGCTGCTGCCTCGGCTTCCGCCTCGAGAGGAATGTTGCCACCTGCCGAGCAGCAAACAGAGGATGTGCCACCGACACCACCACCACCGCCACCGTCAACTAGCGTCTCCACTATATCACACAGCAGCGTTCAGCTCTCAATATCTCAAACCTTAGAGAGGAAGCGCAAATTCCCCCCGAGTCACCCTCGAGCCCTTGGCCTGAACGCCAGCATTTCTAAACTGCTGGCCTTTGAAATGCTGTCATTCCGGCTGGTGGACACAGACAGCTTCAAAAAGCTGATGGCCATGGCTGTCCCGCAGTATGTGGTTCCCAGCCGCCACTACTTCTCCAAGACAGCCGTGCCTTCCCTGCACATGCAAGTGTCCGATAAAATCAAGTGTGCACTGCGCAACGCCATTTGTGGCAAGGTCCACCTAACCACAGATACGTGGACCAGTAAGCACGGCCAGGGACGCTATATCTCACTAACTGCACACTGGATGAATGTAGTGGCGGCTGGGCCCCCGGCGGACAGTTCCTTGGCGCACGTCCTTCCGCCCCCTAGGATCGCAGGGCATCATTCTCTGCCTCCTGTAGCCTCCTCCTCCTACTCGGCTTCCTCCTCCACTGCTTCCACCAGCTCATCCGGTCAGCCACACACCTTAACCACCAACTTCAGCACAGCCCGGGGTAAACGTCAGCAGGCCATTCTGAAACTCATATGTTTGGGGGACAGGCCCCACACCGCACAGGAGTTGTGGCGGGGTATTGAACAACAGACCGACGAGTGGTTTCTGCCGGTGGGCCTCAAGCCAGGCCTGGTGGTATGCGATAATGGGCGAAATCTCGTGGCAGCTCTGGGACTAGCCGGTTTGACGCACATCCCTTGCCTGGCGCATGTGCTGAACTTGGTGGTGCAGAGGTTCATTCACCACTACCCCAACATGTCAGAGCTGCTGCATAAAGTGCGGGCCGTCTGTGCGCGCTTCCGCCGTTCACATCCTGCCGCTGCTCGCCTGTCTGCGCTACAGCGGAACTTCGGCCTTCCCGCTCACCGCCTCATATGCGACGTGCCCACCCGGTGGAACTCCACCTTACACATGCTGGAGAGACTGTGCGAGCAGCAGCAGGCCATAGTGGAGTTTCAGCTGCAGCACGCTCGCGTCAGTCGTACTGCCGAACAGCACCACTTCACCACCAATGATTGGGCCTCCATGCGAGACCTGTGTGCCCTGCTGCGCTGTTTCGAGTACTCCACCAACATGGCCAGTGGCGATGACACTGTTATCAGCGTTACAATACCACTTCTATGTCTCCTTGAGAAAACACTTAGGGCAATGATGTTAGAGGAGGTGGCCCAGGTGGAGGAGGATGAGGGCTCGTTTCTAACACTTTCGGGCCAGTCTGTTCGAAGTGTTTAAGCAGCAGAGGACAGGTTCACAAGTCGCCAGCCAAGGCACTGTACTGGAGGACGAGGAGGATGAGGAGGAGGAGGTGGAGGGGGACGAGGATGACGCAAGTTCACAGCGGGGTGGCAGCCCAGGCCCATCACTGGTGCGTGGCTGGGGGGATACGGTGGACGATGACGATACGCCTCCCACAGAGGACAGCTTGTCCTTACCCATGGGTAGCCTGGCCCACATGAGCGAATATATGCTCCAATGCCTGCGCAACGACAGCAGAGTTGCCCACGTTTTAACGTGTGCAGACTACTGGGTGGCCACCCTGCTGGATCCCCGGTATAAAGACAATGTGCCCACTTTAATTCCTGAACTGGAGCGCGACCGTAAGATGCGCGAGTACAAGCGCACGCTGATAGAGGCGCTCTTGAGAGCATTCCCACATGTCACAGGGGAACAGGTGGAAGGTGAAGGCAGAGGAGTGGCAAGAGGTCGCCAACGCAGCTGTGTCACGGCCAGCTCATCTGAGGGCAGGGTTAGCATGGAAGAAATGTGGAAAAGTTTTGTCTCCACGCCACAGCTATCTGCACCGACACCTGATACGGAACGTGTTAGCAGGAGGCAGCATTTCACTAACATGGTTGAACAGTATGTCTGCACACCCCTCCACATCCTGACGGATGGTTTCGAAATTGTCCACGTGGCCAGAGTTAGCATGTTATGCCTTGGAGGTGCTTTCCTGCCCGGCGGCCAGCGTTTTATCTGAACGCGTATTCAGCACGGCAGGGGGCGTCATTACTGACAAGCGCAGCCGCCTGTCCACAGCCAACGTGGACAAGCTGACCTTCATAAAGATGAACCAGGCATAGATCCCACAGGACCTGTCCCTCCCTTGTGCAGAGTAGTCCTTATTAACTGCCTAAAACATGTCTTGTTGTGCTACGGGCCACTTCTTTATTTGATACAAATTTTATGAAACCCACAGTTGAATGAAACTCTTCTCTGTCTGGGCGCCGGGGCCTAACCAGATGAAAGTGGCCGGTTAAACTAACGGGTGACATGAAGCCATAACCTCTGCCATGCTACCTCTGTCTTCTGTCTGGGTGCTGAGGCCTAAGTCAAATAAAGCGGTCTTCTGCTGTGCTGGGGGATATGAAGCTAATCTCTGACCTCTCTCCTCTGTCTGGGTCCAAAGGCCTAAATCACTGAAAGAGGCCTTCTCCTGTGGTGTGTGATATGATGCCAGAATATGTGCTGTGGGGCCTCTCTCCTCTTCCTGGGTGCAGGGGTCAAAGTAACTCAATGGTGGCTTCTCCTGTGGTGGCTGATATGATGCCAGAATATGTGCTGTGGTGCCTCTCTCCTCTTCCTGGGTGCAGGGGTCAAAGTAACTAAATGGTGGCTTCTCCTGTGGTGGCTGATATGATGCCAGAATATGTGCTGTGGGGCCTCTCTCCTCTTCCTGGGTGCAGGGGTTAAAGTAACTCAATGGTGGCTTCTCCTGTGGTGGCTGATATGATGCCAGAATATGTGCTGTGGTGCCTCTCTCCTCTGTCTGGGTCCAAAGGCCTAAATCACTGAAAGAGGCCTTCTCCTGTGGTGTGTGATATGATGCCTGAATATGTGCTGTGGTGCCTCTCTCCTCTTCCTGGGTGCGGGGGTCAAAGTAACTCATTGGTGGCTTCTCCTGTGGTGGCTGATATGATGCCAGAATATGTGCTGTGGGGCCTCTCTCCTCTTCCTGGGTGCAGGGGTCAAAGTAACTAAATGGTGGCTTCTCCTGTGGTGGCTGATATGATGCCAGAATATGTGCTGTGGTGCCTCTCTCCTCTTCCTGGGTGCAGGGGTCAAAGTAACTAAATGGTGGCTTCTCCTGTGGTGGCTGATATGATGCCAGAATATGTGCTGTGGGGCCTCTCTCCTCTTCCTGGGTGCAGGGGTCAAAGTAACTCAATGGTGGCTTCTCCTGTGGTGGCTGATATGATGCCAGAATATGTGCTGTGGTGCCTCTTTCCTCTTCCTGGGTGCGGGGGTCAAAGTAACTCAATGGTGGCTTCTCCTGTGGTGGCTGATATGATGCCAGAATATGTGCTGTGGTGCCTCTCTCCTCTTCCTGGGTGCGGGGGTCAAAGTAACTCAATGGTGGCTTCTCCTGTGGTGGCTGATATGATGCCAGAATATGTGCTGTGGTGCCTCTCTCCTCTTCCTGGGTGCAGGGGTCAAAGTAACTAAATGGTGGCTTCTCCTGTGGTGGTTGATATGATGCCTGATTCTCTGCTGTGAAACCTCTCTCCTCCATCTGGGTGTAGGGGTCAAAGTCTTTCAAAGTCGCCTTCTCCTGTGCTGATTGATATAAAGCTGATGGTTGTGCCATCTGACATGGTTGCCAGGGTCTGATTCAATGGGGGCCTACTCCTGTGGTGGGTGATCTAAATGCCTGATTCTCTGCTGTGAAACCTCTCTCCTCCGTCTGGGTGTAGGGGTCAAAGTCTTTCAAAGTCGCCTTCTCCTGTGCTGATTGATATGAAGCTGATGGTTGTGCCATCTGACATGGTTGCCGGGGTCCCATTAAATTGGGGCCTACTCCTGTGGTGGGTGATCTAAATGCCTGATTCTCTGCTTTGAAACCTCTCTCCTCCGTCCGGGTGTAGGGGTCAAAGTCTGTCAAAGTTGCCTTCTCCTGTGCTGATTGATATAAAGCTTATGCTTGTGCCATCTGACATGGTTGCCGGGGTCTGATTCAATGGTGGCCTACTCCTGTGGTGGGTGATCTAAATGCCTGATTCTCTGCTGTGTAACCTCTCTCCTCCGTCTGGGTGTAGGGGTCAAAGTAACTAAATGGTGGCCTACTCCTGTGGTGGGTGATATGATGCCTGGTTCTCTGCTGTGGGACCTCTCTCCTTTGTCTGGGTGCTGTGGTCAAAATAATAGTAAGTGACCTTCTCCATTGGTGGGTGACTTGAAGCCTGATTCTGTGCTATGGGACCTCACTCCAATTAATATTGTTTAATTTTTATTTATTTTATGTTAACTCATCATTTCCCTATCTACATTTGTTTGCAGGGGATTTAACTACATTTTGCTGCCTTTTGCAGCCCTCTAGCCCTTTCCGGGTGTGTTTTACAGCCTTTTTAGTGCCCAAAAGTTCGGGTCCCCATTGACTTCTATGGGGTTCGGGATGAAGTTCGGGTCGAGTTCGGATCCCGAACCCGAACATTTTTCGAAAGTTCGGCCGAACTCGTCGAACTTGAACATCCAGGTGTTCTCTCAACTCTAGTTATGAGGCAATTCTCTCTGCAAAAGTCACTCCAACCATTTATTTGCATCGCTTGCCAATCAATGGTGGGGTTATGTTTAGTGAGCCAGGGTAGTCCCAACACTAGAGGAGTAGGCAAACCGCTAAGGACGAAACATGACACATCCTCAACATGAGCATCACTCACAATTAAACGGATATTGCGAACTATGCCCTTTAATGATTTCTGAGAAAGTGGAGCGGAATCAATAGCAAAAACAGAAATATCCTTTCCCAAAGTGCATACCTGGAAACCATGAGTTATTGCAAATTGATTATCAATGAGATTGACAGCTGCTCCACTATCCACAAAAATCTCACAAAAAATGCTCTTGATCTCTAGCGCCACCCTAGCAGGTAGGACAAAACGGGAACTACAAGCAAACGGAAAACCTTCAATTTCCGCCTCAACCCTGCCAATAGTAACAGACGGAACATTTTTAAAAGATTTTTTCCTTTTTGTTTCTTTATTTCTCCCAGAAAACTGCCTGAATCTCCTAGAGGAACAAACATTTGCCAAATGATTTATACCTCCACAACAAAAACAAAACCCTCCCATGCGGGCTGAATGTTCTATTGTCTGAGGCAATCAACCCCAGCTGCATGGGTTCCTGTTCAGAAGGGGCTGACAGTGACTGAGACCCCTGTGCACAGAATGAGACCGCTGCACTGTCCCGGGACTGAGTATGACAGGAAGGAGAGATCTCTCCTCTCTCACTAAGACGCCTGTCAATACGAACGGCCTGAGAGATAGCAGAGTCCAGGGAGATTGGCCTCTCATGAAAGGCAAATGCATCTTTCAATCCCTCTGAAAGACCCTGGCAAAATTGACTTCGGAGTGCAGCATCATTCCAACCAGTATCAGCTGCCCATCTCCGAAATTCTGAGCAGTATATCTCTGCGGATTGTTTACCCTGGCATAACAGACGTAGTTTAGACTCAGCCAGAGCAATACGATCCGGATCATCATATATCTGACCCAGGGCTAAAAAGAATTCATCCACTGAGCGGAGGGGCCGTGCCCCCTCCGGTAGCGAAAAGGCCCAAGACTGAGCGTTACCCCTGAGCAGCGATACAATGATCCCCATCCTCCGTTCTTCATCACCAGAGGAATGGGGAAGAAGGCGAAAATGGAGTTTGCAAGCCTCTTTAAAACGCACAAAATTCTCACTACCCCCAGAGAACGTATCCGGGAGCGAGATCTTAGGCTCAGCACAAACTCCATGAACGCAAGCTGAACCCGTCACTTGGGCGGCTTATAATGTCACGGATGGTGTACAGGAAGCAAGACCATACAATAAAAACAATGACTCACTGGATCCACAACTAAGGAACAAAAGGGAGACCCCTGCATGAGACCTGCCGCTCTCCCTTATTGCTCAGCCTATGCGACCACCCCAAAGGTGGATGGGCGCATATCCACGTACCTCGACTATCTTACACCTGAAGACCCTACAATAGTGAGGGGATACGACCACCGGCTCCCTACACAGACACGGAGGGAGTCAGGGTCACCTGGATCCAGAAAACAGAAAATCATAAATACATAAACAGCACTTATCTTGCAGACGACTGGGGACTGTGGACTGAGAACTAGGAACAGCATGCACACACACTCCAGGAAGTTGTATAAGCCGCACACTACTGCATTCTGGGGAGGAACTTAAAGGGCAGCAATCAGTCCAACTGCATGACAGCTGAGATAGACTAACAAGATGAGGAACTCAACCAAAACAAAGAAATTCAAGGAGGAGGATCTGAAAGGCTCCTGTCAGAGCTTTTCAGCTGTCTGGCTGTGACAGTCACCTTGCCACTCTGTGGTCTCCTGATGCTGCTGTTACCTCCACACTATGTCACCTTGCAGCTCCGTGGTCTCCTGATGCTGCTGCCACCTCCCCACACTCTGTCACCTGGTCACTCTGTGGTCTCCTGATGCTGCTCCTACCTCCACACTATGTCACCTTGCCACTCTGTGGTCTCCTGATGCTGCTGTCACCTCCACACTATGTCACCTTTCCACTCTGTGGTCTCTTGATGCTGCTGATTCCACCTCTACACTGTCATTGTGCCTCTCTGTGGCCTCTTGCTGCTGCTGCTGCCACCTCCACAGTGTCATTGTGCCACTCTGTGGCCTCTTGCTGCTGCTGCCACCTCCACACTGTCATTGTGCCACTCTGTGGCCTCCTGATGCTGCCGCCACCTCTACACTCTTACATTGTGCTGCTCTGTGGCCTCCTGATTCTGCCACCACCACCACACTGTCATTGTGGCACTCTGTAGCCTCCTCCTGATGCTGCCGCCACCTCCAGACTCTGTCATTGGGACACTCTGTGGTCTCCTCATGCTGCTTCCACCTCACCAGAACCCTACTCCACACTGATGAGGGGCAACACCCCGAAACAGCTGTCTGTGGATGGATAACTGGCTTAGGTTTTCCCCGTCACATCCTTAAAGCTTGTAAAAGAGCAGGATCTTGACATAGGGGCCACTTAATATGGTGGATTTGGTGATCTCTGTAATGGGGACACCCCTTTGCTCGGTTTTCCTTCCTTTGAGGGATATCTGGCTTTCACTGTGTTGAAGACCCATACCTGGGGCTCCACGGTCATTTTGCATTCCAAAATGGGGTCACATGGGGTATTTATACTGCCCTTGCATTTTAGGGGCCCTAAAGCATGAGAAGTAGTTTGGAATCCAAATGCGTAAAAATGCCCTGTGAAATCCTAAAAGTACTCATTGGAATTTGGGCCCCTTTGCGCACCTAGGCTGCAAAAAAGTGTCACACATGTGGTATCGCCGTACTCAGAAGAAGTAGGGCAATGTGTTTTGGGGTGTATTTTTACATATACCCATGCTGGGTGAGATAAATATCTCTGTAAAAGACAACTTTTCCCATTTTTTTATACAAAGTTGTCATTTTACAGAGATAATTCTCTCACCCATCATGGGTATATGTAAAAAGACATCCCAAAACACATTGCCCTACCTCTCCTGAGTACGGCAATACCACATGTGTGACACTTTTTTGCAGCCTAGGTGCACAAAGGGGCCCAAATTCCAATGAGTATCTTTAGGATTTCACAGGGCATTTTTTTCGCATTTGGATTCCAAACTACTTATCACGCTTTAAGGCCCCTAAAATGCCAGGGCAGTATAAATACCCCACAAGTGACCCTATTTTGGAAAGAAGACACCCCAAGGTATTCCATGAGGGGCATGGCGAGTTCCTAGAATATTTTATTTTTTTGGCACAAGTTAGCAGAAAATGATATATATTTTTTTTCCTTACAAAGTCTCATATTCCACTAACTTGTGACAAAAAATAAAATTTTACGCAAAGGGGCCCAAATTCCAATGAGTACCTTTTAGGAGGGCATTTTTAGACATTTGGATTCCAGACTTCTTCTCACGCTTTAGGGCCCCTAAAATGCCAGGGCAGTATAAATACCTCACATGTGACCCCATTTTGGAAAGAAGACACCCCAAGGTATTCTGTGAGGGGCATGGCGAGTTCATAGAATTTTTTATTTTTTTGGCACAAGTTACAGCTAACTTGGGACAAAAAGTTCAATCTTTCATGGACTCAATATGCCCCTCAGCGAATACCTTGGGGTGTCTTCTTTCCAAAATGGGGTCATTTGTGGGGTGTTTGTACTGCCCTGGCATTTAAGGGTCTCCACAATCATTACATGTATGGCCAGCATAAGGAGTTTCTGCTTATCTCCTTATATTGAGCATAGGGGTAATGAGATTTTTTTTTTCCGTTCAGCCTCTGGGCTGAAAGAAAAAATGAACGGCACAGATTTCTTCATTCGCATCGATCAATGTGGATGAAAAAATCTCTGCCAAAAAATGTGCAAAAAAAAAAGGAGGGGAAAGGCGTCTGCCAGGACATAGGAGCTCCACCCAACATCCAAACCCACTCAGCCCGTATGCCCTGGCAAACCCGATTTCTCCATTCACATCAATCGATGTGGATGAATAAATCATTGCCGGAATTTTTTATTATTTTTTTTAAATACAAAGTGTTTGCCAAAGCATATGAACACCGCCCCTAAGCTCTTAAGCCTCGGCAAATGTATCTTTTTTACTGCAGAGGAGAAATCTTGTCTTGCAGCGCCGCATACACCGACTTTTGTGTAATCTGACAGCAGTGCAATGCTTCTGTCAGAATGCACATCAGTGCTGCAGCTGGTTGATCGGTTGGTCCACCTAGAAGGTAAAAAAAAAAAAAAAAACAGGCCGCAACGCAATAAATTTATTAACATTAACTTTATATAACATTTGAAACAGAACATTAACTTTTATAAACTTTATTGAACTTTTGGAATAATAACTTTTTTGCTTACCTGTGTTTTTTTGTTTTTTTGTTTTTTACCTTTATAGGACAAACCTCTCATTCCCCATTAGACAATGTGCAAAGCGCAAATCGCCCAGAGATGTGGCGAAGTACATTATGCACTTTGTCCCAGGTGAAAGGAGAGGTTTGCAGCAGCTCTGTGTGAAAGGGCCCTAAGACCCCTGTGTGCCTGTCCTGTGTCACGCAATCCCTATACTAAGTGTACCTGTGTGTGGTACTTCCGGAAACACTCCCCTAAGCATAGGGCAGGGTGGTTAGGGCAGTCAGGGCAGAAATAGCGGGTGTCACGCCTTATTCCACTCCTGCTACAGACACCACATCTTTTTCGGGGTGGCGCTTGGTTTGAGGTACCAGCAACGACATTGGGGAAATGTCGCTCATGTAGACGGCTCACTACACTGGTGGTTGGGGCCACGGAACCTCCTGGATACAGGAGGTTCTCGATGATCTCTTCCTGAAATTTGAGGAAAGATCCTGTTCTCCCAGCCTTACTATAGAGAACAAAACTATTGTACATAGCCAATTGAATTAGGTATACAGACACCTTCTTATACCAGCCTCTGGTCCTGTGGGAGTGTAAATGAGGAGCCAACATCTGGTCATTGAAGTCCACCCCTCCCATGAGCAATTGGCTATGTACAATAGTTTTGTTCTCTATAGTTGTGGACACAGAGGGGGTTTTCAATGACTCTAGTTGCTCGTTCAATTTGGATTGTCGTGTCTGCGTGAATGGAGGAGAGCATGTAAGCGTCACGCTTGTCTCTCCATTTCACCGCGAGCAGTTCTTCGTCACACAATGCAGCCCTCTCCCCCCTTGCAAGACGGGTGGTAACGAGCCATTGGGGGAAGCCCCGGTGACTAGGTCGCGCGGTGCCACAGCAGCCAATCTGTTCTAGAAACAAATGCCTAAAGAGGGGCACACGAGTATAGAAATTGTCCACATAAAGGTGGTACCCCTTGCCAAATAAGGGTGACACCAAGTCCCAGACTGTCTTCCCACTGCTCCCCAGGTAGTCAGGGCAACCGACCGGCTCCAGGGTCTGATCTTTACCCTCATAGACACGAAATTTGTGCGTATAGCCTGTGGCCGTTTCACAGAGCTTATACAATTTGACCCCATACCGGACGCACTTGCTTGGGATGTATTGTTTGAAGCCAAGGTGCCCGGTAAAATGTATCAGGGACTCGTCTATGCAGATGTTTTGCTCAGGGATATACAAATCTGCAAATTTGGTGTTAAAGTGGTCTATGAGGGGCCAAATTTTGTGGAGCCGGTCAAAAGCTGGGTGGCCTCTGGGACGAGAGGTGCTATTATCACTAAAGTGCAGGAAACGCAGGATGGTCTCAAATCGTGTCCTGGACATGGCAGCAGAGAACATGGGCATGTGATGAATTGGGTTCGTGGACCAATATGACCGCAATTCATGCTTTTTTGTCAGGCCATGTTGAGGAGAAGGCCCAGAAAAGTTTTAAATTCAGAAACTTGGACGGGTTTCCACCGGAAAGACTAGGCATAAAAGCTTCCCGGGTTGGCGGCTATAAATTGAGCGGTATACCGATTTGTTTCTGCCACGACTAAGTCAAAGAGCTCCGCAGTGAAGAACAGCTCCAAAAAAAAACAGTGCTGATCCGATCTGAGCTGTCTCAACCCGAACTCCAGACTGGGCAGTGAAAGGGGGAACTACTGGTGCGGCTGTAGATGAGGGCTGCCAATCAGGGTTTGCCAGCACCTCAGGGACTCTAGGGGCTCTACGGGCCTGTCTGTGCGGTGGCTGCGACGGGGGAACTACTGCACTTGCCACCGTACCAGCTTCAACTGCCCTTCTGGTGCTCGCCACTTCACCATGTTCTACAGCAGTGCTGGCACTAGGTCCAGGATGGGCTGCGCTGCTGGTGTATGCCTCACCACGTAATCCGACAGCGCCAGCCCCACTCTACTGCCCTTGAAGTGAATCCTGCGCAACCTGTGGTCTAGCAACACGGGGCTGGGTACGCCTGGTGGTATCAGGGACCTCAACCTCATCGTCCGAACTTTGGGTCAGACTGCCACTGCTTTCTACAGGTTCGTATTCTGACCCGCTGGATTCGTCAGATGAGGGTTCCCATTCCTCATCCGACTGGGTCAGAAGCTTGTAGGCCTCTTCAGAAGAATACCCCTTACTTGCCATTTGGTCAACTCAATTTAGGGGGTATTCCCTGAGACTACCCAAGAAAAAAAGCAAGCCTGTCTTACAAATGGGAGGCTAGCGAAGTACAGGAAGCCACTGCGATTGATAAAAAATATCAAAACTGATTTTTTTTATCGCCGCAGCGCTTGTGTAGTGATTGTGCAGTGAAAAAAAAAAAAATAAATTGTCACTGCGGCGGGGCGGGCGTGGGTGAACGCACGTGTGGGCGACCGATCAGGCCTGATCGGGCAAACACTTCGTTTTGGGTGGAGGTCGAGCTAAGGTGACACTAATACTATTATAGATCTGACTGTGATCAGTTCTGATCACTTACAGATACTATAAAGTACCAATGCTGATTAGCGATACGCTAATCAGCGAATCAGTGACTGCGGTGCGGTGCGGTGGGCTGGGCGCTAACTGAAGCTAACTACCAAAGGGGCCTTAACTAATCTAAACCTAACAGTCAATACTGGTGAAAAAAAAAAGTGACAGTTTACACTGATCACTTTTTTCCCTTTCACTAGTGATTGACAGGGGTGATCAAGGGGCTAATTGGGGTGATAGGGGGGTGATCTGGGGCTAAATGTGTTGTGTTTGGTGTACTCACAGTGATCTGTGCTCTCTGCTGGGACCAACCGACGAAAAGGAACCAGCAGAGAGCACAGAAGCCATTTAACACATTATATTTATAAACATAATGTGTTAAATGGCTTGTGATTCGATTTTTTAAAAGTCACCAACCTGCCAGCGGTGATCATTGGCTGGCAGGCTGGTGACGAACTTCTCCTGCGACTTTTCCCGGCCCGCACTGTGCATGTGTGGGCCGGCTATGCGCGTAATCTCGCGAGATGATGCGCCAATGCGTCTACGAGGAACAAACCCACCGCCCGCAGGACGCATCCCTGCGTTAGGCGGTCGGGAGGCGGTTAAAGTGTGCACATCCCTAAAATATCAGTGACATCCAGTGTACTTTTTCCATAGACACTGCGAACAGTGACATTGCCTGTGGTACCTGTCCTGTATAACGTTTCCTCATCACAAATACCTTTTAAAAAAAAATTTGCGCATACACTTCCAAATCCTACACTACTGTACATGTGACATACTTTCAAGCATATATCACATTAAAATGAAGAAGGCGAGCAGTAAGGGGTGGGGAAGTGGCTGTGATGCTGATGGTGCACGCAGAGGCCATGGCCCTGGGCGCGGAGAAACTGGGACTGCCTCCAGAGCACAAGAAAAACAATCATCCACGATACCTAGCATCATGTACCAGTTTGCAGGGTGGCACAGGACAACGCTCACGAAGTCAGCCCAGTGCGAGCAGGTGGTCGGTTGGATTGCAGCAGATAATGCTTCAAGTCGGTTAAGCACCACTCTGTCTTCCACCAAGTCCAGTCTCAGTAGCCAGGAGTCTGGTCAACACAATCCTCACCCTGATCCTCCTTCCTCCCACCATGTACAGTCTGGCCAAACAAGTGATCCCACACTCGGAAATTCTGAGGACCTCTATACATCGCCCTTACTTGATTTGGCCCTCTCGCAAAGCACAAAAAGAGGGGCATGAGATCTTGTGCCCAGATTCCCAACCTCTTGAGCATCCACAGTCACAAGAATATGATGGTGGGGAATGGCAATTAGTATTTAATGAGATGGTTGATGATGAGACACAGTTGCCAATGAGTCAACCGCAATTACTGTCTCAAGAGGTTGATGAAGAGGATGAGACACAGTTGTCAATCACTGAGGTTGTGGTTAGGTCAACAAATCAGGAGGATGATCAGAGTGAGGAAGTGGAAGAGGAGGTGGTGGACGATGAGGTCACTGACCCAACCTGACAAGGTGGAAAGCCCAGCGAGGACAGCAGTACAGAGGGGGAGGGATCTGGAATATGCAGCCCCACAACAGGCTGGAAGAGGCAGTGGGGTGCCAAAAGGGAGAAGGTGGGCCACACCAAACAGGCCCGCAACTGTTCCATGGAGCACCACCTTCCAGAAATCTCCTTTGCCAAGGGGTAGATGTTCCACAGTATGGCGCTTTTTTGAGGAAAGTGCGGACGACAAAAGAATAGTAGTTGCAACCTGTGCCATACGAAAATGAGTCGGGGAGTGAACACTAGCAACCTCAATGCCTGGGTCCACAATCTGTGTCTGCGGGTCACACCACTGCCTCCTCTTCCCCTATGTTACGTGCTGGCCAATCCCCTGTTGAAGGCGCAGGCCCGGATGCCTCCCGCCCTGCACCTGGACCTACGCAAGCACCATCAGCGACCACATCCACTTCCGTGTCCCAGCGCAGCGTCCAAATGTCCTTACCCCAGGCCTTTGATTGCAAGCGAAAATAACCAGCCACCCACAGGCCGGGAGTTGTGGAGGCCGGGAGCCATTCGTACCCTGGGATGGCACAGGTGCCAACTATACCAAGGATTGCGGGCCCTAAATTGATCAGGGTTTCCGCCAACACCTACTTTAGTGTCTCCAAACCCCACTTCTCCACCTTCGCCTCCTCCTCCACTTCCACCTTCGAATTATCCGCGTGCAGCACCAGTCAGTCATCAGTCGGTAGCTGGAAGCAGTGTAGCACTGCAGTGGGGAAGCGTCAACAGGCCGTGCTGAAGCTGATATGTTTCGGGGATAAACAGCACATCGCCGCAGAGCTGCGGCAGGGAATAAGAGACCAGAATGAGCTGTGGCTCTTGCCACTCAACCTAGAACCTGGCATGGTTGTGTCTGATAATGGCCGTAACTTGGTGGCCGCTTTGGAGCTCGGCAAGCTCAGACACATCCTATGCCTAGCCCACGTGTTCAACCTTGTGGTTCAGCGGTTTCTCAAAACCTACCCCAATTTGCCTGAGCTACTGGTAAAGGTGCGCCGCGTGTGTGCACATTTCCGCAAGTCATCAACAGCTTCAGCCAGTCTGTCAACGCTGCAGCAGCGCTTGAAATTGCCAGCTCACTGGCTGTTGTGCGACGTGAGCACGTGCTGGAACTCCACGTTCCACATTTTGGCCAGGCTCTGTGAGCAGCTGAGGGCAGTAGTGGAATAGCATCTGCAACATGGTCGTCGCCTTTCCAGTCAGCTTCCACTATTCTCAAGCGAGGAGTGGGCATGGATGTCTGACCTCTGTGAGGTTTAAAGAAGCTTTGAGGAATCAACACAGATGGTGAGCGGCAATAACGCTATTATCAGCATAACCATCCCACTTCTGTGTCTACTCAAACGCTCACTGTTCACAATTAAGGACGATGCTTTGCATGTGGAAGAGGTGGAAATGGGGGAAGACATTACACAGAGTGTTAGCCAGACCATTAGACAATGAAGGGGAGGAGGAAGAGGAGGAGCAGGAGACGGTTGCCTACGCTACAGAGGGTAGTACCCATGGAAGTTTAATTCAATCTGTTCAGCGTAGGTGGGCAGATGAGGAGAAAGATAATGAGGAGATTGAGAGTGATCCTCCTGATGACGACAGTGAAGTCTTGCCTGTTAGTACTGTGGCACACATGGCTGACTTCATGTTAGGCTGCCTTTCCCGCGACACGCGCATTATACGCATATTAAACAATATGGATTACTGGTTGTTCACCCTTCTCGACCCCCGCTACAAAGAGAACTTCTTATCTCTCATTCCTCTGGGTGCAATACCAGAATATCCCTGTTAAAAAAATGCTCCAAAAATTTCCATCTGACAACGCTGGCGGCAGAGTCATAGTTTCTTGGCCAACCGAAGAGGGGAGGCAAGGGGAACACACAGCAGTTCCAACAGAGGCAGGGCAACACTCTCCAAAGCCTTGGACAGTTTCATGACACCCAGCCAGCACCCTCACCCTGATGTGCGACCTAGTGTTTCAAGGAGGGAAAAATTTTGGAAGATGGTGAAGGAGTACATAGCAGACCGTGTCAGTGTCCTCAATGATCCCTCAGTGCCTTACAACTACTGGGTGTCCAAGCTGGACACGTGGCATGAACTAGCGCTCTACACCTTGGAGGTGCTGGCATGCCCTGCCGCCAGCGTTTTGTCTGAGCGTGTATATAGTGTTGCTGGGGGCATAATAACTGATAAGCGCATCTGTCTGTCAACTGAAAATGCTGACAGGTTGACTCTTGAACAAGGCCAGGATTGACCATGACTTCTCGAAGCTGGTGATGAACATAAAGGCACTTTAAATGTGTTGTTTATAATGTACTGAATACACTGTATTCCCATGCACCCTTTCCACCACAAACAAGGGTATATAGTTGAATCTTCCTTTTCTCATCCTCCTTCTCCTCTTCCATCATTTCAACACATGCTTATGCCCTTGCATATATGCCCTTTGCATATAATGTTTTACAGGGTCAGCTCAGCTTCAGGCCCTTGTATATAATTTTTTGGAGGGTCAGCTCACCAGCAGGCCCTCATCTACAATGTTTTACAGGTACAGCTCACCAGCAGTCCCTCGCATATAATGTTTTGCAGGGTCAGCTCACCAGCTGTCACGGATGTAGTAGGGGAGAACACCAAAAGACAATAAGAAGGACGGGAAAAGACACTAGGCCTCACACTAGGGAAGGAAAAGGGTCACCACCTATAAAACCCTGCTCCTGGCCCTAACTCCTAATCGTATGGGCACCTCTCAATGGTAGAGATGCCCATACACAGGAACCTAGAAAACCCTGGTGGCCCTCAGATGCTCTAATGGTAATGATAGGGCAGAGACAACCCGATCCTTCCCTGATGAAGGAACCAGCGTCTCGCTGAGGCCTAGTAAACAACAAAGCTGGAGGGGAATACAAAACACAACAAGTGGAACACTTAACTTCTGAGGCTGATGGATGATGGACGAACAGGACTTCACCAAGAACCACACTCCAGCTCTTCCAAAAACCAAATGAAGCTATCCAGAGCAAGGAGTGATGGGTAAAGTCAAACTAAATAGGGGGAGGTAACGGTCACATGATCCACACCTGAACAGGAGGTGTGGACATACCAGCAACACACAGACAAAGTGAAACCACAAGAGGCTGTCAAATCACTAATGTGCAGATAATCTTTCAGACCTTCTCAAACTTGTCACCGGTGTGACACCAGCAGGCCCTTACATACAATGTTTTACAGGGTCAGCTCACCAGCAGGCCCTTGCTTATAATTTTTTAGAGGGTCAGCTCACCAGCAGGCCTTCACCTACAATCTTTTACAGGGTCAGCTCACCTGAAGGCCCTTGCATATAATGTTTTAGAGGGTCAGCTCACCTGCAGGCCCTCATCTACAACCTTTTAGAGGGTCAGCTCACCAGCAGGCCCGCACCTAAAATCTTTTACAGGGTCAGCTCACCTGCAGGCCCTCACCTAATTATACCTAATAGGTAATTTGCACGCATGCTGCCTTGCTTTGATGTGGTAGCCGTAGCTGTTTCTCAGGCTCCCTCTCCGGAATCGAAACATGATTCCCCCGTTACCCATGGTCACCATGGTTTGCGCTGAAAATAACATCGAAGGTTGATAGGGCAGACATCCGAATGGATTGTTGCCGTCACGGGGACGTGCGATCGGCCCCAGGTTATCTAGAGTCACCAAAGCGGTAGCAGGCCCTCGCCCATAAAGTTTTAGATGGTCAGATTAGCAGGCCCTTGCTCCAAATGTTTTTAAGGGTCACCAGCAGGCCTTCACCTACAATCTTTTACAGGGTTATCTCACCTAGAGGCCCTCACCTAATTATACCTAATAGGTAATTTGCACGTATGCTGCCTTGCTTGGATGTGGTAGCCGTAGCTGTTTCTCAGGCTCCATCTCCAGAATTGAACCATAATTCCCCCGTTACCCATGGTCTACATCGTTTGGGCTGCAAATAACAATGAAATTTGAAAGGGCAGACATCTGAATGGATCGTCGCTGTAGCTGGCCAGCTAAGACTTGTCCTAGGTTGCTAACATAGCTTATATGTTTATACAGCTAGACCTACCAATAACCTTAATACAGTTCCTATGTTTGTGTTTAAAGACAAAAGCAGAGATGTTTACAGTGACTTCATGTTTGGATGTCATATAACTGTTATAAATATTGTGTTCACAGAAGCAGAAAAGATAATATGCCTTTAAGATTAATTATATGGATGTGAGGTAAGCTCAATGACACAGCAGAAACAACAGAAAGCATAGAGTTAAATTGTTGTTGCTAGGCAGGAGTCTAGACCAATCACAGCCAGCCTCACACATAGCAGGAGTCTTGGCCAATGACAGCCAGCCTCATACACAGCCTGTGTGGAAAATTCCCTAGCAGGAGCGGCTAGAAATTATTATTCACCAGAGATAGAAGCTGAACAGACATTCACTCCACTAAGAGCTGTGTTTTATGGAAGCAGAGAGTATTTATGGGTATTTAAAACAGTTATATAATGTTCCTATTGTTAATATAGTGATTAGAACTGTATACTGAACCAGTTATATGTGTGTTTACTTACAGTTCCACCAATTGCTACAAAGTTCACAATCAAAATTCAAGTTCCATATTGCAATCCAAATTGCATACAACCATACAAGATTGTACTCAACCAATCTGCAAATAGTTATTGCTAACTGCATATTGCAAATTGTGACCAAATTCAGCAAGTTAACTACAAACCGGATTCCAAAAAAGTTGGGACACTAAACAAATTGTGAATAAAAACTGAATGCAATGATGTGGAGATGGCAAATGTCAATATTTTATTTGTAATAGAACGTAGATGACAGATCAAACGTTTAATCCGAGTAAATGTATCATTTTAAAGGAAAAATACGTTGATTCCAATTTTCACGGTGTCAACAAATCCCAAAAAAGTTGGGACAAGTAGCAATAAGAGGCTGGAAAAAGTAAATTTAAGCATAACAAAGAGCTGGAAGACCAATTAACACTAATTAGGTCAATTTGCAACATGATTGGGTATAAAAAGAGCTTCTCAGAGTGGCAGTGTCTCTCAGAAGCCAAGATGGGTAGAGGATCACCAATTCCCACAATGTTGCGCAGAAAGATAGTGGAGCAATATCAGAAAGGTGTTACCCAGCGAAAAATTGCAAAGACTTTGCATCTATCATCATCAACTGTGCATAACATCATCCGAAGATTCAGAGAATCTGGAACAATCTCTGTGCGTAAGGGTCAAGGCCGTAAAACCATACTGGATGCCCGTGATCTCCGGGCCCTTAAACGACACTGCACCACAAACAGGAATGCTACTTTAAAGGAAATCACAGAATGGGCTCAGGAATACTTCCAGAAACCATTGTCAGTGAACACAATCCACCGTGCCATCCGCCGTTGCCAGCTGAAACTCTACAGTGCAAAGAAGAAGCCATTTCTAAGCAAGATCCACAAGCTCAGGTGTTTTCACTGGGCCAGGGATCATTTAAAATGGAGTGTGGCAAAATGGAAGACTGTTCTGTGGTCAGACGAGTCACGATTCGAAGTTCTTTTTGGAAATCTGGGACGCCATGTCATCCGGACCAAAGAGGACAAGGACAACCCAAGTTGTTATCAACGCTCAGTTCAGAAGCCTGCATCTCTGATGGTATGGGGTTGCATGAGTGCGTGTGGCATGGGCAGCTTGCATGTCTGGAAAGGCACCATCAATGCAGAAAAATATATTCAGGTTCTAGAACAACATATGCTCCCATCCAGACGTCATCTCTTTCAGGGAAGACCCTGCATTTTTCAACAAGATAATGCCAGACCACATTCTGCATCAATCACAACATCATGGCTGCGTAGGAGAAGGATCCGGGTACTGAAATGGCCAGTCTGCAGTCCAGATCTTTCACCTATAGAGAACATTTGGCGCATCATAAAGAGGAAGGTGCAACAAAGAAGGCCCAAGACGATTGAACAGTTAGAGGCCTGTATTAGACAAGAATGGGAGAGCATTCCTATTTCTAAACTTGAGAAACTGGTCTCCTCGGTCCCCAGACGTCTGTTGAGTGTTGTAAGAAGAAGGGGAGATGCCACACAGTGGTGAAAATGGCCTTGTCCCAACTTTTTTGGGATTTGTTGACACCGTGAAATTCTGATTCAACATATTTTTCCCTAAAAATGGTACATTTTCTCAGTTTAAACTTTTGTTCCGTGATTTATGCTCTATTCTGAATAAAATATTAGAAGTTGGCACCTCCACATCATTGCATTCAGTTTTTATTCACGATTTAGTATAGTGTCCCAACTTTTTTGGAATCCGGTTTGTATTATGTAGACCTCAGATATACCTCTCAGAGAGATCATAAAGTGCTTAAATAACTTAAAGTGAGAGTACAGATACTGAAGAGAGAAATGTATCCACCATTTTGTGTTGAATGACAAGATTGAACAGTTGAACCACCATCTTATGCATATCGTCATTTTGTGATACTTTATTCAACACGTGTTTTGTACATGGACTATCTGCTGTGGAGGTGGCAGTGTTATATATGAAGAAAAGTTGAAGTTAATAAAGAAGCTATTTCAAGCATTTGGCGTGCTCTTTAAACCTACTGTTTCCATAGAACGGTTCTAGAAGAATTAAAGCAGAGTAACAGACAGTCTGGTTGGACTAAAAAGTTAGAGATATCCAAAATTCTTCTAATGCCACAGCGCAAAAGGCAGTTTATATTGCTGCGCCTGCCACAGTCGCCATCACGGGGACATGTGATTGGCCCCAGGTTATCTAGAGTCACCAAAGCGGCAGCAGGCCCTCGCCCATAATGTTTTAGATGGTCAGATCAGCAGGCCCTTGCTCCAAATTTTTTTGAGGGTCACCAGCAGGCCTTCACCTACAATCTTTCACAGGGTCAGCTCACCTGTAGGCCCTCACCTAATTATACCTAATCGGTAATTTGCGTGCCTGCTGACTTGCTTGGATGTGGTAGCCGTAGCTGTTTTTCAGGCTCCCTCTCCATATTCGAACCATGATTCCCCTGTTACCCATGGTCTACATGGTTTGGGCTGAAAAAAACATTAAAAGTTGAGGGCAAGCATCTGAATGGATCGTCTCCGTCACGGGGACGTGTGATCGGTCCTAGGTTATCTAGAGTCACCAAAGTGGCAGCACGCCTTCGCCCATAATGTTTTAGATGGTCAGATCAGCAGGCCATCAATCATAATTTTTCAAGGCTGTGTATGATGCCCTTCTTTATGTGTAACAAAGGGTGTATTGGAGTGCCAGTTCCTTGTACATTTTGGCAGTCCTTTCCCTTAGTGCATAGGCTTTATGAGTGTAGGAGTCCCACTACCTGAACAATTGTACCACAATGTGAATGAAGCCCTCCTTTATATGATATACAGGTTGCATCGGAGTGCCTCTTCCTTGTAATTTCTGTCAGCACTTGCACTTTATATACAACTAAATATACAGGATAGAATGTTTCCTAACAATTTTTCCTCTAAAATCGATTTTATCTTCGGTTTGGTGCATATTATTGTCAGTCTGTAAAAGTGGCATACTTCTCGGACAACATCGTTCCCAGCAGCGACCTGGGAGTCCAAGATGCATCCAGACATCCTCCCCATGCTGCTCCCGAACTATTTTGGTGGTGTTTCCATAAATTTCTGACCTTTTCCTATTAATCAGGCACCCTCCCCTTTTCAGAGCAGGGGGTGCATGATTTAATGCTCGGGTTCTCCCATTGACTTCCATTGTACTCAGGTGCACGGTAGAGCACCCGAGCATCCTGATGAGTTCGGCCAGAGCACCTGAGCACCCAAGCACTTTGGTGCTCGATCAACGCTAATAAATATGGAAACTGTTGAGAAGTTAATGCCCTAATTTTTTTTCATAAACTGATCCTTTATGGTGAGGAAGGCAAATTGAAGACTTGATCACTTCTCTTTTACACTGGATAATTTTAAAGGCAATTATCGGGAATGACCCATTCATTCCTGATAATTGCCTGCTCATCAGAGAAGTTCAAAACTGCATTTACATGCAGCAATCATGTGATCGGTATAGGGGCAAGCGATGGCTACTGTGATAAACCATTCCTATACACATTCATTGCTTCTGGGCAGAAAATGCCTATTTACACTTAACAACATGCTGACCAGAAACAATGATTTTGCGTGATGGTGGAAGGATACAAACATGTGACTAACAATCATTTGCTCATTCATTGGGTGATCAGCGGCACATTTAGACTGGACATATTTTGGAAATAAACATTTCTACAAACTCTCATGCATAATAACTATCCAAGTGTTAAATGACCCTTAGGAGCATGTGACAATGCAAAGATACTGTGAAAGAGAAGTTGCTTCATGCTTTGTAATTTTAAAAGTGATAAAAGAGATTAAAAAAAATGTCTCGGACATGCCCCCACTAGCCTGAGCTAAGAAAATCATCTTACGATTACCTCACTCTCTAGTGTTGTTCTCTACAGGGTTCTCCAGTTCCTCTCCAGCTGCTTGTTTACAAACTGCAGTAGTGACATGCTTGTATTCCTTATATGACTTCTGCAACCAATCACTGATTGGCTGCAGTGGTCATGTGTGTCATACACCCGCGCATCATTGTGCATGTCAAGAGGACCACACCACTGATATAGAGAACAATGTAGAAAAGTGTAAGTATAACATGATTTTTATTTTTTTTATTTTTTTAGGCAATTGGGGGGCCTGTCTGAGATTTTTTTTATTCTCTCAGACAACCCCTTTACCTTTCCTGTTTATCATTGCACTAGTGGAAAAGTAATGGTGCATCCATTGATGTTGTCACAGATACACTGCCTGTCCCCAAAAAAAAGTTGCCACCAAAAAAAAAAAAAGGTCACACACTAATATTTCGTTGGACCGCCTTTTGCTTTGAATACGGCACAGATTCGCTGTGGCATTGTTTCGATAAGCTTCTGAAATGCCACAAGATGTTTTTCCATCCAGTGTTGCATTAATTTTTCACCAAGATCTTGCATTGATGATGGTAGAGTCCGACTGCTGCACAAAGCCTTCTCCAGCACAACCCAAAGATTCTCAATGGGGTTAAGGTCTGGACTCATGCTCCCTGAACCACTCTTTCATAATTTGAGCCTGATGAATACTGGCATTGTCATTGTAACAGGAGAATATTAATCACTAATATTTATGTAAATATCAATAATTAATAGTCATAAATGGGAGGAGTCGTCTATTGATGACTCCGCCTATTTATGCATTTATATAACAATACAATATTTCCCCTATACTTTACGCTAATCACTAAGCTAGCTGCATGCACCTTACTAAACTAACTATCACCAATAACTACACGCTACACAGATAGTTATAAACAAAACATAGTATTTATTAATACCAAACAATACACTATGCACGCAATGCACTAACAATACAGCACTAAATATACAGTACTAAACTACACTACATGGTTCCGGATTCCACCCACAAACTAGCTATACCATACACACACAAATATTAACAGCCCACAGGGAAGGGTGATCAGGGGCACAACCAGGGACCAGGGTAAATCAGGGGCACAACCAAGGACACTATAATATAAGGGTTAATCAGGGGCACACAAGGGAGTAGGGGTATAGTGTCAGGGATTACAGGGTTAACAAGGGGAGGAATAG
The DNA here is from genome assembly GCF_905171765.1 of Bufo bufo. NCBI lineage: Eukaryota > Metazoa > Chordata > Amphibia > Anura > Bufonidae > Bufo > Bufo bufo. Next base: position 640,351,345 of record NC_053390.1, on the reverse strand, counting down.
TGGTAGGGGATCAGGGGATATAATGGTTAATCAGGGGTATATCGTTGGTGGGATAGGGGATAGTAAAGGGGGTGATACTTATGCTCGTTCGTCCAGGGGGAGTCCGGTCGCCTCCTCTAAACTCCGGTTGCGCTCTCCTTCAGGGGGGGGGGTCCGGTCCGGCTCTCTCCCAGAGCGCCGGCTACGCTCTCCTCCAGGGGGGGGTGGTGGTAGGGGTCTCTCCCTCAGTGCAGGGCTGCCGGGCTTTATACCCTGCAGCCCGCACTCCCGGGCCGCGGCGCATGCGCTGTGCGCGCGCGTCACCGGTAAGGACACGTTGGCCGGCGCGGCGATATGACATCACCGCGCCAGCCCGCGCGTCCCTGCACACGCACAGTGGGGCCGCACCTCTAACAGACAGGCGGGAGAAGCTTTTAATCTCCCGCCTGCAGCACCTGGCATTCCGGACAGCGCGATAGTGATCGCGCTGTCGGAATGTGCATAATAGAAGGAGGGGAGGTTTCTCCCTCCCTTCTATCATGCATAATTATCTCCAGCCGTGCTGGAGATAATTAGAACAAAGGCCTCAGATTCTGTTAAATCTGAGCTCTTTGTATCCATCAGGATGACCGGACCCTTGTCCGGTCATTCTGATGCAATTAGCCAGATTGCATCGGTGTGAATGCTTGGGGCCCATTCACACCGATGCACCTGGTTTCAGCCTATGGAGATGGGGGGGATATATATATATATAATATACATGTGTATGGATGCTTGGGGCACCTCCATACACATGTATACCCTGATATATACATACATCAGGGGGCATATATGTTATGAAGGGGGACACAGCTTCATATTATAAGGGGGCACAGCCTTTACACTATAAGGGGGCACAGCCCCTACATCATAAAGGGGCACAGCTCTCCCACAGGTGCCACCATGAGCCCCTGTGGGCCACTAAGGGCAGATGTGCGCAGATGCTTGGCACATCCGCGCACATCATCCTATAAAGTGACCATTAATGCATGCATATATATCATACATGCATGCATGTGTTTGCATGCATATATGTATATATATGCATGTGTCTCAACCCTTCCTCAACAATCCCCCTGTTGTCGGAATTTCGACAATATCTTGGGGGAAAAGGGTTGAGATATATTTGCCCCCCCCCTCAACCCCATCCTTGGTGGAAGTTCAGGAAGAACTGTAGTGCTCACTGATCTTTAGGTACCTAGACATCCCTCATCCAGCTTCCTCCGACCTGCCCTTCGCCGTAACCCACTCCTCCATCCACAGGATACACCGTCTTCTTCTCGCGGGAACTTTTCTTGACATAGTCAGCCACTCCCCAAGTTTGGAGTGACCACACCCCCACAGTCTCTCGGTAGTTGCCGATCTTCAGGTGTCGTCCCCCCCCCCCCCCCCCAAATCTGGAGCGGGTTCACCCTCGCAGTCTTTAGCTGGCCTTTCTTTCAAGTAAACATCTTCCGGTGTCGGCCACCCCCAATTGGAGTGACCACACCCCCATAGTCTCTCGGCAATTTTGCCGATCTTCAGGTATGGCCCGCCTCCACGGAATCTGGAGCGGGTTCACCCTCACAACCTCCATCTCCAACTTTCTACAAGCACAACTTTCGTCCAACGTCTCTTTGTTCCATCTTGATGGGTGTGGTTCTCCCATGGACAGATTAATAGGTCTTTACACGGCAGGTCAGAGCGAGGTGATGTCATGGTACCTAAATTCTAACTGCGGAGAACACCTCCGCCACACTACACATCCAGCCCTTCCCTTAAGAACTTCACCGTACCGGGTTTCAAGGTGGCAAATGGCAAACAAAGGATGCCTGTCCCTATCGTGTCCGAACCTTATCCCCAGTCACACAAAACACAGGTCACATCCCTCCCAACACCACCAAATTCAATTAAATGTGTGTACCCATAGAGACTCATGCAACCTGGCATATCTCTCTACCTCCAAAGACACAGGTAGGTCGTAGACCCACATGTCAATGGGAAACGACTATAGGATGCAAATGTGTACAATCAAATCCTGGGTATAGGCTGTCACACATTTGTACCTAGAGTGTCCATGGGTACACAATTGACCAACAAACCAAATCAATATATACAATGTGCCATGGGATTTCAGGGTAGTACAAGTTATACGTCCCGAACCCTCATAGGAAACAAAGTGTCCATTAAATATTTGGCTACAGGACAAAATTGGAGTTATGTCCTGAGCCTCCTCCTCCGGTTAGTTCTGTAAAGTTCTGTCTGGTTCTGGTGTATTTGGTCATTAAGTCCCTTGACCCTCCGAACGATGACCAGAACCAGAAGAAGTTTCACTGGGTAAAACAAGCGATTACACAGTCTAATGTAGATGAATAAGCTCCTCCACCCGAACGTCTCCAAGTCTTTCTCCAGAGCCTGAGATAATGCTCCCGCTGGATTGTGGCACAGTCCTCCATCTCTAGAATACCTCTGAACAGAGGTCACTTGGTTGCCAAAATCCAGTGGGATCCTCCGGAGCCTCATAAAAGTGTCAGGGGGGATAGCTACTCTTCTGTGGCATCATCTGGGTTTTTCCTCTGCTCCATATAAACACACCTATGGCAGAAGAAAATACCAGGCGCTCCTGGGGGATTTCTCCCCTCACGGTGCAATTAAATGTCAAAATCCCAGCACCAATACCTTTGACCCATGAGTAGAGAAAGGTATTGGGCTGCCCTTTATGTCACAGGACCCCTCGTTATCCTAACACTGGTGTCTGAACATCCTACCTTCAGAGGATCGCGTCCTCTGCTACACATCCCTCTGCACCAACAGATAAGGATGGCCACCCTACTAGGTTAGGATAACTGAAGTGCTGTGGACAAAGCACCATCTTGTTATTGATGGCACCGTATCCCCGTCAACTCATGTGTACCCAGGCTGATTTCCCCCTGTGATCCTGTCTTGTGGAGGCCCGCAGAACCAATGGCATGGGTCATGCCCTGGCTCCCCAGGACCCCACAACACAAGAACACAGTCCACACTCTGCTGCCAAACATTCCGCGTCCAATCCCTATCAGAGCTGTGTTACCTGTTCGGACTAGAATTAAGTGCGCAGCCCCAGTCCCCAGTGTAACACATCCCTACCGAAAACCTTGAGCACAACAGTGTTATCTGTATCGAGACCCTGGTTGCCCAGAATAAATATCACACCATCCTTTGTGTGCTGCATGGAGAAGGTCCTTATGCCTTCTCCCGACCAGCAGGATTTCCCGTGTGAAATTATCTGCTCGCGAACCTATACGTTATCGATCCACAGTATAACACTGTTCCACTCCAAGAGGACACAGAATGAAACAAAGACAGCAGACTGGACTTACAGCAAGAAATGCAAACTACATAAATCAGCATGGTGGAACATATTCGTAGACAAGGACTACCACCATCAACATCCAGAAGAACATACAAACAGATAACAAAAACACACAACATGGACATACACAGGGAACAAACTGTGTAACAAATAGTACAGGGGTGTCAAATGTTGCCTAGCCTAGCTTGGCCACTTTGACCCCTCAGCAGCTGGTGATGCTGCCGAGAGGCAACCCCTTTATGGCCAAGCTGATTAGACCCCACTGCACAATTTGTTACCTGGCTAATTCTACTGTTGGACACATTGCAATTACTTGCACAAGGGCAATTCCTTGCAATGTGTCCTTTGTTCCCACACCTGAAACACGTGACTTGGTTTCCTGTCCTGTGTGTTATGTTCTCACTTGTTTTGCAGTTCTTCGCTATATGACCCAAGCCACCACACGCAAAACATTTGATGTTTGCACGGCATGGATTAGGTCCGTCCACACTGCAACCGCGCTCCCTGAATTGTTCCATCCTCAGGGAGGCACTTTTCACAATCTTTCTTTTCCCCAAAGTCAGGGAAAAATCTCTGTTAGTCTGGACAGGCTTGGTCAGGTGATTTGGCCTGTCACAGACTACTCTCCCCCCTTTTTTCCCTTCATAGGGCAAAGTTTTGGGAGATTCCAACCCTGACATTACGGGAAAAGAAAGGGCCGGCACCAACTTGGTGATGACCTGTTGCATGCCAGTCATTATCTGGGAGCTTAAAGCAACCTGAGCCTTCAATTTGGCTACCGTCACATTAGTAGAGACAGTCTGCTCTTTGAAGGCCTTGACCTCAGTATAAGACTGAGTCAACCTAGCCTCAATTTCCTCCTTCTGCCTTTGCAGCTCTACTAACTGTGACTCTATCCTAGCCACCTGCGCATCTCGGTCAACAGTAGACTGCACATTCTCTGCCATCTGTGCCTGCAATGCCGAAACCTGGTCCGAATTACTGGTACAGCACTGGCAGTGAATGGCCGGAGGAATTGTGTCAGTTGACTGAGACACCAGCGCCACTTCCTTTGGCTTGCAGATGCTAACCTCAAATGTTTGCACAAGTTTGGCTAGCATCCGAAGCCATTTGGTGGCCTTATTCAACACCGTCCGTTTGTTAACACATAGCTTGTCGTAACTACAAGCCTGTGTTAACAAATCGGACCACAGCATTTCTGCTGACTTGTATGTAGTGGGGAGGATGGGATTAAATGTGCTGTGTCTGCTCAAGTGTTGCAGTGTGGGGAAGTCCATACTCACTGTTTGATGAGCGTCCATCTTCTCATTGGGGCCGTACCTCTTCGTCCTAACAGCTGCTTGGAAGAAGTCCTTTTTCTTCCGGATCGCTTCTTCCCGACCAGCCGGACTTGTACGCTGCTCCAACGAAGATGGATCTCCTTCAGTGACATGTCCTCTTCTCCCTCTCAATCACTCGAGCGATGCAGTGACGGTGTAAAGCAAATAGCAAAATATTAGTTCACAGATAGACAATAGATTCTCTGCTAAAGATTTTGATCTGCGTTTGGTGCTGTAAGGAAGAGTCGCGTTATCTGTCCGAATTATCAGGTCCTAGACGCTCAGACCACTGACCGCGTCTCTCTTGCCTGATAATTGACAGTATAACCGACCTCTAGCCTCAAACACCGTAAGGAAGAGTCGCGTTACCTGTCCGAATTATCAGGTCTTAGACGCTCAGACCACTGACCGTTCTCTCTTGCCTGATAATTGACAGTGTAACAGACCTCTAGCCTCAGAACCAAACACAGATTTCAAAATCTAAGCAGTGGGCCTGGCTCGCCAATGTAATGGGAGAATATTAATCACTAATATTTATGTAAATATCAATAATTAATATTCATAAATGGGAGGAGTCGTCTATTGATGACTCCACCTATTTATACATTTATATAACAATACAATATTTCCCCTATACTTTACGCTAATCACTAAGCTAGCTGCATGCGCCTTACTAAACTAACTATCGCCAATAACTACACGCTACACAGATAGTTATAAACAAAACATAGTATTTATTAATACCAAACAATACACTATGCACGCAATGCACTAACAATACAGCACTAAATATACAGTACTAAACTACACTACACGGTTCCGGATTCCACCCACAAACTAGCTAGACCATACACACACAAATATTAACAGCCCACCCACCTGGTTCTATTTACTATCCCTATGGGGTACGACGAGTGTAAACGGTGGCACTGCCGGGGTGTATGCAGGCCACAGACACAAATACAGAGCGGACAGCAACACAAGGGTAGAATACAGCAATGCAAGGGTTAATACCCTGCAAGTGAGTATAGGGGTGAGGTGATCAGGACTGTACAGCACTGTAAGGGTTAATACCCTGCAAGTGTACAGTGAGGGGGGGTATCAGGGGTGTGGTATAACAGGGTTAAAAAGGGAAGGGTGAGCAGGGGCACAACCAGGGACCAGGGTAAATCAGGGGCACAACCAAGGACACTATAATGTAAGGGTTAATCAGGGGCACACAAAGGAGTAGGGGTATAGTGTCAGGGATTACAGGGTTAACAAGGGGAGGAATAGTGGTAGGGGATCAGGTGATATAAGGGTTAATCAGGGGTATATCGTTGGTGGGATAAGGGATAGTAAAGGGGGTCATACTTATGCTCTTTTGTCCAGGGGGGGTCCGGTCGCCTCCTCTAAACGCCGTTTGCGCTCTCCTTCAGGGGGGGGGGTCCGGTCCGGATCTCTCCCAGAGCGCCGGCTACGCTCTCCTCCAGGGGGGGGGGGCGGGAGGGGTCTCTCCCTCAGTGCAGGGCTGCAGGACTGCAGGGCTTTATACCCTGCAGCCCGCACTCCCGGGCCGCGGCACATGCGCTGTGTGCATGCGTCACCGGTAAGGACACGTGGGCCGGCGCGGAGATATGACATCACCGCGCCAGCCCGCGCGTCCCTGCACACGCACAGTGGGGCCGCGCCTCTAACAGACAGGCGGGAGAAGCCTTTGATCTCCCGCCTGCAGCACCTGGTATTCCGGACAGCGCGATAGTGATCGCGCTGTCGGAATGTGCATAATAGAAGGAGGGGAGGTTTCTCCCTCCCTTCTATCATGCATAATTATCTCCAGCCGCGCTAGAGATAATTAGAACAAAGGCCTCAGATTCTGTTGAATCTGAGCTCTTTGTATCCATCAGGATGACCGGACCCTTGTCCGGTCATTCTGATGCAATTAGCCAGATTGCATCGGTGTGAATGCTTGGGGCCCATTCACACCGACGCACCTGGTTTCAGCCTATGGAGATGGGGGGGGATATATATATAATATACATGTGTGTGGATGCTTGGGGGACATCCATACACATGTATACCCTGATATATACATACATCAGGGGGCGTATATGTTATGAAGGGGGACACAGCTTCATATTATAAGGGGGCACAGACCTTACACTATAAGGGGGCACAGCCCCTACATCATAAGAGGGCACAGCACCTACATCATAAGGGGGCACAGCCCCTACATCATAAAGGGGCACAGCTCTCCCACAGGGGCCACCATGAGCCCCTGTGGGCCACTAAGGGAAGATGTGCGCAGATGCTTTGCACATCCGCGCACATCATCCTATAAAGTGACCATTAATGCATGCATATATATCATACATGCATGCACGTGTTTGCATGCATATATGTATATATATGCATGTGTCTCAACCCTTCCTCAACAGTCATCTTGGAATATGCTTGTGCAATCAGGGAAGAAAAAATCGATCATTGATGAAATAACCTGTTCATTCAGTATGTTCAGGTAGTCAGCTGACCTCATTCTTGGAGCACATACTGTTGCTGAACCTAGACCTGACCAATTGAAGCAACCCCAGATCATAGCACTGCCCCCACAGGCTTGTACAGTAGGCACTAGGCATGATGGGTGCATCACTTCATCTGCCTCTCTTCTTACCCTGATGCGTCCATCACTCTGGAACAGGGTAAATCTGGACTCATCAGACCCCATGACCTTCTTCCATTGCTCCAGAGTCCAATCTTTATGCTCCCTAGCAAATCGAAGCCTTTTTTTCTGGTTTGCCTCACTGATTAGGGGTTTTCTTACGGCTACACAGCTGTTCAGTCCCAATCCCTTGAGTTCCCTTTGCATTGTGAGTGTGGAAACTATTACTTTCACTATTAAACATAGCCCTGAGTTCTAGTGTTGTTTTTTTTATTTATTTTTTATTTCACCAAACATTTAAGTGATCGGCGACCACGATCATTCAGGATTTTGCAGCACTTTACAATTCTGAGGACACATCAAAATGGACATCATTACAGGCTAATATACAAATGAAACACTAGGAGTGTTGTAAGCAAGAGTTTACAATCTATGAAGAAATGGGGGTGACACAAATTGTTTTTCAAAGGGTCCAGCCATCCTTCTACTGAATAGAGTAGTACAGATTGTGCTGCATGACAGTGCATTGAGAGTGGAGATTACTGTCAGAAAATGGCATTCAGTTCTGAAGAATGGGGGCAGGAGGGTAAATGGGGAAGAGTCAGTTTAGGAACATGACAAGCCTGCATAAAAAGCTGTTTTTTTAAGGCACATTAAAAGCTATGGGAGTTGGGAAGTAACCTGATTATCCGGGCAGTGCATTCTGTTGTGGATGGGCAACCAGTGAAGTGACTGGCACAGGGCAGAGATATCAGTGTAGTGGGTGGACGGATATCTAACCAAAAAAGTCAACAGTGAATGGGAATTAGTGGCTTAGATTTCACGCGTATCGGCACAGGGACTCAATATTTTGTCTGGTAGAGTGGGGAAATTGGGCTTTTGGGTCTAATCATGGTACTCAATGCTCTTGTTTATATCTTGTGTCCCCTTGTGTACTTTTTAATTGCTTTTAATCATGACTGTTACTAGATTGTGGCCAAATAAAGCACAGGCATATTTTTAAAATCACACACCTCTGTTATCTTGCCTTTCCCTATACTTTCCTGTTGTGGGATTAAAGCTGCAAATAGTATTATTTAGCTGTTGACAGCCCTTTATTTTGTATGCTTATGTCTCCTAGCTCTATATACTGCATATATATTGCATTAATGCATAGATAACTTAATAAAATTGCTCCAAATTTAGCTGTGTGTTGCACCGCAGTCACCAGTATACTGTACATCCATGATTCCTAGTTGTTAAGTGAAATGTGTATACAGGGTAACCTCCTGTCTCTGACACTGCCGCTTTTATCTCAGAGAGACATGAACAAATATACAAGTGAGCTGCTAGTGCTCAGTTCAGCACTGTCATGGGATTTATTTATGTGTAAAGCCAGCATTTTCATCACCAGACAAACTCACAGTGGATAAACTTCTCTGACAGATTTATGTAGTCTACAAGTCTGCTTCTTCCTTATAGCTGATGCTTCTACCATTTTAGAGAAATGACAGGAAATGTGCATTGCATGAATAGAAATCCTGGAAATAAACATGTCCTACATTACTTTATTTTGTACTGTCCAAGGTATGACTTGCATGATATACAGTATATGAATTTTCCTGATAAAATTCACTGTACTGTTTTGTCATTCTAAGTTGGCCATACACATTAGATGCATGCCATCCAAACTCACCAATTTAGGACTGACCTGATGACCATCTAATGTGTATGGGGTCCCTCCAACTCTCCATGAACAGCAGATGTTGGATTTCAACTGCCAGGTCCTTTTCTTCTCCAGGGGAAGAGCCATTGCCAAGCAGGCTTAAGTATTAGGGGATGAGAAGTAATAGCTTTCTGTCAAATGAGCGTTCGGCAACCTTATAGGGTTGTCATACATATTAGATAGAAATAAGTGCATGGTTGAACAACCTGATGAACCTTTGTTTCACAGTCACACATATATTAGTCCATATTGTCCATTACAAATGTTCAAGTTGTCTTTACATGTTCAATAACACAGGGCAAAATATATTTCTGGGATTTTTCTTGGAAAAAATGTTTTGTTGTCACTTCTTTACAAATTATGATGGGTTTATCGATGATTGGTTAAAACAATTGTTTTGCTGCAAAATTTTACCCGATTGTTACTAGAGATGAGCGAATTTCAAAAAAATTTGCCTCGACAGTTCGCAAAATGTTTCAAAAAAATGTGTTTCAATCCGAATTTATTTGCGGTCGAATTGCATTAAAAAACGTATATTTCCTGGCTGCAGAGAGCCTTTATAGTGTTGTACAACACTGTGCCTTGCAGTAACACATAGGGAGTCTGCTATGGTAGTGAAATAATACTGTGAGTCGGTATGACAAGCAGATGACAGGCGTCGCTCTTAGAATCACTGCACACTTCACTTATTTGGGCAGTCATGGGCCAAAACTGACCAAATAACTATGAACTCAGCCTAACTATGAACTCAGTCGATGTTAGCGTCAAGAAGAAGGCGCACTCCTTTACAACCTCGTCAGCTGATTCCACATAGATGTCTACAGAACCTGTTCTATTAAACGCTTATACAAGTAGAGCCCCTCGACAGATTGGAGAGGGTGTCAGCAGTAAGTTTGTGTTGACGTCACTGGTTATTTTGCCCTTCCTCTTATCCGTCAGAACAATAACCCCCAAAAAACGGATCCTGTTTGTTGAGCATCTGCCTTCACTCGGTCAGCATTTGGTCAGTAATCCATCAGTATTGCTAATGCCAAAAAAAAAAACAGAGATGACACATGAATGGAATATTTGCATGTCTTTTGTGTTTTGTACCCACTCCTGCTTTTGGCAACCAAATCATAAGCCAATTCTGATGGGACCATACAGGCCTTAGAGCTGCTACCCAGACAGGATCCGTTGTGTGTCTCATTTTTCCTTCCTTCTGACATATCATAAGAAGGGCCAAATAAATGATGATGTCAGCCAGGCAGAAAGGCAAAATAGTGGCCCAGTCATGAAGTGGGGAGGGTGCGAACAGAGTGGCCCTATGACATTGCTAGTCATACTGACCTATCTTCAACAGAAACAGATCTTTCCAGATTCAGACAGGGAAGGATCTAGAACCAATAAACATCCTACACGGGGAGGATCACATCGGGTTGGCAGCGAGGTGCTTTTAGGGGGCGTGAGCAATGTTTTTTAGGACAACCCAACCCGGGCCAAATAGGCCAACTCAATCAAGGGCAATTCAGCCAAGCACCATCATTACCTCCGCACCCGGGCTCCACCTCCACAGAGTTAGTCTTAGGCCCCTAGGCTGTCAATTTGTCAGCCCGTCCATTGAGTAAGATTGAAACCGAGGTTCTCGAGCTGGGTCTCTCTTTTGTGCGCATACCAAATTTTGATAGGTTTCAACCTGATAAAGAATTTGAACCTATTTTTTCGCAAGCTTGGTGGCACAAACATTTTCGGCATCAGGAGAGAAAGCAGTGTCGAGAACTAGGGATACCGATATAAATTTTACCGGATGTCCATCTTTTGTATGCCCTTGAATCAGAAACATACCGTAGTGAGGGAACGGGACCATTCACTAGCCTGAAAATTAAAAGTAGCAGGCTGCCACCCCAGACAGGAGAAGTTTCATGCATTGATGTCTTTTTAGATCTGGTAACCAAACAGATTGAGGGGATGCGACTTCAACCCTCTGTACCTAACTGTGTTCCTGCCATGAAGGCCGCTACTGCTGATTTGGAGAATAAGTCAGTGGTTATTAAACCGTCAGATAAGGGCGGCAATACGGTCATCATGGATGTGGATCAATATCGTACAATGTGTGAGTCCCTCCTGAGCGACTGTGATACATATCAGGTACTTGGTCAAACAGAATATATATAGAAACCACGGCACTCCATATTTTGTTATTCAAGGATAATTCATTTATTTATTGTCCATCCCAAGTAGGATCTTTTTGTGAGTGGCCAACATTTCGGTCCACAAGGACCTTGATCACGGCCTAAGAATAGGTACATCATATTTTAGTACATCATAAGTACAGCATAGAAGGACAATATATAGTACAGAAATTTGTCAAAACAAAGTCAAAAAATATTAAATCATAAACAGATGTCTAACACATGTATATAGATTAGGGCATCATATGAAGGCAAATTGGATGACACTTGGCGAAACGTGGATGTTAGGTAGTTTCATGGTCATTGTCTTCGTATTAGGGTTATTGTGAAACCTGTATATGGGAAAGTAGTCATAGGATATGCAATAAGTACAGGCTACCATGTTTAGGCTATAATTAATGGTATTTGTGTGTTCACAGAATATGGCTAGTGGCTAACCTATGGAGATAGTATATTAAAATATAGTAAAGATAGTTTCTCATCATTACAGAAATTGCCAACAATAATAGAGTTTGGCTAAGTCACGGTTATATTGATGCGATATACAGTCATGTGAAAAAAATTAGGACACCCTTTGAAAGCATGTGGTTTTTTTGTAACATTTTTAATAAATGGTTATTTCATCTCCGTTTCAACAATACAGAGAGATTAAAGTAATCCAACTAAACAAAGAAAACTGAAGAAAAGTCTTTCAAGATCTTCTGTAAATGTCATTCTACAAAAAATGCCTATTCTAACTGAGGAAAAAGATAGGACACCCTCACATGTATCCCTCTTAAATTGGCTTCAGATCTCACACAGGTATATCACACCAGGTGCACATAATTAGTAGATCGTTACTCTGCATGTTGAATGAGGCTTGCCCTATTTAAACCTCAGACATTTAGTTTGGTGTGCTCCTGACTGTTGAAGTGAGAGTGAGCACCATGGTGAGAGCAAAAGAGCTGTCAGAGGACTTCAGAAAAAAGATTGTAGCAGCCTATGAGTCTGGGAAGGGATTTAAAAAGATCTCAAAAGATTTTGAAATCAGCCATTCCACTGTCCGGAAGATAGTCTACAAGTGGAGGCCTTCAAAACAACTGCCAACATGCCCAGGACTGGTCGCCCCAGCAAGTTCACCCCAAGGAGCAGACCGCAAGATGCTAAAAGAGGTATCCAAAAACCCTAAAGTGTCATCTCGAGAACTACAGCAGGCTCTGGCTACTGTTGATGTAGAAGTACATGCCTCTACAATCAGAAAGAGACTGTACAAGTTTAACTTGCATGGGAGGTGTTGCAAGGAGGAAACCTTTGCTTTCCAAAGAGAACATCGAGGCCAGACTGACCATTTGCCAGCGATAAAGTTGACAAAGACCAGGGACTTCTGGAATAATGTTCTTTGGACAGATGAGTCCAAAATTGAATTTATTTGGACACAACAGGCAGAGGACATGTTTGGCGTAAACCAAACACACAAGATGCCAAGAAAAAGAACCTCATACCAACTGTGAAGCATGGAGGTGGAAGTGTCATGTTTGGGGCTGCTTGCTGCAGCAGGACCTGGTCAGCTCACCATCATAGAATCCACGATGAATCTACTGTGTATCAGAAGGTGCTTGAAGAACATGTAGACCATCAGTTAGAAAATTAAAGCTGAAGCTGAACTGACCATGCAACATGACAATGACCCAAAACATACTAGTAAATCAACCAAAGATTGGCTGAAAAAGAAGAAATGGAGAGTCCTGGAATGGCCAAGTCAAAGTCCAGATTTGAATCCCATTGAGATGCTGTGGGGTGACTTGAAAAGGGGCTGTACGTGCAAGAAACCCCTCAAACATCATCACAGCTGAAAAAGTTCTGCATTGAGGAGTGGGGTAAAATTTCCCAAGACCGATGTCGAAGACTGTAAGATGGCTACAAGAACCGTCTCACTGCAGTTATTTCAGCCAAAGGAGGTAACACTCGCTATTAGGGGCAAGGGTTGTCCTATCTTTTTCCTCAGATAGAATAGGCATTTTTGTAGAATGACATTTACAGAAGATCTTGAAAAGACTTTTCTTCAGTTTTCTTTGTTTAGGTCGGAATAACTTTAATCTCTCTGTATTGTTGAAACGGAGATGAAATAACCATTATTAAAAATGTTACAAAAAACCACATGCTTTCAAAGGGTGTCCTAATTTTTCACAGACTGTACTATCCGAGTACCATATAGTAACACTATATAAGAAAAGAATCATTTTTAAGTAGTACAAAGAAAAAATGTATATATATTTTAAAGGTTAAGGCAAGAGGTGAACCAAACCATATTTACATTGTTCCCATGTTTGTTGCTAATGGGTGTAAGGATAGGTGCAGGCGATAGAGTAGAGTCAAAGTTGTACATGATAGATGATATGGTGGCAGGCGCGTGCAGCAGTCAAAGCTGTGGGCACTGTGCACATAGTAGCAATATCGAGCATAGTAGTTACATAGTATGTTTACAAACCTTAGTAACAGGAGATCGGAGGCATCGGAGGACTCATTGTGCCCGCGTGTTCGCGTGTTTACATAGTGAGCTGAGGTAGATCTGCGCGTGCGCCGGCGTCCCTCGGCCATTGCCGAGGTATCGCGAGAGCAGTTACGTCACTCGCGCATGCGCGCTGACTCACACTCTCGGACTTAGAAGGTCCGGAGATCGCGGCCTACTGCGCAGGCGCTATAGGCTAAAGGAGCATTCATATTAAGAATCCCTGTGTCGTGGAGATAATATAAGGCATAGATAATGTTCCATATGTTGCATAAATTATATTATACTACTAGCTCTATGGTACATACTATGTATGGAAATCTACAAAGGCAACTATTAGTAATGACTCTATATTTATGTGGTGGTATACCACCTGTATTGATGAGACTATGGGGGTCATTTTGTCTGTGAAAATAGGAAAAAGAAAGTTAGTAAAAATTATATAGTATGGAGACATGCATATAGTTTAGACATATAATAAGACATATAAATAAACCTATATCTCTACAATCCACCTAACAATACGAATACTGGCTACAAGTAATGAAAAATAGCATATAGAGATCAAATACAAAAAATGTGGTTCCTATTTGTTCCTTTGGAATAAAAGTTGTTTGCAGGGGTAAATTCGAAAGTCGAAGTCCTTGGTCAAGACCCCAGTCAAAGGTTTAGGAGTGAACTTAAAGAGGACCTTTCACCGATTCTTACCCTATGAACTAACTATACAGATATGTAGAGCGGCGCCCGGGGATCTCACTGCACTTACTATTATCCCCGGGCGCCGCTCCGTTCTGCCGCTATGCCCACCGGTATCTCCGCTCACTAAGTTATAGTAGGCGGAGATACCAGTCCCTAAGTTATGGTAGGCGGAGTCTGCCCTAGCGCTGGCCAATCGCAGCGCAGAGCTCACAGCCTGGGAGGTTATTTTCTCCCAGGCTGTGAGCTCTGCAATGCGATTGGCCAGCGCTAGGGCAGACTCCGCCTACCATAACTTAGGGAACGGAGATACCGGAGGGCATAGCAGGAGAACGGCGCGGCGCCCGGGGATAATAGTAAGTGCAGTGAGATCCCCGGCGCCGCTCCACATGTCTGTAATAGTTTAGTTCATAGGGTAAGAATCATTGAAAGGTCCTCTTTAAGGCATTTTGGATGAGGCCAAACAATCTGAGGTCATCACACAAGATGAATATAACTTTCTTCTACCGACACATCCACATACAGTCTTGTGAAAAAATTAAGGACAACCCTTTGAAAGCATGTGGTTTTTTGTAACATTTTAATAAATGGTTATTTCATCTCCGTTTCAACAATACAGAGAGATTAAAGTAATCCGACAAAACAAAGAAAACTGAAGAAAAGTCTTTTCAAGATCTTCTGTAAATGTCATTCTACAAAAATGCCTATTCTAACTGAGGAAAAAGATAGGACACCCTTGCCCCTAATAGCGAGTGTTACCTCCTTTGGCTGAAATAACTGCAGTGAGACGGTTCTTGTAGCCATCTACCAGTCTTTCGACATCGGTCTGAGGAAATTTATACCCCACTCCTCAATGCAGAACTTTTTCAGCTGTGAGATGTTTGAGGGTTTCTTGCACGTACAGCCCTTTTCAAGTCACCCCACAGCATCTCAATGGGATTCAATCTGGACTTTGACTTGGCCATTCCAGGACTTCCTATTCTTCTTTTTCAGCCAATCTTTGGTTGATTACTAGTAGTTTTGGGGTCATTGTCATGTTGCATGGTCCAGTTCCGCTTCAGCTTAATTTTCTAACTGATGTCTCACATGTTCTTCAAGCACCTTCAGATACACATAGAATTCATCGTGGATTCTATGATGTGAGCTGACCAGTCCTGCTGCAGCAAAGCAGCCCCAAACCATGACACTTCCACCTCCATGCTTCACAGTTGGTATGAGGTTCTTTCTTGGAATGCTGTGTTTGGTTTACGCCAAACATGTCCTCTGCTGTTGTGTCCAAATAATTCAATTTTGGACTCATCTGTCCAAAGAACATTATTCCAGAAGTCCTGGTCTTTGTCAACTTTATCGCTGCAAATGTCAGTCCTGGGCCTCGATGTTTCTCTTGGAAAAGCAAAGGTTTCCTCCTTGCACACCTCCCATGCAAGTTAAACTTGTACAGTCCTCTTTCTGATTGTAGAGGCATGTACTTCTACATCAACAGTAGCCAGAGCCTGCTGTAGTTCTCGAGATGACACTTTAGGGTTTTTGGATACCTCTTTTAGCATCTTGCGGTCCTGCTCTTGGGGTGAACTTGCTGGGGCGACCAGTCCAGGGCATGTTGGCAGTTGTTTTGAAAGCCTCCACTTGTAGACTATCTTCCGACAGTGGAATGGCTGATTTCAAATCCTTTTGAGATCTTTTTAAATCCCTTCCCAGACTCATAGGCTGCTACAATCTTTTTTCTGAAGTCCTCTGACAGCTCTTTTGCTCTCACCATGGTGCTCACTCTCACTTCAACAGTCAGGAGCACACCAAACTAAATGTCTGAGGTTTAAATAGGGCAAGCCTCATTCAACATGCAGAGTAACGATCTACTAATTATGTGCACCTGGTGTGATATACCTGTGTGAGATCTGAGCCAATTTAAGAGGGAATACATGTGAGGGTGTCCTATCTTTTTCCTCAGTTAGAATAGGCATTTTTGTAGAATGACATTTACAGAAGATCTTGAAAAGACTTTTCTTCAGTTTTCTTTGTTTAGTTGGATTACTTTAATCTCTCTGTATTGTTGAAACGGAGATGAAATAACCATTTATTAAAAATGTTACAAAAAACCACATGCTTTCAAAGGGTGTCCTAATTTTTTCACATGACTGTATGTCGACATTTTACTGTCTTCCCAAACTACACAAGGGTGTCTTGCCTCTTAAGAGCAGACCGATTGTTTCAGGTGTGGATAATTTATGTCAGAATCTGGACATCGGTATCGATCGGATATTGGCCCCTTTTGTGTCTGCCCTACCCTCCTATACGCGGGACACGACTGACTTGTTCAGACGCATTGAGGGGGTACATGTTGATGAGGGTAGTTGGCTCTGCTCGATTGATGTTGAAGCATTGTATTACAGTATTCCACATTCTCTGGGGCTCAAGCAGTGGAGCATTTTCTAAGGTCACGGGGCTGTCAATACCGCGCCCATAGCCGCTTTGTCCTCCACATTTTGGAGTTTACCTTATCTCATAACATCTTCTCCTTTAATAACAAATTGTACCACCAGCTCAGGGGCACCGCAATGGGGAGTTCATGTGCCCCATCGTATGCCAATCTGTTCCTGGGCCGGCGGGAGGAGGTGTTTATGGAGGACAGGGGTAATCTTTGTGACCCGATAGGACTATGGGCGCGGTACATTGATGACATCTTTATCATCTGGAACGGGCAAAAACCAGCTTTTGAATCCTTTGTTCAGGGGTTGAATCAAAATCAGATCAGCCTACATTTCACTTATGAATCTGATAGGCAGTCATTACCATTCTTGGATGTTTTTATCACCAGGAACGTGGGAGGGGAACTTGATACCACGGTTTATCGAAAGTCCAGTTCTACCTATTCTCTTCTGAGATGCGAAAGTAGGCATCCAGTACAACTCAGAAGAGGAATTCCCAAGGGACAGTACTCGCACCTTTGCAGGAACTGTTCAACCAAACAGGAGTTCATATGTCAGGCCTTGGACCTAAGAGCCAGATTCCAACAGCGGGGCTATCCTGATAAGGTTTTTAGATTTGCATTTCGGTCAGTCCTACAGGAGGATTCGTCTGATTTGTCTGGTCACCACATTTGACAGGGCGGTACCACAGATACAGCAGATAATGACCCAACACTGGGGAATTCTCTCTATGGATCCGGATCTGCAACCCGTGGTGGGGGTATATTTACATATTACCTACCATCGGAGGCGGAGTTTACGTGACAGATTGATCCATAGTGAATTTATTCCACCAACTTCCCTGGGCTGCTTGTGGTTAAATCAGCAGACACAGACAAGGGGCTGCTTTAAGTGTACGGGGTGTGTGGCCTGTAGATACATCGACACAGGTCAACAGTTTACAAGCCATAACACGGGAAAAATGTACTCCATTCAACATTACATTAATTGTAAAACCAGAGGAGTGATTTATCTCCTTACTTGTGAGTGTGGCATGGAGTATGTTGGTAAAACCATTCGCAAATTCCGGCGCAGAGTAGGAGAACATCTGAATGATATTGCAAATAGAAGTGATACACCCTTAGCCCAACATATTTTATGCCATCATCAGGGCAGGGCAAGGGTATAATTCAAGGGCATTGACGGGGTCATACCCCCCCCCCCCATAGAGGTGGTAACTGGGACCGCTTAATTCTTCAAAAAGAGGCCCGTTGGATTTATTATTTGAAGACTATGGCCCCGCTTGGTTTGAACAAACAACTTAATTACAGCTGTTATAAACATATTTTTGAGTATTTAGCGTACCATCAGTTCTAATGTGTTTATTTTATTGATCTTACACAGTCATAGAAATAGTTGTATTTTGCTATGGGAATATTTTTCTGCATTTTGTCATGTGAAAATATCTTTACCTATTGGGGCTCCTCTTGCCTTTATGTGCGGTTGACCGTTCTTAAAAGATCTTGCATAAAATGCAAGTTATCGATGCAGTTATCGATTCCTCAGCGCCCTAGCCGGAATGTCCTTTCCTCCAGTTTCGGGCACAACCGACTGCGGAGCGGCGCTGCCGCTGTCCCCACTGTTTCACTTCCGCATCATGTAATTGTCGCCTGCGTTCCACTGGACGCATGACGTATTATGTTGGTGTGCCTGTGGGCGTGGCTCTGGCATCACATGACCGAGTCACATGACTTGTCATACTGATTTTTCACATAAGGGCGCGAAGCGGCGCCTTTACCGGGCCACCTAGCGTCAGAATGGACGTGGAGTGATGCGGCCCATGCCGAAAGATAGTCAGGCTATTTTAGCTTATAGTTACCTTTAAGTTCCTTATCACTATAGTGCACCTTACGGATTCCTCCCGTGTCCCGGCCACTTGCATCTGTAGCACGGGACCTTGCCTACATTGGTGGTAATCCCTTATTCTTGATTCTTGGTTGGAGTTATCCCCTGTTATATTCAGCAATATTTAGTGCTTAGCATTTCATGCAATTAGCAATTTGTGTATTCAGCAATTTGTGTATTCAGCAATTAGCAATTTGTGTATTCAGCAATTTGTGTACTCAGCATATTCAACCTAGACTGCATATCCCCTGATGAGTTACTGCAACAAAACGTGGCACGTCGGGAACTTCTTTCTAGGATGCACTAGGGATTCTGCCCGAGCCTAGGGACAGGTATCTGGGTGGGGTCGCCCCTTTCGGGGTGGGTGCTTTGCATAGGTTGGTAGGGTTTTTCCATCTCCTTTCCCTTCATAGGGCATTATAGGAATAGATGTTTCTACTGCCACCTCTGCATAAATGTTCAAGAGTTACCCTGCTTCGTTTGTGTAATATTAGAGAACTCCGATTTTTTGCTTGGCGGTATATGGACTACGCACCTGAGCTGGCACTGTTGGCAACCTGGAGGCCTTTGAACGATCCACATCCGAAGTAACCATTCATCGCGTCCGGACCGGTGAGATTCCTATGGTCCAAACTCTGCCTGGTGGCGTATTTTAGAAAGTTGTAGCCAAAGTGTGGCTTGTTGCACAGAAGTTTTTTTTATATCCATTGTATGTCTTGTTGAGATATTTTAAATAATTACCAGTAAAGGTTATGTTTTTATGTTTCTGGAGGTCTCTCTAATTTTCAGTATGAACAGGCCCCAAAGGTAGGCTAATTCACATACCGGATACCTAGAAACCTATCATGCCCTATAGGACCCTGAAACCAATGTCAGGACTAAGTCTACCTGTTCCGCCAAAGGGAAGGAAGAACAGGAGTCTCCCTCAAGCCTAATGACAAACAACAGGGAAAGGCAATACACAAATATATATAAACAAAATACAGTAGCATCAAGAACTCAGCCGAGAACCGAACACAAGCTAACCACAAGTCCAAGCCATAAACCGCATAGCATAGTGGGAGAAAAAAACAATAAATAGAGGTTAATAAGCACAATAGCCACACCTGGGGAAAGAAGATGTTGCAAGCACCAGAAACAACACAGACGTTATGTGATCCAAAAGGAAAACATGTCAGATCAAACCACGTGTTGCCAGTCTCACAGATCTCCTGGCACCTGTCGTGGGGACGTCCGTATGTCTCGGTATGTCGTTGACAGCTTAGTAGCCAGTGCCAAAACTGCAGAATTGTATTTTTTGATATTGTTTAATTATAGATATTGACACATAAAATGAAAAATAACCTAATCAAAAATTCTTGGAAAATACGTTTAACATAAAAATGGGATTTAAACAATAGGTCATTTTCTGATGACACAATCCCTTTAAAGGGATTTTCCAGAATTAGAAAAATGTTTCAGCTTTTTTTCCAAGAACAAAAGGCCCTCTTCTCCACAGGTATTCATTGGTACTTGATATTCACTTACTGCAGTACCACACACAGTGCATGATCATTTGTAGTGCTGTTTATGAAAAACTTTCTTTATTCACAATTTTTACGATACCCTAGAATATTTAAGCCCTGCTTCTGGGACTGCTGTGCCCCAGAACCACATCAAAAGCCAGGAAACTCCCATTAACCACCCGCTTCAGAGTAAATTAGCAAAATCTCTTCCCCTACCTTTGTGGTCGGCCCCACCCTTTTCCCAGGACATTCCCAGTGTATTCAGCATTTTTTTCCATCTGAACATATGATTCCTGTAACGCTCCAATGGGTGTCGACCTGCTGTGCCACTTACCGGTTTGGCTTTGGGCCAAACTTGGGAGCGGAATCTAAGTGTTCCCCTGGTTTTTACCCTTTATCCCGCTCCAAGATGCGGAAGCTGGTCTTAGCTGCAGGGGAGACACCAGGTCGCTACCGCAAGAGTGGTCCTGGTTAAGTGGCAGCTGGCCGAGCAGGCCAGAACTCCCCAGTGCAAGCACTGGGGATACAGACAGGTGGAGCGAGCTGACACTGGATGGAAGGAGTGCAGCAGCAGAGTCAGATGAAGCAGAGCTGAGTTAGTGATTTAGCAGAGCTGGAAATGTTAGAACAGCAGAGTTGAATAGCTCAGGTGCAGCAGGTGTAACAAGCTGAACAGCAGACAGAGGCATGGTCGACAATCCGAATCGAACACTTGAGAGCAGCGAGGTACAGGAGGATCATGCAGAGACGAGGTCAGCATACAGGCTATGGTCGGAAGCAGGATAACAACACAGGAACAACAAGCTGGAACCTTCGCTGTAGAAAACTACAATATTGCTCAGGCATCACAGGAAGGGGGAAGCACTCTTATAAAGGTGGTGCCTGGCCGGGATTGGAGAGAAGGCGGAATCAGGGGCACGCACGAACCCTTAAAGAAACAGGACGCGTGCGGCTCCTACAAGGTGCAACTGAAGCTGTCGCCGCCCGCAACAGTGCAGGAAAGCGGGTCCGGAGCCTGCACTGGAGAAGAGGAGCCTTGTGTGCAGTTCGACTAAGGTACATAGCAGGATGCCAGCTGCCATTGTTACAATTCTACTCTGCTTCTTGCTTGTGGGCCAATGGGAAGGAAGCAATGTCAAGTTCACAACAATACTTAGTGCACCAATCAGTAATCTGTAGTCAGACCTGCTAAAATGTAAAGTTGCACGTAGTGCGAAAAAATATTCAAATCACTGCCGATTAGCGCAATCGCAAATATATTTGAGCACTTGACTCTATTTGCATATAAAGCTATTCTAATGTTTTGCCGTCTTAGGAAACTTATACTAGCTTGAAAAATGTAGCCACAGTGACCCACGTCTGCATTTTGTGTTACGAATTCGTATAACCCGATTATTACATTGCCGATTTTTTGCATTCAATAAAATAATCTCGAATTCTCGAAATTCGCGGATATATGATGAATATTCTACAAAATATTTGTGAAATATCGCGAATTCGAATATAGCCCCTGCCGCTCATCACTACTGCCCAAATGTCCAGTTTACTGATTGTTGCACAGAAAAAAGTCTTGCCTAGCCCTACATTTGAAGATGAATGGCCTTGCTATATAATATTTTACTATATAATTTTATAAAATCTACATGCATGCTTTTCTGTAGCCCAGTGTGAATCTGAATTTGTAATGCGAGTTGAATTTAGTGTTGCAGAGTAATTATAGTCTGTGCTAGTAACACATTGTTTAGACTTTAACTTTATGAATGTCTTCTCCTTTAATTGAATGCATTGCTCAAACAGGAAAAGCGCAGGAGATTAATGAGCAAATCCAAATGCTCATACGGCAGAAAGATAATCCCAACCTTTCTTTCCGTGTCTAGGAAGGCTTAGAATAAATGACAACGACAAAACATTTATCATCAGTCTAATGTTTCATTAACAGCTGACAGCCAGGCTTCGCAATAAAATGACAGGTTGTCTCATAAATCAATAGCAACAAAGTTATAGGTTTCGGAAAAAAAAATGCTTAATGACTTGTCTTCCAAGATGTTTCTTTTATATTAGAGATGAGCGAATCGAAGTTGACGAAGTGGAATTCGATCCGAATTTCAGGAAAAATTTGATTTGCACCGAATCAAAATTTCCTCAAGCTTCGTGGTAACGAATCACATTTTTTCCTAAAATGGCTGCTGCATGTGTTTAGACATGGAGCAAAGAACTCTGGGAACGAGGGATTACCCACAATGCCATGCATGCAGCCAATCAGCAGCCAGCCAGCCAGCCCTGTGATGTCACAGACCTATAAATAGCCTCAGCCATCTTGGATTCAGCCATTTTCCAGTGTACTTAGTGCAGGGAGAGATGTCAGCAGGCGCTAGTGACAGTGGTAAAAAAGACTTTAAAACTTTTATTTTGCTGTATAGAAGTTCAGGGAAAGGACAGGAGGGAGTCATTCTACAGTATTGAAGCAGAACAGGGTTCAGTAGGGGAGGTTACAGCCTGGGTAATAGTGTTGAGCATGAATATTCAAATTGCGAATTTTAATCGCGAATATCGCCACTTCGAGAATTTGCAAATATTTAGAATATAGCAGTATATATTCGAATATATTTAGAATATAGCAGTATATATTCGTAATGACGAATATTATTATTATTTTTTTACACTGATGTGTACAGTGCAAAAAAAATGTGATAATCCCTCCCTGCTTCTAGCTTGTGGTGACAGAAGGATCCATTACAATACTTACAGACTTAGTGAGTCAGTGACAGTGAGTGGAGCGCGACTATTAGTAACGCAAATATTTATCGTGATAGGAATATGACCACTGATGAGCGCCGGACACTGCTCTCTTGAGTCCCTCCCTTCTTTAGTTTGTGGGCGAATATGTAGAATATAGTGGTATATATTCGTAATGACGAATATACATTTTTTTTCACAGTACACATCAGTCATCACAATGATGTGTACTGTGTAAAAAAAAAAATTGATCATCCCTCCTTGCTTCTAGCTTGTGGTCCAAATGAGAATGAGAAGGCTCAATTAATTACAGTGAGTCATTGTGTATTTAATTTTTTTTTACACTATTGTTTTGGTTGAAATTTTTTAAACTTGTCACTCAGATGAATGATTGCACCTATTATTTATCCACATACTGTTAGTCCAGTTATTATTCTCTTTTTTTTATATATTTTTTTTATACTTGTATATTATGTACATTATTTTTAACAGAGTAATTACTTTATAGACATATTACGAATCTGGAAATTTGTTGTAAATGACCGTCATAATATTTTTTCATGAAAAATCTAAAGATTTGTTATTTGGCTTTGTACTTGGCACTATTCTGTTTTGGCACTGCTTGAGAACGGACGCTTGTGTTGATCAAAAAGTAGTTTTTTTTTATTAATAAACACAATATAACAAACATGCTGATGACGGGGTTTTATTACTTTATTTTACTAATTTCCCTGGTATGGCAGTGGCACATTCCTTGGAAAACTTTCCTGCTGCAAAATAAGAACATGCTGCTGTCTGTTCCTGCTGAGTTAGGCCGAGCTATGTGTAGGACTTAAAGAGGACCTTTCACTAAAATAAAAAATGTAAACTAAGTATACAGACATGGAGAGCGGCGCCCAGGGATCTCCCTGCACTTACTATTATCCCTGGGCGCCACTCCGTTCTCCCGGTATAGGCTCCGGTATCTTCATATGTTTGGCTCAACTGGGGGGAGCCTGCCGGTGTATCCTTCTCCCAGGCTGTAGAGCTGGAAAATCGCAGCGCTCAGCTCATAGCCTGAGAGAAAAAAAAACCTCTCAGGCTATAAGCTGAGTACTGCGATTGGCCAGCGCTACAGCCTGGGAGAAGGAGACGCCGGCAGGCTCCACCCAGTTGAGCCGAACATATGAAGATACCGGAGGCTATACCGGGAGAACGGACCGGCACCAAGGGATAATAGTAAATGTAGGGAGATCCCTGGGTGCCACTCTCCATGTCTGTATACTTAGTTTACATTTTTTATTCTAGTGAAAGGTCCTCTTTAAACTGCACCATAAACTTAAAGGGGACCTGTCATCAACGTTATGCTGTCCATACTAACAACAACAGCATAAAGTAGAGACAGGTGAGTTGATTTCAGCAGTCTCTCATTTTAAAGTTAAAGGGTTTCTACCACCACATTTTGACCTAATTAGCTGTCTGACACTAGCGATCTGCTAGTGTCTGCTGTACCTAACCATGCTATTGTAATACCTTTCTCTGCAGCGGTTACCCTAAAAAACTAACTTTTATTGCTATGCAAATGAGCCTCTAGGTGCTATGGGGGCGTCTTTTCAGCACCTAGAGGCTCCGTCTACTCACCATGTCTGCCGCCCAGCTCGTCCCTCCAGCCCGCCCATTTCCTCTAGATTGACAGCCTCCATCGCATCCATCGCGAATTCTCGAATTCTCGAGCCTGCGCCGTGTGCGTCTGTATTCGGTGCAGGCGCAGTGACTGTCGGACCGCTCCCTGCGCCGGCATCTCCACTGCGCCTGCGCCGATGACGTGGGAGTGCTCCCAGGAACAGACGACGCCCGGCCTCAAGCAGTGGAGATGTGCAGGCCCAGTGGAGATGCCGGCGCAGGGAGCGGTCTGACAGTCACTGCGCCTGCCCGAATACAGACGCACACGGCGCAGGCGCAAGAATTCGGCCGCGATGGAGGCTGTCAATCTAGAGGAGATGTGCGGGCTGGAGGGACGAGCTGGGCGGCAGACATGGTGAGTAGACGGAGCCTCTAGGTGCTGAAAAGACGCTCCCATAGCACCTAGAGGCTCATTTGCATAGCAATTAAAGTTCATTTTTTAGGGTAACCGCTGCAGAGAAAAGTATTACAATAGCATGGTTAGGTACAGCAAACACTAGCAGATCGCTAGTGTCAGACAGCTAATTAGGTAAAAATGTGGTGGTAGAAACCCATTAAAAGTAAGTGGTGGCCGAGAACCAACATCACAATAATTGTAGACTGGGCCTGGAAAAGAGTCACGGCCACCTGAGAAGAGTCATAGTTATTTATGAATTCATGCTCTCCCTGCCCACCTGCTGATGACTGACAGTCTTCTACCTAGTTTTATCTCTTTCTCTGCCATCAGCAGATGGGCAGGAGAGCAGGAGATTGTGAATAACTATGACTCTTCTCAAGTAGATTTTACTCTTTTCAAGGCCTGTGCTACAATGATTATGATGCTGATTATCAGCAACCGCTTAATTTTAGCTCATGAGTGACACACCGCTGAAATTAGCATTTCTGTCACTATTTAATGCTGCCTTCAGTGAGGTCAGCATAAAGTTGATGACAGGTTCCCTTCAACATCTCCCTGCTGCTGCTGTTGTCATCACGATCCTTTGTAGCTATGTGAAGGCCTCATACTACACCATTACCTTTAGCTGCTGCTGCAGCTGTCCTGATTAAGCAGAGTTATTATGTGTAGGCCTCATAATACACCATTACCTTTACCGGCTACTGCTGTCTTGATCAAGCTGAGTTATTATGTGTAGGCCTTATACTACAAAGTTACCATTACCTGCTGCAGCTGTCCTGATCAAGATGAGTTATTATTTGTAGTTATGTGTAGGCCTTAGACACCACGGTTACTATTGACTGTTGCTCTTGTGACAAGAGTCTTGTCCTGATCCTTCTGAGTTATGTGTAGGCCTTAGACTCCACCTTTACTATTGACTGCTGCTCTTGTCCTGATCCTTCAGAGCTATGTTTATGCCTTATATAACCACCATTACCATGAACTGCCGCAGTTATACTTATCCTTCAAAGTTAGGTTTAGACCTTATACTACACCATTACCATGTTATTGCTGCTGTTGTCCTAATCCTTCTGATTTTTGGGTATGCCTTTTAATACACCATTACCTATAACTGCTGCTGCTGTCCAGATAATGATAAATGTGCCCCTGGACAAAAGGTTCCTTACAGAAAAGTTAACGTTTAAATTTACACCATAACATAACTTTATTATTAAAGAACCAAAACACAAGTATGAACGCCCAAAAAATATACAGGGTGGGCCATTTATATGGATACACCTTAATAAAATGGGAATGGTTGGTGATATTAACTTCCTGTTTGTGGCACATTAGTATATGTGAGGGGGGGAATTTTTCAAGATGGGTGGTGACCATGGCGGCAATTTTGAATCCAACTTTTGTTTTTTCAATAGGAAGAGGGTCATTTGACACGTCAAACTTATTGGGAATTTCACAAGAAAAACAATGGTGTGCTTGGTTTTAACGTAACTTTATTCTTTCATGAGTTATTTACAAGTTTCTGACCACTTACAAAATGTGTTCAATGTGCTACCCATTGTGTTGGATTGTCAATGCAACCCTCTTCTCCCACTCTCCACACACTGATAGCAACACCGCAGGAGAAATGCTAGCACAGGCTTCCAGTATCCGTAATTTCAGGTGCTGTACATCTCGTATCATCTGAAGGCAATCGTCTATGCTGTGAAGATACGAGATGTGCAGCACCTGAAACTACTGATACTTGAAGCCTGTGCTAGCATTTCTCCTGCAGTGTTGCTATCAGTGTGTGAAGAGTGGGAGAAAATGGTTGCATTGACAATCCAACACAATGGGCAGCACATTGAACACATTTTGTAAGTGGTCAGAAACTTGTAAATAACTCATGAAAGAATAAAGTTACGTTAAAACCAAGCACACCATTGTTTTTCTTGTGAAATTCCCAATAAGTTTGATGTGTCAAATGACCCTCTTCCTATTGAAAAAACAAAAGTTGGATTCAAAATGGCCAACTTCAAAATGGCCACCATGGTCACCACCCATCTTGAAAAGTTTCCCCCCTCACATATACTAATGTGCCACAAAAAGGAAGTTAACCACCTCCGGACCGCTGTACGCACAGACGCGTCCTGGAGGTGGTTGTTTCATTCCACCTGGACGCGCAGGCGCGTCCTCTCGCGAGACGCGAGATTTCGGTCACAGCCGGCCCGCGCATGCGTATCGCGGGCCGGCAAAAGTTAAAGGACTATTGCATCAGCAACCTGCCAGCCAATGATCGTCGCTGGCAGGTTGCTGATTTTTAAAAAATCGAATCACAAGCCAGATAACAGATCATATTAGTAAATATGATCTGTTATATGGCTTCTCTGCTCCTCTGCTGGTCCTTTTCGTCGGTTGGATCCAGCAGAGGAGCAGACATCACTGTGAGTACACACCAAACACTACCCTTAGCCCCTGATCACCTTCCATCACCCCCATCATCCAAATTAACCCCTTGATCGCCCCCTGTCAATCACTTAGTGAAAGACAAAAAGTGATCAGTGTAAACTGACACTTTTTTTTTTCACTAGTATTGGCTGTTAGGTTTTAGGATAGTTTAGGCCCCTTGGTTAGGTAGTTTAGGGATCAGTTAGCGCCCAGCCCACCGCACCGCAGTCACTGATTCGCTGATTAGCGTATCGCTAATCAGCATTTGTACTTTTATAGTATCTGTAAGTGATCAAAACTGATCACGGTCAGATCTATAATAGTATTAGTGTCACCTTAGCTCGCCCTCCACCCAAAAAGCAGTGTTTGCCCGATCAGACCAGATCGGTCGCCCACACGTGCGTTCACCCACGCCCGCCCCACCGCAGTGACAAAAAATATTTTTTTTTTGATCACTGCACATTCACTTTACACGCTCTGCGGCGATAAAAAAATCAGTTTTGATATTTTTTATCAACCGCAGCGGCCTCCGGTACTTCGCTAGCCTCCCCTTTGCAAGACAGGCTTGCTTTTTTTCTTGGGTAGTCTCAGGGAATACCCCTAAATTTAGTAGTCCAAAATGTCAAACAGGGGGTATTCTTCTGAAGAGGCCTACAGGATTCTGACCCAGTCGGATGAGGAGTGGGAACCCTCATCTGACGAATCTAGCGGGTCAGAATATGAACCTGTAGAAAGCAGTGGCTCTCTGACCCAAAGTTCGGACGAGGAGGTTGAGGTCCCTGGCAGCACCAGGCGTACCCGGCCCCGTGTCGCTAGACCACAGGTTACGCAGGATCTGCTTCAAGAGCAGCAGAGTGGGGCTGTCGCTGCCGGATCACGTGGTGAGGCATACACCAGCAGCGCAGACCTCCCTGGACCTAGTACCAGCACTGCCGTACAACATGGTGAAGTAGCGAACACCAGAAGGGCAGTTGAAGCTGGTACGGTGGCACGTGCAGTAGTTACCCCGTCGCAGCCACCGCACAGACAGGCCCGTAGAGCCCCTAGAATCCCTGAGGTGCTGGCAAACCCTGATTGGCAGTCACCAACTTCAGCCGCACCATTAGTTCCCCCTTTCACCGCCCAGTCTGGAGTTCGGGTTGAGACGGCTCAGATCAGTACGGCCCTGGGATTTTTTGAGCTGTTCTTGACTGCGGAGCTCTTGGACTTAGTCGTGGCAGAGACAAACCGGCATGCCACACAATTTATAACCGCAAACCCGGGAAGCTATTATGCCCAGCCTTTCCGGTGGAAACCAGTCCAAGTTTCCGAAATTAAAATTTTTCTGGGCCTTCTCCTCAACATGGGTCTAACCAAAAAGCATGAATTGCGGTCATATTGGTCCACGAACCCGATTCATCACATGCCCATGTTCTCTGCTGCTATGTCCAGGGCACGTTTTGAGACCATCCTGCGTTTCCTGCACTTTAGCGACAACACCACCTCCCGTCCCAGAGGCCACCCAGCTTTTGACCGGCTCCACAAAATTCGGCCACTCATAGACCATTTCAACCAGAAATTTGCAGATTTGTATACCCCTGAGCAAAACATCTGCGTAGACGAGTCCCTAATACATTTTACCGGGCGCCTTGGCTTCAAACAATACATCCCAAGCAAGCGTGCCCGGTATGGGGTCAAATTGTATAAGCTCTGTGAAAGGGCCACAGGCTATACCCACAAATTTCGGATCTATGAGGGAAAAGATCAGACCCTGGAGCCGGTCGGTTGCCCTGACTACCTGGGGAGCAGTGGGAAGACAGTCTGGGACTTGGTGTCACCCTTATTCGGCAAGGGGTACCATCTTTATGTGGACAATTTTTACACAAGTGTGGCCCTCCTTAGGCATTTGTTTCTAGAACGGCTTTGCGCCTGTGGCACCGCGCGAACTAGTCGCGTGGGCTTCCCCCAACGGCTTGTAACCACCCGTCTTGCAAGGGGGGAGAGGGCTGCCTTGTGTAACGAAGAACTGCTCGCGGTGAAATGGAGAGACAAGCGTGACGTTTACATGCTCTCCTCCATTCACGCAGACACGACAATCCAAATTGAAAGGGCAACCCGTGTCATGGAAAAGCCCCTCTCAGTCCACGACTATAATGCGCTCATGGGAGGGGTGGACTTCAATGACCAGATGTTGGCTCCCTATTTAGTTTCTCGCAGAACCAGACGCTGGTATAAGAATGTGTCTGTATATTTAATTCAATTGGCGCTGTATAATAGTTTTGTTCTCTACAGTAAGGCTGGGAGAACACGATCCTTCCTCAAATTCCAGGAAGAGATCATCGAGAACCTCCTTTATCCAGGAGGTTCCGTGGCCCCATCCACCAGTGTAGTTAGCCGTCTACACGAGCGACATTTCCCCAGTGTCGTTGCTGGTACCTCAACCCAACCGCCACCCCGAAAAAAATGTCGTGTCTGTAGCAGGAGTGGAATAAGGCGTGACACCCGCTATTTCTGTCCTGACTGTCCTGACCACCCTGCCCTATGCTTAGGAGAGTGTTTCCAGAAGTACCACACACAGGTACACCTAGCATAGGGATCACATCTCACCAGGACAGGCACACAGGGCTATTAGGGCCCTTTCTCTCACAGCTGCTGCAAACCTCTCCTTTCACCTGGGATAAAGTGCATAACGTACTTCGCCACATCTTTGGGAGATTTGCGCTTTGCACATTGTCCCATGGGGAAGGAGAGGTTTGTTCTATAAAGGTAAAAAACAAACAAAAAAAAAAAAAAATTACCAGTAAGCAAAAAGGTTAATGTTCAGTTCAAAAAGTTAAAGTTTAGATGTTCTCTTCCAAAGTTAATAAAATTATTGTGTTGCGGCCTGGTTTTTTCTTTTTTTTTTTTTTTTTACCTTCCAGGTGGACCAACCGATCGACTAGCTGCAGCACTGATGTGCATTCTGACAGAAGCATTGCGCTGCTGTCAGATTACACGCAAGTCGGTGTATGCGGCGCTGCAAGACGAGATTTCTCCTCTGCAGTAAAAGATACGTTTGCCGAGGCATATGAGCTGAGGAGGTGGCGGTGTTCATATACTTTGGCAAACACTTTGTATATATAAAAAAAAAATCCCGGCAAGGATTTATTCATCCACATCGATTGATGTGAATGGAGAAATCTGGTTTGCCAGGGCATACGAGCTAAGTGGGTATGGATGTTGGGCGGAGCTCCTATGTCCTGGCAGACGCCTTTCCCCTCCTTTTTCTTTTTTTGGCAGAGATTTTTTCATCCACATTGATCGATGCGAATGAAGAAATCTGTGCCGTTCATTTTTTTCTTTCAGCCCAGAGGCTGAACGGAAAAAAAAAATCTCATTACCCGTATGCTCAATATAAGGAGAATAGCAGTAACTCCTAATGCTGGGCATACATGTAATGATTGCGGAGACCCTCAAATGCCAGGGCAGTACAAACACCCCACAAATAACACCATTTTGGAAAGAAGACACCCCAAGGTATTCGCTGAGGGGCATATTGAGTCCATGAAAGATTGAAATTTTTGTCCCAAGTTAGCGGAAAGGGAGACTTTGTGAGAAAAAAATCAAAAAAATAAATTTCCGCTAACTTGTGCCAAAATTTTTTTTTTTCTATGAACTCGCCATGCCCCTCATTGAATACCTTGGGGTGTCTTCTTTCCAAAATGGGGTCACATGTGGGGTATTTATACTGCCCTGGCATTTTAGGGGCACCAAAGCGTGAGAAGAAGTCGTGTATCCAAATGTCTAAAAATGCCCTCCTAAAAGGAATTTGGGCCCCTTTGCCCACCTAGGCTGCAAAAAAGTGTCACACATGTGGTATCTCCGTATTCAGGAGAAGTTGGGGAATGTGTTTTGGGGTGTCATTTTGCATATACCCATGCTGGGTGAGATAAATATCTTGGTCAAATGCCAACTTTGTATAAAAAAATGGGAAAAGTTGTCTTTTGCCAAGATATTTCTCTCACCCAGCATGGGTATATGTAAAATGACACCCCAAAACACATTCCCCAACTTCTCCTGAATACGGCGATACCACATGTGTGACACTTTTTTGCAGCCTAGGTGGGCAAAGGGGCCCACATTCCAAAGAGCACCTTTCGGATTTCACAGGTCATTTACCTACTTACCACACATTTGGGCCCCTGGAAAATGCCAGGGCAGTATAACTACCCCACAAGTGACCCCATTTTGGAAAGAAGACACCCCAAGGTATTCGCTGATGGGCATAGCGAGTTCCTAGAATTTTTTATTTTTTGTCACAAGTTAGTGGAAAATGATGATTTTTTTTTTTTTCTTACAAAGTCTCATATTCCACTAACTTGTGACAAAAAATAAAAACTTCCATGAACTCACTATGCCCATCAGCATATACCTTGGGGTGTCTTCTTTCCAAAATGGGGTCACTTGTGGGGTAGTTATACTGCCCTGGCATTCTAGGGGCCCAAATGTGTGGTAAGGAGTTTGAAATCAAATTCTGTAAAAAATGGCCTGTGAAATCCGAAAGGTGCTCTTTGGAATGTGGGCCCCTTTGCCCACCTAGGCTGCAAAAAAGTGTCACACATGTGGTATCTCCGTATTCAGGAGAAGTTGGGGAATGTGTTTTGTGGTGTCATTTTACATATACCCATGCTGGGTGAGATAAATATCTTGGTCAAATGCCAACTTTGTATAAAAAAAATGGGAAAAGTTGTCTTTTGCCAAGATATATCTCTCACCCAGCATGGGTATATGTAAAATGACACCCCAAAACACATTCCCCAACTTCTCCTGAATACGGAGATACCACATGTGTGACACTTTTTTGCAGTCTAGGTGGGCAAAGGGGCCCACATTCCAAAGAGCACCTTTCGGATTTCACCAGTCATTTTTTACAGAATTTGATTTCAAACTCCTTACCACACATTTGGGCCCCTAGAATGCCAGGGCAGTATAACTACCCCACAAGTGACCCCATTTTGGAAAGAAGACACCCCAAGGTATTCGCTGATGGGCATAGTGAGTTCATGGAAGTTTTTATTTTTTGTCACAAGTTAGTGGAATATGAGACTTTGTAAGAAAAAAAAAATTTAAAAAAAATCATCATTTTCCACTAACTTGTGACAAAAAATAAAAAGTTCTATGAACTCACTATGCCCATCATTGAATACCTTAGGGTGTCTACTTTCCGAAATGGGGTCATTTGTGGGGTGTTTGTACTGTCTGGGCATTGTAGAACCTCAGGAAACATGACAGGTGCTCAGAAAGTCAGAGCTGCTTCAAAAGCGGAAATTCACATTTTTGTACCATAGTTTGTAAACGCTATAACTTTTACCCAAACCATTTTTTTTTTTTTACCCAAACATTTTTTTTTTATCAAAGACATGTAGAACAATAAATTTTGCGAAAAATTTATATATGGATGTCGTTTTTTTTGCAAAATTTTACAACTGAAAGTGAAAAATGTCATTTTTTTGCTAAAAAATCTTAAAATTTTGATTAATAACAAAAAAAGTAAAATTGTCAGCAGCAATGAAATACCACCAAATCAAAGCTCTATTAGTGAGAAGAAAAGGAGGTAAAATTCATTTGGGTGGTAAGTTGCATGACCAAGCAATAAACGGTGAAAGTAGTGTAGGTCAGAAGTGTAAAAAGTGGCCTGGTCTTTCAGGGTGTTTAAGCACTGGGGGCTGAGGTGATTAATATCACCAACCATTCCCATTTTATTAAGGTGTATCCATATAAATGGCCCACCCTGTATATTTAGAAAATATCAACCAAAACAATGTTGCTCTATGGCAGTTTTGACAGGAGCTCCTGTAGGTCCATTATTTCTTGCAGTTCTGTCTGCTGCCTCTCCTCCGGCTGCTGCAGTTTTTGGTTATAACACCGCAGCCGCGGCATTATGTCAGTAACGGCTTTTTGATTTTTCCTCATGTTTTTCAATTTTAATGATTACTGTAATAAAAAATAAAAAAATTATTAACTGCTAATTACACGAAAATGAGTGCATTGTGTAGTATTTGCCTAATCAATGCCAATTGATATCGCAAATAGTTAACGATATTGATTATAGTTATACAGTTGATTAGTTTATGATAGTTCAGTAGTGTCTAATGTTATTAATTTAGTTAGTGTCACGCCTGAGGATGGGGGAAATCCTCAGCCGTGCGCTGCCGTGTGCTGTAGGCCTACTCGGCCAGGAGAACAGGATAGGGAGCAGGTCACCTCCTACAGCGTCCCTACCCTGACCCTAACTCCTAACTGCATGGGCCGACCTTAAAGGTAGGAGGACCCATGCACAGGAACCTCGGATCCCTAACTCACCCTCCGACCGGTCCGTGCGCTAGGAGTCAGGGTAAGACGACCTACTCCTCCTAGGCATGGAGGAGCAGGAGTCTCAATGGCCAAGCTGTTGGGAAAAGGGGAACTCATACAGCCTTACGGGAATGACAGGCAAACTATTAGTTCCACCAACCTGTCACAGCCTTGCTGACTGGATCCCTGCACAAACAGGAATCCAGAACCGTAAGCTGCACCAAACACATAGAAAGGTCCCAACAGAACATAACATACAACATCAACACACAGCAGACATAAACATAAGGACAATATCTTTATGACCACAGCGGTGGCTCTCACTGGCAGATAGTAACACAGGAGGCTGTTCCAGCAAGCATGGCTGAAACAACCCACAGAGCCATGCTAACAGTGAGGCTATATTGGCCAGGAAGCCACACCCCACAGTCGGACACACCCAGTGACACACACACACACACTGGGAAGGAAGTTAACCCTTCCAACACCCGGGAAGGGAAAACACAACATTAAAAGGAAAGTGTCCAAGAGTAGCAACCCACTGTGGTTGTTACCGCTGGCCACGACATGGGTGGCAACCGTGTCCTGGGGAATAGCCCAGAGGCCGGGACACTGCCACCACATGTACAGACAGCCAAACGTTGCCACGGGCAACCACAGTGCAGGAAAAGTGTCAGTGCACACAACACACTACACAGAGTGCACACAGACAAACAACACAGTGAACACAATACACACACACCTAACATAGGAGTTGCTAGGTGCAACCGCATGCACAGCAGGAAAGCGCCAAAAGCAAGCGTTGTCAGCGGCAACCACAGGTGAGGCAAATACCACTGCCCTCACTTGTGATTGACAACAAAACCAAACCGCTGACAATCGCATGCGGTTGAAGAGTCACGGTCATAGCCATGGCCGTGACAGTTAGTTAATGGTTTTTCTGTAGATTAAAGAGTTTGTCGGGTTGTTCTTTTCTTTTACTGTAGTTTGTATAGTTACAAATATAGTTGCACATATGTGGTGTTGCTGTATTTGCGTGGAAATGGGGAACTAAATCTGTGGTGTATTTACTCCAGTTACCCATTGTGAAATGTAATAATGTGTTTTGATAGAAACATTTTCTGGATTTTTCTTTTCTTTTTTTTGTTAAAAGCATTTACAAATTTTGTGAAATGCCTGATGGGTCAAAGTGCTCAGTACACAGCTTTAATTATTCCTTGAGGAGTGTTGTTTCCTGAATGGTGTCACTTTTTATGGTTTTCCACCCTTGGGGTACCTCTGGGTGTCTTCACATGCGACCTAACCGATTACCATTTGAGCTAAACCCTAACGCCATTTGTTGCACCTTCCACTCTGAAGCCTGCTGTGCACACATACTTCAGTTATTGAGTACACATGTGGTGTGTTTGTAAACCCCAGATTCAGGGTAATAGATTTAGAGCTTAGTTTTTCTGTTAACCCTTGATGAGTTGAATAAAAAATTGCTAAGAATCTAAATTCCGCTATAAAAAACTACATTTTCGAATTTCATTTCCTTTTCCATTGAATTCTCGTTAGTAACGTTAAGGGTTAACAATGGTTGTAAAATCAGATTTCAATAGTTTGAGTGCCGTATTTTCAAAAATGGGGTGTTTTATGGGTGATTTACACTATGTAAGGGCCAGAAAGTTACTTATAGCCTTGACAGGAGGATGAAAAATGAAATGGGTTAGAAAGGGTTAGAGATTTAGTTTGCTGTGTAAACATAATTACCCTCCTGGCGTGGGGTGGTAACCTCCTCCTCTTCATCAGCTGCACATGTGGTGGTGGAAACCGGCGGATGGGAGGGTTCTGCCGCCACATCCACAACTTCACCCACATCTGGTGGCGGAGAAGCATCCTGCTGTCAGGGGGTCCAGGCTGCTCTCCTTCCTCGTCTTCCCCCTCCTCCTCCGAGACCTCCACCGGCGGTAGAGCCGTTTTGAAGCTCGGCGGCGGACGATGGGAAGGGGAACATCTGTAATCATACAATATTCAGAATTGTGAAAAATATATATATTACATTCGGGATGTATGTAATGTCATGATGGAAGGGGTCTTTTACTATAATACAGAATATTGCTTCCACTTTATGTATATGTATACAACAACACACAAACCAGTATATATATATATATATATATATATATATATGTGTGTGTTAAATGTACGAAATCAGCACGTTAAATCTTTCATCTATACCTTAATGTGTGTATAAATATTGTGAGACAGTGACAGGTCTCACGCAGGGTAGAGGCAAGGAAGGGGTAGATAGTTCGGTCCACACCCCTATTCCACCACGGGCGAGACCAGCTGGAAGTAATCAGGCTGGCACAAAGCACCTCCCAGGATGTCAGCAAGGGGGGGAGTGTGTTACCTGTGGACAGAGGCCTGGAGGCTCTGTCTGTGTGGTCCAAGCCAGGAGGGCTGAGAGACCACGATTCCCCAAGAGACACTGGACTGGAGACAGTGGGCGTACTGTGCTCTGTACAGCCAGAAGGCTGTGGGACATTGGCTCAGAAAGATGCATGTGTTCACAGGGTGTGAACAGGGACTTAGGTTAGTCAGGGATCTGTTTGTTTAGTTAGAGCCCAGCCGGGTGAGTTTTTATTATTTTGTATCATTGTTTATGTTTATGCGGATGTGCCGCAATAAAGCACCGTGTTTGGATCTTAAACTTGGTGTCCTGAAGATATCTGAGAATGACCCCCGAAAGAGAGCTGATCCCCTACAATATATATATATATATATATACACTCACAGCCAGGTAGAGATATATGATGTAAACTGCTGATTTGCTACATGTCACACCTTGTACTGCTATGTAATCATTAGTAATTGTATAAAATACTTATTTGCATTTCTATATATATACCTTACAGAGTGTTGTCGAAAGATACAATTGTAATGTGAGCATTGCATACAAAAGTAATGTAAGCATTGTACCTGGGAATTTTTTTCACCATGGATGTCTTTAATCCGCTTACTGTGCCTCCTTTTAATATCGGACTACAAAACAAGAAAAGGGGGGGGGGGGTCAGCACATCCCAATGCGCAGATGCATGTTGCTATGGCTGAAAATACATATAGAACACATAGTGCAACAGCACTCTACAAACCAAATAAAGTACAAAGGTATATTGTATTAGAGATGCTTAGCAAATACATTTTGTACAAAATACAATATATGTATTTTCAGCCATAGCAATGTGTACCTACGCATTGGGATGTGCTGACCCCCCCCCCCCCCCCCTTTACATAGTACATAGTTTGCTCAGAATGCTGGTATTTGTTGTCCCTGGATTCATTGGAGGCCATTTTGGCACCATAGAGATATAAACCAAAAGGGGCCCAGCATGCATGTTGGACCTACACTTCCTGAATTTCATGGTCGCTGTTATGGCACCCAACAGGTGAGGTTTAGTGTTAGGACCCGTGTTATAGAGATCGCCTTGGCGTGCGGCAGACGGGCTCAAATAATTTTGTACATAATGTATTTGCTAAGCATCTCTAATTTATTAGCATAGCTTCTGCAATACATTATACCTTTGTACTTTATTTGGTTTGTAGAGTGCTGTTGCACTATGTGTTCTATATCCTTTTAATATCGGACCATTTTTTCACAATGGCCTCCTTATGGTGGGTGGTATCAAATTTCCTCCACAGTTAATTGCAGATCCCACGCACAATGTGGTGTTTCTTCTCTTGGAAACTGGTATCATCGTAGTCCCGCTCCAACATGCACTGCAGGATAAAGATGCAAGCATATAATCACAAATTTTTCACATTTCAAGATTGAAAAAAATTTCATTAACAACAACACAGCAAAAAATGTTTTAGTCTTTAAAAGTAAAATATTAGATTTAGGGGTTCTGTACACGAACGTGTGAAGGCCGTTCTATGCACTGGGGACCACAATTGCAGTCCACAATGCACAGACATCTGTGCGTCTGCTGCAGAGAGATCCCATACCCATTCACTTGAAAGAGTCCGTGATCTATCCGTTCCGAATATAAGTAGTGAATGCACTATTTTGTGGTTCAGAAGCACAGCAAGAAACGCCACGGAAGCACTCAGTTGTGCTTCCATGGGGTTCCACTCTGTGGGTCCTCATTCCTCAACACATCTCGCGGATCGCTGACCCATTGAAGTGAATGGGTACGTGATCCGTGATGCAGCTTGCACACGACCGGTGGCTGTGTATTGCGGACCCGCTGTGTGCCACAGGCGGCACACATTAAGAATGTTACCGTTAGAAGATGGGATTGTATTGCTTTTGTATGTGTGTGGGGTCTGATCAATCAGATATTGGCCAGCTGAGCAGATGTACCTGACTAGTGAAGTGACTGTACGGTATGGGGTATACAGCTGTTTTGCCTCCCCGTGGTGCACCCTGGGTAAAGCTAAATGAAACAGCAAATTATGGCGGTAAAAGAAAAAAAAGAAAGCTTCTCCTGTCCAACTGTACAAAAACTTTAATCTATAGACTATGTATGTGTGTGGTATATACAGTCGTGGCCAAAAGTTTTGAGAATTACATAAATATTGGAAAACTTGCTGCTTAAGTTTTTATAATAGCAATTTTCATATACTCAAGAATGTTATGAAGAGTGATCAGATGAATTGCATAGTCCTTCTTTGCCATGAAAATTAACTTAATCCCAAAAAAACCTTTCCACTGCATTTCATCGCTGTCATTAAAGGACCTGCTGAGATCATTTCAGTAATCGTCTTGTTAACTCAGGTGAGAATGTTGACGAGCACAAGGCTGGAGATCATTATGTCAGGCTGATTGGGTTAAAATGGCAGACTTGACATGTTAAAAGGAGGGTGATGCTTGAAATCATTGTTCTTCCATTGTTAACCATGGTGACCTGCAAAGAAACACGTGCAGCCATCATTCACAGGCAAGGATATTGTGGCTACTAAGATTGCACCTCAATCAACAATTTATAGGATCATCAAGAACTTCAAGGAAAAAGGTTCAATTCTTGTTAAGAAGGCTTCAGGGCGTCCAAGAAAGTCCAGCAAGCGCCAGGATCGTCTCCTAAAGAGGATTCAGCTGCGGGATTGGAGTGCCACCAGTGCAAAGCTTGCTCAGGAATGGCAGCAGGCAGGTGTGAGCGCATCTGCACGCACAGTGAGGCGAAGACTTTTGGAAGATGGCCTGATGTCAAGAAGGGCAGCAAAGAAGCCATTTCTCTCCAAAAAAAAACATCAGGGACAGATTGATCTTCTGCAGAAAGTATGGTGAATGGACTGAGGACTGGGGCAAATTCATATTCTCCGGTGAAGCCTCTTTCCGATTGTTTGGGGCATCTGGAAAAAGGCTTGCCCGGAGAAGAAAAAGTAAGCGCTACCATCAGTCCTGTGTCATGCCAATGGTAAAGCATCCTGAGACCATTCATGTATGGGGTTGCTTCTCATCCAAGGGAGTGGGCTCACTCACAATTTTGCCCAAAAACACAGCCATGAATAAAGAATGGTACCAAAACACCCTCCAACAGCAACTTCTTCCAACAATCCAACAACAGTTTGGTGAAGAACAATGCATTTTCCAGCACGATGGAGCACCGTGCCATAAGGCAAAAGTGATAACAAAGTGGCTCGGGGACCAAAACGTTGACATTTTGGGTCCATGGCCTGGAAACTCCCCAGATCTTAATCCCATTGAGAACTTGTGGTCAATCCTCAAGAGGCGGGTGGACAAACAAAAACCCACTAATTCTGACAAACTCCAAGAAGTGATTATGAAGGAATGGGTTGCTATCAGTCAAGAATTGGCCCAGAAGTTGATTGAGAGCATGCCCAGTCGAATTGCAGAGGTCCTGAAAAATAAGGGCCAACACTGCAAATACTGACTCTTTGCATAAATGTCATGTAATTGTCGATAAAAGCCTTTGAAACGTATGAAGTGCGTGTAATTATATTTCACTACATCACAGAAACAACTAAAACAAAGATCTAAAAGCAGTTTAGCAGCAAACTTTGTGAAAACTAATATTTGTGTCATTCTCAAAACTTTTGGCCACGACTGTAGAGTGTGATATTATACGGTGGATATAGTGTGTTGCAGGAAAATTGGTAGTGACAACCTTTTTCTTTTTATCTGAGCACCTGTGAATAGGTTTATTTAGCACCCTTTAATCAGTACGGATAGGGGTCTATCTCTTCACTGTCCTCTGATACACCATACACTATCACGTAGATGATTAAGGGGCGACGTGTTTGAGGATTGAAAACAACTGGAGCCGAATTCATCTGTGTGTGAGGTTGTGATTTATTTGGTGTGGATGCTGGTTCTGTCCACCTTTACCTACACATCTATCTGGGTAAGCGGTGTATATATTACAGTATACCTATCCATATACATGTGTCCGACATGGAATTTGTGATGCTTATTGCCTAATCAGTGTGGCTTCATGGTTACAATTTGGGCTATTTTGACTTTTTAGATTTATTATTAAAAGTTATATTTTACTACTGCCCTTTTAGATTTTGGTTTTTGTATCTGGTGGTAGCCTTGTAGGACTATATTTCTGAACTATGAGCAGTAACAGCTCCTGTGGTGGCTGTATTTATTCTTTTTTTAGGAAAATTGGTGTCCTCCTCGGCAGACATAACAACCACTTGCCGGCGCTTGCTGGAAGCTCTGTTGCGGATAGATGGAACAGGAACCCCTTTAATCACACAATATTCAGAATTTAGACAAACAACTGACTAATCATAACTAGGATTAAGCAGACCCGGAACTGTAAAGTTCGGGTTTCTACCAAACTTTAAATTTTTGGACCCTGGACCCGAACCCGAACATTTCAGTAAAGGTTCGGGTTTGGTGTTCAGTGAT
The DNA here is from genome assembly GCF_905171765.1 of Bufo bufo. NCBI lineage: Eukaryota > Metazoa > Chordata > Amphibia > Anura > Bufonidae > Bufo > Bufo bufo. The sequence continues at coordinate 640,310,768 of NC_053390.1, read as the reverse complement.
TTCTTGGTGCTTTTTGAAAGGCTGCAGAGCAGCCAATCAACAAGCATTTAACTCTGTGCCCTTAGAAGCCATCACAGCCATGCGTACTAATGGCATGGCTGTGATTGGCCAGTGCAACATGTGACCCAGCCTCTATATAAGCTGGAGTCATGTAGCACTGCACGTCACTCTGCTGTTACTAGTGTAGGGAGAGGATGCTGCTGGTGATTTCTGGGAGAGAATAGGAAAGAATCTGTGATCAGATCAAACTCAGCGATCTACATACATTTAGTTGTGTGGGTGCAGGGCCCAATCTTTTTACCCTGCCCTGAGCCCAGTGACAGAGAAAAATAACTTTTATCCGTCTGTTAGTTAGGTGGGCGGCGGCGGCCAGTTTATGCAATCTCAGTGCACCAGCACTGCATATGTGCTTTTATGACTTTAAAATCCAAGCTTGAAATACTGCAATAAAAATCTGGGTTAAAAAAAACAAAACACTTTGACAATATCCTACATCTGGTGCCTTTGCAGCATTAGTCAGTGTTAGGGATAAGCGAACCCGAACTGTATCATTTTCGTAAAAGTCCGGGTTCGGGTTCGGTGTTCGGCGCTTTCTTGGCGCTTTTTGAAAGGCTGCAAAGCAGCCAATCAACAAGCGTCATACTACTTGCCCCAAGAGGCCATCACAGCCATGCCTACTATTGGCATGGCTGTGATTGGCCAGTGCAGCATGTGACCCAGCCTCTATTTAAGCTGGAGTCACGTAGCGCCGCACGTCCCTCTGCTCTGATCAGTGTAGGAATAGGATGCAGCTGCTGCTGTTAGGGCGAGATTAGGCAGTGATTTACTTACTGAAGTGATCGATGTACAGCTGTGTATCATACAACCTCTGCTATTCAATTGCTCACTGTTTTAAGGCTGCCCAGAGCGTTTTTCTGTCACTTTTTTTCTGGGGTGATCGGCGGCCATTTTGTATCTTGTGGTGCGCCAGCACAAACTGCCACCAAGTACATTTAACCATCAATAGTGTGTTGTTGTTTTTTTTTGCTATATCCTACATCAGGGGCTTGGCTGTGCTTGCTATTTTATTGAGGGGTGAAAAACAATTGCCAAAATAGCAGTACCCTAAATCTGGTGGTTTCAGCTGTGGCTAGCCAATTGTAATACTGTCTGCTGTCTGGCAAAGGATATATTTTTTTCTGGTGAAATTACAATTCCAAATTACAATTCCCTAAATCAGTGGTTTCTGCTGTAGCAGGCCAAGTTTAAAATCTATCCATAAAAGGGTATATTACATTGAAGGTGCTGATAGGGTCATTCTCAATAACTTCAAACGCTACCGTGCATCTCCAAGTCTAATTCTGTCCGTAAACGTATACCTGTCACCCAGCGCCTAAATAATAGGCCTACAATTTATATTCAGCTAAATCTGTGGTTACTGCTGTGGCTGGTCAATTTATTTAGTGTCCGCCAAAGCAGTTTTTGTTCTGGATTGAAATACAATTCCCAACTTAGCAATTCCCTAAATCAGTTGTTTCTGCTGTATCAGGCCAAGTTTAAATCTATCCATAAAAGGGTAAATTAGATTGAAGGTGCGGATAGGGTCATTCTCAATAACTTCAAACGCTACCGTGCATCTCCAAGTCTAATTCTGTCCGTAAACGTATACCTGTCATCCACCGCCTAAATACTAGGCCTACAATTTATATTCAGCTAAATCTGTGGTTACTGCTCTGCTTGTATTAGTGTAATACGGTACCTAAGTAGATAGCCACAGGTGCCAACTGCTGCGTCTTTCTGCTGTGTGCAGACTGAACAGGAGGTCAGGGAGGAAGACTGAGTGGAAGACGATGCAGGGGACGATGAGGTCCTAGACCCACATGGAATGAAGGTTGTGCCACTGACTTTCAGAGTTCGGAGGGAAGAGGCAGTGGTGAGACCGAGCAAACAACGTAGCAAAAGAGGGAGTCGATTGGGCAAAAGCAGAACACCCGCCGCCAAAAGAGTCCGCCTGCTACTGGCCACCGCCATCTGGGACCGAGCACCCCAAAGGCAGCTTCAAGGAGATCCCTGGCGTGGCAATTCTTCAAACAATGTGCTGACGACAAGACCCGAGTGGTTTGCACGCTGTGCCATCAGAGCCTGAAACGAGGCATTAATGTTCTGAACCTTAGCACAACCTGCATGACCAGGCACCTGCATGCAAAGCATGAACTGCAGTGGAGTAAACACCTTAAAAACAAGGAACTCACTCAGGCTCCCCCTGCTACCTCTTCTGCTGCTGCCTCGGCCTCTTCCTCCGCCTCTGGAGGAACGTTGGCACCTGCCGCCCAGCAAACAGAGGATGTACCACCAACACCACCACCTCCGTCACCAAGCATCTCCACCATGTCACACGGCAGCGTTCAGCTTTTCATCTCACAAACATTTGAGAGAAAGCGTAAATTCCCACCTAGCCACCCTCGATCCCTGGCCCTGAATGCCAGCATTTCTAAACTACTGGCCTTTGAAATGCTGTCATTCAGGCTGGTGGACACAGACAGCTTCAAACAGCTCATGTCGCTTGCTGTCCCACATTATGTTGTTCCCAGCCGCCACTACTTCTCCAAGAGAGCCGTGCCTTCCCTGCACAACCAAGTATCCGATAAAATCAAGTGTGCACTGCGGAACGCCATCTGTGGCAAGGTCCACCTAACCAGAGATACGTGGACCAGTAAGCACAGCCAGGGACGCTATATCTCCCTAACTGCACACTGGGTAAATGTAGTGGCGGCTGGGCCCCAGGCGGAGAGCTGTTTGGCGCACGTCCTTCCGCCGCCAAGGATCACAGGGCAACATTCTTTGCCTCCTGTAGCCTCCTCCTCCTACTTGGCTTCCTCCTCCTCTTCTTCCACCTGCTCATCCAGTCAGCCACACACCTTCACCACGAACTTCAGCACAGCCCGGGGTAAACGTCAGCAGGCCATTCTGAAACTCATATGTTTGGGGGACAGGCCCCACACCGCGCAGGAGTTGTGGTGGGGTAATGAACAACAGACCAACAAGTGGTTGATGCCAGTGAGCCTCAAGCCCGGCCTGGGGGTGTGCGATAATGAGCGAAATCTCATCGCAACTCTGGGACTAGCTGGTTTGACGCACATCCCTTGCCTGGCGCATGTGCTGAATTTGGTGGTGCAGAAGTTCATTCACAACTACCCCGACATGTCAGAGCTGCTGCATAAAGTGCGGCCCGTCCGTGCGCGCTTCCGGCGTTCACATCCTGCCGCTGCTCGCCTGTCTGCGCTACAGTGTAACTTTGGCCTTCCCGCTCACCGCCTCATATGCAACGTGCCCACCAGGTGGAACTCCACCTTGCACATGCTGGACAGACTGTGCGAGCAGCAGCAGGCCATAGTGGAGTTTCAGCTGCAGCACGCACGGGTCAGTCGCACTGCGGAACAGCACCACTTCACCACCAATGACTGGGCCTCCATGCGAGAACTGTGTGCCCTGTTGCACTGTTTCGAGTACTCCACCAACATGGCCAGTTGTGGAGAACGTTATCAGCGTTACAATACCACTTCTATTTCTCCTTGAGAAAACACTTAGGGCGATGATGGAAGAGAAGGTGGCACAGGAGGAAGAGGGGTCATTTTTAGCACTTTCAGGCCAGTCTCTTAGAAGTGACTCAGGGGGAGGTTTTTTGCAACAGCAGAGGCCAGGTACAAATGTGGCCAGACAGGGTCCACTACTTGAGGACGAGGATGAGGTGGAGGAGGATGAGGATGAAGCATATTCACAGCGGGGTGGCATCCAACGCAACTCGGGCCCATCGCTGGTGTGTGGCTGGGGGGAAATGCAGGACGATGACGATACGCCTCCCACAGAGGACAGCTTGTCCTTACCTCTGGGCAGCCTGGCACACATGAGCGACTACATGCTGCAGCAGTGCCTGCGCAACGACAGCAGAGTTGCCCACATTTTAACGTGTGTGGACTACTGCTGGATCCCCGGTACAAAGACAATGTGCCCACCTTACTTCCTGCACTGGAGCGTGATAGGAAGATGCGCGAGTACAAGCGCACGTTGGTAGACGCGCTACTGAGAGCATTCCCAAATGTCACAGGGGAACAAGTGGAAACCAAAGGCGAAGGCAGAGGAGGAGCAAGAGGTCGCCAACGCAGCTGTGTCACGGCCAGCTCCTCTGAGGGCAGGGTTAGCATGGCAGAGATGTGGAAAAGTTTTGTCACCACGCCACAGCTAACTGCACCACCACCTGATACGGAACGTGTTAGCAGGAGGCAACATTTCACTAACATGGTGGAACAGTACGTGTGCACACCCCTCCACGTACTGACTGATAGTTCGGCCCCATTCAACTTCTGGGTCTCCAAATTGTCCACGTGACCAGAGCTAGCCTTTTATGCCTTGGAGGTGCTGGCCTGCCCTGCGGCCAGCGTTTTGTCTGAACGTGTATTCAGCGCGGCAAGGGGCGTCATTACAGACAAACACACCCGTCTGTCTACAGCCAATGTGGACAAGCTGACGTTCATAAAAATGAACCAGGCATGGATCCCACAGGACCTGTCCATCCCTTGTGCATATTAGACATTTATAACTACCTCCCCTTAACCATATATTATTGTACTCCAGGGCACTTCCTCATTTAATCCTCTTTTTATTTTCATTTTACCATTATATTGCGGGGCAACCCAAAATTTAATGAACCTCTCCTCTGTCTGGGTGCCGGGGCCTAAAAATATCTGACAGTGGCCTGTTCCAGTGTTGGGTGACATGAAGCATGATTCTCTGCTATGACATGAAGCCTGATTCTCTGCTATGGGACCTGTCTCCTTTGTCTGGGTGCCGGGGCCTAAACATATCTGACAGTGGCCTGTTCCAGTGTTGGGTGACATGAAGCATGATTCTCTGCTATGACATGAAGCCTGATTCTCTGATATGGGACCTCTCTCCTCTGTCTGGGTGCCAGGGCCTAAAAATATCTGACAGTGGCCTGTTCCAGTGTTGGGTGACATGAAGCATGATTCTCTGCTATGACATGAAGCCTGATTCTCTGCTATGGGACCTCTCTCCTCTGTCTGGGTGCCGGGGCCTAAAAATATCTGACAGTGGCCTGTTCCAGTGTTGGGTGACATGAAGCATGATTCTCTGCTATGACATGAAGCCTGAATCTCTGCTATGGGACTTCTCTCCTCTGTCTGGGTGCCGGGGCCTAAACATATCTGACAATGGCATGTTCCAGTGGTGGGTGACAGTAAACCTGATTCTCTGCTATGACATGAAGCCTGAATCCCTGCTATGGGACCTCTCTCCTCTGTCTGGGTGCCGGGGCCTAAAAATATCTGACAGTGGCCTGTTCCAGTGTTGGATGACATGAAGCCTGATTCTCTGCTATGGGACCTCTCTCCTCTCTCTGGGTGCCGGGGCCTAAAAATATCTGACAGTGGCCTGTTCCAGTGTTGGGTGACATGAAGCCTGATTCTCTGCTATGACATGAAGCCTGAATCTCTGCTATGGGACCTCTCTCCTCTGTCTGGGTGCCAGGGCCTAAAAATATCTGACAGTGGCCTGTTCCAGTTTTGGGTGACATGAAGCCTGATTCTCTGCTATGACATGAAGCCTGATTCTCTGCTATGGGACCTCTCTCCAATTGATATTGGTTAATTTTTATTTATTTAATTTTAATTTTAATTCATTTCCCTATCCACATTTGTTTGCAGGGGATTTACCTACATGTTGCTACCTTTTGCAGCCCTCTAGCCCTTTCCTGGGCTGTTTTACAGCCTTTTTAGTGCCGAAAAGTTCGGGTCCCCAATGACTTCAATGGGGTTCGGGTTCGGGGCGAAGTTCGGGTCGAGTTCGGATCCCGAACCCGAACATTTCCGGGAAGTTCGGCCGAACTTCTTGAACCCGAACATCCAGGTGTTCGCTCAACTCTAGTCAGTGTGCAATTTAAGCTAGAAATGCAGCTATAATTTTCTGGGTTTTAAAAAACACCCTTTTTGGGCAAAATACAAAATTTTACAGCCCTTGCTGCATCTGTACGTGTGAAATTCAAGCGTTATATACTGCTGTCATATTCTGTAATTAAAAAAACACACACCCATTTTGGGCAAAGTACTTAATATTGCAGTCCTTGCTGCATCTGTTATTGTTAAAACAAGCTTGAAATACTTCAATAATTTTTTGGCTTTGAAAAAACACAAATTTTTGGCAATACCCTCTATCTAGGGCCTCTGCCGCATTTGTCAGTGTGCAATTTAAGCTAGAAATACAGCTATAATTCTCTGGGTTTTTAAAAAAACACCCATTTAGGGCAAAATAGTTAATTTTCGGCCTTGTCTACATCTGTCAGTGTGAGATAAACCCTTTAGATACTGTTGTTCTATTCTGCTTTTAAAAAAACACACATTTAGAGCATAAATCCTAATTTTGCAGCCTTTGCTGCATCTGTCATTGTGAGATACACCCTTTACATACTGCTGTGCTATTCTGGTATTAAATAAGCACCCATTTTGGGCAAAAATCTTAATTGATGGCCTTGTCTGCATCTGCACGTGTGAGATACACGCTTTAGATACTGATGTGCAATTCTGGTATAAAAAAAACACCCATTTTGGGCAAAAATCTTAATTGATGGCCTTGTCTGCATCTGTACTTGTGAGATAAACCCTTTAGATACTGTTGTTCTATTCTGGTATTAAATAAACACCCATTTTGGGAAAAAATCTTTATTTTGCAGCCTTTGCTGCATATGTCATTGTGAGATACACGCGTTAGATACTGTTTTTCTATTCTGTTATAAAAAAAAACACCCATTTTGGGCAAGATCCTAAATTTGAGAAATATGAGCAGAGCGTCAAATAAGAGACGTGGCCCCGGTCGTGGTGCTGCTGGTGGAGCTCCTGTTGCAGGGACAGGACGTGGTCGATCTGTGCCAGCTACATGCACAAGTGAAACCCCTTTCTCAGGTGCGAGTAGGCGACAGAACCTTCAGCGGTATTTGGTCGGGCCTACTGTGGCTCTACGAATGGTGAGGCCAGAACATGTACAGGCGATAGTAGATTGGGTTGCTGACAGTGCCTCCAGATCCTTCACATTGTCTCCCACCCAGTCTCCTGCTGAAAGATCAGAGTTGGCACCTGCAACCGATGTCCATCAGTCTTTCACCTCACCCCCTTGCAAATCAGCCAAGCAGTCTGCTTGCAAGGAGCAGAGCCCACCCAAGCCAGCTCCAAGGAGTTCCCTGGTATGGCAGCTCTTCAGACAATGTTCTGACGACAAGACACGAGTGGTTTGCGTGCTGTGCAATCAGAGCCGGAAGTGAGGCATTAACGTTCTCAACCTGAGCACAACCTGCATGACCAGGCATCTAAGCACGAGCTGCAGTGGAGTAGACACCTCAAAAACCAAGAAAGGTCTCTGGCTCCTCATGATTCCTCTTCTGCTGCAGTCTCGGCCTCTTCATCCACCTCTGGAGTGATAGTACCACCCCGCAAACAGAGGATCTGCCAGCAACACCACCATCTGGGTCACCAAGCATCTCCACAATTTCCCACGGAAGCGTTCAGCTCTCCATCTCCCAAACACTGGAGGGGAAGAGGAAGTACCTCCCTACCCACCCGCGATCCCTGGCCCTGAATGCCAGTATTTCAAAATTACTGGCTTTTGAAAAGCTGTCATTCGGTCTGGTGGAGACGGAGAGTTTTAAAAGCCTTATGGTGGTGGCTTTTCTACAGTACATAGTGCCCAGCCGCCACTACTTTTCCAGGCGTGCCATCCCTTCCCTGCACAACCAAGTGGGGGACAAAATCAGATGTGCATTGCGCAACGCCATCTGTGGCAAGGTGCACCTCAATACGGATACGTGGACCAGTAAGCACGGTCAGGGACGTTATATCTCCATAACAGCACACTGGGTAAATGCAGTGGTGGCTGGGCATGAGGCGGATAGCAGTTTGCCGCATGTCCTTCCACCACCGAGGATTGCAGGGCGCTTCAGTTTGCCTCCTGTTGCTTCCTCTTCCTACTCCGCTTCCTCCTCCTCTACCGGCTCCCCATCCGGTCAGCGTAACACCTTCACCACCAACTTCAGCACAGCCAGGGGTAAACGACAGCAGGCAGTTTTAAAACGTATCTGTTTGGGGGACAAAGCCCACACCGCGCAGGAGCTGTGGACAGGCCTTGACCAACAGACCAATGAGTGGTTGGTGCCAGTGAGCCTCAAGCCCGGCCTGGTGGTGTGCTATAATGGGCGAAATCTCGTAGCAGCTCTGGAACTAGCCGGTTTGACGCACATCCCTTGACTGGCGCATGTGCTGAATTTGGGGGTGCAGAGATTCCTTAAAAATTTCCCCGATATGTCAGAGCTGCTACATAAAGTGCTCACCCTGCTGCTGCTCGCCTGTCAGCGCTGCTGCGTAGCTTTGACCTTCCTGCTCACTGCCTCATATGCGACATGCCACAAGGTGGAACTCCACCTTGCACATGCTGGCCAGACTGTACGAGCAGCAGCAGGCGATAGTGGAGTTTCAGCTGCAGCACACACGGGTGAGTCGCTCTGCGGAACAGCACCACTTCACCACCAATGAATGGGCCTCTATGCGAGACCTGTGTTCCTTGTTGCGCTGTTTCGAGTACTCCATCAAAATGGCCAGTGCCGATAACGCAGTTCTCAGCGTTACTATCCCACTACAGTTCTGGAGGATGACGAGGTCGAGGATGAGGAGGAGGAGATGTAGGAGAAAGAACCATGTTCACAGCAGGGTGGCACCCAGACCAGCTCATGGCCATCACTGGTGCATGGCTGGGGGGATACAGAAGACACAAATGATACACCTCCCACAGAGGACAGCTTTTCGTTGCCTCTGGGCAGCCTGGCACACATGAGCGATTACATGCTGCAGTGTCTCCGCAACGACCGCCGAGTTGCCCACATTCTAACTTGTGCTGATTACTTGGTGGTCACGCTGCTGGATCCCCAATACAAGGACAACGTACCATCCTTAATTCCGTCACTGGAGCGTGATCGTAAGATGCGCGAGTACAAGTGCACGCTGGTAGACGCGCTGCTGGTGGCATTCCCACCTCCAGCGGGGGCACAGTGGAAGCACAAGGTGAAGGCAGAGGAGGAAAAATAGCTCGCCAACGCAGCTGGGGCACCGCCAGCACCTCAGAAGGCAGGGTTAGCATGGCCGAAATCTGGAAAAGCTTTGTCAGCACACCACAACAACCAGCACCACCAGCTGATATGGAACGTCTTAGCAGGAGGCAGCATTTCACCAAAATGGTGAAGCAGTATGTGTGCACACGCCTACACGTACTGAATGACAGGTCTGCTTCCTTCAACTTCTGGGTCTTTAAATTGGGCACATGGCCTGAGCTTGCCCTTTACGCCTTGGAGGTGCTGGCCTGCCCTGCAGCCAGTGTATTATCTGAACATGTGTTTAGCACAGCAGGGGGCGTTATCACAGACAAGCGCAGCCGCCTGTCCACAGCCAATGTGGACTAGCTCACGTTCATTAAAATTAACCAGGCATGGATTCCACAGGACTTGTCCGTACCTTGTGCAGAATACCGGCCTTAATCAGCCATTGTTATACTACAGTGCAATTGCTCATTCTTGTATTTTGGATATTTCACACTCTTTTGGAGTGTACCCTAATTAAAAAAAATAATTAAAAATTATAAATTAAAACCAAAAACCAGTGTTGGCTACCTTGTCCTCCTACACCGCTGCTTTCACCTACACCGCTATGTCCACTGCCTCCTCAAACTCCTACTCCATATGGACCTCCACCTCATAAATCTAATTTTAATATTTTTTTTATTTGTACGTATTTTATTTTATGTCATTTTACTCATTTGTTTGTTACATTTTCGGGTGAAATTCACCAATTTTTGGCTGTGATATACCCCTACTCTACCTAGTTGACAGCTTAATAAATTTCACTAATTTTTCCGTTACATTTTCGGGTGACATTCAACATTTTTTGGCTGTGATAGACCCCTGCTCTACCTAGTAGACAGGTTAATAAATTTCACTAATTTTTTTGTTACATTCTTGGATTGACATTTTACAATTTTTGCCGTGAATAAACCCCTGCTCTGCATAGGTGACAGGGACCGAAATTTTTTAAAATTATCTGTTTCATTGGTGGGTGACATTAACCCATTTCTGGCAATTAAAAACCCTGCTCTGCATAGGTGACAGGGACTTAATTTTCCAAACTTCGTCTTTAATTGGCTCTTTCATTCGATCCTTCTGCTTTAATAACTTGTCCCACATTTATGCTTCATCCCTTGGATGAGGTCTCCCTTTCTCACGCTCCCTCTCCGGCGTGGAACCCTGATTCGCCAATAACCGTGATCAACATGGTGGGCTCAGAAAAAAACATCGAAAGTAGATAGAGAAGATATCCAAATGGATCGTGGACGTCACAGGGACGTGCGATCAGGCTGAAGTTATCTAGAGTCAACAAATCGGCAGCAGGGCCTCTCCTGGCTAACGTCTCCAAATCCAAAATACCCCAGTGACATTCTCTATAATTTTTTATTAATCATTCCAATAACAGGGCATCTTAAAAGTCCTGTATTGTTATTTATCGTCACTACCTCCCCATGTCGGGAGTGGGTAATTGCCGCGTGCCCCCTCCTTGCCTTCAATTCTTCCATTTTAATAGCCTCTCCCACATCGATCGCAATTAAATTTCATCCATTGATCTCCTTTGGATGTGGTCTCTCTTTCTCACGCTCCCTCTCCGGCGTGGAACCCTGATTCGCCGCTAACCGTGATCAACATGGTAGGCGCAGAAAAGAACATCGAAAGATGATAGAGCAGATATCCAATTGGATCGTGAACATCATGGGGACGTGCGACATGGTGGGGCAATATGTTTGCACACGCCTACACGAACTGACTGATGGTTCTGCCCCCTGCAACTTCTGGGTCTCCAAATTGGGCACATGGCCTGAGCTTGCCCTTTACGCCTTGGAGGTGCTTGCCTGCCCAGCAGCCAGTGTATTGTCTGAACATGTGTTTAGCACGACTGGAGGGGGTTATCACAGGTTATATTTCCCAATGTTTTGGGGTGTACCCTAATTTAAAAAAATTTAAAATACATTTGAAACCAAAAAGCAGTGTAGGCTACCTCCTCCTCCACCGCCGCTTCCACCTACACCGCCACATCTACCGCCTCCTACTCCATATGGACCTTGTCCTCCTAGATCAAGATTTTATTTTATTTTTTTAACGTATTTTATGTTATTTAAAGTAATTTCCCTATTCACAATTGTTTGCAGAGCACTAGCCATTTGCAGCCCTCTAGCCCTTTCCATGACAATTTTAGAGCCATTTTAGTGCTCAAAAGTTCGGGTCCTCATTGACTTCAATGGGGTTCGGGGTAAAGTTTGTGTCAAGTTCGGGTCCCGAACTCTAACTTTTTTGTGAAGTTCGGTCGAACCCAAACATCCAGGTGTCCGCTCAACTCTAATCATAACAAATGCCAATTAAGTGTGGGATGTATGTAATGTAATGATGGACGGGTCCTTTTACTGGAATACCGAATGATGGTTGCAGTTTATGTATATACACATCTCTATGCTTAAAACACCCAACTATACACTTCATCCCCTGACATCACCTCTGCTTTACTCCAAAACACCAGCAATTGTCTGGCAGCGGGCTCTAACATCATGTCCTCTCTGTATCTAAAACTGAACTTCTTGTTTTTCCCCTATCCTAACCCACATAAATTTGATATTTCAATTTGGGTATGCATCACTATCAGAACTGTAGTGCAACATGCCGGCTGACTTTAGGCCGCATTTGACTCTGATCTTTCCCTTCTTCCACATATTCAATCAATTACATGATCTTGTCGTCTGCACCTAAAAATTTCACCACAATCCACCCTTTTCTTACGGTAGAAACCGCAAAAACTGTGGTTGCTGCCTTGATTCATTCTCGTCTGGAATACTGCAACGCATTACTAATCAGTCTCCCTCTTTCTAAACTCTCCACAATTCAGTCTGTCCTAAATGCTGCAGCCAGGCATCTATCAATCCAACCGCTACACTGATGCTACTTGCCTATGCCAGTCACTTCAATGGGTTCCCATCCACCAGAGAATACAGTTCAAACGTCTCACCCTCACCCACAAAGTTCTCCACAGTGCTGCACCTACATACATCTCCTCCCTCATCTCCATCTACCACCCTGCTCTCTGTTCTGTTAGCGACCAAAGATTAATAACCTCCTTGATTTGTACCTCTCTCTCCCGTCTTGAAGACTTTTCTAGAGCTGCACCTACTCTATGGAATACTCTGCCCCGGAATATAAGGTCAATTCACAAATTCTACACCTTCAAACATGCATTAAAAACACATATTTTCAGGCTGCCTTACCAAGCTACTTAAAATGACTTTTCCCAAAATAAACCTATCTCCAACCAAGTTCTCTGGCCTTAAGTCGATCCTCTAGCAGTCCCAAACCCTAAGCAGATCAGCTGCACCACTACTGTCAGTTCAGTAATGGCTCAAATCTTTGTTATCACAATCAACTACCTTATGTGTCACCCCCCATTCCTCATAGTTTGTTAATTATTGCGAGCTGGGCCCTGACTCCTTGTGTTTCTGTTGTATACTAGCCAGTTACTTTTGTTTTGTACATGAACACTATTAATGTGTAAAGTGGCGCAAAATATGGTGGCGCTATAGAAATAAATATGATTATTAGTATTATTATTATTATTATACACATATATATGTGTGTGTGTGTGTGTGTAAAACACACAAAATCAGCTGGTTACATCATATATCAGTACCTTGCTGGGTGTATGGGTGTATAAATATAAATATATAATCATGGCGATGTAGAGATGTATGATGTAACCTGCTGATTTGCTACATGTCACACCAGGTACTAAGTAATCATTTGTAAAGGAATGAAATACTTATTTTCCTAAATGTATACAGTATATACATTACAGAGTGTAGGCGACAGATATGAAAGTAAAGTAAGCATTATACCTGGGCATATACGGTCATGGATCGCTTTGATTAACTTCGGGTTCCTCTGCTTTAAATCCGACCATTTTTTTATGATGGACTCTTTATGGTGCGTGACACCGAACTTCCGTTTGAGGTCGGAGCGTATCTCCATCACAATCTGCTGCTTCTCAGCCTGTTCAAGCATATAATCTCAAATTTTTTCCATACAAGTATTCAATATAATGTCCTCCAAAAAACATTAAAAAGGATTTAAGTCTTTGAAGGGGAAATATTACATTAAATGTTACTGTTATAAGATCTGCTTGTATTTTTAATTGTATGTGTATAGGGTCAGAGCAATCTGATATTGGCCAGCTGAGCAGAAATATACCTGTCTAGTGAAGTGATGGTACGGTATGGGGTGTACCCTGGGTAATGCTAAATGAACCTGCAAATAATGACGGTCAGACAATGAAAGATTCTCCTGATATTGAGTGACCAACAGGACACAAAATGTAATCTATATACTGAGTTTGCGTGTGTGTTTTTTTGGAGGAGGGGGGGGGGGCGGCGTGGGCAGTGTGTTTGGTTGGGGCGGGGGGGTAAGTGTGGAGGAAAATGGATGTGCAATGTGCATATGAGAGATATTTCGATGCTGTGCATAAATACATGCTACAGACACAGTGTGTTTTAATTTTCTTTTTATTTATTTATTTGATCTAACAGACAGAGAAGTGCCAGGCCCTGTACAGGGGAGTCTTGGTAACCACTGGCGAATCTAAAGTCCCCTCGGTCAGGAGGGGAACGTAGAGACAAAAGAAAGAGGGGTGGGGGGCGCACAATAGGGTAGTATGTTCAGAACAAACTGAATTGTTTAACAAATAGAGGCGCTCACCTTAAAGGGTTGTGCAATAATAGACACAACTCTATTGTAGATATGTAGATATATATAGATCTTTAGGATCTGTGAATGCAGCCGCAGAAGAAGTGTCTTTGGGATCGGGTGCCCAATCCCCCAAAGGGTGCTTGTAGCAAAAAGGTTCTGATCAGGCGCAAAATCACAGGTTCCAATACGTCTCTTGTAGGTGAATCTTCTTTATTTACATCATAATTAAAAGATGTGTAGAACAACGCGTTTCGGGGCTCAAACTGTCCCCTTCATCAGGTTAACAGGTAGTCACAATAGCTAGTAGTAAAATACAATATAGATGAAAAAACCGCCAAAGAACAAATTACCTGGGGGCTGCCCACAGATGGGAGGGGCTAGCCCCAGGTATAATGTCACATATTAGAATAAAGCTTTTTAACTTTTAAACCTCAGTATATATATAGTTGGTTGTTGCTAGTGATGCATTGGTGGGACAATACCGATAATGAGTCAGCGATTATAAAGAACTATACTGTATATAATGCGGCCGGTAAACTAAGGTCACATGACCACTACACTGCGGTCATGTGATAGGGGCAGGGCGGCTGCTGCATTCGGTGAGCGATTGGCGCATGCGCTCTGCTCCTCTGTAACTCCTCTCAGGGCCGCCCGGTCATGTGATCGCTAGACTCACGATCACATGGCCGGTATCCATGACTGCAGAGACGCTTCTATGAGGCATAACAGAGCGCAGTGCCCAGGGAACATCCCACTCAGCGCGATATTGTGATGTTGAACGGGACGGTAGCAAATATCTGGGGGTCCAGTATGTAATTATACAAGGTGAGTCCACACCAGCACTGAATAAATTAATGAATAAATAAATAATTAAGTGTATACATTCATGCTAAAACGCTCCTGAAGATGAACTACTAATCATATAGTATATAAAAATATATATAAAAATATATAAATAAACATACATATATCTGTAAAAAAGTAAAAAAATTGTAATAACTAGATATACAATAAATGTTAGTAGTGTTATAATAGATATAAAATGAATATAAAATAAATTTACTATGCCCTCAGTGATGAATTAATAAAATTATTATCTAAAAACCCAAAAGGTGGGGGAGGGGGGAAGAGGGGGAATATATATCAAATACTGGTTCTAGGCTTTTTATAAATTGATCTCAAAAGCTTCGTTAAGGCCATATGGATTCAGACTATTCAACTTAAAGATCCAGTACATTTCCCTACGTCTAATGTACTGGGTATCTTTATATAGGTGACTTGGAATTTGTTCAATTGGGGTCACCTTAAATCCGGCTGAACTACCTTCATGATGTTCTGCAGCGTGTCTGGATACACTGTGTTTCCGAAATTTTTTATTAATATTTGATCTGTGTTTGTTCAGTCTGGTCCGCAGTGTTTGAATCGTGAGCCCCACATACTGCAGATGGCACGGACATTCTAAGAGATATATGATGTGGCTGGATTCACAGTTTAGGCTGCTCATAATGGGGAATGACTCCCTGCTAACTCGACTGTAAAAAATGGATGTTTGGCATATACTGGAGCAGCATAGACATCTTTTGTGTCCGCACTCAGAGCTGCCTTTGGGGACAGTGGAATCTTGTTTCTCAATACGATATGTAACAGGATTCAGTTTACTGGGTGCAAGAATATTTTAGAGGGTACGCGCTCTCTTGTACGTGAGTTTTGGGAATTCTGGAATGATTTGGTTTAAATTGGGGTCTCTTTTTAAAATATGCCAATGTTTTTCTAAAACCGCTTTTATCGACATATGATTTTGGTTATAAGTAGTGATAAAATTGCAACTGTATTTCTCGTTGCTGTTATCTTTCTTCTTTTTAGAGGCTGGAATCAGACATTCATCTTGGGTGAGTTCTGTTGCCTTTGCTCTTGCACCAGAAATAATATTAGGGGGATAGCCTTTTTGAGAGAACCTGGAGGTCAGAGTATCACACTGTTGGTTGAAGTCATCTTCACGAGTACAATTTCGTCTAAGTCGTTTGACTTGACTGAAGGGGATGTTCGCCTTCTATTTCCTATAGCGTGTGCTCTTGAAGTCTAGATAGCTATTGCTATCAACCTTTTTGAAAAAGGTGCGTGTATTTATTTTACTGTCCTGAATAAAAATTTCTAGATCCAGAAACTCTGTTTTTTCATTGTCGTATGTGCCAGTGAAAGAGATTCCCCAGTCATTGGTGTTAAGGTAAGAAATGAACTTATCAATAGATGCTGGGTCCCCATTCCAAATGAAAATCAGATCGTCGATATATCTGCGGAAAAAGACAATATTGTTGTTGGCCCAGAAGCTTGAGTGGTATATGAATTCCTCCTCAAATGCCCCCATAAATAGATTTGCGAAACTGGGCGCAAAACGCGTCCCCATAGCGGTCCCACGCATTTGTTTGTAAATGTCATTTTGGAATGTGAACACGTTATGCGTAAGTATAAATTCAATGCCCCTCATAATAAATGCCTTTTGTGTAGCAGGCATTTCTGAATCATTATCTAAAAAACTGGATGTACACTTCATGCCCAAGTCGTGGGAGATGTTCGAATATAGTGCCGAAACATCCAAAGTCACCCAATAATAGCCATCCAACCACTTAATGTTTTTAAGTAGAGTAATGAGGGATGCAGAGTCTCTCAGATGGGATTTTAGATTGAGAACATGTTTCTGTAGGTAGATGTCAATATAGTGTGACAAATTCCGGGTCAGGGAAGAGACTCCTGATATTATGGGTCTACCCGGTTCTGGATGTCCTTGTGGATCTTAGGAAGATGGTAAAAAATAGCTGGTGCGGATTCTTTCACCATAATATATTCCCTCTCTTTCTTATTTAGACAAAGATATGCGGATTTAACTAGAGGCTGAAATTCTTCTATGTGTGTTTCAGAGGGGTCACAGTCAAGGGGTAGATAGTATTTATCGTTGGATAGAATATTTAGAGCTTCCTTCACATAATCTTCACGGTTCTGGATGACAATTCCCCCCCCCCCCCTTCCTTATCGGCATTTCTAATAATTAGGTCGCTATCTGATTGTAGCTTCTTTAGGGCTAATTTCTCTGATAGTTTCATGTTTTGCCTTATTTCTGGTTTATAGTTGATATCCCTAAAATCATTTGAAACCACAGAATAAAAAGTGTCAAGGAAATTCCCCTTATGGTGGATGGGGCAAAAGGTAGATGGTGGTTTTAAACCAGAGGGTAAAGCTATAATTTTTTCCAGATGGGATTTTAGATTGAGAACATGTTTCTGTAGGTAGATGTCAATATAGTGTGACAAATTCCGGGTCAGGGAAGAGACTCCTGATATTATGGGTCTACCCGGTTCTGGATGTCCTTGTGGATCTTAGGAAGATGGTAAAAAATAGCTGGTGCGGATTCTTTCACCATAATATATTCCCTCTCTTTCTTATTTAGACAAAGATATGCGGATTTAACTAGAGGCTGAAATTCTTCTATGTGTGTTTCAGAGGGGTCACAGTCAAGGGGTAGATAGTATTTATCGTTGGATAGAATATTTAGAGCTTCCTTCACATAATCTTCACGGTTCTGGATGACAATTTCCCCCCCCCCCTTCCTTATCGGCATTTCTAATAATTAGGTCGCTATCTGATTGTAGCTTCTTTAGGGCTAATTTCTCTGATAGTTTCATGTTTTGCCTTATTTCTGGTTTATAGTTGATATCCCTAAAATCATTTGAAACCACAGAATAAAAAGTGTCAAGGAAATTCCCCTTATGGTGGATGGGGTAAAAGGTAGATGGTGGTTTTAAACCAGAGGGTAAAGCTATAATTTTTTCCGTGTCCGGGGATATAGTATTCGGCTCTAGTGTCGGCCCAGTGTTGGAATTTTCTTTTATCTTGAAGTGACTTTTGAGGGTAAGTTTCTTGATATACCGATTCAAATCGAGAAAGAGATCAAATTCTCTAATTTTGCTAGTGGGGCAGAAGGAAAGTCCTTTGGATAATACCGCAACCTCATTTGGTGTCAGTACATGACTGGAAAGGTTAAAAATGCCATGAGAAAGAGGGGATGTATCTGGTTTGGGAATCAATATTAGCTGCGAGGGGTGGGGATTCTTCTTTTTGCGCTGACCTGCTCTACAGCCTCTCCTTGGTTTTTTCTTTTTACAGATTTGTGGCCTAGTGGGCGAAAAAAATTGGCTATATTGGTGGTTTGGGGATTTTTGGGAATGGAATAGACGGTTGTGGGATGGATGAGAGGAGGGAGATCTAAAAAAGATACCATGGATGTAAAGGGGCCAGCTGTAGAAGATTCTATAGCCGGTGAACCGTTATGTTGGTTTGTATGGATATTGTCAGAAGTGGTGAAAGATGCACTGGCAGGTATATTATATTCAGTTTGCGACAAGCCCAAGTGTGAAGTTGTTGGTGGAGAGGTACTCACATGGATGGTAAGGAGAGAGTCAATCTCCAAATCAGAACAGGCTGAGGGAGTGGGGGAGTTGGATGAAACTGAAGGATGTTAATCGGGATGAATAGAAAACTCAGTGGGTGGTAGATTGAGTGGACCACATGTATTAAGTATTTCAGTGGAAAACATTGAGGACTGAGAGGTAAGAGTTAGTGTAGTGATGGTTGTAGGGGGAGCAAGTACTCCACTTGGAGTAAGTAAAGGAGTCTGAAATACAGAAACTGGGGATTCCTGAATGACTATGTCCTTAAGTGGATCATTAGTGTGCACGGATCTACCAATGGGGGTATTGCAGACACTACGGGATGTGTGCTGGTCAGGATTTAAAGTTGGTGTCTTGTCAACTGGTATTCTATTGTATTTCGGTGTATAATGGGTCTGTGGTCTAAAGAACTTGTTTGATCTATTGCCTTGGGAATGTGACGCTTCATTGTAATTGGATCTATTTCGGTTAGAATATGACACCCAGGGTTTGTGAAATTTTTTGTATTTGTGTTCTTGTTTATGAACAGGGGGAGGTTGGATCTGGGCTCCACTATCACTGTGAGGGTGTGCAGTCAGATGTGGTGTATTGATGTTTTCTATGGTATTGTCCTCTGGAATAGGAATAGCTGAGTGTGGTTTGATATGATTGTCTGTTATATGCCTAGACATATCAGGTTTCAACCAGTGTTTTATGTTGTTGGTGGCAAAATCCTGTCTGTCTCTATGGAGTTTATTGCTCTTTTTATATAGTGTATCTTTTTCGACCGATAGTATCCTAGATGTAATGAGCCGATCGAATATATATTTTTATATACTATATTAGTGGTTCATCTTCAGGAGCGTTTTAGCATGAATGTATACACTTAATTATTTATTTATTCATTAATTTATTCAGTGCTGGTGTGGCCTCACCTTGTATAATTACATACTGGACCCCCAGATATTTGCTACCGTCCTGTTCAACATCACAATATCGCACTGAGTGGGATGTTCCCTGGGCACTGCGCTCTGTCATGCCACATAGAAGCGTCTCTGCAGTCATGGATACCGGCCATGTGATCGCGAGTCTAGCAATCACATGACCGGGCGGCCCTGAGAGGAGTTTCAGGGGAGCAGAGCGCATGCGCCAAGCGCTCACCGAATACAGCAGCCGCCCTGCACCTATCACATGACCGCAGTGTAGCGGTCATGTGACCTTAGTTTACCGGCCGCATTATATACAGTATAGTTCTTTATAATCGCTGACTCATTATCGGTATTGTCCCACCAATGCATCACTAGCAACAACCAACTATATACACTCACCTAAAGAATTATTAGGAACACCTGTTCTATTTCTCATTAATGCAATTATCTAGTCAACCAATCACATGGCAGTTGCTTCAATGCATTTAGGGGTGTTGTCCTGGTCAAGACAATCTCCTGAACTCCAAACTGAAGCAATTTTGAGCGTGGTATGGTTGTTGGTGCCAGACGTGCCGGTCTGAGTATTTCCCAATCTGCTCAGTTACTGGGATTTTCACGCACAACCATTTCTAGGGTTTACAAAGAATGGTGTGAAAAGGGAAAAACATCCAGTATGCGGCAGTCCTGTGGGCGAAAATGCCTTGTGGATGCTAGAGGTCAGAGGAGAATGAGCCGACTGATTCAAGCTGATAGAAGAGCAACGTTGACTGAAATAACCACTCGGTACAACCGAGGTATGCAGCAAAGCATTTGTGAAGCCACAACACGCACAACCTTGAGGCGGATGGGCTACAACAGCAGAAGACCCCACCGGGTACCACTCATCTCCACTACAAATAGGAAAAAGAGGCTACAATTTGCACGAGCTCACCAAAATTGGACTGTTGAAGACTGGAAAAATGTTGCCTTGTTACCATTGTGCAGGCTGGTGGTGGTCGTGTAATGGTGTTGGGGATGGTTTCTGGGCACACTTTAGGCCCTTAGTGCCAATTGGGCATCGTTCAAATGCCACGGGCTACCTGAGCATTGTTTCTGACCATGTCCATCCCTTCATGACCACCATGTACCCATCATCTGATGGCTACTTCCAGCAGGATAATGCACCATGTCACAAAGCTCGAATCATTTCAAATTGGTTTCTTGAACATGACAATGAGTTCACTGTACTAAAATGGCCCCCACAGTCACCATATCTCAACCCAATAGAGCATCTTTGAGATGTGGTGGAACGGGAGCTTCGTGCCCTGGATGTGCATCCCTCAAATCTCCATCAACTGCAAGATGATATCCTATCAATATGGGCCAACATTTCTAAAGAATACTATCAGCACCTTGTGGAATCAATGCCACGTAGAATTAAGGCAGATCTGAAGGCAAAAGGGGGTCCAACACCGTATTAGTATGGTGTTCCTAATAATTCTTTAGGTGAGTGTATATACTGAGGTTTGAAAGTTAAAAAGCTTTATTCTAATATGTGACATTATACCTGGGGCTACCCCCTCCCATCTGTGGGTAGCCCCCAGGTAATTTGTTCTTTGGCGTTTTTTTCATCTACAGTTGCAAGAAAAAGTATGTGAACCCTTTGTAATTATATGGATTTCTGCACAAATTGGTCATAAAATGTGATCTGATCTTCATCTAAATCACAACAATAGACAATCACAGTCTGCTTAAAACAATAACACACAAAGAATTAAATGTTACCATGTTTTTATTGAACCCACCATGTAAAGATTCACAGTGCAGGTGGAAAAAGTATGTGAACCCCTAGACTAATGACATCTCCAAGAGCTAATTGGAGTGAGGTGTCAGCCAACTGGAGTGCAATCAATGAGAGGAGATTGGAAGTGTTGGTTACAGCTGCCCTGCCCTATAAAAAAAACACACACCAGTTCTGGGTTAGCTTTTCACAAGAAGCATTGCCTGATGTGAATGATGCCTCGCACAAAAGAGATCTCAGAAGACCTACGATTAAGAATTGTTGACTTGCATAAAGCTGGAAAGGGTTATACAAGTATCTCCAAAAGACTTGCTCTTCATCATCCACGGTAGGACAAATTGTCTATAAATGAAGAAAGTTCAGCACTGCTGCTACTCTCCCTAGGAGTGGCCGTCCTGTAAAGATGACTGCAAGAGCACAGCACAGACTGCTCAATGAGGTGAAGAAGAATCCTAGAGCGTCAGCTAAAGACTTACAAAAGTCTCTGGCATATGCTAACATCCCTGTTAGCGAATCTACGATATGTAAAACACTAAACTAGAATGGATTTCATGGGAGGATACCACAGAGGAAGCCACTGCTGTCCATAAAAAACATTGCTGCACGTTTACAGTTTGCACAAGAGCACCTGGATGTTCCACAGCAGTACTGGCAAAATATTCTGTGGACAGATGAAACCAAAGGAGTTGTTTGGAAGAAACACACAACACTATGTGTGGAGAAAAAGAGGCACAGCACACCAACATCAAAACCTCATCCCAACTGTGAAGTATGGTGGTGGGGGCATCATGGTTTGGGGCTTCTTTGCTGTGTCAGGGCCTGGACGGATTGCTATCATCGAAGGAAAAATAAATTCCCAAGTTTATAAAGACATTTTGCAGGAGAACTTAAGGCCATCTGTCCACTAGCTGAAGCTCAACAGAAGATGGATGTTACAACAGAACAACGACCCAAAGCATAGAAGTAAATCAACAACAGAATGGCTTAAACAGGAGAAAATACGCCTTCTGGAGTGGCCCAGTCAGAGTCCTGACCTCAACCCGATTAAGATGCTGTGGAATGACCTCAAGAAAGTGATTCACACCAGACATCTCAAGAATATTGCTGACCTGAAACAGTTCTGTAAAGAGGAATGGTCAAGAATTACTCCTGACCGTTGTGCACGTCTGATCTGCAACTACAGGAAACGTTTGGTTGAAGTTATTGCTGCCAAAGGAGGTTTAGCCAGTTATTAAATCCAAGGGTTCACATACTTTTTCTACCTGCACTGTGAATGTTTACATGGTGTGTTCAATAAAAACATGGTAACATTTAATTCTTTGTATGTTATTAGTTTAAGCAGACTGTGATTGTCTATTGTGACTTAGATGAAGATCAGATCACATTTTATGACCAATTTGTCCAGAAATCCCTATCATTCCAAAGGGTTCACATACTTTTTCTTGCAACTGTATATAAACCTGTATTTTACTACTAGCTATTGTGACTACCTGTTAACCTGATGAAGGGGACAGTTTGATCCCCGAAACGCGTTGTTCTACACATCTTTTAATTATGATGTAAATAAAGAAGATTCACCTACAAGAGACGTATTGGAACCTGTGATTTTGCACCTGATCAGAACCTTTTTACTACTGTACAGGGGAGTGGCAGAGGCCAAAATGTTTCTAGCACAGGTCGCAGCAGAGTAAAGGGGGCATGGCAGCAGGAGTCGCAGCAAGAGGCCTGAGCTTCCAGAGACCTCTAGCGGTCGTGTCTTGACCAGCAACCCAGTGGTTCTTGAATGGTTGCCTCGGTCATCCACTTCATCCGAAAGTGACATCAGACACCCCCAGCCAAAAGTCGGTGGGTTCATCAGACACAACCCTTAGTTGGCATGGCCCGGGAGCAGGCCCTCTGCCTTCACCTGTCCTCAATCTGCCTCTGTTCTTTTCTGTTCCCTCAGCCCCACTTTACAGCGAGGAAGAGCTATTAGATGACAGTCAGCAGCTACTGGCCAGCCAAGATGTGGAGGAGACATCCACCACTTCCTCCGGTAGGCGGGCAAGTAGTGATGAGGAGAGTGGCGTCGGAGCTGGTGTTGCGTACTCCTGACCCAGAGACCGTTGAGGAGGATATCAGTGATGTGCAGACAGAACTCGATGATGATGATGATGTAGCTGATCACACTTGGAAGCCGAGTGAATTAGGGGCTTCATCATCATCGGGAGAAGAGGGTGGCAGCTTGCCCGTGAGGCAGTGGCAGAGCCAGCAATTTGCTAGCATGGCCGGGAGTCAGCAAGGTGGCAGCAGTGGGAGGTCAGGAGACAAATGTGCACGGGGTAGACCACTCGCTTCACAGGAGCCTACCCTCTGGGAAAGTAGTGGTGCAGGGGTTCACGGAAGCAGCGGCGGTAGCAGTGAGTCAGTGCAGAGTGTTGGGGTAAAATCACCTACTTGGTGGTATGGCAGTTTTTTGTTAAGCCGCCAGAGGAGGTGAACATGGCCATATGTAGAATGTGTGGGCAGAAGGTAAAGTGTGGCCAGGCTGACAATGTTGGCATCACGGCCCTGCATCAATATGTGCAGCGTCACCATAAAGGGGCCTGGGAGAACCGTGGCACCGATTCTGTGGTCCAGCCTTCCGCAGCAACCACTGAATCACCCAGTGGCACTCACCCGATTTCAGGCAGTCAAGGCTCCATCACCTCAGCCGAAGAGAGCTGTCTGTCCTTCCCATCATCTGCTGGTCCTGCTTCTCCTTCTACTCCTCGTCACTCGTCAGTCATTCCATCAGCCATTGATCACAGAAGCGATTGCCAAGAGACAACAGTATGCGTACACTCATCCAACGGCGCAGAAGCTGAATGTGCTCCTGGCCAAGTTGCTGGTGCTGCAGTCCCTTCCTTTCCAAGTGGTGGACTCTGCACCTTTCATAGAACTGATGGCTTGTGCCGAGCCGAGGTGGAGAGTCCCAAGCCGTCATTTATTTGCCAAAAAGGCAGTACCAGCCCTGCACACATATGTAGAACAGAAGGTGGGACAGTCCTTGAACCTGTCGGTGTTTGCCAAAGTCAAAGTATACGGCAGTGCCGATGTGTGGAGCTGTAACTACGGTCAGGGACAATACATGTCCTTTACAGCCCACTGGGTGAATGTGGTTCCTGCAGAGCCATACCAGCAACTTGGCCAGGTGACGCCGCTTCCACCTCCACATTCTCACGCCGTTGGTCCTGCGACAATGTCCGCCTCTGCTTCCTCATCCTTCACCGTGTCCTCAGTCTTCACTGCAGAGACAATTTACAGTGCCCCTGCAGCATACCACATGTGCAGGGCACAGCCGTGTCACACTGTTATGCACCTCGTTTGTCACACAGGGGAGGAACTGCTCAGTGTCCTTCATCAAGAAATCGAATCCTGGCATTCTCCGTGACATCTCAAAATCGGAACCATGGTGACCGACAACGGGAAGACCATGGTGTCAGCGCTGCATTAAGGAGGGTACAAAACACAGAAGACATGCAAATATTCCATTCACGTGTCATCTCTGTTTTGGATCCATTCCTATTTTTTTGGCTTTAGCAATACTGATGGATTACCGACTGAGCTGACTGAGTGAAGGCGGATGCTCCACAGACAGGATCCATTTTTTTGGTGGTTATTGTTCTGATGGATTAGAGGATGGACAAAATAATCAAGGACATCAACA
The DNA here is from genome assembly GCF_905171765.1 of Bufo bufo. Taxonomy (NCBI): domain Eukaryota; kingdom Metazoa; phylum Chordata; class Amphibia; order Anura; family Bufonidae; genus Bufo; species Bufo bufo. The sequence continues at coordinate 640,286,095 of NC_053390.1, read as the reverse complement.
CAAATTTACTGTTGACACCCTCTCCACTCTGTCGGGGGCTCTTCTTGTATAAGCGTTTAATAGAACAGGATCTGTAGACATCTATGTGGAATCAGCTGCCGACGGTGTGAAAGGAGTGCGCTTCTCCTTGATGCTATCATTGACCTGTAAGGCTGAGTTCACACTTGAGGTATTTTGTCAGTTTTGGCCCCATAACTGCCCAAATAAGTGAAGTGTGCAGTGATTCTAAGAGCGACGCTTGTCATCTGCATGTCATACTGACTCTCAGTATTGTTTCACTACCATAGGAGACTCCCTATGCGTGTTACTGCAAGGCACAGTGTTCTACACTACTATAAAGTAGTACTTCAGCCAGGAAATGGCAGTTTTTTAACACGATTCGCCATGAATGAATTCAGATCAAACCAAATTTGCTTAGAAAAATTCGGCAAACCGTCCGAATCAAATTTTTGAGAAATTTGCTCATCTCTATTTTATATGAATGAAAAGCACATCATGTGGCATTTATTTGATTTTATTTATGAAATTATACAGGCCTTCTGAGATTATTATGCACTGCCGGGTTTTGTGCAATGCAACCAGTTCTGGCCATTACTTTCTAGGAGTGTGCCGCCAATGCTGAAAGGTGCAGATGTTCTCTCTGTAAAGTACAAAATATTACAAGGCAAGGATAGTCATCTTATTGATCTTTGCTTCAGTAAAGTACAAAATACTCTGCCTGTATAGCTATGGTTTCTGAGGAATATTCTACTGTGGAACAAACACAATGCTATTGCCGGAGGCATGTCATTTATGACAGGTCTGTAGTGTAATCAATTCTAAAGGTTCCTGAAGGATTTTATTGACTTCTACGGTTGCCCTTTTTCTACTGGAAAAAAAACCCAGCAGACGATGTTACCTGACAGAATAGAATAAGGTAATGTGAACAGAATCAAATGTAGCAATAGACATCTGGATTTCATAACGTGCAAATATCAGTTTTGAAATTGAGTTTGAGCCATTATTAGGTAACTTGATTCCATATTAATTCTCAACATAAAGTATACTTAGCTTATATTTTTCCTTCGCTTCACATGGATTATCCCACAAAAACTATTTATCACCTAACTACAAGATAGTTCGGATCCAGCCACAAGCATCAGGAGAACGAAAAGTCCCCAAATCTAGGGTCAGTGAAGCTCCGAGTGGTGAGATCTACAGCTAGCAGATATTTATCATCTATTCTTTTTGTTGGATAACCCATTAACATCTGAAAATTTTAATTTTCCCTTCACACAATCACAGTAAAAAAAAAACTGGATGCAGGGAGCTTCTACTAAGGATAATTTAGTGAAGACAGATTGATACAGCTGCCAATGAACGTGATAATGAATGTGTATGTGGTAAGTGTAGGGTGCAGACAGACAGAACATTAAGGCCCCTTTCACATGAGAGAGTTTTTCGCGCGGGTGCAATGCGTGACGTGAACGCATAGCACCTGCACTGAATCCTGACCCATTCATTTCAATGGGTCTGTGTACATGAGCATTTTCTATACCGCAGCATGTTCTATATTCTGCATTTTTCACGGAGCTCTGGCCCCATAGAAGTCAATGGGGCTTCAGTGAAAAACGCATTGCATCCGCAAGCAAGTGCGGATGCAATGCGTTTTTTTACTGATGGTTGCTAAGAGATGTTATTTGTAAACCTTCCGTTTTTTATCATACGCGTGAAAAACGCATCAAAACACATTGCTCCCGGTTGGAATAAACTGGACAAATTAGCGCAATCTCAGACAAAACTGACTGAACTTGCTTGTAAAATGGTGCGAGTTTCACTGAACACACCCTGAACGCATCTGGAGCCAATCCGTCATGCTCGTGTGAAAGGGGCCTAAAGGAAATTTATCGAGCCCTGTACTTCCAAATTTCTGACAAAGTTGCAAATTTAGGACTCTGAGACATTTTGGGGTTACACAACTTTTGTGACTTATTGCATGTTCACACCACTCAATCCAGTTTTCAAAAGTGAGCAGCAAAGTGGGTGTGGTTTATTATGCTAATTTGTTTCACTCCAGATTCCTCACTGTGACTTTTTTTTAAATAAATGTTGCAACAAAGAAGCAGTTTCAGTCCAATGGCTTAAAAACTGAAGTAGTATTTCTAGACAAAAATGTTAGTTTTAAAGATACTCCAAATTTAACAAATGTGTGCTGTTTGATAAATTTGCCACAAACATAGACTCAAATTTGACTTCAAATATTACCCTCATGGTAACAAGAAAATTGATTCATTTGCAAGATAATTATTAAAGGGGTTTGCCACCATACGCATAAAAAAAAAAATTGCCCCAGATATACTGTGTATGTACAGTCCTGATCAAAAGTTTAAGACCACTTGAAAAATGGCAAAAAAAATCATATTTAGCATGGCTGGATCTTAACAAGGTTCCAAGTAGAGCTTCAACATGCAACAAGAAGAAATGGGAGTGAGACAAAACATTTTTGGAGCATTCAATTTAATAAAAACAACGAAAAAACTGAAACAGGCTGTTTTTCAGCTGATCAAAAGTTTAGGACCACACCTCCAAAAAAAAACTAACTAAAAACGAAACAAAAATTCGTTTCGGCATGCTTGATGCAAGCGTTTCCATGAGGTGAGTGGGAACATTTCTCCAAGTGGTGAAGACGGCCGCACGAAGGCCATCTACTGTCTGAAACTGTTGTCCATTTTTGTAAACTTCCCTTGCCATCCATCCCCAAAGGTTCTCAATTGGATTTAGATCAGGGGAACACGCAGGATGGGCCAAAAGAGTGATGTTATTCTCCTGGAAGAAGTCCCTTGTCCTGCGGGCATTGTGTGCTGTAGCGTTGTCCTGTTGAAAAACCCAGTCGTTACCACACAGACGAGGGCCCTCAGTCATGATGAATGCTCTCTGCAACAGCTGGACATAGCCTGCGGTCGTTTGACACACCTGCACTTCCTGAAGCTCCATTGTTCCACTAAAGGAAAAAGCACCCCAGACCATTATGGCGCCCCCTCCACTGTGGCATGTAGAAAACATCTCAGGTGGGATCTGCTTGTCATGCCAGTAACGTTCAAAACCATCAAGGTTAAAAAAAATTCTCATCAGAGAATAAAACTTTCTTCCACCTTTGAATGTCCCATGTTTGGTGCTCTCTTGCAAAGTCCAAACGAGCAGTTCTGTGGCGTTCAAGGAGACGAGGTCTTTGAAGATGTTTTTTGTTTTTGAAGCCCTTCAGTCGCAGATGCCGTCTGATGGTTATGGGGCTGCAGTCAGCACCAGTAAGGGCCTTAATTTGGGTCGAGGATCGTCCAGTGTCTTGACGGACAGCCAATTGGATCCTCCGGCTCAGTGCTGATGAAATTTTTTTGGGTCTTCCACTTGACTTTTTTGTTCAATAACCCTCAGGATCATTTAAGAAATTCCAAATGACTGTCTTACTGCGTCCCACCTCAAAAGCGATGGCGCGCTGTGAGAGACCCTGCTTATGCAGTTCAACAACCCGACCACGTTCAAAAAGGGAGAGTTTTTTTTGCCTTTGCCATCACAAGGTGTGACTACCTGAAAGAAAATGACAATGAATCCACATCTTCGCACAGATTTGGCCTTTTAAAGGCATGTGGTCCTAAAATTTGGATCAGCTGAAAAACAGCCTATTCCAGTTTAATCGTTATTTTCAATTAATTGAATGCTCAAAAAATGTTTTGTCTCACTCTCATTTCTTCTTGTTGCATGTTGAAGCTCTACTTGGAACCTTGTTAAGATCCAACAATGTAAAATATGATTTTTTGACATTTTTCAAGTGGTCTTAAACTTTTGATCAGGACTGTATAATTTTTATAATGTGTTCAGCATAGTATGCTCCCATAGATGAGAGGCTGTGTGGGCAGAGCAGCTGCAAAGTGAAAGAAAAAATCCCAGCATGCATCACTGCAAGCATCTTCAGAGGAGTGACTCATCACAAGCAGGGAGTAATCATGAATTCAGACGGGAAAAAAATGTTGAATATTCTAAAAAACAAATATATAGCACTATATTCGATATAGTGCCATACAGTAGGTGTTTGTGATATTGTGCTTTTAGCACGACAGCGTCGCGCTGATACTCGGCGACATGGTGCCGAGATCTCGCACTCACTGGAATAGTGACAGCACATCCCAGCAAGCGCGTCATAGAAGCGACGGGAGATCCGACTTGGATTCCCGCCAATTCTACACGTGTGCGGCGTTTGTTATGAATCCTGAGGGGGAAGTCCCCGCCGGATTTTAAATAAAAATCCGGCATGGGTCCCCACCTCAGGAGCATACCGGGCCCTTAGGTCTGTTATGGGTTGTAAGGAGAGCCCCCCCTACGCCGAAAAAAACGGCGTAGGGGGTCCCCCTACAATCCATACCAGACCCGTATCCAAAGCACGCTACCCGGCCAGCCAGGAAGGGAGTGGGGACGAGTGAGCGCCCCCCCCCCCCTCCTGAGCCGTACCAGGCTGCATGCCCTCAACATGGGGGGGTTGGGTGCTCTGGGGCAGGGGGCGCACTGCGGCCCCCCCACCTCAGAGCACCCTGTCCCCATGTTGATGAGGACAGGGCCCCTTCAAGACAACCGTGGCCGTTGGTTGTCGGGGTATGCGGGCGGGAGGCTTATCGGAATCTGGGAGCCCCCTTTAATAAGGGGGCCCCCAGATACCGGCCCCCCACCCTAAGTGAATGAGTATGGGGTACATCGTACCCCTACCCATTCACCTGCAAGAAAAGTGGTAAAAACACAAATAAACCACACAGTGTATTAAAATATTTTATTTTTCTGCTCCGGAGGCCGCCCCCTGTCTTCTTTATTAGCTCTTTTACCAGGGGGGGCTCTTCTTCTTCCGCTATCCCGACGGGTCTTCTCCGCTATCCGGGGGGTCTTCTCAACTCTCCGGGGTTCTCCTTCTGTCTTCGCCGCTCTCCGTTGTTGACTCGGCGCACCCCGGTTCTTCGTCTCGCGAGATCTCGGATTTTAAATAAAAATTTAGCGAGACGAAGAACCGGGGTGCGCCGAGTCAACAACGGAGAGCGGCGAAGACAGAAGGAGAACCCCGGTTCTTCGTCTCGCTAAATTTTTATTTAAAATCCGAGATCTCGCGAGATGAAGAACCGGGGTGCGCCGAGTCAACAACGGAGAGCGGCGAAGACAGAAGGAGAACCCCGGTTCTTCGTCTCGCTAAATTTTTATTTAAAATCCGAGATCTCGCGAGACGAAGAACCGGGGTGCGCCGAGTCAACAACGGAGAGCGGCGAAGACAGAAGGAGAACCCCGGAGAGTTGAGAAGACCCCCCGGATAGCGGAGAAGACCCGTCGGGATAGCGGAAGAAGAAGAGCCCCCCCTGGTAAAAGAGCTAATAAAGAAGACAGGGGGCGGCCTCCGGAGCAGAAAAATAAAATATTTTAATACACTGTGTGGTTTATTTGTGTTTTTACCACTTTTCTTGCAGGTGAATGGGTAGGGGTACGATGTACCCCATACTCATTCACTTAGGGTGGGGGGCCGGTATCTGGGGGCCCCCTTATTAAAGGGGGCTCCCAGATTCCGATAAGCCTCCCGCCCGCATACCCCGACAACCAACGGCCAGGGTTGTCGGGAAGGGGCCCTGTCCTCATCAACATGGGGACAGGGTGCTCTGAGGTGGGGGGGCCGCAGTGCGCCCCCTGCCCCAGAGCACCCAACCCCCCCATGTTGAGGGCATGCAGCCTGGTACGGCTCAGGAGGGGGGGGGGGGGGGGGCGCTCGCTCGTCCCCACTCCCTTCCTGGCTGGCCGGGTAGCGTGCTTTGGATACGGGTCTGGTATGGATTGTAGGGGGACCCCCTACGCCGTTTTTTTCGGCGTAGGGGGGGCTCTCCTTACAACCCATAACAGACCTAAGGGCCCGGTATGCTCCTGAGGGGGGGACCCATGCTGGATTTTTATTTAAAATCCGGCGGGGACTTCCCCCTCAGGATTCATAACAAACGCCGCACACGTGTAGAATTGGCGGGAATCCAAGTCGGATCTCCCGTCGCTTCTATGACGGCTCTGTCTCCATCGCGGCAAGCCAGCTCGGCGCTGGCTCCCGCGATGGGGCTCGTAGGTGCTCAATCTCGCCGAGAAAGAGAGCGAGATTGACACAAAATCGGGTTCACCTACTGTATATTTGTTTTTTAGAATATTCGTCATTTTTTTCCATCTGAAGTGAACACTGAACACTGTTCACTTCAGATGGAAAAAAATGACGAATATTCTAAAAAACAAATATATAGCACTATATTCAATTGTCACTACCAGAGCTTTGGGACGTTCTCACAGCTCTGTTTCTCCACCCCTGTGATGATGTCACTACTAGAGCTGGGAGGAGTTCTCACTGCTCTGTTTACTTTTGGTTTCCTTCCTCCCAGCTGTTCCTCGTGCGTTTGATTTCCCTCTCTTTATATCACCCCTCCTCCTATTGTAGGGCGTGGATTATAGTTCTCATTCCAGTTGTAGCTCTTGCTTTAGTATCTTCACTTGTAGCTATCAGTTCACTGGACCTGTGTTCTGCTGCAGCAAGCACTCCGGATATTGCCAGCTGTCCTTGGATCCGTCTTCTCTGCGGCTGCAACACCTTCAGCTAAGTGTACAGACATTGTTGTGTACCTGATTATTTTCTGACTGGATCTGAGGTGGCCACGGTTCCCTCCATATGCTGAGTAGGGCACCGGTGGCCGTGCTCCTTCCACTATTGTAGGGGTTACAGTGGTCATCAGTCTTAGGCACGTGGGCATGCCTCGTTCCGCCATTTGGATCCGGGCATGTGCTTTAGCAGCATAGGGAGAGCTTTGAGGGTCTGACAGGGGTCACCCTTTATCCTCCCTAGTTTGGGTCCGGTCAGTAGCTCTTTTACTGTGTATACTATTGTTGCTCACATACAGCCATGACATTATAATCCACCAAAACCGTCCTTTTTTGACATGGATCCGCTTTCTGGCCTGGTTGACCGCATGCAGGGTCTTTCTTTGGAAGTAGCGGATCTCCGTCAATCTATGACTCAGCTTCAAGCATTGGGCTCTGCTCCGGCTCATGGAGTCTGTTGCGAGCCAAAGGTCTCACTTCCGGAAACGTTCTCCGGGGGCAGTGAGAATTTTGTTCGCTTCAGAGAGGCATGCAAACTCCATTTTTGCTTGTGTCCCCACTCCTCTGGTAAGGAGGAGCAGAGGGTGAGGATTGTCATCTCCCTGCTCAGGGGTAATGCTCAGACTTCGGCTTTTTCGCTGCCATCAGGGGATCCCTCCCTTCGATCCGTGGAAAGATTTTTTGTGGCCCTGGGGCAGATTTATGATGACCCGGATCGTGTTGCTCTGGCCGAATCTAACTTACGTGTTTTATGCCAGAACAAACTGTCTGCGGAGCTTTATTGTTCTGAATTTCGGAGATGGGCAGCTGATTCGGGTTGGAATGATGCTGCACTCCGGAGTCAGTTCTGTCATGGTCTTTTAGAGAGATTGAAAGATGCGTTTGCTTTCCATGAGAGACCAACGTCCTTAGAGTCTGCCATGTCATTGGCGGTACGCCTTGACAGGCGTCTAAGAGAAAGAAACGAGACCTCTCTGTCCAGCCATTGTCAGTCTAGGGGCAGTGGTGCGGACTCATTCAGTGTGCAGGGGCCTTATCCTGTCTCGCTCCCCTCTGAGGAGGAGCCCATGCAGCTAGGTCGACTTGCCCCTGATAAAAGAGGATTTAGTCCTCAGAGTATGGTGTGTTTTTGTTGTGGGGCCATAGGTCATTTGGCAAATGTTTGTCCGTCTAGGAGATTCTTGAACTGTACTAAGAGCGATAATAAGAGAAAAACCTCAAAAGGTAAATCATCAAATACTGCTTCATCTGCTACTTTGGGCAAAGTTGATGTAGGAATTGATGCTTTTCCTCTGACCTGCAGTTCCCGTTTTCTCCTGTCTGCCAGGGTGGCGCTAGAGAGCAAAGTCATTTCTTGTGAGATTTTTGTCGATAGTGGAGCGGCTGTCAATCTTATTGACACTCAATTTGTAGCCATGCATGGTTTTCAGGTTTGCACATTAGAAAAGGATATACCTGTTTTTGCTATTGACTCTGCTCCACTCTCACAGAGATCTCTGAAGGGCATTGTTCACAATATCCGGCTAGCTGTAGGTGACACTCATGTGGAGGATATATCTTGTTTTGTCCTTAACGGATTGCCTTCTCCTCTAGTTTTGGGGTTACCATGGCTCACTAAACATAACCCCACTATTGATTGGCAAGGAAGGCAAATAAATTAGTGGAGTGAATTTTGTAGAGAGAATTGTCTCACAGCGACTTTTGCAGAGGTGTCTACTAAAACTGTGCCATCATTTCTCTCTGATTTCTCGGACGTGTTTTCCGAGAGCGGTGTTCAGGAGCTACCTCCTCACCGGGAGTTTGACTGTCCCATTAACCTCATTCCCGGCGCCAAGCTGCCAAAAGCACGCCTCTACAATCTCTCACAACCGGAAAGAATCGCAATGCGAACTTATATCTCCGAGAGTCTCGAGAAGGGGCATATTCGTCCCTCAAAGTCACCTGTGGCCGCGGGTTTTTTTTTTGTTAAAAAAAAAGATGGCTCTCTGAGACCTTGCCTAGATTTTAGGGAGCTGAACCGTATCACGATTCGCGATCCCTATCCCCTTCCTCTGATCCCGGACCTCTTCAACCAAATTGTTGGGGCCAAGGTGTTTTCCAAATTGGATTTGAGAGGCGCGTACAACCTAGTCAGGGTCAGAGAGGGGGATGAATGGAAAACGGCCTTTAATACCCCTAACGGGCATTTCGAGAATCTCGTTATGCCTTTCAGCCTGATGAATGCTCCGGCCGTCTTTCAGCATTTTGTTAATAGTATTTTCTACCATTTAATGGGGAAATTTGTATTGGTGTATCTTGATGATATTTTGATTTTTTCCCCTGATGTTCAGACCCATCAGGATCATCTTTTTCAGGTTCTGCAGATTCTGCGGGAAAATAAATTGTACGCCAAGCTGGAGAAATGTCTTTTTATGGTATCGGAGATTCAATTTCTGGGTTTTCTCCTCTCTGCTTCTGGTTTTCGCATGGATCCGGAGAAGGTCCGTGCTGTACTTGAGTGGGAGCTTCCTGAGAATCAGAAGGCATTGATGCGCTTTCTGGGTTTTGCGAACTATTACAGAAAGTTCATTTTGAATTATTCCTCTGTTGTCAAACCCCTTACTGACATGACAAAAAAGGGGGCGGATTTTTCCTCTTGGTCGGAGAAGGCGCTTGCAGCCTTTTCTAAGATTAAAGAGAGTTTTGCGTCTGCTCCCGTCTTGGTGCATCCCGATGTTTCCTTACCTTTTATTGTTGAGGTGGATGCTTCCGAGGTGGGTGTGGGTGCGGTTTTGTCCCAGGGCCCTTCTCCTGCCAAATGGCGACCCTGTGCCTTTTTCTCTAAAAAACTCTCCCCGGCAGAGAGAAACTATGATGTGGGAGATAGGGAGTTGTTGGCCATCAAGTTGGCTTTCGAGGAATGGCGCCATTGGTTGGAGGGGGCCAGGCACCCTATCACCGTTTTTACCGACCATAAGAATCTGGCATACTTGGAGTCGGCCAGGCGTATGAATCCGAGACAGGCCAGATGGTCTCTGTTCTTCTCCAGATTCAATTTTGTTGTTACATTCCGACCTGGGATAAAAAATGTGAAGGCTGATGCTCTCTCTCGCTGTTTTCCGGGAGGAGGAAACTCCGAGGACCCGGGTCCCATTTTGGCGGAGGGGGTAGTTGTTTCTGCTCTATATTCCGATTTGGAGGCCGAGGTCCAGGCTGCCCAGACTGAGGCACCTGCCCGTTGTCCTTCTGGGAAGTTGTTCGTGCCTCCTGAGCTACGTCACAAACTCTTTAAGGAGCATCATGATACGGTTCTTGCTGGTCACCCCGGGAGTAGAGCCACGGTAGATCTCATTGCTCGGAGATTTTGGTGGCCGGCTCTTCGTAAGTCGGTGGAGGGTTTTGTGGCTGCTTGTGAGACGTGCGCTCGCGCTAAGGTCCCTCGTTCACGGCCTTTAGGTTCCCTTCTCCCTTTACCCATACCTTCCCGTCCTTGGACACACCTGTCCATGGACTTTATCACGGATCTTCCTCGTTCCTCGGGGAAGTCGGTGATCCTGGTGGTGGTGGACCGTTTTAGCAAGATGGCTCATTTCGTACCTTTCCCTGGTTTACCCAATGCTAAAACGTTGGCGCAAGCTTTTGTCGACCATATTGTTAAATTGCACGGCATTCCCTCTGATATTGTTTCCGATAGAGGCACGCAGTTTGTGTCCAGGTTCTGGAAGGCTTTCTGTTCTCGCCTGGGGGTTCGGCTGTCCTTCTCTTCTGCTTTTCACCCGCAGTCGAATGGTCAGACTGAGCGCCTCAATCAGAATCTGGAGACATATTTGCGCTGTTTTGTGGCAGAGAACCAGGAGGATTGGTGTTCATTTCTCCCTCTTGCTGAGTTTGCTCTGAACAACCGTCGTCAGGAATCTTCTGATAAGTCACCATTCTTTGGTGCATATGGGTTCCATCCGCAGTTTGGGACATTCTCGGGAGGGGCTCTTTCTGGTTTACCTGAGGAGGAGAGATTTTCCTCGTCTTTGTCTACCATTTGGCAAAAGATTCTGAGTAATCTTAAAAAGATGAGTGAGAGGTATAGGCGTGTGGCTGATAAGAGACGTGTGCCTGGTCCGGACCTGAATGTGGGTGATCTGGTGTGGTTGTCTACAAGAAATATTAAACTGAAGGTTCCCTCCTGGAAATTGGGTCCCAAGTTTATTGGGCCTTATAAAATCTTGTCAGTCATCAATCCTGTTGCCTTCCGTCTTGATCTTCCACGGGTTTGGAAGATACATAATGTATTTCACAGATCTCTCTTAAAACCATATGTCCAGCCCACGGTACCCCCCTCTTTGCCTCCTCCTCCGATTTTGGTTGATGGCAATCTGGAGTTTGAGGTTTCCAGAATTGTGGACTCTCGCATTGTCCGCGGTTCTCTTCAGTACCTCGTTCATTGGAAGGGTTATGGTCCTGAGGAGAGGATGTGGGTTCCGGTGTCGGACATTAAAGCCACTCGCCTCATCAGGGCATTTCATAGGGCTCATCCTGAGAAGGTGGGTCCTGGGTGTCCGGAGTCCACCCGTAGAGGGGGGGTACTGTCACTACCAGAGCTTTGGGACGTTCTCACAGCTCTGTTTCTCCACCCCTGTGATGATGTCACTACTAGAGCTGGGAGGAGTTCTCACTGCTCTGTTTACTTTTGGTTTCCTTCCTCCCAGCTGTTCCTCATGCGTTTGATTTCCCTCTCTTTATATCACCCCTCCTCCTATTGTAGGGCGTGGATTATAGTTCACATTCCAGTTGTAGCTCTTGCTTTAGTATCTTCACTTGTAGCTATCAGTTCACTGGACCTGTGTTCTGCTGCAGCAAGCACTCCGGATATTGCCAGCTGTCCTTGGATCCGTCTTCTCTGCGGCTGCAACACCTTCAGCTAAGTGTACAGACATTGTTGTGTACCTGATTATTTTCTGACTGGATCTGAGGTGGCCACGGTTCCCTCCATATACTGAGTAGGGCACCGGTGGCCGTGCCCCTTCCACTATTGTAGGGGCAGGGCCGTCTTTGCCACAGGGCAAAAGGGGCAGCTGCCCCGGGCCCAGTTGCTCCTGGGGGCCCAAGGGAGCTCTGTTTCCCGACTCCCATTCATTAGTGACTGCGTCGCTAGGTTAAAACATTCAGGGCCTGGGCCCCTGATGTTTTGTCCCAGGCCCCGAATGTCCTGCCTGCCTGCTAGAATCGAATACACTGGGTGTAGAGGTGAAGGACCTGTGGTGACATCACAGGTCATGTGATCAGCAAAGCAGGCTGTGATAGGATGACCTGGATGATGTCACCATCATGTGACCAGTGCAGGGTTGGACCAGAGTGAAGAGGAGGAGGAGGAGCCTAATGCTGATGTCTGATGAGGACTGGAGAGGTAAGTGAAGGGACAGGGAGAGGCAGAGCAATGCTGGGAGTTGTAGTTATTTAACTGGGATGTATGTTAGGGCTGAAGGGAGGGATGTTATTGACATGGAACTGTGTGCTTGAGGTGGCTGGGGGAGGGAGTGATGTTATTTACATGGGACTGTATGTTGAAAGTGGATGGTGGGGGGGAATGATGTTTATGTACATGGGACTTAATGTTTAGGCTACGTTCACACTTGCGTTTGGGGATCCGCTTGTGAGATCCGTTTCAAGGCTCTCACAAGCAGCCCCAAATGCATCAGTTTAACCCCAATGCATTCTGAATGGATGCGGATCCATTCAGAATGCATTCGTTCGGCTCCGTACGGCCCCCCGTTCCGTTTTGGAGGCGGACCCCAAAATGCTGCAAGCAGCGTTTTTGTGTCCGCATGGCCTTGCGGAGCCAAACGGATCCGTCCTGACTTACAATGTAAGTAAATGGGGACGGATCCCTTTGCATTGACACAAAATGGTGCAATTGTAAACGGATCCGTCCCCCGTTGACTTTCAATGTAAGTCAGGACGGATCCGTATTGGGACTTAGAAATTCAAATCTAATACAAACGAATCGGTCCTGAACGGATGCATTCGTTTGTATTATCGGTGCGGATCCGTCCTGTACAAGTACAGGACAGATCCGCACGAACGCAAGTGTGAAAGTAGCCTTAGGGGGTGATGTTTACATGGGACTGTGCGTTGGAGGTGATGTTATTTACATGGGACTGTATGGTGGAGGGAGGATTATAACTGCAGGGGGCACTGCAGATCCAGGGGACATTATAGGCGGTCTTATTACTTCTGGGGGCTCTATAGGAGGGTCTTATAGATCCGCCTTATTTCTACTAAGCGCACTATGGGGGCCTTATTACTACTGAGGGGTCTGTAGGGAGCTTTATTACCACTGGGGGAACAATAGGGGGCCTTATTTCTACTGGGGACTCTGTGAGGGTATTATTAATATGGGAGGGCTCTTCTAATGATGGGGGCATTGTTGAGGAGCATTATCACGGTTGGGGCAGTGTTACTAATGAGGGCATTCTAGAAGGGAATTACTATTGGTGGGACTATGAGGAGCACTATTACTATGGGGGGCAGTAATGTTTCTTCAGGATAGTATTTGGGGGGGGGGGCAGGGACGTAACTAAAGGCTCATGGGCTCCGGTGCAAGAGTTCAGCTTGGGCCCCCCTTCCCTCAGTGCTTTGTGTGTCTTCTTATGCGGCACAAGTGTCTTTGGGCCCCTTCATGCTTCTGGGCCCGGTAGCGACTGCTACCTCTGCACCCCCTATAGCTACACCCCTGGGGGGGGGGGCACATCAAGCAGCAGGATAACACTGTGGGGACTCCAGTTGGGGGATAATGATAGAATGTGAGGAAGCTAAGATGTCTGTGTGTCACACTCTGCAGAGACGAGGCGGCTGAGAGAAGTTGTCCAGACCGAGTGGAGAAGATGATGAGAGAGAAGATCTACAGAGAAGATGATGACAGAGAGGAGACGTCACCTGGAGACCCTGGACGTGACAGGTAAGTGCTGCTGTATAGCAAGTACAGCAAAGTGCGGGGGGGGGGGGGGGGGGGGGGGGCCCAAGTAAATTTTTGCCCAGGGTCCAATCAATATTAAAGACGGCCCTGTGTAGGGGTTACAGTGGTCATCAGTCTTAGGCACTTGGGCATGCCTCGTTCCGCCATTTGGATCCGGGCATGTGCTTTAGCAGCATAGGGAGAGCTTTGAGGGTCTGACAGGGGTCACCCTTTATCCTCCCTAGTTTGGGTCTGGTCAGTAGCTCTTTTACTGTGTATACTATTGTTGCTCACATACAGCCGTGACATCAATATAGTGCTATATATTCGTTTTTTAGAATTTTCGTCAATGACGAAGATTCTAAAGAAGAATATATAGCACTATATTCGATATAGTGCTATATATTAGTTTTTTAGAATAATCGTCATTTTTTTTACATCTGAAGTCATGATTTCTCCCTGCTTAAGTTGCTTGACAAGCAACTTAAGCAGGGAGGAATCATAACTTCAGATGGAAAAAAATTGCAAATATACCGTATTGCACTATATTCAATATAGTGCTATCTATTCCTTTTTGAACCACGCCTGTATTGATCGCGTAATATTTGCATATTACGCGATCATTACATTCCCGATTTTTCGAGTAAAAAATTAATGACGAATCTTCTAAAAGACGAATATATAGCACTATATTCGATATAGTGCTATATATTACTTTTTTAGAATATTCGTCATTTTTTTACATCTGAAGTCATGATTCCTCCCTGCTTAAAGGGAACCTGTCATGTGGATATTTGATTATAATCTAACTAATTATATACAATCATTAACTACTAAAAAGTACCTTAGATGTATTCACATACTGGTGTGACAGATGGTTACCTCATAATATACAGACAAAGATGCCACATGCCGCATGCTAATGAGCTGATTTGAGTCCAACGTGATGTCAGTGAGTCCAGCGTATATTTAATTCAGAGCTATAGCCACTCCCCTGCCCACCTGCTGCTGATTCATATGGGAAAAAAAACTGTCATTCAGCAGCAGGTAGGCGGGGAGAGTCAGAAGCTCATGAATATTCAGGACTCATCATTATCAGCTGGAGCTTTTCAATACAAGATGTTGGCAGATTGACTGGGTCAATTAAAGAAAGTGACCCAACTTTTTGCTAAGAGAATCAGTCACTTATTTATGTTGCCCTTAGTTAGGACACCATATAACTGGTGACAGGTTCTCTTTAAGTTGCTTGAGAAGCAACTTAAGCAGGGAGGAATCATAACTTCAGATGGAAAAAAATGCTGTGCTATTTGTTTTTGAACCACGCCTGTATTGATTGCGTAATATTTGCATATTGCGCGATCATTACATTGCCGATTTTTCAAGTAAATTTTAAAAAAAATATAATGAATATTCTAATTCGCGAATGTTCGACGAATTTTCTAAAAAATCTTCATGAAATATTGCGAATTCGAATATGACCCCTGACTAAGACCAATTTAATTTCACTGACCTTACATAACATAGTAACATTTTATAAGGCTGAAAAAAGGACATCTGTCCATCTAGTTCAGCCTGGTATCCTGCAAGCTGATCCAGAGGAAGGCAAAAAAAAAAAAACTGTGAGGTAGAAGCCAACCCTCCTCAGCCTAGGGGACTCCAATCAGGCAATCAGAATTACTGGATCAACAACTCATCTCTAGTAGCTATAGCCTGTAATATTATTACACTCCAGAAATACATCCAGGCCCCTCTTGAACTCTTTTAGTGAATTCACCATCACCACCTCCTCAGGCAGAGAGTTCCTTAGTCTCACTGCTCTTACCGTAAATAATCCTCTTCTATGTTTGTGTACAAACCTTCGAGATGCAGTGGATGTCCCTTTGTCACAGTCACAGTCCCTGGGATGAATAGATGATGAGAGAGATCTCTGTACTGACCCATGATATATTTATACATAGTTATTACATCGCCCTTAAGTCATTTTTTTTTCTAAAATGAATAATCCTAATTTTGATAGCCTTAAGGGTACTGTAGTCCCCCCATTACAGTTATTTCTTTAGTTGCCCTCCTCTGAACCCTCTCCAGCTCTGCTATGTCTGCCTTGTTCACAGGAGCCCAGAACTGTACACAGTACTCCATGTGTGGTCTGACTAGTGATGTGTAAAGTGGCAGGACTATGTTCTCATCACGGACATCTATTCCCCTTTTGATGTAACCCATTATCTTATTGGCCTTGGCAGCAGCTGCCGGACACTGGTTTCTACAGCTTAGTTTGCTGTTCACTAAAATTCCTAAGTTCTTTTCCATGTCAGTGTTACCCAGTGTTTTACCATTCAGTATGTACTGGTGACTTGCATTATTCCTTCCTATGTGCATAACCTTAC
This sequence comes from Bufo bufo, assembly GCF_905171765.1. Lineage (NCBI taxonomy): Eukaryota > Metazoa > Chordata > Amphibia > Anura > Bufonidae > Bufo > Bufo bufo. The sequence goes on along the minus strand of NC_053390.1, from coordinate 640,270,156 downwards.
ATTTGTCAGTGTTAAACCTCATCTGCCACTTCTCTGCTCAAGCCTCCAATCTATCCAGATCTCTCTGTAGTAGTATACTGTCCTCTTCCGTGTTAATTACTTTACACAGTTTACTGTCATGTGCAAAAATTTATATTTTACTGTGAAAGCCTTCTACAAGATCATTAATAAATATATTAAAGAGAATAGGGCACAATACTGACCCCTGTGCTACCCCACTAGTGACCCAATCTGAGTGTGTACCATTAATAACCACCCTTTGTTTTCTATCACTGAGCCAGTTACCCACATACAGACATTTTCTCCCAGTCCAAGCATTCTCATTTTATATACTAACTTTTTATGTGGTACAGTGTCAAATGCTTTGGAGAAGTCAAGATATACCACCCACTGATTGAATTAGTTTGACATGACCAATCCCTCATGAAGCCCTGCTGATGTGGAGTTATTTGCTTATTTTCATTGAGGTACTCCAAGATAACTTATCTTAGAAAACCTTCAAACAGTTTACCCACGACAGATGTTAAACTTACCGCCAGCCTATAGTTTCCGAGCTCTGTTTTTGGACCTTTTTTGAATATTAGAACCACATTTGCTATGTGCCAATCCTGTGGAACACTCCCTGTCAATATAGAGTCCTTACATATCAGAAATAAGGGTCTGGCTATGACATTACTCAATTCTCTTAGGATGCAGGGGTGTATGCCATCTTGTTCTGGCCATTTGTCTATTTTCATCTTTTTAAGGAATAGCTCCACTTCTTCCTGGGTCAGACAGGGCACTTTTAATGGGGAATTTACTTTTACATTCTGCATTTCATCTGAGAGTTTATTTTCCTCATTGAATACAGTGGAGAATTATTTTTTTTTTTTTTATAGCTCTACTTTCTTCTCATCACTGTCTGCAACTCTCCTCTCATCACTCCTCACGCTCTATTGAAAGGGTGGTATTGAGAAATACCACGCTTTTCCCCTGCAGCGGCAACTGCTAAAACTTTGATGACCATTGAGAACTTGTCTGTACTTTAGCTAATTAATGGATACCAAGCAGAGGACACACTTACATAAGGTCCATATGCCCTAGAAAAGCATGTGAACAAGAGTTCTGTTCTTGAGGAAAACGCTTTAATGATGGAATGTCTTTCATTGACATTCTGGAAAACCATACTCAGTAAGTTATTCTTTTTAGAAATGGATGAAAGAGACATATGATAGTGCAGATTTAACCTTATTGTGAAAACAGTCAAGAAATAACATTTGTATCCTTAAAATATAGGTGATTCCAAATATTCATGCCTGTTGGGACCATTTCCTTTTTGGGTGACATTCAGATGCTAAGTAAACTAATCTAAGTGTGCTGTTAAACTTTGCATGTTTTGCAGTAAAAAGTTATGTTGATGCTGAGGTTACTACTTGTCTTTTTCATAATAAATGTGTTTCCTCGTATCTCATCAGGCAAAGTGGCTGGCTGCTGGACACTGCCTGCAGACAGCACAGATCAGTAAAACATGGAGACCTTTAGCAAGTTAACGTTTCCTGATACATTTCAGCAAATGCCACCTAATAATAAATTGTTCTTGCTCGTGTCTAAGTAGAGATAACATGCAGTCATTGAATAATGGGCCTTAAGGAACTGCGTGACCGGGGTATGAATAGTGTAACAAATGAATGTCTTGCACTTATGTAATGGGGGCTCCCTGGCTGGTATCCAACATGAATAGGATTTTTACAAGGCAGTTTTTTGGTCCATTCCTTAAATTGCATGAACAGGTATATTTATGACACTGTAGGCTTTCCCTTACAGAAAGAAAGATATAACTTTTTAATTAGATGTAACCTCTACTAATTGGATAACCTGGGTTAAAAACATAGTTCATAATTTTTCTTTAGACATGTTCAACCAATGTAAAAACTCACTATCAGCAAATTAGCATTCTAGCATACTATGTAATTTTACATAACAAACATTTCTTAAATTTATATTATATTTAGCAAAATATATATTTCATGAGATTAAAGATAATCATTGATACTTCTTAATCTTTGAATATTGCTTGAAGATTTTCTATTGTCTTTGAAAATTTCCCTTGACCCATCCTTTCATGTTAAAGGGGTTGTCCGGGCTAAAGATATTGATGACCTTTCTATAAGTATAAGTCATCAATATCAGATTGCAGTACCCCAGAATAGCGTACTTGCAAAAATTGATTGGGGTGTATGTAATGTTCTAAGGTTAGGTAAGTCAAGTTAGGCAATCCGGACTTTGCCTATCTATGAAGATTGCAGATGGACCTAGGTCCGCCAATAGTTCATTCTGGTGTTAGCTGACGAACCAGAAAAGTAGTTACAGAACTATAGTAATACCCCAGTAAAAAGCCGACTCACATACAACAATAAGACCTACACAAAAAATGGAGTCACCAAAGCTCATATGAAACACACTGGGGGAGATTTATCAAACTGGTGTAAAGTAGAACTGGCTTAGTTGCCCATAGCAACCAATCAGGTTCCTCCTTTCATTGTTCACAGCTCCTTTGGAAAATGAGTGGTAGAATCTAATTGGTTGCTATGGGCAACTAAGCCAGTTGGTAAATCTCCTCCACTATTTTATTGAGACACAATCTATGAACACTTAAAAAGGATGAATCACTACAACAGAAGGTACGGTTTTCCTGAGGGATTGGAGCATGAAGTTTGTAGTAACTGGATATAGACGGGTCAAAGAGCTATAAAAAAAAATTGCTATTTAGTAAAATAAAAATAGAAGAAAGTGTATAAGAAAAAGTCTCAGCCAAGGTATAATAGAAATGGCTTATAATCCTACCAACATACCAGTTACTAATCTTGCAGGGCTACGATAATAAATAACCACAATTTTCCCACACTAATACAGGTGTAAATATATGCACTGCAATAAAAATTAGATGAGGACAAGCTCCATATATATCCTTACCCATAATTAGAATTCACCTCAGGAGAACCGCACACCCCAATGCACGTTTCGGCACACCTTCCTATGGGGGCACCGTTCTCCTTGTGAATGTGCACTACTTATATGGAAGCCTACCAATCAAAAAGTTAATTATTAAAGTGAGTGTGCACAGACTGCCCCCATAGCAGTCTCCTGGAGCTGTAGGTAAAAGGGATCATTAAAGGTGAAAAAATTGTGAGATAATACTAATGTCATCCAGCTATCCATATCACTCATTGACAGAAAATAAGACAGCCTTAATCCCATATTCATTTTTAATGCTGGTGTATAGCGACTCCACATCACATGTCACCAGAATCTTTCCAGGTTTTAGATTGAATTCATATAGTTTTTGTAGCAAGAGGTTTAAGCATATGGTCTAAAAATGTACATACATTCTCAAATGATCCCCCACATACTGATATTATTGGCCTACTGAACCTGGTGGTGTAATGTCAGTCTTATGTATTTTTGGCCATAAATATGAAGTTGGAATAGAAAGTTGTCGAACCAGCAGGGCATCTTGCAACTTTTGGGAGATAATTCCTTCATTCTTGACCACATCAAGTAAACCAGATTTTTTTTTCCTATGAGAAAGAAATGATTAAAAGTAAGTTTTTGTAGCAGGTTTTATCCCTCATTTGTCGGTAGGCCTTTTTTTCATACATATTGCGTGGCCAGGCCACCACATAACCACCCTTATCAGCTGGTTTAGAAACTAAATCACAGAGATTTTTTTATTTATTAATATATATTTTTAAAAAATTTAACATCTTTATTGATATACAAAACAGATACACAAAGGAAATTCAAACTTAGTGTAATTAATACCATTTTCCCCCTAGCCAGATTCCCCCCCCCCCCCCCCGAAAAGGAAGAGAGAGAAGGGGAGAAGGAGAAAGGAAAAAATAAAAAGTAACTTCCAGATACAATGAAATCAGAACTTCCAGTCGTCCCATATCTTAATCCATTTCTCTAGTACATCTCGTGATGACCTGATGACGTAAGGACGTCGCTCTCCACTCCTCCCCGCCGCTCGGCTACCTCGCTGACCGCTGACCGCTGCTCGTGGCGTCTCTCCTCCCTCCTCTTGCCTCCTGCTTCCTCGTTTGGACCGCGGACTCGACCGTGCGGTGTTGGTGTTTCTGCTCCCTCCTTCTGTCTTCCTTGTTTGGGCCGGGATCGATCGGTGGCCGGCTGTGTCTTCCTGCTTCTCCCTTCCTGGCCAGGGGGCGGGGGGTGTCCGGTTGCGGCATGGTTGGAGTGGTCGGGGATTTTACCTGGGTCCTCGGTAACTCCGTTCCTCCGTGCCTGCTTCCCGACATCTCCTGAGTCCCTTTGCGCCTACCAGTGTCCTGGGGTGATACTCTGCTTCCTCTTGATGGTTCCTGCTGCTGCGACCTGTGTGCTACACGGTGCCATCGGAGCCTGGGTGGCTGGCTGTTCCTCTCCAGTCTTCTGTCTGATCCTTCGGCTCTCCTGCAGCTTGGCGATGCTCCTGAGTGTGCCCCCTCGTCTTTCTCCAGCTGGGCTTCTCTACAATTTGAAAGTGAAGACCGGTGAGACTGTTCCTTTACTACTCCCCCTATTAACTAACTAAGTAACCAACTAATCTTCTAACCAGCTAACCTTCTAACCAGTTAACTAAAGGACATTAATGCAGTTCCAACCTATACTCTATATGGGATACCGTACCCATAGGAAGTGAGGTATCCTGCAATAAAACTGGTCAAGGGGGGGGAGAGAGAGAGAGGGAGGTGGCTGGTGAGGAAAATATTATAGAGGAGAAAAAGAAGGGAAAGGGAAAAAAAAAAAGGAATGGCACCTAAGGCTAGCAGGCATTCTGTGGACCTTTCTGGTCAGAAACCGGCTACTAAATCCTCTGAAGGAGGAAAAATAGACCAATTTTTGAGGTTCCCAAGGGTTAATATGAGAGGCGGGCAAAAGGATATTAGCTCCAAAAGAAATGATAACTCCGAAGCGATGGAACTTGAATTACAAAAAGCTCCTGGGTATCCCCAAGGGGAGGAGGGAATAGATGGAGAAGATGTGACCAATCCCAACCCCTCCCCGCTAAAAGAAATATTACTGGCAGTAAAACAGAATGGGGATCTAATACAGGCCATCACAATTCAGCTCGGGGCAATTCAAGCCGATGTGGGATTGATTAGGGATGATCTGTCCAAAATCCGAGACAGAGTTAATAAGGTGGAGAGTTCTATGGCTATTATACAGAATGAATATAAAGAAATAAACACTGAGATGTCCACTTTGAAGACAGATTTTAATCTCCTTAAAAGAAAGGTGGTGGATCTGGAAGATAGATCACGAAGATACAATTTAAGAATCTTGGGGATCCCAGAGGGCGCGGAAGACCAGAACCCTACTCAATTCATACAGACGATTCTTGAAAATTTTGGGAGGGAATACTTTTCGCCCTTGTTTCTAGTAGAAAGAGCCCATCAGGTCCCAGGCGGTAACCTAATTCCTGGGAGACAACCACGGACACTCCTCGCTAAAATGTTGGTTTCAAGGGACAGAGATATAGTACTAAGAAGGGCGAGGGAATGTCCCCCCTGTTGTCACGGATGGTGTACAGGAAAAAAGACAATACCATATAAACAATGTCTCTCTGGATCCACAACTAAGGAACAAAGGGAGACCCCTGCAATAGACCTGCCGCTCTCCCTCACTGCTCAGCCTATGCGAACACCCCAAAGGTGGATGTCCGCATATCCACGTTCCTCGGCTATCTATTACCTGAAGACCCTACAATAGTGAAGGGACACGACCACCGGCTCCCTACACTGACACGGAGGGAGTCAGGGTCACCTGGATCCAGAAAAGACAAAATCATAAATACATAAACAGCACTTATCTTGCAGACGAATGACGACTGACGACTGGGAACAGGGAACTGGGAACTGGGAACAGCATGCACACACACTCCAGGAAGTTGTATCAGCCGCACACTACTGCATTATGGGGAGGAACTTAAAGGGTAGCGATCAGTCTGACTGCATGACAGCTGAGATAGACTAACGAGATGAGAAACTAAACCAAAACAAAGAAATTCAAGGAGGAGGATCTGAGAAGCTCCTGTGAGCGCTTCTCAGCTGTCTGGCTGTGACACCTGTTTTATACGATGGAAATAGACTGGCTTTTTTCCCAGACTTTTCAAAAGATGTCCAAGAAAAGAGACGCTCGTTTATTACTGTTAAAAAGAGGTTAAGAGAAAGGGATATTAAGTGTTCACTTGTCTTCCCAGCCAAACTCCGGATTATTTTTAAGGATGCAACTTTTTTTTTTGATATGCCAGATAAGGCCGTGGAGTGGCTTGAGGCTTTGTTGGGAATAATAGTTGGCAGATGAGGTCTTATACTTTTCCCTTTCTCTGGTTAATTAGCGGGGAGGTGTCGAGTGGAGGGGTGGGGGGGATGGTCATAAGTGAGAGATCTGCTGCATTATGCGGTGGATTAACTGGATTGGGGGGGTGGCTGGGGGCTGTGATGCGTCTAGTGTGAGGAAGAGATGTTTGTTCTTTTTTTTTATTTTATTTTTTTATTGCTTTTCATAATGTTAATCCGAATTCTTACCTGGAATGTTAGGGGTCTGGGGGATAGAAGAAAGAGACAAGCGGTCTTTGACCTGATGCGTTTACAGCTCCCAGCTATTTTATGTTTGATAGAAACACATCTTACCGGGGAGACCTCCAGGGTGGCCACCAGGGGATGGGCTGCACACACGTACCACTCTACCTTCTCTAGTCATTCTAGGGGAGTGACTGTCCTTATTCATAGAACGATTGATTTTATGTGCGAGGCATCCTCTGTTGACCACCAGGGGAGATTTGTCTTTCCTATATTGTAAGCTGGTGGGGAAGATGTGTATTCTGGCCTTTGTCTATATTCCACCTCCATTTTCTTTCTTAGTACTTAATTCTCTGCTAAAATGTATGGACAAATGGCCAGAATGTCCTACATTGATTATGGGAGACTTCAACTGCGTTATCAACCCCGCGGTAGACAGCGTCTCTATGGGTGTCAAGGGGTCCCCCTTGGCACAATTCTGCTTGGAGGCCGGGTTCGAGGATGTTTGGGGAAGTCTGTGACGGGGGAGAAGGGTTTTTTCATGCACTTTATTCGTTTTACATATCGCAGATATTTTTTATTAATCAGGGCATGGTCTATTCTGGACATGGATCTACCTAATTTACTAATGAGGTAGATCCATGTCCAGAATAGACCATGCCCTGATTAATAAAAAATATGTGCGATATGTAAAACGAATAAAGTATGAGACTAGGTCATTCTTGGACCATCTACCCCTACTTCTCGAACTCTGCCTGACCCATGATAAACAAATAGGGAGGTCTCCATTTAGACTTAACCCCTATTGGTTATCAGTAATAAAGAATCATGAAATAATACAAAAGTAAATTAACCATTTCTGGGATGCTAATTATAGTTCAGCTAAATCCAAGTAGTATGGGACACTTTCAAGGCCTATATGAGGGGAATAATGGTCAATAATATCACCAACCTGAGAAAGGAGTACGGAGAAAATGAGGAAAAAACTTAATAGAACAAGCCTCCTCAGCTACACAATACTTCTATATAAATAGGACAGAGGAAAACAGGGAAACTATGCAGAAGACTACACAAGCATACTCCAATTTTTTGCTGGAGAAGGCCCAACAGAGCTTATTCTTTAAGGGTTAAAAATATTTTACTGAAGCGGGGCGACCGGGGAAACTTCTATCCAGAGTGATCTCGAGCCAGGAATCCAAGAAAAATATAGATAATATCCGACTGGCTAATGGGAGGATAGTTGGTGGACAAAACTCTATAGAGAAAGTTTTCCTTGATTACTTCTCAGACCTTTATAGAGCCGATTGTAGGATTACGGATGAAATGATGGATGCCTATCTTGATGGTATTGTTTTTCCTACTATTACCTCGGCTCAAAAGAAGGTACTTGAGGCTGACCTCTCAATTCAGGAGCTTGAAGGGGCAATCAAACTATGCTCGGGTAACTCCAGCCCCGGTTCAGACGGACTCCCATATGCATTTTATAGTAAATATAGGGAGGTTATTTTCCCCAAATTGTTGGGGGTCTTTGCTGAATCGGTGGAGAAGGGGATCCTGCCGGGTTCAATGACGGAAGCTGTAATAATACTAATTCCAAAAAAAGGTAAGGACCCCACAGATTTGGGATCCTACAGACCGATCTCATTGTTGAATGCGGACGTAAAGCTCCTGGCAAGGATTTTGGCCACAAGACTCTCTGGCGTCATCTCCTCCATTGTCCATCCGGACCAGAACGGTTTCATTCCAAACAAGAGTACTCATCATAATCTTCATCGGCTCTTCGCTAACATACAGGTTCCTGGGGGGTCCGCTCGCTCCATTCTGTCATTGGATGCCTCTAAGGCCTTTGACAGGGTGGAGTGGCGATTCCTGTGGAGGGTCCTGGCCAGGATGGGCTTTGGGGAGAGATTCATAAATATGATTAAACTATTGTATAGATCCCCCACAGCTAAGTTGAGTCTCAATGGGACCCTTACTACCAGTTTTGATTTAAATAGAGGTACTCGCCAGGGCTGCCCACTATCACCACTCCTATTTGATATTTATATTGAGCCTTTGGCTGCATATTAGGCAGGATGCTCAAATTAAAGGATTTGGAATACTAGGCGTCGAGTATTGTATTTCCTTATACGCGGACGATGTCCTCTTCTTTATAGATAATACAGAAATAACTGTCCCAAGAATTATACGTATGGTTAAACTATTTAGTGAGGTTTCAGGCCTAGATATAAACTGGTCGAAGACCATTCTGATGCCAATAGATCCGGTGTCCCAAAAGGAGTCCTGGATAACCCAGCTAGAAGTCGTTGACACTTTCCAATACTTGGGTATGATGATATCTCCCAAGGTTGAAAACTCTGTACAACTCAATCTGATCCCATTGATAACGAAAACTAGGGCAAAAATAGGGATTTGGTTGAGACTCCCTCTATCTAGAGCTGACCGAGTTTCACTGGTCAAGATGGTGATTCTACCCCAATTCCTCTATGTTCTTAGGAATATACCTATCTGGATAGAGGATAAATATTTTAAACTTATGGAAAGAATAATTAATGACCTAGTCTGGGGAAGAAAACGTGTGAGACTCAAATTGGAATATCTATATAAACCTCTGGAGCAGGGGGATTTAAATCTCCCTTGCTTCAAAGGCTATTTCATTGCTGCTCAGTTGTGGACGTGCTATGAATGGCAAAATAGTACATTTTTAAGTAGTTTAGTGAGAAGCTCCTCACATAATAACATATTTACGCTTCTGGAATCCGGGCTACTGATTAATAGAGACCGGGGCCACAAAGAGACTACAAAATCACTACTGAAAATGTGGGATACCACTAGAGGATGGTTGGGGGTAAAGGGATCACTTACATTCACGCCTCTTTGGCACAATATTCACTTACAGACCTAAAGGGTATAGCAATGGATCAATTCTGGCAAAAGAATGGGATTCTTTATATCACACAGGTTGTTAAGAATACAGGGTACGCCATTTATATGGATACACCTTAATAAAATGGAAATGGTTGGTTATAATAACTTCCTGTTTGTGGCACATTAGTATATGTGAGGGGGGGGAAACTTTTCAAGATGGGGGGTGACTATGGCAGCCACTTTGAAGTCGGCCATTTTGAATCCAACTTTAGTTTTTTCAATAGGAAGAGGGTCATGTGACACATCAAACTTATTGGGAATTTCACAAGAAAAACAATGGTGTGCTTGGTTTTAACGTAACTTTATTCTTCCATGAGTTATTTACAAGTTTATGACCACTTATAAAATGTGTTCAATGTGCTGCCCTTTGTGTTGGATTGTCAATGCAACCCTCTTCTCCCACTCTTCACACACTAATAGCAACACCGCAGGAGAAATGCTACCACAGGCTTCTAGTATCCGTAGTTTCAGGTGCTGCACATCTCGTATCTTCACAGCATAGACAATTGCCTTCAGATGACCCCAAAGATAAAAGTCTAGGGGGGGTCACTGGATATGCAAAATTGCTACATGATGATGTATTTTCCTCTTTATGCACTGAAGCTGGCACGTTCCCTTAGTTTTTCCAGCAAGATGGTGCACCACCACATTATGGGTGTCAGGTCCGAGCATTCCTAGATGAACAGTTTCCTGGAAAGTGGATTGGTCGTCGTGGGCCAGTTGAATGGCCCCCAAGGTCTCCCGATCTGACCCCCTTAGACTTTTATCTTTGGGGTCATCTGAAGGCAATTGTCTATGACCCTCTTCCTATTGAAAAAACAAAAGTTGGATTCAAAATGGCCAACTTCAAAATGGCCGCCATGGTCACCACCCATCTTGAAAAGTTTCGCCCCTCACATATACTAATGTGCCACAAACAGGAAGCTAATATCACCAACCATTCCCATTTTATTAAGGTGTATCCATATAAATGGCCCACCCTGTAGAGAGATTAAGTCGTTTGTGGAATTATCACATAACATAGCGAACCTTTCCTGGTTTAGGTATTTTCAGCTTCGGTCGGCACTTTTTAGCTTGAATGATACATCACTGTTAGAAATAGATAATACTTCTCCGTTAAATGAGTGGTTAGGGAAGATATCACTAAGAATGAAGATTTCAAATATATATAAATTATTACTTAAGTCACGTTTCGGTGAGACACAATCGCCGGGACAAAGGGCCTGGGAGATGGATTGCCCAAATATACAACTGGTAGGGTGGGGAAGCATTTTTACTAACCCTGAATTACTATCTCACAATTTTAATCATGTTCTAATACAGTTCAATATTTATCATAGACTATATGTTACCCCCATCTGGTTAAACAAGTGTGGATTAAGAGATACCTCCAAGTGCCCTTGATGTGATACTGTAGGTGCGGATTATCTGCACATGATCTGGGCATGCCCAGAACTTGGACATTACTGAAATGGTATTAATAATCTCCTTACCCACAAATTAAAAATAAGGATTCCTCTTGAGCCACAATTGTTTCTACTGAACAATCTTTCGTCACTAAGTAGCCATAAATATCAAAAGGTTTTATTAGGTATATTAGGTAGAATACTATTATTGGCCAGAGTTCTGATTAGTCGGAGCTGGTTTGCATGCCATACTCCAGAGGTAAACAATTGGATAAATCTGGTTAATAAGGTTAAAAACTATGAACGGATTCTTTATAAGCAGAGAGATGTACTAGAGAAATGGATTAAGGCTGAGTTCACACGGGTGTCAGGAAGCAGGGGGTGTTACCCCTACTCGGGGACCGCAGGCACGACGCAGGGCACGGGTTCCCCTTCAGCTCGGTAGAACACCTGGTGCCCGAAGGTGCGGAGTCGTGCAGCGTGTGCGCATGCGCAGTACGCAGGCTGCGCGTGCATCCCTGGGAGCATAGCGTTCCTGCATTATCCGGCTGTCAGGTGTGAGCCTTGCTGGGGGAGGTTCCCAGTACACACCTTCCATCTTCCTCGCCTCGCCTGCCATTGGTTCCCGGGGAGGGACGCCTCCTGGTTGCCTTGGGGACCAGGGGGTGGTCCTACCTTCCCTGGCTATAAAGACCTGGCCTGAGCTCTGGTTCATTGCTGAGTTATTCCACCTTATGGTGAACACCTAGCCTCCCTGCGGATCCTCCTATTTGCCTGTTGTTCCTTTGTATCCTTCCCGGTTACTGACCCTTGGACTGTCTTCCGTCTTTGAACCTTTGCTGCCTGCTTCGACCCGGATTGGACATTAACTACCCCTCTTAGATTATCCCTAAACTTGTACCGCGTTTCTGGGCTGTCAGCTGCTTACTGCCAGTGGGTTCCTCATCCCACTACTGGCTCCCTGGGACATTTGACAACGGGCGAGTATTCCACGCGGGTGCAATGCTTGAGGTGAACGCATTGCACCCGCACTGAATCCGGACCCATTCATTTCTATGGGGCTGTGCACATGAGCGGTGATTTTCACGCATCACTTATGCGTTGCGTGAAAATCGCAGCATGCTCTATATAGTGCGTTTATCGCGCAACGCAGGCCCCATAGAAGTGAATAGGGCTGAGTGAAAATCGCAAGCATCCGCAAGCAAGTGAGGATGCGGTGCGATTTTCACGCATGGTTGCTAAGATGACAGTCTATTCACTGTATTATTTTCCCTTATAACATGGTTATAAGGAAAAATAATAGCATTCTTTAATACAGAATGATTAGTAGAAGGTCAAAAAACTGAACAACGGAACGCAAAACTGACTGCAATTGGGTACCTACTCGTGCGGGTTTGCCGCAGTACACCCGGGACGCATCCTGAACAAATCCATCACGCCCGTGTGAACCCAGCGTAAGATATGGGACGACTGGAAGTTCGGATTTAATTGAATCACAGAGAGATTTTAATTTCATCAGGCTTTCACGTTGATCATCCTGCTTATTTTTGGTTGATGTCCCCTTAAATTCCTTATGATTTAATAAAAAGGTCAACTGCCGGGCAAATTGATGAAGGAGGAAATTTTGGTGATCACTTCCTAATAACCTCATCCATTGTTTGTTCTTTAACTAAAATATGCAAGACTTCCCTTTCAACCGGTGTACAGTTGCAATAAAAAGTATGTTAACCCTTTGGAATGATATGGATTTCTGCACAAATTAGTCATAAAATGTGATCTGATCTTCACCTAAGTCACAACAATAGACAATCACAGTTTCCTTAAACTAATAACACACAAAGAATTAAATGTGACCATGTTTTTATTGAACACACCATGTAAACATTCACAGTGCAGGTGGAAATAGTATGTGAACCCCTAGACTAATGACATCTCCAAGAGCTAATTGGAGTGAAGTGTCAGCCAACTGGAGTCCAATCAATGAGATGAGATTGGAGGTGTTGGTTACAGCTGCCCTGCCCCATAAAAAACACACACCAGTTCTGGGTTAGCTTTTCACAAGAAGCATTGCCTAATGTGAATGATGCCGCGCACAAAAGAGCTCTCAGAAGACCTGCGCTTAAGAATTGTTGACTTGCATAAAGCTGGAAAGGGTTATACAAGTATCTCCAAAAGCCTTGCTGTTCATCAGTCCACAGTAAGACAAATTGTCTATAAATGGAGAAAGTTCCGCACTGCTGCTACTCTCCCTAGGAGTGGCCATCCTGTAAAGATGACTGCAAGAGCACAGCGCAGACTGCTCAATGAGGTGAAGAAGAATCCTAGAGTGTCAGCTAAAGACTTACAAAAGTTTCTGGCATATGCTAACATCCCTGTTAGCGTATCTACAATACGTAAAACACTAAACAAGAATGAATTTCATGGGAGGATACCACATAGGAAGCCACTGCTGTCCAAACAAAACATTGCTGCACATTTACAGTTTGTACAAGAGCACCTGGATGTTCCACAGCAGTACTGGCAAAATATTCTGTGGACAGATGAAACCAAAGTTGAGTTGTTTGGAAGAAACACACAACACTATGTGTGGAGAAAAAGAGGCACAGCACACCAACATCAAAACTTTATCCCAACTGTGAAGTATGGTGGTGGGGGCATCATGGTTTGGGGCTGCTTTGCTGCGTCAGGGCCTGGACGGATTGCTATCATCGAAGGAAAAATGAATTCCCAAGTTTATCAAGATATTTTGCAGGAGAACTTAAGGCCATCTGTCCACCAGCTGAAGCTCAACAGAAGATTTGTGTTCAAACAGGACAACGACCCAAAGCATGGAAGTAAATCAACAACAGAATGGCTTAAACAGAAGAAAATACACCTTCTGGAGAGGCCCAGTCAGAGTCCTGACCTCAACCCGATTGAGATGCTGTGGCATGACCTCAAGAAAGCGATTCACACCAGACATCCCAAGAATATTGCTGAACTGAAACAGTTCTGTAAAGAGGAATGGTCAAGAATTTCTCCTGACCGTTGTGCACGTCTGATCTGCAACTACAGGAAACATTTGGTTGAAGTTATTGCTACCAAAGGAGGTTCAACCAGTTATTAAATCCAAGGGTTCACATACTTTTACCACCTGCACTGTGAACGTTTACATGGTGTGTTCAATAAAAACATGGTAACATTTAATTATTTGTGTGTTATTAGTTTAAGCAGACTGTGATTGTCTATTGTTGTAACTTAGATGAAGATCAGATCACATTTTATGACCAATTTGTGCAGCAATCCCTATCATTCCAAAGGGTTCACATACTTTTTCTTGCAACTGTATCTAAATTTTCCACATTTGGTCTATCAAACCACTTCTTAAACATCAATGCTCGTCCAAAAAGGTGAAGATATTTCACCGTTCAAAAGATGCACTTGGTGAGAATGTTAATTACCTTAAGATTATTATCTCCCAAGTCTCCATCACTAGTACTTTCTTGTTTACATTTGTACGGTTGTCCTCTATGGTGTCATTGTCTCTTACTCTTGCCACACCATCTGGTGGTCATCCCATGACTGGTAGGGCCAGTTTTGTTACTGGTCACTGACAGTGACTAAATAGATGATGTTCAACTAATCTGTGGAGGTTGATGGATTCTTCTTCTCGACACATTTTGGACTGTACGTCATTCAAATCCCTAGAAAATGTATTTGTCTTACTCGTCTGAATGTCCTTCTCCCATATCTCAAATTTCTGTTCTAGTTTCTGATTGAATGTATTTCATTCCTCACCTGGAATGGCATTCTTCAGTTCATTCTGTGTAGTTGCAATCTCTTTATCCAGATCTTGTAATGTCTAGAGATTTAAATTAATCAGTAGTTCCTTCAATTTCATGGAACTGCTGGCACAAACTTCTTCCCATTTTTCCATGAATACATCATCTGAGATAGGGAAAGATGGAAAAACCTGAATATGTAAGTCTCTAAGAATTAGTCCTCATTGTATATACTGTAGTTCTCTAAAAAGGCCTTATTCCACCATATTTTCATTCTACGATGAAGTTGCGATTTTTATGTGTTCAGAAGTTCGCTCACATTTCTCCAGGCATTACAATCATCAGTTGAGGATTTATCTCTAAAAACTTGTGCAGTTCCCTGGCCTTTAAATCCATGGGGTCTGCAACCTGGGAATCTGTGAAAAGCAAAAATAACTAGAAAAATAGTTACAGAACTATATAGAACTGACTCACATACAACAATAAGACCTACACAAAAATTGAGTCACCAAAGTACAAATTAAACACTATTTTATTGAGACACAATCTATGAAAACTTAAAAAGGATGAATCACAACAAAAGAAAAAGTGACAAACAATACATGGCATATAGAGCATGAAATTTGTAGTAACTGGATATAGAGGGGTCAAAATGTTATGAATTCTTTATTGCTAAATAGTGAAAATAAAAATACAAGAAAGTGTATGAGAACAAGTGTCGGGGCCCACTGCTCCTGCAGCTGTGTCCTGGTCTTCATTAAACTGCCTGATCTGAATTCTAGGGCAGCTTACCCCAGCAATGCAGACAATTTTTGCGGAGTGCACTGCTGGGATGGGCGGCCCCAGGACTCAGAACAGGGTAGATGGAGTTTTCTACTGGGCTAAAGGACCTTCCTGATGTCATCCGCGCATGTGGCCTGTGGGGAGGAGCTGGAGGAGCAGAGAGCTGTGTTCCTGTATGGAGAGGAGCCTGGCTGTAGTGTGGTGAGGCCTAGCTGTGTGTGTGTCCATGTACGTATGTGTCTGTCCCTGTGTGTGTGTGTGTGTGTGTTTAAGAGTGTTTATTTCCAAATGGCCACTAAGACCAATAATGTCTCTTGGTTGACACGTGTTATTAGCTTTAGTAACTAAAAATTAACATTTATTATTTATAATTAAAATGGTTTACTAGAACTATCAGGATTAAAACTATCAGCCTATCTGCACTGCCTCTAGTGGATAGTAATATGCTGTGAGTTCGGCTTCACTCAATATTGTTATTGCTTAGCTTATACTAAACTTGTACTATCGCAGTGCATTAGCTGGCTTAAAAGTAACAACTGTCACACCCAGGGGGGCAGAGTGTGACAGTTGTTACTTTTAAGCGAGCTAATGCACTACAAGTTTAGTATAAGCTAAGCAATAACAATATTGAGTGATTAGTGAGTGTCAGGCAGGCATCACCAGTCTGAGAACAGCGCACTGTGACAATAACAGTGTGCATCTATAGAGCATGCTGGATTCTGCGTAGACATATGACAGTGAGCCAGGCAGTCTAGAGTGATGTCCGAGCCGAACTCACAGCATATTCCTATCCACTAGAGGCAGTGCAGATAGGCTGATAGTTTTAATCCTGATAGTTCTAGTAAACCATTTTAATTATAAATAATAAATGTTAATTTTTAGTTACTAAAGCTAATAACACGTGTCAACCAAGAGACATTATTGGTCTTAGTGGCCATTTGGAAATAAACAGTTTTACAAGTCTCAACACGTGTGAGTGGGTCAAATGTAAATAACGTGTGTGTTTAAGAGGCATTGCTTAGACTCGATACCACAGTCTAGCCAGTGCCTAATGGGTTACAGTTTAGACCACCTTCTGGTACATGTTGATAATTCCTTTTTAAACCCCAGTCCATGTCCCCTTAGCACTGGGAATCGGTGGGAGTCATATTAGAAGGTAACAAAAGGTTGGAGCATAACTAAAGGTGAAATTCCCTTTTAATCCCCACTTAAAGGTTGCCACACACATTAGATAGAAGTTAGTTAACGATATCACCATCGCACAGGTGTCTGTCCATGTGTGTGTCTGTTCCTGTGTGTGTGTATGTCCCTGTGTGTGTGTCCATCCCTGTGTGTATGTGTGTCCCTGTGTTGTATCTGTCCCTATGTGTATTTGATCGTCCCAGTGTGTGTCTGTCCCAGTGTGTATGTCTTTCCCTGTGTGTGTGTCTGTCCCTGTCTGTATTTGACCGTCCCAGTGTGTGTCCCTGTGTGTCTGTCCTTATGTGTGTGTCTGTCCGTGTGTGTGTGTGTCTGTCCCTGTGTGTGTGTGTCTGTCCGTGTGTGTGTGTGTGTCTGTCCGTGTGTGTCTGTCCCTGTGTGTGTGTGTGTCTGTCCCTGTGTGTGTGTGTGTCTGTCCCTGTGTGTGTGTCTGTCCGTGTGTGTGTGTGTGTGTGTCTGTCCGTGTGTGTCTGTCCCTGTGTGTGTGTCTGTCCCTGTGTGTGTGTGTCTGTCCCTGTGTGTGTGTGTCTGTCCGTGTGTGTGTGTGTGTGTGTGTCTGTCCCTGTGTGTGTGTGTCTGTCCCTGTGTGTGTATGTCTGTCCCTGTGTATGTGTGTGTCTGTCCCTGTGTGTGTGTCTGTCCCTGTGTGTGTGTCTGTCCCTGTGTGTTTTTGACCGTCACAGTGTGTGTGTCTGTGTGTGTGCCTGTCCCTTTGTGTGTCTGTCTCTATGTGTGTGTGTGTCTGTTCGGCTGTATGTGTTTCCCTGTGTGTGTGTATCTGTCCCTATGTGTATTTTACTGTCCCTTTGTATGTGTCTGTCCCTTTGTGTGTGTGTCTGTCCCTGTGTGTGTGTGTGTGTCTGTCCCTGTGTGTGTGTGTTTCTATCCCTGTGTGTGTTTCTGTCCCTGTGTGTGTGTGTCACCATCACCATGCCACAGTGTTCCTATGTCTTGATGAAGCTGCATCAGGACGTTCTGTGTGGGGCAAGAAGAAGAAGATGGAAGAGGAGGCAGCACGCCAGCATGGAGTCCGTGGGAGAGGCACAGGGAGGCACACTAAGGACGTAGGTAACACTACCACATTATCAGCACTAGTGTTATATGTGGTTTTACATGAGACTGCAGGTAACACTACCACAGTATCAGGACTAGTATTACCTGTGGTTTTACATAGGATTGCAGGTAACACTACTACATTTTCTGTACTCAGATAGCCATCACTGTGTTATCTGTGCTGTTACATAGGACTGCAGGGGACATCTACTATATTATTTGTACTCAGAGAGTTATCACTGTGTTAGAGGGCCTACTGAGACTTTATCACCCAAGGGCCCACATGAGCCTGGAGCCGGCCCTGCTGCCAAGGTATAATAGAAATGGCTTATATTCCTACCAACATACCAGTTACTAATCTTGCAGGGCTACGATAATAAATAACCATAATTTTCCCACACTAATACAGGTTTAAATATATGCACTGCAATACAATTAGAGTACAAGTGCCATATCTATCCTTACCCAAAATTTGAATTCACCTCAGGAGTACCACACATTCCAACGCATGTTTCGGCACACCTTTCTATGGGGGCACGGTTCTCCTTGTGAATGTGCAGTATTTATATGGAAGCCTACCAATTAGAATGTTATTTATTAACGTGCATACCAATGTGTACTGGCATGATAGTGGGCCCTGAAACCCTTGTCATCCGAAGTGCCCCCTGCATCAAAACTGGAAGTGAGCGGCGATCACGTGATGGCCAGTCCCGTGGCAGCTCACATCACCCGATTACTAAGATACAGGTGCGCAACAGGGAACAAAACAAGCCACCATGTGCTCCAGGGGCATAAGCATAATACAGGGGATGAAAGGAAAGAAAAGAGGGGGAATTTAACTCATAGACATAATACTGGGAGATAAACACCATATATTATTAATAATAATAATAATAAAAATAACAATAAATATCATTATTTATGTGCATATATAATCATGTGTGCCATAATTCAAATGTAACCCAAATATGTAATAAACACTTATGTCTAAGATAATTAACACCACACATGATTAGTCTAAATAAATACACAATGTATGTCTAAAATATGTTAGCAAGATACATAATTGGTCTAAATAAATACCACGTGTCATATAAAATATATAATGACCTATCAGTTTGTGGAACCCTCAACTTTAATGAGTCCTCAAAATAAATGGAAATAGTTTGCATATGTTCACATGGCCGATCTGCAACAAAGATAGAACATGTCCTATTCTTGTCAGATTTGCGGGCATTGTTACAATGGATCTACAAAAAAAAACATATGCAATATGGATGTCACACGGACATCATCTGTATTTTTTGCGGATCTGTGTTTTGAGGACCCCAAAATACTACAGTATTGGCAGGAAATATATTTTGCAAACACTGGTTTGGAACTTTTTGCAATTTCTGTCATGTGCATGAGTCCTTACACTTACACTAAGCCTGACCAGACCCTCAGAGTCTGTCAGGCGTAGATACATGGCAGCCCGATGGGGAAGAGAGGGAGCTCTATGGGTGGCTACTGACCACGGCATCTAAGGGGCTAAATGGCCGTTGCAGCAGAGTGTCAGCTGTGTGTTATAGCTGACACTGACTGTTTATGGCAGCAGCATCGGAACTGATCCGCTGCCATAAAAAAATTCTGCCACCCATAGGGGGGGTGGAAAAATGGGGAGATGGGAGTTGAGGCACGGATGCATAGAGGGGGCACATATGTCACAGTGGGGGGTACAGAAAGTCTCAGAGTCAGGCTTGGACTGGGCCACAGGGGTACAGGTGAATCCCCAGGTGGGCCCCTGACCAAGGTGGGCCCCCTGTCTTCCACCCCATGCACAAGTGGCACATAACACAGTAGACTAACTGCACTGCATATAGATAGACAGTGTACAGCACCTCAAACAGCCCAAGTTCATATACAAAACTGGGTGGAATATTTAAGAAACTACCCAGTTTATTAATATAGACCCATTCATGTGGCTGAGATTACTTAGATTGGGTACACATCACATTTTTGTCATAGGTTTAATGTTTACAAAAAAGTACACGTTAACGATTAACGATTCCTCAGACATGCCATACTGTGGAATCATTCAACATAGAGGATAAAGTATACGTTAACGTATAAAAAAAAAAAATTGCTGGACTTTGCAGGATGGTAAAATGTGGTACACTACGCTTTCCCATACTGCAGACTCCTGCAAATTTTTTTACATATTAATGTATATGTTTTTTTTACAATGTTACTCTATGATATGTCCAAAGTATGGCATCTGTCTGAGGTATCCGTTAACATACACGTTTTTTTGTGTATGTTAAATGTATGACAAAAACGTGATGTGACCCCAGCCTAATAGTTACAGAACAGAAAAAAATAAAATTGGAGTGAGACGCAATGGGAAGGGAGTAAACTGGGGGGAAAGATGATGGTGGAATTTGGAGGGCAAGGGGAGGGTTAAAGGAGATAGAGGGCGCCAATGGAACACCTAGGTGAAGCAGTCAGAGATTAAAGGTAAAAAAGAGAGAGTGCAGTGATAGGCTGTGTTAAAGCAGCCCTAAATTAGGGCATTTTAGATACACTCTGGTGTTCCAGATCAATGTACCCCCCCCCAGGGGTTAATATCCACGCGTGGCTGAGAGACTAGACGCTGACACATAGATGGTCAATGCAATCTCTAACTTTTATTACATGGGGTAAGCCGTATATACATCTTCAGAAGAGGGCAGTCCTCACTGAGGCTAAAACATTGTTTCATTGGTCAAAAAGGAAGAAGAGATAAGAGAGAGAAGATAATACACCTGCATCTGCGCACTGGGCCCTACTTTGGAATGTGAACTAATGTAAACAACTGGTTACCATCGCCATTTTGTAATGGCTTCTATTCTAACAATAATACTGCATACGTCATATGTGACACTTCAAAGAGGTGCTTCTCTATAGGCAGTAAATAATATATACATATCATCAAGCCATATGATTGGCTTATGCATTCCACCACACTCTATGGGACACCTGTAGAAAGATGAGAAATCAGACACTTCTCACAGCACAGCTCTTTGCCCTCCTCTCTTCTACAGTCTTGAAACAAAGAGAGGGGTGGGAGGAAGGCACTCGGAAAAGAAAACGTTAACTCATTACAGTCCTAGAGATACAAAATATAGAATAAAATTCACACATCTTTAACAGTCCCCCCTTGAATTTCATTCTCTCCCTAAACCTAAACATCTGTCCCAATGCTCCGCCTCCTCTTCACCAGCTTCCACGACAAGCCATTCCTAGCGAACAGCCTCCCGTGACACTGGATTTGAGCACGGGGAAGTCAGATGATCTTTCCCTAACTGGCGTTGACATTATATGGGGGGACTGGAGGTCATCAGTACTCCTGATTTTCTGGATCGAAGTTTTCATACAATTTTTCCATATTCTTTTGAGTCATGATCAACAGTCACACAAGGGAAAACCAGTCTCAACATTTCCTTGAAATCAATCCAATTTTCCTTTTCTTTGAGCTTCACTGTGCATGTGGTCAACAACACTCGGAATGGACCAGCAAACCAGGGTTTTAGTACTTTTCTAACATGTCTTTTACTACCACCCAATCTCCAGACACAAGTGGGTGGGTTCCTGGTACTTTATCAAAACCTGGAAGTGAAGCAAAAACTCGAAAATGTACTTTAGTCAAATGCTTGTACAAACTGATCACATAATCTGCCAGACAACCATGTTGCATCTGAAGCTGCTGTGGGAAATAAAATCCTATCCTAGGGCCTGACCCAAAAAGGACCTTATAAGGACAAAAGCCTGTCTCACGGTTAGGCGTATACCTTTCTAAAAGAGGGCTACCAGCAGGCACTCTAAGGCTTTTTGAATCTTTAACTTAGTGTCCCGTTCAGTTCCTTTTCCCTACTCTACTGCTGCTTTGTGGATGGTACGAAGCATGTAAGGCCTGTCCTACACCCAAAACCTTCATCATCTTCTGCATCACTTCACCCGTGAAGTGAACACCTGTGTCACTTTCAATGATCAAAGGTACCCCATACCTGCACACAACTTCGGCCATAATCTTCTTTACTTCTTTGGGTACGGTTTTGGCCATCCTGAAAACAAGTCATCACATATCAATACATACTCATACATGCCCACCTTGTATAGTTGGAGGTAGTCTGTAAACGTTGAAACAGATACAAAAAGCAAGACGTGTTTCTTGGGTACCTTAACCACCTTGCCCACGTTGTTCTGGACACGAACCATTTATCCTTGAGTATGTCTGACTGTTACAGTGCTGAACCCTGTGGCGTACCATATGCTACGTACTAAATCACACATAGCAGTTTGTCTGGTGCATCACTCCATGGGTTGCCTGTGCCATCGTGGAGTAGAGGGACCTGGGAAGGTAAAGTTTTCCCTTCTTATTTGTAGTCCCCCCTTTTCCATCCATCAGTCCCTTTCCGCCTTCCCCATCTGGTTCTGTAAGGTCTTAAGAACTTTCGGGAGACAGGAGGAGTTATTTCAGGGACCTGAACTATGGCCACTTAAGACAGGGGTCTGCTTAGGTAATTTGGCAGCCATTTTGCCGCCTGATCTGCCGTGGCTTTCCCCTTTGCCTCCTCTGCATCTGTTTACAGTGCCCTTTCGTTGCTATCATCACCTCTCATGTTAGTGACAAGAGGGCTTCCATCAGAGACCTCACTGCTTCCCCATTTTTAATGGGTTTACCTGAAGCGATCAAGGAGTCTCTGGCTTTCCATATGGGCCCATAGTCATGGGCTATCCCAAAAGCACACCTGGAATCAGTGTAAATGTTGGCTGTTTTTCCATCTGCATATCTGGAAGCCATCTTCAGAGTCTTTTAGCTCCACTTCTTGAGCAGACATGTGTGGTAGTTCACGTTTAATCACCACTGCCCAACCTGTGTAGTACCTGCCATCCTGGCCATACCTCGATCCATCCACAAAGAGCACATGATCTAGATTACCTAATGGCTGATTTACCAAATTCCACTACCTCTTGTGACATCATCTGCAAACAGACAGGAGCCTCTTCCTTTGAATCTGGAAGAAATCTGGAAGAAAAGTTTAAAGTGCCGTGCCCTAACTCTTCCCTCCCCCCTTGGTCCAGAGGCAACAGGGTGGCTGGGTCCAAAGCATTACACCTTTGGAGAGCAACATTGTTAGGCAACAAAATGGAACACTGCATTCTTAAATAACGGGCAACAAAACAATCATTTGGATTGTACGTTCATGAGGATAGATGTGATATCACCATCACTTTGTGGTTCAGAACTATCTCAGAGCTTTCATCAAGCATAGCTAGTACAACTAGTACAGCTCTGATGCAGAAAGGGGCACCTCTGGCCACGGGATCAAGTCTGGCTGAATAATATGCTACGGGGCGTTATTGCTGGCCATGCAGTTGGGTGAGGACAGCTGAGTCATGGCCACTCACTTCATAACAACACAATCTAAATGTAATAATCTGATAGTACATTGTGGGGGAACACAAAATTGCCAGCTCTAGGCATAAAAAGCATCTACCACCTCATCTGTGAGGCGGTGGGGACTAAAGGACAAATCAATCACAGTGGAGTGAGTAGGGGTAATGGGAACCTGAGCCAACAAGGTGTGTGTATTGGGCACGCTGTGGGTGTTAGAAACTGTGTCCTCATTAACGGCATGTAGGTCATGTACCATCCAATGGTGAGTGGTTTTGCTTTTGTCAGCTTCTGGGAGTACTGATACAAACATGGACCAGGGAATTTTGTCACTAATGGCCAACAAACAAAGTTCCTGGTCGTTGAGGGCACCTGTAAGCTTCACAGTGCCGTCCTCCTGATATGAGATACCAGCATGTTCTTTTGCAAGCAAATCTGCACCCAGGAGGCAACAAGGGGCGTTACCACTGACCAGCAAACGGGCAAGCGCATCTTGGTTAGGGGCAAATCTAATATGGATGGTTTCTGTTGAAAAGGGAGCGTACTACTTTCCCATTCACTTCTACCCAAAGACTGGTGTCCTTGGGGAGTAAATCAGGGGAGGCCATGTTTGCTGTGCACAACTGTCTTGGCTGCTCCAGTATCAATCAAAAACGGGACTACTTCTTTATCACCCAGAGTGAGGGATATCATTGGACCAGACCGAATCTGCTAAAAATGTTTAAAAGTAGAGCCGATACTGGATTCCCTGTTTCCTAATCTTGATCTAACTCCCCCCCTCCCTGTCTTGTGTTCTCCTTATGACAAAAAAAAAACATGGGTGTCTGTGGGGACGGACAGTGATCCGGGCATGGTCAACATAGAATACAATCCTCTCGTGTGGTGTGGACGAGGAGTATCACACACAGAACAACACTCTCTCTTCTGGGATCTGGGTCCCACAGACTCTGCAGGCCCATCATAGGGTGGCAGACTTACTTTATCCTCACTTCAACGAGGCGTTTGACATCAGAGCTGAATCAATGCCAAAGGAACACTACCTATGGTTGGCACCACTGAACCATCCAATGCTGCGTGATGTTACTCTGCATTTTGGCTTACAGAAGTATCCAACTTTTCCTATCGCGGAATTAATATACTGGAAAACAAAACAGGACTTCTCATCTTCCATGGGAGTGTCTTATAACTAGGGGATGGGCATAAGGGCTGTCGTTGTCTGTAACGTCCACCCCTATCCTCCTCCCTCCGCTCTGAGTCATCTAAGTCCACCCCTTCAGTCGGACACTGTGGTCCTCCTTTTGTCTGTCAGTAGTATGCCAGCTGTCCATGAGAACAGAGCTCTGATGTGAAGCACAACACTTAACATGTAACACGTAACTTCAAACATTGAAACAAACAGATCTGACAATACAGACATGAACACACAAAGGGCCCATAAAAACTTTTCATTGACTTCGATATAAAAAAAATAAAAATGTACAGCTTGATCAATGCTGTTGGCACCAATAAAAACCAAAAACTTCCAAGAAAAAGAAAATAAAATCCTCAAGGCACATATTATTTAAAAAAACAAATACCGTACTCCATACGCATTCATATACATTTTCATGTACTCATTTTCATTAACAGCTCATAACCACACCCATTCACATTCCACTGAATCATTTATGTCTTCCAACCTAGCCACACTGTTTTCATCCCAAAAACTTGTAGCACAGACAAACACAGCTTTCCTGGAAACAGATAGCCACACCACACCCAGAATTGCTGATTGTCTGTCGCTGTAAGACAATATACATGTTATAATCATACAGTCATTTTGTTAAAAGCTGGATTCCCACAGTACACTGCTTGGGAAAGAAGAAAGAAGATTATTGAACAATTCTTTGTCTTCTATAATAATATTACACATATAACATCACTTACTCTGCATGATTCCCTGCCCCCATGATTCCCTCCCTCCTTTCCCTGCTCCTCTTATCTCAGGAATGTTTCTGTGTGAAGGTGGGGGGGAAATGAATTTCTCTATTTCACAGTTCCTGACCATCTTTTGGATCTTCCCTATTTAGGCTACATTCACACGTCAGTATTTTTTCTTTCCAGATTACGGTCAGTTTTTTTGCGGATCCCTGTTTCCGCAAAAACCTTCCATTTTTACAAAAGTGCATCCGTTCCGTGTTTCCGTGTTTCCGTTTTTCCGCAAAAAAAAAAAGGAGGAGGAATAGATGTTGCTAGGGTACCAAAAAAAAAAAAAAAAAGGGGTATAAAACAGAGGACATGTACTTGGACAGACGCCATTTTATTGTGCTTTTGGTGTCGTTCAGAGCTGTGTAAGAAACCTCTGCTTGGCTGGCATAGTTTTCTACCGATTTCTCAGCGATCATCATGGCAGAAGACTTGGATAATGTACTATTTCACTGGATTCTCTCTCGGCGATTCAGACGGCCGTCATCTATGCTGGATGAAGAACCGGGGAGGAAGAGGAGACGGCAGTGGGTCCATCCCATTGTTGCTCAGCACCTTCAAAAAGGGCAATTTCACAAGTTATACAACGATCTGCGACGTGACCCTATAAAGTTCAAAAGCTATTGCCGGATGTCCATGGAAGCATTCGATCATCTGCTGGTCTCTCTTCATCCTGACCTTAATTTCCTGGACACCAGCATGAGGCGCTGCATATCTGCAGAACAACGGTTGATTGTCACCCTGAGGTAAGTCAATGTGCTATTTTGATATACTGTGTATTAAATATTATATATGAAAATGAATGTTAGAACTAATTTATTTTTTTTTGTTTTTTTTTCAGATTCCTTGCTACCGGGAACTCATTTGCTTCTTTACATTTTGAGTTTCTCCTTGGAATCTCCACAATCTCTGGGATTGTCTGCCATACCTGCAAAGTTATATGGCAGCGTCTCAGAGAAGCGGTGATGCCCACCCCCAAGGCGGAAGATTGGCTACGTATCGCCGAGGGATTTCACCAATCTGCGCAGTTTCCTAACTGCATTGGGGCACTGGACGGTAAGCATATCCGTGTGAAGAAGCCGCCTCACTCAGGGTCCCGGTACTTCAATTACAAGCAGTATTTTTCTGTAGTTTTGATGGCCTTGGCTGACAGTAACTACAAGTTTGTAATTGTGGATATCGGGGCCTATGGGAGCACTTCAGACAGCCGCATCTTTAGTGCTTCCAGAATGGGTGAACGGCTCCACACAAACCAGCTTGCCCTGCCAGAGCCCAGTAGACTTCCCGGATCTGCAGGTCCG
This sequence comes from Bufo bufo, assembly GCF_905171765.1. Classification (NCBI taxonomy): domain Eukaryota; kingdom Metazoa; phylum Chordata; class Amphibia; order Anura; family Bufonidae; genus Bufo; species Bufo bufo. The sequence continues at coordinate 640,243,783 of NC_053390.1, read as the reverse complement.
CCGGCTCCATTTGTGATCGTGGCAGACGAAGGATTTGCATTGTCACCCCACCTGATGCGGCCCTTCCCTAGACGCGATCTGGATGACAGGAAGCGCATCTTCAACTATCGATTGTCTCGCGCCCGTCGGTATGTGGAGTGCGCTTTCGGAATACTGTCCACTAAGTGGAGAGTATTCATGTCATCCATACAGATGAATCCGGACAATGCCACCCTGGTGATACAGGCTTGTGTACTGCTACACACGATGCTACACACGATGCCTCAACAGATGCAGATTTGGGCCTAAATATGACATCTTCAGTCAGTTTAGACCTGAGCCGGCCTGGACGCCCTGGAACAGCTGGACTAGCTGTTCGGGAACTCTATGCCGACTACTTCTGCAGTCCTGAGGGGGCATTGTCGTGGCAGTTGGATGCCATCCGTGGAAGACGCTAATTTCAGCTGGAATCTGGTTTAAATTTTAATAAAATTCTAAATTTCTTAGTTTAGTTAGATCCTCTGTTGTTAGTTTAGATTAGGGACTCGCAAGAGAATGAGGACCCTTGACGTGGGCTTGCGGGCTGAGGTATTTTGTAAAATCCACATTTTTAAACAATTTGGTGTAAATACCTTCTAATACCTCTTTTTGACTTACGTCTATTATAATGTAATTTAAAATTTGTTACTATTTTAATGTGTATGTACTCACAGCTAAACACGAACATGTCCAATTTTTATTAATAAAAATCGGATATGTCTGCCTTCAGCTTTGAACAAGGACTACACCAGACGTAATCAGGCACTCAATCCATTAAAATTCCACTTCTACTTCTACAATTCTTGCTGAGTGCAGGAGCTCACACGTTCCTGTGCATGAGGCCTACACTCGTATAGATCAGTGCAACCAATGAGGCTGTGCGCTCCTTCACTCAGCAGGAATCCAGGCCGGTATCTCACGGTCCATGTTACATGCACGTGTGTATTTGGCGGACAGGCCCCCTTGACAGTGATGGCCATTTCGCAGTGTTTGCCAATGAACACATGCGGGTTACCATCTTGACTCACCCGTCCAGCGATACACAGGTAAGCCCTTACCTGTGCCAGGAGCCGGGCTGAAATCAAATGCGGTGTCCGGGAGCAGGCAGTTCTGAGAACAGCCGCTGGGGGCCATCATTGGGCTGTTATCAGAACTGCCTGTTCCCGGTGACCGCATTTGATTTCAGACCGGCTCCTGGCACAGGTAAGGGCTTACCTATGCATCGCTGGACGGGTGAGTCAAGATGGCAGGCCGCATGTGTTCGTTGGCGAACACTGCAAACTGACCATCACTGCCCCTTGATGCTCTGCTTTGACATGTGCTTGATCACACATTAAAAATGATATTTAAAAAAAAAAAACACAATGCCGGGCAGATGCTTCTGGCAAGCAGTGTGTTTGATGACATCAGCGGCTCTGATGGGCTGGCTTCAGCACTGCCCTAGCCATTTTAGTTAGGTCTGCGCAAAAGCACGCACATTACTGCTGGTAACGTCACCGAACACACTACTTGCCAGAAGCATCTGCCCGGCAGTGTGTTGCCCTTTATGTGCACAATGAAGCTGCCATGGTGATAAAATGATAACTTATATTAATATTTTAAAAATAATGACCTAAATAGATAATAGGTCATCATTATTAAAATATTAAATTATGACATGTTTGAAGAGAAAACACACATACGCAATTGAAACAAGATAACAAAGATTTATTTCAAGCAGAAAAAAAATTATAAGTCAAATAATTCCCTAGTATATGGGCCAGGGGTGTGCACAATTGGGGTGTCCGGTCTGTTAAGACAGGAATGAGGAGTTATGACCTTTAATCTTTGGTCTCTTCTCTTTTCTAAAAAGTGCAGAACATCATGTGGCTCTTCAGGGTCTGTAAATTCATCTAGTACCATGACCAGAGCAGAAAGGCACCGTGTTTGCCGTTCATCTGGCACACGGCGCAAGGAAGGAGCGAGCCCTTTTAAAACTACTTCTTCCTTGCCGTCAGACCGATTCCGGTTTAGATACTCCATAACCATCATATCGACCTGACCACGGAGATCTAAACCGGAATCGGTTATGACCCTTTGGCCTCGTCTGCCAGATGAACGGGTAACAGGTGCTACTCTTTGTTGCTGGCTGGGTTCTGGATTGGCCTGGACTGGTTCTTGAATAGCATCTACCACTTCTGTGACCTCTTCTTGATTTTCCAAACTTTCCTGCAGAGGCTGGTGAAGGAGAGATAATGAAGCCACAGAAGATTCCCCCATGGCCTCAGGATGTTCACTTTCCGCTTGGATATCATCTGTGGACATTCCGGGTCTGTCATCCAAATTGCCGGACAATGCTTGTGGATTGGAAGTGTCCGAGAGATTGTCCACAGTTCTGTAAAATAAATTTGATATTAAAATGATTTGATTTATTAAAAGAGCACCTTCCATCAGTTTGTACTCAAAAATGCCGTACCTAACACTATAGTCCAGGCATGCTCAACCTGCGGCCCTCCAGCTGTGGCAAAACTACAACTCCCAGCATGCCCCAACAGCCTACAGCTATCAGCCTACAGCAGGGCATTATGGGAGTTGTAGTTTTACAGCAGCTGGAGGGCCGCAGGTTGAGCATGCCTGCTATAGTCCATGTCAACTAGATGTCATATTGGTAGAATTAGTTTAATGCTCCTCTGTTGCGCCACTGTGCCTCTCATTATGTTTATGCGCCCTGTATGAAAAATAATATCAGGGGAACAACGGGGAGGAGACCCCAGCTTTTCTACGTGGCCGTTTCTTCTATCTGGCTGTGGTGCTGTCCAATCACAGCGGAGCGCGACACAGACAGGTAGAAGGTGAGCTGTTTTTCTCAAGGTCTGAGGCGTTCAGCTGTTAGCACATACAGGGCGCATAAACATAACGAGGGGCACAGCGGCGCAACAGAGGATATTTTAAAACCCCTTAAAAATATTACATCTACGTGACATGGGCTACAGTCAGAGGCACTGATTTTATTAAAGGTGTTCTGCAGTTTGTTTTAGATCCTCAGGATAGATCATTAACATCTGATCAGCTGTTTGAGAAAGCAGCGTTGCTGGTAGTAGCGCCGCGGCCTTAACGCTATTTACCGCCGGACCAATGACGTCACGACTATTATCAATGGCCTGGGCACAGCTAATCTAATAATTAGTAACTGCTAAAAACTCCACTGTCCTACAAAAATATAAAAATGACTTACCTTCTTAAATCCATTATTGGAAGAAGAAATTGAAGGTGTCGGGTATACAGATAGGTTTTTTTTTTTCTTGGCTCCATCACCACTCCTGCTTTTAGCATTCAATTCTCTTCGAAATTGGTCCCGGCAGGTATTCCATCTCTTCTTGATTTGCTGTACTGAAATAAAAATACAAAAAATATATTAGGATTAAACATTTTAAATCACGCCTGCCATGCTGCTGAGTGCAGGAGTGCAACCAATGACACCGTGTGCTCCTGCTGGCCCATGTCACGGTCACAATCTATGAAAACCAGCTTGCTATGCTGCTGAGTGCAGGAGTGCACGGCATCATTGCAACCAATGACACCGTGTGCTACTGCTGGCCCATGCAGTATAATGTCGCCTGGGCACCTGCTGCACCATGTCACGGTCACAATCTATGAAAACCCAGCTTGCTATGCTGCTGAGTGCAGGAGTGCACGGCATCATTGCAACCAATGACGCCGTGCACTTCTGCACTCTAGAGCACGGCAGGATTGGTTTTCATAGACCGTGCTCCATGGATATGTGTATGAACCCATAAAAATTACAATGAGTTTAAAATATTATTTACTCACTCATTTTTTCTTTCTTGGACACTGAGGCAGAGTCCCATGCTGTTCCTACCAGCTCTTTACCAATTTTTTCCCATGCTCGGTCTTTCATGATCCGGTCATGGTAGACTTCAGTCCTTGTGTCCCACAAGGCAGGCCTCTCCTGTATCAAAATTATCACTTTTTCTACCTCAAACGACGTCATATTGCACAAGTTTCACTATCTGTGACTTCACAGCACTTCCTGATCTTCAGCTCTCCCTGGTGCTGAAGATCACATGGGGCAAATTTTTTTTGTTTACTTCCTGTGGATCTGCAATTGCGGATCCGCAAAAAACGGATGACATGCGGATGACATGCGGATAACATTTGGTACCTTTCCGCATGTCATCCGTTTTTTTGCGGACCCATTGAATTCAATGGGGCCACGGACCGCAATTTGCGGCCAAAAGTAGGACATGCTCTACTTTTTTCCTGTATCCGCATAACGGAACGGAACGGAATTGCGGATGCGGACAGCATACTGAATGCTATCCGCATCTTTTGCGGCCCCATTGAAATGAATGGGTCCGCATATATTCTGCATCTATTCCGTTTTTTTGCGGAAAGGATGCGGAAACAAAATGCGGACGTGTGAATGGAGCCTTAACCAGTTCATTTCTGAACATTTAACACAAGCGCCTTTCTGATTGCAGACACTGGGGCACTTTCTTGCTAATGCCATCAATTATCATTCTGACACTGCTCTGTTTTCTCACTCGTTAAAACTCCCCCTTCAACATCACCGGAGTTCTGATGCCCTCAGTCTGTAAGCTCTAACTTCACAGTTTCTTACAGCTTTTTATCCCTGTTGCCAGCCGGGCGACCTGGCCACACTTTCTCTAACATTCTTTGTCACATTTTAACTTTCAATTCTCCATATCACATCCTATAATCTCCCTCTTTCCTCGCTACTAGCTAGGAGCTGTATTTTCTCCTTCATACTACTGGGACTGACCCATCTTAACAACAGTATTTCAAACTGACACACACACAAAACAGAGGAGTGATCAGCACCTTTAGCACTTTCTTCCGCAGACAAAGGATTCACCCTCCCCACTGGTTTGCTCAAATCTGACTAGCACGTCTGACTAGTCAGCTGGGACTCCCCGTACGTCTTCCCCAAAACCAGGGGTCAGGAGGGCTCCGTCGCGTCTTCCTGGGGTCAGGTCAGGTAGAGAATATCACCGCAGTCTTCCCCTAGATCAAAAGGTCATGAGGTTCTACCATCTTCCTAGGGTCAGGTCAGGTAGTCTCAGCAGTCTTCCCTTAGATCAAAAGGTCATACGGCTCTATGTGTCTCCCTGGTCAGGTCATCCGGAGTTTACTTTTTCCCACACCTCGGCACTACAGCGCCCCCTTCAAAACCAGGAGGTTACTGTCCCCTCCCTTTGTCTGTGGTTTTACCGTCTGTGCTCAACTCACTCCTCACATAAATCACAGACACACACAAAACATATACACACCAGAGTGATCTATAATTTCAGACAATGGTTCTATGGACCCCAGGCTTTCAGCATTACAGCTGACTACTATACTTACATGGGTACCACCTCACAGCAGACTAAGCCAACATGAAGTGACGAACTAAATGGCAGAAAGGCAGGTAAGAGTATTCTTACTGTTCTATGAAAGCCGGCCATCTCCTCTCTGCCGTTCTGGGGCCTGGGGCCTCTTGTGTGTCGGCTGTTGATGCTCCCTTCGCCTTGGGGCCCCACGTTGAGGGCCATTTGTTAAAGCAGCCCTAAATTAGGGCATTTTAGATACACTCTGGTGTTCCAGATCAATGTACCCCCCCCAGGGGTTAATATCCACGCGTGGCTGAGAGACTAGACGCTGACACATAGATGGTCAATGCAATCTCTAACTTTTATTACATGGGGTAAGCCGTATACACATCTTCAGAAGAGGGCAGTCCTCACTGAGGCTAAAACATTGTTTCATTGGTCAAAAAGGAAGAAGAGATAAGAGAGAGAAGTTAATACACCTGCATCTGCGCACTGGGCCCTACTTTGGAATGTGAACTAATGTAAACATCTGGTTACCATCGCCATATTGTAATGGCTTCTATTCTAACAATAATACTGCATACGTCATATGTGACACTTCAAAGAGCTGCTTCTCTATAGGCAGTGAATAATATATACATATCATCAAACCATATGATTGGCTTATGCATTCCACCACACTCTATGGGACACCTGTAGAAAGATGAGAAATCAGACACTTCTCACAGCACAGCTCTTTGCCCCCCTCTCTTCTACAGTCTTGAAACAAAGAAAGGGGTGGGAGGAAGGCACTCGGAAAAGAAAAAGTTAACTCATTACAGTCCTAGAGATACAAAATATAGAATAAAATTCACACATCTTTAACAGCTGCAACACACATAACCCAAAAATTGCACGGACACCCCCTAAATGTGATAAACCGTATATCTATCAGGAATAAAGCACCTTTTTTGTTTAAGTTCTCCGGGTCATCATCTTTTTTAAAGCGGTGCTTTTAACATACTATAGGCAATCTCCGTGAGGGAGGAGAGGGTGTCAAGAGTCTTGAGTTTATCTTGTACACTCCCCTCCCTAGTGAAGTAAGTGACATATTCGACCTAACTGGCCTTTGTCTTTTTAACGTATGTTTTATGGTTAGAATTTTAATTACTGTCTATACTTCTCTTCAGTCGAGAGATGAGATTAATCTCTTTTATATCAATTGTGCCTTTCAACACTTGTTGTTCGAATAGTTACAATGGCCGGAAAGACAGTATCCTCTTTTCCCAAAGACCTGCCTTCTCAAGTTGCTGCAGGGAATCCCATACTCAAGGTAATATTTGGATGTATCTGTATGGCGGGCCCCCAAAATAAATGTTACCGGTGGGCCATAGACAGCCCAGTCTGACACTGGTCAGAGCTATACCTACTTGTAGGCTCTGATCTCCATGGACAGGATCTGTGGAGATCAGAGCCTGTAAGCATATTTACGCTTTGATTGGTTAGTCTGTACAGACCAACCAATCAGAGTGATCTCTGACAAGGGACCGCTCAGATTGGTCCCTTGTCAGCAGCTCCCTCGTCTCCTCTGTTGGGGAGAATGGAGAGTCCGGGGCTATGACGCTAGTGTCACAGCCTCCGGTAAAAGTTGGTGCGCGAAATTTGTGCTCATCTGGACATACAGGTGAGCCTAGGTGAACATAGGGGTTAAAGACTTGACTTCCACTGCACGTTTATTGTGGATATTTTTAACAGGTTAAAGTACGTAAATGTGCATTCAAGCATGTGAATTTATGCTACAGATTTCCTCAGCAGATTTTACCCTTTCCAATCCAAAAGGTGAAATCCATTCCAGAAGGTGAAAGGGCTCATGGACACAAACTTATTTTCTTTCCGCGTCCTTTCCTTTTTTTTGCAGACTGTATGCGGAACCATTCATTTCAATGGGTCCGGCATAAAAAATGAAAGGTACTCCATGTACATTCCGTTTCCATATACCCGTATTTCCGTTCTGCAAAAAAAAGAGCATTTCCTATTATTGTCCGCATTACGGACAAGGATACTACTGTTCTATTAGGGGCCAGCTGTTCTGCAAAATACGGCATGCACACGGACGTCAACTGTATTTTTACGGGACCGTTTTTTGCGGACCACAAAATATATACGTTCGTGTGCATGAGCCCTAAATCCACAGCAATTCTTCATGTAACTCATGTAGATTTTACCACAGATTTGTTGCAGCAATTTCTTTGCTGCAATTTATTTTCTGAGGGAATATACCCCTACTAAGACAAAAAAAATTCAATCCAATCAAAACCAGCAACCACCAACATTATCATAGAAAATGTTCAAATAATAAAATAATAATAATTGAAGCTCCAAATACAAATCTGATCTGCTGACTAAAATGTATCCACCTAGAAATATGCCTATTTTATAATGTACCAATATACTACAATATACCACAGTATTGGCTGGAAATTAATTTAGCAATAACTGGTGTTTGCAACTTTTTGCAATTTCTGTATTTTTTTTCCCATCATAATACATGTGAATCCCCTAGTGCATACTTCTGCAATTATTAGAATGCATAATTGAATCCCTGCATTAATGAAATATTTATTAGACATAGCTTATTTTCCTTTACCTTTGAGCTTTTTTTCTGATCACATATTGAACAAAGTGTCAGTGAGCTGTGCTACAACAGTCCAGAAAGAACAATGTAGGGAGATAATAACAATAGATTCATATTATTTTCACTTATAATATGTGGCAGGTTAATAAGGAAAAACATGTTTTGATATGAGAACATGTCTAGAATTAACATGTATTTCTACTTTTAATTAATATTTTTCAATCAAAATGCACTTGACATCGATAATTAATGTAGCTGTTATGTATAAATTTATTCTTTTAACTTAATATAGAAGAATATACTGTGCACACTAACATTTTTATAATATATTTTTTGTAAAAATATTTTCAATGTATAATGGAATATAATACTACATGTAGAATTCATTTTAATTACATTCAGTGTATACTTAGTGTGCTTTGCTGCCATCTACTGGCAATTGTTATATTTGTTTTATGAAGTTATCTATGGTTGTAATTCATTATGTCATTCATCTTATAACTCCTCCTCTTCTATGAGCTCATAAGTGATTCTTCCAGTATTTTCCTGTTTGTCAGCCATGCATTACAGAACTTGCAGAGAGGATTTTTCCTTTGACTTGATCATCAATTCTTAAAGTGCTTTCAATAAATTACCATTGCATCTCCCTCACTGGAATTCTACTTGCAGCTGGTGTCGATAGGGGAACAATTATAGCAAGTTCACTATATTCTATTTACTACTTATATTCTACAGAGAAATCTCATGTACATCAGTACGCAGAATAGCAACAGCAGACCTCATATACTGTAAAATATTTTATGCAAATACCAAATGGATGACGACAAACAACAGACAAAATTCAGCCTTCTTCAGATTGTGATGTGCTGTACCCCCACTGCCTGGCCAAATTAAAAAGCCACAACAAAGATCAAGTCACCTTTTAAGGTACTCTTGTCCTCTCTGATGGACATTTCTTTATATTTCATTCTTACCAATGAATACCTTGGGTGTTCTAGACACCCAAAATCCAATTTAATGTTGCAACAATACCTAAAGTAAGATTTCCGTGCAAGAAAGCCAAGTAACAGTGATGTGTTGAGTTCTTCCAAGTAGAGGGACTGATCAATAATCAATATTCATTAAAATGTTTAATCTTTTAGTTTCATTTACTGTTGGGTAATTTTAGTAAATATTTGAATGAAAAAACAATATTCTATATTTTATGTCAAATTTATTAATTAAATTGAGAAAACTCTAGGATTCACAAAAGATATACGTAGCACTATCTGTCCTGTTGCGTAAAATATGAAAACACAATTTACTATGAACTTATGTTACTTGAAGGGGTTATCCAATGTTTAATTTAAACAATGAAAATCATACATAATCTAGTACATGACAGTCTCTATCTAACAAAGCTAGAGCCAGCATTGCAACTCACATGGATCCAGAGATCTCCTCATTCATTGCTCCAATTGTTCAGCTAAATGTTTTTCAAGCTGGCAGATTAGGGGTCTTGTCCTTTCTCAGAGGGCATGCCTTATCTGCTACAGCTGGTGGCAGTTCAAGGATAGAACTAAGCATGTGCTTCAATCTCAGTGAGGAGGACAGAGAAATTAGAAAAATAGCAAACAGCAGGTGGTGCTATACAGATTTCATTGAATAACTCAGTAGCTATAATTCAAATTTTAATTCCATGCAATTACAAAAGTATTCAGATCCAGGTGCTGGTTTTAAAACGGTAGAATATTATTCCTGGGACAACCCCTTTAACTATAACTTGTCTCCGGCATGTAAGCCAACTCTTACTTTCATGACTTCCTACTGCAGCATCTGCCTAAAATACATGAGGACAGGTGGCACAAATCATTGGATGCATTAATTAGTGCTCTCTTACAAATGTAATAAATTACTTTTAGAAATCATTAGCGCAACCTGTTCTAATTTCTTTCAGGTAGAAGAAAATTGATGCTGCTGTCAAAACTAATAGTAAGAAAACATGTTGCATATGTTAATTCTCTTAAGTTTAGGCTTGGTTTCCACTTTCGGGTTGATATAGTTTTTGAAGCCAATGCCAGGAGTGAATAAAAAAATGTAATATTCAATATTTCCTTTATATGCGTGTTCCATTTATGATATGTTCCTGGCTTTTTCTTTGAATACTGCATCAAAAAACCTGAACCTGGAAACCTAGCCTTACAGTACAGTTGATGTGAATGTTCACGTTTTTAATGCATTTTATAATGTTTTAGGGCATTGCAGTTGCAGCTCCGTTTTTGGTAAATTTCTTGCTTCACACAGGCACAGGAATTAATGAAATTGATGACTAATAGATGTGACATCAAAGGCAGAGGAAGATGACATAGTGATTGCTAAAGCTCCACAGCTACTTGTAATAGCTTATTGGCAGGAGTGTCGGGAGTGAGACCCAGGGGCATAACGATTGTGGTTGCAGGGGGCCTGCAGCACAGCACATCTCGATCATGCTGGCAGCAGCAAAGATGCCTAACTGAAGTGCACAGGCACAGTGCCATGCATCTAATTAAACTTGCTTCAATTAGTGGCCGGCTGCTGGTTGAGTTAGTTCCAGTGCTCTATACTGTGTTATTGACAGCAGTACAGAACACCATAGATTTTCCTTCTCACTGCTTCTGTCTTGGGCTGCGTTCCTTCTCTCTACACTCTCTAGCAGCTGCAGTTATGTGGGAGTCGGATATATAAATAATCTCCCAAATATTGTAATAAATTAGGGCAGGATGATTATACAGCTAAACAGCATCTGACGACTGAAGGCATCTCCTTTGCTGGGTGTTAAATGGTGCATCCTCCCCTCTAACAGCAAACAGTTTATGAGTAGTGTTGATCGTGAATATTCTAATCGTGAATTTTTATAGTGAATGTTGGCACTTCGAGAATTCGCGAATATCTAGAATATAGTGCTATATCTTTGTAATTGCGAATATTCTAGATTTTTTTTCATCAGTACCCATAATCCCTCACGGCTTCCTGCTTGTGGGCCAATGAGATGGCTGCAATATCTTTGACTTTAGGAGTAGTGATGATCACAAATTTTCATATCGCAAATTTTCCGATTGCTGATTTTCACAATCAAGAAAATAATGAATGGAGATCACGAATTCTAGAATTTGCGAATTTATGGCGAATATTAGGCCAAAAATTTGGGATATATCGCAAATACGAATATTGCCTATGCTGCTCATCACTATTTATGAGATGTTTTATATATATATATATATATATATATATATATACATACACACACACACACATACACTGTAGAATGTATGTGTACAGTCGTGGCCAAAAGTTTTGGGAATTACATAAATATTGGAAATTGGAAAAGTTGCTGCTTAAGTTATTATAATAGCAATTTGCATATACTCCAGAATGTTATGAAGAGTGATCAGATGAATTGCATAGTCCTTCTTTTCCATGAAAATTAACTTAATCCCAAAAAAACCTTTCCACTGCATTTCATTGCTGTCATTAACCACCTCCGGACCGCCTAACGCAGGATTGCGTTCCGGAGGTGGCAGCGCTGCGCAGAGTCACGCATATACGCGTCATCTCGCGAGACGCGAGATTTCGCTCAAAGCCGGCCCGCACATGCGCATCGCGGGCCGGCAAAATTAAAAGAAGTATTTCGTCACCAGCCTGCCAGCAACGATCATTGGCTGGCAGGCTGGCGATTTTCAAAAAATCCAATCCAAAGTCATATAACAGATCATATTAGTAAATATGATCTGTTATATGGCTTGTCTGCTCCTGTGCTGGTCCTTTTCGTCGGTTGGATCCAGCACAGGAGCAGACTGAACTGTGAGTACACCAACACTACACCTTAGCCCCAGATCACCCACCTGCACCCCAATTAACCCTTTGATCACCCCTTTGATCGCCCCTGTCAATCACTAGTGAAAGGAAAAAAAGTGATCAGTGTAAACTGTCACTTTTTTTTTTCACTGGTATTGGCTGTTAGGTTTTAGGGATAGTTTAGGCCCCTTGGTTAGGTAGTTAGCGTCAGTTAGCGCCCACCCCACCGCAGTCACTTTTATTCGCTGTTTAGCGTATCGCTAATCAGCATTTGTACTTTTATAGTATCTGTAAGTGATCAAAACTGATCACGGTCAGATCTATAATAGTATTAGTGTCACCTTAGCTCGCCCTCCACCCAAAACGCAGTGTTTGCCCGATCAGGCCTGATCGGTCGCCCACACGTGCGTTCACCCACGCCCGCCCCACCGCAGTGACAAAAAATATATATTTTTTGATCACTGCACATTCATTTTACACGCACTGCGGCGATAAAAAAAATCAGTTTTGATATTTTTTATCAACCGCAGCAGCCTCCGGTACTTCGCTAGCCTCCCCTTTGTAAGACAGGTTTGCTTTTTTTCTTGGGTAGTCTCAGGGAATACCCCTAAATTTAGTAGTCCAAAATGTCAAACAGGGGGTATTCTTCTGAAGAGGCCTACAGGATTCTGACCCAGTCGGATGAGGAGTGGGAACCCTCATCTGACGAATCTAGCGGGTCAGAATATGAACCTGTGGAAAGCAGTGGCTCTCTGACCCAAAGTTCGGACGAGGAGGTGGAGGTCCCTGGCAGCACCAGGCGTACCCGGCCCCATGTCGCTAGACCACAGGTTACGCAGGATCCGCTTCAAGAGCAGCAGAGTGGGGCTGTCGCTGCCGGATCACGTGGTGAGGCATACACCAGCAGCGCAGCCCTTCCTGGACCTAGTACCAGCACTGCCGTACAACCTGGTGAAGTAGCGAGCACCAGAAGGGCAGTTGAAGCTGGTACGGTGGCACGTGCAATAGTTACCCCGTCGCAGCCACCGCAAAGACGGGCCCGTAGAGCCCCTAGAGTCCCTGAGGTGCTGGCAAATCCTGATTGGCAGTCACCAACTTCAGCCGCACCAGTAGTTCCCCCTTTCACCGCCCAGTCTGGAGTTCGGGTTGAGACGGCTCAAATCGGTTCGGCCCTGGGATTTTTTGAGCTGTTCTTGACTGCGGAGCTCTTGGACTTAGTCGTGGCAGAGACCAACCAGTATGCCACACAATTTATAACCGCTAACCCGGGAAGCTATTATGCCCAGCCTTTCCGGTGGAAACCAGTCCAAGTTTCCGAACTTAAATTTTTTTTGGGCCTTCTCCTCAACATGGGCCTGACAAAAAAGCATGAATTGCGGTCATATTGGTCAACGCACCCAATTCATCACATGCCCATGTTCTCTGCTGCTATGTCCAGGACACGATTTGAGACCATCCTACGTTTTCTGCATTTTAGCGACAATACCACCTCCCGTCCCAGAGGCCACCCTGCTTTTGACCGGCTCCACAAAATTCGGCCCCTCATAGACCATTTCAACCAGAAATTTGCAGATTTGTATACCCCTGAGCAAAACATCTGCGTAGACGAGTCCCTAATACATTTTACCGGGCGCCTTGGCTTCAAACAATACATCCCAAGCAAGCGTGCCCGGTATGGGGTCAAATTGTATAAGCTCTGTGAAAGGGCCACAGGCTATACCCACAAATTTCGGATCTATGAGGGAAAAGATCAGACCCTGGAGCCGGTCGGTTGCCCTGACTACCTGGGGAGCAGTGGGAAGACAGTCTGGGACTTGGTGTCACCCTTATTCGGCAAGGGGTACCATCTTTATGTGGACAATTTCTACACAAGTGTGGCCCTCTTTAGGCATTTGTTTCTAGAACGGATTTGCGCCTGTGGCACCGCGCGAACTAGTCACGTGGGCTTCCCCCAACGGCTTGTAACCACCCGTCTTGCAAGGGGGCAGAGGGCTGCCTTGTGTAACGAAGAACTGCTCGCGGTGAAATGGAGAGACAAGCGTGACGTTTACATGCTCTCCTCCATTCACGCAGACACGACAATCCAAATTGAGCGAGCAACCCGTGTCATTGAAAAGCCCCTCTGTGTCCACGACTATAATGCGCTCATGGGAGGGGTGGACTTCAATGACCAGATGTTGTCTCCGTATTTAGTTTCCCGCAGAACCAGACGCTGGTATAAGAAGGTGTCTGTATATTTGATTCAATTGGCGCTGTACAATAGTTTTGTTCTCTACAGTAAGGCTTGGAGAACAGGATCCTTCCTCAAATTCCAGGAAGAGATCATCGAGAACCTCCTTTACCCAGGAGGTTCCGTGGCCCCATCCACCAGTGTAGTTAGCCGTCTACACGAGCGACATTTCCCCAGTGTCGTTCCTGGTACCTCAACCCAACCGTCACCCCGAAAAAGATGTCGTGTCTGTAGCAGGAGTGGAATAAGGCGTGACACCCGCTATTTCTGTCCTGACTGTGCTGACCACCCTGCCCTATGCTATGGAGAGTGTTTCCGGAAGTACCACACACAGGTACACCTAGCATAGGGATCACATCTCACCAGGACAGGCACACAGGGCTATTAGGGCCCATTCACTCACAGCTGCTGCAAACCTCTCCTTTCACCTGGGATAAAGTGCATAAACGTACTTCGCCACATCTTTGGGCGATTTGCGCTTTGCACATTGTCCCATGGGGAAGGAGAGGTTTGTTCTATAAAAGGTAAAAAAAACTAAACAAAAAAAAAAATACCGGTAAGTAAAAAAGTTAAATGTTGAGTTAAAAAAGTTTTAAAAAAGTTTCTATGTTCTGTTCAACAGTTAATAAAGTTATTGCTTTGCGGCCTGGTTTTTTCTTTTTTGTTTTGTTTTTTTTACCTTTCAGGTGGACCAACCGATCGACTAGCTGCAGCACTGATGTGCATTCGGACAGAAGCATTGCGCTGCTGTCAGATTACACGCAAGTCGGTATATGCGGCGCTGCAAGACGAGATTTCTCCTCTGCAGTAAAAGATACGTTTGCCGAGGCATATGAGCTGAGGAGGTGGCGGTGTTCCTATACTTTGGCAAACACTTTGTATATATATAAAAAAAAATCCCGGCAATGATTTATTCATCCACATCGATTGATGTGAATGGAGAAATCTGGTTTGCCAGGGCATACGAGCTGAAGTGGGTATGGATGTTGGGCGGAGCTCCTATGTCCTGGCAGACGCCTTTCCCCTCCTTTTTCTTTTTTTGGCAGAGATTTTTTCATCCACATTGATCGATGCGAATGAAGAAATCTGTGTCGTTCATTTTTTTCTTTCAGCCCAGAGGCTGAACGAAAAAAAAAAATCTCATTACCCGTATGCTCAATATAAGGAGAATAGCAGAAACTCCTAATGCTAGGCATACATGTAATGATTGCGGAGACCCTCAAATGCCAGGGCAGTACAAACACCCCACAAATAACACCATTTTGGAAATAAGACACCCCAAGGTATTCGCTGAGGGGCATATTGAGTCCATGAAAGATTGAAATTTTTGTCCCAAGTTAGCGGAAAGGGAGACTTTGTGAGAACAAAATCAAAAAAATCAATTTCCGCTAACTTGTGCCAAAATTTTTTTTTTTCAATGAACTCGCCATGCCCCTCATTGAATACCTTGGGGTGTCTTCTTTCCAAAATGGGGTCACATGTGGGGTATTTATACTGCCCTGGCATTTTAGGGGCCCCAAAGCGTGAGAAGAAGTCTGGTAATCAAATGTCTAAAAATGCCCTCCTAAAAGGAATTTGGGCACCTTTGCCCACCTAGGCTGCAAAAAAGTGTCACACATGTGGTATCTCCGTATTCAGCAGAAGTTGGGGAATATGTTTTGGGGTGTCATTTTACATATACCCATGCTGGGTGAGATAAATATCTTGGTCAAATGCCAACTTTGTATAAAAAAATGGGAAAAGTTGTCTTTTGCCAAGATATTTCTCTCACCCAGCATGGGTATATGTAAAATGACACCCCAAAACACATTCCCCACCTTCTCCTGAGTACGGAGATACCAGATGGGTGACACTTTTTTGCAGCCTAGGTGGGCAAAGGGGCCCACATTCCAAAGAGCACCTTTCGGATTTCACAGGTCATTTACCTACTTACCAGACATTAGGGCCCCTGGAAAATGCCAGGGCAGTATAACTACCCCACAAGTGACCCCATTTTGGAAAGAAGACACCCCAAGGTATTCCGTGAGGGGCATGGCAAGTTCCTAGAATTTTTTATTTTTTGTCACAAGTTAGTGGAAAATGTTGATTTTTTTTTTTTTTTTCATACAAAGTCTCATATTCCACTAACTTGTGACAAAAAATAAAAACTTCCATGAACTCACTATGCCCATCAGCGAATACCTTGGGGTCTCTTCTTTCCAAAATGGGGTCACTTGTGGGGTAGTTATACTGCCCTGGCATTCTAGGGGCCCAAATGTGTGGTAAGGAGTTTGAAATCAAATTCTGTAAAAAATGACCTGTGAAATCCGAAAGGTGCTCTTTGGAATATGGGCCCCTTTGCCCACCTAGGCTGCAAAAAAGTGTCACACATCTGGTATCTCCGTACTCAGGAGAAGGTGGGGAATGTGTTTTGGGGTGTCATTTTACATATACCCATGCTGGGTGAGAGAAATATCTTGGCAAAAGACAACTTTTCCCATTTTTTTATACAAAGTTGGCATTTGACCAAGATATTTATCTCACCCAGCATGGGTATATGTAAAAAGACACCCCAAAACACATTCCTCAACTTCTCCTGAGTACGGGGATACCAGATGTGTGACACTTTTTTGCAGCCTAGGTGGGCAAAGGGGCCCACATTCCAAAGAGCACCTTTTGGATTTCATAGGTCATTTTTTACTGAATTTGATTTCAAACTCCTTACCACACATTTGGGCCCCTAGAATGCCAGGGCAGTATAACTACCCCACAAGTGACCCCATTTTAGAAAGAAGAGACCCCAAGGTATTCGCTGATGGGCATAGTGAGTTCATGGAAGTTTTTATTTTTTGTCACAAGTTAGTGGAATATGAGACTTTGTATGAAAAAAAAAAAAAAAAATCATCATTTTCCACTAACTTGTGACAAAAAATAAAAAATTCTAGGAACTCGCCATGCCCCTCACGGAATACCTTGGGGTGTCTTCTTTCCAAAATGGGGTCACTGTGGGGTAGTTATACTGCCCTGGCATTCTAGGGGCCCAAATGTGTGGTAAGGAGTTTGAAATCAAATTCAGTAAAAAATGACCTGTGAAATCCGAAAGGTGCTCTTTGGAATATGGGCCCCTTTGCCCACCTAGGCTGCAAAAAAGTGTCACACATCTGGTATCTCCGTACTCAGGAGAAGTTGAGGAATGTGTTTTGGGGTGTCTTTTTACATATACCCATGCTGGGTGAGATAAATATCTTGGTCAAATGCCAACTTTGTATAAAAAAATGGGAAAAGTTGTCTTTTGCCAAGATATTTCTCTCACCCAGCATGGGTATATATAAAATGACACCCCAAAACACATTCCCCACCTTCTCCTGAGTACGGAGATACCAGATGTGTGACACTTTTTTGCAGCCTAGGTGGGCAAAGGGGCCCATATTCCAAAGAGCACCTTTCGGATTTCACAGGTCATTTTTTACTGAATTTGATTTCAAACTCCTTACCACACATTTGGGCCCCTAGAATGCCAGGGCAGTATAACTACCCCACAAGTGACCCCATTTTGCCCAACTTCTCCTGAGTACGGAGATACCACATGTGTGACACTTTTTTGCAGCCTAGGTGTGCAAAGGGGCCCACATTCCAAAGAGCACCTTTCGGATTTCACCGGTCATTTTTTACACATTTTGATTTCAAACTTCTTACCACACATTTGGGCCCCTAGAATGCCAGGGCAGTATAACTACCCCACAAGTGACCCCATTTTGGAAAGAAGACACCCCAAGGTATTCCGTGAGGGGCATGGCAAGTTCCTAGAATTTTTTATTTTTTGTCACAAGTTAGCGGAAAATGATGATTTTTTATATATTTTTTTTCTTACAAAGTCTCATATTCCACTAACTTGTGACAAAAAATAAAAACTTCCATGAACTCACTATGCCCATCAGCGAATACCTTGGGGTGTCTTCTTTCCAAAATGGGGTCACTTGTGGGGTAGTTATACTGCCCTGGCATTCTAGGGGCCCAAATGTGTGGTAAGTAGTTTGAAATCAAAATGTGTAAAAAATGGCGGGTGAAATCCGAAAGGTGCTCTTTGGAATGTGGGCCCCTTTGCCCACCTAGGCTGCAAAAAAGTGTCACACATATGGTATCTCCGTACTCAGGAGAAGTTGGGCAATGTGTTTTGGGGTGTCATTTTACATATACCCATGCTGGGTGAGATAAATATCTTGGTCAAATGCCAACTTTGTATAAAAAAATGGGAAAAGTTGTCTTTTGCCAAGATATTTATCTCACCCAGCATGGGTATATGTAAAATGACACCCCAAAACACATTGCCCAACTTCTTCTGAGTACGGAGATACCAGATGTGTGACACTTTTTTGCAGCCTAGGTGGGCAAAGGGGCCCACATTCCAAAGAGCACCTTTCAGATTTCACCGGTCATTTTTTACACATTTTGATTTCAAACTTCTTACCACACATTTGGGCCCCTAGAATGCCAGGGCAGTATAACTACCCCACAAGTGACCCCATTTTGGAAAGAAGACACCCCAAGGTATTCGCTGATGGGCATAGTGAGTTCATAGAAGTTTTTTTTTTGTCACAAGTTAGTGGAATATGAGACTTTGTAAGAAAAAAAAAAAAAAAATCATCATTTTCCACTAACTTGTGACAAAAAATAAAAAATTCTAGGAACTCGCCATGCCCCTCACGGAATACCTTGGGGTGTCTTCTTTCCAAAATGGGGTCACTTGTGGGGTAGTTATACTGCCCTGGCATTCTAGAGGGCCCAAATGTGTGGTAAGTAGTTTGAAATCAAAATCTGTAAAAAATTGCGAAATCCGAAAGGTGCTCTTTGGAATGTGGCCCCCTTTGCCCACCTAGGCTGCAAAAAAGTGTCACACATGTGGTATCTCCGTACTCAGGAGAAGTTGGGCAATGTGTTTTGGGGTGTCATTTTACATATACCCATGCTGGGTGAGAGAAATATCTCGGCAAAAGACAACTTTTCCCATTTTTTTATACAAAGTTGGCATTTGACCAAGATATTTCTCTCACCCAGCATGGGTATATGTAAAATGACACCCCAAAACACATTCCCCAACTTCTCCTGAGTACGGCGATACCACATGTGTGACACTTTTTTGCAGCCTAGAAGCGCAAAGGTGCCAAAAGTTCTTTTAGGAGGGCATTTTTAGACATTTGGATCCCAGACTTCTTCTCACGCTTTAGGGTCCCTAAAAATCCAGGGCAGTATAAATACCCCACATGTGACCCTATTTTGGAAAGAAGACACCCCAAGGTATTCAATGAGTGGCATGGCGAGTTCATAGAAAAAAGAAAATTTTGCCACAAGTTAGCGGAAATTGATTTTTTTG
This sequence comes from Bufo bufo, assembly GCF_905171765.1. Lineage (NCBI taxonomy): Eukaryota > Metazoa > Chordata > Amphibia > Anura > Bufonidae > Bufo > Bufo bufo. Next base: position 640,224,425 of record NC_053390.1, on the reverse strand, counting down.
GGTTTTTTTCTCGCAAAGTCTCCCTTTCCGCTAACTTGAGACAAAAATTTCAATCTTTCATGGACTAAATATGCCCCTCAGCGAATACCTTGGGGTGTCTTCTTTCCAAAATGGTGTTATTTGTGGGGTGTTTGTACTGCCCTGGCATTTGAGGGTCTTCGCAATCATTACATGTATGGCCAGCATTAGGAGTTTCTGCTATTCTCCTTATATTGAGCATACGGGTAATGAGATTTATTTTTTTCTTTCAGCCCAGAGGCTGAACGAAAAAAATGAACGGCACAGATTTCTTCATTCGCATCGATCAATGTGGATGAAAAAATCTCTGCCAAAAAAAGAAAAAGGAGGGGAAAGGCGTCTGCCAGGACATAGGAGCTCCGCCCAACATCCATACCCACTTAGCTCGTATGCCCTGGCAAACCAGATTTATCCATTCACATCAATCGATGTGGATGAATAAATCATTGCCGGGATTTTTTTTTTTATATATATATATATATATATATATATATATATATATACAAAGTGTTTGCCAAAGCATATGAACACCGCCACCTCCTCAGCTCATATGCCTCGGCAAACGTATCTTTTACTGTAGAGGAGAAATCTCGTCTTGCAGCGCCGCATACACCGACTTGTGTGTAATCTGACAGCAGCGCAATGCTTCTGTCAGAATGCACATCAGTGCTGCAGTTGGTTCATCGGTTGGTCCACCTGGAAGGTAAAAAAAACAAAACAAAAAAGAAAAAACAGGCCGCAACACAATAAATTTTATTAACTTTATAATAACTTTTGAACAGAACATATAAACTTTTTTTTAACTTTTTGAACTGAAGTTAACTTTTTTGCTTACCTTTTTTTTTTTTACCTTTTATAGGACCTCTCCTTCCCCATGGGACAATGTGCAAAGCGCAAATCGCCCAAAGATGTGGCGAAGTACATTATGCACTTTATCCCAGGTGAAAGGAGAGGTTTGCAGTAGCTGTGAGAGAAAGGGCCCTAATAGCCCTGTGTGCCTGTCCTGTGAGATGCAATCCCTATGCTAAGTGTACCTGTGTGTGGTACTTCCGGAAACACTCTCCAAAGCATAGGGCAGGGTGGTCAGGACAGTCAGGACAGAAATAGCGGGTGTCACGCCTTATTCCACTCCTGCTACAGACACGACATCTTTTTCGGGGTGATGGTTGGGTTGAGGTACCAGGAACGACACTGGGAAATGTCGCTCGTGTAGACGGCTAACTACACTGGTGGATGGGGCCACGGAACCTTCTGGATACAGGAGGTTCTCGATGATCTCTTCCTGAAATTTGAGGAAGGATCGTGTTCTCCCAGCCTTACTGTCACTACCAGAGCTTTGGGACGTTCTCACAGCTCTGTTTCTCCACCCCTGTGATGATGTCACTACTAGAGCTGGGAGGCGTTCTCACTACTCTGTTTACTTCTGGTTTCTTTCACCACAGCTGTCCTTCATGTGTTTGATTTCCCTCCCTTTATATCACCCCTCCTCCTATGATAGGATGTGGATTATAGTTCTCACTTCAGTTGTGGCTCTTGCTTTGGTTTCTTCACTTGTAGCTATCAGTCCACTTGACCTGTGTTCTGCTGCAGCTAGCACTCCGGATTTTGCCAGCCTGTCCTTGGATCCGTCTTCTCTGCGGCTACAACACCTTCAGCTAAGTCTGCAGACATTGTTGTATTCCTGTTTGTTTTCTGACTGGATCTGAGGTGGCCACGGTTCCCTCCATATACTGAGTAGGGCACTGGTGGCCTGCCCCTTCCACATTGTAGGGGTTACAGTGGTCATTAGTCTTAGGCACGTGGGCATGCCTCGTTCCACCTTTTGGATCCGGGCATGTGCTTTAGCAGAATAGGGAAAGCGTTGAGGGTCGGACAGGGGTCACCCTTTATCCTCCTTAGTTCTGGGTCCAGTCAGTTGCTCTGTACTGTGAATTACTATCGTTTGCTCACATACACTCGTGACATTATAATCCACCAAAACCGTCCTTTTTTGACATGGATCCGCTTTCTGACCTGGTTGACCGCATGCAGGGTCTTTCTTTGGAAGTAGCGGATCTCCGTCAATCTATGACCCACTTCAAGCATTGGCCCTGCTCCGGCTCATGGAGTCTGTTGCGAGCCAAAAGTCTCACTTCCGGAGACGTTCTCCGGGGCAGTGAGAATTTTGTTCGTTTCAGAGAGGCATGCAAACTCCATTTTTGCTTGTGTCCTCACTCTTCTGGTAATCAAGAGCAGAGGGTGAGGATTGTCATCTACCTGCTCAGGGGTAATGCTCAGACTTGGGCTTTTTCGCTGCATCAGGGATCCCTCCCTTCGATCCGTGGAGGGATTTTTTGTGGCCCGGGGCAGATTTAGATGACCCGGATCGTGTTGCTCTGGCCGAATCTAACCTACGTGTTTTATGCCAGAACAAACGGTCTGCGGAGCTTTATTGTTCTGAATTTCGGAGATGGGCAGCTGATTCGGGTTGGAATGATGCTGCACTCCGGAGTCAGTTCTGTCATGGTCTCTCGAGAGATTAAAAGATGCGTTTGCTTTCCATGAGAGACCAACGTCCTTAGAGTCTGCCATGTCATTGGCGTACGCCTTGACAGGCGTCTAAGAGAAAGAAACGAGACCTCTCTGTCCAGCCATTGTCAGTCTAGGGGCAGTGGTGCGGACTCATTCAGTGTGCAGGAGCCTCATCCTGTCTCGCTCCCCTCTGAGGAGGAGCCCATGCAGCTAGCTCGACTTGCCCCTGATAAAAGAGGATTTAGTCCTCAGAGTATGGTCTGTTTTTGTTGTGGGGCATAGGTCATTTGGCTAATGTTGTCCGTCTAGGAGATTCTTGAACCGTACTAAAGAGCGATAATAAGAGAAAAATCTCAAAGGTAAATCATCAAGTTCTGCTTCATCTGCTACTTTGGGCAAAGTTGATGTAGGATTTGATGCTTTTCCTCTGACCTGCAGTTCCGTTTTCTCCTGTCTGCCAGGTGGCGCTAGAGAGCAAAGTCATTTCTTGTGAGATTTTTGTCGATAGTGGAGCGGCCGTCAATCTTATTGACACTCAATTTGTAGCCATGCATGGTTTTCAGGTTTGCACATTAGATAAAGATATACCTGTTTTTGCTATGACTCTGCTCCACTCTCACAGAGATCTCTGAAGGGCATTGTTCACAATATCCGGCTAGCTGTAGGTGACACTCATGTGGAGGATATATCTTTTTTGTCTTCCCACTGCTCCCCAGGTAGTCAGGGCAACCGACCGGCTCCAGGGTCTGATCTTTTCCCTCATAGATCCGAAATTTGTGGGTATAGCCTGTGGCCCTTTCACAGAGCTTATACAATTTGACCCCATCCCGGGCACGCTTGCTTGGGATGTATTGTTTGAAGCCAAGGCCCCCGGTAAAGTATATTAGGGACTCGTCTACGCAGATGTTTTGCTCTGGGGTATACAAATCTGCAAATTTCTGGTTGAAGTGGTCTATGAGGGGCCGAATTTTGTGGAGCCGGTCAAAAGCTGGGTGGCCTCTGGGACGGGAGGTGGTGTTGTCGCTAAAATGCAGGAAACGCAGGATGGCCTCAAATCGTGCCCTGGACATAGCAGCAGAGACATGGGCATGTGATGAATCGGGTTCGTGGACCAATATGACCGCAATTCATGCTTTTTGGTTAGACCCATGTTGAGGAGAAGGCCCAGAAAAATTTTAATTTCAGAAACTTGGACTGGTTTCCACCGGAAAGGCTAGGCATAAAAGCTTCCCGGGTTGGCGGATATAAATTGTGTGGCATACCGATTTGTTTCTGCCACGACTAAGTCCAAGAGCTCCGCAGTCAAGAACATCTCAAAAAATCCCAGGGCCGAACCGATCTGAGCTGTCTCAACCCGAACTCCAGACTGGGCGGTGAAAGGGGGAACTAATGGTGCGGCTGAAGTTGGTGACTGCCAATCAGGATTTGCCAGCACCTCAGGGACTCTAGGGGGCTCTACGGGCCTGTCTGTGCGGTGGCTGCGACGGGGTAACTACTGCACGTGCCACCGTACCAGCTTCAACTGCCCTTCTGGTGCTCGCCACTTCACCATGTTGTACGGCAGTGCTGGTACTAGGTCCAGGGAGGGCTGCGCTGCTGGTGTATGCCTCACCACATGATCCGACAGCGCCAGCCCCACTCTGCTGCTCTTGAAGCGGATCCTGCACAACCTGTGGTCTAGCGACTCGGGGCCGGGTGTACGCCTGGTTCTATCAGGGACCTCCACCTCCTCGTCCGAACTTTGGGTCAGAGTGCCACTGCTTTCTACAGGTTCATATTCTGACCCGCTAGATTCGTCAGATGAGGGTTCCCATTCCTCATCCGACTGGTCAGAATCCTGTAGGCCTCTTCAGAAGAATACCCCCTGTTTGACATTTGGACTACTAAATTTAGGGGTATTCCCTGAGACTACCCAAGAAAAAAAGCAAGCCTGTCTTACAAAGGGGAGGCTAGCGAAGTACCGGAGGCCGCTGCCGTTGATAAAAAATATCAAAACTGATTTTTTTATCGCCGCGGCGCTTGGAAAGTGATTGTGCAGTGATAAAAAAAAAATATATTTTTTGTCACTGCGGCGGGGCGGGTGTGGGTGAACGCACGTGTGGGCGACCGATCAGGCCTGATCGGGCAAACACTGCGTTTTGGGTGGAGGGCGAACTAAGGTGACACTAATACAATTATAGATCTGACTGTGATCAGTTTTGATAACTTACAGATACTATAAATGTACAAATGCTGATTAGCGATACGCTAATCAGCGAATCAGTGACTGCGGTGCGGGGGGCTGGGCGCTAACCGACGCTAAACGACCTAACCAAGGGGCCTAAACTATCCTAAAACCTAACAGTCAATACCAGTGAAACAAAAAAGTGACAGTTTACACTGATCACTTTTTCCTTTCACTAGGTGATTGACAGGGGCGATCAAGGGGTGATCAAGGGGTTAATTCGGGTGATGGGGGTGATCTGGGGCTAAGTGTAGTGTTGGTGGGTACTCACAGTGATCTCTGCTCCTCTGCTGGAACCAACCGACGAAAAGGACCAGCAGAGGAGCAGACAAGCCATTTAACACATCATATTTACTAATATGATGTGTTATCTGGCTTGTGATTCGTTTTTTTGAAAATCGCCAGCCTGCCAGCCAATGATCGTGGCTGGCAGGCTGATGACGAACTTGTCCTCTAACTTTTGCCAGCCCGTGATGCGCATGCGCGGGCTGGCTTTAAGCAAAATCTCGCGTCTCGCGAGATGATGCGTATATGCGTGACTGTGCGCAGCGCTGCCGCCTCCAGAACGCGATCCTGCGTTAGGCGGTCCGGAGGCGGTTAATAATGCCATTACAGAGTCCCCAGTAGAAATAAGGCCCCCTATTGTTCCCCCAGTGGTAATAAAGCTATCTACAGACCCCTCAGTAGTAATGAGGCCCCCATAGTGCTCTTAGTAGAAATAAGGGAGATCTATAAGTCCCTCCTATATAGAGCTCCCAGTAGTAATAAGACACCTAATGTCCCCTGGATTTATAATACTCCTACAGTGCCCCCAATATTTATAATGCCCCCTACAGTTAAAATGCTCGCCCTAAGGTGCCCCCAGTATTTATAATGCCCCCTGCAGTGCACCCTGTAGTTAAATTCCTCCCTCTACCATACAGTCCCATGTAAATAACATCACTTCCCTCCCTTCAGCCCCAAATACATAGTCCCATGTAAAAAACACTATTTCCCTCCCTCCTCCATAGAGTCCCATGTGAATAACAACCCTCTCTATCTATAGGCCCCTCCAAAATACAGTCCCATGTAAAAAACATCACCTCCTCCCCAGCCTCCTTCAACCTACAGTCCCATGTAAATAATATCACCCTCCGCCGCCTCCAACATGCAATCCCATGTAAACATCACCCCTCAACATTCAGTCCCATTTAAATAACATCATTCCCTCCCTAGCCACCTTCAACATACAGTCCCATGTAAATAACATCACCCCCTCCCACAGCCGCCATCAACATAAATTCCAATGTAAATAACATCACTGCCTCCCCCAGCACCCTCCAACATAGTCCAATGTAAGTAAAATCACCCTTCCCCAGACCCCTCTAACATTCAGTCCCATATAAATAAAATCACTCCCTCCTACGGCTCCCATCAACATACAGTCCCATGTAAATAACATCATCCCCTCCACAGCTGACATAAACATACAGTCTTATGTAAATAACATAATCCCCTCCAAAAGCCACCTTCAACATACAGTCCCATGTAAATAACATCACCCTGCCCCAGACCCCTTCAACATTCAGTCCCATGTAAATAACATCACTCCCTCCTTCAGCCACCATCAACATACAGTCCCATGTAAATAATATAATCTCCCCCAGCCACCTCCAACACACAGTCACATGTAAATAACATCCCTCCCTTCAACCCTAACATACAGTCCCAGTTAAATAACCACAACTCCCAGCATTGCTCTGCCTCTCCCTTCACTTACCTCTCCTCATGTACAGACCTTACCACAGCTTCTTCTCCCAGGACTTCTCCTCTTCAGTGTCGTCTTCTCCTGCACTGGTCACATGATGGTGACATCATCGCAGGTCCTTCTTAACCACTCCCTGTTTTACTGGTCACAAGACCTGTGATGTCATCACTGGTCCTTCAGATCTTCCAGTGCATTAGATTCTAGCTGGCAGGCAGGACATTTGGGGGTCGGGAAAAAAACATCAGTGGCCCAGGCAGGCAATGTTTTAACCTAGCCACGCCCCTGTTTTATATTATTTTCTGAACAGGATTATGGGGGCAGCTATCTTGCCTGAGCTGTTTTTAACAGCATTTAGAGATAAGTTTTACAGCAACCACCATGGGCAATAGACACAATGGACAGAGGGGAGCTCATTGACTTCTAGGCATGTTCTGTGACCTGTGCAGAGGTCAAGAGGGAGTAGATTAGCTATGATATCACCTATGGTGAATGGTATATCCATTGTTATCTATACCAAGGTGATATCTGTAATTGTAATACTGCCTGTGATGATGGAGATGATTATGGTGATCTGTACAGACCAAGAAGTGGCTGCAATTATTAGGCCAAGTGGCTAGTGCAAAAGATATACACTCACCTAAAGAATTATTAGGAACACCATACTAATACGGTGTTGGACCCCCTTTGCCTTCAGAACTGCCTTAATTCTACGTGGCATTGATTCAACAAGGTGCTGATAGCATTCTTTAGAAATGTTAGCCCATATTGATAGGATAGCATCTTGCAGTTGATGGAGATTTGAGAAATGCACATCCAGGGCACGAAGCTCCCGTTCCACCACATCCCAAAGATGCTCTATTGGGTTGAGATCTGGTGACTGTGGGGGCCATTTTAGTACAGTGAACTCGTTGTCATGTTCAAGAAACCAATTTGAAATGATTCGAGCTTTGTGAAATGGTGCATTATCCTGCTGGAAGTAGCCATCAGGTTGTGCGTGTTGTGGCTTCACAAATGCTTTGCTGCATACCTCGGTTGTAATGAGTGGTTATTTCAGTTAACGTTGCTCTTCTATCAGCTTGAATCAGTCGGCCCATTCTCCTCTGACCTCTAGCATCCACAAGGCATTTTTGCCCACAGGACTGCTGCATACTGGATGTTTTTCCCTTTTCACACCATTCTTTGTAAACCCTAGAAATGGTTGTGCGTGAAAATCCCAGTAACTGAGCAGATTGTGAAATACTCAGACCGGCCTGTCTGGCACCAACAACCATGCCACGCTCAAAATTGCTTAAATCACCTTTCTTTCCCATTCTGACATTCAGTTTGGAGTTCAGGAGATTGTCTTGACAAGGACCACACCCCTAAATGCATTGAAGCAACTGCCATGTGATTGGTTGACTAGATAATTGCATTAATGAGAAATAGAACAGGTGTTCCTAATAATTCTTTAGGGGAGTGTATATAGTAATATGGAAACGTAAAAATAACATCACCAAAAATTCTTTCAAAAAGTTTCACATGAAACTTGATTTAAACAATAGGCTATTTTCTCATGACACATGGACTGCATAATATGTACTCCATCACAGTACCAGATCCACATTCCCAGTGGAAGTGATACACAGTATTTATCCCTCAAGCTAGATGATAGGAAAATAAGCCACTAAAATAATGAATTCCTGAGCTTCTTTTAGTGAATTCTCGGAAGTGATTGGCACCCTTATTTTATTTATTCCTTTGTGTATTAATCTGTTGTACGGTAGAAACCCTAATTACTGCATATAAACTGATGTGCCTGAATATCCCTGGAGATTAAGGCTCATTTCATTGCTATGTACAGTACAGATGAAACAAAGCTGAATTCATCAGGTATATTTTTGCCTTAGTTTTGCATTTTCAGAGCATGATACAGTATTATTACAGTTTTAATGAGTGCTGCAGGTATTGCTATGGATATGAGCACAATAAGGACTGTTACCTAGTGGCAATGAGTGCTGCAATTAAATCACTAAGCATGTTATTCTTTGCATGTTTTTTTTAAGTAAAGCTAAAATAGATTTACTTGGTTATTGCTTTTGTTTTAAAATGTATTATTTCATAAACGACAAGGTGGCATGAGAGTTGTATTGCTGTTGTAGCATTGTAAGTTAAGTTTTAAAACTTTAGTGTTTATTTTATATCATTTCGTTCTTTTATTTGCTTGACATAAAACAAACCAGTATAAGACATTTAAGATAATATAATTTATTTATTTATTTTTTAATAATAAAGCAATGGCCGGACTGAGGGGGGGCGGAGCCCCCTTTAGGGGAGGCCCCCATGACGGGGGTTTGGTTTAGTGAGCTGGGGGGGGGGAGTGGTCGGGCTAAGGGAGAGGGAGGGGGCTATGGCAGGGAGAAAGGTTAGGATAGGTTAGTTTGAGGGAGGGGGTGGAGTTAAGGGGTTAAATAGGCAGGGAAGAGGAAGGCAGGGGCCATTTTGGTAAAGAGGAAAACCTGAAAGCTAGCTTTACCGGAATGATGGAGCAACTGGAGACCATGATCGGGGAATTGCGGGCAGCGGCGGAGGTGAGGGGCCCAGAGTGGGCTCAAGAGCAGATTCAGCTGCTGCTGAGGGGGGCCGGGTGAGGTGTTCGTTCTGCCTCACCCACCTGTTTTAACGGCCGCGGCGGGCCAGGCCGCCGGCGCGCCTTTCACCATCGGCTTCTCCCCCCTCGGGCTCAGCGCCGTATTAGGAGCCCCTCGCGGGACCCTCCATATCGGGTGCCGCCGACACCCAACTTCCTCCAGGCCCCGACATGGGAGGAATCCTCCATGTAGGCGGAGCCTGGTGGGTGGCCGGGCCCGGCCATCTACTCCTGCAAGCAGCGACGTCGTGGGAGCAGGACCAGGTACTGTGGGCGCCTCTGTAACTCCAGGCACAGAGGCGGCCCCTCGGCGTGGGAGGTCAGGCATACAGCGCGGGGCTGCTGCAGGTGGATCCGTCGGTGGCAGCAGGCCCCAGGAGGCAAGCAGTGCAAGAGGCTCCGCCCCCAGGAGCAGTTCAGAAGCGACTGTTAACCCCAGCGTCCCTGGTCTGTGTGGGGCCAGGGGACAGGAGTCGGCCAGTCCCAGGAGATGTCAGGAGGTCCGGGCTGCTGAGGGGTCCTGCTGCACCGCGCGTTCCTGCCTTGCCAGGAGGCAAGGTGAAGAAGAGGGTTCCAGCTTCATGGTCTATCCTGGCGAGGACGTCCCTGGTCCCAGCGGGTCCAGGGGACAGCGGGACGGCGACGGCGTGACTCAGAGGAGAGATCTTCAGGAGTCAGGACTTGCGGCTGATGGGAACACAGCGCCCAGGCAGCCAGGTGAGATTGCATGGGGACCACTTGCGCAGGTAGTGCAGGGTGTGGGGGGGTGTCTCCCAGTTAGAGTTGAGTAAGGGCCTGGGGCAATTGTTGGGGGGTTTGGCAGGGTTGGTTGCTAGTTGGGGGTTGAGTGGGGGGACGCCGTTACAGGCCTGGGGCGTGCACGGTTTGGCTGCGAGTGCAGGGTCATCGGGGGAGCAGCAGCAGGGGTTGTCGGGTGTGGGGGTGTCAGTGCAGACACAGGCGGGAGCGGATGTATACCGCGGACGTTCGCAAACTGGTTGCAGGCGTTCGCGATATTGGCGAGTGTGATTGGGGAGAAGGCGCCGGAGGCTTGTTCGGGGTTGTTTTGTTATTTGGATGCAATCGGTGAGGCGTATCGGGTGTATGGGGGGGGTGGCGTGGTTGCGTTACGATGAGCAGTTCCGACAGCGGAAGGCGGTGCGCCTTGAGATGCGGTGGGACCATAAGGATATTGCCTTGTGGTTAAAGGTTATGGCCCCAGTGCGTTCGGGGCATCCCTCGTGGGGAAGGTAGTAGTGGGGGGATGGGCAATACAGCGGTTGCCTCAGCAAGGGGACTGTGTTTTGCCTTCAATGAAGGCAACTGTAGGTTCGGGGCTAAATGTAAATTTAAGCACGAATGCTCAGGCTGTGGAGGGAATCATGGGGCAGCGAGGTGTTTTAAGGGGGGCAAGCAGAGAAAAGGGGGTGACGCCGGTTCGGCTGGAAAAGATGCAACCGTACTTAGATAGGTACCCCAATAGGGAGGCGGCGGGTTTGTTAGTTTTGGGTTTTGCGGAAGGGTTTAGAATTCCGTTTCTTGCCGGGGGATGCGGTGTTGCTCAGGAAGAATTTGCGGTCTGCTAGGGAGAATCCTGAGGTGGTGGGGAGAATTGGGGAAGGAGGTGATGCTTGGGCGGATGGCGAGTCCGTTTTTGGAGCCACCTGTTTGCAATTTGCGGGTGTCACCGTTGGGGGTTGTCCCTAAGAAGGAGGCGAATAAGTTTCACCTGATCCATCATCTGTCGTTCCCGTCGTGATGGTATTGACCCGGCGGTTTGTTCTGTAGTATATACATCGTTCGACGCGGCGGTGAGTTGGGTGAGGCGTTTTGGGGCGGGGGGGCATTAATGGCAAAGACGGACATTGAGGCGGCGTTTAGGTTGTTGCCGGTTCATCCGGAGTGTCAGCATTTGTTGGGGTGTTTTTGGGATGGGGGGTTCTTTGTGGATCGTTGTTTACCCATGGGGTGTTCGCTGTCGTGCGCTTACTTCGAAACGTTCAGCTCGTTTTTGGAGTGGGCGGTTGTGGACTCGTGAGGTTGTGAATCACTGATTCATTACCTGGACGGTTTTTTGTGTTTTGGTCCCCCGGGGTCGCCAGTTTGCGCGTTGTTGTTAGAGACGTTGAGCTAGATTTTTGGGAAGTTTGGGGTCCCACTGGCGGAGGGCAAGACGGTGAGGCCGGTAACAGAATTGAGTTTCCTTGGCATAGTGATTGATTCGGTGAGGATGGAGTGTCGGTTGCCGGGTGATAAGCTGGAAGATCTGAAAGGTCTGGTGGCTAGGGCGATTCGGGCGAAAAAGTTGCAGTTGAGGGAGCTTCAGTCGCTGTTGGGAAAGCTTAATTTCGCTTGCCGGATAATGCCCATGGGTCGAGTGTTCTGTAGGCAGTTGGCGCAGGCGACCGGGGGGGTGGTGGTTCGCATCATTATATTTGGTTAGGGAGGGAGCTGCGGGCGGACTTACAGGTTTGGAGTTCTTTTCTGGACCAGTACAACGGTCGCTCGCTGTTTATGGGGGGAGTGGTTGAGGCTTTTGATTTTGAGTTATTCACTGATGCGGCGGGGGGGTCAGGTTTTGGGGCGTTTTGTGGAGGTCAATGGTGTGCTGGGGTTTGGCCAGCTGTTTGGGTGGAACAGGGCTGGGTGACGAATTTAGCTTTGTTAGAGTTGTTCCCTATTGTGCTGGCGGTTGCGTTGTGGGGAGAGCGGTTCCGGGACAGAAAGGTTCGTTTTCACTGCGACAATATGGGGGAAGTTCAAGCGATCAATGGTCTGTCAGCGTCGGCACCATTGGTGGTGCGGCTGCTGCAGCAGTTAGTGTTAGAGTGCTTGTCGCTTAATGCTTGGGTTGTAGCGGTACATGTGCCAGGGGTGGACAATTATATTGCTGACGCCCTTTCTCGTTCGCAGTGGAATTGTTTTCGGCAGTTGGCTCCGGAGGTGGACGCGGTTGGTTTGGAGTGTCCGGCTTGCCTGTGGGAGGTGTTGGAGGAACATTGATGGGGCTTATTCGGGCGTCATTGGCTCTGGGTACGTGGGATATGTATATGAGCGCTTGGAGGGCCTGGGAGGATTGGTGTACCGTTTTGGGAGAGGGGATGGAGGAGCCGGAGTTGGCTTTGTTAATGTTTTTGGGCCATGGTAGGGAGCAGGGTTGGTCGGTTAGCAAGGTTAACAGTTACATGGCTGGGTTGGCTTTTGGTTTTAAGGCTCGGCGGATGGTGGATGTTACGAAATCCTTTTTGGTGGTGCAGGCATTGAAAGGGTGGAGGAGGATGGGTGCTGGGGTGGATGGGAGAAGGCCAGTCTCGTTTGGGTTGTTGCTTAAGTTGGGGGGGCAGTTGCGGACAGTTTGTCGGTCGGAAGGGGAAACGCGGTTGTTTCGGTTGGCTTTCTCGCTGGCGTTTTTTGGGGCAATGCGTGTGGGGGAGTTGGTTTGTCCGTCGGTGAGTCGGGTAGGGGGACTTTTGAGGGGGGATGTTGAGTTGTTTGAAGATAGGGTGGAGTTTGTTATCCGGCGGTCAAAAACGGATACGTTGGGTAGAGGGCAGAAGGTGGTGCTTTTCCGGGTTGAGGGTTGTGATATGTGCCCGGTTCAATGTTTGTGGGATTATGGGATAGGTGGGGGGGAGGGGTCCCCTTTGTTGGTTCATGCGGATGGCACCTTTTTGTCTCGCTTCCAGTTTTCTGCAGTTTTTTCAAGGTGTTTGAGCCGGGTGGGGGTGGATAAGGTGGGGTATTCTAGCCACTCCTTTAGGATTGGGGCAGCGACCAAAGTGGCTAGATTGGGTCTTGGTGAGGATGTTATTAAGAGGATTGGTCATTGGGAGTCGGCGAGGTTTAAGTCTTATGTTCGTTTGGATCGCCTATAGAGAAAAGGGGGGTGGTTGTGTTTAGGGTTTGCTGTGTTGGTGCAAAGCTGCAGTATTGTTCTTTTGTTTCTCTCATTGCAGATGCGGCGCCCGCTCTGGTATGGATTTTGGGGCATTCTGGGGGGCTGTCTGGGCAGCGGTTCGGCCGGACGGTCAACAGCTAGGATTTGACAGGGAGTCTGCGGTGGTAAGGTGGATTGAGATGCGGGGTATGGTTTGGAAGGGGGTGCTGCCTGAGATTCATAGGTTCGTGAGAATGGATAGGGCACCGGATGTGTTGGTGGTACATGCGGGGGGCAACGATTTGGCGGCAAAGCCTATTCGGGAGCTGATTAAGGAGGTCAAGTGGGATTTCTTACGGTTGTGGTCATTATTTCCGGGTATGGTGACCGTATGGTCTGATATTGTTGCCCGGCAGGTGTGGAGGGAGGCTCGGTCTGTGGATGCGGTGAATAAGGCGAGGGTAAAAGGTGAATAGAGCAATCGGGCGTTTTATGGCTAGGAATGGGGCGGTGGTAATCAGGCATAGGGAGTTGGAGGGCTGGAACGGGGGCTTTTTGGAGATCGGACGAGTGCATTTGAATGCGGTGGGGCTGGATATGTGGAGTTTGGCGTTGCAGGATGGCATGAGGTGGCCCTGAGGTTGTGGAGGAACGCCCAGAGTTGAGGTGGTCAAGTCCGGTCGTTGGTGGCGGTGGGGGGGGGTCCTTGGAGTTGGGCACGGTGGAATCTGAGGACAATTGGGGGGGGCCCCACGGTGGGGGCTGGACTCCCAGGTGGACCGAGCGGTTGTGGTGAATCAAGGGGGGTCATTCGGTGGTGCCTTTGAGCTGGGCGTTACGGCTGGAGACAAGATTGGCTCACCCCGGTTCGACAGCTCGATGTTTTTGGGGCTTCAAGGACCTTCCCCCATTGGGGTTTACAGTATTATGTTATGTTATTGTTGTAATTGTTATTTAATAAACGGCTGCTGTGGCCATTACATTTCCAGTTGGTGGTCCAAGTTTTTATTGGGATTGGGGCTCTGTGGCGGGGAGGTGTAATGGTGGTAAATGGGTAAAAAGAGGGTATGAAGGTAAATGGAAGTGGCGAACGTGGATAACCAATACCCTCGTCATGAAAGTGTCACGGATGGTGTACAGGAAACAAGACAATACCATATAAACAATGTCTCTCTGGATCCACAACTAAGGAACAAAGGGAGACCCCTGCAATAGAGCTGCCGCTCTCCCTCACTGCTCAGCCTATGCGAACACCCCCAAAGGTGGATGGCCGCATATCCACGTTCCTCGGCTATCTATTACCTGAAGACCCTACAATAGTGAAGAGACACGACCACCGGCTCCCTACACTGACACGGAGGGAGTCAGGGTCACCTGGATCCAGAAAAGACAAAAACATAAATACATAAACAGCACTTATCTGCAGACGACTGACGACTGAGGACTGAGGACTGAGGACTGGGAACTGGGAACTGGAAACAGCATGCACACACACTCCAGGAAGTTGTATCAGCCGCACACTACTGCATTATGGGGAGGAACTTAAAGGGTAGCGATCAGTCTGACTGCATAACAGCTGAGATAGACTAACGAGATGAGAAACTAAACCAAAACAAAGAAATTCAAGGAGGAGGATCTGAGAAGCTCCTGTGAGCGCTTCTCAGCTGTCTGGCTGTGACAGCACCCCTCCCTCTAGTAGTGGACTCCGGACACCCAGGGCCCACCTTCTCAGGATGGGACCTATGGAAAGCCCTGATGAGACGAGAGGCCTTAATGTCCGTCACTGGGACCCACATCCTCTCCTCAGGACCATAACCCTCCCAATGAACGAGGTACTGGAGGGAACCGCGGACAAGACGAGAATCCACAATCCTAGAGACCTGAATTCAAGATTTCCATCAACCATAATCGGAGGAGGAGGCAAAGGCGAGGGTACAATAGGTTGAACATAAGGTTTCAATAAGGACTTATGAAAAACATTATGGATCTTCCAAGTCTGAGGAAGATCAAGACGGTAGGCAACAGGATTGATGACAGACAGGATCTTGTAAGGGCCAATAAACCTAGGACCCAACTTCCAGGAGGGAACCTTCAATTTGATATTCTTGGTAGACAACCACACCAGATCACCAACATTCAGGTCCGGACCAGGCACATGTCTCTTATCCGCCACACGCTTATATCTGTCACTCATGCTCTTTAGATTATCCTGAATCTTTTGCCAAATAGATGACAAAGACGAGGAGAATCTGTCCTCATCAGGCAAACCAGAAGAGCCCTCTCCCGAGAAAGTCCAAACTGCGGATGGAACCCATATGCACCAAAAAATGGTGACTTATCAGAGGACTCCTGACGACGGTTATTTAAAGCAAACTCAGCAAGGGACAAAAAAGAACACCAATCCTCCTGATTCTCCGCCACAAAACAGCGCAGATATGTCTCCAGATTCTGATTGACGCGCTCTGTCTGGCCATTCGACTGCGGATGGAAAGCAGAAGAGAATGACAACCGAACCCCCAAGCGAGAACAGAAAGCCTTCCAGAATCTGGAAACAAACTGCGTGCCCCTATCAGAGACTATGTCTGAAGGAATCCCATGCAATTTGACAATGTGGTCAATAAATGCCTGCGCCAGCGTCTTAGCATTGGGCAAACCAGGGAAAGGGATAAAATGCACCATTTTGCTAAAACGGTCCACCACCACCAGAATCACAGACTTCCCCGAGGAACGAGGCAAGTCCGTTATGAAGTCCATGGACAGATGTGTCCAAGGACGGGAAGGAATGGGCAAAGGAAGGAGAGGACCTGATGGCTGTGAATGAGGGACCTTGGCACGAGCCCAAGTCTCGCAAGCTGCCACAAAACCCTCAACCGACTTACGAAGCGCAGGCCACCAGAATCTCCGAGCGATGAGATCCAGTGTGGCCCTTGCCCCCGGGTGCCCAGCAAGGACCGTGTCGTGGTGTTCTTTAAAAATCTTGTGTCTCAAAGCGAGAGGCACAAACAACCTCCCAGGAGGACAAAGATCAGTAGCTTCTGACTGGGCTGCCTGTACCTCTGCCTCCAATTCAGGAAAAAGAGCAGAGACCACCACACCTTCAGCCAAAATGGGACCCGGGTCTTCAAAATTCCCACCTCCTGGAAAACAACGTGACAGGGCATCTGCCTTCACATTCTTAACCCCAGGGCGGAACGTAACAACAAAATTAAACCTTGAAAAGAACAAAGACCATCTGGCCTGTCTCGGGTTCAGACGCTTGGCTGACTCCAAATAGGCCAGATTTTTATGGTCAGTAAACACGGTAATAGGGTGTCTGGCTCCCTCTAGCCAATGGCGCCATTCCTCAAAAGCCAACTTGATGGCCAACAATTCCCTATCTCCCACATCATAATTTCTCTCTGTGGAGGAGAGTTTCTTTGAGAAAAAGGCACACGGTTGCCATTTGGCAGGAGAGGAACCCTGAGACAAGACCGCTCCCATCCTACCTCAGAAGCATCAACCTCAACTATGAAGGGTAACGAAATATCAGGTTGTACTAGGATGGGAGCGGAAGCAAAACTCTCCTTGATATTAGAAAAGGCCTTACGCGCCTCTACCGACCAGGAAGAAAAATCTACCCCCTTTCTGGTCATATCAGTGAGTGGTTTAACAACAGAGGAATAATTCAAAATAAATTTCCTGTAATAATTGGCAAAGCCCAAAAAAACGCATCAGCGCCTTCTGGTTCTCAGGAAGCTCCCACTCAAGCACAGCGTGGACCTTCTCGGGGTCCATGCGAAAACCAGAAGCGGAGACAAGAAACCCCAGAAATTGGATTTCTGGAACCGCAAACACACATTTTTTCCAGTTTCGCATATAATTTATTCTCCCGCAGAATGAGCAAGACCTGACGTAAGTGTTCCTTATGAGTCTTGAAATCAGGAGAAAAAATCAAAATGTCATCCAAATACACTAATACAAATTTTCCCATTAAATGATAAAAAATGCTGTTGACGAAATGCTGAAAAACGGCTGGGGCATTCATCAAACCAAAAGGCATAACCAAATTCTCAAAATGGCCCTCAGGGGTATTGAAAGCCGTCTTCCATTCGTCTCCTTCTCTGACCCTAACCAGGTTGTATGCCCCTCTTAGGTCTAGTTTGGAAAAGACTTTAGCCCCAACAACCTGGTTAAACAGGTCCGGGATCAGAGGAAGCGGATAAGGATCACGAATAGTGATACTGTTCAGCTCCCTGAAATCCAGACAAGGTCTTAAAGAACCATCTTTTTTCTTAACAAAGAAAAAACCAGCGGCAACAGGTGACTTCGAGGGTCGTATGTGTCCTTTTCTCAAACTCTCAGAGATATAAGCCCGCATAGCGACCCTCTCAGGTTGGGAGAGATTGTATAAACGAGATTTAGGCAGCTTGGCGCCTGGGATGAGATTAATAGGGCAATCATACTCCCTGTGCGGAGGCAAACCCTGAACTCCACTCTCAGAGAAGACATCCAAAAATTCAGAGAGGAAAGGTGGTACAGTCTTAGTAGAAACCTCAGAAACAGATGTTATGAGGCAATTCTCTCTGCAAAAGTTACTCCAACCATTTATTTGCCTCGCTTGCCAATCAATGGTGGGGGTTATGTTTAGTGAGCCAGGGTAGCCCCAACACTAGAGGAGTAGGGCAAACTGCTAAGGACGAAA
The DNA here is from genome assembly GCF_905171765.1 of Bufo bufo. Lineage (NCBI taxonomy): Eukaryota > Metazoa > Chordata > Amphibia > Anura > Bufonidae > Bufo > Bufo bufo. Next base: position 640,206,741 of record NC_053390.1, on the reverse strand, counting down.
CATGACACATCCTCAACATGAGCATCACTCACAATTAAACGGATATTGTGAACTATGCCCTTTAATGATTTCTGAGAAAGTGGAGCTGAATCAATAGCAAAAACAGGAATATCCCTTCCCAAAGTGCATACCTGGAAACCATGAGTTATTGCAAATTGATTATCAATGAGGTTGACAGCTGCTCCACTATCCACAAAAATCTCACAAAAAATTGCTCTTGCTCTCTAGCGCACCCTAGCAGGCAGGACAAAACGGGAACTACAAGCAAACGGAAAACTTTCAATTCCCGCCTCAACCCTGCCAATAGTAACAGACGGACATTTTTAAAAGATTTTTTCCTTTTTGTCTCTTTATTACTCCCAGAAAACTGCCTGAATCTCCTTGATGGACAAACATTTGCCAAATGATTTATACCTCCACAACAAAAACAAACCCTCCCATGCGGGCTGAATCTTCTATTGTCAGAGGCAATCAACCCCAGCTGCATGGGCTCCTGCTCAGAAGGGGCTGACAGCGACTGAGACTCCTGCGCACAGAATGAGACCGCTGCACTGTTCCGAGACTGAGTAGGACAGGAAGGAGAGATCTCTCGTCTCTCTCTAAGACGCCTGTCAATACGAACGGCCTGAGACATAGCAGAGTCCAAGGAGATAGGCCTCTCATGAAAGGAAAATTCCTCTGAAAGACCATGGCAAAATTGACTTCGGAGTGCAGCATCATTCAACCAGTATCAGCTGCCCATCTCCGAAATTCTGAGCAGTATATCTCTGCGGATTGTTTACCCTGGCATAAAAGACGTAGTCTAGACTCAGCCAGAGCAATACGATCCGGATCATCATATATCTGACCCAGGGCTAAAAAGAATTCATCCACTGAGCGGAGGGGCCGTGCCCCCTCCGGTAGCGAAAAGGCCCAAGGACTGAGCGTTACCCCTGAGCAGCGATACAATGATCCCCACCCTCCGTTCTTCATCACCAGAAGAATGGGGAAGAAGGCGAAAATGGAGTTTGCAAGCCTCTTTAAAACGCACAAAATTCTCACTACCCCCAGAGAATGTATCCGGGAGCGAGATCTTGGGCTCAGCACAAACTCCATGAACGCAAGCTGAACCGGTCACTTGAAACTGAGAAAAAATCCTACGGAGATCAGCTACCTCCAATGAAAGACCCTGGAGGCGTTCAGCCAAAAGTGAAACCGGATCCATGCTTGAGACGGTTTTGGCGGCTGATAATGTCACGGATGGTGTACAGGAAACAAGACAATACCATATAAACAATGTCTCTCTGGATCCACAACTAAGGAACAAAGGGAGACCCCTACAATAGAGCTGCCGCTCTCCCTCACTGCTCAGCCTATGCGAACACCCCAAAGGTGGATGCCGCATATCCACGTTCCTCGGCTATCTATTACCTGAAGGACCCTACAATAGTGAAGGGACACGACCACCGGCTCCCTACACTGACACGGAGGGAGTCAGGGTCACCTGGATCCAGAAAAGACAAAAACATAAACAGCACTTATCTGCAGACGACTGACGACTGAGGACTGAGGACTGGGAACTGGGAACTGGGAACTGGGAACAGCATGCACACACACTCCAGGAAGTTGTATCAGGCCGCACACTACTGCATTATGGGGAGGAACTTAAAGGGTAGCGATCAGTCTGACTGCATAACAGCTGAGATAAACTAACGAGATGAGAAACTAAACCAAAACAAAGAAATTCAAGGAGGAGGGATCTGAGAAGCTCCTGTGAGCGCTTCTCAGCTGTCTGGCTGTGACAGAAAGTTAACAATACACAGATTCCACTCATGTTGGGCAAAAGCAAAGTAGTGTCCAATGGTAGCAACCAAGTTTTGAAAATTATGCTGACAAATTCTTTATCCAACCCCTCCCGCTCAGATCTGAACTGCACAATATCATGTTAATTATCCCCATGGTGAACGCCATAAAAATAAAAATAAATGGCGGAATCGATAATTTATTCTTAGTCACCACCGAAAAAAATGATACTAATCGAAACTACAAGTCATCCCGCCAAAAATCATGACCTCACACAACTCATAGAAATGAAAATAAAAATGTTATTGGTCTTGGGAAGTGGTGATTTTCTTCCATTTAAAAAAAGGGATTTTATTACACAAAGTAGTAAAATGTAGAAAAAACTACATCTTGTCCCGTAAAAAAAGCCCTCATACAGCTACATAGTCGGAAAATAAAAAATTTATAGCTCTTGGAAGGCAGCAATGAAAAAAGGAAGAAAAATGCTTGTTTAGTAAGGCTCAAAACAGGTTGGTCACTAATGGGTTAAAGAAATTATGTAGATAAACATTACATACAGCACTATCACACATACAAGAGAATACAGCACCATATACCTCTTGCATCCAGTGATGTCTCCTCTGATGTAGATGTTCTCTTTTCTCATCTTCTGACTTTGCAGGCATCACACTATGATAGGCCTGGGGAGCCTTCACAAGGCCTCAAGCTGCCATACTAGCCTATTAGAGCCACTCATTGGAGGACAGAAGGAGCCCCCTCCCCTCTATATAACCTCACAGATGCTGTGGTTGCTATTGACAGCAGCATCTGAAGGGTTAAAAAGACAAGGATTGGAGTCAATAGGGCATTAATTATTATTGGGCACAATATGGAGGGCACTACTACTAACAGGGTAACTGTCATGAAGCTTTATCACTGTAGGGAGAACTATTACGAATGATGACACTCTAGGAGGAATTATTACTACTGGTGTGACGTTGGGGACTATTGGGACCCCTTTGGGGACTTTCTGTATGGCACTGTTATTTTGTAAGTACAGTATTGGGGACATAGGGGAACACAACAGGCACAGTATTATGGGTAGCAGCAGGATAATACTGTTGGGGCACCAGGAGGGGGGAGGATGATAGAAAAGTGAGGAACCTAAGATGTCTGTGTGGCAAACTCTGGCAGAGATGAGACATGGCTGAAAGAAGTCATAATGTGTTTCGGACAAATGGAGAAGAAGAAGAAGGACAACTTCTACATCAGAGGAGACATCACTGGATGTAATATGTGTATGGTGCTGTATTCCCCTGTATATGTGATAACACTAAATGTAATGTCCATCTAAATATGTCTTTAAACATATATGCATTGTAGTTTGGGGCTCTGAATCTTTTGAAACCCTAGCGACACTCCTGGGTCCCATTTGTCAGACCCACAGCAATCAGTCAAAGGTTTCCTATCCTGTGGTTAGGGGATAACCTTCATACTTGGCACAACCCCTATAAATGCAAGCAAATGTTATATGCTTTAATAAGCATTTAGGGGGTAATTTATCAAAATGGTGTAAAGTATAACTGGCGTAGTTGCCCATAGCAACCAATCAGATTCCTCCTTTCATTTTCAAAAGGAGCTGTCCAAAATAAAAGGTAGAATCTGATTGGTTGCTATGGGCAAGTAAGCCAGTTCTATTTTACACCAGTTTGATAAATGACCCCCTTAATTTTCATTTTAAATTAAAAATGAAAATCAGACATCATGTAGTATATTACAATTTCTTAGTGACAAAACTAGCTCCAGAACTCCCCCATTCATTGCTTCAATTGGTCTGCTAGATTCTCTTTTAGCCTGGCAACTCAGGGGTGTGTTCTTTATTGGGGATGTGCCCTTTCTTCTGCAGCTCTCTCCCTATCACAGCTCAGGGGGTGTGTCATTTCTTAAGGGGTGTCCCTTTTTGCTGCATCTCTCTCTCTCTCTCTCTCTCTCTCTGTAACTGTCACAACCTCTAACAGTACATAAGGCTGGTGAAAGTTGAAGGATGGAACTATGTGGACAGAAGATGAGGAAAAAGCCTGAACAGCAGGTGGCACTATACAAATGTATAGGTGCTGGTTGAAAAAAATGTAGAATATTTTTTAACGGGACAACTCCTTTAACCACCTCAGCCCCCAGTGCTTAAACACCCTGAAAGACCAGGCCACTTTTTACACTTCTGACCTACACTACTTTCACCGTTTATTGCTCGGTCATGCAACTTACCACCCAAATGAATTTTACCTCCTTTTCTTCTCACTAATAGAGCTTTCATTTGGTGGTATTTCATTGCTGCTGACATTTTTACTTTTTTTGTTATTAATCGAAATTTAAACGAGTTTTTTTTGCAAAAAAATGACATTTTTCACTTTCAGTTGTAAAATTTTGCAAAAAAACGACATCCATATATAAATTTTGCTCTAAATTTT